>NC_140425.1:29384928-30821178 GCF_965140295.1 Lepidochelys olivacea | reverse complement strand
TGGCTGAAGATGTTCGCAGGAAATGTGAGACTTGCGCTCGATGTGTTCAAAGGAAAACTCTGCCCACGAGGGCTGCATATCTCAAGAACATCACCAGCAACAAACCTTTGGAGTTGGTATGCATTGATTTCTTGTCTGTGGAGGTAGACAAGAGGAATGTTGGAAACATTCTAGTAGTGACTGACCATTTTACACGGTATGCACAAGCATATCCCACACGTGATCAGAGGGCCACCACCGTTGCTCGAGTATTGTGGGACAAATATTTCTCAGTCTATGGATTCCCGGCTCGGATACACTCTGATCAGGGGCGGGATTTTGAGAGTCACCTTCTGAAGGAGGTGCTGAAGATAGCAGGAATTAAAAAGTCTAGGACAACGCCTTATCACCCCCAAGGTGATCCTCAGCCCGAGAGGTTCAATCGAACCCTATTAGATATGTTGGGAACTTTGCGACCAGAGCAGAAGGCAACCTGGAGCCAGCATGTCGCATTTCTGGTGCATGCCTACAATGCCACAAAGAACGATGCTACGGGAGTCACCCCATATCTCTTGATGTTTGGGCGAGAACCAAGATTACCCATAGACTTGTGCTTTGGTGTATCAGAGGATGGAGATAGCTATGAAACTCATCAGCAGTATGTATCCCGACTAAGAGAAAAGTTGCGGGATGCTTATCGCTTAGCTACCGCTGCGGCTCGGAAGAACGCAGACCGCAACAAACATCGATATGATGCTAGAGTGCGTTCGCAGGAGCTCCAGCCGGGGGACAGAGTCCTGCTGCGAAATTTGGGTATTGCTGGCAAACACAAGATAGCTGACAGATGGAAGGCAATACCTTACCTGGTGATGGAAAAGCTGGGAGATCTGCCGGTCTACAAGATCAAACCTGAAGACGGTCCAGGGCAAATAAAGACGGTGCATAGAAACCTTTTGCTCCCTGTGGGGGAATTGGTAAGCACCCCTTGTGAGATGGGCCACGGCAGGGCCGCCGGGCAGAACAGAGGTGCTAGACCAAAGCCGCCATCCAACACAGACAGTGGGCCCCCTGCAGCTAACTTACCCCTATTCTGCACATCTGAGAGTGAGTCTGAGGAGGAAGACACAACCCTGGTGTATCCTGGGATGGAGACAAGATTTCAGTCTCGATCAGCTGAACCAAACGAGAGTTTTCCCTCTTCCGCCCTAAACCCAATGGCGGAACTATTTAGGCCCCTTTCTGATACCCCGGTGCTGCTGATGAGACCCCCCTGTGATGACAAACACAGGTTATTGGACAATGGGGACAGACAGGTAGAGGATGTCCTGGGCACCTTGGACCCTCCAGCGTTAGAACTAGGAGTGCAGGGGCCTACGCCAGTAGCCGAGGGACCCTCCAGGGAAGCCTCTCCATCCGTCACTCAAGAGGATGTTCCCCCTACCTCGGCAACAGAGATTCTCAATAGACGAGACAGGGTGATAAGACCAGTGAAACGGTTAACTTATGATGCACCTGGGGTGACTAGTGAGGAGCCAATACATTTAGCACACAGGCTTGTGGAAGCTAAAGTGGGCTTCCTGAGGCCCTTTGGAGGAAACCAATGAGTTGGTATAAAGGGAGTGTGATTTGTCGGGACGACAAAGTCTCGGCTGGGGGGAGGATGTAAGCAGTGTCAGGATGAGCTCCACCCTGACATCTGGTGGTGAGGTGTGGCAAGTTGTGGAAAAGAACTTCAGGGGCCGATCTCATTTGCATAGGCACACCCACCACGCCTAGAATGAGACCATAGCTGCCCAAATGGTCACTTTGGCTGCTGTGGGATCCCCAGTGTCTCTGTTATTGGGGCAGGAAGAATAAATTGTTATTACCCTGATTATGGGAACTGTGCTTGGAACTGTACGTGGCCTTTTGTTATGATGGAGGGATTCACCATCAACTAAGTAGCACTCGCTAGGCAAGGGTCATGGGTTCCAAAACTGTGTGAATGGAGAGAGGCTGGGGACAAGTAGTAGTACTTGGTGGCATGGGCCCCTTGGTGAGGGCCTTACATGCTGATTGCACTTCCTCCTCTCTCCACTGTGGAATATCAGAGCTAATTTTGATTTCATTAGAAGTCTAGTTATAGGCTGCTGAGCTGACTTTGGGCTGACAGTGCACCAGCACTGGGGCTCCCCTACTACAAGCTGAATTCACCTAAGAGCTGAAATCACTGAGTGTTGTGTTAAGTAGTGGGGGAGCCTGAAGATATATTGTGGAGCAGTTTGCGGGACGGCTGGTGAAGCAGTTCGACGCGGAGCAGTGTGTGGATGGCAGGAGCTGCTTGTGGGCCGTGGAGCTGAGTTCGTGGGGCAGCTGAGCGAAGGAGTTGGTGGGGCGGCTGACGGAGCGGAGCGCAGCTGAGCGAAGGAGTTCGTGGGGCGGCTGGCGGAGCGCCGCTATGGAGCTATGGGGCGGTCAGCTTCAGATCACGTAAGGTGCCTCTTACCCCCGTCCCATTTCCACCCAGGTTGGGAGGTAAAGCTCCGCCGATAAACTTTCGAACTCTGGGGCTGCCCTGACCAGGGACAGAGACTTTTGGGGCATTGGACTTTTGGGACTTTGGGTGATTTGGGGTTGCTGGACTCAAGAACCAAAGGGAAAAGGGCATGCCCCAATTTGCCTGGGGTGGGGTTGTTTTTGCTCATGGGTTGTGTTATGAATCCTGTTGGTGGTGTTTCCCCAACATAATGCCACATTGTTTCTCTCTGTTATTAAAAGACTTTTGCTACACTCAGACTATGTGCTTGCGAGAGGGGAAGTATTGCCTCTTGGAGGCGCCCAGCGGGGGTGGTATATATTTTTCCCAGGTCACTGGGTGGGGGCTCGAGCCGGTTTGCATTGTGTTATTGGAATGGAACCCCTAGATATTGAACCCGGCCCTTGTTGCTGCCAACTCTGACGGGCAGAAGGGTTACACCAGCATGCTTGGGGCAGATCAGGATTGTATCTGAGTACTCGCCACTTCGTTCCCCTCTTTCTAAATCTTGGGATCTGGGGGGATACACAGTGCAGACAAGGCCTTTCCCAACCCTGCTGGGTGTATATCCCCACCACAGTCATGCACATGCTGTCAGAGAGCCATACCCCACCACATATGCTATCAGTCGCTCTGCAGCCCCCGTCCCTTTCATCAGCAGCCACCGGGGCCTCGATTATTGTTGGTTTGCTTGGGATGCACTGGGACTTACTCAGGAGGTTTTGAATTTTTTTAAAGTTCTGACATTTCAGAATCCTGACTCCTCAATCTTTTGATCACCTTGGGCTGCTTGCCAATGCTCTTGTTAATCCGGCCCCCCCACCCCACGAGCGCTGCTTGATAATGGGAAACTTCCATAAACACGGTGTTTAAAAGCCATTTAAACATCAAAATCCCAGTGAAGTGAAACTGACACTCTGGAGCTTAAAACTGAATAAAGCGCCACTCACTCTGATGTGGGCGGAGGAAGCATTGATGAAGATAGGCCCTGGTGTTTGGGAAAAGACACTCTTGTGGCCAGAGGATCCCGTTATACCCGGATGTATTGTAGTCCAGCAGCATGGGGAGGGCTCGGCAGAGTCAATGGAACAATGCTGATTTGCACCTGGTGAGAATCCAGCCCTGTGTCTGCAAACTCCATGGGACTGGCTTCCCTGCTGCCATGACCCCAAACCTTGAGGAAGTTGGTGGCAGTCCTGGGAATGCAGGTTCTGGGCTGGAGTTAGTAAAGTGAATTGGGGCCCTTTTCTGATGAAAGTCTCACTCTAATGGCAAAGCATGATTCGAGTTGCATTTGTAGGGTAACACCCGATCAGCTGTCATTTTACTCCCAGTCCTTTCAGTCCAGTTTTACTCTTCTGTCCGTTTCAGTGTCAAAAGGTAAAAGAGGTCCTGGAAGGTGCTCAGGTTTGGGAAGCTGGAATATTCACCTGGCTTTTATCTTCCCTGCTAAACAGTTTTAAAAACTGTTTACATTGACCCCATGAGCCGCAAAGCACCTCAGCAGCTGGTCCCATTGAAATGGAGATCTGACCTCATGCCAATGAGAGCAGGTACCCCAGGAGGCTCTTCCACTGTTTCCTCAGCAGCCACATCTGGGCATAAATAAGTTTGAATTTGGCTTCCACCTCTGATGTGGTAATTTCTACTTCCATTAGCCACCGTCCCACTGTCCCCAAGCTCCTCATTACCCTTACTAAATTTCATTTAGGTGTTGGGCCCTGTCTAGATTATCTTTAATCTCCATCCCCTCTTCAGTGTTTAGGGATCCCACTTCTTCTTTCCTTGTTTTCTTTTTATTTATATGGCTAAAGAAGCTTTTACTGTTGGATTTACTTTCCATTGCGAGGTCCAACTCTGCTTGGCTTTTGGCAGTTCTCACTTTATCCCTACACTTTCTGACCTCCAAGAGGAAGCTTTCCTTGCTGATTCAGCCCTTCTTCCATTTCCTTGTAGGCTTTCTGCTTTCACTTAATAACCGGTCGGCGATACTTATTCATCCAATTTGGCCTGCAACACTTCCCTATGAGTTTTCCCCCTTGCTTGGGATGCAGACAAGTTTCTGCAACTTTGACTTAAAGTAAATCCAAGCCTCCTCCACATTCACATTCTGTCCACAATGAGGTATTTTACCCAGGGATTTAAAGCAAACACCACAGAGATATAGGCAGTTACACAGCAGAGCAGAGGGACGCACCTCTGCTCATACACACACGTCAAGCCTGGAAGCCAAAGGGATTGCCAACGCCTGCTTTGATGTCTTAGCTCTAAGAAGCGACTCTGATGGAGCGTTATTATTATCACCTGCTCCTTCCTAGCAAACTTGTTCTGAGCATCTTCTCACCACGCTGTTTGTGTGTGTCTCTCTCTGTGAGTCTCTTCAGTTGTGAAATGGCTTGCAGCCTGTGGCAGGTGGACTGCTGCTGCTGTCTGTTCCTTCCCATACGGCCGCTTTTTCCCACGCTCTCCCTGGTCGGCTAAAAACACAGTTTGCCTCTGTACCGTTCCTGGCTAACGAGCCGCTCAACCACGTGAATCTTCACCATGTTCTACGCGGTGCTGACTGCTTAGCCCTGCACCTGGCTTGGTTCCTGAAACCAGTTAGGCCCACATGGCATTTTGCTGTGTGGACAAGCATCCTAGCCGTGCTGCAGATTGAGAGAATGCTTTCCTCAGACAGGGATTTTGTTTTCCTTGGAGGACCGGAAGAAACGCTGTGGAAACGTTGGAAGATGTTGAGTGCCAGTCCCCTGGTGCAGAGCAAATGATTGCAGGCAGGAGTTACAGATTTTTACTCTGCGCGACATTTATAGAGTCATTCTGGTAAACCGGAGGTTTGACAAACGAGTTCATAAGCAGCCAGCGTTGCTGCATAATTCAGCACAGCTCCGCTGCTTACATCAGGGATTGGGGCCTCATATAGCTCTAATGTGCCACCTGACGCAACCTGGTTACCAATGGCAATGAAAAGCGGAAGGATTCTTGATCTCGGTCAGGTCTAGTGTTCTTCTCCGTGTGTTTCACTCGGGAATGAAGCCACTGAGTGTGTCGCTCCACGTTGTACACCCCAGAGGTTGGGGTGAAGATGGGAAAGGAAGCAGACAGGTTGTGGACGGAGGCAGTGGGTTGGTGTAGTGTTGGGAACATCAGCTAGTGGGCCAAGAGAGTCCATCGTGACCACCTAGCTCATGCTCTGTTCTGGGGAAATGTGACCTCCCTGAGACCCGCTCAGCCAGCTGGGAGATTAAGGAAGGTGGGGCCATACAGAAACCTAGTAACTGTGGCTGAACTGGGATTCCTTGAATGTCAGGAATAAATAATGGCCTAGTCCTGTATTTCCTTTGTTTGCAGATGTTGTATTGAAAAGGGTTTTGCTGGCATTGGATGTCTATGGTAAAGGCTAGGCATGCTTGCTAAAGTCCCAGAACAATAAACTCCTAATAAATGGACTTGCTGTATTTCTGTTCTTGTTTAGTTATTGCACCTAGTCTCCAGCAATTACAGAGCTGACAGCTGGCAAAGATTTGCATGGGGCGTGAAATTGAGTTCATTTTAATGTCTAATCTGCACAAAGCTCAAGTTTGGTTTCTAAAAGCCTCGTTTTGCCTCAGTGTTGCCGGCACATCTGCTTCTCGCCTTAGCCTCTCATTTCTAAAAGTTGATTTTCCCCATTTTTCTCTGGCATGAGCAATCAGTGCAGGAGATCTTTGCCGTGCCTCTTAAGTGGTTTAACGCCAGCACTTGGGAGTCTGTGGCATTTGTAGGCAGAGTTTTGCCTACAGGAGGTTGTCGGCTGGTTCTCAGTGCTTGCCTCCCTTTGTGCTGGGCCCGTCGGAGGAGTGTTCTGCCATGAAACCCTCTTTAGGCCTTGTTATGACAGCACGTGCAGCGTTGCTTGCTGGGATTATACAGCACCAGCAGCAAACTGGCTCCTTTCAGAGAACTCCTCTTTGGTCAGCTTCCCTCAGGTGTGCACCAGGTATTTCTAAGCCTGTCTTTGCCCTCAAAGGAGAAAGTTGGCTTCAGAAGTGGGTTACGTTATTTTGATTTACTTCCTCCTCTCATTCGCTGCTTGTGAACCGCGCTGGGGACAGCAACCCCATATTTTATCCGCAGACTGGGGACAGAATGGGCAGCGGCCGGGGGCAGACATTCCTAATGGTGAAGTGCAGGGAACCCTAGAGTGGTGAGGTTCCCGCAGCTTCCAGCATTTTTACCACAGTCTTAATCAAACTACAGGATACTTTATGGAATGATTATTATTTTGTTTGCCGTAACGTGGAGCGGCCCCAGTCAGGGCTCCAGGCTCTGCTGTAGTAGGCGTTGTGCTGCCATACAATAAAACTACTGTCTCTGTCCAGACAGCGTCCAGTCTCAGTAAAGCTTCAAGCCGCAGGATGCTCTGTCATTCCGGTGCAGAACATCTCACACCTTACGCAAACCCTGGTGCCTCCCTGGCTAACAAGTATCCGAATCCATGTGGATGAGCTTCAGACGTGGCAGTACCCCGGTCACCCGTTGGTTTATTTGACATTAGGGAAGAAGAGCTCAGGGCTTCCATTCTGCACGGTGTTTTCAAAGGGCCCTCCATTGCACGGGCATGGTTCTGAGTGTGCAATCTCTTCTAGGCAGCTTTCCTGTGCTTCCTCCCTGTGAGTACAAATGGTAGGTCTGATGTGTGAAAATCCAGTTCTTCACACAAGAGGGGGTTGAGCGGGCCCGTTTGCTCACACTTGCCGTGTAGCATATGCACACCTTTGGTGCCCAGAAGACCAAACAAGCCCCGTTCCAGGGACAAGATGGTGGGAGGGGAAGTATAAAGAATGGGGCAGCTGGTCAGAATCTTCACCCAAGCCTTGAATCTTCTTCAAGTGTCTAAAAAGCTCAGTGACTTTTTGTTGTTTCTCCCATTTTCACAGGCATTTCTACGTCCTCACTCCGTCAAGGAGTGCAAATATCTAAAGAGCACAGGAAAGGAGGTTCTCGCAATATTTCTGTCACAATGGAACCAAGAAACACCCCAAATCTCACCAAGAAGCCCATGCTCCTGGGGCATCCAACTCTGTCTTCAGACCGAAGCCCTCCTGTGAGTATCTAAACTTACCCAGTCAAACTCCTGAACATGTTGAAGTTCCTCCATCAGAAACATGGGCATGGCCTTGTATGGACCTGTAGAGAAGTGCAGATCTGGAGTCCCCCTTCCTCACGTACAGGTCCATGAAGACGAAAGGGTGGAATCCACCACAAATGACTGGTCCCTCATTACACACAAAATCCACCAATATTTTGAAGCTGTGTGTCAGGGCAGATCTGAATGATGGGGGACCTAATGCAGAGGACACTTCATTGCTGCTGGAGTGGGAGGGGTTAGATGTGACCCAGCATATTCTTTCCGGCAACATGAATATTTAATGGCATGATTGTAATAAATACTAAATACTAAGAAGCTGTCCTTTTCTGGCATCTTTCACCAAGGATCTTAAAGGGCTGTACAGACCTTGATTAACAAAATCCCACAAACCTCCCAGTGAGGTAAGTACAGATTTTGCCTATTTTACAGATGGGGAAACTGAGGCATAGAGTGGTGCCATGACTTGCTCAAGGTCTCCCAGCAAAGCCAGTGGCAGAGCCAGGGATAGACTCTAGCTGTCTTGATCACCCTACTCTAACCACTGCATGACTGTACTGCCCTGCTTTTGCAGAATGGAAGTGAGCCTAAAAACGTAAACATTGCCCGTGTCTGATTTGTGTCTGATTATAGCAAGAAACCAGAACTGGGGAGCAGTGATTTGAGGGGCAAGAGGGTGGAAATGAGACACGTCTCAGCACAAAGACTGTTATTCTTGACACAAACCGCACAACATTCTTGCATCTATCTAATGCTTTGGAATTCTGAGCCTGGCACATCTCCGCTGTCAGTCTAGCAGAGATAAAAACCTAGAACACATTGCTGCTTTCTCTAAACCGAGCCTGACCTCTCGGCGTTTGAAACTCAGTGCGGTGAAAGCAAAATCCATGATTAGCTGCCAAATGACAGGGGTTTTCAGACCATCTGGAATACAGGGTGATTTTCTGCTTTAAGCCCACTGTCTTCGTTCCGTTTAGCAGGAAGGGAATTTCGAGACTAGACTAGGAATACACTAGCTGCCCAACTGAGAAGCAGAAGAAAGCTTTGCAGTGCATTATGAGCTTTCAGGAGCTGCGCTGGTTTACACCTGCTGGGGATCTGGCCTTTTGCATGGTGCTCCCCGTGGGGCTCAGTTTTGCTATGTCCATGGCAGCGTTGCTTTGTCTGCATGGGGAGTAGGGTCAGGACCTGAGCTTGGGCTCAACCTGCATGGTGCTGATATCCTCAGCTGCAACTGAAATCAAAGGCAGAGGAAGGAGCTCTGCACTCCCAGGGGTTACTCTCAGCACGCTGCAGGAAAGGCCTGGAAGGACCAAAGGGTTTGTGCCCTCTGGTTGCTGTGTGCTGGAATTGTTGATCTCAGCCCAGGGGCCTGCGTTGCACAAACACAGCATGGCCCTTCCCGGGCTGTCCGTCTCCGCAGAGAAGCCAAGGACTCCGAGGCTGAACTCCCTCAAGGGCAGCCCCTGCCGGTCAGGGATGATGCACAGAGCGGGGCAGAGCAGGGGACACTTGCGTGGACTGTGCCTTTTCGGGGGGAAAAGAGAACTCTGCTCTCTAACGATCCAATTCAATGCGACTCCTGTCGCGAGCACGAAATGCACTTCGCTTCACCATGGCGGTGTAGCTCCCCAGGCCCCAGTGCTGGGCAAGGGCCAAAGCTTGTCGTGCCAGACACTTAAAGCTGGGCAGGGCTCAATTCTGCACCAGACAGACGCATCTGGGCTTGCAGCAAATCAGCAGTGCACAATAATGCCAGTGAGTGTGGGCTGGTGCTAGCAATGGCTGGTGGATATGATTGGGGGTGTTTCAGAGGAAGGTAAATCCTGGGCATGGAAGGCAAGCAAGTAGTGTCAGTTCCAACCCAAACTGGGCCATTCTTTCCCTGCACCAGGTGCTGTCTAGATCTCCTTCGTGTTCTTTTTGCTGGCTTTTATTAGTGCAGCTGTTTGAAATACTCTGCTGTAAATAAACTCTCTGCTTGGCTGCATCTTCTTCCAAGAAATCAATTCAATTAAATTTAATTAAATTGAGGTGCAATATGGGAGCAAAAAGCAAAGGCATTTGCACGGCACCGTAAATCTCGGTGTCTAAAGAGTCGTAACGTGTCCCACATTTCTCTCCCTGCCCTCCCATTCCTCTGCTGAGAAGGGAAGCATCCAAACACAGATGCATCCTTTCTCTTCCTTTCCCTTTGCTTCTGCTCATCACCCTCTTCTACGCCGTCTCCAATCCTCTCCTCTCTTACTGAAAAAGAGAGTGCCAAGGCAAATCTCACATGGCAACAAATCTGTGACCTCCTGGGAACCTCCTTCCTGTCACTCTGCTTCATGCCGCAGTGACACTAGAGATAGAAGTCACGTCCTTCTGCTCCAATACTCATAGGCCCCTGTCACTGGAACGAAAGGAGAATCTTCCTAAATGTCTAGCAGTGCAGCATCTCTGACACACACACTCGAGATGTTCTCATTCCACCTAGCAAAGAGGGAAGCAGCTACGTACACTCTTGCCAGCTGATTGCAATCTCTTTTCCTCACTGCTGCTTCTAACAGCTCCTTGGCATGAGAAATGATCGGAGAGGTGCTCCTTTATATTTGCACCATTTCTGCTGCGTGCTCATTTACTTCTTGTCCTTTTCTGCCCCTTGGAGAGGGATACTTTTCTTTGCCGTCAGTTTCACTTCCTGGTTCCCATGCTGGTGCATTTGGGTTCCCAAGGCTGCGAAGGAATGATTGAATTAAACAAACATCGTGGTTTAATTGTATTTGATACATTCAAGGAACCATTTAATCCAGAGTGAAATTCGCACCTTGTGCAAAGGGACAGCAGATCTCGGGTTGGCGGAAGCTTCCTAACAGTGTGTGTGTGTGTGTGTTGGGGGGGGCCCTGGAGCCCGAACCGTGGCCCACACTCTGCATTGCCCTTTGCCCTCGAGCCCCTACCCTCTCACTGCCCCTTCTCCCTGATCCCCTGCCCCTGCACTGCCCCTTCCCCTCAAGACCCCACCCCCTGCTCATCCTTAGGGTGGATAAAAAGTGGAAGGCATAGCCCTCCCTCTTTTAAAAGTGGGGGGGGCATGGACCCCCAGACCCACCCCTTCCAGCGCCCCTGACAGATCTAGGTATCATTGAAGTCCCGCAGGGATGAATTTTACTCATTAGAATCTGTAAATCCACCTCCTTTTGAACAAAAAAAATCCCTACATTTTGGCCCTACATGAGGCTCGTGTCCCAGGTTAAAGTCCTATCCAATCTTTTCCTTACACTGAGCCTATACTGCAGCCAGGCTGCTTGGGGTTATAATTCTTCCATCAAAACCCGAGTTTACTCCCTTTAACACCAGCACAGGCATGGAAACCTATTGTTTCTTCTTCCTCTACAGCCCGGGGAGGTGGGTGGGTTGAGGAACTCAAAATTTTCCTCCCTTCTTCAGCAAGGAGGAAAAATCCATGATCTAAAGCAAACCAACCGACCTCATTTTGGGTTTTGAATTTCTGAGGCCCAAGCAGCAAACCACCAATGATTTCCCGTGACTCTGCTGAGCAGATTTATATTTCGCGAGTGACAGGGGACTGCCGCTCTGAAAGTGAGCTGCTCTCTGATGGATAACTGGGTCAGTGAAGGGTGCAATGATCTGTTGGCATGGAGCACTTCCACTGCCTGACAAACTGTAAATCAGAGCTGCTGGCATAGACCTCCCAGCCAGCTCAGTGGAATCGTGCTCATTTGTGTCCCAGCAGTTCAAATTCTAGTGCTGCCTTTCCTTATTGCTTTGGAAAGTGCTTCCTTCTGGACTACCGTACCTGTGTTCCGGGGTCAAACAAGCACTGAGCTTCCTTATTGCTTTCAAATGGGGTGTCTGAAGGGAATATGGCTTTTCAAAGGTGGAAGGTCTGGATCTTGCATATGTTTTCTCGTATTGATGCGAAATAGGCAGGTCTGCACCCCAGTGCAAAACTGAGTGGCCAAAGGCAAGACTTGGACGTCCTGTTAAGGCAACTACCTGAGCTGGAATGTTCCACCCCCCAGTTCCCCCAAGGAAGGTGCATTTGGATCCATTTCCAGTGCAAACCCAGACCCCGGCAATGGACCGAGAGCGTATCTATCTGAGTGCCATGAATAATCACAGGCATGTACAGAGCAGAGCCTGGACAAGCCATTTGATGTAGCAGTCTGATCCGCCTGCACTCTGGGGGGAGCACCGTTCCCGTGCTGGTTCTCATGACTGCTCAGGTGAATGCATTCTGGAACCTCTGCCACCTCCCCAGGGGGGTTTAGATTTTCTGGGTGACATTCCCCCTGGGTGAAGGTCTATGCACCACTCAGACCCTCAAAATAGGCATCGGCGTGGTGCACCTTGTGCTTGGGAGAGGGGTGGCTTTCTCCCCCGATGTCTAACACAGGGCCTTGAGTTGCAAAGGGAAGACTCCCCTTGACTTCAAAGGAAGTTGGATTTGGCCCCAAATCTTTTCCTTCCTTTTGCTTGAGGCTCCTGCTTCTGCCCTCTGCTGAGGCTGTGCAGAGTTCCCTTCCTTCATTTCCATTGCCCCCAGAGGCTATTTTCTACTCAGATTCTGACCATGCTCCCTGGAATCCCTCTCGCTAGACCACATAAATGCTGCTCCTGCATTCTGTCCTCTGAGTTCCCCGCCCCCATTTTATTTCCTGCCCCTTGCACTTTGCTTTCCCGTCTCACTGACATTAGAAACGGACAAGACCTGGTAGGTCACCTAACGCATGGGTGCTTAGGGCACATTTCCAAGCGTCTCATCTGGCATTGTTTTAAACTCCCCGAGCAATGAGGTTTCCTTTGGGAGACCCCAATCTAATACATTTTAGTGCCCAGAAGCTTTTCCGAGTATTCAGCCTAAATTTCCCCTTATCACTAGGGCTGTCATGCGATTAAAAAATTAATTGCAATTAATCGCGCTGTTAAACAACAATAGAATACCATTTATTTTAAATATTTTTGGATGTTTATTACATTTTCAAATCTATTGATTTCAATTACAACACAGAATACAAAGTGCACAGTGCTCACTTTATATTTCTTTTTGATTACAAATATTTGCACTGTAAAAAACAAAATTTATTTTTCATTTCACCTCATACAAGTACTGTAGTACAATCTCTTTATCATGAAAGTTGAACTTAAAAATGTAGAATTATGTTCAAAAAAACTGCATTCAAAAATAAAACAATGTAAAACTTTAGAGCCCACAAGTCCACACAGTCCTACTTCTTGGTCAGCCAATCGCTCAGACAAACAAGGTTTGGTTTACAATTTTCAGGAGATAATGCTGCCTGCTTCTTGTTTACATTGTCACCTGAAAGTGAGAACAGATGTTCTCATAGCTCTGCTGTAGCTGGCGTTGCAAGATATTTACATGCCAGATGTGCTAAAGATTCCTATGCTTCATGCTTCAACCACCATTCCAGAGGACATGCTTCCATGCTGATGACGAGTTCTGCTTGATAATGATCCAAAGCAGTGAGGACTGACGCATGTTCAGTTTCATCATCCGAGTCAGATGCCACTAGCAGTTTCTTTTTTGGTGGTTGGGTTCTGTAGTTTCCGCATCAGAGCATTGCTCTTTTAAGACTTCTAAAAGCAAACTCCACACCTCATCCCTCTCAGATTTTGGACTGCACTTCAGATTTTTAAACCTTGGGTCGAGTGCTGTAGTTATTTTTAGAAATCTCACATCGGTAGGTGTGTTTTGTCAAATCTGCTGTGAAAGTGTTCTTAAAATGAACATGTGCTGGGTCATCATGTGCAGCTGCTGTAAGATGAAAGATATGCAGAATGCGGGTAAAACAGAGCAGGAGACATAAAATTCTCCCCCCAAGGAGTACAGTCACAAATTTAATTGCCGCATTATTTTTTTAATGAGCAGCATCAGCATGGAAGCATGTCCTCTGGAATGGTGGCCGAAGCATGGAAGGGGCATATGAATGTTTAGCATATGTGGCATGTAAATATCTTGCAACGCTGGCTACAGAAGTGCCATGCGGATGCCTGTTCTCACTTTCAGGTGACACTGTAAATAAGAAGCAGGAGGCAGTATCTCCTGTAAATGTAAAGAAACTTGTTTGTCTTAGCGATTGGCAGAATAAGAAGTAGGACTGAGTGGACTTGCAGGCTTTAAAGTTTTACTCTGTTTTGTTTTTGAGTGCAGTTATATAACCAAAAAAAATCTGCATTTGTAAGTTATGCTTTCACGATGAAGAGATTGCACTACAGTACTTGTATGAGGTGAACTGAAAAATACTATTTCTTTTGTTTATCATTTTTATAGTGCAAATATTTGTAATCAAAAATAATAATGTAAAGTGAGCAGTGTGCACGTTGTATTCTTATGTTGTAATTGAAATCAATATTGAAAATGTAGAAAAACATCCAAAAATATTTCATACATTTCAATTGGTATTCTATTGTTATAAATGCGATTAATTGCCATTCATTTTTTTGAGTTAATTGTGTGAGTTAACTGCAATTAATTGACAGCCCTACTTATAACATTTCATCCCATTACTTCTAGTTATTCTCCCTCCGGCTCTGCTAAACAACTCTTCTCCTTCCGTGGGGTTTGCATCTTGGATAGTTGCATCTTGCATATTTGTCAAGTCTGATCATGTCTCCCACAAGTGATCCTGTGGTTGACTTTTCACCAAGTTATAACTTTCTTGAAAGGTGGGGCCCAGAACCGGACACAGAATTCCAGGCCATATCCCCCCTCGGGATGGAGGAAGAAATTGACTATCTCCCTAAAGACCAAGCACGGTGAAAACCAAGTTTTAAAATTGCAGTACGTCTGGCCCAGTTCCTGGCCAAGTCTACTGCCACTTGTACACTACATTCACAGTACAAAGCAGCCCTCGTGCCAGGAGGGCCAGCAAGGGTTAGGCCACCTTATCCTCACGCGGCACAGAGATGGGGTCTCTTGTCAGTCCCTCTCCTGGGATAGGGGTTGCTGGCCAGGGAAGGTGAGGCTGGAGTTTCTCTGCACTCTGCTGTCTCCTAGCTGTTGTGTTGGCCCATTGGGGCTGCTGGTGCCGACTGCTCTAATTTAGATCAGATGGACACAAACAGCCCAAGATATGGAGCACAAAGATGGCTTAAAGCCAACTTTGCACCCATCCTGAGCTGTGCAGTGTGTTTCTTGGCTGCAGCCAGGGATCTGGGCCTAGTGCCCATCGGACCAACACGGGAGGCATTGGCATTAGAGTAACATATCCAACTGGAACTCTGCCTTCCCCCCCGTCACTGGGACCATTGCCTCAGTTCTAGCACAATGAGCTAAAACCTGCTTGGTGTGCACTCAGAAATCCTCTGACGGTGAGGCTAAAAGTAGCGCCATTCTGCAGTAATTTATGGAAGGCGCGAGCGATTTCTCATTGTAGTTTTGTATTAGGTGTGTAGAGTTTTACGTACTATAAAATTGGATGTATTATTGTAAATCTCAGTTTGGCTGAGACTGGTACAAAGGGTGCTGTTAAATATAAATAAAATGCAATGATTATTTTGCAAGCATGGCTTTCATTTCTCTCTAATTTCCTGGCAAAGAAATTCCTTTTAGGGCGAAAGAAGAGGCTCTCCTCAACAATAATTCTATAGACTTATGGATAAACTCAATAGTTTCATTGGGGGATGTGCTCTTCTTGGCTTCCTGTTGTATAGTGCTGCTGTGTCCATCCCAGAGGTGGCTGCACTTCAGTGGTGGATGGAATAATTTCCATCCAACCATTATTCTGAAAAGTTCTGCGCTACCTTCCAGAAAAAGGGCTATAGAAACGTCAGGTAGGCTGCAGAGAATGGGGTGTGTGTGTATGTGTGTATAAGAGAGTGAGTATGTGAGAAAGGGGGCACTGGAGAGCCCAGACAGATGCATACCACAAAAAGCTAAAAAGTGAGAGGTTGAGTCCACCTTTCGGGGATTTTACTCTGTGGTTGTAGGGCAGGTGACTATCCCAATGCTGATGCCCCAGAGGGGCTCCATTTGCCTGGTGGAGGGAGTGAGAAGACCCAAGCAGCTGAGTAGACACACTTCTTTTCTTTTCCAAGCAGGTGGCGGTGGTGGAATTTACCGAAGTAGCGTGACTGAGCAAAGCGACAGCTGTGTACTTTCTGGCTATGCCAAGTTTCAGACAGACACTGAAATGAACTGGACATGAAAGTGCCAGGGTCCATGGTGTCCTTGGCAGTGAGATGCAGAGACCCCATCTCTGTGCCATGCAAAAATATATGGCATTTGGTGTGGGTTGGCGGGTTACTGCACCCTCCAGGCAGGCGACACCTACATTAAAATTCTCCCCGTTCTAACTCCGCACTAATTATGCCGGCTGCCTGTATTTATGAGACCGTAATGTCTTGAGAACACAAGCTGCTGAAGCCAGTGATTGATTGATGCCTTGTTGTGCCCTTGAAAAGAGCTCTCCAGCTGAGCTGAGCAAACTCTGTGCATTTCTCTGTGCTAATGGGCTGCCCCTTTCTATAGGGACAGTTCTGTTTCCTCCAGAGACTCCAGGATGAGCCACAGAGCTGCTGCCGGGGCGGGGGGGGCAGTCACAGGCCTCTGAGCACCATCCGTGGTTCTGCAGGAGGGGGCAATGTGTTACACTGGGGGAAGAGTCCCGAGGGAGATCGGAGAAGCGGCTTTGCTGGAGTCACTTAAATCGAAGCTCATGATTCAGAAAGGCAGCTCCAGCCCTGTGGATCGAGAGCAGGGGAGACATGGGCAGTCCCTTCAGGCACCATGCTGCCATGGGCTGGGGCCCCCTCAGGCTGTGGAGGGGCCCCAGAATGAGTCAGTACAGCTCCCAGCTCCTTGATTTCCACTGTGGCATGAGGTTCTGCAAGCCCTGCTCCCTGAATCCCTGTGGCACCCCAGAAGAAGGGCTGAGGGAGAGGGCAGGTTTTGGGGGGAAGGCTCCTTCCAGCACAGATCCGCAAGGGACAATCTCATTCGCTTTTGTCCCTTTAAATATAGAGCATCCCCTGATGTCCATCCCCTTATGAGGCGGGAGGGGTGGAGTTTCAGACTCCACCCTCAGGGGAGTGGGGCAGGACTCAGCACCAGCCGTGACAATGGCACTGGATTTCAGTCTTCCTCTGGGACCATGAAGTCCAGCCACAGCCCTTGGGTAGCTTTGGAGTTTGGGCCAGGATAACACCCCTGGTGAACAGCAGCACCCAGAGGACCTCTCAAGCTGGAATGCCAAGGGGACAGGAGGGCTCATGTTCCCAGTGAATGGTTGGGCCATACATTTTAGACTGGAGGCTGATCAGAGTTGGGACATCTTAGTGTAAAGTGTGGTGTAAGTTTATGGCCACATAGATGAATGTATGTTCATGTAAGCGGATATCCGTCCATACGTTTGTGGCCATAACCCAGGAGTTTTAAAAACACAATAACAACCAAACAGAAGTGGGCGACTGGTGATTTTTAAAGCACTGACATCTTCTATCTGATTAGCCACCCATGGCAAATCTCATACAGCCGCCTTACACCAGGGCACGGGATCTTCAATCCTCACTCATGCAAGGTGACAGTTCTGTGCAAGGACTGTGGAATCAACCCCATTGCCTTTTGTGGGGTGGGAAGTCTAATGCAAGATGCATGTCTGTGTCTATAAAATGCCCTGTCACCGGGTGTATATCCTAGCTGTAAGGCACTGGAAGTATTAACTTGTACACACATTGTAATCTGCTATGAATTTCAAAGAGATTGCCAAGGTAATAGCATTACTAGATGAATGGGAGGAATAGGCCAGTGTTATTTGCTAACATTATTTTTGACTCTAACAAGCTTTTAATCTAGATAGGGCCAAATAATCCATAGAAATCCCTATATTCCCCTTCAAGTCCAATAGAAGCAAAATTATTTGCTGTTCCTTAATGATAACTTCTTTCTAATCCTCCCCAACTTTGCTGCAGCATGAAGAGCTATGGTTATTGAACTGGGGAGATGAAACCTAGTTGCCTTGAAATATTTATGGATTTCAGTGAATTTTATCAGACCAGCAAGAAGAGCTTTACCCTGGGGCCTGTGTATGTAGCAAGTCCATTTTCATCCTTGCTTTTGTATGAAAGGTGCATGATGACAGTGGTTTAAACAGGATGCTCAGAGAGGGTCAACACTTTATTGATTTGGGAGTATTGTTTCTCATTTTTAGGCCTGCATTTCGAGCAGCTTCTCTGACATGGGCCTCAAGAGAGACACACGTTTTTCTGTGACCTTCCAGAACCTGTAGGTTGTACGTCTTTACCTTTGACCTAGATGCAGGAATTTTCAGGGGTGAAACCTATGGCCTGTGTTATGCAGGGTGAGAGACTAGATGATCATAACGGTTCCTTCAGGCCTTAAAATCTATTGTTATTGTTTATTAAACCTCAGCTGAAACATTGCCCGGTGCCATGTTCATTGCACGTGTTCTGTCCCTATCCCTTCATTTCTCCAGCGTGGTCTGGTTCGGTCTGGCTGAGGCTGTGGCAGGGCTTCGGACGTGGTTAAGTCCCCGCTACGCTATGTCCAGGTTGAACGGAGGTGCCTGGGGCCCTTGATGTGGTCGTTCTTGTGAAGAACACAACTGGGCTGCAACCATGTTTTAACATGGGGGGCTGAAGGGCTTGTGGTTACAGCTTCTCAGCATTGGAATATGTCCTCTGAGGTGCATCCACCACGGGAAAATTCATAAGCACCATTGCAACTCCACTGGGGATAGTAGCAGATAGGGTGGGCAGAGTACAGGTGATTTTACCTATGTGTCACCTGCCCCAATGGCTGCTTGGTGTCTATGGAGACACTTCCTAGTGGGCGGGTTCCCACGCCGCCCGAACCTCAGCTGTGAGTGGCCTGCTTGTTGGCAGATTCAGCAGGGACAGGGGTGGTCTAACCACAGGCCTGGGAGCCAGGAATGGGTTGTTTTAATGCTAGCTGCGACCCTGCTTCTTTGCGTGGCTTTAAGCCAATGACTTAACCTTTCTGCCTCCGTTTTCTGGTCTGTAAAAGGAGGCTGATGACATTTACTTGCGGGGTGTGGGAATGGCCGGGAATGTCTGTAAAGCAGCGAAGGTGACAGTTCCTCTGTCAGTGATAAGGGCAGTTCCTCGGAGAGGCCAAGGAATGAGTCCTGGAGACCTGACTTCACCTGCCCTTGGAGAGGGGTCGTTCCAGGTTGGAGGGGGAGGCACATTGGTGGGGGCTAATGCGTGGGGAGGGGGCTTCCTTCTCCAGGGCTCTCAGCATGACACTTCTCAGTGGAGCAACATTCCTCTGGAAGACCCTGAGATGCTTCAGTTTAATTGTGGCTGTTAGAGAAGGAAAAACCCTGGGGAACAGTCCAATCTATACCCTGCCCCTTGGCCAGTAACCAGCCCCTGAGCTGGGGGGTGCAACAGAGTCGGTGCTCTAGCTTGCTCCCGTGTGGACTGCGGGGCCATAAGGGGTGTGGGTTCTGGGTTGGGTAAAACAGGCCCACTGAATTTCTGTCTCCCTCAATCAGCAACGGGCCTGGCTACTTCACGTCTGAGATCCAGGGATGGAGCCAAGCCTAATACTCTTCCTTACGCAAGTGAAGAATGGAAATGGTTCGATGTGTCCTGACGTTTCTAAGCCTGTTGCTCGCCCGTTATTGTGGCTTCTAGCAATGCCCTGCTCCTCTACAGTGTGTCCCACCCTCTCACTGAGTTAATCCGGCCTGTTTAGAAAGATTGGCGTCATCCAATCAGGGAGCATGTGCCATGTGACTTATGTGATCCACAGGGCAGTGAGACTATCAAATTTGTCGCTGGCGAGAACTCAAATTAGTCGTCGCAGCGAAAAGTTCACGGGCTGCAATTGGTTTGCACGAAACATGTATCGGAGGGTTGCTGACAGCAAATTGGCTGGGGAAAGTCAGAGGGCTGGCTCCTCCGCTGGTGTAAATCAGCAAAGCACCGGTGACGTCATGCCCGCTTACGCCAGCTGAGAATCTTGCAAGGAGGAGAGAGGGTGACCTTTGCTGAGCGAATTGTTCACGGGGCCCTACTGCTGGGAAAAGTGTGCAGTGTTTCAGAGGCCCACAGGGGGTCACTGCTGCTCACAGAAATCCAGTTCACAGCACCGGCCGATCCACAGCCATCAGCGTGGTGAGGCTGCTTAGCATCCTTCTTAGGATGTACTCTGAGCTAAATCCACCTGGAGACAGAGGGCCTCGTTAACCTGTGATATGGTGATTACTGAGTTAGCAGGAAGCACCGTCACATGGTTATTATATTGAAATGGCCAGTGACTCTATATCTTTGCCTAATTGAGTTAAAATAATATTTACTATTCAGCTGAGAATTTGAGGGCGTGGGGGACCATATGCATTAGCAGTTCGGACTGGGCAGAAATGGACCCAATGGAACCAGCCAGATTGCAGAGCTTTACGTAATGTATGGGTGTTGAAACCACCACATGTTTAATTACTCTGGCTTTTTACATTTCCACCTCCCCAGCAGCGAGGGTGTGTCCGGAACGCCACGCTATCTAGTGGAATTCCTTCTGCAGGACAGGGCATCCCGATCAGCTCCTCGTGACTGGCTGAGATCTTTCCAGCATAAAATACAAGAGCGTAAAATACAATGAGTCGAGTTCATGAGACCTGATGCACATGAACTAGAAATCCCAATCCAGCCTGTGACTGGCGTAGGGTTGTCTGAGAACAGGCGAGGGCGTGCGTGCGGAGAGACTCAGCTTTGCTTCCCTCGTCGGCTTAATGGTAAGCTATCGGAAGTCCATTTTCTGAAGGGCGCGAGAGAGCGAGAGCAATAGAGCTAGATAATCTGTACCCCGTTCATAGCTGAATTTCCAATGGCTTCATTTCCATATTAAAATCAACAAGAAGTTCCAAACAAATCCGCGTTTTCCGTAATTCTAATAATAATTTCCAAGTCAGTTCTCAGACTAATTAGCTTTAAGTATCACTGCAATTTGTCTCTCCTTTGTGCCGAGCACAGTATCATTAACTGCGAAGTGGAAGGAGAAACGCGCTATGAGGGGAAAACACATACATTTCCTGCCACCCCCACACATCCTAGCACAACCAGCCTAAATGCCTTGGAGAGGCAATGGAAAATAGGCACTTCTGAGAGTCTAATACCTCCCCGTGTTCCCTCCTCTCCAATCAGGGAAGAAACAGCAGCGCTTAGGTTGTTGCGATCAAAGCATTTCCTAAGGACTTTGCATAACCGATATGCAACATATAGGTAGAACCACAGAATGTTAATGCCAGGCCATGGCCCTTCTGTGTGGCTGGGGTCTGGGTCTGGCTGCACTGCAATAAAACGCCGGTGGCTGGCCCGGATCGGCTGACTCAGCCTCGTGGGGCTATAGAATTGCAGCGTAGACTTCCCGGTTGGGGCCTGAACATCCACACTGCAATTTTATAGCCCCACACCCGAGCCAGCGGCCTGGGCCAGCCGCGGGTGCATTATTTCAGTGGTAGCCATCCCCTCTGAGCGTAAACACTCCATGGCAGGAGAAAATAACCAACAGGATTTTTCTAGCGCCACTGTGCATTTAACCCTCTCATTGCTGGCTTCCGAGTATCCATGTGCCAGGAAGTATCAGCCTTTTACTCTCCAGGCTGTTGCTTTTCTCAAGCCCTGGTGATGCCCGATGCCCTTCACCACCCTTACCCCAGTGGGGAAAGGCACAAACTCTCTACTAGGTAGTAAAGTTACCTAGTAAGCTTTACTGCCGCCCCTTGGCTCTGGCTTTGCTCTCTGTGTGACCCTTCTTGCAATGGCTGATCTTTCCCTTTGTCACCATGTACCTTCCTTGTACCTAGCTCAGTCCTGTGGGCTGGAGCTGACCTTGCTACTGTTTCCTTTCCAGCCCTGGGAGTAAGTAAGCACAGTCTTGGTTAGTGAGGGCTCTTATCTAAAGATCTTAAAGGGCTTTATAAAGTAGGGTAAATATTATTCTCATTTCGCAGGTGGGAAAACTGAAATGCAGAGTAGGAAAGTGACGTGTCCGAGGAGACAGAGCAAGACCCTGCCAGAGCTGGGAATTGAGCCCAGGAGTCCAGGTTCTGATCCCGTCTGCACCCAGAGCATCTCAGAGAAATGTCTGAAAGGTCAGGTGACTGTGTGCAGAACGACATAACTGACTGCTCCTAGGTGAACGGCATTGGGATGGTTTGCTCTCGAGGATTTTCACCTTGCCATATTGACTGCGCTGACCAGTGAAGGCTTTGTTCAGAGGCACCGCTCCATGCCGAATCCTGTGCATTATTCAGAAAGGCTAGATGGAATTCATCCAGCAGCAAAGAGGGACTCGTGCTACCTCTTCCCATTTCAAGGACCTTCTGCTGTTTGCAGCATGCCAGTGTCTCCATCATCAATATCATTCTAATGCAAAAGTGTTTGACAGCTGCATTCGCAGCAGGCATTAGGGAAATGTCCCTGCGTCGATTAGATTACCTGCTTTCCCCCACGGTGCTGGGAAAATGGAGCTCAGTCCTCTTGGGGGCCATCCCTTCTCTCGTCCTCTGCATAGCTTAAGTCATTGCTGGATCAGAATATGAGTTTTCAGTGTGGCTGCTGCTAAAATGCGTTAGCCAGGGAGAATCTCATTAGAGCCTGGACTGTCAGGAGACAGCGAACAGAGGAATGCAATTTAGCACTGTAGCTTCTCATTAAAAAGGCTCTGGCTTTGGAAGGGGCATTCGTCCCTACACAGATGGCACAGACAGAAAAGGGGGGAGGGTGTCAGAGCCCCATCACTCACTGCCAGTAGTGGGGGGCGAACCTGGACCTATGTCTGCCTGGTTACCCCTCTTCCTGCCTATAAGAGCCAGACAAGGCGGGTGTGGTAATATCTTCTATTGGACCAATTCCTGTTGGTGGAAGGGACGAGCTTTCTTGCTTAACAGAGCCTCGGGTCTTCCCCAGATCTTCCTGAAGAAGAGCTTGGGGAAGTCGAAAGCTTTTCTCTCTCCCCAACAGAAGTTGGTCCAATAAAAGATATTTCCTCCCCTGCCTCGTCTCTGATATCCTGGGACTGAAATGGCTGCAAACAGCGTATACGTGCCAGTCTCATTCCTTTGCGAAGACACGTCAGGGCCAAGACAGGAGCTTTCCAGAGACTTGACAGATGTACACTCCACCCTCCTTGGTGCCACAGATGATGGGTATATGTGTCACCCTCCTTAATGCTGTGATGTGATTGGGCATATGTGTCACCCTTCCTGGCACTGCTGCGTGATGGAGTACACGTCACCTACTCGGGTGCCGTGGTGTGATGGGCATACGTGTCACCTAGTCTGGTGCCGTGGCCTGATGGGCGTACGCGTCACCTTTGCCGGTGCCGTGGCGTGATGGGCGTACGCGTCACCTAGTCTGGTGCTGTGGCCTGATGGGCGTACGCGTCACCTTTGCCGGTGCCGTGGTGTGATGGGCATATGCGTCACCTAGTCTGGTGCCGTGGCGTGATGGGCGTATGCGTCACCTAGTCTGGTGCCGTGGCGTGATGGGCGTACGCGTCACCTAGTCTGGTGCCGTGGCCTGATGGGCGTACGCGTCACCTTTGCCGGTGCCGTGGCGTGATGGGCGTATGCGTCACCTAGTCTGGTGCCGTGGCCTGATGGGCGTACGCGTCACCTAGTCTGGTGCCGTGGCGTGATGGGCGTACGTGTCACCTTTGCCGGTGCCGTGGCCTGATGGGCGTACGCGTCACCTAGTCTGGTGCCGTGGCCTGATGGGCGTACGTGTCACCTTTGCCAGTGCCGTGGCGTGATGGGCATATGCGTCACCTAGTCTGGTGCCGTGGCCTGATGGGTGTACGCGTCACCTTTGCCGGTGCCGTGGCGTGATGGAGTACACGTCACCTACTCGGGTGCCGTGGTGTGATGGGCGTACGCGTCACCTAGTCTGGTGCCGTGGCCTGATGGGCGTACGCGTCACCTTTGCCGGTGCCGTGGCGTGATGGAGTACACGTCACCTACTTGGGTGCCGTGGCGTGATGGGCGTATGCGTCACCTAGTCTGGTGCCGTGGCCTGATGGGCATACGTGTCACCTTTGCCGGTGCCGTGGCGTGATGGGCATATGGATCTCCTGCCCCGGTGCTATGCTGCAGAGCTCTGGCTCCTTTTACTTTACCCTAGGAGGTTTGGGGTGAGCATTTCCTCGGTCCCCTCTTGTTTAACACAAGGTGCCGGTTCGGTGGTTTCCTGCTTGGCCGGGTCTCTGGTGGCTGCAGTGGCAGCTAGATGGTGGGAGCTGTTCAAGTGGGAAGCTGCCTTTGGTGCTGAGCAGAGCCCCTAGCCTGGCCCTGCTCCTGGGACTGTCGCCCTGGCTCTCGGTGCAATGGAGCTTCGGAGTGGGGGGTCGCGACTATGGGGTGAGCAGCGTGATAGAACTGGCTAGTGGTGTTGCACTAGCCTGGGGGACGGCTGAGGGGCTAGGCTCAGACGGAGGGGTGGGCTTGGGGGGAATGGATTCTGCTCCCGCTGGCTGCATGCTGAATAGAGACTGATATGGAGCCTCTGCCCCTCACCGCTCTATTGTGCGGGCTGCTGCTGCCACGGAAGCAACGTGGGTACATTGGGGCCCTTGCGCTGAGTTCTAACCTGCAGGAACCTACCTCCATGTCACCATCCTGCCTTCGGTGTGCTGGGAGGGGCCGGGCTGAGAACTGGGGCACTCATGGCAGGGATGTTCAGAGATGGCTGACTGCCTTTGCCTGGCATCTCCTGGTTGGGCATCGTGGTGGTGCCTGCAGCTGGGTGGGGCTATAGGGTCATGGGGAGTGGAGGAAAGTGTGATGCACTGCGAGGCAAAGAAACAGGGCTGGATTGGCCTTGATAATTCCCATCCTGCATTGGCAAAGCCCTCTGCACCCAGGGAGGGCTCAACCCTGGTGGGGGCAGCTTTGGAAGGGGAGCTCTGCTGGAGCCAGGTGTGGCTGTGATGCCCTGCTGTGACTTTTATAATAAATGCCAAGGGGCCGTGAACTTTTCTGATCTTGAACAAGGGCTCACCAAACTGAAGAGGCTGGAGGAACACTGCCTTGGCCAATGCAGGCTGAAGTTGACCCAGTGGGGAAGGGAAGGGTGTGTGTGACTGAGTGAAAGGTCTCCCACCTCTGTGAGCTGGAAGAGGATGGCTAACCTGGCTACAGCAGCCTGGCATTGCCCTGGACTTTCCTGGGGCCTGTAGATCCAAATCAGAAAATGAAGCTCCATTGGGCAGCTGATCTCATCTCTGGCTAGCTGCATAAACAGAAAGAAAACTGAAGCAGGAGGAAAAAATCCAGTAGATCTAGTGGGTAAGGGCCCAAGACTCCTGGGTCCTCCTTCCATGTCTGTTGCTGTCACGCTCTGTCACCTTGGAAGTCCTTTAGGGCTCGGTGTTTTCCCTTCTGTGAAATAGGTAGAATGGGACTTATCTCCCAGGAGGGCTGTGGGACTCAGCCAATGTATACAAATTGCACTGGGACATCTTTGGCTGAATGGGGCCAGAGAATTGTGAAGAGTGAGGCTGATTTTATTATTGGGGCTCTGAAGGCCGATGCCGAGCTTTTCCTTCCCCTTTAGTTCTTATGAAACCTGTGTAACAAAGGGCGAAGATCTGGGCCCGAAGTAGTGGCGATTGGGTTTCAGGTGATGTTGCGTTTCCATGACCCAGCACGGCTTGGCTTTTGCAGTCGCCGCGGAACATCCTGGGCACTTGCGCTGGGATTTCCTGCGCCGCCCTGCAGCTCGTTCCATCAGAGCCTTGGGGTTTCTGAAAACCACGGGCACGAGTTCATTGAAAACCCAGTCTCAAAGCCCCGCATGCATCAGCGTTGCTAGGGGAGAGGTCTCCACACAGGTCAAGCTGTGTATTCGCTTGCAATTAATCCAGAATTAATTCTGCAGCAGGGCCGGGGAGGGCTCTATAGGAACAGGACCCCTGAGGGTTTTTGATCAAGCTAATATCTGCCCTTTTGAGGGGGATAAAAAGCTGTCCATTGTCCACAGAGCTTTGGGAAAGGCAGGATCCAGGCCTGAGCCCTCTGCTCTGGGCCCCTTGTTCCCAAACCGCAGCAGAATCTCTCTCCGCCTCTCAGGTGGATGGGCCCTCTCTTTCCTCTGGCAAGATAAAGAAAGTTGCGTTGATCCCACACAAAGTTCTCGACGTCCCGGTTTCCATGGCAGCACAGATGATGCGTCAGCACTTCCCACGCTGTTCTGGAAAATAACCCCCCTCGGAAGGGAGCCCGGTGAGCCTGCCGACGTGCTGCTTCATGGCGCCCCGTGGCGCAGAGCCGGGGGAGCCTGTCGCCCAGAGCGGCAGCTAGGGCAGGGTCTCGCGTTGCCGGGAGGCGACTCGCCGGCTCTGTCTGCCCACGGTGCGGCCTAGCTACGCCTGCGCTCTACAGACAGCATGGTGACGTGAATTTCGTGCTGGATCAACGTGTGCGTGAAGAGAACTAGGGCATCGCAGCAAACTTCCTCGGCTCGGATCCTGGCGCCGCACCCTGGGCCCCACGACCCACTTGGCTCTGCTGCGACTGGCCTCCAGGGGGCTGCCCCGGGAGCGCTGGGGGCTGATGGAGATAGCGACCCAACGAAAGGCACGTCAGGCTGTAGGGAGGGCTATAGGCAGGCTCAGTAAAGGTGTTTTTCACTGCAGGTGGTTTCTGGTGCACAGCTCATACTGGGCAGGACTCAGAAAGGTGCTTTGGGGCCAGGGGGTGGACACCAGTGGCGCTGGGCCCCCTCCCTTGCTCATTTCCCACAGCTGAGAGGGGCCGACAACCTTGTGTCTCGGCCAAGCTGGGTTGGATTCACCCTCGGGAGCTCGAGGAGTAGGGCCTGATAGCTCATTCCCCATCCTCCCAGCTCCCAGATTTTAACACTGTCCTTGAATTGGGTCAGTAGGGCCCCTGTCCAATTCCTTCTCGGATCGTTTCCCTTCAGTGTTTGTTCCTGGGACCTTGGAGGATCTTTCCCAGGGCCTGTCTGCTCAGTGCTTGCCACGGCAGCCGCCACTGAGAGTGGGAGACACGTATTACTAAAAACTCAGGCAGGGCAGGTGGCTGCCGGAGTTGTGCCTATGTATGTACCCTTGTGTTTCGGCACAGACATACCGGATCCCCCCTTTCTGTCACCTGGCCGGGCCGTTCGCCGGCCCAGCCGCCTGTCTAAATCCAACAGTCAGAAGGCACTGACGGGATGGAGACCGTAAACCAACACCCTGCAGCCTCTGTGCCAGGATTCCAGAGCCAGCCGCAAGCTCCGGACAGCTCCTCCGGTGTACAGTGCCAGCCTGCCAAGCTCTGGGGCTTTGCGGAAGCTTATTGGAAGTCTATAGCAAAATGATGAGGGGGAAAGTGCGTCTGGCTGGCGAGAGTCTTCCTCCAACCTGCTGTGACTCTTTCGCCTGCTCTGGGTTTTTCTGGTCCCCGTCTTCCTCTCTGCCCCTGACACTCTCAGCAAAGCACCCGGCATGTGCCACGTTCTGCAGATAGAGGATGAGTTTTGCAAGCATGGCAAATTTACAGGGCATCTGTCCATATTTGGCACAGTTACCTGCTAACTAGCCAGCTAGTGTAGGGGATGGCCTGCATTTCCTGCATTGGGTCCTCTCTGTGTGCATGAGAGGTCTATTAGCACTAAGTATTAACAAAGTAATAACCCTCTTCTACATGATGCCCTTAAAATCCCTTGCTCTCCTTCCCCCACTCACTGCCAGATTTCCCTGCCCTTCTCCCTGACCAGGGATGGGGAACCTTCTCTGGATAAAAGAAGAATCGGCCCAAACCCTTCACCCAAGTTTTAACTTGTATTGACTCCCTGTTCTCACCAAACTGGTTTTGAGGTTTGAAAAAGTCCCCTTCCCTTTTTTTATACCCACAGCCCCACACTCCCTAATGCTTCAGTGCCTCTGGGTTTGGACAGGGCACAGATGCATTTGTGCTCCTGGAGTTTCCTGGTGCTCAGGATACACTGGAGCGGCCAGGAGAGAGTCTGATGGGATTCATTTCTCCATGCTTGTCTGGGACTGTCTAAGCTGGAGCTCTCTCCAGTTCTGCACCAACGAGACATGCCTATGGCTCTCCCAGAGCTGGTAGTAAATTGTCTGGCTGTTCCGCAGAGGTGGCATAGGTGGCATGGCTGTCTGTGAGTTCTTTAGCGCTGGCCTGTGCTCTATCAGCCTTTAGTCAGGTCACAGTTTACTCAGCACTGGAGGAGAGAATGGAAAGGAGAGCAGGGCCTTGATGACATTGGTCAGTACCCGTGGAGTGATCCCTCCAGGCGGCAGAGGAGGATCTGTTCCTGCGTTTAGATGGTGCTTGGCAGTATGTGGATTCATGAAAGAAAAGTGAAAGCGACCCGCCCAGGTTCCCTGTATAGTCCCAGCGGACTGTCCCACCGAAGTGCAGAACTTAACAGAGCAAATAGTGGGTAACGAATTAGATTCAGAAACTTTTTTCACTCCTTGCACAGTGTTACTTACTGTGCATGCTTAAACAGCTGCTGGGTTCCTTCCTGGAGATAGTGGATTTGAGCCCTATGTAATGTGCTAGACCCAGACCAGTTGGGTACAGCAGAGTAGCCATATTGGGATCCAGGAAGTGGGCGGGCAAAGCCTGCCCACTGCTATAGGATCCCCCCCCCAGCCTAAGCGGGGTGTGTGGGGGGGTCCATAGGACCTGCAAGCCAAGTAATTACCGGCTACTGGATTAACAGTTTTCTGTTCCCTGACCGACCAGAGCAGGGATTGCTCCAGGCTAATGAGAACACCTGACTCCAATTAACCTGCAAAGAGCCAGGTGAGGCCATTAAGCTACTGTGACCACCTGACGCTAATTAAGGCCC
This sequence comes from Lepidochelys olivacea, assembly GCF_965140295.1. Taxonomy (NCBI): domain Eukaryota; kingdom Metazoa; phylum Chordata; order Testudines; family Cheloniidae; genus Lepidochelys; species Lepidochelys olivacea. The sequence continues at coordinate 30,792,724 of NC_140425.1, read as the reverse complement.
CTCTGATACTATAAAAGGGCTCACTCCAGTCAGGCAGAGGAGAGCTAGGGAGCCTGAGGAGAGGAAGTGCAGCTGAAGGGCTGGTTAATGAAGATACCCTCAAGTCATTGGTAAGGGGGGAGAAGCAGGAGAGCTGTGGGGCAGTGGCTCAGGGAAATGTAGCAACTCTGGCAGTGAAAGGTTGGTTGCCAACAGATGCTACCATTAGGGTCCCTGGGCTGGACCCCCCCCCCCGCCCAACCTACCACTACAAAAACACCTCCGGGGGGGGGGGGGAACAGGCCTGTCAGGACAGGAGACTAAACTGTTTTGGCATAAGGCTGTAGGAGCAGCAGAGACTGGGAATTCTCTCTCCAACCTCCATTGCTGGCTTATGATGACAAGGGCTCAGTAGACTGTATCCCTGGCCCTAGAGAGAAGGGCTATGTGCAGGGTTGCAGTGAGCCTCTGAAGCTAGCATAAACCGCCTGGAAGCACGGGACCCACAGGGATGAGGTCGGAGCTCTGCCACAGTAAAATAAAATCCAAAACAATGTATTGATAAATGATTACATCTGTAGAGTTGGTAATATCACTGGGAGTCACCAGGTGCCACTGTTACAGACAGTCTTATGAATGCTGTTTAACTGTCTGTATAGTCAGGTAGATCTTTGAGAAAGGCTTGCTGTCCGTTGCAGTGCAGTCCTTTTAAAGAGATGAGCATAAAGACTGTGAATCTCTCTGGCTGAAATAATCTATTAGGTACAGAGCTGCTGCCCACAGGTTCTACCTATGGAAGCAAACAGACCATTACCACTCCTGCTGCACCCTCTAAAGGCTTGATAAAGCCCTGTATTAAGTGACCCATTTAACCCAAAGATCAGCCATCTGTGCTGCACTAATCCTTACTCAGGACAGAGCCTTGTTTTACAATCCAGCTCTCAGTGTTGCACCGATAGATATTTTTGCAGTTTGCATCATCATATTTATACATATTTAATAACCGCTTTCCAAGACAGTGAAAGGAAGGGAGCAATCTGGACTGACTTGGTTTGTAGCTTTTATGAACTTCAGATTTTATAATCTAAAAACATTATTGTCCCATGTTCCCTTCATGCAAAATCCTGCCATGCAACGCCTAACTGCAACTCACAAGCTTTGGTGTCCTTGTCCGATTTTAACTATTTATTGCAACTCTTAAACTTTCACAGACCAGAGCAGAAATTGCAAGGAGACAGTTTGCCAATGCCTAAAGCCCTAGATTGAAATAAGTTGGTATTTTAGGAGTCTACTGCAGCTAATACAGAAGTTGGTCCCTGGATAAGTATGATTTTTGGATTACAATAAAAGCCACATCACATCAAGGCTTTTAGTAGCTTTATTTTATAGCGGTTATTAAAGACAGAAGTAAGTTGCAAAGGGATGGGCTCCAGAGTGAACTGGCAAATACAGAACCCAACACATCAATTAAAATGAAACATGTTTTGCGTCTCTGAAAACCATCTTTCAAAAGAGCCTGACCTTATTATTTTCAGTCTGATGTTGTTTTCTGCCTAAGTAATGTTGGAGAAATGTCTTGAATAGCTTCCTAATTCACAACAGTCCCAAAGGCATAACATACAGGAGGAATTAGATTAACACTCATGAAAAATAAATTACAGGCTGAGTGCTTGTTAGATAATTTTGAATTAATTTATTGATCTGAGGCTGGGGTGTTAGAAAATGGCGGGGGAATAACTGATGGCATTTCAAAATACCCAAAATTCTTTTACTAAATAAACAAGGAAATCAAGTAGCAAGTTTTTGGAGACCTGTTTGATCTGAGCAGCTTGTAATGATAAATGGAAGGGTAAAGTCATTAGGTCAAGGCTGAATGAATGCAGGGAGATAACATCAAGGAACATGAGCATTATGCATAATGGATCAAGCCCTGAGGTGAGGCCTGAGAAATTTTTCACATGTGAACAATTGAACCCCTCTCACTTTAACTTAGCATGGTGATGACCTTTTTTTTATCTTACACTTAGTAGCAAAAGAGGCAATTAAATAACCAAACTGATGATGCTGGTTAAACAACTTGTCATTTAATGTTAATCAAGAAAATATATCAGACATTTTAATACTAGGTACCGATAACATTAAAAAACAGGTGAAACTTTAAAGGTGCACTTACTGTGGTCAGTTCTGGAAGAGAAGCGGTGTTCTTTGCATTCCTCTTGCATCAAAGTCTTGCAATGCTTTCAATGGCCACATCATGGTGGATGCTCACCCGTGCCAGCCCTGGTAGGTGTCTCCATCACGGTGCAGCACTTCAAATGCCTCAAACTGCTGAAAGTGAACAAAGTGAAGCTGTGAACGCTGGTGTGGCAGGCAGTACTCTTTAGACATTGTGGATGTTGGGCAGAGCATAACAGTGTCCTCTGATACAACACTACTGCTTTTGGCAGTCCTGGAATGCCCCCAGAGCCCTTCATCGGCCATATCTAGACTTAGCAGAATGGCCTCATTCTTTGTCTCATTCCACGTGGCTGGGGTCAGCATGGTTAGCTTGTTGGGCGGGAGATGCTGGGATTTCAGTCAAAGAACTACATGATCATTCAGCTGGGCAGTTAAGCCATCTGAAAGTGGGATGACTAGTGCCAGCATTCCTGGGGTGTTGAAGCTGGGGCATTCGATCTCTGGGTTTGCAGTCTAGCTATACGAAGCATTAAGATAGTTGTTTCCACTCTCACAGCTAGTGCCTGGGCATCTCCCCTATAGATTATTATAGGTGCAGCTTACTGTTTTGTCCCCAAGTGGTGACATCAAACTGCTGGCTTGTTGGCTGGCTTTCATGAGGTGACGAGGTGGGTTCTGAAGAGCATTGCTCAGTGGAGTAACATACTGCTGTATTGGCAAACAATACTACAGACCAGAAAGTCAAATGACTTCATTGATCTGGCTAGGCAGGCAGCTGTGTCACACCTGTGGTCTGTGCAGGTCTGTAGCTGATCCACAGTGGGAAACAAAAATGTTCGTAATTGGCAATGACAATGGAGAGGCATGCCTCATGCTGAGACCAGCGGGTATAAGGAAACTCCTGTAGATGCTGCTTGGTGTCACTTTCATCCAAAAACCACTGCATCTGTTTTGGAGAGGCACTCACAAAAGACCCTATCTCCTGAACAGCATTCAGTGTATTGTGAACCAAAGTGATGCTTGTGGGGTATGTAATTGTGAGGTTCAGCAAGTTTAAGTTTCTTGTGTGGTGTTTGTATTGTTTGTGGTTCCCAGGCAGCCTTGTATTCCAAGTCTCTTAGTACTCAGTTTTACCTGCTGTATATTGCAGTGTATTTGTTTGTAAGCTGCCTGACCTGTTTTGAGCAAAAGCTGTTGAGAAACAGGAGCTGAATTAGGGAAAAAAAAAACAATCTCTGACTTCTAGAGGAAGAGATGGCTTCCACTGAGTTTAATTGAAACAAGTCAGAGCTAATTCCAGTCCTCTCTGTTTCCACATAGCTTCGCCCAGCAGGGCTCCTTGGCAGGATCTCAGGGGACATGTACTGCGCGTTAATGTCTGTGTGCAGCACTGTCAAGATGCTAAGGGCTGAGGCCAAAGTGGCAGTGTTTTAGTCTGCATTCCTTAGACAAAGCTTCCACTGGGAGTTTGCTTGAACAAGGAGAAGAGGGATCAGATCCTTTTTGTCATCACCAGAACACACTCTCATTGCTGGTCCACAGCCCTGTTTTTTAACTGCTGGGGAAGCAACAACCTTATACAAATGATCCCTTTCCTTTATAAGCTTGGATACCATAGCAGAGAACAGCAATTGGAATGATACTGTGGCATTGTCTAAATTAATATTGGCTGCAGTGAGTATTTTCTTGGTGAAAATTGAATTTAAAAACTATAGTGAGCAAAAAAACTCATAGCAAGCCCTTTTATCTGCATCCTTCCATTTCTGGTCAAGAATACCTCTGAGCAGCCTTTCATTTTCTCAGTCTTGTTCCATATAAGAAATTACTGACTGGATAATTTCTGTGAGCATTTCTTGGCCTGTAGATAGTTTCTGATCTCCATTTGTACTCTGAAGCCTCATGTTCTCCACCCCACCTGAGCAGAGAAAAGGGGACGGGACTTGGTCCCACCCTGCTTGGTGACCATTGCAAAGTGGGCCAGAGAAGGCAGCCCCTAGAATCAGGTTTCCAAAAAAATAGTCAAGCTCATGAGGTCAGAATTCACTTTCCGTGAATACTCTCTAATAATTGCTTAAAATTCACTGTTTCATTCCTGCCAGGAGACATGTTCAACAAAGTATTCAAGGCAAGTGCATGGCATGATATATGGAATCACAGACCTTAAAGAGGAAGTCTTTATTAAAGAAAACAGCTGCATCCACAAACAAAGATTTCCACACAGCTTGAGTTCCAGCTTTGTTTCCTTTGTTTACCACGGACCACACCCTGTCTGGAATTCTGTATAGCACACAGACATCTAGTGACTAAATAATATATGGCAAGTAAACGATATTACAGAAAAAGGGTGCAAACATAGGCAATACAAATTTCAATTTGTATTTGACCAAATACTTGTGGAGACTGTGAAGGGAACTTGCAATTTGGCTCATTTTTACAATCATCTCCTACTCCAACTGCAAGTTTTGTGTTCCTCCTTGGAGTGCTTATGCATTATCTTGGACTATTGCTAGGAAACAAGTTTGCTGGGAGAGCCAGAAACTTGGTAAACTTCTGCAGTGTAACGTGAAGCTTCTGTTTTTTTTTCCCCCAGGGCTGAAAGCAAATATATCCCAGGAACACAGTCCATTTAAAACAAAGGCTCTCAGAGCCTCTCTGCTGGCAGCTGCCTGGCTTTCTGTAGTTACTTGATAACGTGACTAGTGCAGTAGGCACAAATACCCAAAAATAAATGAGGGCACCATTGACTTGGACTCTAGGTTGATCTGGTTTGGAGGACAAAATGGTGCACAGCCCATTTGGAGTAAATTAGACTTTTTTTTTAATGTAATGCACAATTTACAGTAGTGGGCCTGTATAAATAAAGTGCAGCCAGTAAGAAGATATTTATCACTTAGCACATTCCGCAGTGGTTTATTTTCCTTATATTCTGCCAAGCGTGAGCAATTTCTCACCACATCTGCAGTCCCAAGTCTGATCATTCCCTGTGCTGATTAGATTTAGGTTCTAGCGTGTGTGTGTGTATGGGGAGGTTCTGTCTCGCTCACTGCAGTCAATACCTTCTTCCCATATCCCAAGGTGCTGCCGTCCATCCATCCATCCTCGGTGGCAACGTGACGTCCTGACTGCCTGCAGATTCGTCACTATGCACAGCATTGGACTTTGGGGACCTGCTGAGATATTCCACAGTGGCATGCCTCTCAAGCAATTTCACACCATCACTTTGCATTCAGCTCCTACTCAGACACAACCCAGAATCCTTAGCTGCAGAGGACCTGTGACAGAAGGAGAGCTGATATGTAAGAATGTTATGACTATTGTAGGAACTGCTGCACAAGAATCTAAGACCACTGATACGTCACCTAGTTACTGAGAGAGACTGTTAACTTATACTGGGGTAGCAGAATGTTTATTCCATAGGCAGAACGCTTGAATTCAATGGGGGCTGTCTGAAGAGCAAAGGGAGTGGCAACACAATGACTTCCCAGATCAGACCATATAAGTACATTACTTGAAAGACAATGGACCAAGCTACTGGCTTCAAAGATCCTGTCTCCAACCTAATTTGGCCAGAACTGGAGTTACCAGATCAAAGGGCTACAGACAGTTAAAAAGTGTCTTGGTTCCTGTGAAGGGTTTCTGTGGCACCTTAGAGACTAACCAATTTATTTGAGCATAAGCTTTCGTGAGCTACAGCTCACTTCATCAGACACCAGGGTTTGTCACTTGTTAGCAGCTGCCTAGGCAGCTGCTAACTATGGAAGGAGTCTGAAGGCCTTGGCCCTTCCCAGCCGCAGGGGATGGTAAGCCTTAGGGAAAAGCAGGCATGTGTATCAGCTGGTGTATTGTTTTTAAGATTTATTTTCTCTGAAATGTTTGTTCTGAATAAGTGATACTTTTGCTTTCAGGAGGCGGTTTGGTCTCTGGTTACCACTGTCATTGCTTTGGAGGGACCAGAATTGCAGGGTCTGGACATAAGTCAGAAGTGGTGAGGTGGTCATGGCTGATACATGGAGCCTGTGTGATTCCATCCCACATGAGAGATGACAGCCTGAGGCCGAGAGGGGTGGTCTCGGAGAGACCAGGACGGATCAGAGATGCAGTTCACCTGGTAACTGTGCCAGGTACCAGGGCAACGAACATGGTATAAATAGCTAGCTAGATCCTTTGCACTGATTCCAGGAACTTGACAGGAGGCTCTAAGGCACCACAGGGCCTGTAAAGAGGCAGCAAAGGATCGGCAGCAGCGTCGGTTTGAAAGCTCTGAGCACAAATGGCAGGGTGTCTCCATTTCAGCAGCAGAGGGAAAAGAGGGAATCGGAGCAGGTCGCTGGTTTCTGGCTTGGGGATTATGGCAAGAGGTGAATGGCGTGTTCCCAAGGAAATGCAAAGCTAGCTGATACCCAGCTGTTTTCCCTCCGTTAACACACTGTGTGTTGGCACACGTGACAGTGGAGCTCGGAAGGGGCTCATTTTCCAGAAACACTTGCTGAATGTCGCCAATTGTTCAGTGGAAAATGGGCATCCTCTCCAAAGAGAGAGAGAGAGGGCAGCTGTTCCTGACCGTAACCCAGTGGGACCCGCGCCCCTTCCTGACTGGAATCCCAAGCTAGCCTTTCAGTGCTGTCCCTCAACCTGTGCTGATCTCAGTGACCTCTCCAACCCAGCTGCACATGTCCCAGCCTGACTAGTGTGCTTGGGTCTGTTATAAACTCCACAGGCTTGGGGTTTCCTGGTGATATTTTCACACGGTGGGGTCAAATTCTCCATAGAACTCCATTGACTTCAGCATACTGCAACAATTCCCACCTGCAGAAAATTTGCCCCATGGTCTGTTTTTTACCTTGCTGGGTGTAATGCTCCCTCTAGTGGGCTCGGGGGAAATTGGCCTAGATACACATGAGCATGACGGGTTCGGTGATTGTGGGGTACCCTGGCTATAAGCCCCTATCCCCCTCCTCCTGGACTCATCCCAGACAATTGGGTTGGTGTCCCATGAAGGTTGGAGCGGTATCAATTGCTTGGGGTCTTCGGTCCCCATACTACACTTCTCTCTCGCCGCTCTTTCTGACAATGATGTGTCTTTGGGAGTGGGTAGCATTAGTCAGGTAGGCAGCAGCCCTGAACAGAAGTAGCAGAGCCGTTTTACAGAATATAAATTAGGACCATAAAGCAGTGGCTTAGTTGAAATGTGCTGTGTAGTCTAAAGAGCGTGAAATAGCGTGATGTAGTAGTTGGCAACATCAGTGTAGGAAGGAACAAAGGTTACCAGAGTGATTATCTGCTAGCACTTAAAGAGATTAGGATGTGCAAGAGAAGGGGAGGGGGCAGCATTCTGAGATGCCATCCTGAACCCAGGTGCAATTGACAAGAAAATAAAATAAAAATGGGTTCATCTTTTTATATTGCAGAGTCTGCTACATAACGCAGGCTGGGAAAACCCTGCCTGTAGGCACAGCAGTCAAAGGTCAGAGCTCTTGGAGCGGGGTGGGGGACTTCATGGCTTAGGGTTGTGTGGGAATGAGAGACAAAGCCTTTTATTTCTAAGTCAAACACGCGGAGGAATTTGACAAAAGCAGGCTGAATCTTTTCCCTCTAGCTCCCTGCTTCCATTCTGCCCCTAAGGTGTAGGGGTGTGTGTGTGTGGCGGGGGAGCTGGATTGCGAAGGTTGCTGGGACAGGATCCAAACCTTTTAATCTCTATCACTATTTTGCCCATATTAACATCAATGTTTTTTCCCCTAAGATATTTGGAGATCCCTGATTCTGCAAAGCACTTAAACACATGCTGAATGGGGACCCTGCCCCCCCATGTCCCAGCTACTCCTGCTGTTCAGTGCACCCATTCCTTTTACAAGCCATTGCGAAAAGAATCTTCCTCCAAACATGAACGAATCCTTTTTCCCCTGAACTCTCCCCCTGAACAGCTCTGCTAGCTTTGTCCATTTGCTAGAATTTTATTAATTTACACAAATGAGCTCAATTAACACAACCCATTTATTAAAGTAAATTAGCTCACTTAACTCCTCCATGTACAATGAGCTCCTCCATCGTTTTAAAGAAATGTGTCTAAAGTTTCTCTCTGAACAGTGTCCATAGACTTTTTTTTCCCCCTCCCCTTTTCCCTGGAAGAAAGGCCTGAACGTTGTTCTGCAAAAGACAGAGCTGGCACAGCGGTTGCTAAGAATTCATGCTCTTCCTAGGCAGCAGAAATAAATTTTTGTGAAGGAAAATGGTGGAGAAATATTTCCATGCCAAGCTACTGTCTATAAATTCAGGGGCTGGCAAACAGAGCGGCATGTTTGTAGCCTTCAGATGCAATAGTCGGGGCATAATTCTGTTGGCAGCTCTGCCAAAATACTAGAAGTCGGAAGAAATGTTGGTAAGGCACCGAAACAATGTCGGGGCTTTGGAAAAACCATCCACAGAGCGAGAAGAAACCACGTTCTGCATCTCATGTAATTAACAAGCACAGGATGGATTTAAGATTTTTGCAATCGGCAAACAATCTAGAGACTCAGGTGAAGATTTTCAAAGCTACGTTTGGCAGACTGGTACCTAACTGTTGACTTTCAATGGGAGTTAGCAGCCTAACTGCTCTCTGAAAAGCTCCCCCTAGAGCTGGTTGAAATATTTTGGTCAAAAAATGTTCCTGACGAAATCTGGAGTCTCATCAAAATCAACGGGTTTTGGGGGAAAATATCAATTTTGACCAAGTTTTCCAGTTTTTTTCCCCCCAATGGGACAATTCTCAAAGGAACATTTTGCTGTGATTGGAAAATGTCAAAAATGTACCTTTTGACACTTACAAATTACAATGTTTTTGAGAACATTTTTGTTCTGTGAACATTTTTGATATTTTGAAAAACAAATATGGGAATTTCCCTTGGGCTGGAAATCCTGTTTTTTCAAACAGCTCTACTAAAAACCAAATGTTGTTCGCTGGAAAATGCAGAAAGAATTTCGATTAAAGAAAACACCAGGGAGTTTCCCAGTTTGCTTATGGACAGTTTGAAAAGAGGGAAAGAGATAAAATTTAGGGAATAAACTATGCATGAATAATTTTTTGCCCTGTGCTGTCTTAGAGAGGGAGCCTTTGAAGACACCATAGATATATTTCTTAAGGCTGAAATTCACTCCAGGTAGAGGGCCAGTGCAGGATCTACAGAGCATTTAAGCCCTCAGGTTGGTTCATTGGTCGATCACATTTATAATGCCCCCATGACCCTATAGCTGCGTGCCTCACAAACATGAATGAATTTATCTTTGTAATGCTCCAGTGAGGCATGGATGGATTGTTATCCCCATTTTACAGATTCAGGTTGGGGGAAACGGAAACTCACCGGAAGTGACTCACCCAAAAAGTCTGCAGCAGGGCTGGGAAATGAACCTCGGTCTCATGATCTCCAATCTAGGGCTTCGGCTTCTAGACCTTCTTTCCTCCCTGCTGCTTTTCCTGTTCCAGTTTCTTTGGAAACCACAACCCACTATGTTCCCTGTCAAATGGGCATCAGTGACTGCTGATCCTGATGGTTTGCAGGTGTCTTAAAATTACATAGACCCGGCAGTTGGCAGCTCTCCAGACTGGTGCACGCAGAGCAGCATGTGGGTGGGGTGGCTTTGTTAGCAAAATGAACCCTTCTAGTTGTGTTAGCTTGTGATTGAAGTTGCATTTAAAGCAACCACCTTGAATGCCACATCAAGTATTTTAAGATCTTTCCCTCAGGTTGCAGCTACACTGCAACGCAAGCCCAGAGTTAGCAGAACTCGAGTTAGCAGATCCTGAGCCTTAGGAGCTACATTCGTTTGTAATCCCAGGTTAGGAATTGTTGAATACTGGGCCCCAACCTGGGGCTCCAGTGTCTACATTGCACTAGTACCTCCCCCCACCCCACTGAATCCAACCACCCATATCCCAGACTTCCTCGCGCCCTCCCGAAATGTGGCCACTCTAGCCCTTTGTTCATGGTGCAGTGTGCTGAAAACTTGACGGTCCACGAAACTTGACTGTCCAGAGGACAAAGCAAGTCAGCCCTTGGGATTGTCGAATACTTTTGGCTGACTCCCAGAGCACAAGTCCAGTGGGGCTGCGTCTACACTGGAAAGCAACAGGGCTTGAACCCTGGGTCCTGGCGTGACTCAAGCTTTGACCCTGCACCTGCATGGGGTCCTAGGACTCTGGGTCCAAGCTCTTGGGTTAGCATGATTTGTGTAATGACAGAAGGGAGATTAGGCTTGATCCTGAGTTCAAACTCTAGTTTTACACTGCAGTTCAGATATGCCCTATGGGTCCCAGAGCCCAGGCTCCAGTCTGAGCCAGGACATCTACACTGCAATTTTGTAGCCCAGCAGCCCCTGCGAACCCAGGTCAGCTGAGATGGGCCAGCCAATGGTGTTTCATTGCAGTGTAGACATACCCTGAGGAACCGAGCCTAGAATTACATCTTAATGCGGTCCCCCACTGCCCATCAAATGTGTAGCAAAATTACAATCCTGCAGGTCTTGGCTGTGACGAGGATCTCTGCCAGAATTCTGAGCTCTGTGCTCATTGGCAGTGGTTCATCCCAACAGCCAGCCATGCACTTAGCAGCTGCATGGGATCTTTAAAAATGTCATCTTCTCTCTGAGCTTCTCTTCCAGGGTCAGGAGGCCAAGTTATCGTCTCTGCTTGCCACTGAAGACTGGACATCAGAGTTCAGAAACTTTTTTTTTTTTTTGGATTATCCTATTTGAGAGTCTGGTGGCAAGTTAGAAAAACAACTTGTTTAATTTGAGAGGGGCTAATTTAAATACACAGGCAAGCTAGACTAAGTGGGAGCCACGCATGCCCCCAGCTAATTCCACTTGTGCAGAGCAAACCATTGTTCATAGAAATTGACCCTGACAAATCCCTGGCAGGCTATTAATTGATAGCACGCTTGACCAATGGAACAAAAGTTAGGAGTATTACATCATCAGAATATATTGCTATTATCTGATCAATAATCTGGAGGGCAGGAGGCTGCCATCCACTGAGGCTTGATATCTGATTAACCCTTTCATGGGTGTCACATGCACCATATAATTCAGTCCATTGATTACCATCTAGGTGTCCTCGCCCTTGTATGCAAAGACAAGCACAACCTGCCACTGTGCATAAGATTTATCAGACAGGAAAAGATTTACGACCACGGGGATGATGATGTCTGCCCTATGGTGGCCAGGCACTATAATGGTCGTAGACAATTTATGGAGGCTGGACTTACTGCACATCATTGCAGCCAAGGCTCAAACTGGGACCTCCAGGAGTCAAACACAGGGCAGTAGAATTGCAGCAAGAAAACAGACTAGTGTGAATAGAAACATGGCTAAGAAGAAAGTGCTGAGTAAGCAAGCAAAACACTCACAAGAAAAAGTGAAATGACTGGAGTTCATTTGCCCAGCATTAGAAACTTAAAAATAGCTGATGACACCAAAGATCACTCAGTCGGTACCTTTTCCAGTTAAAATGGGCCAATGTCAGAGCAAAAGCGGGACCATTTTTAGCAGATGGCGTTTCACGATTTAAACTTTAACATTTGAATTTGTGCACATTTTTGATGCAAAAATAGCCATTTTTTGTTGCATTTGGTGGAAAACCAAAATTTGAGGGGTGCATGAGCAGCAGGAATGAAACTGCAATAGTTCAGGGGTGAACTTCATGGAATAACTTTCACCAGGTCAACACCACTCTAGTGTGACAAGCTAGCACGCTAAAGCAACGTATGTTGGTGCCTAGATGCTGTGGCAACGGGTGATTTGGAAACAGACTGATCTCAGTGGAGACAGCATCACTGAATGAAGAGGATGCGTGGGCAGTGGATGAACACCAGGGCAGTGGAGTTAATGAAAACATTCACTAGGAGACTCCAAAGGATGCTGAAGGTCTGTAAAAAGCTTAGAAATGAAAACAAGTCATGGAGACTGAATGACCCACGCCTCTAGGGAGGGGGGTATGTTCAGGACAGACGTGCAAGGATCATTAGCAGCTGATATAATGGGGAAACTTGTCCTTCTATTTCCTGTACTAACAGGGTACTGTGAGTAAACATGGGACTTAACTCTCCAGTGGCTGATAATCTGACACTTTTCACCAGCATTAAATTCACTCACCAGATCCATCCATGTGACTTCAGACATCTGGGTGGCCACAGATTGTGCTTGCTTATTGTGAGCTTGGGGAAAAACACTTCCAAGAATGGAGCAGGCTTCTTCAAGCCACCTGACTTCTTTGCAGCTTTGTGTTGCCTTTGTGATACTTGGCTGCCCTGGGGGAGTGAAGCACCTTTGGGAACTGATTTCCCCACTGCTTTGCACCAAGTGTCACCAATTACCTCTTTGCAAAGTGAGGGTCAAGTGGATGTAAAACGTTGCCATAAGTGTGAGCAAATGGAGAGGTCATGGTTTGCCGTTTTTTAGCACTGATTCTGTGCTGATGGCAGTGGCTTCATGAGGTGCATTACAGGCATAGATCAGCCCAGTGAATTTGCAAAATGCTAGTGTTTCTGCAGGAAAAATTCCACGTTTAGATTAAAGAATTTGTCAAAGTTTAATAACGAATGGAAGACTTGGGGCTCTTCTTTTAACAAATTAGCTCATCAACAGTATCCCTAATTTATCTAATATTAAGCAGTCCTATTAATTAAACAAGAATGTGGGTTTTAATTTACCTTGCAAAATCGCACATTTAATTGATAAATGAGTCATTTAAACAGTTATTGTGAAAGTTTCCAAAACATGTAGGAACCAGAGAATTGCAGGGAATTAATATTAGAGTCTGCTAATCGAGAAACACTTATACAAGGAAATTGAGCTGCCATTCTTATGTCCTGTTTCAGAGTAACAGCCGTGTTAGTCTGTATTCGCAAAAAGAAAAGGAGTACTTGTGGCACCTTAGAGACTAACCAATTTATTAGAGCATAAGCTTTAGTCCTTGTTCCTCTCGCTCTGTCTCTTCTGATCAGCCTGGTTGAGACAGAATTAGAGAATAGTGGGATGGGTATTTTGTTTGTAACAAAGCTACTGCATATTGTAAGTCATGTAGAAACACATTTTCCATGGCAGTCATTGATCCTCAGCTAGCCCAGATGCTACCTTGTGTTAATTGATTCCTCTGAATCTGCCCATGCTCTATTTTAAAGTTCTTGCATGGAATTTATTTAATGAATTGATTTGTTGTGGGCTGGTTTTGGCCCACATCTTAGAAGCAGTTGTTTATTTTCACCCACTTGGTGTGGTTTGCTTTTCAGTGGGCACAGGGCAGTTAAAAAATGAATGAACCCTGAGTTCATTTTATTTGTCTTCTGGTTGCTGCACTCGGGTTGGATTTTCTAGCTTTTTTTCTACAACCATCGGGGCTTGAAAGGTCCTTGTTTTAAAATGAAAGCAGAGATTCTCTCACGGGCACGTGAAAAGGGGCTTTAAGAAAAACACCAAATGTTGCAAAACTTGGTGATTAAAATTGTGGGAGCCGGTGCCTCTGCAAGCTCAGTATAGTACTTCTGTAAAAGCATGGCGCCTTTCTCAGCCAGCCACACGTCGGGTCAGGTCTCCTGTTCAGCTCAGAAGGAAATCTTCAGTGCCCGTGTGATGCTGCTCCCCAGCGGGAGGGCTGTGTATGTTGACTCATTCTGAGACCCTGACTCAGTTACTCCGACTGAATAAAAATCCCATTGGAGTCAGGGGGCCAAATCTTAAGAGCCCGAGTCACTTCATACCCTGATTTTGCATGCACAGACTCCCCTTAAAGTCACTCAAGGCCCAAGAGATGGCACAGGGGGAGGTTTGCATGAGGACGGACTGAGTAAAGATATCAGGATTTGAACGATCTCTGGAATTAGCTCCTAAATACCTTTGGAGGATCTGAAATTTAGCTAATTGGCGACAATATCGCAGTCATGGCCTGCCCTGCAGATCAGTAGCATTTCCCCCTTATTTTTTGCCAGTGCCTCTTCCTTTTCAAGGATTGACACAGCACTGGCCCCTGCCTGAAGACACTGACCCATACCCGAACATGGAATGGGGTCTGATCTCATACAACTATTAGCTCCTTTCCCCCTAAATACTATTAGCGTGGTGTTTTCCATGGATCACAAATTATTGTGCAGAGGTTCTTCACCAGCTATTCCATGGTGATCTCCTGGGCTTGTTGAGAATTTAATAACTGTAACCAGTGAAAAGCTGCTGGACTGTTCATATTCTGTATGAGACAGATCTGAGCTTGTGGGGGCTAGGGGAGTCTCTGAATTAAAGTTTCCTGCCAATACTATAAGGCGGAAGATGGAACTGAATGCTCTTCTCAAGCTGACTTTGTCTTAGGATGGCAATCTGGATGGCAGCTGCTGTGTCCTGTGCCATAGGGCTGGTGGCTTATTTGGGCTAACGTTTAGAGCCGGCTGCTGGGTGTCTGGAATTCCTCAGTTCTTTTCCCCAGCTCTGCCACTGACTAGCTGTGTGATGTTGAACAAGGCACATGGCTTCTCTGTGCAGTCACTCATCTGTGCAATGGGAACTCAGCAGTGGGGAAAATCCAGTTAAGCAGGCTCACATCAGTAGCCAGAGCCAGCCCCTTACAACATGCAATGAGAATACAAGAGGCACAGGGAGGGTCAGAACCCAAACAACTGACATGGGATGTTAGAGGGCTGACGAGGGGAAAGGCACAGCTGGCTCACCCCTTCCTTACTACCTGTGTTCCTATTCCTCTATGTGTTGCACTTCCCGTGAACTTTCATCCAGGGGGCTCAAAGTGCATTAGACACATTCAATAATTGAGCTTCATGAGGCCCCTTTGGAGGCAGGTATTTTTACCTCCATTTTCCAGATGGGGACATGTAGGGTATGTCTATACTGCAGTGACGAAACTGCATCACAGAGAAGGTGCGTGCTCACCCGAGGTCACACGGGGAGTCAGTGGCAGAACTGGACCTGGATCCCTATACCTGTGCTATGCAGGAGCTCAGACCAGATCATCCAATGGTCTCATCTTGCCTTACTCTCGCTGAACCCAGGTGTCTTGTGCTCCCTGAGACACCTTCTCGGAGGTGTTGCTTGAATTCAGGAACAGGTCTACCCTGCACTGTGTATGTAACATGCCAGACGTTCAGGACTGACCTCGGACACTGTTTTGCCAAGAGCAGGGAGTGAGTGTGGAGACCAGGCCTTTCGTGTCCCAGTGCGATGCTGGATGCAGATCAGTAGCAGAATAATGTAACCTCTGGTGTGGGCCACAGAGCATCTGCATTGGCTTCAAGTTGCTTGAAGGCTATGGCTAGCTCAGCGCATAGAGGCTCCCAGAGTTCAGCAGAGCTTGCAAAAGGCAATCACTTGTATCTGGCTCGGGGCTTCTCTTGCTAGGTCTGCTCCGCTCTGATGGCTTTTTCTCCCCGAATGTGTCAGGCCGCTTTGGGGAGCGCAGTGCAGTATGACTAAAATCCCTTATGGAGCTCTCGCCTCTGCTGAACACCATAAAGGGCTGAGGTTGCTTTCTGCCCGGGCCTCCGACAGCATTATTAAGGGCACCTATGGGTACACTTGCTAAAAGACTGAGTGGAGATGGGCCCATCTTGCAATGTTTGGGTTTGGAATCTGGGTCCCCAGGGTTTTTCTGGTGGTGGCCAGAGCAGAGGTGGTCGGGAGCGATGAAGTGGATCTGTTGCCCCAGTTTGGCGCACTGTAAGAAACGAAGCTGAGTTGCAAACTCTGAATCTAGACCCGGAGCCAAATTTCCCGAAAACTCAGGAGTTTGGACTGAACATCCCCTTTCAGGTCTATCTCTAGTGGTGATGACGGCTGCATGGACCTACAATATGTCGTCATAATGGCACCACTCAGGCAGCCTTTGAGAGGAGAGAGAATGAGTTTCACTGGAATGCGTTAAAATGATGAGCAGATTTCAGGGGTCATGTGAGAACCAGGACTTCTGGGTCCTATTACTGGCTCTGTCATTCACTTGCACTGTGACCTTGGCTAGGTCATTTAACCTCCCATGCCTCAGTTTCCTCATCTCTAAATTATAGCGACCTCCCACACAGAGGAGTGGTGGTGCTTAATTAACTCGTGTTTTTAGAGTGCCTTGGATGGAATGCACTGTAGAAGCCCCAGATGTTGTTTATGAATGGAAAAGTCAACGTCAGGAGCAAGGGAATTCCAAAGGGAGTGGTGGATTGTCCATCTCTCAAAGTCTTCAGATCACAATGCCATTCTGGAAGAGCTGCTTTCACCCAGCACACATAATTGGACTCAGTGCATGGATGATGGGGTGACATTCTACAGCCTGTGATATACAAGGTTCAGATTAGATGCCCTTAAAATCTGTGGCTATTTCCTTCCAGTCTGAAAGGCTCTAATCCAATCTGGAAAGGATTAAAAAGAAAGAAAGAAACTGAACTTCCTTGACAGATTTAAAGGTTTCCAAACTGTGCTGTAAGAGGGTCAAACCTAATAGATGCTGGGGACAGCATTAATAGACAGTCAACCCTTTGTGGAGCAGCTGTAAAGCACTCAAGGAATAAGGTGTAACCCCCAACAAAGCATTACTTTGCTCTAAGGTATTATTGCTCTGTCATTTCTCCTTCAAGGCGGCTTCAAAAGACTTGCTACAGTTTGTGTTCACTGCAGGCAATAAAAGCCCTTTGTGCAGCACCCTGTGGCCAGTCTGCCCATTTGGCTGTCATTTCTTCTTCTGCTTTAAGGGCAAAAGAAATAAAAAGGTCACTTAACATTCAAATGATCTCTGCATGGAATTAATTGTTCATGCAGAACCTGCTCGTGAATAAGTGCCAGGAAGATAAGGTCAGGCCAGGAGTTAGGTAGGAATTAGATACTTTGAGCATTATTCAGATCTTTTGTAAGGGGGTGGAAGTCCTCTGAAATCAGTGGAGTTGGATCTGTTTTCTCTAGATCTGAGTTGGAACATAAGGCACTCGGGTATCATGGTTGAAGGGGATATAAATGTCCGGAGAGAGAGACACTGTGGGTATGAGGCTAGCTAGATCTGTCCCTTCGTGGCCAACAGGAGAAGGGCAGTCACAGAACAGTTATAACCTTGCCCTCTACTAATACTAAAATGCTGAGTGCCATACTGCCTTCTTTTCACATCAACATTCTCCTGCCCTCCCCATCCCTCCCACTGCTTTGGCTTTGGAGCTGGCATTAAATATCAGAGGGAAGAAAAGAGAAAGGTTGAGATCATGAAAGATCCAATTTTGTTTTGGCTTAGATCAGGGGACTTCAGCCACGTTAGCTGCTTGCCTGAGAATCCAAGGTTTGCTGTATAAAAGTAGAGCAGATTGCAACTGCCTTCATGTTTGCTACTGGTCCCAGCCTGGCTGCTGAGCTCTAAGATGTAGCTGAGAATGCGGGGACCTGTGGTCTTTGGGATCTGCACCACTGTGTTGATGATGAGGATATCTGCAGATCTCCATGCCTCAAGTGGCCTATGGGATGCGTTTTGTCCATCCCTGTCCTAAATACTCATAATCCTGTGTTCTTCAATGGCTGGGGCAGGCAGCTCTGAACTCTGATGCAGCCATGAAATAGCTGGTTGTGCTCAGAGAGTGGTTCCCAGAGGGTAGCCATGTGATCTCAGTGGAACTTTCTGCTGGTGAATGAAAGATACTGAGACTGAAGTGGTGGGAGGGCAGTAGGGTCTATGCGGGGCTCTATACCAGGCAGCCCATGGCATATAAATGTTTGAGAGTGGCTGTGTTAAGGAATCGCAACCCCAGGCACTGAAGAGTTAATCTTCTAATCCTTCAAGAAAGCCTGGCAAAGAGAAGAGATGTTCCCAGTACAGGGTTTTTTAAAAGGCTGCAGAGGTTGGTGAATTATAAAACTGCAGACATGGTGTGACACTAAGCATCCCTGTGTTCACACCCTACACACGACTGTAATGATTGTTGTACAAAATATGCCTGGTGAGGTATCTTTTGAAGACTAATTCTTGTGTGATGTATGTATGTGGTGGGTATTAAGCATTGTGGATATATGCTAGAATTATGACTAAAGTGTGTTTAAACTACGCATGTTGTGGGGGAGTTGTTAAACCGCTCTAGCCTAAACAAAGGAACAGGTGTTTACCTCCATTTAACAGGACCATCAAGACAGCAGGGGGAGGAGATGGCAGGAAACAGAGGAATTTGCATGTCAGCAAACACCAGTGCAGGAAGAAAGAGCATGGAGTTTCCTTTAGCACCAGACATGTTGCCTTCCTCACAGCTTGAATAAAGTTTACTTTGAGGGGTAACCTTCTGAAGAATCCATTTCAAAGGTTTACTGGTCTATAAAGATGGGGGGGACCTCAAGTGATAAACAATTGAATCAACTGATTGGATACAATATTACTGTATGATCAAAGTGTATAAGGTGAAGTCTTTTCTGAATGCTCATGACATACTGGTGATTAACATCATTGTGAAATGTCTGTACAAACTCGATATGAGGAAATCTGAATACTCAATTATATTATGTTTAAAGTCTGTGGCCAAACAAGGAGAAACAGGGTCCCTTCTAGACAGGAGAGAAGGCAGCTATGTACTGGTCTCATAGGTAGATTAAATACAGTGGAATCAAAACAATGGAAGCTCCACTTGCGTACAGAGGGACAGGAAGCGTACAGGAAGGGAAGAACAGCATAGGGGGTGTCCTGCCTTTTGGAACAAAGTCATTAAACTTCAGGGGCTATAAGCAAGGACAGAAGCCATCTTTGGCATCCATCACTAGACAGACACAAGAGAACAGAGCTCTTGCAAGCTGAGAAAGATGGGTCCTTTAACCCCGGGTTTGGGGAGAGGTTGAAATCTGTAGAAACTGAATATAGGTGAGAAACCATCTTGAACCAAGCCTGTGTCTTGGTAGATCCCTGTTTTCACTTTCATTTGCTTGTAACCCTTTCTAACTTTATTCCTTTTACTTGGCTTCACTTAGCCTATGTCCTATTGTTAATAAATTTGTTTTACTATTAATCTCAATCACAAGTGCTGTGTTTGAATTAAAGTGAGTGTTAACTCCAGCTAATGTGGCAAGCTGGTCAAAAACAGGGCAGACATCCCAAATTGGCGATGTGTTCTATAATTAGATTTCACCAAACCAGTAACTACTGTGAACTCCTGGATCACTATAACAGTCTTACCATGGAGTCAGAGATAGTCTCCTGAGGGTCTCCAGTCTACCTTGCCACCCAGACAAACTGGACTTAGTGATAAATAGTCACTTACACCAAAAATCACACCACATTCAGGTTGCTTCCAGTTTGAAGAGACCTGTCACTTACCCCAGATCAATTGGTACCCTAGATCTTACACCAAAGTCAATGCCTGTAGCCAATCCTGTAATAAACTATCTGAAAGTTTATTAGGAAAAAGAAATAAGATTTATTTACAGGTTAAAGCAGGCAAACATATACACACATCTAAATCCTAAGAGTGACAGAGTTGTCCTGATCTGTCAGTTCAAAGTGTCTTTCAGAGCAGAACCAGGAGGCAGCTCCTGGGGATCTCTGGCTTTAGTTTAGAGTCACTGGCTCTTCAGAGTTCAAACAGCCAAAAAGATGCAGTTTCTTCTTCTCAGGGATTTTTATTCCTTTCCCATCAAGAGGATGGGACAAGTTCATATGCATGTTTCCTCTTCATCAATGGGGGTAGTAATCAGTAAAGTCTGATGGTCTGTCTGGTATCTATGGGCCTTTTTTTGTTGGGCAGAAGAGGATACCACCTCTGGCAAACTGGTATTTCACACTTGGGAATGCTTCTCTCCTGCCTGGTGGGGTTTACAGTTTCAGAGCAAACATTTTTACAAACACTTAAATATTACCTGATAAAGTGGCATATAGATAAGTGAGATTAATGCATGCATCAGCATACAACAATTTCATAGACTCTCAACCCTAAAGACATTCTTATAAGACTAGTACCTATTTTGAGCAAAACTAACGTCCAGGTGACCTGGTCTGGTCTCCAGCTAGGAGTTTGTCGGTTCTTAGCTAATGTCTGCAGGCCGGGCAAGAGCTGGCATCTGGCCTGCCAGCGTCACAGACGCGAATCACTGGCTCTCAGTGTATAAGAGCGTTCATGTGCTGGAACAACTGGGGCTAATGTAGAAGCTTGTGTTGCTAACTCGTCTCAGTCCTGGAACGTTATACAGTCTCCAGCCTTTTCTGCCTCCAGGGTGTGATTATCTCAACCTAATCACATGTCTTAAGGCTATTATCACATTTCTTTCAGTTTTATATAGAGATAAATTAAGGAAATTACTTTGATCACCGGAAACTGCCATTTTACTTGAGTGTTTTAAACTCTGCTGTCCCCCAGGGATTAACCTGCACTTTAGAAGGCTGAGCAGAATGCATCTGCAGTCAGAGCTCCATTGAGAAATCAGGACTGGACTGGTTCTATGGTGTGGACTAGCTGGGCTAAGACCAGCAGTTGCTTTCTCCCATAGCCTGCAGAACAGAGGTCAGATGGTGCCAGGGATCAGTCCCCGCTGACGTGGGGTGGATTGCAGAACAGTCAAATGGAAGCTTTAGTAATTATTCCTTTGGGGGGAAACTCACCCTGGTGGAGATAGCCAGTACACGGCTTTGTGCGCCACTTCAGTCCACTTCTGCCCCATTTTGTAGAGTTCAATGCTGCATAAGCCTCATGCTAGCCCTCTGCACAGGGATGAATGCCACCCAAAGGCATTTTTTTTAGAGCACGTAGAGCAAAATGAATCCCTGATATAACTTACTGGGTCTGTGGAGTTACATCTGGGATGGATATGGCCTATAAGCTACTAGATTGTGAACTCTGAGGGGCAGGGACCCTGGCTCCTGTGTGTTTGTCCAATACTTAGCACAATGGGCCTGACCGGGGTCTCTAGACACAGCAACCACAATAGTCTGCCCATAGCCAGTAGTAAAAACATGGCTACCACCACTGCAAGATGGCATATGTCACAAATAAAGGGAGGAAAAACATTGCCCACGTGCTGAATCAAATCCAAATGCTTTGCATCAATTCTTGAAGGCCCCGCATATGGGCTCTGGGATTCCCAAGCATGACAATCACCAAAGGCAGCAGCGTCTCCGTTGAGAAAAACCATCTCCTGGTCCTGCCAGCATAATCCATTGCAGCACCCTGGACCCACCCCCCGCTGGCAGTGTCAGCAGGGTGACCAAGTGTGACTGGGCCATGGAGAATGAACTTCACCCTCAGCTCTACAGAGTCTTCCCACTGGTTTCAGTAGGCTTTGGAGCAGGTCCTAGAAGAGGTCCCTTCAGAAGTGGGTGGAGACACAGTGGGGATGGTTGAGATGTTGCTGCCCATGTTTTGTGGATCAGCGAAAGGCTCCCTGCTTCTGCTCTGTTGGTCAGGACTCTTCCTGGGCAGTAAATCAAAGCTACAAAAAAGCATTTTAACTTACAGCAAAATAACCATAAGACATTCGCCTACAAGTACGAAGACTTGCTGAGCACGTCAGGCTGGGCTCCATTTGCAGGGTGAGGGAGGAGCTTGCTCAGTCACCGCTCATGCTATACATGGTCTGTGGATAAACAGGAACTAAATTTTCTACCTCTGACAACCCATTAGGGTTTATTATTGATATTACTCAAGCACCTAGGAGCCCTTGTTATGGGTCAGCCCCCTCTTGTGCTGGGCTCTGTAAAGGCACAGAACAAGACAATCTCTGCCCCACAGAGTTTACAGTCTTAACATCTTGACTCAGACTCCAGAAGCAGCATGAAACTGAAAAATCCCAGACCACATTTCTGTTGTGTAACCCTCTCAGAAAGGGGCTCATGGGAGAGGGGCCAGATTCGCCTTTTATCCAAGCCAACTTGCTCACCCTTTGTCAGGATGCTCCCAGGAAATGAAAAATGACCAGATTCCTGGGGCCAGGTTAATTCCAAATGTGAGTCAACAGCATACAGAAACAACAGAGAAAAGACAAATGGAGCTACAGTGGAACTGATCTACTTTTTGTTTAAGTAAAAACAGAAAGATAATTAGTGAAGCTTTTAAAAAAAGAATCAGAACACATAGGACAGATAAGTAGAGATGCGGATACTGGGTGGCCCCTCGGCAGCTACAGAATGATTGGAATAAAGCAGAACATTCAATTTTTCTTCCGAGTTGGGCCAATAGTTTTTCTAAAAGTACAGAAAAGTGTTAACAAGCGAGGGGGTGAATTATGTGAAGTTCAGTCTGAGTTTTCAATTTAGCTCTATTGATTTATAAGGTCTTTTCAATTACTGAATTCTTCGTGGTGGCAGCATGTGGATTATTTATACGTGAGCTTCATACGCTATAGATCCCAGGTACTTAGGAAGGGGCATTTTGTGTCTCTCATTTAGATTGATGAAGACACAAATAATGAGGATTTCCTAGGCAACATTTATTACATGAAAATCTAGAATTCATTAACATGAGAACTTGTCTTGTATAAAAAAGGGACTGGTGGAAAATAGGAACTACAGTAGCTATCATGAACATAATATATGAAGCAATTTGAATTCAGGAGAAGGCAATTTGGAATCTTATTACCTTTTCTTCTCTCCTTTTTATTGCGTGGGCATGGTTGGGTGGCTTCAGGGGAAGTTGTAGATAAAACCATGGAAAAAGAATGAACAGATTCGAAACTCTTTCATTATTTAAGTTCTACTGTCAAGCCCTCGTGAACCTTGGATAGGAATTGGGTCAGCCCAGGGTCTATTTAGTCCATTATCCTGTCACCAACAGGGTTCAGTGCCAGATGCTTTAGAGGAAGATACGGGACTGAGGTATTGTTTGGACAGAGGCTAGACCAGGTGGTTTGCCCACCTGCTTATTAGTGAGTGAATATCAAGAAATCCAGAGGTTTCATTGGAATAAGCCACCAAAACTTCACTTGCTCAAGTCCATGGAGCTATATGCATAAGTAAGATAGGCAGGATTTGCTCCTGGCATTTCTTTACCTGTGTTACCAATAACCTTTGGGTATTAAGGTTATAAAGGGCAGTTTCTCTGCACAATGTTTTCTTTTACCATTTTTTGCCGCCCCAGCTGTGGGTCCGTTCAGCTTTGCTCCCTTTTTGCTTCTGCTTTCTAAGACTTGGGGAATGCAGCGTGTTGAGCTGTTTCGTTTTCCAAAATAAATCTCTGAGGGAAGCATTTCTACGGGCCCCTGGCTGGGTAGGACACTTGGTATTTTTGTTTGTTAGTTTTTTTACAAGTCTGCATTCCCAAGCCGAATGTAAATCACTAAGGGCTAGAGCCTGTGAAAGGCTCCATTTGGGACAAGGATGCATCTCTTCTAGAAAATGGCGCATTCATTTCCCAGCAACAGGGGCTCAATCCAGTGCCCACCGAGATCAATGTAAGTCTTTCCATTTATGTCAAGGGGCTTTGGATCAGGCCTCAGCGTAGCTGCGTCAGTGCTAGGCATGGCGAAATCACAAGTGGAAAGGGGGCTCGGGTGTGGGTACCCCGGCAGAGAGGCTTTCATGACACGATAGTTAAAAATATTTGAGCCCTGGAGAGCTTCTATCATGGCTGGTGCCAGTGCAAATAAAGGCAGAACATTTTCTAGGCTAGACACAGCTTGTGGGGCCTGATCTAGCTTTTATTAACGTACATGGAAAGACTCCCACTGACTTCAGCAGGACTTGGATTCGGCCCTTAGGGTGACTGATCTTTACCTGAATCCCATCCCTTGGTCTTTGATAGGTAACATATAGGTGGATTCTGCTCCCTATGTTGTCACCATCATGTCTAGATCCTTGCAGGAAGGGGAAATATGGGCTGAAGATGCAATTGATGTTCCAGATCAACTTGTCCCAACAAGAAATCTAAGGGATTGCAAAAGTTACTTTGGCTTTTTTTCACAAATCAAATGTGAAATGTTAAACAAAGTTATTATTTTTGGAGGTAAAACAACCCCAAAAGAGCAGTTATAAATGAAAAACGTTTCAATTTGAAAGAGCAACAAGCTTGACTTTTCATATGGTAAGGCAAAATTGATTTTGCATTGTTTTGACTGATTACTTTAGCCCAAATTTAAAACAAGCAAGAAAGAAACTTTTCCCTCCCCCCAAACGAGTGTCCTGAAATATAAGGCCACAAGTGATTAAGAAAGACCATTTCTACCTGGACGTGGAGATAGGTCTCCTTGATCTAGCTAAACCAAGTTAGCTCCTAATCTTGCTCTATAACCTATCGAGCGTTCATCCTCTTTTGTATTGAGACACACAAGGCAGAATTTTCAAGCAAAGTATTTGAATCAGGCCCACAGATAACTAAGCAATCAGAAAAATGATCCTTCTGCTTCCAGGACAGTAGGCTGTTTGGCTCAAAACTAGATACGCATCACCAAGGGCAAAGCAATTCAACCCAAATTAAATCTACCACAGCAAACAGTTGATGAAACACTAGTCAAATAGCAGGTTTCAGAGTAGCAGCCGTGCTAGTCTGTATCCGCAAAAAGAAAAGGAGGACTTGTGGCACCTTAGAGACTAACCAATTTATTTGAGCATAAGCTTTCGTGAGCTACTGCATGCATCCGATGAAGTGAGCTGTAGCTCACGAAAGCTTATGCTCAAATAAATTGGTTAGTCTCTAAGGTGCCACAAGTCCTCCTTTTCTTTTAGCCAAATAGCCTTAGCCGAAGTCCATGCACTGGCCACTACCCTTCACTGTCAGATCCACACAGTTATAACAGCAAGAGTAGATGTCTGATACTAAAAGTTGCTCCTTAAAAGCAAGAAGCTTGGAAAGAGGATTCCTGATGTGCTGTGGAGCTGGTCTTCGTTTAAATCCAGTTGACTGCACACTTTTCTGAGTTGTTCTCCTCTCCCAAACTTTCTTCTTTTGCAGTGGAAGTCATGGTGGTTGTGAAGCCTGCCACTTCAATATTTTTCAGGGCACGGTTGTCATTAATTTACCAGAGGACCAGGGTATTTCCTGGACTGTGTTATGTGAATTTTCTTTGGGGGAAATAAGGTGTAATAAGGGGAAATAAGGGGAAATTCATGGCCTATCCAGAGATTTATCTCTAATGGTGTATTTAGGTCATGATGTCCCCATCTCCAGGTGCCTTTAAGTCATGGTGTCCTCAGGTCATGATGCTTTTAGGTCATAAAAACATAAGAGCTTCCACACTGGTTCAGACCATAGTCCATCTTGCCCAGTATCCGATCTCTGACAGTGGTCCTTACCAGAGCTTTGTGGGGAGTGTACAGAGTAGGGCAATTATAGAGTGATCCACCCTGACTTCCAGCCCCAGCTTCTGGCAGTTGGTGGTTTAGGGACACCCAGAGCATGGGGTTGTGTCCTTGATCATCTTGGCTAATAGCCATAGATGGACCTATCTTGCATGAACTTATCCAGTTCTGTTGTGAACCCAATTATACTATTGGCCTCCACCACATCTCATGGCAATGAGTTCTACAGGTTAGCTGTGTAAAAAAAAATGCTTCCTTTTGTTTGTATTAAACCTGCCCGCTATTAATTTTAATCAGGTGACCGCAGGTTTTTGTACTGTGGGCATTCTCTTGTCACTTTTTCCACCCTGTTCATGATTTTATAGAGCTCTATCATATCCCTCTTCAGCCATCTCTTTTCTAATCTGAACAGCCCTAAATTTTTTACTCTGTCCTCATATGGAAGTCACTCCATAGCCTTGATCATCTTCGTTGCCCTTCTCTGAACCTTTTCCAGTTTCACTATGTCCTTTTTGAGATGGGGACTACCTGAACTGGCAACAGTATTAAAGTATTTATCTGTGCGTGCACCATGGATTTATATAGTGGTATTAGGATATTTTCTCTCTTATTTTCTACCCCTTTCCTAATAGTTCCTAACATACTGTTAGCCTTTTTGACCACTTCTGCACATTGAGCAGAAGTTTTCAGAGAACTATCCACAGTGATTCCAAGATCCTTTTCTTGGGTGATCATGGTGTCCTCAGTGATGTCCACATGATGCCTTCAGATGTTCCCATCACAAATGGGGTGCATCCTCTGGAAGAAAAGTTTTTGAATCCATTAAGATGCTATCCTTGACACTAATAGATTCTATTACCTGGCAAGTGGGTGTGCTCTAACATTCTTAATACAAGTCTCGGCTAGACCAGGAGCAGGACATACAATATGAGATCTACTACTGAAGAGAAAGCGTCTCCCAAAAAATCTAACACTAATGATCATAATAACTCCACGAAGGATCATCTAAATCTCCGACATACACCAAAATACAGTGCAGACGCAGCCTGATCATTTAAATTCTGTTGCTAGCAATGGTGTTACTGTATGAATAATTGTTCGGTGTAAAATTACTGCATTTTAAAATTTCACGATGTCTTTATGTCCTGGGACATAAAGCGGAGGAAACCTAATTAAATTACATAGCAACAGTGCTCTTGCTTCTCCACAGAGGAGATGGGAAAGCACAATAAAGACATGGGCTGGGAGAGGGAAGGAGAGAGAAGTCAGTTTGACCCCCCCCGACAATTTTATTTTAGAGTGAAGTTGCAATGTGTTTTATTGTAGTAAACTAGCTTTATTTCACCAAACTAAGGCAAGTATGGTCCTTGTAGGGCCTGATTCTGATCTTGCTTTTGTGACTTGGCCCATTCCATCCCCCTTTCTTCCCTTGACTCGCTGTATGTGGCCTTTGGAAAGTCATTTATCCTGGTGCCTCGTTTCCCCCCTCCAGAAAGAGGAGATAATGGGCATCGTCTGAACTGAGCCAATAACTCTGGCCACTTCCAAACTTTGGGGAGCTGGAGGTGACCCCCATCACCATAAGGGATAGAGCCAAAACCCCAGAGTCCCTGACCTTTAGGGAAATTTGGGGCAGATTTGACTTCCTGGCTGGGGCTTTTACTTACCTACTTGGTAGGTAAGCTTACACACTGAATGGGCTAAAGGTTGTGAAGCACTGAAAGATCCTTCGGTGAAAGACACTAGAGACATGCTGAATATTCCTGGGGAACCAGTGCTCAGCACTGGTGAGTTCATTGCAGTGGCAGGAGCTACATGACTTGTACGTCCTTGTTGGTGGCCATCACCTGCTCCTTTCAGTGCTTCCTGCACAGTCTCAGGATTTGGCCTTTTCCCAGAAGGGCACATTTCTGATAAGAATCAAAAACTCCCTTGAATCACATTTAAAACCTTGTATTACTCAGCAACTCTGCCCTGTAGCTACCTCCGTGGCCAGCTCAGCCACTACTGTGAAGAGTCCTGGTTGAGGTATCCAGCACCCAGGGTAACTTATCAGAGCTGGCTAGCTCTCTGCAGTTCTCCCACTAGAGTTGCTCTTCATTTCTAAGCTTATATGTTTATAAGGAAGTTGGTGATGAATCAATATAACCTACCAGCCTATCTACATACTAACATGGACCCCAGTTCCCAACCATTAAAATAAATAAATACAAACAAAAATCTCTCCCTCTTTCTTCTTTCTCTTCCTTTAGGAGCAAGAGCTTGATTATTAGTTTGCAGAGGTTGGTGTCTGTCTCTTTGTTAGGAAATTATTGAGGGAAAGTTACATGGCAGAGATGAGTTTTGCATTTAGGGCTGAATGTCCTGAAGTGCCTAGTCATTTTTCATTCTCATAGGAGTGAGTTGCACCTTGCATCTTGACCCACTTCCAGTTCCCATCAAAGCTCTGTCCTCTGCCCGCACAGACCTCCCCCAGCTTGTTGAACATATCATTGTTTCCAGAGATGTAGCTTTCATGGGAAGTCATAAGGCTTTTGACACAGTCCCAAACAACGTTTTCAAAAGCAAGCTAGGGAAATGTGGTCTAGATGAAATTACTATAAGGTGGGTGCACAGATTGTTGAAAGACCTTCTCAAAGAGTAGTTATCAATGGTTCGCTATCAAACTGGGAAGGCGTCTCTAGTCGGATCCCAGAGGGATCAGTCCTGGGTCTGGTTCTGTTCAATATTTTCATTAATGACTTGGCCCATGTAGTGCAGTGGCTGCTTATAAGATTTGCAGAGAACACAAAGCTGGGAGGGTTGTAAGCACTTTGGAGGACAGGACTAGAATTCAAAACAACCCTGACAAACTGGGGAATTGATTTGGAATCAATAAGATGAAATTCAATGAAGATAAGTGCAAAAGTACTTCACTTAGGAAGGAAAAATCAAATGCACCACTACAAAATGGGGAATAACTGGCTAGGCAGTAGTATTGTTGAAAAGGATGTAGGGGTTATAGTGGATAACAAATTGAACAAGAGTCAACAGTGTGATACAGTTGCAAAAAAGGCTGATATCATGCGGTGGTATATTAGCAGCAGTGTTGTATGTGAGACACAGGAGGTAATTGTCCTGTTTTACTTGGCACTAGTGAGGCCTCAGCTGGAGTTCTGTGGCCTATACTGAGCAGCACACTTCAGGAAAGATGTGGAAAAATAGGAGAAGAGCCCAGAGGAGAGCAACAAAAATGATAGACGGTTTAGAAAACCAGGCCTATGCGGAAAGGTTAAACAAAGTGGGCTAAACAAATGTTCCATCTTGAGACAAGAAGACTGAGGGGGCACCTGAGAACAGTCTTCAAATACGTTAAGGGCTGTTAGAAAGAGGACGGTGATCAATTGTTCTCTATGTCCATTGAAGGTAGGACAAGAAGTGTTGGGCTTAAGCTGGAGCAAGGGACATTTAGGTTAGATATTAGGGAAAACTTTCTAACGCTCAGGGGAGTTAAACTCTGGAACAGGCTTCCAAGGGAGGTTGTGGAATCCCCATCACTGTAGATTTTTAAGAACAGGCTGGACAAGCAACAGGGATGGTCTTGGTCTTGCCTCAGCTCAGGGGGCTGGATGTGATGACCTCTTGACATCCCTTCCCGCCTGACATTTCTATGATTTCACTGGTTGTGGTGGGAGCGGTGATCTCTCAGGTCAGTAGGACCCGGCCAACGAAGAGTTTTGAGTGCCAGAACTGGATTGTGTCTTCCTGGGATGCCAGTGCAGAGTATGCAGATGGGATATTCATGGTGACCTGTGCTGCTGAATAGACAGGCTGCGGACTTTTGCCCCACATGGATGTCTTAGAAGAGAGAGCCTTAACTAAGTCAGAAAAAACACCTTCTGAAACCCCCTGGCTTTTTCCGGGAGGTTTCCCACCCAGGACCCAGTCCTGATCAGAACCTCAGATCAGAACCCAAGGCTGCAGATAACAAGCCAGCTAAACTCAGGAATATTGGCTAGACAGTCCAATCCAGGAAGCTGTTTACCAGTCTTCAGGGACACAACAAGGCCCTTGTAGGAAACTGGAAAATGAGGCTGTCTAATGATTTAGAAAAAGTTTACAGAGTTAGACGGTGGAGAGTAATAGGCGAGAACAAGCCCTGTGATTGCTATAATTGGGGCTCTCTCATTACAACCCAGCCAGCGCAGAGCACTGATGCTCCCAAAGACTCCCCTGGGAAATCGTTAATTAGAGGTGCTCCAGGAACAGCTGTGCTGTAGAGACTCTGCCTGTCAAACACACTGAAAGCTGCATAAACCCCAATAAAATGAATTTCAGCAGCATACCACGCAGCACTTCAGAATCGGTGTGTGCGGGCATTTGGGTGTGTATTCCGGGAGCAGCCCTCCTTGGCACCCTCTGTGTGGGAGGGCTTAGTGCACCTCCAGCAGAGATGTCACCAGAGAGCCATGCGCTCAAAGGACTCTCTCTTATGATCGCTGTGGAAGTCCTGGTAAGGGGGTCAACGCAGCCATCCCTCTCCAGGTGGTGCCAGCACTTTTATAACACCATCTGCGTTGAGCCAAATGAAATTAAGCAGCTGCTGGATTCTCTGGTGAGAATGTTGCACCATATACTGTATACTAGCTGTGACCGGGCTTAATCCCCCTCTCCACGAACCTGCCCCATTAATATCCAAGGTCACAAAAGGAGGAAGCTGTTCGACTACCATAATGTGGTGGACGGTGGTGTCAACCCCAGAGGCACCTGCATTTGGTACTCCTTTAATAGCCTTCCTGTTTCTGCCTTTGAGCCTGGGGTGTGCCCTTTTCCATAGCTGCAGGGGATGGTTTTTCTTGCAGCTATCCGGCTGAGCCGGGTGAAACGACTGGCATTTTCCGGCTTTGGTGGAATCACGTTGACGGTGGCCTCAGTTGTCACGGTGCATCCTGTCCAGTTTGCTTTTCGAACATCCCATCAGAGGTGGAGCAACGACATGTGTGCTGGGAGTTCAGCCCCGATGTGGGTTATCGCTGGTCTTTGCTGACTGCGTGGAAAGTTGCCGAGAATGGCTGCAAGGGTGGATTCCAAAGTGATCTTTATTGAGGAAACGGGGATCTGGGTTGTAGTCCGGGTTCCAGTGAACAGAGTGAACAGTGCCTTTGTCGTTCACATCAAAGAGAAGGTATGTGTCTTTGCCAGTGTGGGGACCCTGCAGTTTTAACCAGCTGTGCTTTACTGCCCCTCTTCTGCATCCTGCAATGGGTTAAAAAGGAAGGGAATACAAATGGGTCTTTTAGGATTTTTGTTTGCTATTGCTTGTCCTTGACAGCTCCTTTTAATTAGCTTGTACTTAGCCTCAAATTTGTCTCCAGTCCTAGTTTTCCCTCCAGCTGGTCCTTCTAAGTCCATGTGAGTTTCATGGGTTTGCTGCCAGTGTCTTATGCCTAAGGCACCAGTGTCTAGTTGGGCTAACACAGGCTGACTGAAATGATCGTTTTATACAAACGTGTCTTGTTCCCTTGCAAACCCATTGCTTCTCAGTTTGTATTGCTGTCAACAATCATTTCATTGCACAGAAATTACCATACCTCATCAGGCGATGGGTCCATTTATTCTGTTATCCTACCTCCAGCAGGAGCCAGCAGAGAAAGGCGATGCCTTCCTCCCCTCCCCCCCTCACCAGCACCCCTCCATTGTGGCCCATAAATTATCTAGCCATTTGTGCAATGTTATGTGTGGCAGGGTCAATTCCTTCCTGGCCCCTTCAGGCAATCAGCTCATACCCTGAAGCATTAGCCTTGATTACCCTTGTCACTGTCTTCGCTTGCATAGCCACAAATGTTCCTCAGTTATAAAATTGCCCAGGCCTTTGTAATATATAACCACAGCATTTGTTTCAATGACCTTCTGCAGCAATGCCTTCCATCTGGTGTGTTGTTGACTGCCTGCTGCATAAATATAACCAGGCATTTCTTTTTTATTGGTTCTGATTCCATTTCCTTTGATTTCAAAGTGTCGTCCTGTTCTTGTATTATAGAGAAAAATGTGGGAGGCAAACGACAGCATGCATAATTTGGACTGCCTCTAAAACAAGTCTCCTTCAATCCTTTCTCCTGTACAGATTAAACAAGCCAAGGTTTCTTGTCACAGAGGAGCCTGATTGTTCATCACTGTGCCTCTTATCCCCTGAAAGAAAAGGAGTACTTGTGGCACCTTAGAGACTAACCAATTTATTTGAGCATGAGCTTTCATGAGCTACAGCTCACTTCATCGGATGCATACTGTGGAAACTGTAGAAGACATTATATAATATCATGCTCAAATAAATTGGTTAGTCTCTAAGGTGCCACAAGTACTCCTTTTCTTTTTGCGAATACAGACTAACACGGCTGTTACTCTGAAACCTGTCTTATCCCCTGGACTTTTCCAGCCTCCGCAATACATTGTCTGGGGAGATGGGACCAAAACATGGACTGTTAGGAATAGGCCCACATCAGAACTCCAGATCCAAACACCATGGAACTCCATGGAAGTTCAGATTCAGATCAGAACTTTGTGACCCGTCTGGATCTCAATATTGGGCCTGACCCAGCATCTGAACACCCCCAAACTTTGGGAAAGCACAAAGCTGGATCCAGAGTGGGGGGCTAAACATTAGTGCTGCTAAATAGTTATCCTCTGTTTCAAGGATGCAGAATTTATAATGTCAGCACTTACTTGAGGCTACTGCATCAAGCTTGACTCTCAAGTCCCAGCTGGAGTTTGCTGAGCTGGCACTGAGAAAAGTCACCTTCCCATTTGGAAACTTACGCAGTTTGCTCTGGGAGAACGCAGTGAGACTCAACACAGAGCCTGATGCCATTGTGTTGCAACAAACCCTGCTCTAGGTTGTCATCGGCAGACACTCAACCCAGGATCTAGAGCACCAAAAGCCTGACAGACGTTTGCCATTTGAGTTAAAAGAGCCATTCTGTTATCTGGTAGAAGTGGTAGGCCTGTTATCTTCTAGGTGGCCCAGACACTTCTGGGGGGACATGACACACTTAGCTAGTGTGTTATAATATTTAGAGTCACTTTTCTTTTACTGTTCTGTCTTTGGGTGATGTAATCAACATTCATACGCTTCCTATCCAAGATGTCTTGCTTGCTGTGTGACTCGCCCACGCTGGTGCCAAGGCAACAACGCCGGCCGCGGCCAGGCTGCCAAGGGCCATCCCTGCCTCCCTCCTTTATTCCTTCTCACTCGTTCCTTGAGACTGATTCCTCAAAGTCTCTGCCTCAGAGCGGGATTTATCAGCTTTCTCCAGATTCAGCGGGAAAGTTGGTGTGTGGGCCATGAGACCGGCTGTGTGTGTTCTCTGCCTCTGAGAGTGCTGCCCCGTGAGCTGTCACAGTAAATCACTCAAGTCTTTGAAACAGATTGTGATTTTGGTTGAGCCACAATTGAGTTAACGGAGCCTTGGATAAATATGAGGCGGGAGGCAGAGGCTCGGGGTGAGAAGGTTTCTGGGTCAACCTGGTGTAGAGAGATTTGTGTGTGTTTCGTCACAGGCACAATCCCTCCAGCAGAGCTGTCTGCATTGGATTGGCGGAAATGCAGGTGCATTCGAACCCGCCCTGGGTGAACCTTAGACAGGGACTGAACAATTTCTCCAGCTGTGGTTGTCTGAGAACTTTTCACCTTTCCTCTCTGTTAGGGTCTGGCCACACATCTCTGGGCATCTTCTTCAGGTTGCATTGTGTGGCAGCTAGCCTTAGACAGTGCAACACACGGCCCCTGCTTTGTGGTGAGATGCCTCCGGTGGAACACCAGATCAGAGCCTCCTCTGACTTTGGGGAAGTTCGGATTGGAATCCGATCCTGGCAAAAACCCAGTTTCCGGTGGTACTTTTCATATGGACCATATGCACATGCTCTCCAAAGTCTGAATAGGCTCCTGGGTCTGAATTTTACATCTGGCCCTGAGCTCTACATAATGGCTGAACCAAACCCTTTGGGATCTGAACACCCTCAAATTTCCAGGGGCTTAAAACCTGGATCCCAATTGTTCTACTTGGGGTCAGTACAGTCTGCCACTACTCCTCTCTTCCTTTTCCCCTTTGCGAGGAAGTCACTGGTCAAGCCTACAGCTCTTTCCATACACAATGCCAGTGTTCATCAAATGCGGCCCCCTGCAGAGTTTTTTGCAGCCATGACAGCCTCCAAAGCATGGGCAGAAATTGGGGCGGGGGGCAAAGCAGCGGCCCCTCCCTACAGCACCCAGCTGTTGCTTCTGAATAGCTATTACCATGGGCAGCGAGATGCCCTGCCTTGGTGTTTGTGCTGGCGTTGCCAGCCGGGATCAGTGCCCTGCGCCGTGCAGCCTCCCAACGGGCTCCAAGCAGCACCTCTGGAGACATGTGGGGTTGATGTGTGCAGCGCCAGAGGTGGCTATGGTGTTTGGTTTCTGGGGCACTCCCCGGGCAGCTCACCTGTTCCCGCCGGGCCGGGGCATTTGAAAATGGGGGGTATTGCAAAGGCCCCTTCCAGCCCTTTGCATGCATTTGTTAATTAAGTCTCCTACTGGGCTGGATAAGGATCATTACCCACATTTTACAGGTGGCGAAACTGAGGCACGGAACGACGGCATGATTTGCCCAAGGTCACACAATGAATCCGTGTCAGAGCCAAGAGGGGAACCCACGACTCCTGGCACCCATTCACCTGATCTAACCACTGGATTCCTTTCCTCTTTTTAATACTGAGATAAAACCTGTGGCATAAGAAGCTGTAAGAAAGTATAGCTGATGTACAGGACAAAGTAAGTATCCAGTCTAGGCTATCTGAACCCTGGCAACTTCTCCCCTGTCTTAAGGGAATGCTGCTCCATGCACAAATGTAATGTGGGTGCATCTTAGTTAAAGCTAGTATAATGCTTAGAATGATACTTAATTTTTTACCCAAAAGCATCCAGAACATTTAACTTTATTGCGGATGGGAAGCTTGCAGTCATCTCAGCTCCATTCCACCTTAAAAGCTTATATCACTGCATACGACACGGAGCAAGAGAGAATAAGGTTCAGCGAGGAAAATATGGAGAGAAATAATGATTATGCTGGCAGACAGTAGAACAACTAAAATGGAAAGAGACTTGTCATCGTGCAAATAAAACTTAAATGGATCCTTGGCTTGTAGAAGAGAAGAGTTTTCAATAGCCTGGAGGAGATGTTTAAAATGCGTTCAATACAGCAGGCAATAACACGGGGCCTGTGCTTCAGATAAACAAGCTATTCTGGTGAATTGCAACATGATAGCGACTGAAACAGCTTCGACAGCAATTACGCCTCTGAGACTGTGGGCAAAGAGGGGAAGCGTTTTGCAATCATCTTGTCGAACAAAATGTAAATGGAGTGAGCTGTGCCAGCAGCAGAGTTTTAGGTGCCACCATAAATGCTCAGCGACTCCCTTCCAAAGGGAGGGGATAGGCTTACTTATGCGGTTCTCCTTTAAGTAAACGGGTAGGCACGTTTGAGATGCTGGCGTCCGTATGAGGCTTGTGAAAGGGTCAATCGACAGTTCTCAGAAGTGGCACTGACCTGCCCTCAGGACAGATAATAGCCAGTGCGGTTTTGGTCTGATGTGGTCACGTGTCAGCCTTGCGTTTCGTCGGTTGAGTGTGTTGTCAGTCAGTAGCCAGAACTCTTCTGCACATGTGGTTGAATCAAGCTCCTTAATAAAGGCCCACTTTGTGGCCTGTCCCGCACAGGTACGTAAGAGGGTATAAGGTGCCCCCCGAGCACCCACATGTGTTGGCAGGGGTGGGTGGAGAAGAGGTGGCAAGCTCCCCATTGAGCTGGCCAATACAGCTGTGCTGGCAGATGTACGCTGCGGTGGGTATAGGCTAGCGTGGGACATAAAGCCTGGAACAAAGCGGAGGCAAGAGGTAAACTGTGACTCTGTTTCCTTGATTCCCCTGGGCAGTAGTGCGAATGCCCTGCCCTAGATGAGGGGGGTGGGCACAAGGCAAAGGCCCAATTGAGCCCCACATACATTGCTTGTCTTATGCTACTTCTGGACTATTGTTACCCCATACAACAAACAAACACTCACCTGATAGCTTTTGCCAGCACACAGACAATGCCTGATTTTGACCTGGGAGCTGCTGGACGTCAACATCGCCGGAAATGGCAGTGCAAGGCCCAGCCACATTGCGGATCTGGTGCAAGATGCTAGGCTGTTCCCCAGGGAAACGCCATCTTTTAGAGGTGACGCTTCAGGCGGACATTGAACAACCCTCCCTCCCATCCTTACCATCAGGAGGGATGTGTCGGGTTGGAAATATTTCCCCCAAGCCCTGGGGTTCTCCACAGGCAGCATCATCATGAACCTCTCTTCTGTTAGCTCCAGATGCCAGCGTAAGGTGACGGCAGTGTTAGCCAATTCATATGGGTTAGGTGTAGTGTACTCCACATTAACAGGTATGATGCACATGGTATTAATATAATATACATGACACAGATGGGTGTTGGGCAGTTATGTTAACTGAATCTATTATGCTCTTCCCACAATCCTGTTCACCCGTGTCAAGTATCCCACAACACTTTGCAAAGCTGAGGTCAGTTTTGGCATTAGAAAATAGGAAACTTGTCAAAGCAAAGACAAAGCTTTCATGGCTAATCAATGTTTGGAAAGCAGTGTTCAAAATGAGATATGGGAAAGTGTAGGGAGGGACCAAGGGCAAAGCCGGCCTATGATGAGATTACTGGTTCTGTGGATGAAGGGAAAGCAGTGGATGTATTGTTTCTTGACTTTAGCAAAGCTTTTGACACGGTCTCCCACAGTATTCTTGTCAGCAAGTTAAGGAAGTATGGGCTGGATGAATGCACTATAAAGTGGGTAGAAAGCTGGCTAGATTGTCGGGCTCAATGGGTAGTGATCAATGGCTCCATGTCTAGTTGGCAGCCGGTATCAAGTGGAGTGCCCCAAGGGTCAGTCCTGGGGCCGGTTTTGTTCAATATCTTCATAAATGATCTGGAGGATGGTGTGGATTGCACTCTCAGCAAATTTGCGGATGATACTAAACTGGGAGGAGTGGTAGATACGCTGGAGGGGAGGGATAGGATACAGAAGGACCTAGACAAATTGGAGGATTGGGCCAAAAGAAATCTGATGAGGTTCAATAAAGATAAGTGCAGGGTCCTGCACTTAGGACGGAAGAACCCAATGCACAGCTACAGACTAGGGACCGAATGGCTAGGCAGCAGTTCTGCGGAAAAGGACCTAGGGGTGACAGTGGACGAGAAGCTGGATATGAGTCAGCAGTGTGCCCTTGTTGCCAAGAAGGCCAATGGCATTTTGGGATGTATAAGTAGGGGCATAGCGAGCAGATCGAGGGACGTGATCGTTCCCCTCTGTTCGACATTGGTGAGGCCTCATCTGGAGTACTGTGTCCAGTTTTGGGCCCCACACTTCAAGAAGGATGTGGATAAATTGGAGAGAGTCCAGCGAAGGGCAACAAAAATGATTAGGGGACTGGAACACATGAGTTATGAGGAGAGGCTGAGGGAGCTGGGATTGTTTAGCCTGCAGAAGAGAAGAATGAGGGGGGATTTGATAGCTGCTTTCAACTACCTGAAAGGGGGTTCCAAAGAGGATGGCTCTAGACTGTTCTCAATGGTAGCAGATGACAGAACGAGGAGTAATGGTCTCAAGTTGCAGTGGGGGAGGTTTAGATTGGATATTAGGAAAAACTTTTTCACTAAGAGGGTGGTGAAACACTGGAATGCGTTACCTAGGGAGGTGGTAGAATCTCCTTCCTTAGAGGTTTTTAAGGTCAGGCTTGACAAAGCCCTGGCTGGGATGATTTAACTGGGAATTGGTCCTGCTTCGAGCAGGGGGTTGGACTAGATGACCTTCTGGGGTCCCTTCCAACCCTGATATTCTATGATTCTATGACTCTATGATACACCAGTGGGTTAAACTTAACCTTTAAGTGGGCGCTTTTAACTTGTAAACAACCAGAATATAAATAGAAGTAGGACTGAGGGTGTATCTCTGACATAAGGATTCCTTCCCGGAAGGAGGGCACATATGTCTCGTTTTTGTATCATACTGTTTTGTGTTTAGACAGCACATTTGGCTTAATTCTGTTATTTGGTCTCCTGAACATTTTTAAGAATGAACCCCCAGTGCAGTGAACCAATTGGCTGCACCTTTTAGTCCACAGTAGGTTCTAAAGATGGTGGCATCACACCCTGAGTTTCTCCTTCTGCAGCTTAGTGAGTGGATGGAAATTTTCCCCAAGCCAGAGTGACAGCTCCATCTTGCTGCACGCTCGGATGAAATGAGACATGTCTGGCCCTGGCAATGACTGCACTGTGAAGCCAAGGCTTCCAGTTTTGTCCTTGAATTACCAGGCTGAAATAGTAAAAAAGAAGCAACATTTTGGAAACTGATGAAAGGGGGAAAAAACCTTCCCAAACCTCCCCTCCTCCGTGGACGAGAAGAGATGAGAAGAAAAATACTATAAAAAGCAATTGACCTTAGGAATCCTCCGTCCACTCCCTTGTGTTATTAACTAGGCCCTTTGACTTCTCCTATTTCAGAGACCTTGTGGATTCCATTTAAATTTCAATGCTTCCTAAAGAGCACTTCATTTACAAATATCTCATATAGAAGGCAACTCAGTTTAACTTAATGCAGCCTCTGAGTGCACTGCCTGAACTGAAGTGGCATTAAAACACAAGACAGTGCTCTTGCTACTTTGACCATGAAATTGCCTTGACAGAAGAGAGGAAACAAATTCACTCATGATACATTTTTAAGGTCCATAATTAATAGTGAAGACATCTGCTAGAGAAGAAAGGGAAATTGTCACCTGCTTGTGTAGCGTGGGGGGCATTTTGTTCTGTTCTGTGCTATTTCAAGCAAGATAAAAATGCACCAACTCGGAAATATGTACGTTCATGTGAGTCCAGCAAAAATAGTTCCGAATGAGTCATTCCGCATGCATGAGTGGTATAGCGTGTGCCTCGCATGGGGCTGTTCAGTCTTACGTGGAACGACTAGAAAGAGGAGGACTGCATCACTCACTTCTTGAACAGTCTTATGCAAATCTAGTAAGATTTCTGCTGCCATTCCTGAGAAAGGGAAGAATAAAGCCTTTGGTTTCACTGCAGAAATGTAGTCCAGAGAAAACAAAGTGGCGTTATCTTATAGTTGCAGCTGGAGTCTGAGCGTGTGTTCCTGCCACTGACTCATTGCGTGCCTTTGGAGGAGGCTGTATCTGTGCCTCAGTTTCCCCCGCTGTAATGTGGGACTCATAGTTGCCTCCATCTAGGTATTTCCCATGCCCCCACATCATGCTATTTGGCTTCCCCACAGTTGATTATGAACCTATTTTATACCCCGAGGTGTCAAACACGTGGCACGTATTGCATATGTTAGCAAAGAATTCAGGACGGGTAGGAAGAAATAATTATATGTAAAAAGGCATTGGGATGCAAGGGGTTGTAGGAGATTAGGACTGATTGACTGCAGCCTATCACAACTCTTGAATTCAAAAGCCAACAGAGTGCTTTACCAACTGCTCGTGATCATCGAGTGAGGAGATATGGCAACACCTGCTCTTGATGACTGAGTTAGAAATTCTTGCCCTCCTTTCTCCCCCATGCCCCCTTCTCTCCCTCCCTCCTGTTGATAAATCCAAGTAAGTGCTTTTGTCAGGAACTCCGATCCCCAGGGATCAGGCAGCCCAAAGTATCCCTGTGCCTTAGAGAAAGACAGGAAGAGGCACCAGGATCAGGCGAAAGAGCCTCTCCTACCAGGAGTGTTAGAGGAGTTGCTTTGTGGGTTTCAGGGGAGGTTAACAGCCACTCAGCTCCTCCTGTCTCTGGGCCTGGCTCATGTTGACATTAGCTTGGCCTGTTTGATGGTGCAATGTTAGCAGCATCCATGAGCACATCCTCTCTCCTCAACAAGGGGTTCCGGCCTACCAGAATTCCCTAAGGAGGCTGCTCTCTTCAATGGCTGTTCACCTCAGACTGTTGTTATCGGTAGTACAGCAACGCCTAGGTATGTCGACACGGCAATTAAACAGCCGTGGCTGGCCCGTGTCAGCTGACTTGGGCTTGTGGGGCTTGGGCAGCTGGGCTACGAAACTGTAGTGTAGACCTCTAGGCTGGGGCTAGAGCCCGGGCTCTCAGAGCCTCCCGACTCAGGGGATCTCAGAGCCCAGCCCATGCTCCTGCCGAAGCCCAGACGTCTACACTGCAGTTTTATAGCCCTGCAGCCCGAGTCAGCTGACACGGGCCAGCCACGGCTGTTTAACTGCCTCGTAGACATACCGTCAGAAGCCTCAGCCAAGATCAGGGTCCCCTTGTGATAGGCCCTGTATAGACACGTTGCCAGCACCCAGTGCCGAGAGGCATAACAACAGCAGGGGTTGGTTCGCTACCCGGTGTGCTTCACCCAATAATCACAACGGGATGGAGAAGCAGAAAAGTTTATTTGAAGCTTCAAAAAGGTACAGGGAGAATAGAATCTCAAATCCTGTACACAAAGCAGGAAGTTTACACAGGCTTTTATACATCCTTTCTTCAGCATACTTATCCAATAGCAAGCTGCCCTAAGTAACCATATAGCCAGCCAATCCAGTTACCAGCTAGTTCCCTTGTTTTTTGTATCATTTGTTAACCTATACATAAAGCTGCTTTATTCAGTATTTTTCTTCCATATCTGCCCTGTTTGGCCTTGTTTAGTTTCAGGCAGTCTGACTCTGCAACATATTGTTGCAGATCCTCAGCATAATTGCTGTGAGTGCCTCCAGGCGGGGGGGCCAAGGACACTTGGGCCTAGTACGCAGAGCTGCTGCGAGTGCCTCCAGGCGGGAGGGGGCGGGCCAAGGACACCTGGGCCTAGTGCGTGGGGGCTTCATCGACACTCGTGGTCTTCCATCCCCTCGAGTTACCTAGTGGCCATGCCCCAGTGTCTCCAACAGACACATAGTACTTCAAAGAGCTTAACGTTTAAATACACAAGACAAAGGCTGGGTACTGAGTCACAGAGACCGGTGACTTGCTCGGGGTCGCCCAGAAAGCCTGTGGCAGAATGAGAAACGGAACATCTTGAGCCCCAGTCTAAAGCCTTAAACGTAAGACCATCCAGACGCCATTGATACTAGAGAGAAAGAAACTCATGGTGTTTGGGAGAAACCTCAGCAGGGTCAGGGTTTGATTTTACAAAACCAAACCCACAGACGGTTAAGATCTGCACCCTAATTTATCCAAATTCTCAGCATTTAGGGGACTTGAAGAAATAGTTCCCTCTCTATCAGCTGGTCAGCACTTTTTCAACAAGAGAAACCCCATCAATCTCTTTTGGGTCAGTTCAATAAGTCAGTTACGTTATAGGAATGCTGTCACCCGGGTAACAGGATCTGCCACCCTCGGAATGTGAGAGCAGCTGCACCGGGAGCTTTGAACACCTTGACAGTTGAAAGAGATTGGGAATTTCAGTGAGAGTGTGGCACTTACCCCCTCGCTGTTAGTCAGCTTGGAATATTGATCCCGTTAGCAATTCCGGGCTTGT
Source organism: Lepidochelys olivacea (assembly GCF_965140295.1). Classification (NCBI taxonomy): domain Eukaryota; kingdom Metazoa; phylum Chordata; order Testudines; family Cheloniidae; genus Lepidochelys; species Lepidochelys olivacea. The sequence goes on along the minus strand of NC_140425.1, from coordinate 30,751,827 downwards.
CTGGGGACGTGACACACGGGATTATTTGTGTGCTTATAAATAGGAATTTTTCTTCCACCCGACAAAAGAAGTTTTACCCTGGTAAGGAAAACAGTGTGATGGAATCTTGTTAGCCCCTCCACAGACCTCCACAGGCCAGCAACAGCTGCTGTCACCAAAATGTTCGCAGCCTCTTGGCCAGTCGTGGGAAAGTCGGGCTGGATTAAAAGCATACACAGGGTATCTAGGGTGGTTTTGCAGAGCAGTCTTGAAAATACAACTGTGAAAAAAGCTGGTGAACATCAGGAAACTTGCAGGCTCTCTCTTTCTCGATGTGCCAGGAACCCAGTAGGGAAAGATGAGTTTTTAGTGGGTATTTGGTTATTGATGTAAAGATTTTTGCGGGGGAGAACAACCCAAAAAAACCCTTGTCCTCAGCCCTGGGCACCTTTGCCAAAAATATAAAGAAAATCAAATTCAGAGTAAAGCCAGGAGCTGCTTCACATCCCCAACCTGAAAATAACCACTTCCAACTTCACACAGCCATCCGTCCCCTCCTTAGCCTACTAATGGGCAGACCTTGCATTGTACCCAACGGGCAACAGACTCAAGCTATTTCAGATCAAGGGGGAGCAGATACCAAAGTCAGGGTGTCCTCACGGGGAACGTGCTCTGTTATTCGGATAGGGCTCCAGGTGGAGTGAACATGCCGTCTGCAGCTGCGGTAGTAGGGCAGGCAGGAAGGGGTCATCTTCCAAGAAGGCCTTTTAGAGCTTCCTAGGTCAAAAACAACACGGTAAACGACTGATCCAGGAACCCAACAGGCAGAAAGGGCAGCCCCCAGAGCACTGGTATCATGCGCTCCTAGGAAGGGACTCTGCTGAAGAAGCCGGCTGCCCCAGTCTGCACCAGCTTGAGTTTGCGGGACTCCTGAGGATGCAGCCAGGGTAGCCAGGCCACATCAGAAAGAAACAATCAGCACCTGCAGGACAGATGACATGGGGGTCACTGCTGCTGGGAATCACAGTCCCCCATGGGTTGTGAATTCAGGTGATGACTGGTGCCCTGGTTACGCTGGGCACATCTCACTGCCCAACGCACACCCGCCTGTGCTCCTGAGGGCATCCTGCTGTACAGACACCAGGGGCTAAAATCTGTGATTCTCCAAATCAGCCACAGTTTTGCTCCCTCCAGGATGTCAGGATTTGGCTGAATGCCTCCCAGTCCCACTGCCTGGAGCCCATAGCTCTTCCCCAGGCCCAGCGTGGCTGAGCCTCCACAGATGCACAGCTGAGTCATAAAAGGGCCTGCCAAGGTGGGTGGCTTAAAACTGGTCTCTCTTTACATTCTTCTGTGAGCTGCAGGGAGAGAAAATTGATTTGATCCTTAGATCTTCCATCAGAACATGGACAGAAAGACTCAGAGCACGGAGAAGCTTCCCACACACATCTGCACATATGCACACACACACACACACTCTCTCTGCCTGAACATTGAAGTGCTGGGAATGAGATTACCAATGTCATTCACAGGCAGCCCCGATCCAATGACTGGTCACATTTGGAAGGTGAAGTGCGTGTGAGCTGATGTGCTGTAAAGAGGATGTTTTAATAATCTGGCTGGGGTGAATGTGAGCGTAGGACAAGGCTGCAATTTGAAAGGCAATAGGTGATGCACTGAGAAACACAAACCTTAGATTTAAATAATTTAGGTAATTAACTAGGGCTAAGTACCTGGCCTCTGATGCACGCTGTTTCAGACGTGGAACAGGCTGCCAAAAGATACAGTGAACTGGTCATGTTTTGGCATACCAGACATTGGACGTCATTAAGCTAACTTGTCTGCCAGCTCCTCATGGCAGTGTTAGAGGTAGGTTGTCAGCTGCATTATTCACCAGCAAAGGGATGCTGCTCCCGGTCACTGAATGAATGAGACTTTCGCTGGACTGACTGTTACAGGCGTGCTGGACCTCTCACTCTATGTCAAAAGCTAAGGTGCCTGTAGATGGCGCTCCAGAACATGGAGCATAGTTACTGGCTTTTGTAGGACCAAAAAAACATATACCCTGCAATGGCTCCCTCTAGCAGCTCTTTCCATCGGCTCTTGGCATGGACCAAGTCTGCATTATGCAGCCCGGACTAGCTCCTACACGTCTTGCCCCGGGGTGGCTCAGAATCCATCCCAAGTTGGCGAGGAGCAGGGGGGCCGTGGTCTCTGATCATTCCAAAGGCCTGGTTAGGAATCCTGAAGTGATGTGCCCAGGATGTTGCAAAGTGATGAAAAGGGGACAGGCAGAGGCAGTTAAAGGGAAAATAAAGAGGCAATCCTAGATTAATTGTGAAGCTCCTGTATTAGCCTTCCCCTTTGCATAGCAGGAATTTCTTGGGGCTGGAGTGTGGGGTGATACTCAGGAAAAGGTGCCAGAACAAAGCAGGAGAGGCACTTAACCAGACACAGTGCTCAGGGTCTAATCAGCTGGGTCAAATGCTCCGGATCTGAGGCACTGAGCAGCTTCTCTATAATCAAAGCCCTAAAGCCCCCAGGAAGGCTGCGAAAGCTCATTCTGACGAGGAGACTCTGCCTCACTTGCTAATCTACAAGCACCGTAGTGCACTTCTGGGGGCTGTTACACTCTGAAGTGCTCTGTGAAAGCAGCGTGATGGGGATCTCTGTCTGGGCTCTCTGCCATTGCCCGACAGACCCATCTGGCTCCCGGCTCGGGGAGTTTGAGGACGCTTCCTCTACCTGCTGCACCACCATTTCCACCTGGAGTGGGAAAAGCAAGCGATGCCCCAGCAGACCGAGAGATTTTGCCGTCTGAATTCTGGTGGTGATGGGTGAGGCAGGGTTGAATTCTGCTTGCTCTCCTAGAGCCAGCTTATAGATTAAAGCCAGAAGGGACCGTTAGATCCGTCTAGTCTGACCTCCTGTCTAACCCAGATGATTAAATCTCACCCATTTATGCCAGGGTGGAGCCTGTGGTGGGCCTGCCTTCGAGAAAGGCAGCCAGCCTTGATCGGAAAGCATAGGCCCCGGGACGGGTTGTCACGTGACCACATTTTGTGGCATGGAAGTGCGGCAGGGCCTTGCCCTGTGTGTGCCACGTGCCACAAATCCTAGCAGTAATCTGTAAGGCCTTGACCCTCTCCCCAAACTTCATGTGGACGCAAGAGTCCCGCAGAGAGCTTATTGCAGGATCAGGGCCAAAGTCTATTCCATGAAGAATTTGGACTCGTAACCAGTTTTCTCCACTTGTTGAGTAAGCAGGAGTGTTGTGGGTTAATCTTGAAGCCCCTTGCGTGCCCGCTCCGTCTCCTGACTCAGACCCGTTTTCCAGCACTAGCTCTGTTATTTACATTGTTCTTCATTGCTGGTGACAGGCCACAACAGGGAGAGCTGTTATTGCTGGTAGAGAGCAGGCTTTTAACAGCTGCCACTGAGCAATTCAAAGCCCTTTGCTAGCAGAATCGCTCGCAGTTTCAGCCCTGCCTCTGGAACACCCAGGCTGCTCTGCGGCCTCTGAAGCTATTGCCTTGAGTGGCTCAACGATGGGTAGAAGGAGAGCTTCCCTTGCCTTGGAGACATCAGCAGGAGCTAAATATGCAGCGGCTTCTGAAGCAGGACCCATGGCGAGCCCACTCTTTAAGCTATTAGCTTGCTCCTTGCCAACGGGAAATGGGGAAGCTGCATTATCATGTGTACCCTGGGAATGGAAGTAAGAAGGTACAGTGCACTGCAGGCATGCAAATATCGTCGCTTCGAAGCCTGGTCCAGTCAACAGAACCTCTGCGGTCCCAAAGGCACAATTTCAGATCCTTCCCCAAACTGTCTGCATCTCTTGAGTCAGGACACCTGGCCCTACCAAGACAGGATTTCTCATGAGATTCTTGCTGTGACTTGGGATTGGGAACACGGTGGGACAGCCTGGTTCGTGGCATTCTGGAACACCCACTTCTCTTCCTGTTCTTGTTGGAACCAGGAGGGGCAGAGGGAGCAGGGTAAATGGAAAAAATATAATAATAAAATCATCATAATATATGTGTATGTGTGTATATATATATATTTAAAAGCTCACTAATCAAAGGCAGAGAAGGGCCCAAGTCAAAGGCTCATCTCCAGTCGATCCCCTGCAGTTTGGATCCAGACAAAACCAGAATGCGAGCTGCGCGGCAGTTATTTGTTTGGCCTGTAGTTGTAGCTATTTTCTTTAACAAACTCTTGCTGAAGGAGGGCTGTGATTCACACAGGACGGGCCAATTCCTGATGTCAGTTACACTGATGTAAATTCAGAGTAACTCCTCTCAAATAATTTTGCCTTGAGTGGAATTTCTCCAAATTGACATCTAGCTTTTTTTTTTTTAAATTTCATTTTACACGGGTTCCTTCAGAAGATCTGCCACTGGAGACTCCCAGCCCCCCACATCTGCAGTTAGCATTTTATTTAAATCAAGCTGCCACACTGATCCCCATTTATCTGCCCCAAACCTCATTTATCAGGATAAATGTGAAGATCCCCCATTCTTGCTGGCTAAATGAGTCTAGTGTGTTACCCACCGTATATAAAAGAGATGAGAAAAGAAGTAAGCCATGAAGACAACAGGAGACCAAGGAAAGAAACGCTACTTCAGAAAAAGAAAAGGAGGACTTGTGGCACCTTAGAGACTAACCAATTTATTTGAGCATAAGCTTTCGTGAGCTACAGCTCACTTCATCGGATGCATACTGTGGAAAGTGTAGAAGATCTTTTTATACGCACAAAGCATGAAAAAATACCTCCTCCCACCCCACTCTCCTGCTGGTAATAGCTTATCTAAAGTGATCACTCTCCTTACAATGTGTATGATAATCAAGTTGGGCCATTTCCAGCACAAATTCAGGTCCCCCCCGCCCTACAAACCCACTCTCCTGCTGGTAATAGCTTATCTAAAGTGACCACTCTCCTTATAATGTGTATGATAATCAAGGTGGGCCATTTCCAGCACAAATTCAGGGTTTAACAAGAACGTCTGGGGGGAGGAAAAAACAAGGGGAAATAGCAAAAAGAAAAGGAGTACTTGTGGCACCTTAGAGACTAACCAATTTATTTGAGCATAAGCTTTCTGTAATCGTGTGACCAGAGTAGAAGAATAAATGGACACAAATCAGATGTCACGAATTATAACATTCATAAACCAGTCGGAGAACACTTCAATCTCTCTGGTCACGCGATTACAGACATGAAAGTTGCGATATTACAACAAAAAAACTTCAAATCCAGACTCCAGCGAGAAACTGTTGAATTGGAATTCATTTGCAAATTGGATACAATTAACTTAGGATTGAATAGAGACTGGGAGTGGCTAAGTCATTATGCAAGGTAACCTATTTCCCCTTGTTTTTTCCTACCCCCCCCCCCAGATGTTCTTGTTAAACCCTGGATTTGTGCTGGAAATGGCCCACCTTGTTGATCATACACATTGTAAGGAGAGTGGTCACTTTAGATAAGCTATTACCAGCAGGAGAGTGGGTTTGTGTGTATGGGGGGTGTGTGAGGAAACCTGGATTTGTGCTGGAAATGGCCCAACTTGATTATCATACACATTGGAAGGAGAGTGATCACTTTAGATAAGCTATTACCAGCAGGCGAGTGGGGTGGGGGGAGGTATTTTTTCATGCTTTGTGTGTATAAAAAGATCTTCTACACTTTCCACAGTATGCATCCGATGAAGTGAGCTGTAGCTCACGAAAGCTCATGCTCAAATAAATTGGTTAGTCTCTAAGGTGCCACAAGTCCTCCTTTTCTTTTTGCGAATACAGACTAACACGGCTGCTACTCTGAAACCTGTCATTATACTTCAGAAAAGAAGTAATAGACCCTTAGCCATGTCTCTGTTCCTTTGCAATCTTTATATGACCTTCTCTTTCGCGGCTGCTTCTGTCCACAGTAGATAAACAGGTACTCAGGAGAGAACAAAGAGTTCCAGGGATAATGACAATTAGTGGATTTCTAGCTGGAGAGGCCAAGTGCTACTGAGTAATGCTATTACCCATGATACTTGCCATGTGGCCTGTGTGACAATACGTGTACATTTACTGCTGGTTCTCAATGCGTTGCCTCTAGCCAGCATGTGCTGCAGACAATTAGATGAGATACGTTCATAATCATTTCTGATTAATGCGGTTGTGAGGAGCTGGTTCTATTAGCTGAAGCTGAACTCCTAGCTATAAACTTAATTGATATTTTTGCCTAGACTCTACTTATCCACTCGTGTTACAGCTCAGCGTACACGACCCCAGTAAAGGTTTATGGAGACTGGAGGCAATGGCGCCTTTGGATCTGGCTTTGGTTTTTAGGTTTACAAATTGTTCTCTGCATAAAAAACACTATCGGTGCGAGACCTGGAAATCGGTGCTTTTATGCTAAGTGAGAGCCCCCGAACATGAGCAGTCCCTTGTCTAGGGTATATTAAGGATTTCAAACTAATTTCCAGGCATTTTCTTATTAAAAATAAATGTAAAAAGAAAAAATCTTTGCTGATGATTTCACTAAGGTGGGGGAACACAGAGAGCCACGTGGAAGGGCCTGCATATTTCTCCATAGTATTTTGACAAGGTGAAGAGTGTTAATCTTGTCACAAGGGAGAGTCATTTAGAGGTCCGGGCTGCAGACTGGGAATCGTGTCTCCTGAGCGCTGTTCCTGGCTCTGACACTGACCTTGGTCTACTCACGTGCCTGTTTTCATGTGTGTTGGGAGACTTGTTTGTAAAGCACTTTGGGAACCGCAGATGTAAAGGGCTATCGAAATGCAAAGTATTATCATTATTGTAGTGCCTCATTGTGGGTATAATAAAAAAAGCCGCCACCCCGCCTCTTGCATGGCCAACAGAGAGAAGTATGCACACACAGAAGCATTGTCTATAGAGTGGGAAATTTACCGATGGGAAAACAAATGTAGACAGCCAAACAAACTAGAGGCTTTAATGCGAAAGTGTTAAACTAATGGTACAAACACACTCAGAATCTGGCTTTTCGAAACTATGAAGCAGGACTCATTGGCGCGTGCAGTTGCGTGGTGATTGTACGTGCAAATCAGATATTTGGGCGTGCAAGAGGGTGGCTACTTGCACATGGAAATATGCTGTTGACACGTTTGGTGGCTGGGTTTAGTGTTCAAATGAGATGCACGCTCGTTTGCCTGCTTCCCGTTTGGAAAACCTGGCCTCAATAGCCGTCCATTTTCCCACAAGCTGAGAGTTTGCTTGAAGCGGGGGGGGGGTGTCATTTATTTCCCCAGCACCACAGGTGCTTGTGCTTTCCAGGAGCTAGGACAATGGGGTCCCTGCACTGAGGAACTCGCTCACTGGAATGAGAGGGGGTGAGGAGCTATAAATGAGGTACAGTGAGGGCCAGTGGCCGCCTGAGGTCACACAGGGCGTTAGTGGCACAGTTGGGATTAGAACTCTGCTCTGAGGCCAAAAAGGGGGCCTTACAGGTGACGAACTAGAGACACTTTCTCCCAGTGGAGCTTCTGTGATGGAACGGGGGTACCAGTGGCTAGGGTGCGAGCCAGGGACTTGGGAGACCAAGGCTCAGCTTCCTACTCTGCCGCAGACTTCCTGTGTGACCGTGAACAAGTCACCTCCATGCCGCTAAGACAATTCACACAAGCTGAGGATCTGAACCTTAACTGTTCTGTTTCCCGTCTGTACAATGGGGGATAATGATTATTGATCACGGTTATTATGGTAGCATCTCAGGGCCAACTGAGAATGGGACCCCGCGGTGCTAGGTGCAGTACAAACACAGGGTATTGGATTGTCCCTGCCTCAAAATGCTGACCGCCTAACATTTGATTGAGAGGTAGCTTTAGACGCTGTCTCAAGTTGTCCGGTAACAAGTATAAATTATAATCTACAGAAAGGCAGTCACTATAATCACAGTATGGACCTTGGCTCTAGCTCTGGGTGCTAACATCATGGTCCCTGCCTTGTAGTGTTACCACTGCCCTGCCCTGAGGAGGCCAGTATAAGTGACTTATGCTCTGAGTGTCCCTAGCCCCTGTTTGCCAGAAGCTGGGACTGGACGACAGGGGATGGATCACTGGATGATGACCTGTTCTGTTCATTCCCTCTGAAGCGCCCGTCACTGGCCACTGTTGGAAGACAGGTCCCTGGGCTAGATGGACCATTGCTCTGACCCAGACTGGCTGTTCTTATGTTCTTATGTTGGGTGCAGGCTGAGCTACATATTTTCAGATGGAACGTTTGCTCAGCAGCCGCGCTAAAGTGGAAATGTTTATACAGCCTCTAAGTGCAGCCCCCAGAGGTCCTCTGGGAAGCTGCAGGCAGTTCAAGAAGCTCCCACCCTATGCTGAGACAATTTGGACATGTGGTGTCCCCTGCCTGATGCACAGATCTGTTTGGGGGTGCTCCGATTGCAATAGGAGATGGCACGTTAGGCTGAGAAGTAGGCTACTGTCATGAGCCCCAGCCTATTAACGGTCAGCTTAGAGAGAAATATGTTTAAAGGTATTTATGGGAGAGAAATAGAATGAAGGAATTTTCCTTGGCACTGTTGTTCCTCCTTCCAAAGTGATGCAGGGAAATAACCAGATTTCCACTTTTTGGCTGCATTTGATCAGTGTCCTGACACTCACGTACCTCATCCCAAAGCCATTCCCAAAACGTTGTGAGAATCACAGCACCCGCAATGAACTGCAGTCATGCCATGAGTGCTCTCAGCTGAACGGCACACAGGAACATCACTGAATGGTTTAAACTTGAAGAAAATAGGGAGAGAATTAATAAACCATTTGAAATACGGCCAGGACACTGGTGGGTGGCAGCGGGGGGGAACCAGTTGGCTTGAAAGGGGTGCCGCTAATTGTTAATGATCACAAGTAGTCAGGACTTAGGCTTTACAATACATCACAAAAGGTATCTTCAACAGCACAGCTGTGCCTGGAGCTGTGCCGGGACATTGCTTTAGGGAGACCCCATGGCAGTCACCAGCATCACTTTCCTAACCCCAGGAACTCCCTTGAAAGACTCCTAGCCAAGGGACCAACTCTTAGTTAAGGACATCTGACAAGATCCTTGCCTGTGGTGGGTTGGCTGGGGCTACGGTAGGCTCTTTCGCTGTGCCCACGTGGAAATTACTAATAATTAATAATAGCACTTTTCTACCAAGCAGCGGTGTGGTGAGGATAAGTACAATAAAGATTGCAAGGGGGCTGTAGAAGTTCTGAAGCTAGCTAGAGTTACAGATGCCACGTTTAGCATATTGGTATTAAATGACCTTTTTTCTACGCTACATTCCCTATCAACCGTGTTTTGGGGCAGTCATGAGCCTGCGCAAGTCAAATGATAAATACACTGGATTTCCATTTTCTGCAACAGTTGATAATGGATACAGTAAATGTAGTTTATGTATTATTCACCAATGTGGTTTATACATATAATTTAGCAGGGGCTCAGGTTAGGCCCTTTCTTCTAAGTTAAAAAAAAAAAGAGCAAAATGGAAGTAATTTAAATAGACAGTTTATGCTGTTGGTGTTCCAGTAGCTATCGTCAGCTCTGTTTGGTGTGCCATGTATTATTTATGAGATTTCATTAATATGTAAATTTTTGACAGTTGATTGGCTCTCCTGGCAAGGTTCCAAGTATCTTATAAATTATATAAGTGCCGGGCTGCGTGGCCTGACTGCTTAGTGACACTTCAGCTGCAGGGTGGTCTGTAGGCTGGGAACTCGGTGCTAATCAAGAAAAAAGGACCCCAGACCACAGCCATCTCTACATCGTTTAAGCCGGTCACAAAACACAGAGGGTACCAGACTGAGTCCGGTGAATTATTAAGAGAACCTTTATCTACGTATAGTATGGGATTTTTGTTCAGTTTGCAGCAACCATCTTTTACCAATAGCACACTGTGCACTGATTGGGACGATACATTCCTCAAGCTGGAAACCTCTGGTCAGATCCTGGAGCAACTCTGGTTTATGGAGGATCTGGCCCCATGGTTGGCAATACCAAGGAAAATAAATCCTAAAATAGCAACTGCTCTATTTCCCTCCCTGGCCCAAGAGTACCCCCAGCAGGGACACAAGCATTGTTCTCCCTTTGACTCTTTCCTGAGAATGAAAGATGGATTGTGCAGAAACCGCCAGTAGAGGGCAAATGTTGACTGGAAAATGGCTGACATTCCTCAGTGCTAAAATGGCCAGTGCAAGGCTGGAAAAGATCATACCCTGGTATCAAATGGACAAGGTGAGACTGGGGCTGATTCTTACACTTCCTCAGCCTTTTCATTCCTTTTGGTGGGAACTGGAGCCAGGCCTCAACCTGTCTCTTTGTGAGGAAACAAATGAAAGTTCACAATTCATGGCTGGGCAGGAAATGTTTTTTCCAGTCGAGTAGGTGGCATTTCAGACTGCTAGTAGTTTCTGGTCAGAATAGGGTTGCCACCTTTCTAATTGCTGGTAACCACCCCACATCCCGGCGGCCCCAGCCCCTGTGTTGCCTCTTTCCCTCAAGACCCCGCCCATTCTCCACCTCTTCCCTTGAGGCCATGCCCCTTTGCTGCCTCTTCCTCCCAAGGCCCCACCCCCATTGCTTGCTCCTCTCCCCATCCCCCTGCATTGTTTGCTGGATCGTCTCCACATCCCCCGCCCCGAGCTGGGCTCCCTCTGCTCTGGGGCTGGGACGGGAGCTGCTGCAGCCTGACAAGGAGCCTGTCTGCAGGTAAGAGGTGGCACCGGCTGAGCAGGGGCTGGCACAGGTTAATGACCCGGCGTCTCTCCCCGCCCCGTGGTAACCGGACTTTGGGTGTCCGGTCAGTACCTCAGACTGGACACTGCCATGTCCCCTTTTCAACCAGACTTGCCAGTTGAAAACCGGGCACCTGGCCACCCTAAATGGCACCTGGACACAGAAGACAAAACCTGGACTGTCCTGGTAAAATCCAGACAGGTGGCACTGGCAACTCTAAATCAGAAGGACCGATTTCCTTCTCCTGCTGCCTCCAGCCTCCCCTCATTCAAATCCTCACTTCTTGCATGCCACCAACACGTGTAGAGATGGGGAAACCTTCAGCCTGGGGCTGTGGAGACAGAACCTTACCTGGATTTGACTTTTAAACTTCCAAGTGGTTCCATTAGGCTTCAGGTGAAGATCAGGGACTCTCACTTTATCCAGATTGGGGGTGGAGGGCTGTGACTTTGGAGGCATGTGATAGACTGGGCCATAGGAATAGCGAGAGCACTGTGGCTACAGGGGTGCTTCCCTGCATGTATCATTTCACCCCATTTTTAAAGGATGATCTGATCTAAAATAAAAATATGTTTCTTTAACCAATAGATTCCACGTGGGATAAAACACTCTACCCCAGGGCCCTGCAAAAGCTGGGCTAGGTCAAGAAACTGGGTGCATTTATTTTGTCATGAGTGCGTTTCCTCTCTCCTCTGCTGCTCCTTTCTCTCTCGCTCCCTGTCCCCCCTCCATCCCAGTAGTGTCTCTGAAGCACTACACAGGCCACAATGACATTGAGCTTGAGTTGGATTTTCAAAGCCATGATGTATTTGTGGAGGATTCAAACTTCAGCCGAATGAACCAACTCCTCCTTGACTTAATGGTACGTTTGGGAGGTCAGGGACTTAGGAGCTGAGGGAGCTAGAGAACTCACAGATCCAAACATTTACTTGTCTCTCTTACAAGGGTTTGCTATTGATTCTGCTCCACACAGCCCAAGTGAAGATTTCTGAGTTTCAGTGAGAGCTATAAGAAGCCATTGGGTTCTGCAACGGACCCCAAAAGTTTGGGTAGATAAATTAATACAGAAGAGACTTTCCAGGAGTTAAAGGGGACAAAATAATCCATTCAATCACGCAAAACATTGGAGCAAACACCTACTGTCGGTAGCGATTCAGTCCCTCTACACAGCACGGAGAGCCATCACGGTCTGCTTTCCACAGGTTTCTACCATGACTCAGCCGGGAACACGGAATTACGTATGATCGCTGCCACCCTGGATCAAAGGTGCGAGTCATATGTGTTTGTAGCTGAATTAGGAGTGGGAAAGTCATGTGATGAAAGCCCTGTTGCGACAAATTTGCCACAAGCTTCTGAGAGAAAAGACCTTCAGAGACACGACGAAAAAAATCTCACCTGGGTCTAATAAGGAAGGGAAGAAAACCAACAACCCAGCTGTAGAAACTGTTTCCTCACTAATTTTCTACCCAGCTGGGAAAGTGTGACTGAGATCTACTGTACGTGTAATTGTAATCCATCTAGGCCAGCCCGCCTGGCCAGGAGGCTATCAGGGTCTAGAGGGCATGTTGCTACAGGAAATTAAAGGAAGATAATTGCAGAACACCTCTAGCAGGGCATGTAATTAAAGTGAAAATGTAACAAAAGTTTCAGGGCTGAATTGCCTGGATAAATGAGCTGGTTTATCTCTCTAGCCGTGCCATTGGGTCAGCAGGAATTAGCTTTACCGCCTCTCCCCCCGCCCCGCCCCTCCAAGTCCTTCTTCTAGCACTATAAAAACAATACAATGAAATTAAAATGATGGCCTTGCTGCTACTCGGGATGCTGGCCACCTTTTGCCACGTAGCTTTAAACATGGAGCCTTGAGACTAAAATGTGGCTATTCGGTGGCAGGTGTGAAATGAGTTTGGCAGTCCTCGGCCCAGCTCTGAGTGGAGAGGTGTTCACGTCACAAGAATCTGTTTCATCACGGCCACCAGCAGCCACCTTCTTTGCAGCCAAGATAGGACTGAATGGACCATAAGCCTGTCTCTCTCCTTTACTTGGCTTGAGCACTGCAGCAGTGGGCTTTTGCTTGCTCTGCTGCTTTCCACGCTGCATTAACACTCGCGGCGGCAGGGTTCGAGTGCTCGGCATTGGGTCGGCGTTCTGAGCTGACGTGAGGAATGGCTTTTTACTTCTTTTGTGGCAATAAGGCTTTCAGTACTGAGGCCGTTTCCCCCAGTTTGGGGTTATGGAATTTTTTACACTGCTTAATTTACGTTCCCGGAGAGAGACTTCCTTTCCCTTTCCGTCTTGGGTTCCGGGAGGCAGCATAGTGTGGTCTAGTGGTTACAGCAGCGGGGCTCATTGCTGCCATGGCTCCTGTACACTGTTCTGCTAGTGATTTGCAGTGTAGCCTTTAACAGCTATGTCCCTCACTTTGCCTAGCTGTACAGTGGGATGGTAATACCCACCCTCTTCTTGAAGGGCGTCATCGAGGCTCTGGAATGAGAGGTGCACACACAGTGCACAGTAGTAAAGCACAGGGGCTCATGACACCTTCATCACTGAGAGCGAGAACCATTCTCGTCTTCCAGACCTGGGAGGCCCAGCCCCTGTTACAACGCCAGCTGCTACTGTTGAGCAGTGCATTGTTATTTATGTTACAGCAGTGCCTAATGCCCTCAGCTGGGATCAGGGCCCCGGTGTACTCGGTGCTGTACCTCTAGATAGTGAGAGAGTCCCTGTTCCAAAGAGCCTGCACTCTACATAGCCATGAAAAAGGTTGGGAAACTGAGGCACAGATAGATGAGCATCACACAAAGGCGTTAGTAGCAAACTCAGAAACTGAACCCAGAGCTGCTGAGTCCCAATCTGAGCACATTGAGAAACTTTGTGTCGGACCACCTCTGCTCTTACCAGAATTGTCTGCAGCCAACAGTGACAGAGGGCAGGCACTGGACCCAGGGTTTGGGGAGAATTAGCCCCTGTGGTGCCCACCGGAGAAGGCAGATGAGAATGTTTTTCTTTAATGCCTTGTTGCTGTGTGAGTTCCAGTCTCCCCCAGTGCAGTATTGGGCTTCTCAGTAATGTCACTTACCTGCAGGAGGACAGGCTGGGAACCACTAGCTTTAATTAACGACATTTCAGATGCAATTCACACTTTACCAAGGTGAGAAGTTTCTACTCCCCAGGTCTGTTCCCAGGCTGCTGTGCAGAGCAGAATGGGTGCAGTTTCCGCCTACCAGGGAAAAGGAGCCTTGCTGCCTTCCGATAGCCTAGGTGGGAACGCCAATTGCTGGGCTCAGAACTGCACAGCAGGGCAAAAAGGCAGGCAAGGGCACCGGGAAAGGAATGAAAGAGGAGGGGGAACATAGGAAATGGTGAAAGGGCGGAGCTACGTCCCCAGTGATGGGGATGGGAGATGAACTAGATGCGGCCCAGCATGGAGACCTTGGGCTGGATCCCCCGCACGCGATCATTTGTATGACAATAGCATCTAGTGAGCTCTCTTGGAATGGGTGGGGCATTGTGCTAGGCCCTGTATATACACATGTAAGAGTCAGACCCTGTCCCAAAGAGCTTATGATCTAAAGACAGACAGAGGGGGTACGGCTGGGAACTGGGGCATAGAGAGATGAAGGGACTTGCCCAAGCTTCCACAGGGAGTCAGTGGTCAAGCTAAGAATTCAACCCAAATCCCCTGATTCCTGGCCCAGTGCTTTAACCACTAGACCATCCTTCCTCTCCATGGTGCTGAATGACTCCTATCAGTGGCTGGCACGCTGCAGAATTGGCATGCTGCTGAGGAGAGAGAACCGGTGCGTGCCTTGTCTCGGCAGTCATTGGCCAAGGCTGACTAAGGATGAAGGAAAGTGAAGCTTTCTGCGAGCCATGGGAAAGCGAGGAATGAGTGAGCCCCAGGCTGCTCCATTTAGGAGTTAGAACAAGTCACATGCAGCTCTACAGCCGAACTGCAGATGTTCGAAGACCATTGCACAAACAGCCAAGAGATGATGGCTGTGGCCACCTTGACTGGAAAAGGCACATCTAATGTGTATATATGGTGCTGAGAGACCATGGTTCCGGAGAGAGAAAGAGATGTGGTCAGTGAAATTCCACTTGAAATTTGGGCAAAAGTCTGGGGAGCTGAGCCTAAGTGCCTAAAACACATCTTGAAATGGCACTTGTGAAGATTTTACCCAGGATCTTTTACGCTGAAGAACTTTCAGGAGGAGCGGGAAAGATTGCTCTGGCAAGGTGTATCTAGCAGCTGTGCAGAAAAGGCAAAGGGCATATGACTTCATCCATATAAACCAGAAACCTACCTTTCACAGGGCAATATTCTGCTCTCTATTGCCCTGGCGTAAATGCAGAGTCACTCCACTGACCCTCAGCTGAGTTACTCTGGATTTACACCAATGGAACAGGATAGAATTTGCTCCATGACCAACAGATTGTTTCCATTCCTAGCAGTGATAGAAATGATCTAGGATGGACGACATGGAGGCAGACTCCCTTGAGTGGACCTGGTCATGTTATATTTTCAAAATCCAGCCATCTCTTGGCACAGGCCTTTGAAACGCAAGCCCTCTCCTGAAGGTGGCTCTCTGGGTGCTGACAATTTACTGCATTGCTTCCAAGCTGGGAGGAAGGCTTCGTACGATCTGAACGTCAATCTAGCTTTAAACACAAGAGCTTATGGCCTGTCGGAAAGAAAAAAAAAAGATGTTAAAAGGAAAACACAATGCTAAAATCTTGCCTAATAAATCTTTCGCTGTTATTGAAAATAAATGATTTGATGAAGGACAGAAAACTAATAAAAATGAAGGCACTATCTGAGGTATCACAGCGCTCCATGTGTGATTAATTTAAAATGATCTCATCTCGTGATAATATAATTGTTTCAGAATAATCACGTCAGACAAATGGTGCATTTCTTTCTGAGGGGAGGGACTCATGCTGAGCGTTCACGAGTCGTCTTAAATTAAGATGGAGCTTTTCTCTCCCCTGTCTTGTCTTTCCCCTGCAAAGCTACACAGTCAGCACATTCCCAGGGGCCTCTTTGTGGAAATGATGTCATGGCGTAGGGTCTGCACTTCTTGTGAATTCCCTCCCCCACCTTCCGCCCCCTGTTTTCTTTAAAAACAAGCAATTTTTTTTCAAACCTTGGAACAGATTTGGGTTTGGTTTGAGTCTGGGGCAAAGGTGAGGTAAAGGCAAAGTTTGATGTTTCATCCTAAGGTACAGGGAAGGTTGGGCTAGTCTTCATCATCCTAGACCTCCAGGGCTCCCTCCACAGCCCTCTGAAGCCCGTGGCAGTGAGCTGCCCAGCCAGGGCTGACAGACTTGGGTTCTCCTGCTACTACTGTGTAGACAGTGCTTTGAAGTTGCAGCCTGGCTGGAGCTCAGGCTCTGACGCCTCTCCCCTTAGCCCCTCAACCATGGTTCAGAGCCCGAGCTCCAGCCTGAGCTGCAACGGCTGTTCTGCTATTTGTAGGGCAATAGCGTAAGCGTTGAGCAGGGAGCCTTGTTGCCACAGGCTGTGTAGATGTACCCAGTGATGCACTCCCTGATGATGGGCTTTCCTTGGAGTGGGGCAAGAGGGATTTCTGGCTCAATTGAGCCGTCAATCCACTGGTTGTCTGGTATCTTATGCTTTGATTGTAAACCCTTTGGGGCCAGGCTGATTGTTTGTTATGTGTGTGTACAGCGTCTACCACAACAGAGCTCTGATCCTTGGTGGGGGACCTCCAGATGCTCCTGTAATGCAAGTAGCAACTGCAGCTCAGAAACTCGACTTTGGTTTCTAGTCCTACCACATTTCCCCCTCTTTGAAGTCCCCATTTGGTTTAAAATGCCGACTCTGATCTCTAAAGCAAACTCTTTCTGAACCTAAAGCAAGGAGCCAGGAGCACATGGGTTTACCACTTGAATAGCTGTCCCACAAGTGGAAGCGTGATCTTGTGGTTAGGCACTGCCTAGGAACTCGAGTTCCGGGTTCAGTTTCTGCCTAGGCCACACACTTCTTGCGTGCCTTTGGGTGAGTGGTTCAGACTCGGTGGTACATTGGCACAGCTCCAAAGTCAGTGTAAATCGAATCACGTCACTGCCTCAATTTGCTTTCACAGCTTAGTTCTCCAAGTGCTGAGTGCTCTTGGCGCCGGCTAAAGTCCACAAGAGTTGGGAGCATTTCCCACCGCTCAGAATCTGGGCCTTAATTTGTGGCTTGTTGTATATGCTTCCACATCTGCAGAGAACCACTGTTTCATTTCACACCTGCCATGCGAGAGGTGAGTGAGAAATCCCCGACACCTCCCACTCCTCTTCTCTCACGCCAGCCAAAGCTCTCCCTTCTCTGCCCTCCTCATCTTCTTCCTCCATGATCCAAAACACAGAAGTGGTTCCTAGACTAAACTGTTTGGTTTTTGATTCATGCTTAAAGCCATGGTATTTTCAAAGGTTTGCCAGGAGGAGAATGTGGGCAGCATTTCGCTCTCTCTTCTGTCTCCTCTGGGGTGACTTGGGCATCTTTTAAGACAACATGGATTCCTGCCTTGCTATAAAACAACCAAACAGCCAGGCAGGTTTTGAACTGGAGATTGCTAGCTCCTCTCTGGGGCTCTGGGGCCTCAAGCTTCACTCTCAGAGCTTATGCTTTTGGCTCTTGTAAAATTTCCGGTCTTACTGCCCTTGTTATGGACAAAATGATATTCTTGCTCAGGCACAACTCTTAGTGTAGTTACCGGGTGTATTTCCTTAGTGAGCATCTGATCCCGCAGACTCCTGGTTACACGAGTCATCTTTACCCTTGTGATACCTCTCACCTAAGGATGACTCGCACAAGTGCAGGGTGCTCGTAAGAGACAGTCTCCATCCCAAAGAGCTTACAATCTACACTGATAAAAAAGGCAAAACTTGCCAGACAGGAATCTGATTGCCCTCATTTCACAGATGGGAAACTGAGTCACACAAAGGAAGTGACTCACCCAAGGAACCTGTGGGCAAGTGGGAAACTGACTGGTGCTCCAGTGCTGCAGTCACAAGAGCATCTTTCCTCTCTGCCAGCTATTAAGGGGAGCTGTGGCTCAGGGTCACATTGTTAATACAGGCCTCTGCAAGTGCAGTTGCCAGTCAGGCAGCAGCTTCGAAAGGGGTGATGCATGAGAGAGTCTGAAACGTCTTTTGCAATTGCAATGGCCTGGATCTCACCAACCTCATTTATTCTTTGACTGAGAGCAGCTCTGTTTTCAGCCAGACATTTCTCCCTTAATGAGCTCCGGCCTGATTAAAATCACGCTTTAAAGACGATGTCCCTCTTGCTCCCAATTAACTTGGTGGCACCTTCGACAGATTATGGTGGGTTTTTTTCCCTCCCAACTTTGAGTTGGTGCTCATTTTTAAAAAAAAAAAAGAAAAGCAAGAAAGCAATTATCTTCGTGGGAGCTGATTTAATACTCACACAACAACAAGACATCGGCATTCGAAGAGCATTACAGCGGTGGAGAAAAACCCACAAATGTGCTCGCCTTTCATAGCTTGGGACCGAGGCCCTGATTCTGCAAAATTCTTAAGCATGTGTTCAGCTTGCAGCAAATGTGTAAGTTCCTTTGACTTCAACAGGACTTTATGCAGACGTGGGTTTTGTTGGTGTCTTCATATTGGGAGGGGAAGGGGATTGAGGGTGCAAATGTTATTTGGTTTAGCTGTAGGTTCCAGGTGACATCAGGGAGTGTGGATTCACAGAGCAAAGACCCCGTACTGTTCCTGGCACATGGTGGCATGGTGATCAGATATAACCCTGGAGGCGTTTTTTCATTGTCTGCATAGAACTCCACAAAGCGCATGGCTTGCTTGGGTTAAAAAAAAGGGGGAGGGGATGGGGGGAGAAAGCACCGAGACAGAAAACTAGCCTCATAAAGAAAATTGCCTGGCGTCGGAGAGATGGAAAAGGACCATCCAAACGCCAAACCACCGCTTACACAAGATGCAGAGATGGGGACACTGGATGCATGCAGCACGGTGATGGAGGCCAACGGATCCAGCATTAGGAGACCCAGTGCGGCCACAGCTGGTCTCAGTCTGACCATTATGGTCCTGAGAGCCATGGACAGGGAGGAAGAGATGCATGTTGCCCCCCTTTGGGTAAGGAGGTGGGCACCTCACTACGAAGCACCATGGGACGCTGCCTTCCTTCTCCCTGTGCAAGGGCGTGAGGGCAGCATGGCACACCAGCAATGCTTGTCTCTTGCACAGCTCCAAGAAAGTGGATGGGCTTAAAAGAGAGGAAGGCCTGGCCCCGAGGAGACAGCATCATGCTGTGTGCTCTGCCCACACCAGCTGGAGAGGACGTTGGGAGAATGTCACTTAAAACGGCCACAGGCAGCTTTTCGAAAGTGCAGGCAGGACCCCCAGGGCTGTCCTCCGCCTTTGTTCACCATCCTCTCTCTGCCCTCCTCCACAGGACACCGGACTGAGCCAGTGTCTGGTAGATGGGTCCTGCAGCCCGATCTGCGGTACTCCCAGGGGCTGTGCTTCATAGGACGTCAGGCAAGTCTCTTTCGTCTTGAGAGTTTCTTTCAGTGAAGTTGAGTCTTTCAGAAAGTTTGGCCCTTTGTGGCGTTTTCAGGATGAATTGGCAGCTGACGGCTTGTGTCACCCAGTGAGTGTTGGCCTCTGGAATCTTTTCTAGGTGACAGATCCCTTGTTTAACAGCTGTCCTCCCTCCGTGGTGCTTCTTTCCTTCATTATGTTTCAGTCATTTTGACTGATACATGCAGAGCAAAACTCGGACACCTTTTTTCTAGGACACTAGTTTTTTTTTTTTAAATATTAAAAAGGGGGGACTTTTAAAAATGTTCTTGTTTGAAAGCTCCCCCTGACTCCCGTGTGATGATGGCAGCTAAAGCAGTGCAGATGAAAGGCCATTGATTTCCTGCCCCCCCACGCACACTTTGGATCATCCCCATGTTAAAATATAATAGAGAACACATTTAGATCCCTCTTTCTCTCTAATCTACCCACACACGAAAAACTTGTCTTTGACTACAGATGTGTGGGGGTCAGACTCAGGGTGGAATTAGCCGTGGTTTCAAACAGCCTGCTAGGCTCAATTAGGAAAATAAAGGAGGACATCTGCCTTCCACCTCCAGGAGCTGGGAATAGACGTTTCTAGCAATGGGCTGCCTTTACCCGTGGCGAGGAGTAATGTACTCCATGCCCTGTGCTCCCGTGGAGCTCAGGGAGTCTCCTTAAGGCTAACGACATTACTGAGTGTGAATGAGCGGAGCAGACTCTGGCCCTGACCTGGAATGGCACAATGGCTTGTCCTGCCGTCAGCACGGTTCTGCAGCTGGTGCTATGGAGACAGGCAGAAGACCACCCCATAGCACCATTGAGAAATCCTAAAGCCCTCTGGTCCAAACTGGGGCAGAGCTGAGAGCCCCCTTAAAACTACAGTGACTGGCAGGAGGGGCACATCCAGAGCCCCAGGCTGCAGTGCCGGTGGAAATGGCCACACGTTCATAGAAAATTAGGGTTGGAAGGGACCTCAGGAGGTATCTAGTCCAACCCCCTGCTCAAAGCAGGACCGATCCCAACTAAATCATCCCAGCCAGCAGCACTATCCATCCAGCACTTGGTAGCTCACATGTGAGTGTTGATTCTCTTCCGCTCTGGCCACGCTTCATCCCCTCCCCAAGGTGGCTCCTTGCTAGCAGGGAAGGAAGAGGGAGAAAGAGTCTGTTATGGTCATTCTCAGGAGGTGCGCCAGTGTAAGGACCCAGGCCGAGAGAGGACTGACCCCCTGCCTCCCAGCAAACCAGCCCCCTGTATTCTCTAGACACATCTCACCTGGGGCTGCCCTGTTAATGGTAAGGGGGAGGGGGAGCACTTCCTCCTTGGGGTGCAGGGCCTGGCACATCACACCCCAGGAGGGTCCCACATGTGGCATGGTAGCCAGGCCACTAGGCTACCCCTCGCCATTAGCCTCACACAGTCTCCTGTGCGTGAGCGTTGGAAGAACCCGCAGGGTTTGGAGGAACATCCCGTTCCGTTGTGGTGGGTACGGACACCGGCGCGGTCTGGTTCTAGTTACTTACTGCACGGCGATAAGGAGGCCGAGTTGTGGTGTAGTGCAGCAGAATGAGAACCAGGATGCCTGGGATCTATTCCCAGCACCGCTGTGCATTCAAGAGGGATGCTGAGGAATCCACGCCGTCTCCTTGTGCCTGGTGCATGGGGCCCATAATGAGTTCTGAGGCTTAATTTGTTTGTGTTTGTAAGGAGTCTGTACACAAACGAACCAGTCCATATGTGGCAGCTACTGTGAGGTAGATCAGACACTATGGTATAGTCTATATGCCACACCCTTCGAGGCCAAACTCCCACTGGGCACCAGATGAAATCCCTGAACTGCCCCACAGTACATGCTGTTAACCTGACAATAACACAGTTCCTAGTGCTGTGCTTTGCCAGCCCTTCAGTTCTGGCATCCCTCCCCATCCTGTAATTAAAGTGCCTCTTCTCTCCCCGTCCTGCTCTGCCGGGGGTGCCTCTCCTCCTCGTTAGTAACACTTGCCCAGCTGCTCTGGATGATATATTGCGCTCATCCCCCACCAGAGCAAGTTATTGCTTTAATGAGGTGCTGGCAAAATGCATCATCCAGAGCCAAGCCCGCCGATGATGATGTATTACTCGAAATAAGGCATCGCCCAGCAAAGAGAAGGGTCTCTGGGAGCAGATTCAATAACCATTACCGAATTAAAGTCAGATAATACGCGGCATTCTGGAAGTCACTTCCCTGGTGCCAGGTACAAATGCCGGCAATAAATCTACCACAGATGCCAGACCTGCAACCCTGCCTGTTGGGCCCTGCATGCATTCCCTTTTCACAGGTGCTAGGAGCCGGTACCTTCGGCTGGGTTTTGCAGTCGAGTGTAGTTTGGTTCTGTTCGCTAGCCTGCCGCTGTCCGGGCCGCTGTAGACTATTGCCTTGGCTCTCCCATTCTGCTACATGTTCTAAGTGCAGTGGGGCTTGGGAAGCTCCAAACCTTGATCTTGTGACTGACCTAGAGTACGTCCACTGGAACTGGAAGCAGCCAGCATTAGGACAGGGGGACCCAGCGCCAGAGGCTTCTCGTAGGGTCTCGGGGGAGACCAGAGTGGCAGTTGGAAGTCGGAATAGCCTGAGTGGCAGCAGGAGTTCGGGTATTCGTGGTTGGTGCCGCTGCATTAGAATGCAAGACTCAGCAATGCTAGGGAAGTGTATTCAGTAGTATTATGGGATGCAGCTTTGTGCAGGATGGTGAGTGCCATCCCAGTACCTCTGGAGGGCCGTGAAATATGATGAGTACAAAG
Source organism: Lepidochelys olivacea (assembly GCF_965140295.1). Lineage (NCBI taxonomy): Eukaryota > Metazoa > Chordata > Testudines > Cheloniidae > Lepidochelys > Lepidochelys olivacea. Next base: position 30,729,765 of record NC_140425.1, on the reverse strand, counting down.
AGGATCGGGTTTCAGGAAGGATCTAGATTGGTGGAGGACCTGGGAGGCAAGGGGGCTGGAAGCTGCGAGAGACACAGCCTCAGCATGTTGCACTGGTCTCTCAGCCTGCCTGCTGCATCACTTGTTGCTCCTGGAATACAGGGGGGAAGCGGGATCATGCTGGGGTTCTGTTTCCCTTGGAGACATCCCCAAACCTGATCCCAAAGTTCTGAGTTTGCAAAATTGAGTTGGGACCCTCATAAGGATAATCTTTTCTTGTGAGATGTCCCGTATGTAACGTTCTCTTTCCATTTCTGGCTAGAAACACCTCGCAAAAAGCCTTTCTCCTTGTGTTTTGGTCCTTTGATCCTACCTGTGAACCAGAAGAGAAGGATGTGCAAAAATGAAAAATACCAGGGGAAAATGCTAAGACTTTTGTACCTCAAAAAGGTGTCTGAGATTGGGTCTGACCTGAGTCCTGGGTGAAGATTCAGGGCAGTTCTCATTGTAACGGGGTGACTTACTGCTTTAAGAGACTGTTGGGATTTCTTGTTTCTTTTTCCCTTAGAGAAGATTTAAATTTCTTTCCTGTTCTGGGTTTCCTTGGTTTGTGTGGTAGGAGTGTGTGAGAGAATGAGCTCTGAATGAAATGGGAAAGGAAGTGCATTCTTGTTTTCCTTCTTCTTTCACTGAAGCCTTCTGTCTTTCTCTCCATTCTTGGAAAACTATGAACAAGACAACTTGAGGCATAGGACACAGAATAACCCCCACCAGAAAGCATGGAAGAAAGGGATTAAGTATGGAAGCTGTGGTTCAGAAGTAGTTTGTAGTAGTTTTTTTTTGTTTAGGGTTTTTGCGGGGGTTTGGGGCTTCTTTTCTGAAAGCAGGGAGAGGACAAATAAATGCAATTTCGTTTATCCTTTCTGAACTGGAGGATCTGCTTTCTCTATGAAGATCTGACCTCTGTGCCATTTATCCAATCAGGAAGCTGTGCAACTGAACCTAGGAATGAATCTTCCTGATTAGAGGTGGACAAAACATTTGCAGTCCATATGAAAAAGTCCTATAGGGTTTATTTAGGGATGAAACTAATGGGGTTTTATAGAAATGTAATAGGGTTCTGTAGAAATTACCCTGAAACCCTGTAACACATAATAGAAAGGGATCTCCTTTCTTTCGGTTTCGGAGCCACCCTTTCGATGGTTTTCCAGTCCTGAGAGGGGGACAGTGTTTGAAAGTAATTCATCTTTGTCAAATGAAGATTGTGATTTTCCTACCTAGCCGATCCCATTTTGATTGCAAGTCTCATATCAGGTAAACATTAATAGCAGTAGGCTTTTAAAAAGGAACAAAAAGTGACACTACTGAATTACTTTTCTATTGTCTCTTGATGTCAAACCATAAATCATACAGTTGAGTATATAGAGCGTTTATATATCGTGGGCTGGGCAAGGTCAAAATTTTCGGAGAGTAATGACACCTTAATAATAGTCTGCCTTGGAGAGAAAATTAGCTGAGGGCTTTGTTTGCTTCTGTTAATGTCAAAGATGAGTTCTTTCACCTTCGGATCAGCTATAGATGTGTGGAGAGAGATTCCTAGTGGGGTGAGGATAAGATAATACCTTACACCTCTTTAGCCCCTTCCGTCCAAGGATCCCAGGCCACTTTCCAATCACTAGTGATTAAGGCTTACGCCCCCCCCTTTGAGAAGCAGAGAAATATTATCCCCATTTAAAAAGGAGGGAAATGCAGGTACAAAGAGGGTAAGTGACTTGACCCCCAGGTCACACACAGGGTCAGGAGCAGAGAAAGGAATGGAAACTAGGTCTCCTGATTTCCAGTCTTGTGCTTTATAAGACCAGCTTTCTGGTGTGTGATGGGATGTGGAGGACATCTGTATGATGCCAGGCGAGGGGGGAATTAAAACTTTATTCCAAGGTAGCCAGGAGTGGAGTCCCAGCAATCACCCCTGGACTCATACAGCCAATAGCCATCTAGGATTCTGCCCCCAGCTTAGGAACATAGGCTGTTCGTCTCAATGGGACGACAGAAGTGTGCTGGGGGAACGTTAGAAAGTCTTGTTTGCAGCATACTATTTCTCAGAGGGGGAGAATATAAACCAGCAGCAGGGAGAGAGCTAGGAGATCAGGTGGGTTTGGATTTAGAGCCATAGGAAGTTCTCCCTCTTCTAGCTTTATTTTGGGGCTGGGCGGCATTAAACCCTTTTGCTCACATTCCTTTCTTCCTGGCTTGACTATCTACCACGCCAGCTTAGCTCATTATCACCTAGCCCCAAAGCCTAACTGAATCCAGGCTTCTTTCACAGTTTTAAAAAGTAGAGTCAAGTTTTTATCATGCCTTGTGGAATCTCTGTCATTGGAGGTTCTTAAGAGCAGGTTAGATAATCAGGGATGGTCTAGATAATACTTAGTCCTGCCTCAGTGCAGGGGATTGGACTAGAAGACCTCTCAAGGTCCCTTCCAGGCCTACAATTCTGTGTTTGTGAGTTTCTGCTTGTGACCTCCAGAGCTCAGAACTGAAATAGTGTGGGAGAGACCAGTCTCCAGATAGCTCTGACCCACATGCATAGCTCATATCTGTGCTCTTAGCCTCGTTCTCTTTTACGGCCAGCTGATCATAATGCAGGGTTTCTATGTGAGTGTCGGGGAGGGGGGGTCATGGTGAATTGCAAAGTTCTTCATGGGACCTCACAAGCTTAACATGGCTGCACATGGATCTAGCAGCATTAACAGCTTCCCTTCCTGGAGCTGGCTCCAGACGTGGCTCTTGGAGGACCCAGGGGAGACTGAGAACAGGCTATTTCAGATATAGAGCATCCACGAACTCTGTGTATTTTAACAAGTTGCTAATATATAAATGATTCATAGGATGTTCCCTTTTGCTGTGAGTCACAGATGCATCATGGCACAAACTCAACCCTTGATAAATATTTAACCCAGCTGTTGACATCAAGGGCCTGCATTATTCATGGGGAATGAATTGGGGGTGCCAGAGGTTACATTTGTTGGAGGTCTGGTTTGGACAATCTCTAATCCTCAGTATCTAGTGTTTATTCCATTTTTCTTAGCTTTAGTGGACTGTGTACCCCTGGGATTGCAATATCTCCCCTTGATGTGGAAGCTGTCCATCTGGCATTACTCTATTTAGGGAAGGTTTCTGATGACTTTTGAGCAGTGCACACTTGCTCTGCAGTGACCATCGGCGCAATGAGCATCCTCCGTTAGTCCATTGGGGGTGGGGTTTCTGATTACTTAGGGCCAGCTCGCATAGCGGGGCCAGAACTTTTTTAGCTGTCATGGGATCTCTGAGTAGTCAGTCTTATTGCAGCCAGAATTCTTCATCCCAGTGGTCCCCAAATATCCATGGCCTGTCTGGGGCACTTGACGGATAGCACTGAAGTCATCTTTGGCCCAGGGACCATCTTTTTGTTCTGTGATTGTACGGTGCCTAGCACACTGGGGTCCTGCTCCAGGACTGGCTCCTAGGTGCTCTGGTAAATCAAATACATAGTAACCATACCTCATCATCTCTCCAGCCCCTTGATAGGCTTTAAATACTGTGTTCATTTATTAACACTAAATACTTCCAATAAATACTTAGAAACAAGCACTCAAAGAAAAATAAAGCCAAGAGCCCGGCTGTATTGAGCCATGGAGATACGAACCTGCCTCGCTGAGCAACTCTGAGAGCTGATTATTGTAACCCGTTATCTTTCTTCTCACCGGTTTCTGACCCTCACTTCTTGAGGCCATGAGAGTGGGTGGATGGTGTTTCTGGGTAACTAACCTTATATGGGCCCTCTCCATTGTCCATGGAAGTGATTGGCTTCCCTGGGAGCTGGAGCAGATCCTCTGATGGGTTTATTATTCTGTCTCAAGGTCGGTAATTGTTCTTGCCATTTCTCAGACAGGGAAAGGGGGATACAGACTTACCCAAGGTTAATAGAGAGCCGGTACTGGAGCTGGGATTACAGCTCAGGTGTCCTGACTTCCAACCCTACGTTCACACAACTAGACTACACTGCCTCGCTATGACATCTGCAGCCTTGGTGGTGGCACCAGGGCAAACTTCCACATCCTCCTACCCTGCCTTGAAGGAAAAATGCCCTGGGGTGCGAGAGATGTTCACACGCCCTTCCCACCCAGCCCTGGCTCCTCTGCTGAGTCTGCCACCCGAGGGGCCCCTTCTGTCAGTGGGCTCTGGGACAAGGACACCCATCTACTGGGGACCAGCCTGAGGCCTCTTAGCCTGAGTTCAGCGAGGGCACTGAAAAGCCAGCCAACGGCAACACAGGCTTTGAATTGGACTGGATTGGAAGCAGCTGCCTGAAGGCTCAATAGGCATTACCATGGCCCTGAGCGATCCAGGATCTCTGCCAGGGGTTGGCTGCGGGATGTCTAACCTGCCAATCAAGAGGGGACCGAAAGCTGCTAAATTAACCCCCGAATGTGCACCAAAAATATTTATGCAGGACGCATTCTGCATGAGCCCGTGAAATGACTGCCGGATGGATGGAGTTAAATTAACATGGGTCGCAAGGAGGAGTAATTTAGTTCCTGCCAGCCACTCTCCCAGCCCATGCCTCTCCTCCTTCCAGTGGCTCTTTGTCAAGCTCTCATGCTCCAGGTTGTTGTCTACCCTCCCCCTAACTCCTCTCCATCTTCCTGCCTCTCTGATTGTGATGCTAGGCTCACCCTCTTCCTCCGGTCCCAGCCCCTGCTTCCACACCATGTGCTGTCCCACCTTCTCCTTTGCGCTTCAGTCCTCCGCCCCCCCCCCCCCACCACTTCTTTGTTCTGTCCCCAGAGGAAAGGAAGTCATCCTTCTGCTCATGTCAGTTCTCACCCCCAGGCTATACAGACCCCAGCTGCTAGGGCTGTCCTGATCTATTGCTCTGACCATGTCAAACTCCCTACCACCCAGCCATGCATTATCTCTCCACTGGCTCCTTCTCCTGCACCAGAGCAAACTAAACCTTCTTGGGCCAGGTTCTCTGCTGTCCTGCACCTGCTGTCCTGCCCAACGCTCACTTTGCATGGCTGCACCTTGCAAGCATGCTCACTTTGCACTGGTGCAAATGACAACCCAAGGTGTGCAGGGCCCCCGGGGATCTGTCTCCTTGGCTTTGCTTTCAAGGAGTTTCAACTCTTCTGCCAGTGATGGCAGCTGGGATTCTTTAGTCCTCCGCCTCCCGCAAGCTGTTTATCTTCCCTGAGCTGGTCTGCGAGGCCCCCCAAACTCTTGCTTCCATTGAGACACATATGAGCTGTGAATCAAAACTGCTGTTTCTTTGGTTCATCATGCAAAGCGAGCCCTCCATGGGACCCAGGAGCCACGCCCCAATCACCACCCTGAACATTTTCTTGTGTGATGCTTCCTTTCCCCTACGCTTTGCTTCATCAGCTTTTGAGACTGTGTTATTAGTAGTGCCCAAGAGGTACTGGGTGCTGTACAGATGTATGGGAAGACACAGCCCCTGACCCACAGAGCTCAAAGAGTGGAACAATGGGCGCACCCAGTATTAAGAAGTGAAGCCAAAAGACGGAGGCTGAGCTTAACAAAAATGAGGCCACCTGACCCCATTTGAGATACCGGGACGTGGCCTGATTGTCAGAAGGTGCGGAGCACCCTCCCTCTGAAAATCAGGCCTCTTTAAGGCGTCTCAGGTTGGGCGCCCCCAAGTCACTGGTCACTCTTGAAAACCTTGGCTTTAAGCTCTCCATCAGCCTGGCGACGTCAGTCCGCATTATGGAAATGTTAAGTGAAACTCGGCTCCTGTGCTGTACGCTGGAGAGGCCTCACAACCGCAGAACCAGGCCAAGCAAGATCCACTTCCAATTCCCTCCAGGAGGGTCTGGTATTATTCACAATACACATTAATATGCCGTATGCATAGTTCTGTATCTGTATTGTAATTTACTCGGCAGCAACACTGAATAAACAAGATACTTTCACTCTGTCTCTCCCAGGAAGTTACTCGGGGCTGGTGGGGAGAACTTGGAGTTGCCCCACACAAAACATTTGGAGCAAGATTAGAAACTACGGAGGGGATATGAACAAGGTCTATAAAAACATAAATGGTCTGGAAAAAGTGACTAGAGAAGTGTCATTTACCCTTTCCCACAATACAAAAACCAGGCGTAACCCAATGAAATTAAAAGGCAGCGGGCTTACCACAAACAAGAGGGAGTGCTTTTGACAGAACATACAACTAACCTGTGGAACTCCTTGCCATGGGACATTGTGATGGCCAAAAGTATAACTGGGTTCAAAACGAACGAGATAAGTTCATGGAGGACAGGTCCGTCAATGGCTCTTAGCCAAGATGGTCAGAGATGCAACCCCATGCTAATGGCAACCCTACACCTCTGACAGCCAGAAGCCGGGAGGGGAAGACCAGGATGGATCACTCCAAGGGCCCTGTTTTGTATGCCCCCCTGAAGCTCTGGTACTGGTCTCTGTCAGAAAAAGGACACTGGGCTAGCTGGCTCATTAGTCTGACCCAATATGGCCGTTCTCATGTTCCTAAACACTTGCAAGTTCTCCTGCCCCTTACTAGATTCAATGGGTCTCCTTATTCCTTTTTCACATTACGTCAGTCCAGGGCTCTGGATGAAATTGGGAGCCCATTTTGACCAGCCTGTACAGACACAGAATGCTTCGAAAAGCTTACAGGCCTAATAGCGGAGACGGACAAAGGGTGAAAGAAGGGCAGTGCTATTATCCGCATCTTACAGATTAAGGGACGTGCCCAAGGTCACCCAGTGCGTCTGAGGCAGAGGTGGGAACTGAGCCCAGATCTCTCGAGTCCCAGGCCAGTACCTTAAAAGCTGAAGCTGTCAACTTTATGTGCACTTCTGCTTTACACATGACACATATCCTGGCTCACACTAGAATAACTGGCTGAAGCAGCTGTGCTGATGCAGTGACGTTGCTAAAGCAAAGTTCCGGCTGAAGGGTTTGTCTCCATCTTCAATTGCTTTTTATCATCTTCCTGGAAGGTAAATCAGGCTCTCTCCTTTAATACTTCTGAGCTGCAACCCTCAACTTGGCAGCTGAAAATCCAAAGCACAGTTTGTCAATAGCATTTTCTAATCCCATTCACTTCTGGCAGAAGCTGGTCCCTGCAGAATACTCAGGGTGAGTTGCGCATCTGGGAACAAAACCCAAAATTCTTTTTTTTTCATAATTAAAAATGCATTATTCATCATTGGCGAATGCCTGGCGAGCGTGTGCATGTGTCACTGATGAAACCCCGTTTCTTACACTTCCTCTGGCTTCCTCAGCACAGGTCTGGGTTTTCCATTTTCAAAAAGGGCAATTCTGGCAGCATTCAAGACAGGCTCCACTGCAGGTAAACCAGCAATTGATTTGGTCCATTCCTTCAGAGTCTGAGGGCCTACTTCCTATTAGCGTGTTCAGGTTTATAGTCTTTATAGATTACGCTGTCCTCGGCAATTTCCAATGCACTCTGTGTCAGGGACAAACCAAGCAGTTTGGCTCATAAAAATGACTCACGCTTTCACCCCAACCTTGAGTCGAACCTGAAATCTGAATGGCAGCATTTTACCCTCTTTGTGCACTGATGTGACTGAGTGCACCTGGGGCATAAGAACATAAGAATGACCATATTGGTCAGACCAAAGGTCCATCCAGCCCAGTATCTTGTCTTCTGACAGTGACCAATGCCAGAGGGAGTGAACCTAACATGTAATGATCTAGTGATCTCTCTCCTGCCATCCATCTCCACCCTCTGACAAACAGAGGCTAGGGACACCATTCCTTACCCATCCTGGCTAATAGCCATTAATGGACTTAACCTCCAGGAATTTATCCAATTCTCTTTTAAACCCTGTTATAGTCCTAGCCTTCACAACCTCCTCAGGCAAGGAGTTCCACAGGTTGACTGTGCGCTGAGTGAAGAAGAACTTCCTTTTATTTGTTTTAAACCTGCTACCCATTAATTTCATTTGGTGGCCCCTAGTTCTTACATTATGGGAACAAATAAATAACTTTTCCTTATTCACTTTCTCCACACCACTCATGATTTTATAGACCTCTATCATATCCCCCCTTAGTCTCCTCTTTTCCAAGCTGAAAAGTTCTAGCTTCTTTAATCTCTCCTCATATGGGGCCCGTTCCAACCCCCTAATCCTTTAAATTGCCCTTTTCTGAACCTTTTCTAATGCCAGTATATCTTTTTTGAGATGAGGGAACCACATCTGTATGCAGTATTCAAGATGTGGGCGTACCATGGATTTATATAAGGGCAATAAAATATTCTCTAACATCCCATTTGCTTTTTTGACTGCCTCTGTAGGGCCTTTCACATGGCATAGTCCCATCCATGGTGTCTCGTTTACAGACCCAAGATCTGGTGAAATTTGCTCTGTGAGGCAGAAGGTTCAGGAGGATGTTTCAGCAGACGGATAGGTGTTTGCTGTGTCTGGGGATCACTTCCCAGCCACTTGGAGTGTAGTCACTGTTGGGTGGACTGCACGATGTACTGGTACCTGCCAGCCCACCCATTGCTTTAGCACAAGAATCATGGAATCATAGGACTGGAAGGGACCTCGAGAGGTCATCTAGTCCAGTCCCCTGAACTCAAGGCAGGACTAAGTATTATCTAGACCATCCCTGGCAGGTGTTTCTCCAATCTGCTCTTAAAAATCTCCAGTGATGGAGATTCCACAACCTCCCTAGGCAAATTTATTTCAGTGCTTAACCACCGTGAGTTAGGAAGTTTTTCCTAAGGTCCAACCTAAACCTCGCTTGCTGCAATTTAAGCCCATTGCTTCTTGTCCTAGCCTCAGAGGTTAAGGAAAACAATTTTTCTCCCTCCTTCTTGTAACAACCTTCTATGTACTTGAAAAAACTGTTACCATGTCCCCTCTCAGTCTTCTCTTTTCCCGACTAAACAAACCCATTTTTTTCAATCTTCCCTCATAGGTCATGTTTTCTAGACCTTTAATCATTTTTGTTGCTCTTCTCTGGACTTTCTCCAATTTGTCAACATCCTTCCTGAAATGTGGTGCCCAGAACTGGACACAATACTCCAGCTGAGGCCTAATCAGTGCGGAGTAGAGCGGAAGAATTACTTCTCGTATCTTGCTTACAACACTTCTGTCTAATACATCCCAGAATGATATTCGCTTTTTTTGCAACAGCGTTACACTGTTGACTCATATTTAGCTTGTGGTCTTCTATGATCCCCAGATCCCTTTTTGCAGTACTCCTTCCTGGGCAGTCATTTCCCATTTTGTGTTCTACTTCCCCGATTCCTTGAGTCTATGCCATCTTCTTAGAAAGTTTGAGATGCAAGTCAGTTCCCTCTGAGATATGCCTTGGCCATCTTCCACAGAGCTAGCTGAATGTCTACTCACTCACTTCTACCCCTGTACAAAGTGCCATGGAGTCACTAAAAACCATGACTTGTCAGACCCTTCTGTTTGTCTATTGCAGGGATTTCTGTAGCGTCCACCATCATAGTATCTGAGAGCTGTTTTCCATTTGGTCTGAATGCTGGCCCCTTAGATGGAGCAGCGCTCCCTGCCCAGATGCTGGGATATGACCTCGCCAGTGCTGACTCCAGGGAAGGGTGGTTGCAAACAAAAGTGAGGCTCCGCATTGGGAAATGGCAGGGGCTGTTTTGGTTTTTTTTCAGAACAAGTGAGAAAGCAGCTGGGCAAGTTTCTGGTCAGTAATAATAATACAGAATCCCAGGGGAGCCCCATGACTTGACTCCAAGTTGCAGTATCAGAACAGGACACGGGGCCATCTGAGAAGCCTGTGCCCGTGCCATGATCCGTCAGGGCACTGATGTGTCCTGCCCCACAGTGCAGTGCCCGGCTAACCACCCTTGGCTGCAGAAACACCAGTGATCTCAGAAGCAGTCACGCTCCCTCAGTCAGCAAAAGGCAAGTGGAGTGGACATGAGCAGGTCTGTTATCATCCAACCAGCAGAAGGTGGTAACAGCCAGATCTACCGGAGCCTATGAACATTTCTCATCGAGGATTGGCGTCCCATCCCTTATCCCTTGGCCAAGCGCTCTTTTCTTCTCTTTATAACTTATTTTAAAATGCAATGATGTGCACAGGGAAAGGAGAAAGGTGCCCAGAGAGAGAGGCGTCTATCACTGAGTGTCCCCCTCGACTTTACAGCTGCGGCTCGGTGCTGATGCATGCCTTAGACCTCGGGCTTTATTTGCTGGAGGGGACATCATAGCATATGGAACAGCAGCAGAACCATGTGGCGGAGCAGCCTGTTCCGTCTCCTCTGACACTAGCCCATGTCCCTTTCTTACAAGCAGTGGCCTAGAAAATGACATGCCATGAAGGGCTGTTCATCACCAGGGCATGCGTTTTTTTAGAGCAAATGCATATCAGCTTCATTACAGCTTATTCTGGCGGGTTAATTGACCCTGGTCGCCTGACCCAGCTCAGACAAAACACTGTGCTCCATAAATCAGAATAAAATGTCCAATTCTTCCAAGGTATTTCCAGATCAAGATGGCGCCTGGGGCACCTGCCTTCCCCTTACACCTGTCTGGATAGATACACCAGGATTGCGTTTCCTTTCTGATCACTGGGCATTTTTAAGGTCTCTGGACCCCTGCCAGTTTCTGGAGGCCAGGGACTTGAAGTCAAATCCTGCCCTGATTCACACCAAGTGCAACTTTCAGTTCCGTACAAGAAAGTGAGACATGCATCCCTACAGGTTTCCAGGGAAAGTCTGACATCATGTCCTCCGGACTTTGGTCTATGCAAACCCTGTATCATGTACTCAAGAGGCCACTGAATCAATGTTTTCTTACCCACATTAATTTTTGATCTTTGCCAACAGTGTCAAAGGAGGAGAGAATGTACGGGCATCATGCCATATATGATAGCAAATAATGACTTTTGAAAATACAAAGGAAACTCAAAACCAAAGGCTCTGGTTTTGCTCTTGACTACATTTGTATCAATTGGGAGTAAATCCCCTATAGCGGGTTGAAAATTTTTCACCAAAACATCTTTTTGAAGGAAAACGGCCTTTCCAACCGAAAGAGAATTTCTATTGAAAGAGTCCATTTTTGTCAATAATTTTCAGATTTTTGTAAAAACAAACCAACAAACCAAACCAACAAACCAAAACCAACAAACAAAACTGAAAATTTTAGGGTTTATTTTGACAAAAATCTAAAAGATGTTGAAGAAAAATGGCAAAAAAGTCATTTTTGTTGGAACTTTTTGGCTGGCAAATAGTAATTTGCTAATCCTCACTAAAATCCACTGAATTCAATGAAATTACATTAATAGAAGAGAGATCAGACCCAAATCTGTGTATGGAGAGGAAGAGGAAGGTCCTTCGGTGACAATGACTGGCACAAAAGTGAAACCAACCACTTAAGTTTTACTGTTCATAGTGAGAGAAAACCAGAAAGAAAACAAAGAGATGGTGAAGAGTAAATACGATAGTTAAAAGTATTCTCTTATAATGAGCTGAGGTGACGTTTGTAACACAGGTGATTAATTTTTTTAAGTTATATGATTTCCAGCTGGACACAATCCTTTTAAAAATATCATTTGAGTTATAGAAAAAACATATTTTAAAGATCAATACCATAATGAGTCTGAGATTTACTGTTGCCATCAGTAAAGGGAAGAGGATAAGCTCCCTCTAAAGTTCCCCTAGGGTTAGATTAGACTGTCTGCAAAGGAATTTAATTGATTCTTTCAGCTAAAACCTTTTCATCTGCACAGACAAGCTGAAGGATTAATTCTGTATAATGTGACACGGGACATTTGCATACAACTCTCAAGTATAGATGCCTCCCTGTTGGGCTTTGATTTGTTTTCTTTCCAAGGGAAATTCTGGATCTGGCTTCCATCAACAAAATTAATTCATTCTTTTTCTCTACGTTGGGGCGGGGAGAGGGGTTGTTGCTGTTTTCAGATAACTGACTCGTGTAGGAAGCAGACTTGTGTCTGTGCACTGCCCCTTGGGGCAGATTGCTTTCAGCATTTTCAGAATGTGCAAATCCAAGGAGCCCCGTGTGGGTGCAACGGGATGTCTAGCAGCCACAAATAATCTTCCAACTTCCTGGTGTGCCTGCAGCTGCCATAGGGGGACATCATCTGCATGGGCTGTCCAGCAGCTGAACACAGAGGCACATGCCCAGCGAACAGCACATAGAGTTCAGGTGCTGGGCTTCAGCAGGACCCACGCCCTGACCTACTCAGCTGCAGGAAGGGCTACTGTGAGGCAGGGCTTTAAAGGTGGCGTTTGGGGGACGGGAGAAGAAGGGACAGGGCCCAGCCTTTGGGGCCGGAGACACGGCTGCACATTGCCTTCCTCCAGCGTCAGAGCACCACAAATATAAAGGCTGTTCAGACTCTGGCCCTTTGCTCCCCAAATGCAGCGTTGGAAATGTAACCAGTGAAGCTGGGTTTGGCCATTTGCGTTTGTGACTTGCCCTAAAGCTCCTGGGGTTCTAGCCTCCTTGGGACCAGGGAAACCTGCCAAGAGCTCCACGCGAAGAGATGCGTGCTGGGAGCCATTTCCAGCACAAAATAACAATAACCACTCTCACTAGTCCTAGAAAACCTCTGCACAACGCCGCACCTTCCTGAGCGCCGTCTACCGTGAAGAAGGGAGCGCAGACACTAAAGAAGCTGCCCCTAGTAGCAGCTCCTCCGCTGGGCTATGTGCATGGTGACGAGGGGAGGCGATTTGGTCGAGCGGACTGAGCACGACTGGGGGAGCGAAGAACTGCCGCAAACGCACACAGGCCCAGCACAAGATGACAGGTTCCGGAGAGACTTCTGCTAGTGCCTTCCTCCAAATTCTGTGTGAAAGAAGTAGTTTTCCTTCTGAGAAGGCTAGTTATCTCATGGTGCTAGGGTGACCAGACAGCAAGTGTGAAAAATCGGGACAGGGGGTGGGGGTAATAGGAGCCTATGTAAGAAAAGGACCCCAAAATCGGGATTGTCCCTATAAAATGGGGACATCTGGTCACCCTACATGGTGCCATTACAAACACTGGGAGCCTCAAAACCCCTTTGGGAGGCGAAGCACCATATTAGAGGTGAGGAAACTGTGGCACAGAGAAGAAGGGACATGCTCAAGGCCACTCCTCCGGCAGTGGCAGAGTTGGGGAAAGAAACACATGGGCTGCCTGCTCCAAGCACGACCCCAAGCATTTCCTGGGATAGTGTCAATTAACTGCCCCTTCTGACGAGCAGCTGTGTAGTTTCCATCTCGCCTCCGAAATAGGGGCCTGGATAGTTTATAAATTAGGCCCATCAGCGTTTCGAAATGCCTGTTTGGCCAGCAAGAGAATCATCTGTGGGAATAAACCAGGAGTGTCAAATAATAAATTCCTGAGTCTGGCTCTAAAGGTTGCAGCGCATGATGAATTATTCAGTCTGCTGTGAGGTTAGTTGTTAGCTTTCTGTTTCTCTTGCCTTGATGGCTTCGTGGACAGACTGATAGATGAAGTCGCTAAAACACATGGAGGCCAGCAAGAAAATTCAGCCTCATAAGTTGCTGACACAGGGGCTGTGTTGTTGTGGCAGTAGCATGGGCTCCAGTCTGCCCGAGCCACCTGGATCTGCCCCTGCTTTCACAGGCACTGATGGTGCAAATGCTCTCGTCCTTACATACAGGGCTTGTCATTCGGGGTTGAGCAAAAGTTGTGAATGTGGACTACATCACGCACCCCCTGCTACGCAGAGAGTGCCTGACTGTCATTAGCCAAGTGTGGGGGGCGCCTCGCAGCCCCGGTGTCAGAAAAGGGCCTGCCCCAAAGAGCCTGCTGCATTCTTAAGAGAGGAAATGGGCTAGAGCAGACAAAGCTTCCTTCCCATTTCGAATGCGACCCTCATCATTGTATCCGGCTGCCTGTTAGAGAGAAAGGTTCGTCTTATGGCTGAGGCTTTGGACTGGGACTCCGGAGAACTAGGTTTAATTTCTGGTTCTGCCACAGATTCCTTGGGCAAGTCCCTCAATTTATCTGTGCCTCGATTTCCCCTCTGTGAAATACTTTGCTATCAAGAGCCCTGATCTACAGGCTGCTGCAATCAATGGGAATTTTTCCACTGACCTCACTGGACACTGGATCAGATGCTGTGGATGGAAGCTGTTTGGGGCAGGGCCTGTCTCTTACTGTGTCTTTGTACAGCACCTAGCACAGTGGGTCTCTGATTTCGCTGGGGGCTACTGTTACCCACCCAAATCTGGGGCAGTGGTAGGGTGACCAGATGTCCCGATTTTATAGGGACAGTCCTGATTTTTGGGTCTTTTTCTTATATGGGCTCCTATTACCCCTCACCCCCCGTCCCAATTTTTCACACTTGCCGTCTGGTCACCCTAGGCAGTGGCTGTCCGGTACATTGACCATTTGACTTCCAATTGCCTCTTCTAAAGTGTGCAGCCAGTGCCTGGGGCAGAGCAGGGACTTGAACCAGGGTCTCTCAAGTTCTAATGCTCTAACCACTGGGAAATCCTTCCTCTCTACAGCGTCCTGCGGTTCCTAAACTCACCCAACCGTTTTCCTGACCCTAACATGTCACTCTCTCTGCTCCTCTCTCATCCTGCTCCCACCCTGCAGCAAGCCCTCCTAACTGCCTGCCTTTATGAATTGCTCTTCAGACACCTTCAAAGAGGTTGTTTCTGAGTGTTTGCTGACTGTTGCCAGCTCATTTCTGCAGTTTTCCATTTGGAGGAGGCCTGCCGCAAACTCTCTCTGCTCTGTGTGGAACCCATTAGGATACAAACCCCCCTGCCACAGTTCCCTAGGTAACAATTAAGAGGCAGCTAATGGAATGTTGTGGTAGTTGCTCACCACTTACAGCTGTGAGCTCTGAGTTTCCCCATTCTCTCTCCTGATATTGCCAAGGGAGTAAGACAAGCTAGAATGTGAGAGAGGCAGCCTGACACACCCCACCCTGTTAGCAGGTGTTGATCCTCTGAGGGTTCTGCTGACTTATTTGGACATAAAGGCAGGAGGACAGCTCTCTGGAGAGAGAAGATCTAGGGTGTGGGCTGAGCAGTGCAGGGGGAGGAACCTGCATTGGGGGAGAAGGTTTGAGCTGAGCTTTATGGTGTTCAGCTGTTTAGGCCGATCCTAGGAAGGAGTGAGAGAAGTGAGTCTGGGTTCTGCGTAGCATGTTGACTGTATTTGATAGGATAGCAGGTGGCACCTGATCACCTGTTCCCATCCTCCCACTGGTTTTCCTGTTCATGCACTGCTGGGCTTGGGTGGGCCCAGAAGCGCTGAAATGCCATAGGATGAATCTGGTGGGGGAGCAAGCTTCAGTGGGCAGCACACAGGCCTCTGAGTCAGGAGATCCAGGTTCTACTCTCTGCCCTGCCATTAACAGCAGGCAAGACACATTCCCTTCTTGTGCCTCAGTTCCCCTTCTATAATGATTACCCTCCTCAGCAAAGGGCTTTGAGATCTAAGGATACAGCGTAACCTCTGGTGTTGTCAGAAACAAAATGCACTTAGATATCAAACAGTCATTGAGACGTCCAGTTTCAGAAAACCACCCAAACTTGTAGGTGTTTATCAGATCTAGGCCTCTCAAGACTCGCTCAGTGCTAAACACGAGCTGTTGCTCCATGTTCCTTGGAGGGATCCCAAACTTGCCAGGGGTTGAGCCCTGTCCAGCTCCACTGAAATCCAAGGACTGATGACTAAAAGGAAGGAGAAGTATCTCGACTAGTGGCCTCTGGTGTGCATGCTGTAAAACTCAGAGGATCCCTTGCAAAGAAACTTCATTTGGGTTAAATTGACACGTTGAAAACTTAGAGCTCAATTTTTTCCTGTGATCCTATCACAAAAATTAAACCCATCAGTTGTGGCTTATACCCTTTAAACATCCTGGTAAATGTGCAATTACCAGAGCCACCTGACAGCTTTGGGAAAGTGACCACCAGGGAGTTTGAACCTCCCAAATTCCGGTAATAAACTCGTTTCTTCCTTATGGAATAAAAAAAAATCATTTTTTTCTCTGCAATTAATTTCTGGGCAATCGCTTTCTATTACAGGCCTCATTTTAAATGTCACTTGGGCTGAAGGGGAGAGGCGAGGCAGAGAGTCCACTGTGCCGGCATGAGGTTCCGCACAGAAGGGCATTTTATAGGTCAGGCGATGCTTATTAAGTTTGCAGACAAAGATCCAATCCCATTTCTCATCATTAGCATCATCTATTAGCGAGTCGCATCAAGACATCATAGCTGCAGTCATGCAGGGGAAGAGTAATTGCCAGGTCTTGTATGCTGAACTACCCAAATTAGTTCTGCCCTGTGCTCCAAAAAAAAGAAAGGGGGGGGGGGAAGGAAAGAAATCTTGGAGCAAGTGCAATAGATTGCTGATCCCGCTCTATGTGTTAGCATTTGTGGCTGTTCTTCATGAAAGCGTCCAGTGCTGCTGTGAGCAGAAAATTGCTCCTTGGAGAAACAAAATCTTGGTCTAGGTGGGTTGGAGCACAAGACTAGGAACCCTGGGGGCTACTCCTGGAGGTGTCACTGGCTCTCTGAGTGCTCCTGTGCAAGGCGCTCAACCTCACCATGCTCCAGTCCCCCCACAGGAAATGGGGCTCTGCATGCTGGCCTCACTGGAATTAATGATTGCCCCCTTCCCCATTCCTCACTGTGCGACATAGGTTGTGAGTCCCTCAGGGTAGAGCGGGGGGGCTGGGCAACTCTTAGACATGATACCACTCCAGGTCTGTTGGCCAGGGGTGTGACGTTTTGGCAGACGTAGTGAAAGCCCTACACGGACACAGTGACACTGGTACCACAGTGACATGGGCACAGCCTCTTTGGCTTCCCGAAGCCGCTACGCCGGTAAGAGGAACATTTGTACTGATCTCACTGTGTCTGCGTTAGGCAGGGCGATGCCCCTTCATCTGTAGCCATAGTGTGAAAGCAGCACAGATTTCTGGTGTAGACAAAGCCTCAGCCTCCGGCCTGGGCCACACAGCACCTGGCGCGACGGAGATAATGCATTAACGATAAGGGGCTTTGAAATCCTCTGACGAAAGGCGCTATAGAAGTGCATGTGGCTGTTGCCTTCTATGGGGCGGTGAGAATGCTAAGGGTTCATGGCAGGGTGTGTCGCATCTGAACCAAAACCCTGGATCCTGACAACTCCAAATCCAAGCCCTCTATCCCTGTTATAATGGGCTGAACCTCGGGGTATCCGCGACTGTGCTGGTAACAGCCTATGAACTGATCCTCCGGCATATCTCAGGCCTGTTTGTTCAAGAGCATTTAAATGAAAGAGACATTGACCAAGAACCCTGCATCTTAACTACTGTCTTGGCTGGTCAAAAGGTGGAGTGCAGCAGCCAGGCGTGGCTGTGTTTTCCCTTGTGATACTCTCCCGCTGTGCGTCACAGTTCAGGGCTGGCGTTAATTAAGTTCTTAGAAGAGCAGCCGATGCCTCCTGTGCGAAGATCAGCATGCGAAGCCTTCAGGGGTTGTCAACAGGTTAAAAATAACACAACAACAGGATGGACTTGGCTCTTCAGTGTGGGCCAAGTCCCCCCTTTCTTGGGGACACTGATTTCACAGGGAGCTTTACCTGAATAAGAACCGAGTAAAATCGGAGCCAGGGCCTCAGGATTTGGAAGACTAACACGAGTAATAATACTGAGCAATGGTTGCCACAGTGATGACACAGTGAATTGCCACTTCGGGGGCATATGGACTCCTAGGCTGCTTCGTTTCCCTGCAACCACCCCTAGTGATGAAAAATGCCCTCCTTTGAGCAGGCAGAATTCCCTCTACCTCACCGATTCCCCCCACCTACCCAAGTGGTGTCAGTAGCTCTTGGCAAGCTCTAGCCCTGGGTGTGCAAAGCAGCAGGATGCTCCTCATGGGATTATCCTTCTAATGCACCTGCTCCTTCCTGAGAAGGGGAAACGGAGGCACGTCCTCACCTATGCCTGTTTTGTAAGTTATTGGAGGGGGTCCCAGCCATTGTGTGCTTGGGCTGTTTTCAATAGAAAGACCTTTCTGAGCTGCTCCCCCCCTGCAGGAAGAAGCACGCTGGGGCTGTTGTGGCCCCCTAGAATGAAATGCGCATGGCAGCCAGCCAGAAGACGACGGTGACGTTCCGGAGTATCAGGCGGTTGATCCAGCGCCCACTGTGGGCAACGGAAGCGCTCCCAGTGACGCTAACCGGCATCAGCTCACACCCTTATTCCCTGGGGCTCATGCCGCTAAAAACAAATAACAGGAAGGGAGATGAGAGGCTTCATCCATAGCATTAGAGAAAACAGCTCACGGCCAATGGATCAAGACCATCTCCATTGTTTTATTGTGATTCTCTGGTGATTGGAACCTTAATCAGCAGTTGAACAAATTATTCCAGCTCCCTCCCAGCCACAAAGTCTAATTGCTGATTGCTGGGTAAAGGAAAAGCAAGTGGTCGGTGGCACCTCCTGTTATGGGAAAGTATCAAACCAGGGGATTATTGCATTGCGTGAAAACCAAAGAGAGAGAGAGAGAGAGAGAGAATGTGTGTACATGGTTTTCAGTCATCTCCCTATATCGGTGTTTGTATATATGTGGGTATGAGGGAAAGAGAAGAAGCAGTCTTCAGCCACGGTACAGTGAAAGTTGTCTATGAAAACAGCACAACCTATTGATTCCCAGGTGACTTCTGAAGTGCAGTGTAAAGGATAAGCACATATTAAGCTTCAGCAATTTTGCAGACAACACAAGCCATTAAAGGGAGATCAGTATCATAATTCACACACAACCAAGCAGTGTTAAAATAATGGCTCTGGACTGAGCCACTTGAAAGGCAGGAGATTCGCAGGCAAGGAAGAAAATTGTTCCTTAAACTACCCCATCTTGCATCCATTTTTTTGTCAGGCTGATCCTTGCCCTGGATAAATTTGGAGGAGACAGCAGCTCTGTGCTATGTTGGTTATGAAATAGGGAAAAAATTTCCTGTGAGAGACTAGAAATCTAATCTGCACCCTAGAGAAATGATTTTTGGATAGAGCTGTCTGCCTTTGAAAGAATTACCATATACCAGGCCAATTATTCAAATCTGATCTGCTACCTTATAGATCTGATTAATGTAAAAATACCTGATTCTGGCTTGGGCTTTCATAGTATAATTGTCTATTCTGAATTCCTCTATTATACTGTCGTTAGGGTGAAAATGTTTGAGGCACCTTAACGATCGAGGCCCCAGCCAGCCCCCCACAAAGAAATATTATATATGGCTTTTTGAAAGTGAATAGATGATTTGACTTCTTTTTGCAGCTTGTTTGTTTCAGGGAAGGCTTGCTTCTGTCTTGTGTAACTTGGCAGGATAGCCAGAGGCTTGTGCAATGGGATTTTGTCAACTGAATGACTAGAGCAGGGACCTGGGAAATGGGACTCCTGGGTTCTGGGCCACGGTCTAGCACTGACGCACCATGAGGCATTGGAGAAGTCACTTAGGCCCAAATTTTCAAAATATCTGGATCCCCAACTTTAGACACCTACCATAGAAGCTAATTGTAGGTGCTGAGTTTTGAGAACTCCAATGAAAGCCGAGAGCTGCATGTGCTTAGTACCTCTGAAAATCAGGCCCTGGATATTTACACTTGGGCAGCCAACATGGAGGTGTTAAAAGCTGCGCAGCGAGGAAGCCAGTTTGCAGTGTAACAACAACTTTATTGAACCTACCTATTTATGAGCAATCTCCTGTTCCTATATGCCAATAGATGGCATTCTTCATATGTACAACTATCTCTATGTCCATGCACAAATGCACACACATATTCTACTTTTTATCCAGAACTCTTGCACGAAAGCTTATGCTTAAATAAATTTGTTAGTCTCTAAGGTGCCACAAGTCCTCCTTTTCTTTTTGCGGATACAGACTAACACGGCTGCTACTCTGAAACCTGACAAAATTTGAGTTTATTTTTTTAAATCTGGGCCTTAATCTTTCTGGCTTCAGTTTCTCTCTCTGTAAAATGGGCCTTTTGACATTTTCATGTTGCCTAGCCTTTGGGAAGGACCCTTGAATGAAAGGTTCAAAGAGGCATTAGGATTTTATACTTGCCTATCCTCTGATATGGTAGACTGTCAAATAACATCACAGATGAGAAGACCAAAGATGAATGTCATGCTGTACAGTTGTAGAATGTACTCTGAGAGCTGCCAGCCATAAAAAGTGCCTGAGGAAAAAGGTTTATGATAATAAATTCCTGTAACAAAAGACTTAGTGATACATCAAATCTCTGAATATTTATGGGCAATTGTTACATGGGTTTTCTACAGATTCATAGGGATGTCCCAAGGTGGAAAAGTAATTTTATATTCACCATTAATCTTGCACAACAAAACACATGGAGGGGACCCTGTTGGGAATTCACATTAATTGATTGTGGCATTAGAAATGAATCCATGAGTCATTAGAAAGGAGCTGAAATCTGTTGTGCTTGTATTCTCATTTTGTTCTTTTGTTTTACCACATGGTCGGCCAACAATATGAAGCCATGTACGGAGGCAGCATTCTCTGTCCCTTGAAACTTGAACTCTTGCCTAAAGCGTCATCAGCGGAACAGAGTATTCAGAAGGGCCTAGACAGGAATCGGATAGAAGGTTAAGAGGGTTGTGTTATATTGAAAAAGAAGTCTGATGGGCAGGCTAGCCGTCTGCTATGTAAATGGACTATAGAGAGAGAGAAGAGGACTTGATTCTTCTCATTAGTCAGTAGGGATGGAGCAAGATGGTGTCATGGATTTTAGCTACTGCAGATAAAATTGAAGTTAATTATTAGGAAAGATGTTCAAACAATGTCCCACATGTCTGGAAATTCTTCTTCTCTTATTCTCCACCAAGTCTTTCTACAATCAGTCATCCCAGGGCTTGCCTTGTCTTTGTCTCTTTTTGGATTGTAAACTCCTCTAGGCAGGAAGCTGGTTTCCCACAGAGCTGTCCGAGATTTTGTTTTTCCATCAAAACATTTTTTTCAATGGCAAATGGCTTTTTTACACACATGTAAACATTTGTAGAGAGTATTCATTGCTGTTGTAACTGTCCGCAGTAGTTTTTTGTTGTTTGGTTTTGTCTTTTATGGAAAAAAACAAAAGTGTTTGGGTTTAAAAAAGTGCAGTTTGGTTTCTAAAAAAAACAAATTATTTTTACTGAAAATATTTTTCAAAATCTGTTTTCTTTTCAGGGGTGTGTGTGTGTGGTGTGGGGGGAGTCTTTGTTTGTTTGTTTTAATTTTTTGACTAAAACCTGAAATGTTTTTGGAGGATCATGGCTTTTTTTATTTTTGTTTTTTTACAGAAAATTTTCAAAATTACCCACAAAAAACTATGACATTTTTTCCCCCACTAGCTTTAGTCAAAGGCCCCAGTTTTGTGTGTACATGTCACCAGGACTGGTTTGCAAGACTGAGAGCTCTTTGAATGACTGCTCCTAATAAAACATACAAATACCCCTTTCTCACTTGACAGTGCGTGGTTTGCAGGCATCCTTGCCTATCTGTACCTAGACCGGGGTTGTATTTTAGACACTCATGTCTGAAGATACAGCCAGTGGCACCAGTACGGGTTTCTTTGAATTAAGGTGAATTTCCATCTCTCCGGCTGAAAAAAGTGGAGCCAAACAGGATGTGGGAGTGAGAAAGGGAGAAGAAAGCAACAAACGAAAAACGGGGACAAACTGCAGGTGTTCAGAATGTAGCTACTGTTCAGACAAAGGCAATTTGTATCCCTGTGAAATACTGTGAACATTTGGTTTATGAGGGTGAACAGTTGGATACCTGAATTACTTATAAGGAGCTCTCTGAGTCACAAATGTAAGTGGGTAATTCAGTCCTTTGGAGCTTATAAATAGAGTTTAACTACTGTTTGTGATCTCAGGAGCTGGAGTTCTTAAATAGAAGATATTTACCCAGTAAACAGGGAGTTGCTGAACTGCCATATTTCAAAACAGTTTGGATGACTGGCAAAGAAGCAAACATCCTCCAGGTTGAGAGAGTCAGGGCAGTCAGCTTATAGGGGATCTTTTGGCCACATTAATTTCTAGCCATTTGATCATCCTTGTGATGTAAATAAGAATAAAGTGTGTAAAGATGAGACACTGTGTTCAGCTGCCTGGAGGGGGTGGAAATATTTAGGAGGGATGAAAGACAAGGACACGGTTTCAAGACCTTTTAAACCCCCAGGTTCAGTATCAAATCATAAAGTGAAAAGCAGTAAAAGCGGTTGCCTTGTAGGTAGGGCTGTCAAGCGATTAAAAAAAATGAATCGTGATTAATTGCGTGATTAAAAAAATGAATCGTGATTAATTGCACTGTTAATAATAGAATACCATGTATTTAAATATTTTGGATGTTTTCTACATTTTCAAATATATTGATTTAAATTACAACACAGAATACAAAGTGCACAGTGCTCACTTTCTATTTATTTTTTATTACAAATATCTGCAGTGTAAAAAACAAAAGAAATAGTATTTTTCAGTTCACCTCATACAAGTACTGTAGGGCAATCTCTTTATCGTGAAAGTTGAACTTAGAAATGTAGAATTATGTACAAAAAATAACTGCATTCAAATATAAAACAATGTAAAACTAGAGCCCACAAGTCCACTCAGTCCTACTTCTTGTTCAGTTAATTGCTCAGACAAACAAGTTTGTTTACATTTGCAGGAGATAATGCTGCCTGCCTCTTGTTCACAATGTCACCTGAAAGTGAGAACAGGCATTCACATGGCACTGTTGTAGCCGGCATCGCAAGATATTTACGTGCCAGATGTGCTAAAGATTCATATGTCCCTTCATGCTTTAACCACCATTCCAGGGGACATGCATCCATGCTGATGATGGTTTCTGCTTGATAATGATCCACAGCAGTGAGGGCCGATACCTATTCATTTTCATTATCTTGAGTCAGATGCCACCAGAAGAAGGTTGATTTTCTTTTTTGATGGTTTGGGTTCTGTAGTTTCCTCATCAGAATCTTCCTCTTTTAAGACTTCTGAAAGCATGGTCCACACCTCATCCCTCTCAGATTTTGGAAGGCACTTCTGATTCTTAAACCTTGGGTCAAGTGCTATAGCTATCTTTAGAAGTCTCACGTTGGTACCTTCTTTGTGTTTTGCAATGAAATGAAAGTGTTCTTAAAATGAACAACATGTGCTGAGTCATCATCAGAGACCGCTATAACATTAAATATATGGCAGAAAATAGAGCCAGAGACATACAATTCTCCCTCAAGGAGTTTAGTCACAAATTTAATTAACGCATTATTTTTTAATGAGTGTCATCAGCATGGAAGTATGTCTTCTGGAATGGTGGCTGAAGCATGAAGGGGCATATGAATGTTTAGCATATCTGGCATGTAAATACTTTGCGATGCTGGCTACAAAAGTGCCATGTGAACTCCTGTTCTCACTTTCTAGTGACATTGTAAACAAGGGGGGGGGGATAGCTCAGTGGTTTGAGCATTGGCCTTGTCAAGGTTCCTCCCCCACTCTGAACTCTAGGGTACAGATGTGGGGACCTGCATGAAAAACCTCCTAAGCTTATCTTTACCAGCTTAGGTCAAAACTTCCCCAAGGTACAAAATATTCCACCCTTTGTCCTTGGATTGGCCGCTACCACCACCAAACTAATACTGGTTACTGGGGAAGAGCTGTTTGGACGCGTCTTTCCCCCCCAAAATACTTCCCAAAACCTTGCACCCCACTTCCTGGACAAGGTTTGGTAAAAAGCCTCACCAATTTGCCTAGGTGACTACAGACCCAGGCCCTTGGATCTTAAGAACAATGAACAATCCTCCCAACACTTGCACCCCCCCTTTCCTGGGAAATGTTGGATAAAAAGCCTCACCAATTTGCATAGGTGACCACAGACCCAAACCCTTGGATCTGAGAACAATGAAAAAGCATTCAGTTTTCTTACAAGAAGACTTTTAATAAAAATAGAAGTAAATAGAAATAAAGAAATCCCCCCTGTAAAATCAGGATGGTAGATACCTTATAGGGTAATTAGATTCAAAACATAGAGAACCCCTCTAGGCAAAATCTAAAGTTACAAAAAAGATACACAGACAGAAATAGTTATTCTATTCAGCACAGTTCTTTTCTCAGCCATTTAAAGAAATCATAACCTAACACGTACCTAGCTAGATTACTTACTAAAAGTTCTAAGACTCCATTCCTGGTCTATCCCCGGCAAAGACAGACTAAAGACAGACACACAGACCCTTTGTTTCTCTCCCTCCTCCCAGCTTTTGAAAGTATCTTGTCTCCTCATTGGTCATTTTGGTCAGGTGCCAGCGAGGTTACCTTTAGCTTCTTAACCCTTTACAGGTGAGAGGAGCTTTCCCCTGGCCAGGAGGGATTTCAAAGGGGTTTACCCTTCGCTTTATATTTATGACAGGCCTGCTAAACCCAGGGTTGTGAGTTCAAAATTTGAGGGGGCCCTTTAGGTTGACCCCCTGAGGTCCCTTCCAACCCTGATATTCTATGATTCTAAGAAGCAGGCAGCATTATCTCCTGCAAATGTAAACAAACTTATTTGTCTTAGCAATTGGCTGAATGAGAAGTAGGACTGAGTGGACTTGTAGGCTGTAAAGTTTTGCATTGTTTTGTTTTTGAGTGCAGTTATGTAACAAAAAAAATTCTACATTGGTAAGTTGCACTTTCATGATAAAGAGATTGCACTACAGTACTTATATGAGGTGAATTGAAAAATACTATTTCTGTAAGGTGCCACAAGTACTCCTGTTCTTTTTGTGGATACAGACTAACACGGCTGCTATTCTGAAAACTATTTCTTTTGTTTATCATTTTTACAGTGCAAATATTTGTAATCAAATATTATAATATAAAGTGAGCACTTATACACTTTGTATTCTTATGTTGTAATTTAAATAAATATACTTGAAAAAGTAGAAAAACATCCAAAATATTTAATACATTTCAAATGGTATTCTATTGTTTAACAGTGCGATTGAAACAGCGATTAATCACAATTAATTTTTTTGAGTTAATCGTGTGAGTGAACTGCAATTAATCGAGAGCCCTACTTGTTGGTTGAGAATGTTGCTGATCCCTGTGTTTGTTGTGACTGGAACACTGTTAAATAGTATTGTGGCAATTGCATGTGTAATGGCTAGACACACTCTATGGGTTGATGTAGGATTGAAGAGGTAAGAGATGGAACAGATCTACTAGATCATTAAATCCATCCCCTGGCTGGGTGAGCTATAAAACTCTGCTCTAGGATGTGTCAGGTATTAAATGGATATTACACTGCTGGCCCTCTGTACAGGGGTGAATTTCATCAGAGCTCCACTGCTAGAGAAATCGAAAGCCAAGCTTGTTTCACAATCAGTGAGGAGGACAACACTTTGCTCAGAGGAGAATGACAGATGGTTCGACTGGTGCTGATCAAGGCCACGCTCTCCAGAAACACACAGCAACCATGCAGGGACTGACAAAGGCAAATAAAGCGCAAGAGAGATTTTGCTGAGTGATACATGTGATCATTTCCAAAAAGCACAAACCAAAGAGCCAGTGCAAAGCAAAAGAAACAAATATGGGGCACACTTTCTATTAAGGTTCCATTTATAGAGGGTTAACAAAGAATTAATTGACATTTTAATAAATAGGTAACAAATTGTCAATAGGTTGCTTTCATCTGAGGTTATAACCATCCATAATGTGTTCTATTGATCTGTTTATAACACTTAGTACTCACATTTGTAACAGGCTTACAACATCTGTTACTCATGATTAATTCTTTACGAATTGAACTTTAATATACATTGTGACTCGTGAGAGTGCTGTGACATACAAAACCTTTCTCCAGACTGACAGCTAGGCAAATGGTTTCCCTAGCTTAGGCTCTGATTGAGGGCAATGATAGCTGGATCAGGTCTCTACTGCATGGAAAACCTTTTATTTCTATTTTGATGGGATTTCAGTTTCCTTTGTTTCTACTTTTAGCAGTTTGAAAGGAAGCTGCATGGACACATTTTGTTCTCACTCTCACCAGGTCACTTGGAGCTGAATCCCCATTTTGCTAATTTCACTGGCTTTGCAAATGCCTATGGCTTGAATTAAAGTTAAATCAGCCTCCTGCTGCAGGGTCAGTCATTCTGCATTCCTCCCAGGAGCCTCTCTTTTGCTAAAGAGTCCCTGAATTCATAATCTTTAAGACACACACACACACATAATCAATCAATCACTATCTTGCTCAGTGATATTTCTTCTGCAGTTCCATGTATCCCTGATCTGCAACAAGTCCTCTTTGTTTTCTTCCTCCTCCTATGGAAAAGCATCTTATACTTGCTCTGCTGCTGGGCCCTCTATATGGGGATTTAGATTCACCGGCATTTCAGGTGCTTTCACTGCAGCTCCCTTGAAGATGAGAAATTTTGGTTAATCTTATGTCTTTTCCCCCCTGCAAGGTTTCATTGCCAGTCAGTCAGCTTGGAGGGAATAACAGCTTCAGCTTTGGTTCAGTGTAACTGCAGACACAATGCAACGTCTACGAAGCACTCAGGATTGGAAATAAGACCCACCACTGATTAAATACATGAACATCCAGCCCACTCTGAAGTGACGCAGGCTTCTAGAAACGTTTATTTCACACTGGGCATGCTCACAGTCTTAACACAGGAATGACCAATGGCACTCACTCACTAACATCACATCATCTCATTAGCATAACCACACTCATACTATTACATCATCTCTTTAGCTTGTCCACACCCAAATCCATACAAACTCATTAGCATATTCATTAGATCTGGGCAGGAAACTGTCATCCCATCCAGTGGGAATATTTGAGATTTTGAAAAATTTTCTCATCCCAAACCAAGACAAAAAGTCGTAATCTCAAAAAAGCCCAATAAACTACTACTAATAAAAAAGGAATAAAAAAATAAAATGCCCTCTGGGCCAACCAAAATGTTTCATTTTGCTCATTTTGAAATGTTTTGTTGAGATGTCAACTTTTCCCTTTCCCCTCCCACTTTTTTCAGTGTAGATTAAGTCAGATTTCAAAACAAAAAGTCATTCTCAAAATGAAAACCCACCACTCTTTGTTTCAAAAAAAGCCAAACAAGACAGTGTGACCATTTAAAAAAAAAATCAACTTTTTTTGACTTAGGAAATTCATTAACAACTGACGATTTCCCACAAACAGTCTCGGTTTTGGTGAACAGGCATTTTTGGGAAGAAAAAACACTCAGTCCAAATTTTCCCCACCCGCTCTAATGTTCATTGCAACACTGGGAGCATCCTCTCTCTTCCTCCAGTTCCTGGGGAGACTACACTTCCCTCACTGTGCATTGGCCATCTGGAGAGAGAGGAGTGTGTGCATTAGGCAGCTGTGCTATGAGCCCTGGCGTGAGCCTGGCAGTGACGGTGGTGCTGAAGCATTTTATAAACAAGCTACATTTTCAGTACCCGAACTACAGTGAGAATTAATAAGTTGTCTGTCTTGTCTTGTCTTGACATTTTACTTTCTAGTGTAGGTGGTTTTACAAAAATCAATTGCGGTGCAGTACATTTTATGCTGCGTGGCCTCTCTGACATGTTTATTTTTAGCCGAGCATCCCACTGCCTTAAAAACGCTACAGTATTCAGACAAACTTCAGTGCAGTGTTGCTGTGAGCTGTTGAGATGGCTGCTGTGTTCAATCCTGGAGGTGGCTGCATTTTGACGTCTGGAAAGCACTCTCGGAACCTTTCCAATTCAAGACATACATGTTATTATCATCCTCGATAATTCATCTCATGTTTGACTACCTTTTTCACTAAAATGGTTCTTAAAATATTTCTAGTAGTGATAGGCTAAAATGGTTTGAAAAACCGTGGGCTATTTCTGCATGTAGTGTTTTCAGAGGCTGTCAGATAATAACCATCACTTGCAGTTATATACCATTTCAAAGGACTCTAAAGCAGTGTGTAAATTTTATGGAGAAATAATTCACCACTGCATTGCAGCTACCACTAGGATAGAACACAGCAGCCGGTTAACAGCAGACAGCAACACAACACAATACTGCAAGTCAGAAAGGAAAGAAGAGCCCTGCATTCAATTGAAACTACAGGATGTAATCACCCAGAGAGGCTTTGTCCAGGGCACTTAGTCTAACAGACCTATTTTTTAAAAAAGGGTGCTATGGGATGTTTAATGACTAAGTGACAAGGGAGATTTCAGTTTACATCTTTCCTGAGAGGCCATCCCAAAATGCCCTCTACCTCCTCAATGAGTCACTGATCTCACGATGACACTTCTTGAATCACTAACTCCATTCCCTGCAGCACCTAGGTTTTCCACTGAAGGTGTCCCAGCCAACTACTGACCAGGATTTGGCCCTATTTAGTGATGCAATCCAAACCTGTAGACCTGCCAACTTTCCACTGACTTCAATGGATTTTGGATTAGGCCCTGGTTGCTCTGTAATAAGGGCTGAACATATATATTGGCAAATGCAAGGAGGGGAAAATAACAGTCTAGCAGTGAAAGAAGTGAGCCATTACCTAGATTTATAATGTATAACACTCTTAAACTTTAAAGCATGCCTTGTGCTCAGTCTTGCCTTTAGTACAGCACCATGTATACGTCTAGCTGGAAGTGCATTAAAAATTGCAAGCTAGATAGTCTCATCTCCTGAACGGGGATCATTTATTCTGAAGCATCTCCAGGAGTTTTTGATTTATTGGGAATGGATCAGCTGTGTCCTTAATACAGTTTATGGTTGTGCCATTAAATTTCCAGAGATTAAAAACACGATGGAAAATATAAATTACATACGGGCTTGAAATAGATGTCCCATGGTGCCCATGCTAACAGCGGTTCCTATGGAATGTTCATAAAACACCACCTGGTGATTACAATCGCTTTCTCCTTGAAACGATACCAGAATTTTCCAGAGATAGGAAGTTTGCTGGTGCAGCCTTAGTGGATTAGGGAGGAAAGGGCTCTTGGTCGATTAAAAAAAAAAAGCTGTCAGGGGTAGTGATGGCCTTAGAAGAGGAAAAAAAGAATCTTATTTCTACAGCAATCTGCACAGCTTGGCCTTAGTCTGAGTTGCTCAGGGGGAAAAAAGAACGTTTTTATACCACATTCTTGTCTGCTGCGGCTTTGCAGCAGGCTTTGGGCAGCTCATGGTGCATCCAGGCTGTTGGTCACTGGTAAAAGAGAGTTCTGGGTGGAAAAGAAACGACGGGTCAGGTCCTCAGATGAGGAAAAGGAGCCTAGCTCCATTGACTTTGATGGAACTACATTGACTGACAAAAGCTGAAGGTTTGAGCCAGATCAGTTGTTTTAATTGTGCCCATTTACCATTTGGTGAAAGGATTCGGGCATGCTCAGGTTTGAAAAGTGGTGCCTATATAGATCTAATATGTGTCCACATTAGCATTAGAGCTGTCCACAGAGTATTTATTGAACCAAACGTTCGATGCATTTTTGCTTTTGTTTGGTTTGTGAATCGCCAAATGTGTGGATCAAGAATTCATGTATTCGATAGTCACAAGGCTTAGTGGAATAGTACAGATGAATCCATTCCCGCCTGTAGCGAGCTGATGATCTGTTCACTACAACATTTGGCATGCCCAGTGTGTAGCTGGTCCCCTGGTGGTATTTCAGCTCACTGGTTGGATGACTGAAACATTTTAAACAGGATGACAACCAATGGACAATATTGTCTCCTTGTACTTCCCTGTCTGTCTGTGTCCAGCTGTTGTCTCTTGTCTTGCACTTGAGGCAGGGACTGTCTTTCGGTTTTGTGTTTGTACAGTGCCCAGCACAGTGGGATCCTGGTCCATGACCTATATGCTATAGTCATAGAAACAATAATGATAAGGAACAGCAAATAGCAAATAACACACTTCCAGTCCAAACCAGGGACACTTTGAGGTTCATTTATACTTTTAATAAATCCTTGAGGTCATCCGGACCATCGTGAGTACTGAAAGGTGCGACCCAATGAATAGTAGTGAATCAAATTTGAGTCAGGTCTTCATGCTTCCATTCATGAATGAATCTTCTTTATCATGTGACAAGGCCTGTAGATAAAATGTAATTTCAAAAGAAACAACCAGCGTGGCTTCTGTACCTCCAGATATGTGAATGGTGTTGCAGTGGCTCTGTCTCTGGGAATGGCCATTTCATTCACACATTCCAGCACTGGCTGCACGTTTGATGACACGGGTCCAAAACAGCAGAGCACATAAATGTTCCCATTGCAACCAATGGGACTGCTCAAGTGCTTGAAGTTAAGGAAGTGCGTAAGGGCTTGCCTGGATCAGGGCCAGAGTTGTGAACTGGGAACTTCTCCCTTTGAAAAGCGGGGCTATGTAACGAAAATGCTATCTGCTTGCTAGTGTAATGTGGGGACACCAGCCGAGCCCCTATGAGAACAAGGGCACTTTTGCATCAGTTGCTTCTGAAGTGCGGAGGGGTGGCCTCTCTGTATGAATAAGGAAAAGGTTCTACCATAAACAGAGAGGAAACTCTCAGGAGCTGCCGGCCTCAGTGGAGCCGGACTGGGCCTTTATTGTAAAGAAACAACGTGTGTTCCCTTTAATATTTAAAGAGCTGCGCTACCTTAGCAGGTGCGTGCGTTGCCTTGCAAACAGGCTCTTTGGACCAGGGAGATACCCAGCAGAGGCTACAGTCACAACTTGAGGCAGGCTGTCAGCTCTTTTCTCATTGATCAGCGACTCGGGCTGGGGAAAACACAGACAACACCACCAGAATAACACCGGCCAACAAAACACCGCTCTGATCTCGCATGACACGAGCATGAAAGAGGAACTCTGCGGAGAGCAAAGAAAACGGCCAATTCACTTTTTGGTGTCTCTGAGCAGAAACTGCAGCTCAGTTTGTGAGCTGGGTGTTCGGGGCCTAATCCTGTGAGGCACTGAGGGCCCTGCATTAGGTCTGTACCCAGCTGTTCCATGGCTGATTACCAGCCATCTCCTCATGATCATTTGTTTTTGTTGCCTGGGTGCTGAAGCCAAGTTATGGTGAAGTACTTGTTCCCCACACGGGCAGGAATCTGCTGAAACAGTAGACTGAGTCCATTCACTTGCCCACCCCCATGTGCTCTACCCCATCTCTGTATAACTGCTGCCCGCCACTCCCCCAAACCTCAGAGTCTTCCTACAGGTGTCACAGGGTGTACGTGTGGCTGATTTGTGATTGCTTTTGATTTAGCTTGTAAGCTCGATGGACAACCCGTGAACCTAAGAGAGGCAAGAGGCAGGCTAAGGCCTGTACTATTCTGGTTCTTATACTGTGCCCATCACTGTGGTATCGGGGCACCTTTAGGCAGTGCATTAAGTTAATGGAAGTTATACCTTTCTTTGGGCCCACATTGTGCATGCTACCCCATCACAGTAAGGACCCTTATTTTCCTCATGAGGAAACTCTCCCCTTGCGTTCCAGCTGGGAGCAGGTTTTGGCCCCCAGAAGAGGCTACATTTCCCCAGGGGACACTTAGGCATCAAGAACCATCCCCATACCAAGCCTGGTAACTCTGCGTTGGCTCTGACCCCCAGCAGCCCACCACATAGCAAGGATCCATTGAGACAGAGCTAGTAGGGACACTGCCCTGACTGGGCCGTCCCTGAACCAACAATGACCTGGGAGAGGGAGGTCTCTGGAAAAGATCCTGCAGTAATATGGCTATCAGAGATATCTGGGGGGGGGGGGGAGGAGCATTCCCCCCAGCACTGTCTACTGTCCTGCCTGCTTCTCGCCCCAGCCAACCCAGTCTCCATCGCCTCTCCCTGCCCCTGCAGAGCAGCCTCTGCAGGGTGTGGAGGGGGATGGAGATTGCACCCTGGAGGTGGGAGATCCTCCATGTGCAGGACCCAGAGGAAGGATGTGATGTACATCTCCTTCTGGGTCACCTCAGCCTTGGACTCCCTGCCTCCCGGTCACAGGCTGGGGTAGGCGGGGTGTCTACGGGAGCGTGTGGCCCTCTAACGTACCCACTGCCCCTGGATTCAGCCCCATGTTGTCATCTGGGGTTGTGGAGCACCAAGCGCACTGCCAGACCTCAGGAAATAACACCAGCCTGTGAGTGGGGAGTGAGCCATCAGAAATGCCAACCAGACAGAAGGCGTGGGCAGCCGTTTAGGGTCTGATCTAAAGCCCACCAGAAAGATTCTTCGAGACTTCCCTGGGCTTTGGATGAGGGTCCCAAAGCTGGGTGTGTTACATCTTCTGGAGAAACTTGTAAAACATTCTCCTTGTCTGGTAAGACGTAGGTCCAAGCCCCACTTCCTACAGGCGTGTATGTCTCATTAATATCTGTGGGAATTCAGCAGAATGATGGTGGCAGGGGGGAGTGAAGAGAGGACACCAGACCAGGGTGTATTCTTCACCTTGACTTTCCTCTGTGCTGATACATGCTGCATGGTTCAGAGAATGACCTAAGATTTCCAGAGGTACAGCGGGTGAGGTGATAGCCTCCACTCTTCATAAATTCAAGGCAAGGTGATGGTCTATTTCCAATCTGCCTGAGGAATCTGAGGACAAGAAACAAGTTACTGGAGAATGCTGAAAGGGATGACCTGTTCTGAAGTTAAAAAGTAACAGAACAGAAGGGGTCTGTGGGCAGCAAGTTCTTGTTCTTTCCGGGCTGGTCCTGCTGGGGCACTTGACAGCTACCTCACAGACCAGGAGAGGGTCCCTAGATCCACAGTGTCTGAGTGTCGATCCCATCTGTGTGATGGCTCCATGCTTACAGGCAGCAAAGAAGCAGAAGTGACTCCCCGCCCCGCCCCTCGTTTCACTCGTTCTCAGACACGAGTTGCATTTCCTCACCCCTGCTCTGTTCCAGGAGTGTCTGCTGTCCAGCGTGGACAGCCAGGCAGTACAGGACGCAGTGACACACCGTTAGAAATGCCATCTTTTGAATGAGCTACCCTGGAGCCTCTATTATCTATCCCTGGTCACGGTGCAGAATGCGGGGAGTAAAAGAGACCCCACCCACCCACCCCCAGCACACATTGAAAACAGTTAGATACAAGCCAGATATCCCAGCCAGCACCGTAGCTGTCGATAAAAGAGGGCTGAATGGCCAGAGACAAGCATTACTCTTGTTGTGTGTGTGACGGTTGCTTTATTTTTTACTGCATCCCTAGTATCTAACTCACTGCTTTGCAAAGCCTTTGGGATGCTCTGAAAGCAGAAGGTGCTATATAACCAAACACTGATATAGTAGCTTTAAAGTTCTCTTTTTTTGCATTACATTATAAACCAAAGAAGTGTTTACCTGCTATTTATGACTGCGTTTCTCCTATTCAAAGGCAGTATTCTCTGCCAGTGTAAAACCCTGACTACAGATGCAAATTCAGCTACGGCCTGAATTAATTACATAGCATAAAAACTCGACTTCAGGGAAGGTTTATGTACCTATTATTAATACAAGAGACGAGGAAACCATCTCTTCCTCTGTGAGAGGAGCGCCTGCGGTTTTCAGGCCATGTTTTTCTCGCATTCAGGCCATTCTTTTCATGTCCACTCCAGGGGTCTTTCAAGTTGTTGCTGAATCTCTGGCTGTTTCTGAAAACACTAAGAATACCTAGCACAAAAACAGAACATCATGGTACAAACATTAGCTGATGTTAATCCACCAGTAGGTGGATAAGACCAACCTGCGTGAATTTATAGTCATTGTCAATCTTCCAACCACTAGAAGGTGATACCGTCAGTCTCACATGGGACTCTGAACAAATATTCCAGTTACAAAATGGCTCTATTTACTTTGACTATATCATTTTTAATGTCTTTTCTTCTATCGTTCTTTAATGGACACAGGACAGGACCTGAAAACAGGTCCTTTGTGTTTCCTCTGGTTATACCTCACCAGCAGCCATGATGACCCCAGAGTCATTTCCAAAGCAGCAAGTTCATGCTGGCCTCCAGGAGCAAAAAATACAGAGCCTGTCTGGTATCTCGGCAGACTGGTATCCTAGAAGAGTGTGTCCTCCAGGCCTGCCAGATCCAGCAACTGTTTCCGGTGGACAGGCGAGCAGCATCTAGGAGGCATGGCCACCTGAAATGCAGGGGGATAAGCCTTCAACCACAACACCTCCTAGTGGCCACGTTGTGGCCAGGTGACATTTTAGTCGTCCAATGCTGGAGCCTATATGGGAGTTTTGCCACTGACTTCAATAGAACCAGGATTTCACCCGAGATGTTTTCACCTGTTTGTTAGTCTTTGTATGTCCCACCGGTGCCTGGCCCAAATGGGGCTGGGATTACTACGGGGTAGGGGGAGCAGTTTGCTCTGTGTTGATTCCTGTGATTGAGCCGGGGGTAGCCCTAAGGAGTTTGGAAGGAAGTCACATAAAGCCCTCACTGGCTACAGAACGTTACTGCACCACTGCTGCAGGGATGCCCCATTCTGAAGAGCACCAGCCTCTGCCTCATAGAATCTCAGGGCTGGAAGGGACCTCAGGAGGTCATCTAGTCCAACCCGCTGCTCAAAGCAGGACCAATCCCCAATTTTTGCCCCATATCCCTAAATGGCCCCCTCAGGGATTGAACTCACAACCCTGGGTTTAGCAGGCCAATGCTCAAACCACTGAGCTATCCCTCCCCCACTTGTATCCCTCCAGGCTGTGAGTCTGACTCAGCGGGAGTGGGAAGGATCTGTCTGTTCTCATGGGCTGCAGTTGAATTAATAGGGCAAAATTAAGCAATTCAATTGTTCCTGGTAAATTTGCGTATGTTTCCGTTGATGGCTCCAGCCAGTGCTTAATTTGTAATGAAAGAGATGCCAGGGCTCAAGAAATTGCTGGGGTGCAAGCAATTTTTTTTACATAGCTGATGCAGCAGGCCCAGGGGTGCCGGGGCTCTGAACTGCCAGGCCCGGAGGTGCCAGGGCTGAGCCCTGGCACAAATTAAGACTCGCTCCAGCCTTCAGCAGGGATAGCTTTTGGCTGAGGAAAGATTGTTTAAGGGAGTCTGCTTTGCACCTAGACGGATGGTCCGGTGATGGGGGATGAGCTGCTAATTACTTGTATAATCAGTGCCTAAGGAAAGAGCTGAATCTAGAACTAAGCTGCTTTGGAAAGAAATGGGTCTATCACGTGGCAGCCTTAACGGCTGCTTGCTGCTGCATCCACAGGACGGTGGGAGCAACAGATGCCTCGTAGCAGCCAACGCAGGCTTGTTCTGTGCAGTACATTTGTTGAGCACAGAAGAATTCAGGGCCTTGCCGGTCCGTTTTCCATTGCAGTAGAAACCAGTGATGCAGAATCAGGTTATTTTCGTTGCGTCATTTATTCATTTACAGAATGCACACAAGTCCTGCTCTGTCAACAGAGAGGGTGACAAGAAACATGCTGGCAACTCCGTTTGCAGAAACCTCAGGTACCTGTCCTCCGAAGCCACCTGCCTTGTGGTCTCTCAAAAGTATCTCTGCTTAACACAGGATAGGGTAACCAGGTGTGTGGACACCCCTCTGCTGGTATAAGGGCGGCTTCTCTCGGTGTAGCTTAAACCCTTTCTCAGTGACAGAAGTTAAACCAGGAGAAGCGCGTCCACACAGAGATTTGTGGTGGTATACGACTATATTGGATTAAATCCACACCTTTACTTGTCCTGGTGTAAGAAGCCCACAGTCTCCTCTTCTTTCCCAACCCCTAATTTTTTACTGCCTTGCCCAAGGAGGCCCGCCAAGCCTTCCAGGCCTGGAAAGATGACCCCAGGCTGCTACCCCTCTCTGTACACAGCTGCTCTGCAACACAAGGGACCTGCAGAGCTTTACTTGCCAGAGGAGCGAGGGTGCTGCTCTGGTGGGACAGCTCTAGCCAGGCTGGCCGTTGGTTGCGTTTTGAGCCGGACAGTGCTGGTGGTTTGTCCCCTGTCTAGCCCTGGTCTAAAAGCGGACGGGGTTTTGTCCGGTATCACGCATGAAGGACGCCATTTTGCAGAGCGGGCCGCTCAATCTCTGCCAACGGGACCTCGTCCTGCCCGCGGGCGCAGGGCAGCGCGGGCTGCAAAATGGCATCTTCCGGGCAGCCTGAGCGCACACGCACTGTGCGGGTGAAGTCATACCGGAGGGGGAAGGGCAGCCGGCTCAGCAAAATGGCGTCCTCCATGTAGCATAGCCCCACACACCTGTGCCGGCGGAGCTGAGGTCATACAGGTGGGAGTGGGGACAACAAAAGGGACGTCCTGTATTCAGGGGATGCGTCACTGGCCACCCTCTCTCTAACTCTTTCTATGGGGAGTTTCAGCTTGGGAGCCTATAGATCAGTGACCTTTCAATGGCACCTTCCAGCGTAACGGTAGGGCCTCTTCTGCTTACATCTGTTACGTGCAATGTGGTTCTCATCATGTCCCTTGGGAGATGCCTGCACAATCCAGTTTCTTCTATTCACTCCCTGCAGACATATATCATATCCCTGTTACTCATCCCTCAGCTAACATAGAGAGAGATGGTTCTTTTAATCTTCCCTGCGCCTTATCCCCGCTTCCCATGAATCCTCAAGCACATCTCTCATCCAGGAATCCCTGACGGCATCGAAATGAAATCTCACTTCACGCTGCCTAGCGTTTACCCTATTGCCTGCCTGGTTTTGGTGAGCTCAGTGTAGTACTTAGCCCTTGTGAAGAGTTGACCAGTAGTGTTCCTGAGTAGACACTAGAGCAGCTTGACAAGGAATTGTGTGCACTATGTGGCCAGCTGGACTGAGATCCGAGCTGGGAGCCAGGAAAGGCCAAACTCGAATCCCAGCACTGGTACATGTCGCTGCTTCCTCAGCTGCACAATGGGGACAGAAATAAGGGGGTTGTGAGTGTTTCCATAGCACTTGGCAAGCTGTATAAATGTGAAGCTTTGTTATTAGCTGTGGGTTAATGGTTCTCTTCACACCCATGGGGCGGAAGCATTGAGATTGGTGTTTCTCTGAGAGATCTGCTGTATAGAATTAGCCAGTCAGCACTAATGGGAGTTCAGAAGATGGAGCGGGGAGAGCAGGCCATGGGGGTTGAGCCTAGGAGAATCTGCCCCTCCAGTGCTGTTCATTTGTATTCTTCTAACCCTCTCCGGAGATGTCCCACTTTCCTGTTTGCCTTTTTTTTATTGCTGCCATAAATTGGGATGAAGCTTTCAAGGATTTTTCTTCAGTAACCTCTAAAATGCTTTTCCCAGTCAGTAAACTGCACGACTTAATAGTCACTCTTGCTTTGGGTTGGTTAGCTCCCAATTTTCTCCTAGCTGTCATGCTAAGATTAAGTGCAGAACAAGTTTAGACTGAAAATTAAATCTCACCAAATGAGGGTAAATCCATCCTCATCATCGTAGCCGCTCATTATACTCCACACCTGAACATAGCCATCATATGAACAACATACCCCCATAGCTCAATGTCTGTACTTTGACCCGTTAACCTTTTACCCCCAATCGGGGAGATTGCAGGGTATGTATTCCCTACGCCACCCGTTCCTAAACCGAATTTTGCACCCCTTGCTAATCTGTACCTTATTCCCTGATAACCAGAAACTTCTATGCTTAAACTCCGTACCGTTTTCTTTTTACTTCAACATCATCTTAATAAAATTATTAAATCTGATGCATCCTGGCAGAGGGATAGATTTGGTAATCTAATAGGGCTCTTCACTCTACTGGCTATGATCCTGTTTCGTTTTTGTCAGTGTGAAACTCCATTCTCGGTTCACACCAGTCGCACTTTAAAAACCATCCAAGTCCCCTTAGGCAACATCAACAAACAACGGCATTCCGTGCTTGACATTGATCATCCGGAATCATTAAACGTATGGCTGGAATGGGCCAGACTCTTCCCAACAGAAATGTTCTTGCCATGTGCTCATTCTGGAATGTAACGAACTAGTGTAGCTTCTCAGCAATGCTTCTGAATTAGAGACAGTCGCCACATAAAGTGTATAATGTACTCTGTGTGTGTGTGTACACACCGTTGCCTGAGGTCAGACGGACTCTAGCATTGTTGCACAGTAGCTGCCGGACAATAAAGAATCTGCCAGCTAATGGGATTTTATGCAGTGTAGTCGTATGTGTATCCCAGGATATTAGAGAGACAAGGTGGGTGAAGTAAGATCTTTTATTGGACCAACGTCTGTTGGTGAGAGAGACAAAGTGTGAGCTCGGTGTGGCTTGAAAGCTTGTCTGTCTCACTAACAGAAGTTGGTCCGATAAAAAATATTACCTCCCCCACCTTGTCTATCTAATGGGATTATCTTTTAACACAAGTGTTGGAGACCAGTGCTTTCAGGGTTGAAATCCATATCCCCATGCCCTTTTGTGTGGTGACTCGCTCTTGATCATGGTATCTGTTCATGACATGGAAGTTTGACAATGACACTCCAGCATGATCCACACTCCTGTGTATGCCCCAATATATGCACGCAGATGTGAGTATTGTTAAGAAAGTATTATAATTTCTAGAATGCAACGGTCTGTGTCCTGACTGAAATATCTCCTTCATTTTCAGTCTGTGACTGTCCCCTCAGACATTCACCATGGCAAGAGGCCAGGTCTGTGTATTAACATGCATTATGAATGTCTTAAATAAAATGCACAGAAAGCCCTGTTGATTTGATGAAAACTGGTAATTTATTAAAAAAACAACAATTCTTGTCAGCATTTGATCTTTATTTGATCCAAGATGGTGCTAACTTTCCCTCAGTTTCCGTTGCTTGCTGAGATGAAGCTGCATGTTAAACAGTGTTGGCTGCTTATTTAGAAACTGATTTCTCAATATTAATGAAAAATTCCTAGGTCAGCTTCCTTCAGAATCTTTAGAGCTGATTTCTCCTCTCTCTCTCTCTCTCTCTCTCAAAATTGATCTGTGCAAGGTGGGGTTTCCCATGGTATGCTAATACCAATTAATAATAATAATAATAATTAATAATCATTCTGTAGTGAGTAAAATCCACTCGCATGACTGTCTCTTTGGTGCATTGCTCAGTACAGAGTTAATCACGCACACTGGTGTATTTGTGTTCATTCCTGAGAGAGTGTGTAATTCATACCAACCACAAACAGAACAGTTGTGCTGGCCTGAGAAGCTGTATGAGTATTTCGAATACCTCTGTGAAGAATGTGTTTACAGATGGGCTGGAGAAGAGAAAAATCCACTTGCTGCTTCCCCCAAACTGGAAATGAATTGGAACCAACCTCTGAGTGAATTTTACAAAAGTTCAGCCCTAATGCTTCAGAAGCGATGAGTGATTTGGGGCACCTCCTTGTTGGTGTCTAACCTGAGACACTTTAGAGGGGACTGATTTTCAGAGGTCGGGTGCTTGGCACCTTCTGACAGTCAGGTCCATTTAAGATATCACAAGCTGGGCACCCAAAATTACTAGTTACTTTTGAAAACTTAGGCCCAGGAAAATATCTTCCCTGCTCTAGTGTCACGTTCACCTCTTCCCCTGCATTCCCTGGTGCTGGCTGAGACAGGAAGCAGAAGCAGTTAAATGCCAGAAGAAGGGCTACATCCCGTGGCATTTCTGGCCCAACCTGAAATGAACAGTAGCAGAACTCTCTGGATTGATACTGTTCTAGGTGTGTTAATCTGCTGCCCTGACCACGACTGTTTACTGGAGTTTGCTTTTTGTGGATGGGTCCATTTTTAAAGGAGTTGACTATTGGTGAAAGATGCTAGATGAACTCACAGACGTGGTGGATTGAAGTCCTTTTCTTATGTGCAAAACAAGCATACTTCCCTCCTGTCAAGGTTCCTTTCCCACTCTGAACGCTAGGGTACAGATGTGGGGACCTGCATGAAAACCGCCTAAGCTTACTTTTACCAGCTTAGGTTAAAACTTCCCCAAGGTACAAACTATTTTACCCTTTGCCCTTGGACGTTTGCTGCCACCACCAAACGTCTAACACCGGTATTATTATTATTATTAGGAAAGAGTTTGTTTGGAAACATCTTTCCCCCCAAAATCCTCCCAAATCTTACCCCCTTTTTTCTGGGGAAGGTTTGATAAAAATCCTCACCAATTTGCATAGGTGACCACAGACCCAAACCTTTGGATCTTAAGAACAATGAAAAAAGCATTCAGTTTCTTAAAAGAAAAATTTTCATAGAAGTAAAAAAGAATCACCTCTGTAAAATCAGGATGGTAAATACCTTACAGGGTAATTAGATTCAAAACATAGAGAATCTATGCCAATCTTTAAAAAAGGGAAGAAGGAGGATCCTGGGAACTACAGGCCAGTCAGCCTCACCTCAGTCCCCGGAAAAATCATGGAGCAGGTCCTCAAGGAATCAATCCTGAAGCACTTACATGAGAGGAAAGTGATCAGGAACAGCCAGCATGGATTCACCAAGGGAAGGTCATGCCTGACTAATCTAATCGCCTTCTATGATGAGATTACTGGTTCTGTGGATGAAGGGAAAGCAGTGGATGTATTGTTTCTTGACTTTAGCAAAGCTTTTGACACGGTCTCCCACAGTATTCTTGTCAGCAAGTTAAAGAAGTATGGGCTGGATGAATGCACTATAAGGTGGGTAGAAAGTTGGCTAGATTGTTGGGCTCAACGGGTAGTGATCAATGGCTCCATGTCTAGTTGGCAGCCGGTGTCAAGTGGAGTACCCCAAGGGTCGGTCCTGGGGCCGGTTTTGTTCAATATCTTCATAAATGATCTGGAGGATGGCGTGGATTGCACTTTCAGCAAATTTGCGGATGATACTAAACTGGGAGGAGTGGTAGATACGCTGGGGGGCAGGGATAGGATACAGAGGGACCTAGACAAATTGGAGGATTGGGCCAAAAGAAATCTGATGAGGTTCAATAAGGATAAGTGCAGGGTCCTGCACTTAGGACGGAAGAACCCAATGCACAGCTACAGACTAGGGACCGAATGGCTAGGCAGCAGTTCTGCGGAAAAGGACCTAGGGGTGACAGTGGACGAGAAGCTGGATATGAGTCAGCAGTGTGCCCTTGTTGCCAAGAAGGCCAATGGCATTTTGGGATGTATAAGTAGGGGCATAGCGAGCAGATCGAGGGACGTGATCGTTCCCCTCTATTCGACATTGGTGAGGCCTCATCTGGAGTACTGTGTCCAGTTTTGGGCCCCACACTTCAAGAAGGATGTGGATAAATTGGAGAGAGTCCAGCGAAGGGCAACAAAAATGATTAGGGGACTGGAACACATGACTTATGAGGAGAGGCTGAGGGAACTGGGATTGTTTAGTCTGCAGAAGAGAAGAATGAGGGGGGATTTGATAGCTGCTTTCAACTACCTGAGAGGTGGTTCCAGAGAGGATGGTTCTAGACTATTCTCAGTGGTAGAAGAGGACAGGACAAAGAGTAATGGTCTCAAGTTGCTGTGGGGGCGGTTTAGGTTGGATATTAGGAAAAACTTTTTCACTAGGAGGGTGGTGAAACACTGGAATGCGTTACCTAGGGAGGTGGTAGAATCTCCTTCCTTAGAAGTTTTTAAGGTCAGGCTTGACAAAGCCCTGGCTGGGATGATTTAATTGGGGATTGGTCCTGCTGTGAGCAGCGGGTTGGACTAGATGACCTCCTGAGGTCCCTTCCAACCCTGATATTCTATGATTCTATGAATCCCTCTGGGCAAAACCTTAAGTTAGAAAAAGACACAAAAACAGGAACATCCATTCCATTCAGCACAGCTTATTTTCTCAGCCATTTAAACAAACAGACTCTAACGCATATCTAGCTAGATTACTTACTAAGTTCTAAGACTCCATTCCTGTTCTGTCCCCAGCAAAAGCATCACACAGACAGACCCAGACCCTTTGTTTCTCCCCCCTCCAGCTTTGAAAGTATCTTGTCTCCTCATTGGTCATTGTGGTCAGGTGCCAGCGAGGTTATCCTAGCTTCTTAACCCTTTACAGGTGAAAGGGTTTTTCCTCTGGCCAGGAGGGATTTTAAAGGTGTTTACCCTTCCCTTTATATTTATGACATCTCCCACGCCCCCCTTGACCTGGAGGAGGTGAGAAATTCATTCTGTCTCCAGGCCTATTTTAAGCATTTGCTGAGGCTGCTAACTAGGGGACCACCTATTCACTGGGAAACAGACCCAGAACTATCAAGCCCCTGCATGTATGCCACCAAAGAGCTGTCAGATGGCAAGGATTTACTGTCACTGCTGAGGATTTCACCCACCGACCTAGAGATTGAAAGGTTCTATACCCCTTATCAATCTCATAAGCCACCTCTTTGGGCCTACTTGGCTCACTGACATTTGACTCCTGGCCTGATAATACAAGGAGAAACCAGAGCATTAGAAGGGCCCTAGAATCTTTCTCTCAATCAGTAAATCCGACATGTCTCCTCAGATCCCATCCCGTTTTGCTGGCTCTCCACTTTGCTGTGTGGTTTGCAAGCCTCCAAATGCAGCTGATTCAGCACAGACTGCATTGCTAATGAACTTCATTAAAGACTGCAAAAGTAGAAGTTGTCCAAATGCTGAATAAAGCTTTTCTCCCCCTCCATGTCCTTAAAACTGGCATGTCTGAATCCCAGTGAAGGTGAGTCATTTATGCTATCCCTCCTCCCCAGTTCTCCAAGCAAGGTAAAGGACGTGAATCTCAAAATCACGCTCGTCACTTATATGCTGCCACAGCACAGCATTCAAATATTTCTTTTTAATTAGATTCCTGCTTTTCCAGCAACACGGTGAAGTTTTTTCCAGGTCTCCAGCACCGTTAATTAACTGAGATTCAGAGTTCGCAGCACCCACGGAAGCCAAAATAAGTGCCAGGCACCTGGGAGTCTGTTTTGGGCACAGTTTGTCAAATGTCAGAGCTTTATTTGCACAAGAGAGGGAATGAATTCAGTATTTATTAGGCAATAAGATCCAGAGTTGGACTAGATAAAATGGGGTGGGTGGAACGAGAGTTGTCCTGAAATTTACACCCCATAATTCAACCAGAGCCTTTTATGAAATTTGAAAAACTTTTGTTCTGTTTACGGCAGTGAAATGTCTCTGAAGCAATGACAGAAGGCATCTGCCAAAGCCTATTTCCTAGCAGAAGTTAGACTTTAATTGGTGGCTTAGCACAGGGCACTGTTTCATAGCAATGGCAATAAAACATGCCATTTGCCTATTAGAAGTGGCCATTTGTGCAGGTTTCACCATATTTGGGTGTGTCTTCATTGCAGAGTTGACCAGGCTGGGTGGCACCCAGGTGAGCCTCGCCTGGGTGTGAGCAGTCCTCCTCAATTCGCTGGGTCCTCCCTGGGGCTGAGCTCACCTAGGTGTGTTGTTAGGACTTCTGGCGGCATATCCCATGGTTCCCTGTGCTGCGGTGAGCTGAGCCGCTCTAGGATTCTGTCCCAGTGAATTGTGGAAGAACTTGTCTGTCCTGCTGGGCACGCAGGGGGATTTGTGGGAAGGCCTTGGAGGAGGATCAGAACTCCAGTAATTTAGTTGGTGTCCTCATGGCAAAGTGGATGAACAACCAGCCCAAGTGAAAGCAGCACTAGGGTTTTAGCCTATAGCCTCAGATGAACCAGCTCAGATGGAAAGCACCACCACAGTTAGATGAGAAGACTGTGGACAGGAAGGGAGTGAGGGGCTACACCTGGCTAAGAACCTGAGTTAACTGCCATGAAGACCTATCCTTTGAGTGCATCTATTCTTTGGCTGAAAAATATCTCCAGAAAGGGAATTCACAGCTGAACTCTGTTTTTGTCAAATTCCCTGCCCAGGTAGGTGACACTTCAGAAAAGTATCCAAACAGCACTTTGCAACCTTCCCATGATTTTGCATATTCTAACAGCAGTGTTTATGACATGCTGGCTCTCAGATTGTGATGGTCACAGTCGGGAAAAATGCATTTGTCTGGTTCCAGTTGAGTGGGACATATTTAGGGTGTCTGCAGTGAAAAAGCCTAGCAAAATGAGATTTCCATGTGCTTCTGCAGCAGCCTGGAGATATCTGTCTGTGTGAGAGAGAGAGAGAGACAGAGTGAATCTGAGCCATCATATAGCCAATGTTATCAGTGAAGAAAGTAAGGAACCTTTGATTTGTAGCTACTTCTGTGCCAGTATATAGAAAACAAACCCAGGCTTCTCACACAAAGCACACAAAGTGCGCTGAATTCATAGACTGTGAGAAACAGAGTCCTTGCAAAGGATGGTAAGGTCAGAACATCCCAGGGTTGGTACTGTGATTTAGCAGGCAGTGAGGTGTTTGGGGGTCAATAGAGATCTCTGGAGGGGAAGCAGC
The DNA here is from genome assembly GCF_965140295.1 of Lepidochelys olivacea. Classification (NCBI taxonomy): domain Eukaryota; kingdom Metazoa; phylum Chordata; order Testudines; family Cheloniidae; genus Lepidochelys; species Lepidochelys olivacea. The sequence continues at coordinate 30,685,567 of NC_140425.1, read as the reverse complement.
CCTAGCGTGTTGGGAACAAATGTAAAACAGCCTTTGTAAAGGCTCAAATTAGCCTTATTTTTAATTGGTAATAGAGAAACAATGCGCTGGTGCAAGGGTGGGCAGAGAGTGACCTTTATAATAGGATCACCTGGAAGCGATTGAAAGAGGAACTAGATAAGAGGGACCTTGGGTGGAAGGGGAATATTTTGTAACAGACACCAGGCCCTTTATAAGAAGGGTGGCAAAGCAAACCAGGAGCCAAGGAGAGCTGGGCAGTTAGCTGTAGGTGGGAGGTGACAGCTGTGGGGAATGATTGCTTAGGGCCTGTGAGGTCATGTGCTGACAGCTGAAATTAGAAAAGCACCAGGGCTGTGCAGTGCATTCAGCTCGCTCACTCTCTGCTACTCCTGCTGGTCTCAGCTTTTGTTGCAAAGCTCTTAGAAGAGAACTTAGTGCAGCTACCCCCTCCACATGTGCTGAGCTGTGTGTGTGCTCTGAAAGCCAGGGTGTCTAGCTGTATTGTTTGGTTCTCATTTATTTTGCTGCACATGTTGCAGGTGGGGAGGGAATGTAAAGTCCACAGTGAATAAAGAACAGGGAAATGGGAATCACTCTGCCACTGACACGATGTGTGACCTTGGGAAAGTCCTCCCCCCATTCCCACAACGGTGACTGGGAGATAGTAACTAAGCCTCAGAAAATTTTGACTTTGTGTTGAAAAACTAAGCACCCCAAAATTGAAAAATTTTGACCCAAACTTTAGCGATTTCTGTTTGGAAATGCCACCGTGGTGCCTCCTGAGAGCAGTAATTTGAGGCTTCGCAACTCCATGCTACTGTGTGGGCCAGGTTCCCCAGCTGAAGTACATCTCCCATGATGCACCATGGCATGCCTGTAAAGCCCTCTGATATCCTCTAATGGGTGGGATTAGAGAAGAGTAGAGTGCTACCATTGCCTTAACACTGGCTCTCAGGCCTGCCACTCACCCTGCTCCCCAGCTGGGATTTGAAGCTTGGTCTCCTCCTGCCAGGTCACAGCAGCGGAAGAGAGGCGATGCTCTTTCCCCACGGATGCTTTTAGCGCCATGAATAGCACTGCTCTTGAGCAGGTTTCCCTTCCCCACCCAGTGCTCGTGTGCAGAGATTCACAATTGCTGTGCCACACTGGCTCCGTGACGCAATTTCTCTTTCGGACACCACTTCATTGGCCAAATTGTCTTCAACTACCTAGGCTCTACAGCCCAGTCCTACACATTGGAGGAGGCATTGCACCATGAAGACCCAAGCACATCACATTAATACGGCGATAGCCACCCACAGGATAGATGGCATCTAGGACCGATGCTTGGTTTTGGCAATGACGGCAGAACCCCAGACATCCTTGCATGGAGCCCTTGTCAGTTTCCTTGTTTGGTTTCTATTTATAGGCCATGGATTGCACCAAGTTCTAAGGGTTTTTCCTGTAGTTCTGTCAAAGCAGTAAAAGATGTGAAGCAAACTGTCTCTCTGTCATCCCACATGTGGGATTTTGAGGTTTTTTTTGCAATCGTTTTCTGTTTCCATTTGGATCTCAAGGCACTAATGGAATATGTCCCTTTCTTGCCATAGGGCTATGAAGCTAAGAAAATGCATGGCTTTTTCAGTGGAGTGCACTGGGGACAGATAAAGGTTTGACAGACTGGTGGGCATGACAGACGGTCCTGGGGTAGGAGTCCTGCAGAGTCTACCGGGGGCCAGTGGCAGGTGACCTGCCGTGGGATAAGAACTGGAACACAAAGGAACTTGGGCAAGGACAGACTCTTGTTGCTCAGGCAGAACCTGGGTTTGGGGTGCAGTGTTCCTGGGAATTCTGGGAGGTCCAACCCTTACAGGCAGGGGCCCCGGAAATGCCACTTGCGGGAGGTGTCCGAGCATTGCCCAGAACATAACCTGGATCCACCTTCTCCCAGAGAGAGGAAGTATAAAGAGCTAGCAAAGAGGTTTGTCTTCTTTAACTGGGGGATGCAGAGCAGACCTGAAGTATCTCTGAGGGTTGCAATAGGAGGTGCTATGGAGAAAGGTTAGATATGCTGGGGAAACTCTCCTCACCCTGTGCCTTGGATTGCAAGCTCTTTGGGGCAGGGACCGTCTTTTTGTTCTGTGTCTATATAGCGCCTCACACACTGGGGTCCTGGGTCTGGTGGGTGCTACAGTAATACAAATCAGTCATAATGATGATGATGAACGAGGAGGTAAAAGGCAGCCGTGTGAACTGACTGTCTCCAACGTGTTGCCTATTTGGCCCAAGCCGTTAGTTAATATTCAGGGTCTTGTGAGCTTGTTTTCATTATCTGTGACTAAAGTGGGGCGACTCGTGAGCCGCTCACAAGCAATTTGCAAAGCAAGATGGAGGTGTAGTGAATCACTCACTCTGGTTTAATCGTTCTGTTCTGACCTCAAACCAACGTCACCGAAACGAGAGGCGAGAGAACGCCTATTAATCAGCAGCATGCCATGACACTATTAGTAAGGTATGCAACTGCTCGCTTGCGTGCCACAGGTGGTCCAAAATGCCGTCTTCCGTGAGGTGTCATGTTGTGTGGAGGTTGCCGTTTTGTTTTAGAAAATGGCTTCTTCCATAGGGGCTGGATGGAATCGGCCCACAGACTGCCATTTGGACAATGCCTAGCCAGTGGGGTGTGCAATGCACACCTAGATGGCATGCCACTGCTATGAACTCATCTTGTCGGTCTCCTGGCAGCATGGACAGGGTTGTTCTGCCCCACTGCTTATGTCCAGGTCACTTTGAAATGTCCCAAGTGTTGGGGTTTTAGCTATTTCCCTTGGGGGGAGATAATTTCGTGATCTAATAGCTCACACAGGGATCAGAGTAACAGCCGTGTTAGTCTGTATTCGCAAAAAGAAAAGGAGGACTTGTGGCACCTTAGAGACTAACCAATTTATTTGAGCATGAGCTTTCATGAGCTACAGCTCACTTCATCAGATGCACAGTTTGGATGAGCTATCACCAGCAGGAGAGTGAGTTTGTGTGTGTATGGGGGTGGGGGGATGTGAGAAAACCTGGATTTGTGCTGGAAATGGCCCACCTTAATTATGCACATTGTAGGGAGAATGGTCACTTTGGATGAGCTATTACCAGCAGGATAGTGAGTTTGTGTGTGTGGTTTTTGGGAGGGGGGTGAGGGGGTGAGAGAACCTGGATTTGTGCAGGAAATGGCCCAACTTTATTATCATGCACATTGTGTAAAGAATTGTCACTTTGGATGGGCTATCACCAGCAGGAGAGTGAATTTGTGTGGGGGGGTGGAGGGTGAGAAAACCTGGATTTGTGCTGGAAATGGCCCAACCTGATGATCACTTTAGATAAGCTATTACCAGCTGGACAATGGGGTGGGAGGAGGTATTTTTTCATATTCTCTGTGTATATATAAAGTCTGCTGCAGTTTCCACGGCATGCATCCGATGAAGTGAGCTGTAGCTCACGAAAGCTCATGCTCAAATAAATTGGTTAGTCTCTAAGGTGCCACAAGTCCTCCTTTTCTTTTCACACAGGGATGTTGTTTTTCCTGCTCTTCACCCTGCCTTTCCCCTTGTTTAAGTTAATTCCAAGAGGAAAAACAAGGCAGGTTTCTGAACAGTGGTCTATTGTCCTTCCCCCCGTCCTGATGGAGAGGAGCTCCATGCAGCCTGTACACACCAGGCATATAGAACGTACACAGCCACATGGCTTGCTGCACGTTTGCCATAGGCTGTCTTTGCCAAAGGGGTTATTTGAATGAGACGCTCAGCCGAGCTGGCTGCCGCCAAGTTTGGCGGTGTGACTAAATGGCTGCGAGCTGTATAATTCGCCACCTCTCCTGCATCAGCACGGAGCCCACTGCAGGGTATAGTAAATGCTTAGTTATCAGATTGTAGCAATGTTTTCAATACTAATCTAGCATTAACATTAATTGCCGTTAAGTGGCCATTAGTTCAGCATTCCACATGTTCCAAGAGCCATTCCAGCGAGCCAGGGAGTTCACCAGCATGGAGAATGGGAAACGCAAACAACCTGTTTCTTTCTCATGCCAATAGAGAGCTGGGGGGGAAAATTCTCTTGCAGACAATGTCTGTTGCCTGCTGTTTCCTGGCCGGGACTTGGCCAAAGAACCAGGGATGGGATACAGCTGTACTGGTGGCTTTGAGCTCATGATGGTTTGAGATGGGCGGGGGGTGTTGGGACTGGGACCTCGGATGATGATGGCTGTCAAGGTTCCTCCCCCACTCTGAACTCTAGGGTACAGATGTGGGGACCTGCATGAAAAACCTCCTAAGCTTATCTTTACCAGCTTGGGTCAAAACTTCCCCAAGGTACAAAATATTACACCTTGGACAGGCCGCTACCACCACCAAACTAATACTGGTTACTGGGGAAGAGCTGTTTGGACGCGTCCTTCCCCCCAAAATACTTCCCAAAACCTTGCACCCCACTTCCTGGACAAGGTTTGGTAAAAAGCCTCACCAATTTGCCTAGGTGACTACAGACACAGACCCTTGGATCTTAAGAACAATGAACAATCCTCCCAACACTTGCACCCCCCCTTTCCTGGGAAATGTTGGATAAAAAGCCTCACCAATTTGCATAGGTGACCACAAACCCAAACCCTTGGATCTGAGAACAATGAAAAAGCATTCAGTGTTTTACAAGAAGACTTTTAATAAAAAATAGAAGTAAATAGAAATAAAGAAATTCCCCCTGTAAAATCAGGATGGTATATATCTTACAGGGTAATTAGATTCAAAAACATAGAGAACCCCTCTAGGCAAAACCTTAAGTTACAAAAAAGATACACAGACAGAAATAGTTATTCTATTCAGCACAATTCTTTTCTCAGCCATTTAAAGAAATCATAATCTAACACATACCTAGCTAGATTACTTACTAAAAGTTCTAAGACTCCATTCCTGTTCTGTCCCCGGCCAAGACGACTACAGACAGACCCAGACCCTTTGTTTCTCTCCCTCCTCCCAGCTTTTGAAAGTATCTTGTCTCCTCATTGGTCATTTTGGTCAGGTGCCAGCGAGGTTACCTTTAGCTTCTTAACCCTTTACAGGTGAGAGGAGCTTTCCCCTGGCCAGGAGGGATTTCAAAGGGGTTTACCCTTCCCTTTATATTTATGACACGCCCCCCAAATCTCAGCTAGGGTGAAACACTGGCTGGGATTTCTTCCTGGAGCTCTAGGAAAACAGAGTTAATAAGACACATGCATCTCTAAATATACTACCAAGTACATAAAGACTAACAATATTTTCCACATCTCAAGGACGATTTTAACCAGTTGATTCTGGGAAACTTTCACGGGAGAGTGCATCAGCCACTTTGTTAGAAGCTCCTGAGATGTGTTGGATGTCGAAATCAAAATCTTGGAGAGCTAAACTCCACCGAAGAAGTTTTTTGTTAGTTTCTTTGACGGTGTGAAGCCACTTTAGTGCAGCATGGTCGGTTTGCAGGTGGAAACGCCGTCCCCAAACATATGGGCGTAGCTTTTCCAGAGCGTAGACAATGGCATAACATTCTTTTTCAGTGACTGACCAGTTGCTTTCCCTCTCAGACAGTTTTTTGCTGAGAAACACTACAGGGTGGAATTCTTGATCAGGTCCTTTCTGCATTAAAACTGCTCCCACACCACGCTCGGATGCATCTGTGGTTACTAGGAACGGTTTGTCAAAGTCTGGGGCCCTTAGTACAGGGTCAGACATGAGTGTCACTTTAAGCTTGTTAAAGGCCTTCTGACACTTTCCGGTCCACTGAACAGCATTTGGCTGTTTCTTTTTGGTTAGGTCTGTCAGTGGGGCAGCGATTTGGCTGTAGTGCGGTACAAATCGTCTGTAATAACCGGCCAAGCCTAAGAAGGATTGAACCTGTTTCTTTGACTTTGGGACAGGCCACTTTTGGATAGCATCCACTTTGGCCTGTAGGGGGCTGATAGTTCCTTGACCCACCTGGTGTCCAAGGTAAGTCACTCTGTTTAGGCCTATTTGACACTTCTTAGCCTTAACAGTTAGTCCTGCCTCCCTTATGCGCTCAAGGACTTTTTGTCGATGTTCCAGGTGGTCTGCCCAGGAATCCGAAAATATGGCCACATCGTCAAGGTAGGCGACTGCATATTCTCCTAATCCCGCTAGGAGACCATCTACAAGTCTTTGGAAAGTGGCGGGTGCATTTCGCAGCCCGAAAGGGAGTACATTAAATTCATACAGCCCGAGATGTGTGATGAAGGCTGACCTTTCCTTGGCAGATTCATCTAGCGGTACCTGCCAGTACCCCTTGGTTAAGTCCAAGGTAGAGATGAACTGGGCCCGTCCCAGTTTCTCTAATAGTTCATCAGTGCGTGGCATTGGATAGTTGTCTGGGCGAGTTACAGCATTTAGCTTACGGTAGTCCACGCAAAAACGTATTTCCCCATCTGGTTTGGGAACTAGAACCACTGGAGATGCCCATGCACTTTCAGAGGGGCGGATTACACCCATCTGTAACATATCCTGAATCTCCCGTTCTATAGCAGTTTTAGCTTGAGGAGACACCCGGTAAGGTTGAACCCTAATTGGGTGAGCATTACCTGTGTCAATGGAGTGGTATGCCCGTTCAGTCAGTCCTGGGGTGGCTGAGAACGTTGGCGCGTAGCTAGTGCACAGCTCCTGGATCTGCTGTCGCTGCATACGCCCAAGGGTCATGGAGAGGTTCACCTCTTCCACACCACCAGCACATTTCCCTTCGTAGTAAACACCTTCAGGCCACTCAGCGTCGTCTCCTCCCTGGGCTGTAAACTGACAAACCTTTAATTCTCTGGAATAAAAGGGCTTTAGAGAATTAATATGGTACACCTTAGGCTTTCGGTTGGAGGTGGGGAATGCTATGAGATAATTAACAGCTCCCAGGCGCTCCTGGACCACGAATGGCCCTTCCCACGATGCTTCCATTTTATGGGCCTGGAGCGCCTTTAAGACCATGACCTGGTCTCCTACTTTGAAGGAACGCTCTCTGGCATGTTTATCATACCAGGCTTTTTGCTCTTTTTGAGCATCCTGTAAGTTTTCTCTAGCAAGGGCTAAAGAGGTTCGGAGGGTGTTTTGTAGGTTGGTTACAAAGTCCAGAATGTTAGTTCCTGGAGAAGGTGTAAATCCCTCCCATTGCTGCTTCACCAACTGCAATGGCCCCTTAACCTCACGGCCATATACAAGTTCAAATGGGGAAAACCCTAAACTGGGATGTGGTACAGCTCTGTAGGCAAAGAGCAACTGCTGCAATACTAGGTCCCAATCACTGGAGTGCTCATTTACGAATTTACGTATCATGGCCCCCAAAGTTCCATTAAACTTCTCCACCATGCCATTTGTTTGATGATGGTAAGGAGTGGCAACCAAGTGATTTACCCCATGAGCTTCCCAAAGGTTTTTCATAGTTCCTGCCAGGAAATTAGTCCCTGCATCTGTGAGGATGTCGGAGGGCCAACCTACCCTGGCAAAAATGTCTGCTAGTGCCTGGCACACACTTTTAGCCCTGGTGTTGCTTAGAGCTACTGCTTCCGGCCATCGGGTGGCAAAATCCATGAAAGTCAGTATGTACTGCTTTCCTCTGGGTGTCTTTTTCGGAAAAGGACCCAGAATATCCACAGCTACTCGCTGAAATGGAACTTCAATGATGGGGAGTGGCTGGAGAGGAGCTTTGACCTGGTCTTGGGGTTTTCCCACTCTTTGGCACACCTCACAAGACTGGACATAGGTAGAAACATCCTTGCCCATTCCCTCCCAGTGGAATGACCCCCCCAAACGGTCTTTGGTCCTGTTCACCCCAGCATGGCCACTAGGGTGATCATGGGCTAAGCTCAAGAGCTTGGCCCGGTATTTAGTTGGAACTACCAACTGTCTCTGAGGATGCCAGTCTTCCTGGTGTCCCCCAGAAAGAGTTTCCTTGTATAAAAGTCCTCTTTCTACAACAAACCTGGATCGATTAGAAGAGCTGAGAGGCGGTGGGTTGCTCCGTGCCGCCGTCCAAGCTCTCTGGAGGCTTTCATCTGCTTCCTGTTCGGTCTGGAACTGTTCCCTTGATGCTGGAGACATCAGTTCCTCATGGGATTGTGGACCTAGGCTTGGTCCCTCTGGAAGCGATATAGGGGATGGAGCTGTTTCTGTTGACTGTGAACCGCTCTCCGCTGGTGCACTATGTTGGGATTCAGGCTCCGGCTGAGCCTCTTGTGTAGGGTTATCGGCTGCTGCCAGTTCAGGTTCGGTGGGGCCCTCTGGTGTTGAGGTTGCAAGTACTGGATTCAGTGCTGACACGGGGTCTGGTGTTGGTTGTTCGGCTGGTTCCGGTTCTGGGACTGGTTCCGTCTGGGTCTCTGGGACTGGATCCACTACTGCTGTTGCAGACATTGGCCTGGGGTCCAGGTCCATCACCTCTGACTGGGTCCTGATAGAAGTTTCCGGAACAGAGCTAGGCCTCACGGCTTGTTTAGCCTGGTTGCGGGTGACCATTCCCACCCTCTTGGCCTGCTTCACATGATTGGCCAAGTCTTCCCCCAACAGCATGGGGATGGGATAATCATCATAGACTGCAAAAGTCCACATTCCTGACCAGCCCTTGTACTGGACAGGCAACTTGGCTGTAGGCAAATTGAAAGAGTTGGACTTGAAGGGTTGAATCGTCACTTGGATCTCTGGGTTGATTAAATTGGGGTCCACTAAGGAAGCATGGATAGCTGACACTTGTGCTCCGGTGTCCCTCCACGCGGTGACCTTCTTCCCACCCACACTCACAGTTTCCCTCCGCTCCAAGGGTATCTGGGAGGTATCTGGGCCTGTGGACCTCTGGTGTGATTCCGGTGCAATGAACTGTAATCTGTTGGGGTTCTTGGGGCAGTTGGCCTTTACATGCCCCAGCTCGTTACACTTAAAACATCGTCCAGCTGACGGGTCACTGGGGCGAGGAGGGTTGCTGGAGAACGGGGTGGTGGGACGATAAGGGGTCTGGAGGGTTCTTTGGGAGGTAGGTGGGGCTTTGGGCGGCCCCCGGTAATAGGGTGTGGTCTGGGGTGGTCCCTTCTGGTCTCCGCTCCAACTGCGACCAGTTTTCTTCTTCTCTGCCACCTCCACCCATCTGGCTCCAATCTCTCCTGCCTCAATTACAGTTTTGGGTTTCCCATCTAGGATGTATCTTTCTATTTCCTCAGGAACACCCTCTAAGAATTGTTCCATTTGCATTAGGAAGGGCAAATTTACTGGAGATTCAACACTTGCTCCTGATATCCAGGCATCCCAATGTTTTACAATGTGGTAGGCATGTCGGGTAAATGACATGTCTGGTTTCCACCTTAGGGCTCTGAACCTCCGACGAGACTGCTCGGGTGTTATCCCCATTCTGACTCTCGCCTTGGATTTAAACAGTTCATACTTGTTCATGTGTTCTTTAGGCATTTCAGCTGCCACCTCAGCTAAGGGTCCACTGAGCTGCGGCCTCAGCTCTACCATGTATTGGTCAGTAGAGATGTTGTACCCAAGGCAGGCCCTTTCGAAGTTTTCTAAGAAGGCCTCAGTGTCATCACCTGCCTTGTAGGTGGGGAACTTTCTGGGATGGGAAGTGGTACCTGGAGAAGGATTGCTAGGGTTTGTTGGTATATTCTGCTGGGCCTTTATCCTCTCCATCTCCTCCACATGCTTCCTCTCTTTTTCCTTCTCCTCCTCCTTCAGCCGCATGAGTTCTATCTGTCTTTCATGTTCCCTTTGTTTTTCCTCAGCCTGAAATTTGGCTAATTCCAGCTGTAGTCGAGCTGAGGATTTGGCCATTCTAACCTCTCTGTTTTTAACTAACTTTACACCCGAGGTTTAGAAATAAACAAACAAAACTTGGCTGTAAAATTTTGCTGTGCTGGAATAGAATACCTATTCTCTGATAGTGATTGTCAGCCTACAGAAAAAGACAATTCCCTTGTCTCTGCTCTGGGCCCAAATTAAAGCAAAAAACCTCCAACTACTTGGAAAACTGCTTACCCAGCCCAAAGAAAAAAAAAATTTCTTTTCAAACCTGTGCTCCTTGTAAAACAAAAAAAAAATCAAAATCCTAAAAAAACCCTGCCACTTTTGTCTCCAGGCAAATGGGTAGAGCACACACCCCCTATTTACTTTTAGGAAGAAAAGAAAAAAAAACCTCTGGGTTGGAAGACTGTGAATTTCCCTGCAGGAGTTAAGTACCCTGCCTCCAGGCAAAGAAAACCTTCAATTCACAAGATAATCCCCTTTTGTCTCTGCTTGGCCACAAAGCAGAGAGAAACCAAGCTGCTTTCAGTTTCAAAGCTGCTTCTGGACTTCCTAAAAATTCCTTTTTAAAATCTGTATTTCTAGTTCAAAAAATCTCAACTGGATCTCAAAATGATTTCAGGTTAATCCCACCACTGTGCCACCATGTCAAGGTTCCTCCCCCACTCTGAACTCTAGGGTACAGATGTGGGGACCTGCATGAAAAACCTCCTAAGCTTATCTTTACCAGCTTGGGTCAAAACTTCCCCAAGGTACAAAATATTACACCTTGGACAGGCCGCTACCACCACCAAACTAATACTGGTTACTGGGGAAGAGCTGTTTGGACGCGTCCTTCCCCCCAAAATACTTCCCAAAACCTTGCACCCCACTTCCTGGACAAGGTTTGGTAAAAAGCCTCACCAATTTGCCTAGGTGACTACAGACACAGACCCTTGGATCTTAAGAACAATGAACAATCCTCCCAACACTTGCACCCCCCCTTTCCTGGGAAATGTTGGATAAAAAGCCTCACCAATTTGCATAGGTGACCACAAACCCAAACCCTTGGATCTGAGAACAATGAAAAAGCATTCAGTGTTTTACAAGAAGACTTTTAATAAAAAATTCCCCCTGTAAAATCAGGATGGTATATATCTTACAGGGTAATTAGATTCAAAAACATAGAGAACCCCTCTAGGCAAAACCTTAAGTTACAAAAAAGATACACAGACAGAAATAGTTATTCTATTCAGCACAATTCTTTTCTCAGCCATTTAAAGAAATCATAATCTAACACATACCTAGCTAGATTACTTACTAAAAGTTCTAAGACTCCATTCCTGTTCTGTCCCCGGCCAAGACGACTACAGACAGACCCAGACCCTTTGTTTCTCTCCCTCCTCCCAGCTTTTGAAAGTATCTTGTCTCCTCATTGGTCATTTTGGTCAGGTGCCAGCGAGGTTACCTTTAGCTTCTTAACCCTTTACAGGTGAGAGGAGCTTTCCCCTGGCCAGGAGGGATTTCAAAGGGGTTTACCCTTCCCTTTATATTTATGACAATGGCGATTTCAGCAAAGGACCCAGCCAAGATCAGGGCCCCACTGTGCGAGGTGCTGTCCACAAATGTAGTGAGAGCTGGGGCCTGCCCCCAGACAGCTTACGCTCTAGGTAGATGGACAAGAGGTAGGAGAAAGTGATCTGTAACGCACACGCAGAGCGCCCTGGATAATGGTTTGCAAAGGCCACATTAGTGCCACCGTTTTATCTGCTTGTTGAGTAACTAAAAACGTTGCCGGTAAGGCACTTAGAGCGGCTGTTTCTTGAGCGTCGGGTTGTAGGTGTAGTTTCAGGTATATAAAAAGCATTGATTTATGCTAAAATCCTTACATGTGTACGTGGCCTTGTGTCTGAAGCCGATCAATGTGCCACTCAGACTAACAGTCACCAGCACTCTGATCCCTTGAGGTGTCCTTCGGGGGAGGGTGGGGATCACTGAATGAAGCCTTTGTTAAAATTCTGCTCCAAAATCGAAAGGAACGTTGCGGCAATTTTCTTGTCTTTTTGGATGCGGCTAAACCAGCCCTGCCAGGGATGATGCATCTTGGAACTCCTCAGTATCCTTTTGCCTTTGGAATGGATCAGATGGCACCAGATATCAGCTGTTTTCAAAAAATGATCCAGGATCCATCCATCCCTCCGGCTTGCAAAGTGACCACCCACCCTGCACCTGGCTTGACTCACACAGCCTGGATGGGGTGCTCTGCTAGCAACCCTCCCGGTACGGGCTTTTCGAAACAAAGCGTAAACATCTCCAGGAAATACCTCTGCACAACAGTTTGCCAGGTGGATTTGACTCCACGGTCACAAGAATCTTTTTGTTTGTTTGTTTGTCTTTGCTCCACTCATCTCTCTGCGAGCAGCTAGATCTTGGGCTGGATCATGGGTGAGGGTGGAAACTTTTTGGTGGGATCCCCTTGTTATAATATTGGCAGCATATCACTGAGCTGAACACATCCCCAGTGCTGGCTTCTTGGTGAGGTTTCTGGTATTTCTTGCCACATTGGCTGTGCAAAGACAAGGAGACTTTTATCTTCATAGTATTACTGCCCTTTCCAGCCAGAACCTGGGAGTGCAGAGGTCCACGGAAAATAGAGAATACTACTAAAAAGTGAATTGAAAATGTCCAGATCTGCAGAAAGCTTTGGGCCCTGGGCTTGATTCTAATTTTGGGTGGAGGCTCAGGTTGGTTGTGGGTGTATTCTGTTTTGCCCCTTCTTTTCTCTGCGTGTAGGCGAGGAAAGGGCGTTAGTGAATTGTGTTGAAAGTTCCCCCAGCAACGGGAAAGCTCCTGCATTTCTTCTACAATAAGAGCATGACATCTGCTTAGCGATGACTCAGGCTATTTTTCATCCCAGAAAAAGTACCCACACGCCCAACCACATGAGAATGTGCTCCTGCCAGGAGATGGAGGAGGAAAGAGAGGAAAGTAATGGGACAGGGCAAACAGCCTGCCTTAGATGGGACAAGGCTAATCAGGAATTAGGGTCTGGTACGTTTGTTCCTTTAATTCCCACATAATGGACCAAGGACATGAGGAGACTCAAAGGAACATTGTCAGCATCATTAAAGGTGATTCCAGTTACCGGAGGCTGTGTGATAATTGCATGAGATAAATTACAGCTGGATAAACCTACAGGTTCACATTACATGCATCTAGAGAAAATAGAGAGCGCTCATTCATGGGTAAACCAGAAAAGTAGCCCACTGTGAAAGTGGGGAGGCTTTTCCAATCATGTCTTAAGAAAAAGGCATCCCCTTGCTGAAGGGATAAGCAGCCCTGAAGACTGGAACCATCTGCGGCTTATTCCTGGGACAGCCGTAACGTTGCTGCCTCTTTTGCCTCCCCCGTTGGTGGCCCTGCTGGTCAGGCCGCCAGCGTGGGAGGCGTAAGTCAAGGTACCTGCTGCAATGTGACTCAGTGCTGTCCTGCAGGGATCCCGCTCAGGGTCAGGCAGTGCGGCCCTCCAAGCTCCTTCATTCCTTGGCCTGGGCGGAGGAGTCTAACCCCAGGGCCAATGGCGGTGGGGGGGGTTCACTTGTCCATGAGGTGCAGCTCACTCTGGCCCCCATCCAGCCCACCATGCATGAATAGTCATGCTGGCATTCGTGGGGGGCTGCTCACATGTTGCGAGTTCAATGTGCGCTTAGGTGCTGGGCTGGATCAGGGCCAGAGGGCTCAGTGCCTCGCTGGATTGAGCCCTGGGAGCTGCAGCGAGATGGCATCTCACTTCACAGAGCCATCAGAAGGCTGCCATACGGTGGAGACTGGCCTCCGCTGGGTTCGAATCAGGACCATCTGCTCTCCTGCTTTGTGTGCAACTGAAATAGGGACACTCGTCCTTTAGCGGGTCGATCCTGCAAGGTGCTGGGTTTCAGCCTTGGTACAGCGTCTCTTGTAAGCATTTCAGACACAACAAATCCTGCATCTTGTCAGGGGGTTAGAGTAGCTGGGCCTTATGGTCCCTTCTAGCCCTATGGTTCTGTGATTCTATGAGACTAGCTCCGTTGATGTCAATAACAGCACATCAGACCCAAAGGCAGTTTTACTGAGATCACCCAGCAATCTCAAACACCTCACTTTCACTGGCAATTTGGTCCATGAACCACTGTGTAGAAACTCGGAGGCTCCCGACTATATGTTTTCCCCCAGTGAGTGGAATGGATGTGAAGAAGTTCCTTTGAAAGCCCACGTTAGACAAGTCTTTCCACATCACCTCTAACGCAACGTGACTGGAGCACCAGACCTTTAAATGTCAGACAGAGACAGTGAGACACAGCTTAGAAACAATGCAGGTTTCTTTGGAGAAATCAGACTCACAACGATCCTTCCCCGTTGGGAAATACTTGCTCTCGGCTGTGCCAATCTCTGTATGTCAAATTAAGGAAATGCCCCCAGCGTCAAAGGGAGGCTGGTAGGTAATCCTGCTGCTGAATTTCGAGGTCTTCTGTCCCAGGTTACAAGGCAGCTTTGAGTAATACACTGAGAACTTGGTACTAAGATAAAACAAACAAAACCCAAGCCAACAGCCTAGCTTCTCTGATGAATGCATCCAGTTTCGTCGGTGCTCAATCACCCACAGTAGAGAAGGAATCTTGTGTAGAATCTGGGATTGATCAGCTGACTCTGCAGAAATAACTAGAGCTTGTCTGGGATTCTTCAATGAATGTTTTTTGGGTTTTTTTCTTTTTGGAAAACGCTGATTTGTTGAAACTGAAATTTTTCTCTGGAAAGAGTTTCAATGGATTCCTGAGTTTGAAGAAATGTTGGGAAAAAATTTGAAATTGTTGAAGTGAAATGTTCTGACAGTGTCTAGTTCAGAGTGACCTATCGGTTTATAAATGTAAGCTAACTTTGTGGGGGAGGGAATTGAAATGGTTGGAATGATCAGAATAAAATGTTTCGATGAACCCAAACCTATTTATTTATTTATTTTTGGTTCATGAACATTTTCAAGATTTTGATTTTTCATCCCATTTTGGGATCGGACATTTTTTTACAATCTCAAAAGTTTTTGAAGGATGGGAAAAGTCTCCCTCCCAGCTCTAGAAATAACAGTCATCAGCAAGGATTTCTCTGCAGGAACAAATCTGTATCAGCAGAAATTGAACAACAGCCACAGTCAGCAAAACAAGCACATGGCAAAACTTCCCAACAGCCTGGTTGCTTTATCCAGACCTCAGAACTTGGGTGTGGAATCTTTGCCTTCCTGTAGGCACTTTTCCCCTTCTGTCTCTCTCCAGCATCTTCTTTTACTGATGGAGAGCTAAAGTACGTTTTGTATTAAGATACTATTCAGGCACATCTGGACCCTTTGATTTTACAGTGTTGCTTTTGCATGATATTTGCCTGCAAATCTTAATGCACATCACAAAACAGAGGCCGGAGTGTAGCAGAGCGTTGGTCCTGCAGGAATATCCATTACTGAGTACTGGGGCCAGATTGGGGGTGGGACAAGGATAGTGGTACTCTTACAAGCTCCGCCCACAAAATAAGCTCCACCCATTGACACTGTGGATGGTGCAGCGATTCAAAATATGAACATGTGCTCTCCAAGCTGCATGGGGCTCCTTGCCTGGGGCTGAGTAATGGGGCGCAGACTCATCCAGCGGCGCCTCCTCCTGGCTGTCTGGGAATTAGCTCTTTTTACCAGCCCCGGAGCGCCCTCTGCCGGTGTCTCGCCGTCCCTGGCCCCCGTGTCCCTCCTGGACCCTGGTGCCCTTTTACCTGCGGTGCTGCCCCTCCAGGCAATACCCCACAGATCTGGGTCTCCCCTCCCCGGGGAACCCCGCCACGCTCTATCCCCACCTTGCCTCAGCCTATGGGCTACTGCCAGTCATCATCTAGTCCCCTTTCACTGGGGCTGACTGCAGTTTATACAAGCCAGTCATCATAGGAAAGGGGGGTTTGGACCTGCTGCCTCCGCCTACCCTTGGCCTGCCCTGTTGCAACCCCAGTACCCTGTCTTAGGCCGTCTGCCAGGCCTGCAGCCTGGGGCTTTTCCAGTCTGGAGCCTCCCAGCTCCTCTGGCCTTCCCCAGCCCTGCTTCACCGCAGGTACCCTAGTACGCTCCCCAGCAGCCAGGCCCATCTCCCTCCACAGCTTGGGTGCTCCTGGCCCACTGCCCTCTTATAAGGGCCAGCTGGGCCCTGATTAAGCCAGCCGTGGCCTGATTGGGGCATGGCCCCCAGCTGAGTCTGCTTCTCCCAATCAGCCCCGCTTTTCCTTCCCTGCCACAGCCCTCTCCCCGGGCTGGTTTAAGCCTTTTAAGGCAGGAGCGGGTGACCACCCCACTACAGGCTGCCCCTTGTTGGGGCTTGAATATGCCTATGGCAAGGGCAGCTCTAGGCTGGGTTCAGGGGTGCAATTGCACCAAGAGAAGTCAGGCCCGGACCAGTGTGGGCTGGGAGCACTTGCACAGGGCCCTGGCTCAAGTCTGGCCTGGCTGCTCCTCTGTCGTGACAGCCCTGCCAAATGGGAGTGAGTAGCATTGCAACCCGGCACGTGGGGTCACAGCGCCACTCAGGTTTGTGCCCGTCATTGATGGGGCAGGGAGTGACCCGCCTGCCCCGCTCGGCCCAGAACTGCTGGCCTCCCCACGCCAGACCCAAGGCAAACCACCAGGCTGAGAGCCCGGAGGCAGGACCAGGTTGGAGGTACCACCACTGGGAGCTCAGCGAGTGGCTCCCAGCTGCACACAGGGCAGTGACCCCACAGCCTGGGCCCTCTCTGATGCCCCCCACAGGGAGGACAGTGACCCCATAGGCCTGGCCCTCTCTGACCTCCCTCATTCTCTCCTGAGTCCCCCCACCCCCATGGAGAGGGCAGCAACCCATAGTGCATGCATTGCACCAGGAGGCTGCATCCGCCCATGGACTCTGCTAGGCTTCTTGATTGAGGAAAAACCATCAGTGCTGATATCTCCCAAATGTCCCCACCTTGTGGCCCCAAAATGAGCCATTGCTCACAGCAAACCATGCAGGTCATCTTTCCTGTCTCCCCTGCTGGACATTTAAATGATAATCACTTGCCAGCTGTATTTACCCCTCACTGGGAGGAATGGGGCAGTCATAGAATCATAGAATCTCAGGGTTGGAAGGGACCTCAGGAGGTCATCTAGTCCAACCCCCTGCTCAAAGCAGGACCAATCCCCAATTAAATCATCCCAGTCCAGGCCCCTCAGAGTTATTGTTCCAAGCTAAGATTCTGGAGGCAAAGGTAGTCGCTTCAGAGGGGTGCAGGTACGGTGTATGGGCAAGGACTGCCTGTTTCTAAGCTCTGATGGGGTTCACGACTTCATCGCAGAGCAAATTTAAACCAAACTGCTAGACAGAAATGTTTCCAAATGATTGAATTCACTGAACCAAAGTTTCATTTTTCACTGATTAACTGAAGCTTAGGAAATAGTTCATGAGAATGGATAATAGAACGATTAATTTGCTAACCAAAAGTCAGTTGAACCTTCCATTCACTTATCCAGATCAAGATTATAGGGTTAAGATCAACCGTGTCTGTGCTGCATCCCATTAGGTATCAATAACTGTCAATGCTGAATAAATGCCTAACTCGGGAATTTGCAATCAAACAAGGAATATTGGGACTCAGGTCTAAGTGCTGACACCATAACTAATTACGATTTTTGAAATGCCTAGGGTCTGTATGCACAATGCTCAGCACCTACCATTCCAGCTGAAGACCTCTGGAAGTCCAGCCAAAACTGGCCATTCAAAAATGGAGGCTCCCAAATTTAGTGGATTACCCATCATTATTAATACATGTTTATGCTTCATCCTTCCCATTTTCTTAACCCATGCAAACTTTCATTCATCACCATCATCTTTTAACATCTTACTGCATGTTTACAACGCACTCAACAACCAAAGCTTGTCCAACTGCACACAAACCTGTTTGGCTGAGCAAACATGTAGGGAAGATGTGTACATCAAGGACAATTGCCTTCCACCTGTGCTCTGCAGTGAATACATCTTTCTGTAGCTCACACAGTTTGGTCTTCTGAGCTGTTGTATTATTCAACTCCCTAGAAAGCACTTTGGATTACATTGTTTATGAGAGATGCAATACAGAATAAAGCTGCCTTCTATTAAAAGGTGGCTTTCACTTTAAGTCACATCCTGGAAATAGAGAAGCAGTTTTGGTTGGGGTTTTTTTTCTGTCTCTCTATTTTGTAACAGTTTTTAATCTCAGAGATGTCTGAACATCTTGTTCGAATGAAAAGCATATCAGCTGTTAGTACTGCTCAGACATGGTGGTAGCAGCCAGGACAGGAAACAGTGAAGACAAGTATAAAGTTGTGGGCCATTAATCTCAATCCTTTGAAATGTGAAATCACCTCAATCCTTAGACTGAATATGACAACGGAGCAATTGCTTCAGCTCTGGAAAAAGCCACTGCCAGAGTTTGGAAACAGAACGCATCGGAGAGGATCAAAACCAGGAGCTAGCAGATTAGGCCAGGGTTAGGGTGTATTATAAGGCTGCCCACTTTTAACCTGCAGGAAAGCAAGAGCATCCGTGGCTGGCAATTGGATACAGGTCAGATTGAGTTCGCAAAAATGCAGGCAGCTCAAAGCCTGGGCCCTTGCGCTATTTATTATGAGCCATATGTGAGCTGAAGAGTTCAGGCTGTGTTCTGACCAGAGGCTGTTCAAAAGTAACGTTGAATTGACCGGAGACTGGTAGAAAGCGTCCCGAGCCCTTGTGGACACATTCTCTCTTCCGGCTGCAGCTGTCATGCACAGCTACAGACTTCCAGGCGGGCCCTTTGCTTTGTTCAGCTGCAAAAGCGTTGAGCTGGGGGGCCTGATTCTCATTTATGCTACGGCCCTTCTGCACTGTTCTTGCAGGGTAAAGGGGTCTTTGAATGGGTATAAATGGTTTTTACATCCACTTTAAGGCCCCTTTACACACTCGAGTGGTGTAAAAGGGTCTTAGTGTAAATGAAAATAAGTGATAGAGAAATTCAAAAGGTTCACAGTGATGAGATGTGGAATAAGCAACCCAGAATGGTGAAGCAGATTGGGAGGCCGTTTGAAAGAACAATCATCAGGGGCGACTTCTCAGGAGAAGTAGGATGGGGTTTGCTGACTCTGCTCTGCACCGACTAACGTCTAACCTTTGCCCTGTTGCCATAAGCTGGCTGTGATCTCGGCGCTGCCGTGTGCCCATTGAGACACCCGCAGAGCTGTGCAAAAAGTATTATTAGCCAACCTCATCTGAATGAAAGCCAAGAACTCCCTCGGACAGTCCTTGCAACCCCTTTTGTGCTCCTTCTGGGCATGTTTATAGGAGGGCACTTTTGGCCACAGAAATGTTCCTGGAAAGAGGAAGTCTCATGAATGCTTGTCCAAATAGGTATTTTAAGAAAGGGATACGCACGAGTATTCATTCCACAAGTGTGCACATGGCGGGTTTGGGAGGCAAAACAAGCTGAGGAGAAGAAACCTTAGGGTTAGGTGGCCAGTCACACAGCATCAGTAGCAAACATTTGGAGCATTAGTCCTGGTGAATGCAAGAAATCTGTAAGCTGAAACGTTAATATGTATTCATATTGCAATAGCACCCAAAGGTTCCCTACAGGAACTGGGGCTATACTGGGCATGGGATTGTACAAACATATAAGGGAAAGCTGGCCCCTTCCCCAAAGATCTTACAATCTACAGAATCTCCTTTGCATAAAAAGTTTTGATAATTATTAGCAATGAATACGGCTGTAAAAATCTCAGCTAGGAGGAAAAGTGGCTAAACTGGTCGACTAAGTTATTCCTCTGTGAATAGCTCTCGCACTCCAGTCATGCTGGCAGCTAATAAGCAAAATAATTTGGTTAATTAGACAACAGAATCTCAGGAACATTTGGGTGAACTGAGTTTAGAGATTTCACGGCTTCACTCAGTGGCATCCAGTGGGTCTGTTCATCCAGACTCAGGGCGGGCTGGAGCGTTAAGCCCATTAGTGACTCCGAAAGAAGAGCAACATCTACTGAGCTTCCATCACCACCAACTAAGGAGTGGCCTACCCTGTTACCAAGTACCGTCATCGTTGCATCTCTTGATAAAACCCTGCGGCATTGAACCAGTATTGACTCAGCCTACAAACCCTCACCGGCACCATTGCCTATCACACCCTGGGTGTTTTGGGGAGGTCTCTTATACATGGCCAGGCCTGGCCCTCTGCAGATCACAGACCGACTCAACCTGGTGCTAGTTATTCCTGTGGAAATTATTCTTGACAATAAAAAAAGAAAAGTGTCCCCGTCTCCAGTCAAACATTCTAGATTCAGATTCTCATGTCAATGGCATTTAGTCTTCACTCTATTGCTAAACATAAGAGTTACTGAGCTCTGCAAGGGGCTCTAACTCTTCATGCAAATCTCATGCTCTAGATTTATCATAACTTCTAGGGCAGGACTATCCGCAAGTGCTGTTTGGCTTTCCATGATACGACTGTATCCGTTTTTGCATGCCTAGGCCCTGATCCTGTGCTCGTTGAAGTCAATGGAAAGGCTCTTATTGACTCCTGTGGCCACTGGCTCAGGCCTTAAACCACACCTTTGGTGTTCAGAGGAACGCAAAAGCCTGGAACGCCAACATATTGACCTCTGCAAAGACACCATGGTGGGCAACAACCTCTGTGTGAAATAGACCTCAGTCAGCCTTCGTCAACCAAGACCACAGTCAGACTTTTCAAATTACATTGGACTTGGCTGAATGTGGTTTTTTGGTTTCTTCTGAGTAAGGAATTAGACTGGTTTACATTTCCTCCCACTTCTCTCAAATTTCAGAGTTTTATCGGTGGCTGGAGCATAAAAAAAACAGCATCTAAAAGTAGCCCTGTCATGTGCAGAAATATTGCCAGTTTTAGATCTTGGATTCCTTGTGGCATTTACTGTTCTGAAAGTGAATGGAACTTCCATATCTCAGGATTGTTCAGGTCTTTCCAGGGCCGAAACATTTTCGTCCCCTCTCGCAAAATGCAGAAAAGGTTTTATTAGCCTGAACAACCTGCTTGCCTTCCGCCCTTTATGTTGCATCCTTCTGGCTCCCCTCCAGTTTTGCTATCAGCCTGCCAGATATCTTTCCTTGCTGATCGGAACAGAACTTTAAAATTCAGTACATTTGGCACCAAGAGTCAATGTCTGATCCAAGAGAGAGTTCACAATGGCTGCCTATGACTTGAAGCACATGGAAGACTGCGAAGAGGTAAAAGAAGATCTCACAGAACTGGGTCACTGGGCAACAAAATGGCAGATGAAATGTAATGTTGATAAATGCAAAGTAATGCACATTGGACAACATAATCCCAACTAGACATATAAAATGAGGGGGTCTAAATTAGCTGTTACCACTCAAGAAAGAGATCTTGGAGAACTGTGGATAGTTCTCTGGAAACATCCACTCAACGTGCAGCGGCAGTCAAAAAGGTGAACAGAATGTTGGGCATCATTAGGAAAGGGATTGATAATAGAAAATATCATATTGCTTCTTTATAAATCCGTGGTACACTCACATCTTGAATACTGTGTGCAGCTGTGTTACCCCATCTCAGAAAAGATATTGGAATTGGAAAAGGTACAGAAAAGGGCAACAAAAGTGATTAGGGGTCTGGAATAGCTTCCATATGAGGAGAGACTAATAAGTCTGGGACTTTTCAGCTTGGAAAAGAGTCGACTAAGTGCATAGGTGCTGGAACTAGGGGTGCTGGGGGTGCTGCAGCCCCCCCTGGCTTGAAGTGGATTCTATTATAAACAGGGTTTATGGTATGGTTCAATGGCTCACAGCACCACTACTATACAAATTGTGCCAGCACCCCTGACTAAGGGGGATATGATAGAGGTCTATAAAATCATGACTGGTGTGGAGAAAGTAAATAAGGAAGTGTTATTTACTCCTTCTCATAACACAAGAACTAGGGGTCACCAAATGAAATTAATAGGCTGCAGGTTTAAAACAAACAAAAGGAAGTATTTCTTCACACAACACACAGTCAACCTGTGGAACTCCTTGCCAGAGGATGTTGTTGTGACATTGCACTCCATATGATTTTATGAAAATATGCTAATAAGTTTGAATATAATGTGACTAGAATATGCTTCCTGCAAAAAGTATCTTGTAAGGTATCATTGCAAAGCTTATAATCTACTGAGTGTGGTCATCCTATTTGTATAAATGTATCACTCTTTTATCTGAAACTAGAAATATGAAATATAACTCTGAGGTCCTATTATAATTATGCAAAGTGTGGGCCATTAATGGTGGTTTGGAATCTTGATGGCTCCAATCAACTAGGACAATTGACTGTAGATGGCTCTATTTACTTATAAGTCTTCTTGTATACGTGTGTTACAAGGTATAGCAAGGTTATAGCAAGTGGGTAATGAAGTCTTACAGTGACATCTGATCATGTCACCTGAACTGCAATCCATCTTTAACCTGGTGCTTTTCCATTTAGAAGGAGGGGTGGGAACCCAGAGAGGGACAAAGGATTCCCACCTTATGCAAAAGATATGTAAGGCGGTGGAACAGAACAAAGTCATGAGAAATCCCCTAGCTCCCACCTGAGCTGGAACAAGGACTGTACCTGGGAAAGGATTGGGCCCAGACTAGGAAGGTGTCCAGTCTGTGATAGAAGCTTACTGAAGCATCTCTGAGGGTGAAATTTTATCTGTATTCAGTTTTCTTACTGTACTAGGCTTAGACTTGCGTATTTTATTTTATTTTGCTTGGTAATTCACTTTGTTCTCTCTGTTATTACTTGGAACGACTTAAATCCTACTTTTTGTATTTAATAAAATCACTTTTACTTATTAATTAACCCAGAGTATGTATTAATGCCTGGGGGGACACACAGCTGTGCATATCTCTCTATCAGTGTCATAGAGGGCGAACAATTTATGAGTTTACCCTGTATAAGCTATATACAGGGTAAAATGGATTTGTTTGGGCCCCATTGGACCCAATGTGGCCATTCTTATGAAGGACATGAAGTTAGTTTGCATTTTTTTCCACTCTAATTCACTTCTTTTCAATTATAGAATCATAGAATTATAGGACTGGAAGGGACCGCAAAAGATCATCTAGTCCAGACCTCTGCACTTATGGCAGGACTAAATATTATCTAGACCATTCCTGGCAGGTATTTGTCTAACCTGCTCTTAAAAATCTCCAATGATGGAGATTCCACAACCTCCCTAGACAATTTATTCTAGTGATTAATCACCCTGACAGTTAGGAAGTTTTTCCTAATGTCCAATCTAAACTTCCCTAGCTGCAATTTAAGCCCATTGCTTCTTGTCCTAGCCTCAGAGGTTAAGAAGAACAATTTTTCTCCCTCCTCCTTGTAACAATCTTTTATGTACTTGAAAACTGTTCTCATGTCCTCCCTCAGTCTGCTCCAGACTAAACAAACCCAATTTTTTCAATCTTCCCTCATAGGTCATGTTTTCTAGACCTTTAATCATTTTCGTTGCTCTTCTCTGGACTTTCTCCAATTTGTCAACATCCTTCCTGAAATGTGGTTCCCAGAACTAGACACAATACTCAAGCTGAGGCCTAGTCAGCGTGGAGTAGAGTGGAAGAATTACTTCTCGTATCTTGCTTACAACATTTCTGTCTAATACATCCCAGAATGATGTTTGCTTTTTTTGCAACACCGTTACACAGTTGACTCATATTTAGTTTGTGGTCCACTAGGACCCCCAGATCCCTTTTTGCAGTGCTCCTTCCTAGGCAGTCATTTCCCATTTTGTGTTCTACTTCCCCAATTCCCTGAATCTACGTCATCTTGTTAGAAAGTTTGAGATTCAAGTACTTTCCCTCTGAGATATGCCTTGGCCATCTTCCACAATGAGTTAGGTGAATGTCTACTCAATCACTTCTTACTTCCAGAAACAAACCTCCAATGGGCATTGTGTGTAGCTGATGAATAACTTCACACCTTTCGAGAAAAATGGATTCTTGCCAGTGCTTTGACTGAGGGTGTGATGGGGGTAGGGGACTGATAAATAGATGACCTAATAGCAGTTTTCAATTTTGGTTCTTGCTACTTGAACTTGGAACTGCCTTTAAAGCTAAGAACAATCAGCTTGTTTCTGAGGAGCAGTTTAATTTATGAACTTTCCATTGGCTGGTGCACTGAGTTCTACTTCTATCTAGTCTTATGTGCTGCCAACCTTGGCCAAATGGAGGTGACTGCATCTTGGAAGTAGTCAAAATACAAAGACCATCTGCATTGCTACTTCAGGCTTAAGTTGGTTGTCAGATGGGATCAGGAAGAACTTTGTTTGCCTGGTATTATACTGTGTCATGAAGCGCATTATACATTTTGTGGACTGTACTTTCCATGGACATATCTGTCACTGGCGCCTTCGAGACAGGATATTCCATGAGATGGGCTTGTTGATCTGTTATAAAATGGCAATTCCTATAACCTCTGCTTTTTCATCTAAATTTGCAGGATCCAGAAGATTTAATCCTTGTACCAGGAGAAATTTTATCAGAAGTTTCTCCCTTAAAATTCAGTCCCCAAGCTTGTGACAATATAACTGCAAATGTAGGGAGCTAAGTAATTTACCAGTGGTGGGTTTGTTGAATTGTAATGCTGGAGGCCCATGGTTTTGAAAGGAGCTGGGAAATCAGTGATGCAAATATTTGATTTTCTTCATGCTCTGACTGAGAGTGAGCTTTGTTTATTAAACCTCATAAATGTGATTCTTAATTAAGTTTCCTCTGTCCCAGTACCTGACAATGCAACCAGGTCAGGGAGTCAGAGAGCCAGGTCTTTAGATACTCAGTTTTTATTCCATCCTTATTCCAGGGAACTCCCATTGAGCAGACACTAAGTTAGGACCTCAGGCTTTTGGTCTATTTAAACCAGAGATAGAAAACCCCTCTTTTGTCAGTTGTTTGCCTCTCCCCATTCTGGGAAGGAACCATCTCCTTCATTATATGGTCCCGGGCTTCATTCACCCTTGTTCAAAATGACCCAGATGATGGGGCTTTCAAATGACCCAAGTAACTGGAGGGGGAGTGTTCCACAGACTGACAGGCCTCACTATTAGGAGATTTTACCCCTTTACATCCAGCCTGGATTTCCTCCTGTTGCTCCTAGCTCAGTGCGTTTTCTGATTCCAGAGCACGTCTGTTACTTCTGGGCTGGTTTGTTTCATGTTTGTTCGCTGAGGTTTGCGATCGAGGGATGCTGCTTTTCTTTCAAGTTTAGGATGCTTCTTAATCTGGCTGTCCCCTCCAGGTTTGCTTGGGATCCTAGACAGTGGGAGGGGTAGGCAGAATGCTGTGTCGGAGACGGATACTTTAGATGCTCCTTTCTCAACCTCCTTCTGCTCCTTGTGACCTTTCTTGTTGTTCTGCTTCACCAACAGCTGCCTCTTTCCATGGCTCCTTAACACTGGCCTCTGTCACTCCTGCCACCCCCGCACAGCACCCTGCCACCAGGATTTCAGTCCTGTAAATTCACCTTTGATGCTTGAGCCCCAGTTCCATAATCATGCTCTAACCCCAAGAAGGTCTTGCTGAGGATGCATGGCCAGAAATACGCCATTGTTAAAACCCAGTAAGGTTTGGGCAAGTGCTTTGGGAAGAGAAAAGAAGAGTTACTCCATGGATCTTCAAGTTGGTTTATTTCCAGCAACAAGAATACATATTCCAACAGAAAACCTCTGTTCAGATACTGCTCAGGCTGCCCCACTAGCACTCAGCAGTCAGGAAACGGCAAAGTTAAGGTTGCACCAGTAACCTTAACTCTGTCCCCTTGTGCACATGTATTACTGTGACAGAGGGCCAGATTCTTCTATACACTAAGGCCCCTTTGCATCACACTAGCAGTAAAAGGGGGCCTTACTATGTTACTGCCAGAGTGGTGTAAAAGGGGCCTTCTTGTAAACGTGAATCTGACCCACAGTCTTAAATTACATGATCACATATTATTTCTTATTTAATACCACAGAAATCATGCAGTCTGTGCTACAACCTTTGACACCCTTTCTGTTCTATTCAGGTTCTATCATGCTCATCACCGTCGTATCTGAACGCCTGCCAGTTATGCTTTAAGTGATGTGTAGCATTTTATGGAGCTGCGTGTACTCTCCATGGGCCAGACAAAGAGAGCCCTGCACCTTACACGATGCACTACAGGTTAAATACAAGCATAAGAGTCATGAAACAAATGAAATGAAAAAAATCAACCTCCTTCTCTCCCTTCCTCCTCCCCCACTAGAAAAGGGAAGAAAGTTACACAGTGAGAGAAAGGGTAGTCACTTTTCTATTCCCCCTCCCCCTATGCTGGGGGGAAATGAAAAAGTGGAAGTGTTCCCTTCATTGAAACTTTTTAATTTTCTTGTTGAGCCCCCTTCTCTGCCCAATTTTGTGTTCTGAATATTTTTTTTCAGAAAACTCTCCTCCTATTTCCTGTGTGACTCTGAGGAGTAGCCCCTGCTCTCTTCACTGCAGGGCTGAGCAGGACAGGGTGGGACTGAGCCTTACGTTCTCTTACAGGTTTGGTTGATAAAGGCAATAGCATTGATGTAATATCCTTGGGCTTCTGTAAGGCACATGACTTGGTGCCGCATGACATTCTGATGAAAAAAACTAAAATGATGTAAATTAACATGGCACACTTTAAATGGATTAAAAACAGGGATCGGTTCTTGGCCCCACGCTATTTAACATTTTTATCACTGACCTGGAAAAGAACATGAAATCACCACAGATAAAGTTTGCAGGTGGCACAAATGTTGGGGAAGTTGTAAATAATGAAGAGGACAGGTCATTCATACAGAGCGATCTGGATCGCTCAGTAAGCTGGACAAGAGCAAACACAATGTGTTTTGATACAGCTAAATGTAAATGTATACATCTGGGAATAAAGAATATAGGCCATACTTACAGGATGGGGGACTCTATCCTGGGAAGCAGTGATTCTGAAACAAGATTTGGGGTTCCTGGTGACAATCAACTGAACATGAGCTCCCAGTGCTATGTTGTGGCTAAAAAAGCTAATGTGATCCTCTGTAATTGGCACTGGTGCAACTGGTATTGGAATAATGTGCCCAGTTCTGGTGCCCACAATTCAAGAAGGATGTTGATAAACTGGAGAGGTTCAGAGAAGAGCCACGAGAATGATTAAAGGATTAGAAATTCTGCCTTATAGTGATAGAATCAAGGAGCTCAATCTATTTAGTTTAACAAAGAGAAGGCTAAGGGGTGACTTGATCACAGTCTGTACGTACCTACATGGAGAACAAATATTTGGTAATGAGCTCTTCAGTCTAGAAGAGAGAAACTTATTCCAATAGCTGGAAGGGGCAGCTGGACAAATTCAGCCTGGAAATAAGGCATACATTTTTAACAGTGAGGGCAATTAGCCATTGGAACATTTTGCCAAGAGTCGTGGTGGATTCTCCATCACTTGCAATTGTTAAGTCACGATGGAACATTTTTCCAAAAACATTTGCTCTAGGAATTTTTTGGTGAAACTCTCTGGCCTGCGTTATCTGGGAGGTCAGGCTAGAATATGTGTTACCTGGATGGCAGGGCAGTGGCAGCCCGGACCTCGACCCTGGGCTCCTGTCGCATGGGCTGGCTGCCTGCCCGCCTGCCCTGGACCCCCGCCATGCAGGTGCCCTGGACCTCATGGGGCCGGACCTTGTGGGGCTGTGCAGCTGCCCTGGACCCCTCAGGGCCAGCCAGCAGCCTTGGACCCTGGACCCAGAGCCCGGAGCTCGTGGACCCCAGACTCCCGCCACACAAGGCAGGCTGGCAGGCCCGACCCTGACCCTGCCATGCTAGGCAGTGGGGCAGCCCTGACCCCTCCATGCCGGACAGCCGGGAACTTGGTGGACCCCAGTACGCAGGCCAGCCTTTAGCACACAGCTGAGCTGGGCCGCAGCTGTGTGCTAATTGGGCCACGGGTTGAGAACCACTGAGCTAGAGAATCACACTAGCCCCTTTTGGCCTTGGAATCTATGAATCTACTACCTTGCAGACCGAGTGAGTGCTGCAGCAATCCAGCCCCTAGGGGCAGGATGCAGGTGAGGCAGTCCAAGGTGCATGACTAATGCAATTTATCACATGGCTGCCCTGTGCAAATCATTGAGTTAGCTCTCCTTCCACTGCTACCAGTGCCCTTCCTCCCCAGCCCCTCCACCAGTTGTTTGCTCCCTTCTTCTCTGTTTAGATTGTGAAACCTGATCTATATGTAAGCAGAGTCAGGATGAGCTCTACCCTGACATCTTGTGGCGAGTCATGGTGGGTTGTGGAAAAGAACTTCAGGGGCTGATCTCATTTGCATAGGCACACCCACCCTGCCTAGGTGGTCACTTTGGCTGCGGTAGGAGCCCCAGTTTCTCTGTTATTGGGGCAGGAATAAACTGTTGTTATCCTGATTATGTGAATCAAGGACAGTGGAACTGTACTTGGCCTTTTGTTATGATGGAGGGACTCACCATCACCTAAGCAGCACTCGCGAGGCAAGGGTCATGGGTTCCAAAACCCAGTGAATGGAGAGAGGTTGGGGATTGGTATTAATACTTGGTGGTATGGGCCCCCTGGTGAGGGCCTTACATGCTAATTGCACTTTCTCCTCTCTCCACTGTGGAATATCAGAGCTCATTTTGATTCCGTTGGGAGTCTGGTTACAGGCTGCTGAGCTGAATTCGCTTTGGGCTAATGGTGCACCAGCACTGAGGCTCCCCTACTACAAGCTGAAATCACAGAAGAGCTAAACTTACTAACAGCTGAAATCACTGGATGTTGTGTTAAGTAGTGGGGGAGCCTGAAGATATGCTGCGGAGTAGTTTGCGGGGTGGCTGGCAGAGCGGATCCCCATGGAGAGGTGGAACAATCAGCTTTGGACCATGTAAAGTGCCCCTTAGCCCTCCCTCCCCCCATCTCCACCCAGGTTGGGAGGTAAAACTCTGCAGATAAACTTTCAAACTCTGGGGCTGCCCTGACCAGGGACAGAGACTTTTGGGTCGTTGGACTTTTGGGACTATGGGTGATTTTGGGTTGCTGGCCTCAAGAACCAAAGGGAAAGGACACGCCCCCATTTGCTTGGGGTGGGTTTTTTGCTCATGGGTTGTGTTATGAATCCTGTTGGTGGTGTTTCCCCAACATAATGCCACATTGTTTCTCTCCTGTTGTTAAAAGGCTTTCTGCTACACTCAGACTCTGTGCTTGTGAGAGGGGAAGTATTGCCTCTTGGAGGCACCCAGCGGGGGTGGTATATATTTGTCCCAGGTCACTGGGTGGGGGCTCGAGCCGGTTTTGCATTGTGTTATTGGAATGGAACCCCTAGATACTGAACTCGGCCCTGGTTGCTGCCAACTCTGACGGGCAGAAGGGTTACATATAGATGAACGAGGAGTAATGGTCTCAAGTTGCAGTGGGGGAGGTTTCGATTGGATATTAGGAAAAACTTTTTCACTAAGAGGGTGGTGAAACACTGGAATGAGTTACCTAGGGAGGTGGTAGAATCTCCTTCCTTAGAGGTTTTTAAGGTCAGGCTTGACAAAGCCCTGGCTGGGATGATTTAACTGGGAATTGGTCCTGCTTTGAGCAGGGGGTTGGACTAGATGACCTTCTGGGGTCCCTTCCAACCCTGATATTCTATGATTCTATGATGTGTTAATTATATTGAATCCCCAGTCATCACTTTGAGGGTAACAAGTTCTTGTCCCAAGATCAGGCCCAGTATATTTAAATGATTCTATAGTTGGGAACCCCGATGTGCACATTTGCAACACTCTCACTGTAGGAACTCCTCTATATTTACACATAGTTAATTAATACATTTAGCACAGTCACAACTGCCCCAACTCAGGATGGTAGATCGAGATACTACAGAATGGATCCATATACTCACAGCATGCCTTGCAGAACAAGCTGAAATGGGAGCCATCATCTCCCTCATCACCAGTGGCATAATTTTGACACCTCCCAAGGACTGCATCTCCTTCTCCTACCACCCCAAGGCTGGGATGCAACTCTTATAAGATGTTACGCTGACACCGCGATGTTTGATGCATATTCAGTAGGAGATGTTCCCCTTTTCCTCATTTGTATTTCCTCACCTTACTAAGGTTGGAGTGTCTTTCTTCTATAGATTAGTATATTAATGATCTCAACTTATCACATATGTCAATTCAATACTATGGCCCCGTTGTGGTTAGGTGTCAGAGGATGTGGCACATGTACTTGTTATATATGTCAACTTGTTGCCATGACACTCTTGGGGTTGGAGCATGTTCCTGTGGTCAGAAATTTCCCTTAAACACTCTATTTTCTGCTCCCCAATACTTGGGGTTTCTGTTGGGCTGTTTATCTGCGGAAAGTTTGTGTTAGAAGTTCGTAGGCCTCAAGCGTTACGGTAACTGCTGAAGCCAATGTCTTACAGGATACGGGCCTGTCGGTTCTTTGCGTTACTGCTGAATATAATAAAAGCAGAATATAACTGTAACGCATGGCCTGAAAGCCTTAAACATCCTGTAGGATGAATGACTCACATTCAACCCTTAAAGTCATGACGGGAAATAATGTTTGTGGTTTTTGCGCATTTACATGTATATGGGTAATGGTCGACACTGAAATCAACAGTCCCTGTCTATGCTGTATTCTGATAATTCAGAGATCAAAAAAAATCCTAGCATTTAAATGAATTGTAAACACAGGATATCTCAGTGTTCATCTCTCTTTGAAATGTATAGCAAATCATCTGTGAATGGTGGAGGAACAAGCCAAATGCCTTATGTTAATTCATATAGCTAAGTACTGATGGACCTCCTTCAAAGTCCTCCTAATTACCTTTTGTTCCCTGAGGAACTCCAACTTGTCAAAGAGGACATGAAATTCTATAAAGGATCCTTGGGTCCTGATTCTGTTCATCTCAGATCTGCTTAAACTTCATCAGGGGAAGTCTGAGTTGCAAGATGGGATCCCAGTTATGCTGGTACACCTTGAATATGATATTGGACATTGGACTATAACCTATGAACTATTTCTGAAAGAACTCTTTGAACATAAGAACATAAGAATGGCCATACTGGGTCAGACCAAAGGTCCATCCAGCCCAATATCCTGTCTGCCGACAGTGGCCAATGCCAGGTGCCCCAGAGGGAGTGAACCTAACAAGTAGTGATCAAGTCATCTCTCTCCTGCCATCCATCTCCACCCTCTGACAAACAGAGACTAGGGACACCATTCCTCACCCATCCTGACTAATAGCCATTAATGGACTTAACCTCGAGTAATTTATCCAGTTCTCTTTTAAACCCTGTTATAGTCCTAACCTTCACAACCTCCTAAACTGGGAGGAGAGATAGATATGCTGGAGGGTAGCGATAGGATACAGAGGGACCTAGACAAATTAGAGGACTGGGCCATAAGAAATCTGATGAGGTTCAACAAGGACAAGTGCAGAGTCCTGCACTTAGGACAGAAGAATCCCATGCACCGCTACAGACTAGGGGTCAAATGGCTCGGCAGCAGTTCTGCAGAAAAGGACCTAGGGATTACAGTGGACGAGAAGCTGGATATGAGTCAACAGTGTGCCCTTGTTGCCAAGAAGGCCAATGGCATTTTGGGATGTATAAGTAGGGGCATTGCCAGCAGATCAAGGGATGTAATCGTTCCCCTCTATTCAACATTGGTGTGGCCTCATCTGGATTACTGTGTCCAGTTTTGGGCCCCACACTGCAAGAAGGATGTGGAAAAATTGGAAAGCGTCCAGTGGAGGGCAACAAAAATGATTAGGAGACTGGAACACATGACTTATGAGGAGAGGCTGTGGGAACTGGGATTGTTTAGTCTGCGGAAGAGAAGAATGAGGGGGGATTTGATAGCTGCTTTCAACTACCTGAAAGGAGGTTCCAAAGAGGATGGATCTAGACTGTTCTCAGTGGTAGCAGATGACAGAATGAGGAGTAATGGTCTCAAGTTGCAGTGGGGGAAGTTTAGGTTGGATATTAGGAAAAACTTTTTCACTAGGAGGGTGGTGAAACACTGGAATGCGTTACCTAGGGAGGTGGTGGAATAAAGTTTTTAAGGTCAGGCTTGACAAAGCCCTGTCTGGGATGATTTAGTTGGGGATTGGTCCTCCTTTGAGTAGGGGTTGGACTAGATGACCTCCTGAGGTCCCTTCCAACCATGATATTCTATGATTCCTCAGGCAAGGAGTTCCACAGGTTGACTGTGCACTGAGTGAAGAAGAACTTCCTTTTTATTTGTTTTAAACCTGCTACCCATTAATTTCATTTGGTTGCCCCTAGTTCTTATATTATGGGAACAAGTAAATAACTTTTTCTTATTCACTTTCTCCACACTACTCATGATTTTATAGACCTCTATCATATTCCCCCTTAGTTTCCTCTTTTCCAAGCTGAAAAGTCCTAGTCTCTTTAATCTCTCCTCATATGGGACCCGTTCAAAACCCCTAATCATTTTAGTTGCCCTTCTCTGAAACTTTTCTAATGCCAGTATATCTTTATTGAGATGTGGAGACCACATCTGTACGCAGTATTCAAGATGTGGATGTACCATGTATTTATATAAGGCCAATAAGATATTCTCTGTCTTATTCTCCATCCCTTTTTTAATGATTCCTAACATCCTGTTTGCAACTACAAAGCTCACCATCTCTGCTATGAATCTGAATCTCAAGAATTGAACTCATGTCTAAATGTATATTGGTCTTTTAACCATACTGTCTCTCTTTTGTTTTTTAATAAAGTTTAGTTTAGTTGATAAGAATTTGCTGTATGCGTGTATTTGGGTAAGATCTGGAATATTCAATAACTTGGGAAGTAATGTGTCTGAGCCTTTGGGATTGATAGGACCTTTTCTTTTATATGATGAAATAAATTTTTCAGAAATCATCATATTTGACTTGGGTACCTGGATGGAGGCATGAGGCTGGGTCACTTTAAGGGACCTGTATTGTTTTGGACTTCTGAGTAACCAGTGCAGTAATAGAGAAGCTGTTTTATGCTGCCTTGGTACATTTAAGTATTGAATTATCCATCAGCTTTGGGGTTTGTCTGCCCCATTCTTTGCAGTTCACCCTAGTTGAGTGACCTCGGCTGACTCTCCACTGGGACCCCAGTCACAGTAATGCAGAACAGCAAATGTAATAAAGGCAAGATAGCCCACTGGGTTAGAATGGCAAGCGCTCTGTGTTTGTGCAATGCCTTGCAGAATGGATGCTTACTGGGTATGTCCACACTGCATCTGGGAGGATGCAGATGTGCAGATGTTTCGTCTTGGGCTGGAGCTCGGCCTCTCAGCCCTGGGGCAGGGAGGAGACGGGGATGGGCGAGAGCCCGAGCCCCAGCCCCAGTCGCAACGTCAAAGCAAGATCCGCACAGCTATTTTTAGCGCAAGCCCCATTCACGCAAGTCTGTGGCGAGAAGCTGGGAGACTTGCTCCCAGCTGCTATACAGACATGCCCGTGGGTGCCTGGGGGCACTACCATAGTACAAACGCTAAATAATGACAACCAGAAAAGTCATGTGAGAAAGTCGATCTGAAGGAGGGGTAGCAGAGGAAACTTTTTGAAGTCAGATTTCAAGAGGGGAAGTGACTCAGTGCCTTGGAAAGAGACGGGACGGTGAGGAGACTACCAAAGAGGGATGGCAGCCTCACACACTGGGATCAGAGATTAATGGCCTAATTCTAGCCAGATTAGAGACGCTGTACACATTCCTCTCCAACCTCGCTCTAACCACATCAGGGGAGGAAGGGGCTCCGCTGTGGAGGCCTTTGGACCCTATAAGCCACCATCAAACAGAACTCAGAGTATGTCACATTTTTGGCAACAATACATGAGGCCCAGCTGATTTCTGTCTCGGATTGGGTCACCGGCAGGACTCCTGCCAATTTTGCTAGATCACTGTGTTACTTCCAGATGTTGCTTTAAGAGGGAACCCGGCCAAAAACCCCATCCTAAGATTTTGGTGTGGCTTTTTTTCTCTTGCCTTAAGATCAGATCGGAAAGGCACTGTGTGTATGCATGTGTGTATCCATGTATGTGTGTGTCTCTCTGCTGAAGGGCCATGGAATGATTTTCCCCCTGGAGAAGGTACAACATCAGAAGGTGCAAGATAAACCTTAACCGACTCTTCGCACGGTGCTGCATGGCTTCTCTCCTTCGACGGGCCGAACCTCCCCGGAGCTTCGTTGCAGCCTGAGGGGAGAGCTGATTCCATGTGGCACTCGGTGATGCAGTCGGTGAACCCTGCGTAGTTTGATCCTGTCTTTAGTACCCGGCCCAGGCAGTTCAAGGAGAGAGAAGCAGACCCAAGGAGGACAGCGCCAATCAGAAGGTACCGGTCCCCACTGAAAGATTTTGACGTTGGACCAAAGGGACAAGGATGGGGTGGACTCAGCTGAGCTGCCCTTCCCACCCTCCTCCCCCCTCTGACTTCCTCTGCAAACCCCATGTCCTCCATTAGATGTGTCAGGGTATTTTACATAACTAATCCTTAAAGAGCTCTTTTACGCCCTTAAACAATTTCACAATAAATTGGTGCCGGCAGCCCAGGGCTCCTGACGCCTAACCCCGCAATCAGCACTGAAACGTGCTGACGGGGACATGGCTATTTTAGGTCGGAAGCTCCACAGGGACCTAATCAAATTGGGGGCAGGTGGGGGGGGGGGGGAGGGAGGGAGAGCTGCATGATGAGGAGGAATGATCTAACTGCCTCCCCTGTGCTGGAAGGGTCTGAATGAGTAGGTGCCACGAGGGTGAAAGGAGCAAAGAGGCACCTTTCGGGAGTCTGATGCAATGGCCTGGCCAGTGTGCAGAAGCTAGAGTACAAAACAGGGTGCTCGGATGTGTTACCAGTGGACGGAGGTATTATCAAGCCGTTTATAACATGACGGTGTGTCTGCTGGGGGAGTGTCGGGTTCCCAAGCAAGAGCGGTAAAGGAGATGCTAAGAAACAGTTCAGAGATGCTTAGCAGGGGGTCTTGTGAAAGACACATTGTTATCTTGATTTTGATGTTTTACCCTAAAAGAGGAGAGTAAGAAGTGTCTTGACTGAGGTGTTCACAATATTGAACCCCAGCCAGGTGATTCGGTCTAAGCTCCCCTGTAATGTGTGAGCAAGGAACCGGGCCGTGAAACGGAAAGGGAGTACATTTATGGTCCGTGCACGACTGCTGGCATGGCCAACCTGTGGGACTCACCGCTACAGCTGGCCATGGAGACTACTGGTGTCAGAACGTTTTTGTAAAGGACTGAATAGGTTTGTGTTTGTTAATAGTATTTGCTGCTACCTGAGTTTGAGCTATGGTGGAAATGTAATTGTGGCTAACGAGTCTGGGCATCTAGACGCTGAGCACCTTCAAAGCCATTCAATAGATCGCCATGCCATAAACCAAGTCCCCCAGGCCATAGCATTGCACCGTGGGGCAGGCGTCCTCTGCAGTTGTTTGGCCGTGCTGTGTTCATCCAGCATAAACCTTTGCCGGTGGCGGGGTGTGCACTCAGATCCCATGGGGCTGGGTGCAGAATAAGAACCTGTATAAAATACATATGAGAGCAGATGCGCCATTGGTCTGGTCTGATGTCATTCCTCTGTTCAGTGAAACAGACAGCGATATTCTAGAGACAAGGTGGGTGAGGTCATATCTTTTACTGGGCCAACTTCTGTCTGTGAGAGAAAGAAGCTTTCCAGCTTCCCCAGAGTTCTTCTTCAGGGCTGGGAACCTAACACAGATACAACAATGCTGCGTACAGCGATAATTCTGACAGATCTATTTACAGCCTTTTCACAAATGGATTAAAGACGATCCCTAGGAATCCAAGATTCATCAAAGCAGCAGAGTGAGCATTTCCACAAATCCACCTCCTGTGAACTCCTCACACTCCTGTCTGTCTCGAGAGGAGCACTCCTTCATCCTCTAATTATTCAGCATGGAATTCAGCTTCCTCACTAGCCTGAATTACCCCCACGAATTAGCAGAGCAACACCCAGAATTGCCAATGAAGTCGATCATTTGCTCCGCCAGCTAATTTGAGGGACCCCACAGACCCCACAGACACTTCCTCCCAGCCTAGGGCCCTTTTCTCCTAGACACACACTTCCTCCAAGAAGATGGACTCTTGTCTTCTTCATACTCTTGCATCCCTTATCGATGAGCCAGCCGAGACCCATACAGCTGCTCTGGGCTGTATTGACATCTGCTCTTCTCTTCTGTCTCTAACTTACTGCTGCTGAATTCAGAGCTGGACCCTAATGAACCTGTCTCCGTGTACTCTCATCTACCTGCCTGATGTCTAAGAGGAAGGCAATGTCTTGGGGTAGGGTCACTAGAACATTAGAAAACCAGAAATGGGGGAATGGGAGTGGTTGGGTGAAGAAAGAGAAGCAGGTCAGCTTTCAATGGCCAGGTGGTTGCAAGTGAAGGCCAGCCATTTAAGTCTCTGCAAAAGTCTTGAGCAAAATGGTAGCTGGAGGCAACAGGAAGATGTTGACATCATCCTACAGGAAGTCAGTGTATGTTTCTAACTTCCCACAGCAGGTGAAGGTCATTCCACACCTGCTGGTGCTCACTGATTGGGGCATGGAAGTCTCTGTGCTGAGTTCTTGTGTGCCTGCCTATAGATGGAAAAGTCCAATGAGATCCACGGTCTGCCTAGGGCTTGTTCAGGATTCATTCCCTACTCTCCAGTGTTCTGTCCCATCTAGTTTGAAATGCCCCCAAGGGTTCAGTTGATTGGATCTCACGCCTAAGCTATTCCCTTGTAAATTTACATGTCACAAGACAACAGTGTGGGTAGATGAGTTTGCTGAGCGCCCACTTTGGCATTTCTGTAACCTTCGAGCACAGTCTTGCCAAAATTCTGTTCTCCTTTTTCCAGAAGAAACTCCAAAATTACCGGTCATGTCAGCAACTTTCCTCATGATTTAACTTGGCGTGGTTTTGTAAGAGGCAATTGTGAAAGAATAAACAGGACTGACGCTAGTGAATTGGATTCCTCTTTTCAAGCGTTGGCTCCCTTTGGTTATCAAGGATACGGCTCTGGTATAAGAAGTCAGATCTTGCTGTGTTCAGCAAGCGCAGGTCCTGTATTGGCAGGAATCTGCCCGGCCCTTGCTAATTGCTGCTTGACTTCTATACTAGTGTCTCATATAGGGTGAAATTCACCCTCTGCAAAGATGACCAGAAGGCTCTGTGCACTGTTCAGGTGGGACTTAGATGAGGCAAAGACATAGTGCAGGCCTTCTGAATGGGAGCAAATTTCATGCATAGCTCTTAAATAAATAGCAGTGGGCATGAATTACGCAGCATGATGCCGCTGATTCTCTCTGGGCTTTTCCCAGTGTCTTTTTCAGTCTCATTGGTTGGTGGCGACGGTTGGTTTGATTGGCAGGCATATTGGTGTCTGGCTTTCTCTCCATTTGTTTTCAGAATTATTCGCTCCTGCAAGCCACTCCCTTCTGCGTCTGGGTCTCCAAGCCAGGCTCCTCTCTCTCCTCATTTGCAATAGTTGGCTGATCACAGTGCAATTCCGTTTACAAGGTGTTACACGAAACAAAACTGGGTGGGGTCTATTCCCCATCTCCACTTCCGGCAGCAGCCTGGGGTTCCTCGGAAGCCTCCTGGACTTTGCCTTGGGGAGCTGATGAGGCCCAAGGCGCTCACAAGCTGAGATGTCACAGCCGTGAACCTCCAGTGTAAATAGATCGCACACAAACACTCTGAACCCAGGGGCGTGTGGCCATCACACTGCCTACACCACACAGACCCACTCCCACTGCTCTCCGCACAGCCTCCAACTCTGCTGCCTCGAACGTGCTGACTCCCTTGTAGGTGCCATGGCTCCAGGAATTAAAACAAGGTCCTTGAATGGAGTACTTGTAACTCAGCTCCACTGCATTTGCCCACCCCTGCCCCTCCCCATGAGCCACTGAACATAAGAATAAGAATGGCCACACTGGGTCAGACCAAAGGTCCATCTAGCTCAATATCCTGTCTTCCAACAGTCGCCAATACCAGGTGCCCCAGAGGGAATGAACAGAACAGGGAATCCTCAAGTGATCCATCCCCTGTTGCCCATTCCTAGCTTCTGGCAAGCAGAGGCTAGGGACGCCATCACTGCCCATCCTGGCTAATAGCCATTGATGGGCCTATCCTCCATAAATGTGTCTAGTTCTTTTTTGAACCCTGTTATGGTCTTGGCCTTCACAACATCCGCTGGCAAGGAGTTCCACAGGTTGACTGTGTGTTGTGTGAAGAAATACTTCCTTTTGTTTGTTTTAAACCTGCTGAACAGAGGAATGACATCAGAATGCTGCTCAGTGGGAAATCTTCTATCCCCCGAGGGGTACTATCCCTTCCACCGCTAGGTGCTGAATCCATAGGCAGAAGTCTTTGGGGCACAAATTGTACTATAGAAAGGGCGAGAGGTATGCAGGTCCTGATGCGTGACAGTTGAGGTGTGTTTCTATTACCTCCTGGAGCTGTGCACAGGTTGCACATGTTCCTGTGCAGACTCTCTTGCTTTGGTTACTTGCTTCTTACTCTCGAAGTTACCCCACCTTTGTCCTGTGTTTGTATTACACTGCCACTCGAGTGGAAGGACCGTTCTCCAGGCTCTGATCAGAAACATGACCAGTGGCCCTCCTGATTCCTTAGCACTGAGCTTTGGACACAGCGGACACCCTGATTTACATCCATGAGGAAGCCAAGGCTGGCTAGGGAGTTTCTTTCTCTTCACTGCTAGGAAATCTCAAATGTCCCGGAATTGCTGGCAAGACTTCCGTCACTAATGCAGATCTAGGCACTGGCTGCAGTCAGAGAAAGTTCCGCGCATGCTATTCCCTTCCACTGCTGTATTTCGCTCTGCGTTTCTCAGAAGCAGAGACGGGTCCTGGCAGATTTGCCCAGACAGACTCCCTCGTTCCAAAAAGCCCAAGGGAAGAAAGAGTGGTTTTGTCAGCCAGCAGCTTTCTGAGCCACTGTTAGCACATCTCAGTCAATCTGCCATCTTGGAATGCTTTCCCCAGGAAGGGCACTTCAAGGAGCCGCTCTGTGGAAAGCTAGTGCAATGTCTGGGAGCCATCCCCTGACCAGATCTTTGGAATAACGAGAGAGAACAGCCACCCAGAGAATCCTCTTCAGGTTTTCCCGGAGCCCTATGGGGCAGGCACAGGGCATTGGTTGTTCGGGAGATAACCCATGCAGTGGAGACATGATTGATAAAATTCATGGTTTCTATAGCTGACTGCCAACCCACCTCAATGTCTGAAGGGACGCCTAATGGGGTGTAACACTTAGTACCCCTGCTTTTATTTGAAATGGAAAATAAAATTAGAAGGGATAAAAGCTCAGTATAACGTCAGATTAACCTGGAGAACTACCTCCCTCCTGATAGTGCTCTGACAAATGTCCTGGTGAAAAATGAAGCAAAGAATTAGGCTCTTTGGAATAAAAATAGCCCTTCAGTTAGGTGCTCAGATACTACGGGGATGAATGCAGTATAAAACCGTAGGTGGCTGGTGAAGTTATACTAGGTATACTGGGTAACAAACCCAAGAGCTATTAACCCTCAGACTTTGGGGCAAAGGCTGTTCAAGCCCTGGATCAGGACGTGGATCATGCATCAAGGGAGAATGGTTCAGAATCAGCCAAGGAGGTGAAGCTGAGGACTAAGAAAAACTGGCTCCAACGACCTGAGCTGTGGATGTTTTTATCAACCTCGTTTCGATGAGGTGCAAGTCTTGAGAGCTGCCAAGAAAGTAATTATCTTTCCCATTTTCAGCACTGCTTTGGTTTGCATTTGCAGCCCTCACCTGTAAATTGTGCCAAGGCAGCATTATTCCTCTGGTTGTTTTAATCACACTTTAAGATCTTCCCCATGTATCTGCTGGAACAGACCAGCCCTGTGATGGAAATAGGGCTGGATGATTTAAGGGAAACCCTAATGGGCTTTGAGGATGTTACAATGCCTGGCCTACAGCAGAATGTCTGGGAGGAAGAGCTGTGTGCTGAATGCTAATTAAACAGACACCACTATTGTTGGGAAGGTTTAGGACAAACTCTATTCACTGCATTGCCCGAGAAAGGTTAAATTTGCTTGAATAGGGTCAGATGTGTTCTCCTTGATTTGTCCGTGAAGGAGGAAGGACTGAGGCATGAGACATGAGCGAATGGCTCCTGTGATATATTCCGCATACACTACATTCAGTAGAAAACAGCATTTTTTAAAAAAATCAGGGAGTCAGATTAACAAACCCAATCTAGTTATGACTATTTAAAATGATCAGATTCTTTTCCCTCCCCAGTTATGGAGTGTCAGAGCAGAGGACTGGGAACCAGCACTCCTGGGTTCCTTTCACAAGATCACACCTGACACATTGTGTGGCCTTGGGCAAGTCACTTAACTGCTCTGTGCCTCAGTTTACCCATCTTTAAAAGAGTTATTATAGTACTGACCTGCCATCCCCGTGGCACTTTGAGGCTTAACGTTTGGACAGCACTGCAAGTTCCTCTTCATCTCTCTTCTCTTTTCCACTTTTTCTCTCCCTCTCCATTTGTCTTTGTTTCTTTCTATCTTTGTCTTTTTAAAAACATCCATACAGCAGTTGGGGGTAGTTTCTTGATACAGTGAAAAAAACACTTTCCTGTATGTTCTTACCACGTTCCTGAGAATCCTGATCGGATGGTACTATATGGGTGGGGACCCTCCCTTTCTGATGTTACCCACAAAATGCACCTTAAGGACACAAAAGAACTCGGATTAAGCTCGGCCCAGCTGCATGCACTCATTGTAGTGTCCACCACTGGGCCAAGATCTCAAAGAGCAGCTTGTCAGAGTCTGGTGCCCTCTGACCCAAACCCGGGACCTACGCTTGGCTTGGTTTGAAGACCCAAACTCTGAACCCCAGGCTCAGCCCTATGTGGCTCTGAGCCCCACTTCCTCTTTGGCTCAGCCCCACCATAACTGAAATATGCCTACCGTAACTTCACTGTAGCCATGGAGTGCAGGAGCATTGTGGGTAGTCAGATGCAAATGAGCCCACTGAACAAAAACACATTGAACTGCCA
The DNA here is from genome assembly GCF_965140295.1 of Lepidochelys olivacea. Lineage (NCBI taxonomy): Eukaryota > Metazoa > Chordata > Testudines > Cheloniidae > Lepidochelys > Lepidochelys olivacea. Next base: position 30,644,676 of record NC_140425.1, on the reverse strand, counting down.
TGTTTAATGCTTGCTCACACATATAGTGTGGTTCTTTGTCACCGGCTAGTGGCTTGACTATTTAACGATGTTTATGAGTCTTCTGCTGCCTCTCAGCTAATGAACCTGGTCCTTAAACTCAGCCACTTTAATAACACTCCCTAGCTCTTATATAGCGCTTTTCACCTGTAGTTCTCAAAGAGCTTTACAAAAGAGGTCAGCATCATTATCTCCATTTTACAGATCGGGAAACTGAGGCACGGAGCGGTGAAGTAACTTGCCCACTCTTGCCCAGAAGGCCAATGGCCAAGCCAGGAATAGAAACCAGGTCTCCTGAGTCCAAGTCCAGGGCTCTAGTCCCGAGGGAGTCTTTTACACCTGGAGATCCTAGCAGCAATCCCAGAGATGACTCAGCGGGGGTGTCATTTCAGGGGGTGGAGAACAGCTGCTTCCTTTGCCTTGGTGGGAGGTCTTTTTATTCCATGCATTACTTCAGACCCGCCAATGAGTGGATGCAGCTGGGCAGAGCTCAATCCCACTTCTCTTTTATGGCCCTAAAATACATTTTGTGGGTAACATCAGAAGGGGAGATTATTCCCCACTCCAATAATCCTCCTCCTCCCCCCCCACCACAAAAAGCAGTGAAATAAAAACCAGCTGGTCAGAGAAGGCCGAATGACTGGGGTGAGAAGGTCACCAGATGCAGACGGAGTCGGCCTGCCCCGGCTTGCAATGCCCTCTGCATTTGTCGTCGCTGAACCTTCTGCTCTGGTTTGGACGTGTAGCTCCACTGAAAACAACCAGAGTGTGGGGGCTGATGCAGAAACGCACGCCCACGTTTTGCAGGGGCGCCTCGGCTTGCCAAACGGAAGCCTTATTTGAAAAATGTAGACCTTGCTCTCAAAGGGATTCTTTGCCTTCACAGCCAAGCCAAGCAGTCCTGGGGGGATTAACTTCCCCATGCTTTTCACACTAGGGCCCGCTTCTGTCTGTCTCCCATGCCCGCGGTGACGCCCTGGTTGTTCCCCGAGGAATGCCAATGGCTCCAAGCACTGAGCAGGCTCCTGCCCAGCCTCTGCAGTTGTGTGGAGGATGCAGTTTTCTCCTTCGAAGAAGGAAGTAACCCGTGTGTGTGTCTGCTGTGGTTGGGAGTGGCGGACAGAGTGCTCTCCTGTCGCTCTGTGAGTGTGACTGGACGGAAGGGGAGCTTTCCACACTGGTGTACCAGGCTGTGGAGAGACCCAGAGCTGTGTGTTACCGGGCCAAATGTCTCCCTCAGCAACAGCGAGCTTTGCTGGCGCTTAGACTGTGTCTCAGCTTCCCGCTGCACCCGGCTGTCATCTCCTTGAGTCTTTCCTGGCCCGAACCTCACCTAGCAGGTCACAATTAGTGACCTCAGGCTCCTGAGGTCCTCAGAGATGTTTCTCTGCAATGAAAAGCCTCTACCCTTGTGCATTCCCAGTAGATATTAAGTTTGCTGCTCTGCTGAGTTAGTACATTGCAACTTATTAATTCAACTGGGGTAAATAGACCCTTTCCTTCAAGCACAGCACTGAACTGACTTGCAGGAAAAGTGGAACACTTCCATGGGTGGATGGTGCTGTATGTCCAGTTTTGACAGAGGTGGGCTCCATCTGGGTTCTCACTGATTCACCTCCTTAAAAACACCTGCTTTCTTTGCCCAGTGGCTGCTGGGATGCAGTGATGGCCTTCAGAAAAGCATGCAGTAGGACTGTGTATCACAGGAGATGTTCCATTTGGTAGGATAAACAGCATTGGGATGGGGTCTGAGTTTGCTGTTACCACCCAAGAAAGAGATTGTGGAGTCACTGTAGACTGTTCTCTGAAAACAACTGCTCATTATTCAGCAACAGTCAACATTCCTAACAGAATGTTAGGAACTATTGGGAAAGAGACTGAAAATATCATATTGCCACTATCTAAATCCATGGTGCACCCATACCTTGAGTACTGTGCCCGGTTCTGGTCGCCCCATCTCAAAAAGATCAGAGTGGAACTGGAAAAGATTCTGAGAAAGGCAACAAAGATGATCAAGGGTCTGGAGCGGCTTCCATATGAGGAGAGATTAAAAAGGTTAGGGGTGTTTGGCTTAGAGAAGCGTTGACTGAGGGCCGATATGTTCAAATTCTATAAAATGATGAATGGGGTGGAGAAAGTGATTAGCGAAGTGTTATTTACCCTCTCCCACAATACAAAGCCCAGGGCTCACTCAATGAAATTAATAGGCAGCAGGTTTAATACAAACAAGAGGAAGTACTTTTTCATACAACGCACAACTAACCTGTGGAACTCATTGCCGTGTGATGGCCAAAAGTATAACTGGGTTCAAAAAAGAACTGGATAAGTTCAAGGGTGGATCATTCCATAATTGCCGTGTTCTGTGACTCCCCTCCCAACTCTGGAACCGGCCACTGTCAGAATCCAGATTCTGGACAAGATGGACCATTGTCTGACCCAGTACGGCAGGTGTGATGGGATGTTCCCACCCAGTCATGTTCAGAGGTGTCACAGTTCTCACCATGCCTATTTTCACTCTTGTGGACAGTTTTTTAAAAATTGAAATAGAGACACCACATCCTATTGCGAAATATCACTTCCTCCTGGTTTTTTCTTTTTCTTTTAGAAAGGAGAAGTGTTGACTTAGCTAAAAATCTATCAACTGTGTGTGCAGAAATTACAGAACCATGAGTCAGTTTCATATGTAACCCTAATTGTTCAGAAGTGCCGGACAGCTGTAATCCTGACTCAATTTGTATGTGGATTTAGAACTCTGAGATTACCCAATTGATCACACTCAGACCAGGTAAATATATCCCTATTTATAATCTAAATTCCTTCCTGATTATTCACAGGATTGCTTCTATCATTGGCTCTCTTGGATAGTGGGTGGGATCTAAGAGGGTACAAAGTGCAACAGTCAAATCCTGGGGAAATGCATTCTTTGCAGAGACTGTGCAGGAAAAGGTTTATGGCATTTGCTGTTACAAAGGGATGACAGGGAAACTCAACAGCATTGGCAGGTGCTGGTACTGCGGTGACGGTTCTGGAATGATTGAGGGGTGTTTTCCCCATGGTCGTTGTGAGAATGATTTTGCTGGTTAGTCAAGTTTCCCAAACTCAGATTCTTCAGAGAGTCTTTTCATCCTCTCTTTGTTATTCCAGCATCAGGGTCTCATTGTTAATGAATGATTAATTATAGAGGTAAAGTCTAATCCTGATGTGTGGGGATTTACATGCATCTAGTTCTGCAGCAGAAGGCTCTGTGCATGGAGCTTGCACATGGTGCATTGTACAGTCATCTCCTTGCATGTATCTTTCTGCTTGTGTGGGAGAAAGCTAGTTTGCTCACCCTGAAGTTTCTTACAGACTTTCGAAAGTAGGGCATAGAAGAGTCATTCTTTAGAAAGAGAGAAGGTGGAGAAACCTCGCCAGAGAAGCTAGATTGGAATAGTTATTCTTTTTGGTAGCACTGTCGCATCTTCATCGGGGGTGGCTTGGCAGCCTTGGTTAAAGCAGAACCAGATAGGTGCGTGCCTTGGATCAAAAGCCCATCCTCAAAAGTCTCCAGAGCCTTGAGAATGTCCCACAATGTTTATTTTCATTTTCACAAGTGGTCCTGCGAGTTCTTTTGGAAGTTGTGGGACTCTTGTGTGAAAGCCTAACCCCGTGAGCTCTTCAGCCCAAGTTCAGGGCCAAAGTAGCTCAGAAATGCCTCATTTCAGCTGCCGGATGCTCAGCTGAGCTGAATCTCTACAGCTGGTGAGAGTCACTCATCACGGCGCTGGATCCTTGTCCAGGGGTGATCTGCTTAGTAATTAACACTAATGGAGAAGAGGGATGTGATGATCCCAGACTGAGGCTTGTAACACACACAGTTCTTTGCACTGGATTGGATCTGGATCATGGCATTTTGCCAAAGCCCTGGCTATGGGGCAGCCTGCCGCCATCTTGACCCAAAAGGGACCCCAGGAAGCCAAATTTCTGCCATAGTTCCGAGGATTGCTTAGACTGCTCCACCTCTCGCTGGCCAGCTCTGAAGGCGAGTCTGGAGGTGGGGATCATATGTCCCTCTCTCCTCTCCCAAATCCTGTGGGGGGAATAGCATTTTAGAGGGGCATGAAAGGAGCAGCCTCTGCATTGCCTTGACAGCCAGGAGGCAAGTGTCCCCGTCCTTGTTTTTGGATGATTGGAGAGACTTCTTATGCGCTCCCCATGCGCCCTAGAGCCAGGGACAGGCAGGCCTGCGGTGACAGTACGTAGCTCTTTGCCTTTCCAAAGCACTCTGTATAGACTTTGGGCGACTCCCAGTTTGCCTGAGTCATAAACCAAAGCAGGACCTCCAGATCTGGCCCCCAATCCTTGAGGATCCTTTCGGAGTGAATTGTAGTGGGGGGAGAATGCCGTAGCTCAGAGACCAGGGATGGCCAGGCAGCAGAAAGCACCGGAGTTCTAGGCCCGGCGAGTGGCCCACCCAGCAGAACCGAGAGGCAGGGCATTGTTTTACCAGCTGCAGAAGGGTGGGGACTAGCGAGAGAACAGCAGAGCTTTTCTTTGCAGTGGTTTGGCAGTGGGAAGCCCCCCAGAGCAGCTGAGGAGGCTGCAGGCAGCTGGGAGATGCTCCCAGCTCAACAGAATTTCTCATGACTTGATTGTTCCTGGAGGGCCCAGCTCTCACGGGAATTTTTCACCTTGACAAATGGAGTCCCGGGGAGCTATACTGGGTGTCTGCTATAAAGGGAGACATCTCCCTCCCCCCCACCAAACAGTGACAGCCACAGGAATCCGCCCCCAAGCAGCCAAAAATACCACAGAGGATAAAAAGGCCATTTTCTTTTTTCATTTCTTTCTCCTCTGTCTCGGACATCCCTGCATGGTTTGCAACAGACCCTGCTTCCGATGCTCTGCTTGTCTCAGTAGCCAGGGTGCAGTGACGATATTGACTTGTGCTTGGCTCAGCCCCAGGGCAGGACTGAATTCCCCCCGGCTGCCCCTTCCAAATCTCCTGCAAGGCTGAAAGCCTGCGCGTAATTTCTTCGAGAAGCAGACTGGACTGAGTTCGTCACCTGAGCAATGATGTAGATGTGGTCAGGAAAATGGAAGCAGTCTGCATGCTGCTGCCGTTCCTTGCCAGCCTCACTGGAAGAGCTCAGAGGTCTGCACAGGGGCTGAGGCATGGGGGTGGGGGCATGCAGGTAGACAGGGAAAGAAAGGGGTATGTGGGCCGTGAAAATGGAATTGTGCCCACCCTTGCACGCAGCAATCTAAGGGGAGGATGACTCACTTTGGCGTCTACATTGAACTAGGCCATATCCCCGGCTGGCTCTGGCTTGTTACTGCTTCCAGGTGGCATCAGGGTCCGTGCGAGCACATCCAGGTTTGCAGGGTTGCCTCCTGATCGTTCAGCATTGTATACTCTCTTTGCACTGTGTCAAGGATGATGCAAGGGACGGGGTGGCGGAGAATCAGGCACTTGCTCATGAACCATCAGGGGGCATTTCCTGACTTCACTGTCTCCAGATGTTCCTGTAAATGTCCCGGGTCAATGAGCCGGTTCGCTAGAGTTTCATAGAATTTGGATTTCATAGAATCTCAGGGTTGGAAGGGACATCAGGAGGTCATCTAGTCCAACGCCCTGCTCAAAGCAGGGCCAATCCCAAATTTTTGCCCCAGATCCCTAAATGGCCCCCTCAAGGATTGAACTCACAACCCTGGGTTTAGAAAGCTAGTTCTCAGGGAAGCAAACAAGCAGCCACGGCGCTCCAGCACAGTGCCACCAAAGTCAGTCGGCATTTCCAAAGAATCCCTTCAGTGCGCCCGGAGCGCATCAGCGTGGTAGAACGGCACAACAGCTGGGCAGGGGTCTCGGTGAGCCGTGATTCCCAGCGAGACAGAGCCACGACGGTGACCCAGGCTCTATGAGCATTTACACAGTTAGCTCCTGAGCTAGAGGGCTGTCTGTGGGTGCTACAGAGTTAGAAACCAGTGAGACCCAGAGAGCTCGGAAGGGCTCAAAGGGTTTTGAAATGGGAAATGAACAAGTTTTGGCTGAAATTTAAGAGGTTTGGTCTGGATAAGCTCTTAAAAATTGGCTGGCTTACCCAGACCTTTTTGGTTTAGGATTTTCAGATGAGGATCAAAGATTGTTGTTTTTCTGCAAGCTCTCCAGTGCCTCCTCACTTGGCCCGCGCAGCATGGCCTGATGGCCCTGGCAGTAGATGTTCGTTTCTGCTGTTTCCTAATGAAGCCAGAGGTGCTGCAGAACGAACAGCAGCAGGAAGGCCCAGGTTCACAAGGCCCTTAAGCATGTCCCTGGCTTCGGCCCTGATCCTGCACCCTAGCAGTCAATGGGCGTTTTCTCGCTGACTTTAGTAGGAGCAGGACCGAGCTCTCTGAACCTGTCAGTTGCCTCATCTCATTGACTTCGGTGGTGCAACTTAACGTTAGGCACGTGCTGAAGTACCTTGCGGAATCAGGGCCTGTGGTAAAGTAGCCACCCTAACCTGCCCCCTCCTGACTGGCTGTAGCATTGCAGTGCCTTTTGCCTCAGTTTCCTCCACCTTCTTTTAGCCTATTCCAGATGTAGCAGAGCTCTGGCCCTCCAACCAGGTCACTTTACAGCATCCTGCCCCTTCCGGGGTCACAGAGCCCTTTATCCAAGTCCAGCACCAATGTATCCAACCCTTCCGCCGGGCTGGGCTCAGCGGGCTGCCACCTCTGTACGGGTGTCAATCTGCGGCTCTTGCTGCTCCCTGGTCCAATCAGTCCCTGCTCCAGGGGCTGGCACGCTCCTCCCTTTCCTCAAGGTTTCCGGCAGGCTCCAGATGGTTCAGGTTCCTACAGACAGGGCACTTCCCACCTGGTCTCCTCTCCCCAACTGAGCTCACACAGCTCTTGCTGGAGACAGGCCCTGCTATCCCTCAGCTGGGCTTCATTTCTAATTCATCCTGGTCCACTCTCCAGCTTCCCCCCCTGGCTGGTTAATTGGTCTACCAGGCCCAAATCCCCCTTTCACAACCTCTGAGGTAATCACTGCATCGTGGGGCCCCAAAGAGTTAATCAGACTTTCTCTGCACCCACAGCTGCTGGAGTTCAGTTTCAGGTTTTTGGAGAAAGGCCCAATTGGTTTAGTCTCACTGAAAACTTTGCCTGCATCTGGTATTTACTACATCCTTATTTACTTTATGGAGAAAGTAAATAAGGAAGTGTTCTCTATTCCTTCCCATAACACAAGAACTAGGGGGCACCAAATGAAATTAAGAGGCAGCAGGTTTAAAACAAGCAAAAGGAAGTATTTCTTCAGACAACATACTTTCCGCAGGATGTTGTGAAGGCCAAGACACTAACAGGGTTCAAAAAAGAACTAGATAAATTCATGGAGGATAGGACTATCAATGGCTATTAGCCAGGATGGGCAGGGATGGTGTCCCTAGCCTCTGTTTGCCAGGAGCTGGGAATGAGCGACAGGGGTTGGATCACTGGACAATTCCCTATTCTGTTCACTCCCTCTGGGGCACCTGGCACTGGTCACTGTCGGAAGACGGTATACTGGGCTAGATGGACCTTTGGTCTGACCCAGTGTGGCCGTTCTTATGATATATATGCTGATATTTACAGTTATACAGCACTGTAAGTGTGCAGAGCAGTGGACAATAAAATGAGCCCAAAGCTAAAACCCTGCTGCAGAGCAACTAGTGTCTAGCCAGACGAGCAGGTTAAAGAGCCCCAGACAACCACCTGGGATAAAGACAGAACAGACACCTGAGCTGGCAAGTTATGTCATTGGCATTTCAAGAAATCCATGGATTGCTGGGGGGCAGGAGGGATTGCTTTCTTCTCACTGTAAAACTCTGTCCATTAGGGCATTTGTCCTTGCTCCAAAGCATCAGGCAGTGGCCCCTAGATGTGAAATGATACCAGACTTCTTGGGCCAACAGTTGGATTTAATACGGCGACTCTGGTTTTTATGACATTCAGAAATAAAAACTTTGGCAGCAAACCATTACTTGGGGCAGATCTGCAGGAGTTTATTTCTCTCGGAATGGGACTCCGTTAGCTCAGTCACCAGCAGATAGCTGATCCCCAGCTGAGAGGATTCCTCAGACTCCGTATTTTCTAAGCATTGAAGCCTGCTCACTTTCTATGCCTGCCTCATAAGCCCTCTCCATCAGTGGGTTGACCCTGCCAGACTCTGAGCACTGTCTGCAGGATTTGGGATTGATGTTAGGTGCATTCGTGAAGGTAGCTGAGTGGCCAGAATAGCACTAGCTCTGCCCTCCATGTAAATCGCTACAACCTAATTGCAGCAAAGACCGCTGGCATTTGGAAGCAGAGTGGTCGCACCTACTTTCTGCAGCACGTGGTGGGGAGGACTAAAATGACCCTATGCTGGGGGGAGAGGCAGATATGCTGGAGGGTCAGGATAGGGTCCAGAGTGACCTTGACAAATGGGAGGATTGGGCCAAAAGAAATCTGATGAGGTTCAACAAGGACAAGTGCAGAGTCCTGCACTTAGGTCGGAAGAATCCCACCCACTGCTACAGGCTGGGGACTGACTGGCTAAACGGCAGTTCTGCAAAAAAGGACCTAGGGGTTACAGTGGTCGAGAAGCTGGGTATGAGTCAGCAGTGAGCCCTTGTTGCCAAGAAGGCTAACGGCATATTGGGCTGCATTAGTAGGAGCATTGCCAGCAGATCGACGGAAGTGATTCTTCCCTTCTGTTCGGCATTGGTGAGGCCACATCTGGAGTATTGTGTCCAGTTTTGGGTCCCCCACTACAGAAGAGATGTGGACAAATTGGAGAGAGTCACTAGGAGGCCGGTGAAGCACTGGAAAGGGTTACGTAGGGAGGTGGTGAAATCTCCATCCTTAGAACTTTTTAAGGCCCAGCTTGACAAAGCCCTGGCTGGGATGATTTAGTTGGGGTTGGTCCTGCTTTGAGCAGGGGGTTGGACTTTGAACTCCTGAGGTCTCTTCCAACCCTGATCTCTGATTCTTCTGTGAAAAGCAGCAACAATTTGCAGGAGAAAAAAGAGCATTTTATTGGCCTTTTTATTGGCTGCAGAATGCCAGGAGAGCCTAAAATTAATAGCAACCAGTATAAAAAAGAAGAAAAATGATAAAAAAAGATACTTTTATTATCTCAGAAACAGCCCTAGTCTCTCAGCCTTTCAGCACAGGGCAGACAGAAGCATAATAATAAATTGCTTCCTTTCCCCCCCAGACTCCCAAGAATTTCCCCTTCTTTTAAAATTAAATCTGTCAAATGAATATGGTGGAAATGGAAGCAAGAAAACAGAATTATGCCTCCATTAAATGGTTATTTTTAATGAGCCAAATGCTCAGCACCTTAATTTGCACTGAAGTCTATAGACCAAATCCAGGGTTCTTTACTCGGTTTGCCCGAGTCACAGACTTAGTACAAGCTGAATAAAGAGCTCAGGATTTGGCCCACCAGAAACGTGCCCTTTGAACATGAAGTGTGAGCTATAAGCACATCTGCCATCATGTCAGTGAGGCTACACTAGGGAGATGATAGTGGGCATTTGAAAGGACTGTCTTTCATAAGGCAAGTGGGAATCCTAGGCCCCAAGGCTTGGAAAGAGTTGTAAAATATGGAGTAAATAAGGGAACACCCAGAGGACAGCTGTCTATGCACATCAGAATGAGAGAAGCTATAGAACTAAAGGCAGTATGGTTCAGAGGTTACGGTGCTGGGCTAGTTCACTGTGTGGTGTTAGACAAATTGCTTAAACACTGTGCTTCTGTTTCTCTCTCTGTGGGATGGAGACTGTGATGGTTTGGACTTCCCTTCTGGGATGCCACCGGATGTACTGGGATTTCACTGAGCCTCTCTTGGTCAACCAGCCAAGGTTCGCTGTCCCTGCTTTGCTGAATTTGGCTCTCCAGCCTCTTGCAGCACACACACAGGTAGGGCCACACCCTGCTGCAGACGCAGACTGAAGTCAGCTCTGTGTGAGAGGACTCCCCCAGCACTCATATGCACACCCTTTTTGGGAGATAAACCCAGACTAATACTGTCTTACACTGTATAGAAAAATCTGCACAGCGCAAGCTCATAAAAATCCGCCCTCTTCCTCAATGTGAAGAGGGATGTGCACAAATTCTTGCCCCCCCAGTTAGAAATGACATACACTGGGTTTTAATGTAAACAAGAAATAAGTTCATTAACTACAAAGGGTGAATTGTAAGTGGTTCAAGGGATAGCAAACAGACAAAGCAGATTACCTTAGTAAATAAACAAAAACCGCAGATTGATCTTAACATACTAGATAGGCAGGATACAAATTAACAAATTCTCACCCTGAGTGACACAAAGGTGGTGGATTCTTAAGGCACAAGTAGCCTTGGCTTTCCCAGGTTTTCTTACACAAGCTAAAGCTGGGACCATCACTTCCCACAGTTCAGTCTTTGTTCCTCAGGTGATTTCAGGTGCGTTGTTGTAGGGAGAGTGAGGACCCCTCATGTTGTCATTGTCCCTCTTTTATATCTTCCCCCCACTTGCTGGAAAGCTTTTTTGCTGTGACCTGTGTCAAACAGTTCCCATTGTGTAGAGCTATCTCTGAGAGGTTTCTATTGCACACAGTTTCTGGGGTGGTCCTTGTGCTTGTGTGCATTTCTTCAATAAGCCACTAACATTGTTTGGCCTCATCCAACGTAGCCCATTTGAAATACAGAGACATGGTCAATATTCCCAGCTTCAGATACAGAAATGATACAGGCATACAAATTCGACAAACACATTCAGTAAATTATAACCTTTCCAATGATATCTGACAAGACCCATCTTGCATAAAGTATAACTTAGTTATACCACAGTCCTATCGTAATCACGTTTCCATAAAGCATCTGGGGTGTCATGTCACAGAAACAAGGATACTTCCCAAGCATTGGAAAGCCCCTGGAGATTCTTGGAGGGGAAGCACTGGGCAGACATTCTTATGACACCGTTTTAGACTGACGTGTGTGTGTGAAATGTGGTACCACGCGAACTGTGGGGGCCCAGTTCCACTAGGCCTAGCAACCAGCTCTTCACATTGTGTCCGTCTCTGGGACTGCACCAGAATCATTACCTTCTAAAGGACTGGACGCTTCAGCCCACTTCCAGAAGGTCCTGGGCTGTAACGTTAGGGTCCAGATTGGGCCCCTCCAAAGTCCAAGGGATGCTCAGAGCCACAGGTTGGGTTCTGGCCCAGCTCTGCCCACTATTTGTGTTCCCATTTATCTGTGCAGTGCTGGGCTCTGTCTGAAACGAGAAGCCTAGGTCACCATAGTAACCATGAGCATGCCATTTTCAGCCTGAATGGACCCCTCCCCTCCGCGCTCCTCACTCCGAGAGAGAGCCCGGCATGTAAGAGTCACCGCTGTAGCAGGAACCTCTCTCAGAGCAAAATGGCTGCCCCAGTGTTTAGAAACAGAGACGGTGCAGTGCATGGAAAGCATCGCCGTCTCATGGATGCATGTACGGCCTTTGTTATGCGATCACACCAATGTTCCCCAACACCGGCTCTCCATTGTCTACGGCGTGTTGTCAGTTGGTTTGATTGCTAGCCGCCATTTCCCAATGCTCTGCGTCAATAATACCTTGTCTAAAACCTCTTTTGGGGCATATTCCTTTTGCCCGCCTTGTGCCCTGCTCCCCCCTGCTGGTTCACCCTAGGGCAATCGTTTCAATATATGCTGTTCCCAGAATCTACCTGTCCGTCTAGGTGCATCTTCGTCAGTATTGCCTGTACGGCAATGAGAGGAGATCCCTGACCTGCTCTCTGGACAAAGAATTGCAATGCAGGAAGGGCTGGGAGAGGCTGTCTAACTCTCGTGTATTGCCTACTCCTTCCTTAGAATGAGTCCATAGGCTTCCAGCGGTAGGGGCCTGAATGGTTACAACGCACAGAGGCGTCACACGCAAGGGACCCTGGGATATTCCAGGATGAATCAGTTCCAGAACGCAGATCCCAGGTGCTGGAACTGTCCCATCTGGGTCTACCCCTTTGGTAATGACTGATGCAGCGTGGGGATGGACAAGCCATCGCTGAGATTTGGCACCGGCAGCCAAATCTCCCATCCGTGTTGTGTGTGTATTACGGGCACCTGCGTGGGTGAGCTGCCAGAGCTCACATTGGTGCCTGCATCGTTATTCACCTCCCTGACTTGCTGAAGTCTCCTGGGAGTTTCAACACGTGTTTCTCTCATTGAGCGCTGGACTCTGTCTCCAGGGAGGGAGCGTTACACGTAGCATCCGCGGCGTACCCCATGGCATCACAGCACAGGGCAGAGTTTATTGCACCTGCAATCCGAACCGTGTTTGAGGTTAAACAGGGCTATTTCCTCGCAGCTTGCAAGCTCCCCCGAGAGAGGAATACTTGCTCCATCTGTGAGCCTGGCAGTGGGCAGCACTGCTCACTGACTGGTGTTCATCCAGGGACGTTCAAAACAACCACCAACCCTGACGTCTTTCCAGCTGGCAGACAGGAGGGTTGGGAGGATCGAGAAGTGCTCAGCGGCTGCTGGCTGTGGCTGCACTTGGAGACGGGTGGGGCTGGCTGGTTCTCCCTTCGCTAGCAAGTGTTCCCGGGCAGGGAGCATATGGAGATTTAAAGCCTCCCAAATCAGAGCGGGCGCAGCATCAGGACCTGTTCTGCCTAGATAAATTGAACGAGTCCTATTTTGTGCCTCCCTCGTAAATCAGGTCCTCCGTGGGCGAGATGGGCTTTCCAAGGCTGCCTTGTTCATTTATTGTTGATGTTTGCAGAGGCCCGGTTGCTAGTTCCGGAGCGAGTTCGTTGCCACCAGAGCAATCTAATTACGGGTTGGAGTCAGCCGGCGAGGGGGCCAAGAAAGGGTGGCTCTCCAGCTATTGGGTGGGCCGGCCGAGCAGCCAGGCCGGGTGAGGAGAGCCAGAGCTGCCTTAATCAGAGTCCCCTCTGGATCCCTGGGGCCTAGGACTAGACGGGGAGCAGCTCTCTGGCAGAGGTGCAGGGAAGGAGACCGAGTGCTGGGTGGGCTGTGAAGAGAACCACAGCACTGAGCTCCTGCAGCTGGAATGCGAGAGAGACACTGAAGCGGGGGTGTGGGGGGGTCCTTCTCCTCCCATGCAGCGGCCGCAGCACAGAGGCAGGGGAGCACCTGGCCAGCCCGCGAGCAGGTACGGCTTCAGCACACCTAACCAGCACGCGCCTTTGAGTTGGGTGAAGTCAGAGGAGTGGGTCGGCGCTGGGGGAGTGCGGTGGTTCAAACACAGCCTGGCAGGCAGGAGCCCAGGGCGCTCTCCTGGATCCTGACACTGACTCGCTGTGCGAGTTTGGGCCGATCTCAGCACCTCAGTTTCCCCATCTGGAGAAGGGGATGGTGAGACTCACCCCCCCGCTTTGAGGTGCTCAGACCAAAAGGGCTTGGCACAAAGTGCAGTTGTTACTTGTTTGGCTGGCCCAAAGCACTCATTATCTTCGGTCTTTCCCTCTGCGTTTCTCCTGCCTGCAGGGTCATTTGCGATGGGGGCGGAGACAAGCGGCCATTATTTCAACAGCGTGAAACTAAGAGACTCAGAGGGCCCTAAAGTCTTCACTAACCATGGTGCATTGGAGCCTGATTCTTTCCCATCGCTCTCAGTTCTCTCATCAGCCAATTCCCCCTTCTCCAGTGCCCTCCCTTCCATAGGACCATGCTCTCTGCTCCTTGGCCATGAGATTTCCTGCCACTTACCTATCTCTCAGAGGCGGGTATGTCCCCTGACACCTGTGTGCAACCCCTTGTGGGTCACAGCCCCCAGACTGAGAGCTCACGGCCTAACTAATATGATTAGCCCCTAGTCCAGCAATTGGGTCTGTGGGAGTGGTCCCTTGTGGGTCCAATGGGAGGACTGGAGCCTTCGATTTGCTGGTGGTGAGGTGGTGACATGAAGCAGAACTGGGCAGGCATTCAAACTCCACTGGCTCAGCGAGCCTTGAAGGACCAGAGTTTAGATAACATACGACCCTCACAGAGTGACAGTCAGGTCTTGTTTTCATACTCAGTATTGATAATTACTGCAATATGCGACTGGATAAGGGACTGAAACATACAACACTGATGTCAATGCATCTGAATGCCCCCAATAAAGCAGCGGCCTTCCCTAAGTTCTTTGCATCTCCCAGACCGGCAAATGTGACCGAAGCAGGTAGGAAACGCTCCCCATCTCTCATTCCTTTGCTTTTAATCTCCTACGTGTTCTTCAGGGGGCTGCACAGTGGCCTCAGAGGACCATGGCATTGCACGGGGCACTGGAGTGGCATACTCACCAATCAGTGCTGAGCTCTGAGCCTGGCAGAGGAAATCGGGAGTTGCAGGGTTTAATTAATGCCTGGTTCAGGTACTTCTTGGAAGGGAAATAGCCACTGCCTGCCTGCTGGTCGCTGATGCTGGAGCATCGGGACGGAGCAGTTTGGAAGGCAGGGGGCGGGTGCAGGCAGGGCCCATGTGACAGCCCAGCTGTTGAGGAAGGACCGGTGGACTTTGTTAGTGAAACATTGGCCATTTTCCTACTTGGCCCCACTGAGCTCCCCTACCACAATGGGCAGGATTTCAAGGGAACATCCTTATTTTCCTCTCTCACTGCCCCTATTTACAGCTGTCAAGCTAGAAATGGGTCTGCCTCAGAGCCCCCACCCAAACTTTGGACCTGGAACTCAATATGAACGTTGGAACTCAAGCCACTGGCTGCTTGAACACCAGGACTAAGCACTGTGAGCTTTATCATATCTCCCTAAAGAGGGCACTTATATTGCCCCGGTCACTGCAGTAGCTTAGCTCTGCACAGCACCCCTGTGCATTGGGGAAGCCTTACCATCCCCTGGTTCTAGGCAGGGATCTGAGGCACAGAGAACATAAGAATGGCCATACTGGGTCAGACCAAAGGTCCATCCAGCTCAGTATCCTGTCTATTGACAGTGGCCAATGCCAGGTGCTCCAGAGGGAGTGAATCTAACAGGTAATGATCAAGTGCCATCCATCCTGCCATCCATCTCCACCCTCTGACAAACAGAGGCTAGGAACACCATTCCTTACCCATTCTGGCTAATAGCCATTAATGGACTCAACCTCCATGAATTTATCCAGTTCTCTTTTAAACCCTGTTATAATCCTAGCCTTCACAACCTCCTCAGGCAAGGAGTTCCACAGGTTGACTGTGCACTGTGTGAAGAAGAACTTCCTTTTATTTGTTTTAAACCTGCTGCCCATTAATTTCATTTGGTGGCCCCTAGTTCTTATATTATGGGAACAAGTAAATAACTTTTCCTTATTCACTTTCTCCACACCACTCATGATTTTATAGACCTCTATCATATCCCCCCTTAGTCTCCTCTTTTCCAAGTTATGTGAGAGAGATCACATAACTCATTAGAACAGTCGATGGGAGAGCCAGGAATTGAGCTCACCTCTCCTAAGTCCCAGCCCAGAGCTCTAAGCACAAGGACATCCTTCCCGTCTCTGGCCTGTCTATTTGATCTATTTTGGGCCCCATGCTGCTCAGTGTCTATTTAGCTATCAGTATGCTATTCATGTCCAGAGTGCTGAAGGACCCATCTCTATTTCACATGTTGGCCCAGCCGTCAGAAAGCTGCTCACACACTTCACTTCCAACACAACACAGGGGCGCAGTTAGCTGGAGACTCTGGAGAGTGGTCGCTTTGGATGAGCTATTACCAGCAGGAGAGTGAGTTTGTGTATGTGGTTTTTGGAGGGGGGTGGGGGGGGTGAGAAAACCTGGATTTGTGCTGGAAATGGCCCACCTTGATTATCATACACATTTTAAAGAGAGTGGTCACTTTGGATGGGCTATTATCAGCAGGAGAGTGAGTTTGGGGCGGGGGGGGGGGGGCGGAGGGTGAGAAAACCTGGATTTGTGCTGGAAATGATGATCACTTTAGATAAGCTATTACCAGCAGGAGAGTGGGGTGGGAGAAGGTATTGTTTCATGGTCTCTGTGTAATGTCTTTTGCAGTTTCCACAGTATGCATCCGATGAAGTGAGCTGTAGCTCATGAAAGCTTATGCTCAAATAAATTGGTTAGTCTCTAAGGTGCCACAAGTCCTCCTTTTCTTTTTGCGAATACAGACTAACACGGCTGTTACTCTGAAACCTGTCTATGCTATATCCCTATAATTCAGAGGTCAAAAGAACATCCTGTCATTTAAATGAATTGTAAACACAGAATATCTCAGTATTCGTCTCTCTTTTACATGTATAGCAAATCATCTGTGAATGGTGGAGGAACAAGCAAATTGCCTTATGTTAATTCTATAGCTAAGTACCAGTGATGGACCTCCTTCAAAGTCATCCTAATTACCTTTTGAACTCCAACTTGGCAAAAGATATGAAATTGTATAAAAGATCCTTGGGTCCTGATTCTGTCATCTCAGATCAGCTTAGGCTTCATCAGGAGGAGTTTGAGTCACAAGACTGAGGTCCCAGTTATGCTGGGATGCCCTGAATATGAGATTTGGACATTGGACTATAACCTATGAACTATTTCTGAAAGAACTCTTAGCAACTGCAAAGCTCACCATCTCTGCTCTGAATCTGCTCCCACGTGAATTGAACTCATATCTGTAGGTATATTGATCTTTTAACAATATTCTCTCTTTTGCTTTCTAATAAAGTTTAGTTTAGTTAATAAGAATTGGCTGTATTTGAGTAAGATCTGGAATATTCATTAACCTGGGAGGTGATGTGTCCGATCCTTTGGGATTGGTAGGACCTTTTCTTTTATAGGATGAAATAAGATTTTCAGAAACCATCATATTTGACTTAGGTACCTGGATGGAGGCCTGAGGCTGGATCACTTTAAGGGAACTGCGTTGTTTGGACTTCTGAGTAACCAGTGAGGTAATAAAGAAGCTGTTTTAGCCTGGCTTGGTAAATCTAAGTATTGGAATGTCCACCAGTTTTGGGGGATTGTCTGCCCCATTCTTTGCAGTTCACCCTAATGGAGTAACCACAGCTGGCTCCCCATTAGGACCCCAGTCACAGTACGGCGGTAATTTTAGGACACAGAATGTGCGTGGCGTTCTGGCCCTACACTAATAGAGGCGTCTCCATCCATGCCACACAGATTCTGCTCGGAGAGCCGGGTTTTATATCCTTGCTTCACTGCTAGGATTACAAACATTCCTTCCATAGAGCCATGATGCTGAGCACATAAATCAGCCATATGCAGGCACTGTGCAGCCTTATCTCTGCTCTGGAAAGGAATGATTTTAGAAAACAAACGGAGTGGCGGGTTGAGTGTATCGGGGAAGATAAACAGGCTTTCTCTGAGAGCTGCTTGGTGGCTGGTTCCTGGTGGAGTGAAGGGATGGTGGGAGAAGATGTCACAGAATATAATGTGACCCACTGCTCTTAGGCCGGGTTTCCTAGACCTGGGTGTGAGTTCCATCACTGAGCTCGGGGCTGAGGGACCAGCTCCTGTAGAAAGGAACCTGTCCCCCGGACAAACCTTTCTGAGGGTTGTAACAAATCGGGATGCCCCTATCCCAGGTTATTTGTCCTCGGAGATGGTCCCAAAATAACACCCCCGCCCCAGGTTTAAACACCCTAGAGCTTTGGGGGAGAATAAATTCCTACCTGGGTTTGCACTGACGCCGAGCCTTTCCCTCTGTCATGGGTCAAACTGCAGATTTCATCACCCTCTAACTTTCAAGCTCTCCCCTCTTATTTCACATCTTCCCCGGCACTTGTGGGCTCTCTATTTAATATATTCCCTCCCCCCGCCCCTACCCATCTTATCTCTCTGCCCAGCTTCCTGTTTGCAGGCAGGCTTTGCTCAATTCTCCTTTCCAGGCTTAGCTATTAGGAGAGAGATCAACTGGAAGGAAAGGCAGTTGCAGAGTGGAAAGACAGTCCCCAGGGAAGTGGTGGAGGCAACCCTCTCCCCGCAAGGGATAGCGAGAAGGCATTGGCGGGAAGGATGCAGGTGACCTGCCAATTGCATGGGCTGAGGTTAGGTTACCCGAGTGGTCAGTCTTTGATTCATGGCTTCTTCCCTTATGGGAGTTCAGCGTAAAAGGGCCCTGACTTTGCAAGATGCAAGACTCAACTCTTGAGGCTTTTTCCAGCTAGAGCACTGACATGTGGGGCATGGAGCTGAGCCCAGAAGATGGGCTGAGGAGTAGCCCAAGAGGGGCAGAAGAATCATTTGTTTGTTTGGCCTTTTAGTTAGACTTGTGTTACCCTGGCAGGGGACCTGGCTGGAGGACGAGGCCCCAGAAGTTGCAGAGTGATGCAGAACCAGAATGGCAGACAATAGGGGGCGCTAGAGTAGAAGAACCTCTGCAATGCCTTAAGGGTTTAAGGGGGCGCTCCTGGGTAAGCCCCTCCCAATACCATTAGGCTTAACTTTGAGCATGTGTTTGCATCCCATTAAAATTGAGCATGTATGTAAGTGCTTTCCTGAATCAAGGCCATCGATTCTACAGCCTCAAGAAGTTTGAGTCATTCGGCTGATGGTCATTTAACCCTTGCGAACGTCCATTCCAATATTCTGCAGCAAGGGTTCTTAACACAGTAATAATGTCAGTGCAACATATTGTTCTTTTACTGCAGTATTTCCCTTAATAAGGGAGCATCTGATCTTTCGGTGCTTCTATATCCCTGAACAATTATCCCTGTCAGAGGTTTGCCTGTTGCTAATATAAACATAACTCCTGTTGTTAATCAACTGCATTGCCAGGGATACGAATAAAAGGAATCATTACAGAGGATGAGATTATTGCTGGAAACTCTGGGTCTGTTGTTTTAACGTATAAATGATATAATTGAAGCATCAATGACAGAAAAGTCTGAGCCAGTGGGTGTGAGAGAAGGAACAACTTCCAGGCCCAAGGCTGACGACAAAACTATTTTCAGGCCCATGTCTGCTCCAGCCATGTCTCCGGCTGTCTTTTATTAATGCTGGCAGAAGCACAGGAGGTTGGCAGGACTCCACTAACCAAATGTTCCCCAAACATCTGTCTGCGATTTCCATTACTCACAGAACTGGACTGGTCCCTTAGCCAATTTCATGTCTGCCAGCAAAACTTGTGAACATGCAAAATCTGGCTCGAATGTCAGTACTCTGTGGGCAGATTTTCCAGTCTGTGGGTGGAAGGCTGGGTCTGTGGTTGCAGATGTCGGATAGAGAGGATTACGGAGAGGAGCCGTGAGATTAGCTCTGTGATACTGCTAGTTATGAGAAAAGGAAAAAACTGAAGTAGAAGAAATGTCTAACAGGCTCACGAGTGAAGCTCAGGTCGCAAAATACTGCGGGGCTGACCCCAGAGTGCTTTACTCGGTGTTTCCCCAGTATTCAGTCAAGGGCTCCTGCTGAAATCCACAGGAGTTTGTCTAGGTAAGGAACTCCGTCTTGGCTATCAGGATTTAGCCTGGGGTTAGGGACAGATCCAGACTGTCATTGTCCTCAGCGCCTGTGGATCAGGCCTTTAACTAGCCATGTGCCTTGCTTGAGATCCATCGTTCAATAAAGCACCAGAATTGTGGGGCTGAGGGGACATGCTGGACCGGCAGCTCTGGAGGTGGAGGTCCTCTCTCTGCAGGACACGCACCGCAGGGCAGCACAAGTTTCTCTCACACCCGCGGGCTGGTGCTTGGCCGGGAAATCAGATTTCGGCTGGGCAAAAATGGGGGTCACCTGTTGGCAGAAAAAATAGACTTTCTCTGTTTCGAAAGCTCAGACTATGGAGACAGCATCGTCGTAAAGGCTCTGGGGAGTGCCCCAAAGCAGCATTTTGCTGTCGGTGAAGAATTTGCCCACACAGCTCAGCCCGGAGTTGCTCTTGCCTTTCCGCAAGCTTGTCGTGGCTTTCTCTAAGATGCATGTCAGGAGACGCTGATTGCCCTGAAGGACGAGTGTGCAGGGCATAGTGGTTTCTCTCCTTCCCCATGGCCAGATTCTGCCCTTACCTTTGCCAGGGTAAATAGGGAGGTGCTCCATTGACTGCAAGGTAGTTGCTTCAGCTATGCACAGAGTAACTGCACTCTGACCCTCTCCCCTGCTTATAACCAGGGCATCTCTCTCTGCCTGTTCCTGTGGACGCACATTCACCCAGGGATCAGACAGGGTGTGCTGCAGTAGAAGTCTCCCTGGTGAGCTCTCTGCTGCCCTCCACATACCATAGTCATTTGGTACGCACCATCGTACCCTCAGATCCCACAGTCAGACTCCCAGGACTGGCCTTTCTTTGCTGCCTGCGTGACGGCCCTTCCAGCTGCATTTACATAGAACAAACTGGAACACCCAAGACCCGTGTGACTAGCAGGGTGTGTATACCAGGATATACCTTGCGTAGTACTTTAAAGGTGGGATCCTGAAATTAACTGTAATAACTCCACTTTCTGCTGCAGCACACCCCCTTGGACCACCTAGCCACGGCCAGCACCACCGCCACAAAGGCCCACGCGCCAGCCAGGGCAGCGCAAACCCCAAAAGTCTGATTTAAAAAAAATACCATCACGCAACCCAATAGAGGTGTGTGTGTGGAGATCCCAACAGCTCGTCTGTGACCTCTTAGTGGTGAGTGTCTCATGGACAGGGCTGCACAAAGGGTCTGGCTTGAACCAGCACAAATCAGCACAAACCTACAGTGACCAGCCCAGGTGCATGAAGGTTTGTGAGGAGGTGACACGTGTGTGCGTTTTATTTGTCACCTGTACACCAGGTGTCTGCACCCTGCCGTTCTGTAGCCTGGAATGGCTTGTCATTGCCCACTCAGTGGGTGCCTGGCTTGAACAGAGTGTCTGGTGATGGTCTGAATGCACTGGTAACCCTTGGGAACACAATGGACAAATCCATGGTCTGATTTAGACAGACAAATGGACACACACACAAGTGAAACAAATGAATGAAGCTATGCACAGAGTTTCTGCCCCTGTGTGTGTATAGACAGAGACACAGACACAAGTTAGATCTCTATGCAGGCAGCCGGCTAAGACATTTGAAAACACCTACTTATATATTCCAACCTTCACTTAGAATTTTTAGCATCACCTGTTACTTTAGCAGAAGCTCATTGAATGCATCGGCCTAAACCTGTTCGCTTCTTTGTATGTGTCTCTCTGGGGCTATCTGATAGTGAAGTGGCTTTTCAGCTGTCGAAGGCTCAATGTTCTCCAGCCTATAGTAATTATTAAATGGCTTTGAACCGCTCCCTGCTGCAAGCTATCATCCTCTGATGCCGAGGACAGAGACATACTGTGCAGTGCCAAATGATGGGGAATGCTTCCGTGATTGCCACTGTAAACGCAGCTATTTAGATAATACGAAAAAAATATTTTCCGGCTAATTTCTTGGATTCTGCCTCTGCTCAGCTCAAGTTTCTACAATCTGCACCAGTTTATATCTAACTCTTTCTCGGGGTGAGCTGTCGAAGGATTTGTCACTAGGCATATGGTTTAAAATGGAGTATACAAACTAGGTATGTGGCTATTTTATTGCAATAACATTTGCGGTTGGAATACACAGTGTACACAGACCCAAGGTGGCCATCTGTACAGGGGTGAACTTCACCCTAGAAGATTAATTTAGAATGCCACACTCCTTGTTGCAAGCAAATTACCAATCAGCACAATGGTCCCAGTACAAAGCCTTCCTTTTTCTCCATCTCCGTGTGTCAGTCATGTCACATGTGCACACAGCCATGCCCAAACCAGTGCACCAGCTGAGCCGAATGGGTGCACCCGCCGAACAGGCTTGTCTATGTCAGTCATTCCCACCCGATTATGCCAGCTACCCCAGTCCAAGGCACTGCCCATCCCAGAGGGCGTCAACCAGTCATCCTGGGCTGAGCATTGTGGGAGCATCCTGACCTGGGGTTCCCAGTTACCCCTGCATGAGCACACCAGCTGTCCCAGTCTGAGTGTGCTAATCTCCCTGGTCTGAATACACAGACAGACCCAGGCTGATTCTGGATCATACACTGCTTCTGCTTTAGACCAGAACAGCAAAGAGCCAGATAATGGTGGCTGCTGGTTTATACTCACATGCTGTTACTCCTTAGATAATCACTTATTCCAAGAGGGCTTGCATTACATAGTCACTAGAGATGGTCGACAATTGTGCAGCAACGATTTTTTTGATCGAAAATGACATTTTTGGGTCTAAATGCACCTTTCTTTGGGAAATGTCCATTTCTGACAACTGCAAATTTTCAGTTGTCAAAAAACAACAACATTTTTGGCTTGCAGTTATACAACAAAATGCTGAAACATTTTTGCAGAAAATTTTTGACAAAAATGAAAATATTTCCATATTCTTTGAAATTTTTCACAGGAAAAACTCCAATTTCCTGACCAGCTGTAACCACTATCCACTCTAAGAGGATAATCAACTCATGCTTTATGCCATCAGCTGGTAACTGCATGGGTCAGGGAGTGGTTGCCCCTTTGGCCTGAGTGGTTAGTCAATATATGGGGCCTTGCAGGGTTGTTTCCATTTGGATGAGGAATCAGTGATACAAGGCAGGTATTTTCTTTGTGTAGCATTGTTTGTTTTCAAAGAACACAAATGAAGTCCTGTTTCTCCGAACATAGTAGAAACAAACAAGAGCAGGCAGTTTCTTTGCTCAGAAATCTCCCAGTCTGACACTCCAGTGAACTCTGTGCCCAAGAAGCTCTATCTCTTTGCTTCCTCTCTGGGTCATGCTCACTACTCCGTCTTCTGTTTCCAACACCCACAGGCAGCAATCAAATATCCTATCCCCTGAGTTTGCATCCAGGAAATCCCTCAGTCCACATGGCTTAGCTCTGACCTGCCAGGCAGCCTAGTCCTTGGGTGGTAGCATTTATTGTTTGCAGTTGTCTTTACAACATAATGGGGTTTGATTGCTCCTTCTACTGAGCCTGAAGGAAGATCCTTGGCCACCCATTGGCCTTAATGAGGTCTGTGACTTCTTTTGAATCCCAGAATCCACTGGTAGCAGCCATTAGCATCTTTCAGCATAGCAGTATCTTTCTCTCCACATATGAAACATTGCAGAACTGACCAGGAGGATATAGGTTTCCTCTTCCTCTGAGAGCATCAGTTAGTTTCCACCAGGCTGGGTCCTGGGGCTGAAGGACTGATTCCATAGGGCTCATCTTACAGATTTTTCAGAAGCCAGTGAGATGCCTTTCCTGGGATATATTCACGCTCACCTCCACCTGCAGTAGCATGGAAGGGATTATCTCCCATTGCTATCTTCATGAGACCAGTCTGACAATGGTCATCACCTGTGCTGAGGGCTGTTATAAGGGGATGGGGATTAATTGTTCTCCACATCCACTGGAATTAGGGCAAGAAGTGATGGGCTTAATCTGCAGCAAGGGAGACTTTCTAATTGTCAGGGTAGTTAAACTCTGGAATAGCTTCTAAGAGAGGTTGTGGAATCTCCGTCATTGGAGGCTTTTAAGAACAGGGTGAAAAACACCCATCGGGTTTACTTGGTCTTTCCTCAGTGCAGGGGCCTGGACTTGATGACCTCTCCAGGTCCTTTTTAGGCTGAGATTTCTCTCATTCAATGTACATTGTACCAATGCACCCCAGGTGAAAGTCATCCCAGTGCAGAAGACTAGCCACAAGGCCTATGCATGGCTTAGGCCCCACGGACCTGGTGTTGGCTCACTGAGTGTTACTCAGAGTACATGGAATCTCTCCTATTCCCAGGGAAGCTTTGATTGTCTGACTAGCAAGAGTTTGGGGTTTTTTTAGTCATTTGCTTTGTACATTCTCCTTTTATTGTCCAAATGTTGATGTCCAATAAAAAGAAAGTAAAAAAGAACCAAATAAACAGAGAATCCCAACAAATAACCCATTAAATATAGCTTTGAAATGTCAAGCGAAATGTCACCTTGGGAACTAGTTGTTCGGAGCAACAATAAAACAGAATTTTTAAATAAAAAAAGACGTGTGTGAGCTCCATGGGAACAAAGTTCTGGTAACATCATAAAACTTCTCCACATGCATTCTCCTAGCTGGGGACTTATACCTCACTATTCAGTGCGGTGTATGAGCGCTAATCAGAAGTAAGCTCACCCCAGCCAGCAATCTGTCATTTATATTTAAAGATTTCTCCAGCCAATGTGCAACTGCCAAGGAGCTGTTGTAGGAACCTCCGGATCATCAGGGGTGTGTATCACACAAGATGAATTCCCCATCGTCACAGAGAGCATTGGGTGAGTTTGATCTGATGCGCCAACCTCAGAAAGGTTCAGAGTTCAGATTCAGCAAAGAAAAGGCCGTAGACATTCTGATGTTTATCAGAACCATCCACCTTTCTGAGGCCTGTGAAATTAGGCTGGAAATCTCACATGAACAGGGACTTTCTGCTACTGGTCAGGCCAGAGTTACATCAAGAGTAGCAGTGGTATTTTAAGCGATTGGATGGATCACAGTAGTACAAAAGAAAAACAAGTGTATGAGAGAGAGAGAGAGAGAGAGAGAGACGGGTAGGAGGAGTTGGTGCGGAGAGTTCAACTGACCACTTCAGAACCATCCTTCTGTTTGGGTTTGGGTTGGCTCTAGAAATGGAGCAGACTCCATAGGCATCAAACTTTTCCCCTAATGTTGTGGTCTGGGACTTAGGCAGTTGGACCTAGTGGTCAGAGCAGAAGCTGGGAACCAGGAACTGGAGCTGGAGGTCAGAGCCGGAGGCAGAGTCAGGAGTCGAGCCCAGGGTCAGAGCCAGAGACAGTAGCCAGGGGTGGGGTGTAAAAGCAGGGATCTGGAACAGGGCAGGAACCAGGAAGAGGACTGGAAGGCAGGGTCTAATATAACAGCCGGTCAGGGATTCACCTCATTGCCCAGACAACTGCCTGTGCCTCCTTCTGGCTTAAATAGGGAGTCTGAGCCAATCAGAGAGGCCAGAGGTCTCCTCCAATCAGGAGCTTCGTAGATGGTGCCTGTGTTGAGGAAGGGTCCATCAGCCCACACTCCCTGCTGGGTGGTGGCTGCAGTCTGGGTGCCTGCAGACCCAGATTCGAAACTCAGGATCCCTCAAACCTAGCCAGATCTTCCACCCTTATATTGCGTTCTACTCCCTGCTAAAAAAAAGTACTCCAGACCTGTTCAGTAAGAGTCAGAGATGCTACCGTTTCCCTTAGCGATAAGGCAGTGCCGGGGCTGGGTGTCATGGGGTGCGCAAAGGCGGGTTGGATCATTTGGGGGCCTGTTTGTATGAGGAAGGATGAACCAGGGAAGGCAGCTCCCTGCTCTTTTACGGAAGCCTTCTCCCATAAAACCCTGCAGGGCAAATGAAGCCGGTTCCTGCCATCGAGACCATCTCTGGTTTTGCCTTTCGAAAGGTAACAATGTGAAAATCACTGGTCTATAAAGGGAACTGTTAGAACGGCTCGTTAAACAGGAACATTAACAGTCAGCTGTATAACAACCACTTCTGCTGCTATTGTTACTTCCGCTGGATCATCAGCTTTAATTCCTCCTCACGACAATAAAGGGTTCACCAGGGGCAGGCCTCCTTTCAATTCAGGCCAACGTACAAGCCGGGTCCTAAAAATCTCATTTATTACAGTCACTTGGTTGTCTCCCTTTATTTATTACAGTCACTTGGTTTGTTAGTTTATTACAGTCCGTTGGTTTGTCCTGAAGTGAGACGGATACAAGGCAGTGGCTGAGGTGTCATGCAGCAGCGTAAGACCCAATCCAGTGTCGTCACCTGGACTCTGGTTCAGGAAAGCACTTCAAGATGTGCCTGACTCTTGAGGTCAATGGGACTTGAGCGCTGTGCTTAAAGTTAAGCAGGTGCTTCAGGGCTTGTCTACTTAGCGCGGCAATGCACCCTACAGGGTGGGATTTGTAAAGTGCATTCAGGTGTTGTGCATTATGTGGTCCAGGTGCTGCACATTATGCTGGTGTGCACTAAAGGTTCAGCGCACACCAGCTTGAAGTGCACTCGGGAGCCTTTAGGAGGGTGGACATGGCTCAATTAATGTGCAACACCTGAGTACGCTTTACAAATCCCACCCCCGGAGGGTGCCTCACCACATCCTGTAGATAAGTCCTGAGTGCTTTCCTGACCTGGGACCATGAGTAGCTGATGGACAAATTGCCAAATGTTCCTTGGTTCCATCAGCAAATCTCCCATAAATTGAGATTCTCAGGGATGGGCCGAATTCATCACCCTGGATCCTAAACACTCCCTGACTTGTATTGGGAGTGATGGGGTGTCTCAGAATCTAGCCCTGAGCAGAGCTGAACTGCACAGCATGAGCCCAGCTCTCAGCATTGCCGGGATGTTTTCTGAGCGATCAAACTTGGGGAATCTGCAAAGCGAGGCTTAAAAATCTTGTTCTCTCGCCTCATTTTTTTGCTTCTTCCTGCTTCTAGCTGGGCTAGACTAAGAGCAGGGCAGCCTTTCCAGTTGGGTTTTGGAACTCGGGGTCCTTGTAGGGCACAGGGCATGCAGAGCTGAATGACAATTAAAAATAATTAAAATAAAACAAAAGCCAACCAGGCTTTCCCCTATGGCCCTTTGCGACCAGCATACGCATGAGATGCATCTTCCACATGAGATAGTGGCTGCAGAGCCAAGGGCAGCATGTAACGACCCTTAGCGAGAACATTGGCGAACACCCTCATTTAGTTCAAGCTTGAGGTGAAGGGCTGGTTCAGTTCTTGCACAAAAGGGGCAGATGATATGTCACTGTATTTTGTGCTTTTATTACTGTTTGTTCTATGTCAATCCAAAGCCAGCTACTCTTTACCTAGGAGAAGAAGATAAAAATCAACAGCTAATACAAAACTGAGGCAAATGGCAAATATTGATTCAAACAGGAACAATTCTTATTGAATTCTGTAAATGAACAGTTGTCTAGTATTATCCTGAGGTATCTAGCTCAGTTTGTCAGACCCAGGAAATTTAGGCAGTTTGGGAAATGTTGAGATGTACAAAAAGACTTATCTGAACCTCCAGACTTATCACTAATTGACAGAGAGATGGGTCCAAGCCTCAAAATTTGCATTTGAATGTAGATTCAGATGTGGAAACTGGCACAGTTCAGAGGTCTTTAGACGGAGTGCTTTGGTTCATTACTCAGTCCTTACACAGGTAAACTTCTGGTGACAGGCGATAGGAATTTTTAACTCAGTAAATGGATGATGTAATCCTATCACACAAGGAGGCTAACGTACTTTCCAGTCCATTAGTAACTAAGGAGGATGTTAAACAATATCATCTAGAGATATATATTTTTAAATTAGCCAGCCTGGATAACTTGCACACAAGACTCCTAAAAGAGCTGGCTGAGGATATCTCTGCCCACTGATGTTATTTTTTAATAAATCTTGGATTACCAGAGAAATTCACCCTCACAAGCTGCCGTGTGAGTGATACAATATTCAATAGGCTATGTGCATATCCCCTTAATTACACTATCAATGTCTCATTCCTTGCCAGTGTGCAGCAGAGAAGCCAAGTGGTGCTGGTGGTTAGGCAGCAGCAGACAGGACTGATGAGTAAGGTCTTCTATTTACAGTAATGGCATGTAGGAAGTTTCTATCTGAGTAAGACGACTGTGATGTGAGCAGCGTCCATGTGACGACGAAGAATCCAGCCAGCAGAAAAAGATCCACAGGTTTACCAGCCGGGCATGGTGGGGGAAATTGTAGCTGTGGTTGTTCCAGGGGCTCAGAAGCAAGATTAAACTTACACTCATTTATCAAGTTTGGAAAATCCTTGATAGAGAGGCTGGAAGCAACAAGAGCTGGAGGGGATGGTAGCAAATGGAACTTTAGGTCAGATATGCTAATTAATTAACTAACTAAAAAACACTGCTGTGGCCCCTGTAGCAAGAGTTGCCAGAGGAAATTACTACATGCAAAAATCAGATAAGTTTAACTTCCCCAAACAACCCTTTTAAAATCACAGGTGGCTGTTTGTCTAAAAGGTCTGCATTAGCAATTATTTTGGGGAAGTTCTCCGGCCTGTGTGAGGCAGGGGGTCAGACAAGATGATCACAACAGCCACTTCTGGGCTTGGCATTTCGTAATCATCCCTGTGATTTTTGTCTTAACCCAACACAAACATGGATTTCCTCCCTTCCAACGCATCTTTCTGAAGGGTGCATGGCCCTAGTTCGATCCCTGTTTTGATATTCTATCTGTGCACCTGCACGTGCCTCTGAATAGGGAGTGCTTTCAAAGGGAAGAACTGTCCGTGTTGGTCTGGCTAATAAACCCGGTGGGTCTCTTTCCCGTATTGCAGGTGTTTCCAGCTATTCGGTG
This sequence comes from Lepidochelys olivacea, assembly GCF_965140295.1. Taxonomy (NCBI): domain Eukaryota; kingdom Metazoa; phylum Chordata; order Testudines; family Cheloniidae; genus Lepidochelys; species Lepidochelys olivacea. The sequence continues at coordinate 30,616,412 of NC_140425.1, read as the reverse complement.
AGTGGATGAGGCCCCTGCTACAGGGACACTGAGAGTGGAGCTGAAAAAAATACGGGAGTAAATAGGTGAGATTTAATAAACTGCGTACAGGGCGACATTCTAGCCTTAGTCATCCCTGCGCAATCCCACAGGAGTCAGTTGAGAGGCATATTTGCCTGAGAGTAAAATTTGGCCCCAAAATGTGCAATTGAATGAATGCTGAGGAGGAGAAAGAGCAGAGCAATGATATTTTGCACTTATCGGAGGATCTCAAAGCACTTAACAGAGCACCAATTAATTAAGCCTCAGACACTCCCTTGGGTGGTGGGTGGGTCGTATCAGACCCATTTTGCAACGCGAGGGGCTGATTCCAAACCTTGATGCAATCAAACAGGTTTAGACCAAATGCAAAATTCTTCACTCGGCCCTACGCGTGTAAACCCACAGTAAGGAAGCGGTGCAGCCACCATAGCTCTCAGTGAGGACGCTACCCACGGGAGAGCTTCTGTCTGCACGGGTATTTCATCTCCCTGAGAGGCAGGAGCGGTGTCGACAGGAGAAGCTAGTGTTTGGACCAATACAGGCACTTAAATGCCACGACTTGCAGCCTTTCCTTCATGTCTTTGAGCCAGGATTTGCTATATTTGACTGACCAGTCCTGGAAGGGCTGGCAGGCAGCCAAAGGCAGGTTTTCCCATAGAAATTGCATGTCAAATGTGTATACAGTAGCATCATGTTGGCCCCGTACATGATTTTAACCCCACTTTGTGACATAACAGTGCACATTCTACTCTTAGATACGTGCACAGAGTTGCCAGCTTCTGTCCTCACATGCAGGTATGCAGCTCCTCTGGAGAGCTGTAGACACATGATTTAAGGCAGCATGGAGCAATCCATTTATGCGACAAACTAAAGTCTGTGGGACAAATCCTGAATTCTTCACTCCTGTTGATTTGGCCTCGAACAGAAACAAGCAGAGAGATAGTCTATAAAAGAACCGCCTGGTGAAATTGTTGTGATTTGTTTACAGGTAATGGAGATCTACAATTCCTCTTATGACTACTTGGTGGATTATGATATTTATGATGATGATTTGGCCACGGTTAGTGTTAAGCAAGAGCCATCGCATGATGCAAGAGACATTGCTAGAATCCTCTCTGTTGTAATCTACAGCCTCACCTGCCTCCTGGGAATTCTGGGGAATGGCCTAGTCATCACGATCATCACTTTCAAGATGAAAAAGTCCATCAATGCCATTTGGTTTCTCAATCTGGCTGTTGCCGACTTTCTTTTCAACATCTTCCTGCCGCTGAATATCACGTACACCGCCATGAACTACCATTGGGTCTTTGGGGCAGCCATGTGCAAGTTAAACTCCTTCCTCCTCAACCTGAACTTGTACAGCAGCGTGCTGCTGCTGACGACGATCAGCCTTGACCGTTGTGTGTCCGTGGTCTTCCCAGTCTGGGCCCAGAACCATCGAACCACCACTCTGGCTTGTTTGATTTGCGTCGTCGACTGGGTGGTTGGTTTGGTCATGAGTTTGCCATCTCTCATTTTCCGGGACACTGCAACTCACCAAGGCAAGGTGATTTGTTTTAATAACTACTCCTTGTCCAGAAATACGTCTGACCATCTTCAGGGTATGATGAGACACCAGACTGTAAACATCATCAGGTTTCTGACAGGGTTTGTCATTCCCATCACCATCATCACAGTCTGCTACATGACCATCGTCTTCAAGCTGAAAAGAAACCGGCTCGCCAAATCCAAAAAGCCCTTCAAGATCATTGTCGCCATTATTGTGACCTTCTTCTTGTGCTGGGCCCCCTACCAAGTCCTGAACCTCCTGGAAACACAGCATGACCACATCTCCCATATGGTATTCATGATTGGGATTCCCATCACCACGGCTCTGGCTGTGGCCAGCAGCTGCATGAATCCCATCCTTTATGTCTTCATGGGCCAGGACTTTAAAAAGTTTAAGGTGACCATCCTCTCCAGACTAGTAAACGCACTAAGTGAAGACACCACCCACTCGACTCTCGCTCAGAGGAGCTTCTCAAAGATGTCCTCAATGACTGAAAAGGAGACCGTCTTTCTCTGAGCAATACCTGTGGTACCTGAGGGGCTCACCCAGGATAAGCTCCCATCAGCTTTTATTTGGATGCCAAAGATAATTGCACTGAGATCTTTGAACATTCTCTAGTGCTTTCAAAATATGGTTGAAGAAGTGTTCCAAGCAGCGCCTGGGTTTTCCCGATCCAATCTGTGCATCTGCCCACATTAGTCATGTCTGATGACGGGTGCCAGGAATCTTCACTATAGGTTCTCTGACCCAGATTGTTAAAAAGTGACAGACCATATGCACTCGCAATACCAGTGCTGGTAGCGCTCCATGTACCTTTTGCTTGCACCTTTACACTTTTCTCCTCATGCCTCCTGAACTGCTCAAGAGAAGGACAATACTACCTTAAAGCACCTGGAATCAAAACTGCAGATATGGGTTATTATGTCCTAGAGTTTAGAACGCTCTGTGGCCAAAATGCATTTCCATCCATCCATCTTTGACTACTGGACTAGTTAATTCATTTAGTCTTTTGCCCAAATCAGATCCTCAAAGATTATACATGCTCACACCTAATAACTGTGTGTTCAAACCCTGCATTAGTGGTGACTGCACATGCAGACTGGTATTTTCATGCACAAATCTCCATTTGCACACACAATTGCTTAGTCTATGGGCAAATTAGCACCCAAATGTAGAAAATTTTACCTTAAATGACTAGAAGACTGGGTAATGTAGAAGTTTCCAGAGACCAAGGAAATTGAAGAGACCTATCCCAAAGAGAGATAAAAGTGCAGAGAAGAGAAAAACAGATTCCTTCCCACTGAAGTTGGGGAGAAGGTGGAGGAGGCCATGACTTGTAACTCTTAGCTTTGAGGACATCCTTCCAATGCCCACCGCTAAGGATACGATTATGTCACGGAAGTCATGGATTCTGTCACTTTCACAGACTGCCATGACATTTTCCGCGTCAGCCCCAAGGTAGCAGGGGGCCGGAGCTGTCAGCCAGCGGGGGCCCTGGAGCTCCGAGCAGCACCAGGCTGTGAGGGCCCCAGAACTCTCAGCCACTGCAGGTGGCAGGAGGCCCCAGAGGGTGCTGGGAGTACCTGGGGGGCCACCCACAGGTGGTGGGGACACCCAGAGGGCAGCGAGCAGCAGGGGCCCCTGTCCATGACTTTTACTAAAAATAACCGTGACAAAATCTTCACCTTGCCCATAACACACCGTGGGATCAAAATGTGGTGCTTGTCTAGCTGGGATATATATTGCCTATTATATAAGAAAATGATTATGAATATGTTATGTACAGAATATGCATATAGCCACTTAACCAACATCTTAAAGGCATGTAATATATTGGTACGAGTATAATAAGTTTTTAAATTGTGTTCTGAACATTCTTTTTTCATCAAGTCCACCTGAAGTCGGAAAGGATACAGAAGAACAAATAAATATCAGACAGAATACTGATAAAAACTTACACTCACGTAACACCTGTACTGCAAAGGGATCAGAAAATGTTTCTGATATACGTACTACGTACCAGGATAACTTCTTCCACTACTACAATGCAGCCACCTCTGGGGTTGAACGTGGCACCGCATGCAAAAACACTACACAACCGTTTCAGACAAGAAGTGAAGAATAACTTGTCTGATTAAAACTGAGCGGGAGCACTTATGGAAAAGTCTTATAGAATCTATAAGGGGTAAAAGTACCAGGGCACTATAGAAATGTAAAAGGGTTATATAGAAATTACTCTAAAGATCTATAATACTTATTCTCTAGCGGAGATATAATTATGGAGGAGAACTAGATAAGGTCGCACTGAGTTTCCATTCTAGCCCCGACTTTGCCAGCCCTTGACCTCCGCATCTACAAAGAGGGGAAATCAGCCTCACAATGGGTGAGTTAGGTCTTCCACCACATCAGAATAGAGTTGGATTTGGCATTCCTGAGTTAGGACGTTTGCTACTAACTTCTCTAGGGGTATGTCTACACTACAAAATTAGGTCGAATTTATAGAAGTCGGTTTTTTAGAAATCGGTTTTATATATTCGAGTGTGTGTGTCCCCACAGAAAATGCTCTAAGTGCATTAAGTGCATTCACTCGGCGGAGTGCTTCCACAGTACCGAGGCAAGCGTCGACTTCCGGAGCGTTGCACTGTGGGTAGCTATCCCACAGTTCCCGCAGTCTCCGCTGCCCATTGGAATTCTGGGTTGAGATCCCAATGCCTGATGGGGCTAAAACATTGTCGCGGGTGGTTCTGGGTACATATCGTCAGGCCCCCGTTCCCTCCCTCCCTCCGTGAAAGCAAGGGCAGACAATCGTTTCGTGCCTTTTTTCCTAAGTTACCTGTGCAGACGCCATACCACGGCAAGCATGGAGCCCGCTCAGGTAACTGTCACCCTATGTCTCCTGGGTGCTGGCAGACGCGGTACTGCATTGCTACACAGCAGCAGCAACCCATTGCCTTCTGGCAGCAGACGGTGCAATAGGACGGGTAGCCGTCATCGTCATGTCCGAGGTGCTCTTGGCCATGTCGGCTGGGAGCGCCTGGGCAGACATGGGCGCAGGGACTAAATTTGGAGTGACTTGATCAAGTCATTCTCTTTAGTCCTGCAGTCAGTCCTATTGTACCATCTTCTGCCGAGCAGCCATGAGATGTGGATGGCATGCAGTCCTTCTGCACCGTCTGCTGCCAGCCAAAGATGTAAAAGATAGATGGAGTGTATCAAAACAAGAAATAGAGCAGATTTGTTTTGTACTCGTTTGCAAACCCCCCCCCCCGCCTCCCGTCTAGGGGACTCATTCTTCTAGGTCACACTGCAGTCTCTCACAGAGAAGGTGCAGCGAGGTAAATCTAGCCATGTATCAATCAGAGGCCAGACTAACTTCCTTGTTCCAATAAGAACAATAACTTAGGTGCACCATTTCTTATTGGAACCCTCCGTGAAGTCCTGGCTGAAATACTCCTTGATGTAAAGCCACCCCCTTTGTTGATTTTAGCTCCTTGTAAGCCAGCCCTGTAAGCCATGTCGTCAGTCGCCCCTCCCTGCGTCAGAGCAACGGCAAACAATCGTGCATCTGAGTTGAGAGTGCTGTCCAGAGCAGTCACAATGGAGCACTCTGGGATAGCTCCCGGAGGCCAATACCGTCGAATTGTGTCCACAGTACCCCAAATTCGACCTGGCAAGGCCGATTTAAGCACTAATCCACTTGTCGGGGTGGAGTAAGGAAATCGATTTTAAGAGCCCTTTAAGTCGAAATAAAGGGCTTCATCATGTGGACAGGTGCAGGTTTACATCGATTTAACGCTGCTAAATTCGACCTAAAGTCCTAGTGTAGACCAGGGCTAGGACTCTCTGCCATAAGGGAACATTAGGGAGGTAGAATTCTCAAAGTGAGAATTCGGCCAGGACGTCATGGTGCGGCTGGCCAAAGAGCCATGGGATTTTTTTAACGGCCCCTCAGCCTCACGGCTCTCCTGGATGTTAGTTTTAATGGGCATGTTTGCCTCTGGTGCCTGCATTTCCTCTCAAAATGGCATAGACTGAGAGTGCTGCGAGTCAGACGGCCTGACAAGTTTCTTGGAAATACCCTCCAATGGGTAGATCGGGAGAGAGCTGCCTAGCGTTAGCTAAACAGAGAGGTGCAGAGTCTCTTGGTCTTTGCTTCAGAACAGACCCCAGCCGTGGTCCATACTGTCAGCAAAACCTAGGTTGTTTCTAGCACGCCCGAGTCGGGGGGTTTCCGGTTTCAGCCGGGACCCTGACAAATCACGGCTGGTTCATCTGAGAGTGAAGAAAAGGTTGCCATGGGCCCCTCTAAACAGATCCTGCTGAGTCTTCGGGGCTGGCTCCAGCTCCCATGTTCTCGCTAATCAGCGCCGGGGAATAATTGGATTCTTCACCCACCCCTCTAGGGCTTGGCAAGGCATCTACCGCTGTGGAAGCTTCAGCCCCAGGACAGCAAAGCTTTGAAGCACCTAGCGAACTTTAAATATGAGAGTCATTCCGCTGCAGTCAGTGGGCCTACCCCTGTGCACTGAGTTAAGTGCTCTGCTGAATCAGGAAAGCGATCCAGCACTGTGACAATCAGTGACATTTCGGGGTGTGCGGGGGGCGGTGATTGGGCTCAGACGCAGCATCCCAGAAATGGAAAATTCTCAGCAAAAAACAGGGAGCAATCTTTTTTGCAATTTCTTCTGGGCAAAAATCAATTTGCCTTACAACCAGAGCAAATTCCTTTGTCAAGGCCTGAGGCTCCAAACTGTGGCAGCATCCATCGCCGCTGGGTCTGATGAGTAACTCTGAATCCCTGCAAGGGACGCCCCGTGAAATCAGTGGCGCGCCTCAAGGAGTTTGCCTCTGGACTGGGGAACTGAATGCTGGAGCAGCCTAGATTTACGCAGCCAAACAAGACCCGCAGCAGTGATTCTCAGAGCCTGGGTCAACTGCCGTGAGCTGGCAGGGGCTAAAAACAAGCAGGGTAGCCTTTCGGGCTTGGGCTGAAACCCAGCAAGGGGGAAGAATCTCGGCGCCTGGGCCCTAGCCCAAGCAGACGCATCTCCCCTGCTTTTTTAGCCCTGCGGCGTGAGCCCAGGTGGTTTACCCGGGCCCTGAGGCTCATTGCCGTGCAGGTGGTTTTGCTGAGTAGAGTTACCCTACGTTTGTCTCATATGGGGTTCTGAGCATGGCCACAAAGAAACCCTCCTAACAGTCCTCCCAGGGATGCAAAGGGTTCCAGGCTGGGAGAAATGCCAGATTTAAAAAAGCGTTTTGCTTCACTTTTGCTCTTTTAGGAAAGCCGGTCGCATTGCTGGCTGGGTTCATTTTATCCTGCCCCCTTTACGAGGCAGAATGAGGTCACAGTCGTGCAATCACACAGGCACATTGCCCCATGACCTCTTCAAAGACACAATCAAGATTCTCATCCACGTGGCTTTCACCAGGCTCCAGTAGTGAAATATCTTCCCGGGTACCTCCCCAGCCCCCGCACCCCAGCTCCTCGCAGGTCACATAGCAGGAGTGGTAGCAACAATCCCTCCAGTGTGGTGTGTTAACTCCATTCCAGCTCCATGCCTATTGATTCAGAGCAAGGCAAAACAAAACTCCTTAATGCTGCCTTTCAGCTGTGCGATATCAAAACAAATTGACCTCCTGACCCCCGGCAGCGGGCGGCTTATGTGCAGAGGCCTAGGATTAGATTGCCTCTGCTCCGTGGTGGATCACGAGCCTGGCTCGGAGGGGTTCAGCCCTAAATGCGGTAGATCAGGGACTCGGCCAATGGAGGGGGAAGAAAAAATAGGAAGACAACCAATGACTTCAGAAGTCATAAACGCCGCGTGAAAATCGACGGGCTGGGTTATTGGCATTGGCAGCCCGTGTAGAGAAGAGAAATCTATCTATCAGGCTCGGCTCAAGCCAGTCGCCGAGCAGCTCTGTTCCGGGGTAAGTTTTAATCCATAAATAAAATTAGCTGGAACAACTGCAGTTTAAAAGCTATGTAGGCGCAAACTGAGATCTTCCCAATACCGTATGGCACTGTCTGCAGGCAAAAGACGCCTTGCTGAATGACAGCCCAGGGGTTAGCGCCCTTCCCATGCCAAGCTCCCCCCCAGCACAAAAGGGGGATGGGAAGGCAGAGTGGGGGCTGAGGTTTTGAGGAGGTCTACTCTCTGCCCTGCCCCCGACATGCCCTAGGCTGGGCTGGGGGCACAGCTGCCTCTGCCAACTGGACTCTCTCGGAGAGCTCCAGCCCCTGGGCACAAAGGGGCCAGCACCAAGGAGAGAACCGGACCCAGTATGTGGCTAAAAGTACATGGCTGGCTTTGTTGCACTCACAGAGCGTTTGGGCAGAGCCGCGGTGGCTGATCAGAGGGGCCTGGGCCATGCCTGGTGAGCTGGCCTGGGGGAGCTGGGATCAATGCACTCTGCATCATGCCTTAGTGCTGGGTAACACCCTAAGCCCCTCTACCAGCAGCAGCATGGTGGCAGAGGGGCCTGGGCAGGGGCCCCAAGCTAGGACTGTGGAGCGCAGTCAGACACTTGTTAGCACACAGAGGAATCCAGGTTCCGGGTGCCAGCCTGTAACCACTTCCCCCGGCTGCAGTGCTAGCAAGGGAGCAGAATATCGGCCAGCCTCTGCGGCGTGGAATCTGCAGAGACAGGTGCCATCACCGCGGCTGCTCACTTCGGAGTGACATGCTGCGGCTCAGCAGGGCATCCTGCTGGCGCACGGTCGCCCTGGGGCTTGCAAACACAACACACTTCGCCAGCAGCCCTGTGGTCAGTGGGTGACATTCCCTCCAGGCGTGATTTGAGCAACACCAGCCAGGCAGCTGAGGACGATAGGTGCCCAAAGCCCATTGGCATTGGGCACCAAACTCCCTTTGGCACCAGTGCACATCCCGTCCCTCCTGCCAGAGATAAATACCCCGCAGCCTGTCGCGTGGAGTGAGAACTTAAAATGACATTGTGCATGGCACTTAACAACTACCCACCTACGTTTCAGATTCAAACAAGTTGTCTTTGCTTGTGGTTTCATTGTCAGGGATTAATTGCACACATGCGCCCCATCCCTCCTATGTGTGGGGATCGATAGCACAGAGTAGAATGAAGACATATCTCCTGGTAATACGGCAACAGAGTAAGTTTGCAGGATCCGGGCCATGGATCCTCTGCTCCTCTGGGAGAGCAGAACGAACTCCTACCCCTCTCAACGCCCTCAGAAGGCATGAGACACAGTATGAATGGAGCCACTGAGTATGCCAGTGAAGTCACAGCAGTTGTCTTAGCCGGAGTGAGAGATGAAACCGAAATTCCACCAGCTGGGTGCCACCAAAATACCCAGGGTGAATTGGGTAACTTGGATCCACATGGTTTCCCAGTTAATGAGGACCACGTGCTTTGCAGTAGGGATGACAAACCCTGATAAGATTTCAATCCTGGTTGTGTGTTCCCTCCATCCAAGAATGTGTCCAGTTAGCTCAACACTGAGCCTGACCTCCATGCCGGGGTTTCTTCCTTCCTGCCTATATGCTGGGCTCACCCCAACTCCAGCCCCACCATGATCCACATTTGGGGAGATGAGGCCGGGGGACCAGGCCACTTTGCCCCCCTGGTGTCTGCCTCTGAAGTGATTCTCAGAAGGAGAAGAATTCCACATGGACAAGCAGTCAGGGGTAAATGGAATTCACCCACTTCTCCTTTGGGGAATACAGCATTTGGTTTAGGGTAGTTTCCCCTCTTCTTTTGTTACCTCTGCAGCCGAGGGATGCATTGTCATTTTGGTGGTTCCCAATTCCACCCCACCCCAGTGTCCCGGGGGTAGTCATAGCCAAGAGGAGTCAGGGGCATGGACCCAGATCCTCAATGGACCTTTGATGATCCAGGTCATCGTTCTTTTTTGCTCCTCTTGGGAGAGTAGAACGAACCCTTCTCCACAGGCTCAGCAAAAGAGAAGTGAAATCCCTGCGGCTTCCCAAGCAGTGGCACTGGCCATCCGTGCCTGCCGAAAACTGCTGCATTTGAGATGGGATCGCAGCTTACCCCAGAGACCGTCTGAGACGCTGGAGGCTCCGACGGCTCACGCAACCGCAAAGGCCTCGCCCGACTGCTGCTGTGGTGAGCTGAGGAGAGTACGCTGCTCTGGTCCTACGATGTGAACTACAGTCAGCTGAGGGCCAGGATGGGAACACCTAAAGCTTTCGCTTCCAGTGGAGCTGAAAAGCAGGTCCCCAGAGGTGGGACGAGGACATTTCGCCCCTTATCCTCTCACATTCGGGTTTGTGATATGGTGCAGTTGCTGGGGCTCTGTCTGTGTGGCAGGAAGAATTATCTGCAGGTGAGGAGTGCACAGTGGTAATTGCCAGTCTTTCCCCTTTGGTCTGATGCCAAGAAGGAAAGCACACACCAGGAGTGTATTGCCACCCTGGCAGTCACTCAAATGGCAAGAGGAGAGAGGGAGTGTGTGCCGAGTGGCGAGCCCTGCAGAGAGAGCGGCATCCTATAAACACCCGGCTTGGGTACCGTGACCCACAATGCACCTTTCCAGTAACACTTGACTCAAAACCTCTCCTTCCCTCCCACAACCATGCTGCATGCATATTGGCTGGCCCAGCTTTGTAAGTCAGTCAATGGTCACAGGACACACATACAAGGCTGCCAAGCAGGACTCCAGCACATCATCACTTGAGCTAAGGAAGGATTTCCATCAGTTGCCCGAGGCATTAATGGCGATAACCTCTTTGGGGGCATGCTGCTGGTAGATGCAAATTAAACAATGCTGAGTCAGACCCCGAAATCATAAGACTGGCTTAAAAAGTGCGAGAATTAAAAAACAAAAAAACGAATTACTTTTGGTTTCTTTTCCTTTGCATTCTGGTTGCTGATCCTTTAGAGTCACACTTGAGGTTACTGCAGTTTCTGTGCTTACATATTTCAGAGTAACAGCCGTGTTAGTCTGTCTTTGCAAAAAGAAAAGGAGTACTTGTGGCACCTTAGAGACTAACCAATTTATTTGAGCATGAGCTTTCGTGAGCTTAGCTTACATAAAGGCTAGAAACCCTTACTATTTCTAAACAAACAAAAGCTGAGCTTCTCACTTACACAAATACCCCCAGAAGTTGAGACTTTTAAGAAAAACACCAGAAATCACGAGTGGCAATCAAATCACAAGAACTGGCAACAATGAGATTAGTTTAGTCACAAAATGTGATTTACCTTTTACATGGTTAGATCAGGGAAAAATACCTGTGGATTCTTTATCAAGCAAACAAAACACCCATAGAAAGTTTTCAAATAATAAATCCCACTTCAAGATTTCTCTCTTTTTTATCACCCATCAAGTAACTTTCCTGTCATTGTGTTACCATTCAGTGAGACTGCATAGCCCATTAATAAATCTTTTAGATAAAAGATGGGCTGAGCCACTCTCTCTAGCCAATTTCATGCACAGTTAATTTGGGAGATAATTTATACTTTGGCTTCTTGACTGCTAGCAATGAGTGGAAGCCGGTGACATGCTTATTTATATGTTGATTTCTTTGGATCAGACGCAGCTATTAAAGCGATCAGGGAAATCTACGAAAAAAATCAAGAAAGTGATATTTTAAAAATGCAAATCAATGGGCAGAGGTATTGTTGGGTTAGTGTCCAGGTAGCACGAAGATCATTTGTAAACCACTTGGCCATCTACCATGATCCCCTGGTGAGAAAATGATAACCTGCTGACAGAAATTTTTAACCTAGAGAATTACAAAGACAATTATTTCCCTGCTATCAAATTCTATTGGATAGTTCCAAAAACATATGCAAAGAAGGAGATTCAATTCTATTGGGTTTTAGATAAATTCCTGTAGAAACCTATCAATTCTGAGGCTGTTCATTTCTATATTATTTTGCATAAGGGGAGGAGTTATGCTTACTGACAAAAGACTGATTGTTGTCTTGGGAGTGAGACATGCTGGGTTCAAATCCTGGAGAAGCTTCCACAAAGCTGCAATGGAGTTGTCCTTTTTTCTGTGCGGCTCAAACAGAATTTTCAGGCTTGATGCAGAAATTCCTGGTGAGGTTCTCTGGCTTGGGCTCTGATGGTGAGCAGACTGGATGAACAGGAGGACAAGGATGGTCCCTTCTGGCCTAAAAATCTATGAAAATTGATGTATGAAAATCGATGAAGATGAACTATGAACTGCCCGGTTTTGCCCAATTTCTTTTAAAAAAAGCCATTGCCTTAGGTCGGGTAAATAAGCAAAGCTCCAGGCGAAATCCAGAGACTAACACTGATTTACTCCCCCTGCGGGTCTGGCTCAAATTGTTCAAACAAATCAACCTTTAAAAAAAAAATCCAGTTCTGAGAGAGGTCTAACCAAGAACCTTGATTCCCACCAACGCTTTGGAGGAGTTTGGATCAGGAGTCAGCACATAGTTCGTGTCTCCGTGCCTCAGTTTCCCCTATCAAATGGACATAATGATACGTCTGTCCCTCACAAGGGTGTGGTGATGCTAAAGTTATTAATAATTCAGAGTGAGGGGCCTCAACAGATCTAAGGATCTGGGTCTAAAATACTTTGTTGATTAGACCCACAGAGCAAAGGGGTTTGGCTAAACCTCCAGCCAAGTGTTTCATCTGCATAATCTTGTGAGTGTGGAATTGATAGGGAGCTGGGATGCCATGGCATCCACTGACGTGATCAGTTAGATGCTTATCAGAACGATGGAAAGTTCACACCTTGTTATTTATCCGACACCTTGGACAGCGCACTTACAAAGCAATGAGCTAAAATACAATGAAATCAGCAGGTATTAAAACTCAGTGGGAGTTTTGCCTGAGAAAGGCCCTCAGGATCTGATTTTTCCATGATCAGTAATTAATTAACTAGATGTCACAACAACCCCCTGTAAGGTAGGTAAATATTATTACTCTCATTATTCACATGGGGAAACTGAGGCACAGAGCGGCAACGGGATCTGCTCGTAGTCACACAGTGAGTCAGCGGCAGAACTGGGAATAGAATCCAGGAGTTGTGGCTCAGCTCCCCCTCAGCTCTAACCATCGGATAAACCAGGTTTAAACTCACGCTCTGCTCGTTGGAGCCCTGGGCGCATGGGACCTCAGCAATGAGTGAGTGTTGAGAGAATTCAGAATTGGTCAGCGCTACACTCGGCTGATGCAGCAACTTATGGTGTCGGACGCCATCAGGTGGTCGAGAGACATCTCCCTAGAATGCATCACCGGACATAGGCAATACCAGGAGGGATGAGCTGGAGTCCTGATGAGGAGCACAATGGGGAAAGTAACTGAAATACTTCCCTGATGGATTGTATTTTCTAATGGACAACCTACCCTAAATTCTCAATTACTGAGGGACAATCTTCACCCATTCCTATATTTGCTTGCCATAGCCAACTCTCTCTATAACTTTCCATGAGTGATGTACCCGAATGCTTGGATGCTAACATCTAAATTGTATCGTTAATTTTTTTAAACTTATTTGGGTTATTGCTGATTATGTACTATATATATTGTATTACTTTTAAACCAACCGTTGTACTTTTGAATAATTAAAGCACTATACCAGAGATCAGCAACCTTCGGCACACGGGCTGCCAGGGAAAGCCGCTGCAGCGCCAGGCCGGTTTGTTTACCTGCCGCGTCCGCAGGTTCGGCCAATCGCAGCTCCCACTGGTTGTGGTTCGCCGTCCCAGGCCAATGGGGGCTGCGGGAAGAGTGGCCAGTACGTCCCTCTGCCCGCGCTGCTTCCCGCAGCCCCCATTGGCCTGGGACGGTGAACCACAGCCAGTAGGAGCTACAATCGGCCGAACCTGCGGACGCAGCAGGTAAACAAACCGGCCCGGCCCGTCAGCGGCTTTCCCTAGCGGGCTGCGGGCCAAAGGTTGCCGATCCCTGCACTATACCCAGATGTACAGACTCTCTTTTCTTAACCTATATATTAGATCATTCTCTTTAACACAATTTGTATACCCGATGAGAGTGTACCATGTGCTGAAGTTGCTGGCTTGAGGGCCACTGCAGTTCTAGCAACCTCCGCAGTGATGAATGGTAGCCATGTAGCAAGGTATTAGCTGTGGGACCCTAATGATTTAAAGAGATGACTACATCACAGCCCATAAACTCACCGCACTGCACCGGTTTACTAACACGAGCGTCAGAGAGAGGGTCCCACAGGAAAAATAAACACAAAGATTTAATTTCTCATGGAAGATTAGAACAGCTATTGACCTGCCTAGCAGGAACAGCGACCCCAGCAACAGCCATTTCCTAGCTTTACAAATTAATTAGCAGAGATCCACCGGGCAGGGTTGGTTTCTTTATGAATTATCCCTGAAAGGTGTGGGGTGGGGATGAAGGCAGTGTGTTCAACAGAGCAACTCCTGCTCATGGTCTATAGCACAAGGCTGGTTCCAGAAAAAAGATGACCGAGTTGCAATTTGTAGTTAGATCTGCTATTTAGATGTCTAACTCTTGATGTCACTGTTTGGCAGCTGGAGAAGGTGCCCCCCTTCCCCCCCGAGAAGGTCTTCCTCCCTCTGCTTTAACCTCCCTTGCACTGGTAAAGGGCAAAAGCCAGGAAATGAAGCTGTGGCAATGACCATTGTGTTTATTAAAAAGCCCCCAGGAGTTATTTAAGGCCAATGGCTGTAACATGTTCCGTTTCCACTGGGAAGACTTTATATCTTACAGCCCTAGAAAACACCAGACAGACAGCTCCTTTCCCAGGAATTGGGAGCCTGTTCATAGACACCTACAGGACCAATATATATTTTTATATTAAAAGAAAAAGTCAATAGGCAGCTGCCTGAAAAGACACTAAGCAATTTACAGGTCTCGTCAGCGGCTGCTCAAGCCAGACCAAGCTGTACACTTGATTCTCAAAGCCCGAGTAATTGAGCTGCACTGCCGAGCAGTAGAAATGCCGCTGATCATACCAAATGCTGCAGAGAGAGATGGATTTCCAGCAGATCGTCAGACAGCTCTCTCCCCACCCCCACACGGCAGAGCTTTTCTAATCTATCGAGTGTCTCATTTGCATAATCTTGTTAGTATCAGCTTGGTAGGAAGGTGGGAGACCAGGTGCATCCACCAAAGTTGTCCCTTTCTCATTAGATAGACAGAAAGATGCATTCTATGATGTTTCCTGCTTTTGCTCGCCAGAAGAGCGTCAGGTGAACATGAGAGTAAGAGCATCCCTGCAAAAACAGGTGTATTACATGAAGATAACAGTCGGGATGTAGAATCCTAGTGGAGACAAGATTCGTGTCATTTTTAGCCTGGATGTGTCCAGGTGACGTGAACCCTATATCCCCACTGGGTCTTGACTAGCTACATCCAGGTAACAACTACTGTCCCCTTGTTTCTCTTTGGATTTTACACCGAGTTAACTGTCTCGATGTAAAAACACACCTTTTTGCAGTGAGGACATAACAGCAAGAAGGGCGGCTGCTGTGCTGGTGTATTTATCTTGTTTGCTGGAACCAATTGCATTGGGAGATTTCTTCTGTGGGAGCTATTTAGAGATGCAGACTGTGAAACAATGAAGACATGAAATGGCAGAGAAAGGTCAAGCAGAAAACTGCAGCCCATGGAACTTGGCGACTCCCAGGGAAGCTGCAAACCTCTGCAATAATCAATTCCAGTGGTTTGTTAATTGTTTAGGAACCTGCAGAGCGATGAAAGTAGAACATGCAGGCATTCAAATACAGAAGCCCCAGAATGAAATCAAACCAACCAGCCAGGTAAAGGAAGGCCCCGATCCTGCTATCAGGTCCTTCCAGCCAGGCCTTTGCAGTCCCTGTGGAACCCAGGCATGTGCAGGATAGATCCGATTGCAGGATGGGGGCGTCTAAGGTCCGGCTCCTGCTTCCATTGAAATCAATTGCAAAACTCCCATTGATCTGAATGGTGCAGGCCCTAAATGAAGGACTGTCCAATCCCCTTTGGGTGCCCCCTTTGCTCCAAGTCCTCCTTTAAAGGGAGACAAGGCAATTTAGGAGAGCTAATGAGTACTTGTTTATTCAAGGATTGTTCTGAAATTGCAGCCCTGAAAGTAGCTGTTAATTGACTGTGTCTTACAATGGTAGCTTTGTCCAAGGGCTCTGTGGTAGGTGCCTATCATATAAAGAAATAACACTGAAAGGAGTTATCCACTGAATGCATCCGATGAAGTGAGCTGTAGCTCACGAAAGCTCATGCTCAAATAAATTGGTTAGTCTCTAAGGTGCCACAAGTCCTCCTGTTCTTTTTGCGGATACAGACTAACACGGCTGCTACTCTGAAAACTGAAAGTTTTTGCTTTACTCCGTAGGCTGCTGAAATGACAACTAGGACATGAGATGTGCCCATGCCCAGCCACCCTGCTGCCTGCATCCTGGCATTTCTGTTTGGAGCAAAGAGCCAAGTCTCTTCAAGCCTAATTGTTGCAGAAGGTTGTTAATTAGAGCTGGGGTGGAATGTAGTTATAGAGTAATTGGGCTTGTCTACATGTGGAGTTATTCAGGGGTAATTTAATCCACAGCAACAAGACATTCTTGTTCTGCAATGAGCATCCATACATGGAGGTATTCAGGGATAGCTAGTGGGCTTTAACTTCACATCCTACCCTAATCCAAATTAAACATCCAGTGTAGACAAGCCTGCAATCAGATACATTAACGTGGCCACCTGATTCTGAGCGGAACCCCAAGTGGTTCTGACTGCAGCATCAGGTTAAGAAGCTATTGGGCCATGGTCTGCGGATAAACTACTGCAGGTGAGCAGCTCAGTAGGGTGGTGAGTTGGTAGCCCGTGAGCATAAATAGGGAGTGCAGTGGCTGCGCATGGGGGATTTGGCTCCGTTAACTGGAGAGAAAGACAAGTGATGGTTTAGGTCTCTGTGTTGCAGCTTGCTACAAAGGGAAATCTTTTTCTGTGAGCGCTGAGCAAACTTGCTTTGATCACTAAGGTTCTGCAATGTTCTGGGGGGATAAAGCGCTTTGCAGGCCAGTTTGCAGGTGTTGCTGTGTTAGAGGCTTCCCCCATCAAGACCGTTTGGATTGTAACACAGAGAGGCTCACAATAACAACAAGATTTAGCACTGGGTGCTTTTCATCTGCAGGGAGCTTCGCACATTTAAACTAATTAATCCAAGTGTCACAGGCATTACAGAATCTTCCCAAGGCTCCTTTCTGGGGGGGAGATGAACAATCTCATTTGGTGGATCTGGGTAGAGTCAGCAGGGAGGGAAATCAGGAACATGCTGCTGCTCTGACAAAACAGAAAATATGGGATTTAAGACCTGTTGAAGTGGGTGGTGAAATGTCCGGGGGGTTGAGTGGCAAAGGAGCAGGCCCTGAGAGAGGAAAACACGGTATTCATTGGTATGATTGTGGCAATATGTTTTTAAAGTGTCAATCGATAAAGCATAAAGTCAAGAATTAAAGGGACAGTCTAAGACTGAATCCAGCCCATCACTTAGGCTGTATGAAAACGAGCTTTAAAAACCTAAGACCCATGGGAAATAGTTCCAGGCACACATAAGAAAAGTCTATTATAATAATAACAGATATTTTCTAAAGCCAAGAGTTGTCCAGCTGCAGCGAAAGGCACCCTGTCAGTGCAACTGACCAGAAACAGAAGGCTAGTACAGTATGGGTAAGGACTCAGGAGTCTATTCCCTACCCTGACCCCTGCCACAGACTCCCTGTGACCCTGACCAAGTCACTTAGTCTCTCTCTGTGCCTCAGTTCCCCATCTATAAAAATGGCAATAATCCTGTTGTCATCCCCTGTCAAGGTTCCTCCCCCACTCTGAACGCTAGGGTACAGATGTGGGGACCTGCATGAAAACCTCCTAAGCTTATCTTTACCAGCTTAGGTCAAAAAGTTCCCCAAGGTACAAAATATTCCACCCTTTGTTCTTGGATTGGCCGCTACCACCACCAAACAAATACTGGTTACTGGGGAAGAGCTGTTTGGAAACGTCTTTCCCCCCAAATACTTCCCAAAACCTTGCACCCCACTTCCTGGACAAGGTTTGGTAAAAAGCCTCACCAATTTGCCTAGGTGACTACAGACCCAGGCCCTTGGATCTTAAGAACAATGAACAATCCTCCCAACACTTGCACCCCCACCTTTCCTGGGAAATGTTGGATAAAAAGCCTCACCAATTTGCATAGGTGACCACAGACCCAAACCCTTGGATCTGAGAACAATGAAAAAGCATTCAGTTTTCTTACAAGAAGACTTTTAATAGAAATAGGAGTAAATAGAAGTAAAGAAATCCCCTCTGTAAAATCAGGATGGGTAGATACCTTACAGGGTAATTAGATTCAAAACATAGAGAATCCCTCTAGGCAAAACCTTAAGTTACAAAAAAGATACACAGACAGAAATAGTTATTCTATTCAGCACAATTCTTTTCTCAGCCATTTAAAGAAATCATAATCTAACACATACCTAGCTAGATTACTTACTAAAAGTCCTAAGACTCCATTCCTGGTCTATCCCCGGCAAAAACAGCATATAGACAGACAAAGACCCTTTGTTTCTCTCCCTCCTCCCAGCTTTTGAAAGTATCTTGTCTCCTCATTAGTCATTTTGGTCAGGTACCAGCGAGGTTACCTTTAGCTTCTTAACCCTTTACAGGTGAGAGGAGTTTTCCTCTGGCCAGGAGGGATTTTAAAGGGATTTACCCTTCCCTTTATGTTTATGACATCCCCTCCTTCCCCCCATCTTACTGCACAGCAGCTTGATGGCTTGGATCCCATGACAGTCCCTGAATTATCATCATCTGTGATGTGTTTAATTTCCTTCCCCTCCCCCTATATAGTCCCATATCGCACCTATGGTAAAAATATAACATTGCTCTTCGTGGTATAGACGGCGTCAAAAGCAAAGGTTCGGTGTCTTACTCCTGCCAACTGTGGGATGCAGGGTTAGACCAAAAAAAGGGATTTTGATAATTAAGGCCCTTATCCAGGACTCGGGTCTCCTAGCAAGGATTCTGGGGCTGCCCTAGCCCATCAGACTTCAGGACTGGCACCTAATTCTTCACTCCGCAGATACTAACTCTAGACTCAGTTGTGCAGGGGTGTGGGAGCCTCTGGGAGGGCTCCTGAGTGTGGCTCTTTGTTACCATCGGCTACAGCAGAGTAGGTGGGAGGGAGCAGGCTGCCGGGCCGGTGAGAACCCTGTGTTCTACATATGCACCACACCGTTAGCTGCTGGCTGGGGGCGAGGCTGTCTCGTGGGAATTGGTGGGATGTTCCCTTCCCATCTCTGTGGCTGGTCCTCATGCCAGGCCCCCACCTGTTCTCACTTTCTCCGAATAGCAGTTCTTTCTCATGCGCTTCCGTCAAGCAGGAATCCCAGGTGGCAACAGGTCTTAGCCTTTGCATTCCCTGGGTGGCATCTAGACAAGTCTACACTTAATCATAGAATCATAGAATATCAGGGTTGGAAGGGACCCCAGGAGGTCATCTAGTCCAACCCCCTGCTCGAAGCAGGACCAATTCCCAGTTAAATCATCCCAGCCAGGGCTTTGTCAAGCCTGACCTTAAAAACCTCTAAGGAAGGAGATTCTACCACCTCCCTAGGTAACGCATTCCAGTGTTTCACCACCCTCTTAGTGAAAAAGTTTTTCCTAATATCCAATCTAAACCTCCCCCACTGCAACTTGAGACCATTACTCCTCGTTCTGTCATCTGCTACCATTGAGAACAGTCTAGAGCCATCCTCTTTGGAACCCCCTTTCAAGCAGTTGAAAGCAGCTATCAAATCCCCCCTCATTCTTCTCTTCTGCAGGCTAAACAATCCCAGCTCCCTCAGCCTCTCCTCATAAGTCATGTGTTCTAGACCCCTAATCATTTTTGTTGCCCTTCGCTGGACTCTCTCCAATTTATCCACATCCTTCTTGTAGTGTGGGGCCCAAAACTGGACACAGTACTCCAGATGAGGCCTCACCAATGTCGAATAGAGGGGAACGATCACGTCCCTCGATCTGCTCGCTATGCCCCTACTTATACATCCCAAAATGCCATTGGCCTTCTTGGCAACAAGGACACACTGCTGACTCATATCCAGCTTCTCGTCCACTGTCACCCCTAGGTCCTTTTCCGCAGAACTGCTGCCTAGCCATTCGGTCCCTAGTCTGTAGCGGTGCATTGGATTCTTCCGTCCTAAGTGCAGAACCCTGCACTTATCCTTAATGAACCTCATCAGATTTCTTTTGGCCCAATCCTCCAATTTGTCTAGGTCCTTCTGTATCCTATCCCTCCCCTCCAGCGTATCTACCACTCCTCCCAGTTTAGTATCATCCGCAAATTTGCTGAGAGTGCAATCCACACCATCCTCCAGATCATTTATGAAGATATTGAACAAAACCGGCCCCAGGACCGACCCTTGGGGCACTCCACTTGATACCGGCTGCCAACTAGACATGGAGCCATTGACCACTACCCGTTGAGCCCGACAATCTAGCCAGCTTTCTACCCACCTTATAGTGCATTCATCCAGCCCATACTTCCTTAACTTGCTGACAAGAATACTGTGGGAGACCGTGTCGAAAGCTTTGCTAAAGTCAAGAAACAATACATCCACTGCTTTCCCTTCATCCACAGAACCAGTAATCTCATCATAAAAGGCAATTAGATTAGTCAGGCATGACCTTCCCTTGGTGAATCCATGCTGGCTGTTCCTGATCACTTTCCTCTCATGCAAGTGCTTCAGGATTGATTCTTTGAGGACCTGCTCCATGATTTTTCCAGGGACTGAGGTGAGGCTGACTGGCCTGTAGTTCTCTGGATCCTCCTTCTTCCCTTTTTAAAAGATTGGCACTACATTAGCCTTTTTCCAGTCATCCAGGACTTCCCCCGTTCGCCACGAGTTTTCAAAGATAATGGCCAATGGCTCTGCAATCACAGCCGCCAATTCCTTCAGCACTCTCGGATGCAACTCATCCGGCCCCATGGACTTGTGCACGTCCAGCTTTTCTAAATAGTCCCTAACCACCTCTATCTCCACAGAGGGCTGGCCATCTCTTCCCCATTTTGTGATGCCCAGCGCAGCAGTCTGGGAGCTGACCTTGTTAGTGAAAACAGAGGCAAAAAAAGCATCGAGTACATTAGCTTTTTCCACATCCTCTGTCACTAGGTTGCCTCCCTCATTCAGTAAGGGGAAACTTCCTCTGTTCTCATCACACCCTCTTCCTTCTCCCCATCAGTTGGTTCAAGCCTGGGAGTTGGCTCTCGTTGCGAAGCAGCGCATTCATGTTAGTTCGAGCCCTGGCGAGGTGCTGAGCACGTGACGTGTGCTAGGCCTTTGAGCCTGGACGCCGTCCTGGGACTGGGACAAGATCACACTTGGCTTTTGCCACATCTGTCTGGCCCCAGCTTTGTCTATTGCAGCACGCTGAGGCGAGACCTGCCATTCTGTCCTCTCCACACCTGGACCGCAGCCTGACTTTTGACTGTCGGGCTGGGTCCAGGGGGCTTTTCGCAACAAGGGAGGACAGGCTTTGCCATTATGTCGTGGTCTCTTTAAAAGAAATCAGCGTAAAATATCTGCGCCTGCTAAATGGGAGAGGCCAGAAAGGGGAATATTGCAGACTATGTGTGAAAGGGACTAGCAGGCTTCTGAGAGCCTTTGCACATATCGGGGAATGAAAGGCAAACAGGAAAGGGGTATAAGCAGTGTCTGAAATTAGTTCTTGATTAGGGCAGGTTTTTAGATTTACAGGGCTGGAATTTTTAAAGCACTGGCCTTGGATCAAGACGTATGCTCTGATGCAAAGCCATTTGGGATTCCGCAGTGAATCGTGTTTAGTGTTTCAGTCCATACTGTGGAAACCACAAAACCAGCTGAAGCTCATCGGATCCTTTTCCTTCCAAGCCAGGTGCTCTCCCTTTCCCGCTTCTCACATTATGCTTGGGTGCAATGGGCCATCTGGACTGGGGAGAGGGCGGAGCTGTCACTGTCATGGCATGGGTAGCCGATCTTCGGAGGGGTGGATTCCCTCACAAGTCAGTGGCTGGCAACATGTGGAAGCTTCCACTGGGTTGTTCTCCTTGTTGTATACAGATGATCAGGCGGGTTTGCATGTGGCCCCAGGAACTGCCATCACGGATTAGGAATCTTCTGGCCTGGGGGCGTATCTTGTTGCGCTACAATTTGTTCCACACACACTGTGCGCAGATTCTCCCACCTCTCACGCTTCCATCACCTCTCGCCTAGCTCCCCACTGCAGATCTTTCCCCGTTCCCAGTCAAATGAGAGCACGGCTTGTGCTTAGCACCTATTTCTGCTTACAGCAGGCAGGTTTCCTGTTCCCTGACTAACCCCAAGTTGTGTGGTTTTGGAGGTGAAAGGGATCTTGCATAAAATTCTACATTTTACAACAGCCACGTGGGTCCACTCTTTGCTGCTCACCCGTCTTAGACAGTGAAATAGGCTGATGGAGGGGTCACCCGTGTTTCTAGGCAGTTCTGCTTTCCATATGTGACCTATTAGTCTGACTCTGCAGAGTTAGGCCAGGGACTTCCACACCAAAGCACAGATCTCTACAGTTTACACGAAAGGGGCAACCCCATTAGCAGACTGTGGACCAGCAAGTAGAGGGGGGTGTGATGTATTTTACAAGCGTGTCTCATGCACCTTGCAAATAAACGTTTATATCAAAAGTCCCAGCCCTGCTGGAGCTACTCCTGCGGTATCTTCCTCCCACTTGCAGGCTGTTAACACAGAAAGACTGCTGTCGGTTTTTTAAAGGACTGACGTTGTTTTCTCTGTTCAGTGCCAAACAAAGACAGGCCGACAGGGGAGTAAGAGAAGCAGGTGTCAGGACAGCCCTGAGGATGCTTTGGACAACCAAGGAAGCAGTTAAACCAGGATGGGCCAATTTGTGCCCAGTGGGAAAAAGAAGCAGCAAAGGGAAAGGATATTTGGGAGAAATCTCTCTCCCATCGGGTTACCCACAGCACCTTTCACTGGGGCATGTAAGCTGGAGATGTAGTGTGGTGCACTGGACAGGGAGGACCTGCTTTCTCTCCCCAGCTCTGCTCCTGACCTGTTGTGTGACCTTGGGCAAGTCACTTCACGCCCCAGTGCCTGTTTCCCCTTCCACACTTTGTCTGTGTAGATTATTAGGGGCAGAGACTCTCTCGCACTGTGTTCATACAGCGCCCAGCATAACGTGGGCCTGATCTCAGCTGAGGTTCTAGGCACTATTAATAATATCTAACTACCAAGGGTTTTCTAAGGCACTCGTCAGTGCAGGATTCAAGCTCTTAGTCTGCAATGTTATTCTGAAGATGCTGAGAGGCCCTTGTAAACAACGAAAGGGAATAGAATAAACACATAAAACTGTATACAGTGATTGACATGAAAAAAATCCCACTCCAGGAGTTTTTGCCAAAATCAAATATCTGTGATGAAAGTAAATAAAACTGCCTCTTACACCTGAAATATAAAGTGAAAGGTTTGTTACTAATAGGAAACCTGCAGCTGTAGATAAAGCCTTTTATCTGATGCGAGCACCTGGCATTGATACACAGGGGCATACTGTGTGCTAGGAATTCTGGAAATCAGAATCAGCTAAGGAGATAGATGGCAATCGCAATAAAATACCACTTCAGGTAAGGGAGAGGCACTCCAAATCAGCACCCTGTTTATCCGGCATCAGGGAAACATCTCAGCCCCGTGCCAATAAGTGAAAACAGGAACCATCTTTTTCTGCGGCAAACGAGTTTGCTGGGTAACACCCTAATCTCTGCATTGACACCCCTCATTGCTAGAAAACACACTTTCAAACAGCATCATGTGGCAGTCTGGGAGGGAGAGAGGCTAGCGCTGCTCAGCTCTTCAGCTCATCTGGTGTAGGGCCTCACATTTAGAGGGGAGAGTTAAGGAGAAAGGGTGTTTTTACTTTGGCCAGGAATAGCGGGGAGGGGAAGGGGAGGCGAGACCAGAAGGGTAAGCTGACCTATTCTTTTGTGGCGTTGTCAACCTAAACTGCACAAGCATGGGAACCAGGAAATGAAACTGATGAAATATTTAGATATATACAGAGAGAGAGAGTGTGCAGGTTACCAAACAAGATGGAGAGAAGGAGACAGTACAGTGAATAGCTGCTACATTGTCTGCAGGGCAGCTTTCATTAAATACAAGACAGGATGGATGAACCACCTGGAGTTGGCGGGGGGAGGGGAGAGTCAAGCCTCTCCGATTATTTTTGGGTGGGTTGCAAAACGCGTTCAGGTACATAACCCTTAAACCCAAGGTTGGTTTCCAAGGATGATTCAAGGTTTTAAAAAAAAACTATCTTGCTAAAGGCAGCCTGTTCTATGTATCCGGGGTAGGCCCAACTCCCCACAGCTGGGGGGTACAAGCGAGTGCCATTCTTAGGGGATACCGAGACACATTACCATTGATGTTTGTGCTCTCCCTGCCCCATGCACCTTTATTTGCAGTCTCCTCCTGGTTTGGTTTTTCATTGGGGCCCACTCCCTGTGCCATTTTAAACTCTATTTTCCAGTCCTCCTTAGCACAGGTCATGAACCCAATAACACTGCCTTTACTTTGCATTTTCAACCTTACTGATGCTTAAATGGGCTTGAAATTAGCCACAGGACTTCTCCCTCGAGTACTCTCAAAGCTGGGCTGGATATTATTATGTTATCGCTGCTGATCCGTTTGCATTAGTCCTACAATAGCTACAATTGCTCCTGGCATCTTCCCAGTACACACACATCAAGGTGTAGTGCCAATCCCCAGAAAATGAATCCAAGTAAGCAGAAAAAACCTGCTTAAATCTGAACCAGAGCTCAATCAACTCAGAATGCCCTTCCAGCCTAGAGCTGCTGGTTGCTCTGTGTTGCCAGGGCATAGTGAGAACATGAGATCTTTATTCGTGTTATTCTCTGGCATTTAAGAATGGGAGGGTCAGGGGGATTTGTATTAAAAATCAGATTTGGTCAGCCTGAACCCAGAAGGAGGATAATGAATATTGTACTAGACAGGACTATAAAGCAAATGAATAGAAGATAGGCTACTACCACCTGCTGGACAGTTTCCCCAATAACACTGATGGACTAAAAGCATTTTTATTAAAGCAAGGCTGGGAGAGCTATAAAAAGGGGGTTTTAGAAGAAGAGTGGCTTCCCCTAAACCTTCTTGTTTGCCTGCAGTTTCAAATGCAAAGGCCTGATTTTTGACACCAGTCTCCCATTTAGTGGGCAGACCTACGGGCCGAGCCCAGAAATGAGACTGCGGTCTACATCCAGCACTGGCATCTTCTGTTAATTGCACTCACTGTGAAATGTAGCTGCGGAACCTCGCTCGGGGTGAGACTGGAGGCTGAAGAGAATGCGATTCCCTTTAAAAACCATCCTGCAGTGGAAATCTTCACAGTGCATTTTCCTTCCAGTGTTGGTGTGTTTACAGAACAATTCCTCCAGGAGAGGCAGGTGGGCAGGAAACTTTTAGGGATGTTTCCATTGCTTCTGCCTTTAGTATACCTGAACTGGGGAGAGAAAGAAGGATAAATAAGAGAACATTACAGGATACTTAACTCTCTAATAAAGAACCCCAAATTCACGAACCTTCCCCTCAAAAGAGCAGTTAGGTTATTATCTAAAGCAGTGATACGCAGACCTCAGTGGTTCAGGAGCCAAATTAGTGCTCAGACTTACCCAAAAGAGACGCAGTAGTGTGCATTCATTGTTTCATTTACTATAGTACTATTCACATTTAAACAATCTGACGGGGAAATATTTAGTTTTTATATGTATATATATATTATTCTCACAGCAAGTAAGTTCGTACCCTAGTGCAAGTTGACAACTTACTTGGTTAATAACATAGTAAAAGCATCCTGATTGGTTAATAACTGTAACAGCTGTGCTGCAAAGAGCTGCAGGAGACGCATTAAAGCCGCACTCTGAGTATCACGGAGCTAAAGAGAGATTCAGGTATTGGACTCCTACCACTGGCATTGACCAGCTGAGGGCTGGACATTATATTCTGTTTGATGCATTGTGGTGCCTCCAAAAGCAAACGGGAGTGCAGTGTTATTTATTTTCAACAGCGATACCCTGGAGCTCATCCTTTGTTTATCCCCTCCCTGCAGAAAGTATTTAAGGCACAATCTAGAGAGAGCTCTTCATTGTTGGGGTTAGTCAGCTCATTGATCCATGGCTGCAAACTGGAACCTAGTCATGTCTTGCCATGTAGTAACGTGCACGCAGAGGGTACACGTCTGTGATTGCGACAGGCGCGCTCGCATATTGGAATCCTGGCAGATCCAGGAGGCTCCACTCAGCAATCAGCTTTGTAGGAATAATATCCCTTAGCTTGACATTTCAAGTGAACCCTAGTCAGTTTCGTCTTCCCCTTTAGGTCACTATTTCATATCAAGCCCAAATCATTGCAATAACCCAGAGTCATTGGCACATGATAGCTTTTTGGCAGTAGGATTTTCCTGTTCCCCCTCCACTCTGAAATGGGGTGTAAGAACCCTGTCCGGAGTTGCAGGTTAAGTACAGCTGATTCATGGGGCAGGTAGGCACATTCAACTCCATCCTGAATTATAAGACAAATGGGTGTCACCCTTACCAGAGAGGGAGTTTGGGGTCTGAGCCAGCCCTCTCTCCCTCTGGGACTGCTGTGTTATTTTGGACTGACAGTTTGATTAGTAAACTGGCTTTTTAGCTCTCGGAGTAGCGTGCTGTGTGTGTGTTAGCAGTAGGGTCGGGACTCTACCACCTAACAGGTGGTCTCGTGAATTTTTGGCCCCAGCCCGGATCTTAGCAGTAAAAGGCCTTCACTCAAAGAGGTTAGGCAAATGACTAATGTCCTGACCAGCCAATCAGCTAGGATTGGACAAGATGACACGCAGAATCACTGGCCAATCCGAAGCAGTGACACCCCAACGTTCCAAAGCACGCTTGACCTTTGGAAGGTCATATGAGTGCAGGAAACTATTGACCGCGGCGCATAATTGCACAAAACAGACTGCGTTCCTATGCTTATTGCACATCCTGGGCTGTTCGAAAGGTCAGGGCTGAAATCTCTCCATTCAGGAAACACTGGGCTGTGAACATTAATAACCGATCATGGAAATCTGTCATCTATATCCTTTCGTCTGTCTCCTAAAACCTCCGTTAGTTAAATGCCCTAAGGGCTAAGCTGCTCCAAGGCTCTGTGATGCTGTGCTTACATTTTGTCATCCACTAATTGTATTAAGTTTTGAAACACCTTCCTGTTCTTCCATGGCAGGAGAAAAAATGGGTGTTGTTTTGACAGCTGGAGGAAGTCTTTGTTTGCCCACTTTCTACTGTACATAATATTTAAGCGCGAAGAGGTATGCATCTGGAATCCTATTAGCTGAACAAGAATAGAGGTTGAAAGTGTCTCTAAATCATGCATCGAGAACAGAAGGTTTTTATAGCTGGTAGGAGAAACAGTTCCTCAACTTAGCACTGTAAATGTCAATCACAAATACACAGGTCATCTCAGAATTGATGGCCACCTTGTAAAGCTGGAAAAGAAACGAATAATTAGCAGGAGCAAAATATTCGCCCAGTGCGTCTCGGCATGTGGTGGAGTTTCAAGGGGGTGTTGAGAAAACAGTTTACGCCAAACCCCTGGCTTTCTGGTGGTATTTCAGGCAAACTGCCTCCAATCCCTGATTCAAGGAAGTCTTTGAGCGCATGCTTAAGTCCATCCCTGTTCAGGAAAGTCAGTCAGGCTTCAATACGTCCTCAAAGTTAAGCACATGCCTAAACGCTTTCCTGAATTGGGCTGTCAGAGTTCTGAGAAATGTGGAGACCAGAAATGGGTCTAAGCAGCAATGTCGGAATCCAGATCCATATCTCCTAAAAGGTGGGATGGTTCCAGGCTCCAGGGATGAGTGTGGGCCTGTAGTTTACCGAGATGTGCAAAAACACCAAATAAATAGAAGGCAATAAGTTACCCAGACGGCTTGGAACCTGCCTTGCTATGGCTCAGGTTGTGGGGTGAAGCTGTTTTGGATTAACATGGGATCTGTGGGCTCCCCAACTCCTTTTTCTATTTTAATTCTTTGTAAAGGTGTGAGAAAACATCGGGTGTTTAACATAAAGCCGTGGGATTGCCAAGGTGTCTGGGCGCAGTCCCCTCTGTCTCCTGCTTGTGTCCATTGGGAGATATCCTCTCCACTCCTTCTGTGTCTTTGGGCTTGGTCTTCACCCATTGAAGGCAATGGCAGAGCTTCCATTGTCTTCAGTGGGGGGTAGGTTCAGGACCTCTGCAGGTGGTTGGAGGGGCAGCTGGGGTGGAGAAATCTACCCTCCAACCCTACTCTCTGGACTATCAGCCCATCTGTACTGATTGTATGGCGCACACTGAATCCATGTAAAAGTGGATATGGGGCCGCTCCTCTGATCCCGCCCCAAGACCCACTTCTGCAGTGGCCTCTCTCATTGGTCTACAAGAAGCCAACAAGGAGGCCCTTTGTGTGCTGTGTAGGGGCTGGGGGTGGACAGGCAGCCCTGTGCCTCCTCTAGGGGGACCTTCATGCAGCCCTTATGCTGGGTTGCAGAGCCATGCACTAACCATCTGACCAATGGGTGAATTGCACCCTGTACCGTACGTGTGTTTGGTCTCTCCTTGGAGTTAGATGCAGTCCACCTCTCGGCAGCAAAGCACCAGCATGGCTGTGAGCCCCTACAGCTGCACGTGGTTTCTGCTAGGCTGTTGTTTGTTTTATAATGTGACTCTCCCGGAGGAGAAGTTAATGTGGGGAGAATCCTCACTAATCTTCATAGTTGGCTTTTTCAGCCCCATCTAACTGCAAACAGCTGAAAACTGCAAACAGCTTTCCCATAATTCTGACTTGGTACATAACCTTGGCTTAAATCATCATGATAATGACAGCTTTGAAAACCTAATATTTGATTTTGTCTTTGTAGCTGTTTGCTTATTTAATATAAAAAGTCTGTTTTACATACAAATATGGCATATCCGTGCAAAAGCTCCATGCAGAGAGAAGGAAGTCTGGAGGCTTCCAGTAGGCTGTTGTTTTATAATGCTCTAATGGATGTTTCTATTTCTAAAATACAAACGATTCATTAAAAATGAAGGGCCAGATCCTCACCAGGTACAAATCGACATAGTCCCCTTGACTTCAACAGACACAGGCCAACAGACACCAGCTGAGGATCCAATCCTGAGTTTGCCAATCTCCCATCTTAGTAGTTAGACTTCTAGCACTGGTATAGAAGCACTTTAAATACTTGATACTTTTTAGCTGTCTGCCATTATGTGACGTAATTGAATGGGACTTTTTTTCTTTTGACTATTTCTCATCAGATCCTACCTGTATTTTATCATCTTCCATCCTCTCCTCCTTACTAGGACATAGAGAATCTCCATTAGTAGATCCTCCCCTAAGGGATGTCTCTATCCGAACCACATGCTTCTCCGCACCTGTCTGCTTTCCCCCAGCCCTTAGTTTAAAAACTGCTCAACGACCTTTTTCAATTTTAAGTGCCAACAATCTGGTTCCATTTTGGTTTAGGTGGAGCCCATCCTTCCTGTACAGGTTCCCCCTTTCCCAAAAGTTTTTCCAGTTCCTAATAAATCCAAACCCCTCCTCCCTACACCATCGTCTCACCTACGCATTGAGACCCTGCAGTTCTGCCTGTCTAACTGGCCCTGCGTGCGGAACTGGGAGCATTTCAGAGAATGCCACCATGGAGGTCCTGGACTTCAACCTCTTACCTAGCAGCCTAAATTTGGCCTCCAGGATGTCTCTCCTATCCTTCCCTATGTCATTGGTACCTACATGTACCTTGACCACCGGCTCCTCCACAGCACTACACATAAGTCTATCTAGATGCCTCCCCAGCACTACACATAAGTCTATCTAGATGCCTCAAGACATCCACAACCTTTGCACGAGGCAGGCAAGTCACCATGCAGTTCTCCTGGTCATCGCAAACCCAGCTATCTATGTTTCTAATGATTGAATCGCTCATTAATACCTGTCTCTTCATAATAACTGGAGTTCCCTCCCCTGGAGAGCTATTCTCAGTGTGAGAAGATACCACATCATCATCTCGAAGGCGGGTCCCACCTATGGGATCGTTTCCGTCTGCTCCAGTTGGATGTTCTCCTTCCCTGAGGCTTTCATCCTCCTCAACAGCACAGAGGCTGTCAGACCGGGGGGTTGGACCGTTCTGCTGTGTCGTGGAAAGTCTCATCTATGTACCTCTCTGTCTCCCTTAGCTCCTCCAGCTCAGCCACTCTGGTCTCCAAAGCCAGTACATGGTCTCTGAGGGCCAGGAGCTCCTTGCACCGCATGCAAAGATACACCACCTGCCCATAGGGCAGGTAATCATGCATTCTGCATTGGATGCAATAAACTGGGCAGCCCCCGTGCTGTTGCTGGACTTCTGCCTGCATTCTCTTTTTACTTCTGCAGCTGGTTCCTTTGTTGTTGTTTTGTTTTTATCAGGGGGTGTTTTGGGCTTTAAGTTTAAAGAAGTTTAAGGAATGGTAAGTGTATGTAGTCCCCCCTCACTCTCTCCCTGGAGAACTCCCTCGCAAAACTCCACTGTTAGCTGCTCCTGTTCACTAGCTCCTCTGGTTGCTTAGGAGGGGCTTTCTAAAAGTCTTCCTGAGTAGTCCTGCCCGCTGGTTAAGGGTTGATGGGTGCTAAAGGGCTTTGGGATCAAAGCCTCGTTAAGAAGCTCTCAGCCTTGCCTAGCAGGCTCAGCACCCACATGGTCAGCACACGGTCCCCCAAACAAACAGACCATATAGTATATTTCAGTCCAGCAGCAAGCACACCACAACAAACACAAACCCTGCCTAAACTGTGACCTTCCCAGCCAACCCCCTTTACTTTTCTCCTCAGTGATGATAAACTGTGTAATGGCCACAGTTAATCTGCCACCCAACTCTTCCTAAGCAAGCACACGTATTCATAGGGTAAAAGCATTATTCAGACAGAGCATTACAGACTCTGCCTCTGGGTTCTCTGACTCCTATGGGCTTCAGAGAGAGTGTCTTTCTAAAATAAGGCAGGATCCTTTGTTTTGTGTCCACAAGCTGGTGTCTCCTCCCCTTACCAAACTCACCTTGTGAGCACGGCAGGGGCTGGAGATAGCCCTGCAAGGAGAACAGTGTTGGTAGATGGCTAGCTAACTGAGGCCACTGTGGCCCTTTCCTGAGAATGTGTGAGTCACTGCTGCAGGAATTGAACTCCTTGTCACCTCATGGGAGAATACATCCTACTAATCAAAACACAGAGGTACAACACATATCATTCATAAGCATATTATTACTCTCGCCCACGTTCTTCATGGGGCCAGAATAGGGAAAGGTCATCTTTAGCTTTTGGGAGTTTCCCCATGACTCAGTGAGAGAAGCACAGGAAATGGAAATTTCATTTTGAGAATTTCGGTGACCAAAAAGCAAGTGAGACTCTGCTGAACCTCTGGCAAGGGGAGCCTCTCCAACATCATTTGTCAAAGCACTTTGCCAAATAATTATGCAATAATAATTGATTAATCTCAGAGCTTTTTTCCCTTTTCTTCGGTGAGATTTGCATCTCAAGACTCTAACAGGGCTTGCTGCTATGGGAATGGTTTTATTCTATTCTCTGGATCGTGTTCTGCTTTCATTTACACCGATGGAGCTCACGGGTGTTAATTAGAGCTTAACCTTTCCAAGAAACAAACAAGAGACTGCAGGTAGCATTCACCAATGTAACAGCTGCTGCAGAACGACTAGCCCCAGGAAAGCAGGATCAATGTGGTGGTCACAGGTTTATAAGCAGCAAAGGTTTGAGACTGTGTGAGGAGAGGAGCATTTTGAGCTTTGGTTTGTCTTAGAGACACTACATGGAATAAAGCTGCCTCGAGGACCAGGATGATGTATTTCTTTTGCTGGTACTTTTAGATCCTGGTGTTTCCAAGCCATTCAGTGACTGTGCAGCCATGGGAGGATTAAGAGAGCAAGGCAGAGAGAGACCCCCTGACAACTGCCGAGCCCAAATCCCTTGTGAGGAAGAGCTTCAAAGTACAATATGTCTGCATGCTATCTTGCTAACCTCAAGATAGCCCTGGGGATTCTTTTCTTTGGTCTGCAGACATTAACGGAGCTAGCAAAATAAAAGAAAATGATGAGAAAGAGATGCACCATAGTAACAGAGCTGCTGATAACCCAGAGTGGGTCAGCACACACTGTAGGGAAGCGGGGGCTTTGTTCCTTTCCTTAGTTTGGCTCTGAAGGAAAGGATCCAAGAGGCACATTAGGATGATGAGCACATCCTTAATAACAGAATTCCTGCTTGCATATCTGCTGAACTGTGCACAGCTCTCCCACGGAAGCGGAGAATAAAGGCTACTCACAGGAAAGCTCCATCCATTTTGCTCAGCGGCCTTGAAAACTCCTGGGGATGAGAGAATCTCTTTTTCCCCCCCCACTCCAAACAGACAGCAGAAGTGTTTATTTTTTGGCCTTTCCTTTATTTGGTTTAATGTTCTTCTCTTCATGGCTTCACTCCTCCTGCTGCTTCTTCCCCTTCACAAATACTCTCCAAGCAGATGAGGGTGAGGTCAAGGAGCAGAAGTTTGTGACTTTGAGGAAGGAACAGGCAACGTGATCCTCTCTAGACTCTCTGGGGCAGGGACTGGCTTTCCTGTTGGTTGTCTGTACAGTTCCCAGTGCAATGGGGCCCTGATCCTCAATTGTGATTTTGTAGTGATAATAGGGCAGGAGCGCTCTGACAATGGGCTACAGAGAGTCACATAGGGCATCACGTTTCGGCATCGCTGGCTCACACTAAGCCAGGCAAGTAGTAACTGAGAGTCTTTACCACCTCATCACCGTTCAGTGGCATATGCAAAGGGAATTGGTGGTCTCAGCCCAATTCCCATTGGTGAGAGGTTCACTGCACTAATCTGGACCCTTGTTTTAATCTCACCAGTCTGTGAAGGCCACACAGACTGAACTGCTTTCCCAGGTCCAGCCCTAGTGGTGGTTCTGCCTGGACAGGTTGAGACGCAGCAGCAGGCAGCCCTTCCAAGGAGAACTTCCATGTTCTGCAGGAATGGTTATCCTACACGCTGATCCTGGCTGAGGAGCACACAGTGCAGCGGAGAAGTGGGGAGGGGAGGATGCAAAGATGGTGTTAGATGCTTTGGGGCTCCCCTAATTCTGGGCCGGCTCTGCAGAGTAGCTCGGAGCAGCCGAAAGGCTGTACTAATTTATGTCAGCTGCCAAGAGCCTTACCAAGCAGTGTCGGTCTGGCCACGCACCCGTTCTTTGGCCATGGCCCCTGCACAAAGGAGAAGAGCCATTCTGTGGGTTCTATGTCAGGGACGCTCACCCTGTGCTGGGCTGATACTCCCAATGCTCTTTAAGGTGCAAAGTGTCCCAGTTGAGGGTGGGAGTGGGAAGAGTCTGGGCCTATATCTCAGATTCATGATACTGTGGAGTGCTTGGGTGATCACTGTGGGGTTTTGATTTGGATAGGGGAGCATGGGATTGTGCTATACATTTCCCGTAAGCGTCTTGGGCCCGCCATCTTCCAGGCCGTCACTTCAACCCCTCTGTTCACGTCAACGCAGGCATTTAACGAACCGCAAACCTTGCAAAAGGACTGCCAGCATCCTGTGTCTACAACAACTCCTTTCTGAACCGGAGGCTCTCCCAACTGTTCCTCAAGGAGTCAGTGGATTTTTAAGCACAGATGATTAATGGCTGAACGGCTCTGTTTGAATCCCAAAAGCAAGTCCTGCTTTCCAAGTGCTGCTCCGCTCTTGAGAACATCCCGTCTCCAAGTGAGCTGAGCCAATTGCAATAGAAATCAAAGAGAAAGATACGGAGGCTCAGAGCAAAGGAACTGCTGAGAGCCAGGACTCTACATATAACTCTTCTTGGAGCTAATCTGCTCTCAGGGGAAGCCGGTTGTAAATCCTGCGATCAGAGCTTCCTTTTTGGAAGGAGGGAGTTGAACCTTGAACACGGTCCAGTTTAGTGGGGGACGTACCTTCTGCTAAAGTGCAGTAGCTAGTGTGAAAATGCTGGTGTCAGCTGTGTCTACACAATGCCCTGCAACACATCAAAAGGCTTCAGAGCTTTCAGAGTCTCTGTTAAAGGGGATCAATTCACGTTATGGGTCGACATATATTGTTTACTAATGACGGCCATTCCCCCCCACCTCTGATAAACCCGCCTGACTGTCACCCCTGTAGGTTGGCGCTTCTAATGCTCAGCATTTAGGTACCTGTCATGAGAGTTATTACATCAGTTTGAAGAGGCTGTTCGATCCCTCTCATAGCTACGCTGGTGTTTGTTGTCAGCACATAGCAGCTGCCTACCATGCCAGTGCAAATATATCGTCCCTGCAGCCTGGTGTCCAGGTCTGCTATTTCACAGGAAAGACAGAACAGGGAGTAATGGTCTCAAGTTGCAGCGGGGGAGGTCTAGGTTGGATATTAGGAAAAACATTTTCACTAGGAGGGTGGTGAAACACCGGAATGCGTTACCTAGGGAGGTGGTGGAATCTCCTTCCTTCGAAGTTTTTAAGGTCAGGCTTGACGAAGCCCTGGCTGGGATGATTTACCTGGGGATTGGTTCTGCTTTGAGCAGGGGGTTGGACTAGATGACCTCCTGAGGTCCCTTCCAACCCTGATATTCTATGATTCTAAAGCCCAGCTCACCCCTCTGTCTCTCACACACCCCCTGGACTTAACTTTGCAGTATTATCCCAGGGAGGTGTGTGGAGAGTTTTCTCCACCTCTCACCCCAGGAACATCTTATATCCTGCAATCTGAGGGCTGGTCACCCTTTGAACTTCTAGCTCAGATGATGTCACCGTTCTTCCTTAGTTCAGGTGGGAGCTGGTGAGCTCCACAGACATGCCAATAATGTTTATAAAAGCCTGACTCATTTGATTAAGGTACTAAACTGTCATCTTAACCCTGGCCTCTGAGAAATATCTCCAGGGTGAAATGCACCCCCCCTACGCAAAAGCTCTTCTAGCTGCAAAATATAGCTTGAGGGGAGTGTAGGCCTCAGGCCGTTGTTCTGCACTGGGGTGAATTTGCTCTCTCTCTCGAGAGAGAGCTGAAGCACAGATTACAGGCCAGTCCATTTCCAGGTCGCCCTGCCCTGAAACCTCTCTCATTCCTTCCACATTCTGCCGCCTGCAAAGGACAGACATGGGTCTGCCTACGTGTGTCTAACTGCCTGGGTCCCATATATGTATTTTCTGCCTTGTCTGAAAGGCAGACATGTTTGCTGCTGCCCCATGGAGGAACATCGTGTAGGGCTATCACTGTGATGCTGGCTATATGCAGATCCCATGGGTTGGAGCTGTTTCTCTCCCCTGCCCAATTCATTAATCCATGCATTGAGTGGCCTACAATATTTTTCTTTGTATTCATGTCAACATGATGTGTTCTCTGTCCGATACGATCTGGCAAATGTTCTGTTATTTGAAAAAGAATTATTAATGACAGCGCTGAGATTAGTATCTGGTTCGAAAGAATTTACATCTTGCTCTGCTCTCACAGGATCAGAGTTGGCGACATTTTCCTCCATGCTGAGTTTGCAGACATTGGGAGAGTTTTCGTCACTGTCTCCATGGCGTGAAATTGATTTGGCATGTTTCAAATGACTTTTCCGCTGTTTTACGGCATTGTTTCCCATTCTGGGATCTGAATGATGGGCCATCTGACTTACCGTTCCATGTGTTCAAATGTAGGCAAAAATCTGTTTCTCTCCACTGCTTCTCATTCCAGTATTGCGCCTAATCACTGGCTATCAAATCTATCTAGTCTTAGTTCTTATGTATCTAAGTGTCCATTAGAGCAGCCTTAACCAGTAACGAGAAGGCCAACCATCCCCTTTGCTAAAGGCACTAAACTGGGAGTCAGGAGCTCCTCCACAGACTCTGAGTGACCTTGGGCAGATCACTTAATCTCCATGTTCTGGGCACTGTGGAGGCATGCAGAAGAGACAGCCCCTGCCCCTGAGGAGCGTACAGTCTAAATAGACTAGGCACACAAAGGGTGGAAGAAAGATAGGATTATTATCTCCATTTTACAGCTCAGATCCGGATTGTAGGTCCTGGGTAGTGATGGAAATGTTCGCTCGCAAGACCTAGGAGTGACTCCAGCTCTCATGGACACTTTTCTTTCTCCCAAAGCCTGATTACCCAACTGAGATTAAGAGAGCAAGGCAGAGAGAGATCCCCTGACACCCCGAGTGTTCAAAAATCGCAAGTCTGGCTCACCAAAAATCACGAGATTGGCTTGAAAATCCTGAGATGATGTAAAATAATAGCTTTGGGGTTCTTTTTATTTGCTGTCTGCTTTCTGAGCCTTTCGGGTGCACTGGGGTCACATTTGGAAGCTTTCTCCACAGCCACGGGGGCTAGAAACTTCATTTGTCTTTAAGAACGAAGGCTGAAATCAGCACATCTCCACTTGACTCCAGGAGCTGGGGCTTTAAGGAAAACAACAATTATCATGAGACTCATAACAAAATCATGAGAGCTGGCAACCCTGCAAATGTCTGGAGGAGCCCAAAGATAGGTGGAAGCACATCTGCTCCTCCTGCTTCCGTTAACAGAGAGAAGACAGGGAAGCTTCCTGATACAACAGCTGCTTTCAGTCCAAAGTATTTGTTCCTCTTGCCAGAATGACTATCAAACACTTTAATAATGAAGGGAGAATGCTTAAAATACATGGTCCATGCCAGTTTTGTGTTGCAGCTTCAGCCAGCAGATGGGTTATACAGCTGCCATCTCTGGGGGAATGGCAAAGTTAAATGCGTTGCAGTTATCCAGCCCCTTTCCCAAAGGGGTCTCATAGCACTCTCCAAACACTAACAATGAATCCTCAACTCCCCTGGAAAGTGGGGGCATACTATCCTCATTTTACAGCTGGGCAAGCTGAGGCAAAGTGACTTGCCCAAGGTCACACAGCAAGTCAGTGGCCCCACCAGGAATAGAACCCAGGAGTTCTGAG
Source organism: Lepidochelys olivacea (assembly GCF_965140295.1). Lineage (NCBI taxonomy): Eukaryota > Metazoa > Chordata > Testudines > Cheloniidae > Lepidochelys > Lepidochelys olivacea. Next base: position 30,579,842 of record NC_140425.1, on the reverse strand, counting down.
GCGTTGCGCTAGCAACCACATCACTTCTTTGCCACCGTTATTTCTTTTCCGTATTTAGGGCAGAGATAGCTATGTGGACGGATTGGGCAGGCAATACTGAAAGCTGCAGCAAACCAATTTGGAAGGAATGTTGCACAAAACATGAAGGCCAGCAGATACCCAGAACTTTTCCTCTGAGGGCTTCAGCTGTTCATTTTAGAAACCCGCTCATATGCCTTTGACCTTTCTGGTTTCATGAGAAAGCAGGAGAAATACTAAAATACCCCAAGGAACAGCTAATCTGGTTTTCTATCCAACCTGACTGTTCGAGCACGACTAGAAAGCTAGCAGGGAAATCCTGATTTCACATTATTACTGGTCCGATTTTCAGATCAAAGAAGTTCAGTGAAGTGGGATAGACTCTGAGTGCTCATTCCAAACCCAGGGAATCTCTGTATTAACTGAGCTCCCTTTCATCCCAAAGGAAGCTGGATGAAACACACGGTACCATTGATCTCCTAGGAAACAGTGAAAAATATAAAGTGAAATGAAGGGCCAGCCCACCCAAACATCCTACTGCTCCTGGCCTCAGCATCGGTCCAGTGGTCACCAATGAGATGTGAGCATTTGTTAACAGTTACCAAACAACGGTATCTGAGACAACAGTGTGCTTAAAACAGGAAATTGGGGTTGTCACCATGTGGTATGTGTTGGCAAATATTGGATTTTTAATGGCCACCACTTTAATTTATGAAATATCAAAGGTGGCCAAAATGTGATTATTGCATTTGTCAGCATAGCCCAAGGCCTTCCTCCACTTTAATACACAGGTGCAGCCCCCGGGAAGCAAAGATCCCAGCATGCAATGCTCCAGCTTTGTCCAAGCAGCCAATGCCTGCAGTCTACTCCATTTTATTCAAATTAATGTGGCCCTCAGTTTGCTGCCGCTCTTGCCAACATAACTTTCGGGTTGGACAAGCTCTGGTCCCCGCCCCCCCCCAATCCTTTGAGTGAGCTGCAGTCACAATAAGAATGGGCACCTGCTCTTCTATCCCTGCCAACTTCCCACCAATCATGACTTCCCTACTCAGCATCCACCCGGCTCTGAGTACTGCATCCCGTTAATCTTCCAAGACTGACAGGGAGCATTAGCCACTAATTACATTTCCACTATCCCAACAGTGGCCAAGATTTATTCTTCTGAAGCTCGTTACTGCAAATTGCAATCCCTGAGAACAGAGGGGTTGGATGCAGAGCGAGGCCTGGTCTATACTACAGACCTATAGCGGTATAATGACATCCACACCCCTGAGCGACGTAAATCTACTGACCTAATGAGCTACGCCGGCGAGAGAGCTTCCATGAATCAGGGTCACAAGGAAATCATACAAATGCTTTCCAGTGAAGTGTATTGCATGCTAAGGCTGTAGCCTATAGGTATTTCCTATGTAAGGCATAAATATATGTTAAGGCAGTAACACAAGGTGCCGGCAAGCCTCCAGGCCCGTAAGACAATAGCTTAGCATAAGCAGCTAACCAGGAGTAACCCTCGCTCATAAGATAGACTGCTGTAATGCACAGTTATGACTAAATGGCTGACAGGTACCCCCAAGATGCCAGCTGATATGCCAGCTTTAGGCATTTGATGTCAGAACATCCACAGGTGTCCAGCCACAAGAACGCCATGGTAACTAGTTGAGGCATGTGCTAATGAATTTGAGTAAAAGGCCTTGTAACCTATGGGAGAAGGGCACCCTCGATATGAATGGAGTGGGGAAGTGCAAATAAGGAAAAGGGGCTGAAACCCCTATTGAATAAGCACGAGGCATAGTGGGCACCAGCACAGCACATTACGGAAGTTGCATCCCGGCCTGCGTGCCTTGGGAGATGCCAGGATGACAACCACTGGTGAGGACAAGGATGATGACTGACACTTTGGGTTGTTCCACAAGGGATGGTGAGAGTATGTGGATGCCCAGACGCTCATTCGGTATTATCCTCTCCTGCTGGTAATAGCTCATCTTAAGTGATCACTCTCCTTACAATGTGTATTTTTTTATGGTCTGTGTCTATATATAAAATCTGCTCACTGTACTTTCCACTTTATGCATCCGATGAAGTGAGCTGTAGCTCACGAAAGCTCATGCTCAAATAAACTGGTTAGTCTCTAAGGCGCCACAAGTCCTCCTTTTCTTCTTGGTATTATCTCTGTCTGCCTCGCTGGGTTGGAGCGTTCCTACCTTTGCTAACTGTGTTAATAAAGTTATTGCAAATTCAGAAGGTTTTTCCTATGTGTGAGTCTTGCAGCCGTACACGCTGGGGTTCTCAAATTAACAGTACTTCTAATAACAGGGCGCCTGACCTAGGGCCGAGACCCTGCCAAGCCTCAGAGTGTTAAATGGGTAGTCTTAAGTGATCAATATAACTAATGCACAACCAACAGCTCAGGCAACAGGGTAGTGCATAGACTAAACTAAGAGCATTTGCAAAGTTTACATTCACAGAACGTAAATCCCTTGGTATCCTGCTGTCAATTGAATTGTCTCGTGAGACTGACAGCACACTTGGTAAGGCAACTCACATCTTTTCATGTATTGATACCTGCTCCTGTAATTTCCACTCCATGCATCTGATGAAGTGGGTTCTAGCTCACGAAAGCTTATGCCCAAATAAATTTGTTAGTCTCTAAGGTGCCACAAAGACTCCTCGTTGTTTTTATAAAAGAAAAAAGAGAAGATAATATGAGTAGTAAAACATCCGTAAATAGAAACGCTCAGGAACTAGACAGCTTCCTAATCTAACTCCTGTTCTGAGTGAGCAATGCAGGGCAGTCAGGTATCCAAATGCTTTGCACATGTAGCTTTTTTTTTCCAGGCTAATATTTTTCCCTGTGGCTAAAATGTCCTGTATTTTGATAGGTTTGCCCATTGCACAAATTCCTGCAGCCAATGGCACCTACCTGGGATGTTGAACACGCATCATTTCAGTCACCTGTCAGATGAAGCATTAAAGCTACATCCCTTTCGGCGTCTATTGCAAAGAGGGGGATAAAAATGTTTTATGTTACTCTTAAAAGTACAGGGAAGGTGGGAAGAGCTATGGCTGTGGAGAGTGAAATGAATTCTCCAGTATTTCTTCTGAATAAAATTCTTTTCCAAACTTCGCTATGATTTCCACCGAAGATTGGACCAACTACTGGAGAATTCTAACCAATCACAGTGCCACTAGTTAGTGCCATTTTGACTGTACTTTTAATGGTAATGTGAAAGCTTTTTCTTTCCCCTCATTGAAGCATTTGTCAATTTGATCAAGCTCTGGAAGCTTGCCACTGAGAAGGGCTGCCTAGCAATGCAGGATTTAAATGAGCTGCTTTTGAGCAGAAGGTCTAATATATTAGAGCATTAATCCTCGAAGTCACCATGCTGACCCCAAATCAGCCAATTTCATTTATCTTATAATCACGAGAGTCTAAAAATGTAAGTTACAAGCTGGCCCTTTCTAGGCGTTAATTCTGTCCATTGAATAAATCATATCAAGCGGGTTAATGAAACTGGAGTGAAACCTAAAAGCAAAATTGTCATCAGCATTCAGACTAACGTCCTTGTTCCAATGATACCGAAGAGATTTAGTGGTCTGAGGGCAAAATCCTGATTTTAGCTCGATCTGACCCCAAAAGAACTGAACAGATTTTAGAATTGTCCTAATCCTTGAAAAAAGAACAGGAGTACTCGTGGCACCTTAGAGACTAACAAATTTATTTGAGCATAAGCTTTCATGGGCTACAGCCCAATCCTTGGTCCTTAGTGAAACTCCCATTGGCTTCCATGGGAAAGAAGGACACAGGGCATGTCTGGGATTTACTAGCCCCTGGCAGGCTTGAGCCCCATGCCCATGCTGTGAAGTTTTGTAAGTTATGGAGAGAGCAAGGACTTCAGGATTAGGCCCCTAGGGTTGGGTACCATCCTGTGCAGTGGGCCATTGCAAGCCCATACATTGCTCAGTCCCACTTACACCCTCGAAAGAGGACTTTTGGCACAGGCATCCCTACTGGTGCCATCTGCTAATGGTTCTGAAGAACTTACTCAGGACAAAAGCCTCACTGAAATCAATGATGTGAGAATACAACAGGGACCTGAATTTCACAGGTACGAGTGGCCAGGAATTACAGGGATTCCAAGCCCAATCTACCCTGTGTGACGCCTAGTGTTAAGCTGTTTGAACGCAGCTCTTAGGAAATTGCGGGAATGACTGTGACTAGGATAAACTATTCACCAGCTAGTTAGAACCATCGGCATAAAAAACTTCTCCTCACTGTCAGACCCCAGTGGATGCAGAACCATGATGATCATCCCTGACTGTGTTTCAAAGTCTGGAGTACCCTGCTTATTGGGTGCTGGGAACACCAATGCAATGGTGAAGACCATGTCTGCTAGGCCCTTTACAACATGCGTGCAGGAAATAAGGATCCCATATTTGCTATGTCATCTTTTATTTTTGGGATCCCAAATAACTTTACAGAGTGGAGCACTTGTTCACTCCCCTGCCACTGGAATGTAACCATCTTCGGAGCGCTACGTGCTATTCCTCCTGAGCCAGAAGCACTAGGTGACAGTTTAGGACAGGAAGTGAAGAAGGTTCTTGTATCCAGTTCAATGAGGTTGATGGATTGTAACAACTATCCAAAGTGGAATTGGGGCAGGACACCTGTCCTTGCAAAAAGTGCCATGGACCCTTTTAACGATGATCTCACAGGCAAGATGGCACTTCCGTTCATACAATACCCCATACCCAATATTGGGTCAATACTGTTCCAGAGAGAGGTGTATGTACTGAAACACTTCCTGCGGTACTGGTCTGTTCCAGCCCTGACTTCTGAGATACGGTGGGATCACAGCCTGAGGTGACTCAGCTGTAGATGGGACCTTGATTTTAATGTTTCATCCCAAGGACTGTTAAAGAGACGCATGTCCAGCCGCCCAGGGTGACTCCTCTAGCTGCCAGAATTCCAGAACCGGGCATCCTCTGATTGGGTCTGGCTGGCTTCTGTTCCCCGCCCTGTAGTTACAAGCAATTCTCCATGTCCCTGCAACTTTGGGGTTGGTCTCATTTCATGCAAGTATTTGGAAAATTAACTCCAGAATCCACACAAAAATCATTTCTGTTGAACATAACGACTGTTCTTCCCAGGGAGCTGTCAGGCGCTCGACGTAAAGCTGTGAATCATAGAATATCAGAGTTGGAAGGGACCTCAGGAGGTCATCTAGTCCAGCCCCTTGCTCAAAGCAGGACCCATCCCCAACTAAATCCCTGGTAAATCACCCCTTTTGTTTGGAAATGGATTGAGGAAATAGAAGCTATATTTTTAGCCTATCTCCTTCCTCCATGCCAGGCTGGTTGGAGCCGCATTTAGAAGATGTCTGCCGCATTCAGGCAGATTGTCAACTGTAAATTTTACGCAAAATAGTAAAAGCGATAAACAAACACGTGGTTTTTTTGTAGGGGAAGGATATGATCGCTATTCAGATTTATAACTCTCATCTCCCCTGCATTTCATTGCTTCTGTAAAGGTGGAGCTGTCGGCCTCTGTATTACACTGGCAAAAATGTTTCCCCTTTTCTCATTTAAGCGTCAGCATGAACTCGATCCACAATTTGGAGGAATATGGAGATATTTTTTTTCTCTGTTGCCTTGTCATGGGGGCAGCTCCATTTGCAATATGGTGGATTTTCTCCTGTTTTACAAGCGCGTTTTGGTGCTGGTGACCAACTGGTGGCGCTTCATGGTAGCCAAAGTCTGCTGCTGTCCCTAGGCCTGGCAAAGTGTGGGCAGAGGCAATGCACGCTTCCATCAACGCTGAGGTGTGGAAAGACCAGCTGGAGTTGGCACCATTGAAGTCCCAGGTCTCCTGGGAACCTGCTGGGGAACTTCCTGTAGCAGCTTACTATCAAGGCCTGTCAGCAGTACCGCTTAGTCATGGACACAGCCAAAACCCCACTCCCTGCAGCTGCCGCTCCCTGCAGAGGAAGCCTGTGGACAGAGAAGACCAGGAGAGAATGACTGGGGATGTGTGGGGCCCCTGCCCAGACTTGCCTTCCATCAAATTGCATGGTTTGAGGACATAATTTGATTAGTACAAGAGGCAGGACTTTCCCCTCTTGTATATGTCATTGCAGAATGTTGGGGTGGAGTCGTCTTCCTGTGGAGTATTAAATACTACTTAGAATTTCACATCCAGAGGTTTCAAAGCACTTTTGCAGAGGAAGCTAAGTATGGTTATCCCTGTTTTCAAAGTGGGGAAACTGAGGCACAGAGCTCTTGCTGCGATTTGCCAAAGGTCAGATGTGGCAGATGTAGCTTAGGGTTCCTGACTCTGTGTCCAGTGCCTTACCTATGCTGCCTCCTCCCTGCTAGGGGCAGGACGCTTGACCAGATGACCCAGTGTTCTTCCATATGAATCCTGTATTCTCAAGTTCCTATCCCTTTTGACCTTAGACCCTGGGCCCCACTGCTGTTGGATTGTTTAGAATACAAAGTAGTATCCCACTTTTAAAATGATCTCTGAAAACTGGAGTTCGGTTCGGGTCACCAACTTCAGACCCCGATGCAAAGTTGCTCAAGAAGTGGGGGAGTTTGGATGTAAGGTTCTGGCTGAGACCCCTCTCTGCTCAGGATCTCCCAGGGTGAAACGTCCACTTCAGTCCCACTTAAACCCTTTTAATGCTTCTACTATAACAGTTAGACGTGGAAGCTGGAGGCAGCTGGCAATGCCGACCCCAGTAGCTGTTCCAGTAAATAACACAAATCCCCACAAAGTCTCTCTTTATTAAATACCCAAAGGCAAGCTGAAACCATGTCTCTTCAGTGTGAAGAGCTGATGGACGGAGCGCTAGAGGAGGTCATTGGCAGACATCAGCTGATCCCTTGTGAGGCGTGGGGGGGACCCTTTGCTCCCAGAGTGTTCCAACTTTTGGTGGTCTGTCGCCCAGGGTGTGAAGGTGAAATCTAATGCGTGGCCAGCCATGTGGCTGGTGCACAAACCAGCCAGGAGAAACCAGTGATGAGTTCTTGGCCTAGCAATGCAACCTCGGCATTGGCAGTCTGCAGAGTGAAGTCTCCCAGTGCAAGGGATGTTGAAGAGACCAGTCCCAAGTCTGGTAGCTGGTCTGTTACTTTTGGTATGGTAGGAAGTTGGGTCCTTTACTCAGGGCATGGGGAAGTTGTGTACAGGAAGTTGTCCCTGTGTTTTTCCCATCCCTTGTCTCACGTACGATGTCAGTCATCTTATACTCCACCTCCCACCCTGTCCATTTTAATATCTTCTTTTCTCAGGTGATCCATGCCATGCCATTTCTTTAACTGAGAGAGAAAACAACAATGTTGAAATTGCAGGCTAATCTGAAGTTAAACAAGGAGGTGATAATCCTCCTTAAGAAAATCCAGGTTTTTAAATGCACCGGCTGGGCTTTTGTTCAGCTGCTCCAAAGATGGATTTACTGCTCGTGGCCACTGTCAGGAAAATACTTCTCAACAGAGATGACCCTGGTTTTGTTACCTCTGATTTACAACTGGCTGCAGGGCCGACGGTGCACTGGGCCAGGGGCACGGGGCTGTGATAGGAATTTCTCTTGCTGCACTTCTCTTGCTTTCACTAATCCTGCAAGCCCTTACTCAGGCAAGTAGTCCTTACTCATCAGCCTAGTGGCCCTATTGATTTCAGTGGGTCTGTTTTTCATCCCGCATGATCCATAACTGTCTGTCACGGCACGCTGCAAGGCCCTACCTTATTTCCAGTGCCTGGGAGGTGAGCGGTGCTGGCTATCCGCAAGGAGGGGATTTTGTTACATTGGCTCTGGGGTAACTGATGCATCTGTGTGTTGCGAGTGTACTTTTCAAAGACTGTCAGTTCGACAGACCCCATTTTACTGTGAGGTGGTAGAAAGCCAGATCAATGCATATATAAGGTAGGAGAAGATGGGCTCAGAGCCATTTGCTTTTTAAGAGAACAGTCTCAAGGAGCTGGCAACAGGAAAGGTTTGGAGAGTCAGCTCAGAATACTTGAATGGGGATCACGACATGTTCTGGGCCTGGAGCGGGCGAGAAATATATTCACACAAACATCTGAAAACCAATGAATTCTCTGGGACCATTCCGGGAGCCAGGAAAATGTGTCAAGGAAACTGCGGCATTCAGCTCAGCTGGTACTCGTGGGAGGGCAGATTTGGATGCAGGGCATCTGATATACTTTAGTCAGCCACAATTTATTGGGCTCACCACAGGAGCACTTGCATGAGAGTCTCTGGCCTGTGTTAGGCAGGAGGCCACCGTAGACAATCAAACGGTCCCTTGTGGCCTTAAACTCTGTAAATCTAGGATGAAACCACTGGGCAAAAGATGGATGAGGTTGCACCAAGCACAGCCAGTTCCAATCCCTTTTGCAAGAGCAGGCGAGGACGGATTGGGACCGTCCCCATTATTCTAATGAAGTCACATCTGATCTCCTGGATCATTTTCTTCTATCTAAAGCAACTAACCCAGTAAGTACAGAAATTGCACAAAATTGGGGGAAATACAGCGAGAGTTTTAATATAGACACTGTTGCTAGGGCAACTGCTTGATAACCTATCTAGCCTGCTTTGCCTGTGACTCCTGGAGAGAGATCTTGAGAGTATTCTGCCAGCCACAAAATTAGGAAAAGCAGTAAAACTAAAAGCATTAACAGTCTGACAATAAGTGTGAAAACATCCCCAAAAGTAGGAGGGAGAGGGTACTGACTGCTTTGTGCAGAGACCAGGACTGCCAAGGCCTCAGCATGCTCATAACACTTGTAGTTCTTTTTTACGATAATGACTATAATCTAATCTCATGCTTCAGGGCTTCAGCCAAGTGACCTGCAGGAGTCAGGAAGGAATTATTTTTCCTAATGCACATTTGTAATCTGTTTCCCCCTCCTGCCTTGCTTTGAAGAAGAGAGATCTGCCACAGCTGAAGGCAGGATATTAGTCGGGGGAGACTGGTGTGCCGAGGTGGTACAGAGAATCCTTTGTCTTAGATGTCTGGCTGGTTGGGTCTGGCTCACGTGCTCTGGGTCTAACTGAGCACCAGATTTGGGGTCAGGAGGGAATTTCCCCCTGGTCAGATTGGCTGGGACATTAGGAGTTTTTTTTTGCTTTCCTTGGCAGCATGGGGTATGGATCACCTGCTAGGATTATCTAGGCATGTCTCACCTCAGCAATTCCCTGCCAGCGCAGGGACTTCCAGCTCTGAGGCCCCCTTGGTCTCTCCTCTCCTCTGTCTGGGGCACACAAGAGTCTCCTCAGGACTGGAATGCTTTATTCTAATGGAAGCCCTTGGGCTCAGCGTAGGGACATTTGGCTTGTTATAGGCAGGTCAGGCTAGATGCTCTAACGGCCCATTCTGGTCTATGCAACTATGAAAAAAGAAGGTTCCATGGCAGAATGAGCTATAAGTGTCATGTATCCAGTCCCCAGAACTATCCATTCCCTCCTTATCCTCTTACCACCTCTACGTGATCCTTGGCTTAGAATCATAGAATATCAGGGTTGGAAGGGACCTCAGGAGGTCATCTAGTCCAACCCCCTGCTCAAAGCAGGACCAATCCCCAATTTTTGGCCCAGATCCCTAAATGGCCCCCTCAAGGATTGAACTCACAACCCTGGGTTTAGCAGGCCAATGCTCAAACCACTGAGCTATCCCTCCCGCCCTTAGCACCAGCTCTGTCTCTCCCCACCCCGCTTGGTCTTCTACCTCTCTGACCAGGGTGCCAATGAGCTTCATGGCTCGGGACGGCGCATTCCAGGGTGAGCTCCTCAGCTTTGTAATGCTATGAAGGGAAAGGCCTGGCCAGGAGTTCGATCAACGGGAGGCCTCTATGCAGAGCAATAGCCAGGTCCTTGCGGGAAAATGTTGCTAGCACGGCTCTCTCTCTGAGCCAGGCTTGAAGCAAAGCTCAGCAGCACGGCCACCTTGCCCTCTGACTCAGCACCGACTCAGACCCGGAGCATGTTGCTAGAAGATGCTCTGGTGCTGGACACCCCACCTTTCTGATCAGACGGAAAACCCAGGCACCTGCCACCACTAATGAGCAGCTGACCCTTTTGATCAGAGCAGCAGAGAGGGAGAAAAGCGAGGCCATGCGCCCCAGACTCTGAGCCCCTACGTTCACTCTCCAAGCTGCCGTCCTTCTGAGTCCGTCTCCCTGGCTGTGAGAGACATCCCCCCGTGGGAAGGGTCGCACTGTGCAGAGGGGATGTCAGCCCCAGCAGGGGCTAGTTGCAAAAATGCCAATCACCCTCCGGGAGCGACAAATTCCACTTTGAGCAGCTTAAATGCTGACAAACGCTGGTGCAAATCCTTCCCCACAGGGTGCTTGAGAAACCGGTCTGGAGGCAAAATAAACCCACACGCCCTCACTTCAGGTTAGTGGTCTGAAGTGGAATTCTTTTCATTCAGCAGATGAACAGCACCGACGCTAAACCATTTAGGTGCCTCTCGCTTCCCAGCTCGCTTCAGCTTAAAGCCTGTTGCCCCTTGCACAGCCGGTGCGGTAACCAGGGTGGTTGCATGCTCTGCCTAAATGCGTGGAGTTAATGGGAGACAGTGAAACTCATCACGCGCCAAAGAGTAATTGTGCTAATGAGAGGCAGGCCTGGGCCTCCGGATTAGTAAATAGTAAGTAACTGAGCCATGGGGTATCCATCCTCTTGCTGACTGCATCATGCCCTGAGCTCCAGCTAACAGAATCCAGGAGTCCTGGCTATCAGTGCCCTGCTCTCAAGCCTAGAGCCAGGTCAGCAGCATTTCCGGCTTCTCCCAGGCAGCCCCTGCAGATGTCCTGTAGGCCTGGCCTGGAAGTGACACCACTATCGGTACTGGGGGAGTTTGGCCTCTGGGCCGATTTAACGCTGGCTCTCTCTGCTGAGATTCCCCTGAAGGGTTCCCCGTTCCTAGTTTGGTGGCTGCTGAGATGAGCCTACCTGCCTGCCAGCTGTGGAGTGAGACAAAGCGTTTCACATAGGTCCCTAAACGGCTGTTAAGTGAGAATCACGTTCTGATCCAGGCTGGATCAAGCCCTCGTGCCTTTACCAAAGCACTGAGCCATGCACATGTCTCTGCCCCGGGGAGTGAGATCTCACCTCGCAGCTCCTGTTCTGGACACCGTGGCACCTGTCATGGGCTTCTTCTGCGTCAGTTTTAAGATCCCTGTCTTCCTGTTCCGTGACTGGCATGATCTCCTGCTCACCCACACGGCTGCTCTCCCTTCCTCCTACTCCCCTTCTCACTCCATGTGCTCTCCCCAGTCCTCTCCCTGGCTGCCTTTCCTGTGCTCAAACCAGTGCTGGCTTTTGGGCTATATGGGGATCTGCTGGCCTCTCTCCTCTGCCAAGAGGCTCCCTCCCCTTTCCTGTCCATCACAGATTCCCAGGCCAAAAGGGACCATTGGGATCATCTCGTACAGGGGTTCTCAAACTTCATTGCACCGCAACCTCCTTCTGACAGCAAAAATTACGACACATCCCCAGGAGGGGGGACCGATGCCTAAGCCCAGCAAGTCCCCCATCCCCAGGCAGGACAGGGGGAGCCTAAAGTCAAAGCCTGTAACCTGTGCCCCACCACCAGGACTGAAGCCCTCAGGCTTCAGCTTCAGCCCCCGGCCCCAGCAAGTCTAAGCCAGCCCTGGCGATCCCATTAAAATGGAGTAGCGACCTACTTTGGGGTCCTGACTCACAGTTTGAGAACCGCTGCTCCAGTCTGACCTCCTGTATAGCACAGGCCAGGGAATTTCCCCCAGAACTTCCTTAAAACCCACTCCTTCCACAAATCCTTCCTAGCTAGCTCTCCCTTCCCCCGCCCCCTCCCCCCTGCACCCCTCCTCCGGCCCCTGTGTTTACCTATGGCAAGCACCCTGAAGATGAGCAGTACCACATATGCTTAACGGTGATAAGAAATAGCCCTGAAGATCTGAGCCGACAGTGAAGGAGAGAACCTGCTCTGCTGAGAAATGAGTGGGTCAGTCAGCTCTACCTGGATATGTGGCTCGGGGGGGCTGGAGTGTGCATCTGGCCAGAGGCGAGCACGGCCAGAGAGGAAAAGAATTGCTCCCTGAGCAGTGTTGTTTGTGCTGAATGGGGAAGCGGAAGCCAGGGTCAGGATAATTTAGAAGCAGAGGCTTTGCCAGTCTGGCTCAGACGTGGTAGTAGCCTTGATTGATGCTTCACAGGAAGGCAAAACCACTCGAATGCACCTGGCCAGTTGTGCAAAATGTGTTCGTGTACAATTCCTTCCGGAACCCACGCAGGGAGCAGTGCGCGCCTTGAGGCATGAGATCGGATGCCCGCTAGCTTCACCTGCATGACTGCCATGGACTAACTACAGTCAAAATAACCCTCAGGCCCAGCCAGATGGAGTAACAGGCCTCTCTCAGTGCAGGCTAATGGAACTTTTCAAGCATCTTGGCTTCCTCTGCCTCCTTTGCTTTGCCCAGGGGCTGCAGCCGGCTCTGGACAGGGGTTGAACAGGCACAAACGGTTGGTACATTGTCCTCCTTTCCTCTGTAAAATATAAAAAAGCGGGGAGGGGGTTTTTGTAGCAATGGGGGAGGTCTCTGGGAACTTCCCCAAAGGTCCTGATATCCTTTACCAGCTTTAGGGATAATAGGTCCAGGTTGCCAACTTACCAAGGGGTGCAGTGGGTTTTCCATCACTGGCTATTTTAAAATCAAGATTGGATGTCTTTCTAAAAGGTCTGCCCTAGTTCCAACGGGGATTAATTCAGAGCTATGCAGGTGGTCAGACTTGGTGCTCATAATGGTCCTTTCTGGCCCTGTAATCTGTGCATCATAGGTCTTGCAATAGTTGGTGTTTTTTCTTAAATCTCCAGCTCCTGGTTTCATGTGATTAAAGGAAAATCTCCACTTTCATTCATTCATTCATTCATTCATTCATTCATTCAAAAAAAGTACATTTTTAGCCCTCGTGTTTATGGAGGGAAACGTGACCCCTGAGCGCTCTTTAGAGCTTCAGAAGCCAGAACGTGAATAAAGAGAACCCCACATTCATTATATTTTTAAAAGCTCATTATTTTAAAGCCAATTTCCTGATATTTGGGGGTGAAAACTCAAGATTTTTGAATGCATGGGGTTAGCAATCGCGTACTCTCTCCCTTATCCTGGTCAGCTCCCTGATTCGATGCTGGCAGACAGTGGCTCTCCCTGTCACGATCATCAGCAGGTGACCCGGGCTCAGGCGCTGACTCACCGGCAACCTGCTTTGGAGGAAAAGAAAATGCCCAAGTGCAGCCCCCAGCAGATGGAATAAGCTTCCCGTTCTCCCTGCACACTGGGGTCCTCTTGCTCAGGCACTGTCCAGCCATCCCTGTCCTCTGCCAAGCCCTCTGAGGCTGCCTGCGCTTTGAGAGAGAGCCTTCATTTTCGCTTGGCCTTGCAAGCTTCTCTCTTTCTCTCCCCTCATGCTGGGATGTTAAGCCTCACTAACTTAATGACAGTCATAGACGATAATGTCATCGAAATCTGCTGAACATACATTTCGTGATCTTAATGAAATTACGGGCTGCCTCGGCTAACCATGTTTCCAGTGGGATTGCTGGAAACTGGCACAAACATGCTGAAAGCAGATAGATAATCTGATGTCATCCCTTGCCAATAGCAGACCGATTGTACACTAGCCGCAGCGGTGGCTTGCCCTCTCAAGGCCTTTCCTCACATCCAAATACCACTGGCGAATCTTAAACAGCTGGATTGATCGGGGTCCAGTGTTCAGCTGGTTTGACTGAGCAATTAGGGGAATGGTGGCGAACCAGCCGCAGCGTTGGGACCGCTCTGGGGCAGGCCACAAGGTTGGGGCTTGTGGCTAAGCTGGGGCAGCTTTCGTCAGGGGGTTGCTGGAAACGTTGAACAGCAAGACGCTGATGAGAAGCAGGGGGTGAGAAGAGACAGATCACCAGCACCGGAGGAGTGAGATCTCTACACACAGAACATGTAGAGCAAAGTCAGCTGCATTCTCCTAGATCCTCTCCCCCTCCCCCATGCATTCAACCTCTTCTCCACAGGCCACCTCTCCAGAGTTGGGAGTTCAGTTCCCACGGCCCCGGGGTTCTCCAGGAGCAATCACATTTCAGAGGGAGGTGGGGGCGGGTATGTGGAATGGGGTGGAGGGCCGCTAAATCATAGCATGGATGCTACTGGAGAGCCACCAGCCTAGGACAGTCTTTGCCTGGCAAACCTGCTTCCTCTCCCTGGTACTGTGGGAAGGCAAAGTCTGGGAATCCCATTGTCTGAGAGTTTAATGACAAACTGGGTGAGCATGAGCCCCACTGTTACGTTTGCTCCGCAGCCACCAGCCCCCTGGACTCGCTGTGAGTGGGGCGAGATATGGTCTGTGACATCAGCACCACCTCGCAGTAAGAGGCTGCATCGGCAGTGCTGCCTAGTGGTGCAGGGTTAGGGGAAGCCCAGGATCTTTCACTCCACTGGGTTCCAACCCAGGGGCTCTCTGGGCGCCGGAAGGCCGGAGTCCGCTACCTGCAGTCGGCTAGCACTCTCCCCTAGGTCTCTTCCTATTGCTGTGCCCCCGCTTGGGGCACGTTATAGCTGGTGGTTGTCTCTGGTCCATGGGTCTCAGTGGCTGAGGGAGTCCTGGCTCTGTGCAGGAGACCCCGCTCCCCCCCCCGCCCCCAGCCCCCAGGATGCCTTCCTGGCATAGTCCCTTTGCAGCAGTGAGCGTACATCTGCCTCTCTTCGCATGCTACCCTGCTGGGCTAAAGACATTTCCTTTTAAGTCCATGCCCAGCAGGCCTGTGGGGGCCAGGCTTCCTGGGTCCAGCGCCATCCTGCACCCGGCACTCTCCTGCCCCCCGCACACTCACTTACACTGTGAGCTGGCAGCCTTGGGCCATGCACTCTCCCTGCCCTGACGGTGACTTAGCTTATGGCTTCACTGCCCCAAACGATGTAAAACAACCTCAGGATAAGTAAAGCGGGTTGGCTGCTGCCCTCACTGTAAAATCCAGGGGAGGCCGGGGGGGGGCGGGCAGTTCGCACCGTGATGTAGCTCTTCTTCTTCAGATTGCGGGTAACAGCCCATTCTGCTAGGTGCTGCCCAAACACGGAGTAGCCAACAGGTCACGCCCCCAAGAACCGACCATCTAAACACACAGGGGAAGAGAAGCAGAGGCACAGAGTGGGGAAGTGATTTGCCCAAGGTCGCCCAGCAGATCAGTGGCAGAGCTGGGAGTAAATCCCAGGTCTCCTGATTCCTAGTCCGGTGCCAGGCAAAGCCGCTCCCTCCTCTTATTTTACCTGAGCCATCCCTGGGAGCTACCTGCTGTGTGTGTGGCATGGGAGTCCTGGCCCATCAGAAAGTGGGAGAGAAGCAGAGGAAGCACACGAAAGCCAAGACAGATTCTGCGATGAGCTTTAATCCTGGGGAACCGATCAAAGCTTTGATTACCTGTCTCTGTCCTTTCAGAAGCGGCTGCAGGGGAAGTCAGTGACGATGACATTTCTCTAAGCAGTGTGTTGCCAGAAACCAGGTGTCTATATTTGCCTCCCAGATCAAATCTGAAATCGGTTTGAAAATGAAAGGAGGAGGCTGCAGCTTCCAGGCAGAGGCTTGCTGATAACTTAAGAGCTGGCGTAAGATTTGCAATAGATGGGGGGATGGGAGCAGCAGCATAGCTAGTGCATGTTTTAAATATCGTTATTATTTGCACAGCTTCTTTCCTCTGGAAGGACCCCAAAATGCTTTATAAGCTGTGTCTAAAGGGAATCATCGCTGAAATGCAGCCACCTCTGGGGTGGAACACGGCAGTTGGTCTACACTAGCGATGCCGCGTAACAGACTTCTGGGAGGGAAAGTGAATAACTTCTTTGCCCTGGCAGGGGGACCTTGCACGGTAGTCGCCCACCAGGGAATGCTGGCACATTGGGTGCGTAGCGAGAGAAGCATTGATACCTATTGTATCCCCAGCACCATGTCCTGCAGCCCTGGGATTTTCTTTGGAGGTCTCCCCTTTATGCTTTTCTCACCTCCGTCCTTCCTTCTGCCTGGGGCAGAAGATTTGCAATCATTTTTTGGTCTGTGTTTGTACGGCGCCTAGCACAATGGGGCCCTGGGCCATGGCTGGGGCTCCCAGACATGATGATAGTACAGGTAATCAATAATAATAATAATAATTGCACTGACATAGCTGCTACCGTCTCCTAACAATGGGTGAAAGGAAAGTGCACATGGAGATGCCCTGCCATGGTTACTGTGACCGGCCATGGCTGTTCTCTTCAGGTGAAATTCACTGTTGGCTCTAGCGGGACGTACGTGGTGCATCTCCTCTATGAGTGTGGCATGGCACCTTAGTTAATCCTTTGCTGCAGGCAGAAGAATATCGGCTGTATAGAGGACACTGCCTTTTCCCGTTCACACATGAATCTCTTCTTCTGTTTCATCCTCTCACCTCATCCTAATCGCGCAGATGCTCCGCTTCCTGCCTGGAGAAGTCAGACACGGTTGGATTCAGTGCAGTAACCTCAGCATGGTAATAAACTGACAGCTTCCACCCAAGCCCAGACTGGGTTTCCTTGATTGTGGAGCATTGAGAAGGTGTTTTTCTTTCTTTTTTCTTCTTCTTCTTCTTGTCAGATCTGGGGAGCAAACGCAGCGGCAAACAGCCATCAAATTAGTTATTTTCTGCTTTTGTGACTAGAGCACACTTCAAAGTTCCTTTTATTTCCAGCTAAATAGCCTTCAGAATTGCATTCTCCTGCTCGGCCAATATTTCATGAGAAAATTCGATTGTGAACTTTCCCTGCGTCCTATCTGCTGCAGAGCCAGGCCAGCTCAGCAGGCCTGATCCCAGGCCCCGGGGCGTGCCTAGAACACCACAGGGGGTGTTGATCTACCTGGTACCCCACCAGCAATAAAAGCAGCTTGGTGGCATGGGCAGAACGTGGACTAAACAGCTTAGAAAGGGTGGCCTAGGCTTGGAGAAAGCTGTATGTCACTCATCCGCATTCAGCACCACGGCCAGTGTGTGGGGAGAGAAGTAAAGCAAGGTAAAGGAAGGAGATACAAGGAGAGCTGGGAGGGAGAAGAGAAATGGTTCTTCTGGGTGCTGGGCACTTTCTCTCCGGAAGGATTCTTCTTCCTCCTTGGCAAAGTCAGTCCCCTGCAGCCGGATCAGCCAGACTGGGACCCGGTGAGGCACTGCCTGCAGATGGGTTGGTTTTGTCCACTGCATGCAGATTGTTTTGGGTGGGGGTGGGAGTGGCTGATATTGTTTATGTGCATACCACTGCAAAGAGGGACACACCATCCCTGCCCAAGGAGCCTATGGGCCAAGTACTGATAAACTTGTAGCGGTATCGAAAAAGAGAGAAAGGGCAGAAACTCCCCATCCCACATGGAGCCCTGGGCTGAGAAGCTGCAGTGAGCTTGTTTGTGTCAGGGCTGAATTTAGCCCTCCACTTAACCCCTTCACGGCTGATGGCACACAGGTAGAGTCCAAAGGCATCTTAATGGCAGGACCATCAAGTGGGACCCGGTTGCACCATGGCACACGTAGGGGTCCCCAGTCTGAGATGCAGCAGCTGTGTTGTTCAGAATCCAAGCGGGGGGAAACCACATATTTTTCTGAGAAGAAAGATGCATGGCAAGAAACATACAGTTGACGCAATACAATAAAATGCTACTTTGCAAAATACAGCAGCCGGAAAAGCACTTGGCTCTGAGAATACCAGTTGCTTCTTTCAGCCCAAGTAAGGATGGCCGGAGCCTTAGGCCTGGTATAAATCACCCTAAAGCTATAGGGGCTATGCTAATTTACACCAGGCCAAGATTTTAACTGAACCAGGCAGAGAAAAGAATTTAGGTGATTGCACCTTTCATGTGAGCTAGAGATGGATTTCTGAGCAACAACGCCAGACAGCCATCCCTTAGGCACAGAGCGCTCACCCATGGAAACCAGAGTCCTCTTCCCATACTCTTTCCTGAGATGGGTAGGATTTAATTTCAGTGAATAGATGCTTTTTCATTCCGAAGAGCAGTTGAGACAGATTATTGTTTTCAAGTGAAAATTTCAGGGTAGTTTATTTATAGGAGCTGCTCCTTGTGCTTTATATAACTCGCAGCTTGAGTGATGCTGGAACACCAGACCTTGGGGGACAAAAAGTCTTGAGGCTTCCCTCGCAAGAAGTGGCATCTTGATGACCCACTCGGAGTCCTTGTGCATCTGCATTTCTCTGCCCGTGCTACAAAGCCAATGTTTTATTAATCCAGCTTACTGAGGCACTGGGAGAATTGCAGATCTGTCAGGGAAGAGTCAGAGGCAGCAATCAAGAGCTCAAACTTCTCCCCTTGCACTTATGTGACAAACCCATCTGGAAAGACAATGAGTCTTGCTAGCTTTGGAGTCTCTAATAGAGTCAGTGTGTTGCAGGAAGGGAGCAGGGGAGTGTTTAGTTTCAGAGGCATGCAGGTTCCTATTTGTGTGGAGAAGAGAAAAGAGGCAAGGAATGGCATTTGGGATCCGTTGGGAGAAATGAACTAATCTGCTTGTGGATAACTGTCGTTTTATCTCCCTGCCTTTTCAGCTTTAATCCTCTGTGTTTCTTTTTAGCTTCTTTTTATCTCTTGCTTTTTAATATTTCTGCAATGCTATTTTTTGTTGGTGGTTTTTACGCTGCCTAGCTGAATGTCAAAATGCCACATGTCCCTTCACTAGCAGTTGGGAAAAGCATCCTAGCCCCAAGGGAGTGTCAGATGTTCACAGAGGTGCTACTTTGCCTTTAGAGACGAACAACCAGCTACCTAGCAGCCTAATCCTGCATCCCTGGCAAAGCGCGTGTAAGGGGGCTGCTCCACTAGAGGATAACAACCTACTCCTGATACTGCTTCTTTAGCTCAAGTGATCAAGGTCTGGGCCACAAATTGAATGTGCTCGGTTCAAACTCTGGTCACAACCCATGGGAGGAGATCATTATACAGAGTGCCTCAGTGCACCCTAAAGCAGGCAGAATCCCTCTGCATCTGGCTCCTTGTGCCCATGCTGCTAAGGATGAGCAGATCGGTCTCCAAGACGAGCTCAAATTTGTGTTTTAGGGGTGATTCCTTTTTCTCTCAGGATAACGTGTTTCATTTTACCCCTTCCTATTTTGAACTTTGGGTGGAAACAGAAGAAACAAAAACAGCACCAGAGGGCGGTGTTCCTGCTGGAATCCCAGCCTGGATCTGAAGTAAGAGGGAGCAGAAATCCAGTGAGAGTATTCCCAGCCCTGTTTACAGACCAGACAGGGTCAAGTGGTTTCAATTAGTATCTGAACTTTCAGTTGTTTATCTGGGCTGATCCTTCTGAGGGCTTCAGTCATTGCTCTGCAACAGGCCTGCCTGTGAAATGTACAAATGTGCAGATACCTTCAAAGGCCGCTCAGGACCAGGAAACTCCGAATTGCAAAGAACTTACTGTGCCTGTAACATCCAGAAGACAAACTCCCCAGACCACTGGCAGGACGCTGGAGCAAACCAAGAAAAGCATGCTTTCTGGGTCTTACACTGAGCACCGTGTAGGCAGGGCCAGCGCTTGGAGAGTCTCGTCAGTCTGGTGTCCATACCTAGTGCAGTGAAAACAGGGTCAGTGAAGTCCAGCCACGCACTTCACTGCTGCGACTCATTGCCATGAGATCCTCTTACCTCTCGGACACAGCACGACCTGGGTCTGCTTGGCTGATAACTTTGCACTCAGTTGTTTCTGCTCCTTCTTATTGTATTTATATAGCTCCTGAAAATGGACTAGTCAGTTTCCTGGCCCCTGGCCCAAAGATCTGACCCTCACAGGCCAGCACGCAGTCTGTCAGCAGGGCGGGGATGCTGCATGGAGCTATTTAAAATTAGATCATGGTCAGAAAATTGTCTAGGTAGAAATGGCCCCTCCTTACATACAGGATCTGCTCCCCGGGTGTCTCCAAGTCAGAGCCGTCACCTTACTAATAACTAACAGATTTTCGCTATGTTTAGCCCCTGCTGGGCTAACCAGCAACACAAGGGTAGTTTTTGACCAATTAGCTAAAGCCGGCCCCTGGCATAGTCTGCAGCCACCCACAGGAAGAGTCAGGGACTGCTTTGCTGCCTGCTAGAACTTTGCTGACACAGGTAATCAGCTGTTCTGCCGGCAGTGGTCCTGCATCTTTGGGGCACTGACGGACCTTCATGATTCAACACCATATAGCCACCAATTGCAGAATCGCCATTGCTAGTGAGGATGGAAGAGAATCCAAGTCCCAGCTTGTGGCTCTGGCTGTTAGAAAAAAACCCATCTCTCCACTTGCAATTTTGAGCCTATCTGACACGGAATAAGTTGAGTGGGAGCAAACATGCAGCCCTGGAAAAAGCCTAATAGAGCATCTGGGGATATTCAAACTGTGCAGAGGGGCACCCAGTGGAGCTCATAGGGCCATATTTCAAACATCTACACAATCTGCTGTCATCAGAGTCTCATTCTGGGGACTTGCTTGGGTGGAGCTTATTTTGTGGGTGGAGCTTGAAAGAGGACCACCTCCTTCCCCTCTCCAGTTTGACCCCTGAGTCTCTTTTCAGAGTTGCATTGTAGGTAACATCTGAAGCAGTGGACCTTAAGGTCCCATAATGTGTGGAAAGAAGGGTGGTAGTTTCTTTGTGAGAAGGTCCCGCAAAAAGGTGAATCGGAATGTGCTGACGCGGCTCTTCCTGGGAACAGCTGTAAGCCACCGATATACAGAAGCAGAGTATGTGCTATCAAATGTTCAACAGGCAATTACCAGGAGGTAATGACTTAAATTGCTCAATTTCATTGCAAAACGCAATTGCGGTGAAACAAATGAATTAAGCTTCTGTGATCCTTAAAGCCACAGAAAAAAAGGCAGATGATATTGTTAGCATTCGGAGGGGTTCCTCTGTTGTTGTGCAAGCTTTAAGGTTTGGTTTTCTCTGGCATCTGGAAATATATCTGATCTGCTTCTGAAATGCCTCTTCCATCACAGGCTAGGCAAGGCTAGGCTGTGTCTGGATAGGCACCATTAAAAAAATGGTTGCACTAACTCCAAAGTATTAGAGAAGGAGAGGAAACAATCTGTAGGCCCAATCCTGTTCCTATCTCAACAGCTTATCACCATTTTGTGGCTGCTGTATACATATATTGTCATAGGGTAATTCCCATGGTGCCATGCAACATACATAAAAATGAAGAAGCCTGCAATTTACAAATATTTCCAAGTTTCCGAAGCAAAATCATCGAACACCAAGGTAGTATTTTGAGAGGAAGGGTTGCCAAGTGGTTAGAGCACTAACCTAGGACTTGGAGACCTGGGTGCAAGTCTCTGCTCTGGGATAGACTTCCTGTGTTACTCTTGGCAAATCATTTAGCTGCTCCGTGCCTCAGTTTCCCCATCTGTAAAACAGGGTTAATAGCACTGCCCTACCTCCCAGGGGTGTTATGTGGATAGATACATTAAAGACTGTGAGGCCCTCAGAAACGATGGTGACATAAGTATAAGTACTTACGGTAGAGCCCATTATACACCTTGCCACGCTCTGATGAGTTTAGAATGGTTTGGTTGGCTCCACATTACATACAGCGTAAATGCTTCTGTAATTCAAAACTGATCGGCCCTGCTCGTGGGAGACAGCACGCTGTGTGTGGTGATCTCTTGTGTTTTGCTGAAAGGAAATAACACCAGATTGCATCACAGATATAAGCAACCGTGTAACTTGTGCGATACTCACTCTAGAGAAGGCTGAGGGCAGTAAGATGTGCAATACCTCAGGAAAACTGTAACTTGGCCAAATATTTGCAGACAGCCCCCTTAGAAAGGCTGGGATGGAACAAAGATCAAAATCCTCCATATTGGGACAAACTGTGCAACCTCTGGAGGTTAGTGTAGGTCTCTGGGCATCAGAATTCCTGGGGCCTGTTTCTGGCTTTGCCACTGCTACGTTATAGGATGGGGGTTCTCAAACTTTTTCATAGCATGTAGGCCACATCTTAATGGGGTGCTTGTTTTATAGCCACGTCCCCTCCTATTTGTGATTGCATGACATTCCTGCAGCACTTACAGCAACTCTTCTCATGGAAGAACGATGTCAGGAAAGGATCTAGTGCATTTTTTGCTCTCTCCAGGGAATTGCTGGTTTTCTTCCTTGTTGCTCACACTGTCTGCTTTTGTTCATTTCAGTTCTGCCCCCCAGTTATCTTCCTCTGGTAACAGGGAAGAGAACCAGCACCTCTGTTGTACGACCTTGGGCAAGTCACTTACCCCCTCTGCCTCAGTTTCCTCAGCAGTGAAATGATCTTCGCATGCACCTTGCCTCATGAGGTGTTTTGAGCGCAAACTCTTTTTGGTGCCACATTTTGAGAGGTTTGGACACAAGGGGAAGTAAAAATGCAAGATCATTTATTATGGATTGTGATACAGCATGGCCAGAGGGCAGCAGGACAGTGTTAGAAGGGAGCCTTATTCCCTGTGGAAAGAAGAAAGTTTGCTATAAATTAATTAAAGTACCTGAAGCCAATTAAAGCACCTGAAGCCAGGCACATGATAACCCCCCCCGCTTCAATCAGACAAGAGGAGGAGTTGAAGCAGAGTGGGTTGGTGTTGGAGCAGAGAGCAGTTTGGAGGGAAGCAGAGGAGAGTTTGGAGAAGTGCTGCGGTGGGCTAAGAAGACCAAGACCCTCGGTGAAGGGACACCTGATTTGTGCAGAGGGAGGGCAGGAAGCCCCACAAGCTGAAGGGCAGGAAAGGAAAGTAGCCCAGGGAAAGGAACCGCTAGTTCTAGTGGTTTACCGCTATCCCTAGGGCCCCTGGGCTGGGACCTGGAGTAGAGGGCATGCCCGGGTCCCTCCCTCTCCACTCCCCTCCTCTAGGACACTAGTGGGGCAGTTAATACCCCAGTTCAGGGGCAAGAAACGGTGCCCTGAACCCACCCCGCCCCCAAGAAGAGAAAGCGCGAGACCCATCATAGTAGTGCTGGCAATTTGCCACACGATTCACAGATTTTGAAGGCCAGAAAGGAACCATTATGATTCTCTGGTCTGACCTCCTGCATATTAGAGGTCATAGATTTCCAGTGGTTCCAGCTTCAAGGCTATCCCTTCTGGCTAAGCCACAGTGTATGTTTTAGGGAGACATCCAGTCTCGATTTAAAGACTTCAAGTGATAGAGAAATCCCTGTGTGCCGAGGTCAGTGTTTCCAATGGTTTATATTTACCTTCACTGTTAAAAAATTGCTCCTTATTTATACAGTGATTTAGACTGTGTAAGCCAAGTGGGGCTGCATTATGTATTTTTAAACATACAGAGCATGGATCTGCAAAGAGACAGCAGTCGCCTGTTTGATTCCACGGTGCCACTGTCTAATCTTGTAGACAGACGTCTCATTAAAGATGGGTTCAGAGGAGCAGCCGTGTGAGTCTGTATTCGCAAAAGAAAAGGAGGACTTGTGGCACCTTAGAGACGAACCAATTTATTTGAGCATGAGCTTTCGTGAGCTACGGATGCATCCGATGAAGTGAGCTGTAGCTCACGAACGCTTATGCTTAAATAAATTGGTTCGTCTCTAAGATGCCACAAGTCCTCCTTTTCTTTTTTCATTAAAGATGGTTACCATACAGGGTATCAGAAGTCCCTTCCTTGACTGCCAAGATGTACAGAGTTCCGGCGTGGTGATGCTAGGTAGCAGAGCGGTTGCGTTGGGTCATAGAGCCAGAGAGAACAGCGGGGTTTATTCAAGTCCCTTAGCCTTAATGAAGTATCCCCTTTGTATTCATTACAACTGAGCCCTGTCTCTTCTCAGCCAGGAAGCTCACTACAGGTTCTGCTTCTGGGCTTTCAGAAAATGCAGTCTCCGAAGCATGATACATCTTGTTTCTTCCAAATATTTTGAAATGAACTTTCAAATGATATCTCAGTGTATTATCAATTTCCTCTGATTTCTGCCCACCGGGGATGCAGACTACATGTGATCTGATTTCTCTTGCCTGGTAGCTGCTTACCTACACTCGGGGTGTGACATGAAGGCACATCAGAGCCTGGTGAGCACAAGCACACAGCCTGATCTAAGCCTGAGTTGAGATCGGGCGAAACCAGAAACATGGGCAGCAAAGACGTCGATGCACTGGATGAACCTCAGAAGGTTCCAGCTTCAGGTTCATTGTGGGTAGCAACTTGCGAGGTTTGGATGTGACCAGATCCTCTTGGGTCTGGTAACCTTATGAAACAATATACTGATGCTGTCCAGCTCTGTGTTGCTCAAATGCAGGCAATGTCCCACACCCGAGCGGTAGAAATACGCGGATGAAGAGGAGATGACTGAGGCTCCATCAGGGAGAACTGAAGTACTGGAAAGGTGAAGTTAGATGCTGCAGTGGATAATTTGGCCAGTGCTCGTCCCTTTTGAAAATCTCACCCATTGTGCCCAGATTCAAAGGTGACAGGAGTATTTAAATTACAGTGGAGAAAGCAGTACAAATCCAGACTCCCGGCACAATGCAGTTTTTTAACGATAAACCAAATCAACCATTAGAACAATTTACCTAGCAACGGGGGGTAAATCCTCCATCACTTGGAAGTCTTTAAACGGAGACTGAGTGTCTTTGTAAAGATCTGTTCTGGTTCAAGGAGAATTTATGGGCTTGATGCGAGACTGGCTGGGAGAAATGCTCTGGCCTGTGTTATGCAGGACTAGATGATCATTATGGTCCCTTCTGGCCTTGTAATCTATGAACCCATGAATCTTATGGGCCTCCTGGACTCATCACTGATCCTTGACACCCAAATGACCGTGGTAGCTATTCACGTCTTTTACCAGAAGGTTGCACCCTTTCCTTCCAGGGCCAGGCCACAACAAGCCATGCCTTTGTCAGCTGCAGGCTGTGCCGAGGCACTGTTCTGCCTGTGGGCCTGAAGGCAAAGTCTGCACGAAAGTTGCAGCAGCCCACTACTGGGCACTGTAAACTGACGAGCACACACCGGTCCAGTACTCTGCACTCTGCCCCAGCTCCCCGTCCAGTTTCAGCTCTCTGCTGAGGTCCTTGTACTGCTCTTGAAAGCCACAGCAGCCTGGGCCCCAGCTGTCTCAGGGATGGCTTCCTGCTCCAGGATCCACAGGGCAGCTGCAATCAGTGGGTCCTTTCCACTACTGGCAGAGCCCAGAGCAGGTTTCCAGGTGACTTCTTCACTCCTGAAATCCATCACTCTCAGCGTTCGTCTACACAGGGATTAAAAAAACCCAGTTGGCCCGGGTCAGCTGACTCAAGCTCATGTGGCTCTGGCTCCAGGGCCACACATGAAAATTGCCATGTAGACAGGCTGGAGCCCGAGCTCTGGGATCCTGTGAGGTCCCAACCTGAATGTCCACAGAGCAATTTTTATCCCCTCAGCCTGAGCCCTTTCAGCTGACCCGGGCCAGCCATGCCCGTGCCCTGGATCTTTTATCCCAGTGTAGATGGACCCTTAGAGAGCAGGGTAAGCACTTGGCATGAGCGTCCCATCAGTGTTGTCAGCAGAAGGAGGCCTGGTGGCATTCATCGTGGAGACTAAGCAAGAAAACCCTGCTGTTGGAGAGGCGGAGACAGGGCCCCCGGTACACGGAGTGCAGGGTTTGAATGTGTATGTAAAGGGCTGGGATTTCCTAAAGGGGTCAACACTGACCTCACTCTGCCCCCACTGAAAGCAAGGGGAGTTTTAGCATTGGCCTCAATGGAGCAAAGTCGGCCAAGGCCAACGGCTTTGGAAAACGCTGCCCATTGTGATGGTAGTGATGGCAGTGCTGAAAATACAATCGAGAGAGAGCTAGAATTGTATCCATTTGCCAAGCCCCTCTATTGCTAATCAAAGGGGATTATAAGGTTTAGATTGAAAACTAAGTACAGGGTATGTTTTATGCATGAGATATTGACTCTTAATTCTTTTATCTCTGAGATTAGCTTCCTTTCTCTGTGTTAATTATT
The DNA here is from genome assembly GCF_965140295.1 of Lepidochelys olivacea. Taxonomy (NCBI): domain Eukaryota; kingdom Metazoa; phylum Chordata; order Testudines; family Cheloniidae; genus Lepidochelys; species Lepidochelys olivacea. Next base: position 30,553,859 of record NC_140425.1, on the reverse strand, counting down.
TCCAGTGGGGTTTACTGGAATTTTATGTGTTGCAGGATGATACTTCTCAGAATAAGCCATGCGCTGCATACAGGTTTACGGTGGTGAATGCATCACTAAAAATAACGATTTAAAGAATTGAAAACGAGAGGGCGATAGACAAAGAGAAAAGAAATAAATTCCACCAAGTCCAGAACTTTATTTCATGGAAATAATTATAACAGAGAATGGAAATAATGTTCTTAGTGAATCAGTTGGCTTTAAACTTAGAGGATGCAACAGAAAAGCCCTTACTTTAAGGATATTCCAGAGGTAATAAAAATATCATGAAGGAGCTATTTATGTTTGTAATGTGTTGTCATTACCAGTGGCTTATATCTAGGAACAATAATACAAGAAACCTTCTATTTAAAGAATTTGTCCTGAGAAGTTATTTTCCCCAAGATCCATAGATTGGAGGAGGAAGACCACCGGGGACTCCTGGCCAGCTCCTACCACCAGGACAGACAGGACAAAAGGCAGCATGTAACCCACAAGGATTGGTGGAAGGGTGATAGGTCATTGGTGACCTCATCCCATAGAAGACATCAGCAGTGAGAAAGGTGGGAGCCGGGGTTCTCTGTGAGAAGGAGTTGTGGGGTTGCTTGCATCTTCCCCTGACATCCTGGAAAGGGGAAATGGGGATCTGTCATTTAAAACTCAAACTTAATTTGTGAATCCTAAAATGTTTGGGGGGAAAATAGTCAGAGGAGCTGGAGAAACCTCCTACTTGGAGCCTTCACCCTCCCAAATTCTCATTCCATCTTGCAAGCTCTGCCACACAGCATAATGCCCTACTGTCTGTGGGCAAAGGCATTTTGCTCGGACAAAGCAGACCATTGAGAACTTTGCTGTTGGGCATAAAGAACCTGTGTCCTTCGGGCCTATGCTGTGGTTCTTTCCGGGCAGGCCCAATGAAACCCCATTCATGTGGCTACAAGGACGGCTGCGTGTTCCTTGAAAATCTTGCTCTTGGCATGGATGAGTTGCAGGTATTGCTGATGTGGGACAACACAGGCCTGGCCCGGGTAACAGACCACAGGCCTGTGAACTCCTCTGCCAGTCACACTGGGGCCTGTGTGAAGCATTACCCTGGCTTGACTTTCTCGCCAAGCTCTAATTAAATAATTAGCTTGGTAATTTTCTCCTTTTCACTCGAGGCACCACTGAGTCTGATTCCCATTGTAAACTGCCGGCTCGTGTGTAAGGCCATTAATAGCTTTGCTATGGAGCTTTCACTGTGCAGCGTGAGGAGCTCTGTGTATTTGGGTCTTGGGGTTTTCACTCCGTTTCCAAGAACATCAGTGGAAAGGATTTTATTACAGGGTGGGCCAGTACCAGGAGGGCCTGGGTCGCAGGCCAGTAACTCTGGTGGCTGCCGTCAGGGGGAACAGGGAATTTACAAGGGTCGGGCTGTACAGTATGGACAGAGAGAACTTTGTGACTGACCTAATGTGTTGTGCTAACCTTCTCTGCCTTCTCAAAGAGCTGCAGCACTGAAGTCTGTATTACTTAACTCTTTGTTTGCTCAGCACTTACCGCTAACACAAACTGGACAATATTTTGTGCCAAAAATGAAAAGCAGGCATATTTTGCCAGGAAAAAGGGGTGGTTTATCTCTCTAGCCAATGAGTTTTATACACTCATAATGCACCCATCCATGAATCCACAGACTGAAGCTCAGCAGAACTTTTCTGGTGTAATTGGACATCATGCAAAACTCACCTGAATTAGGGTTTTGTTGCAGATCTGAGTTTGGAGGTGCAAGGTGTCAAACTAATGCAAGGAAAGGCTGTTCTTACCGTCTTTTCAGCCTCACAAGAAGCAAGAAGGACCAAAAACGTCACCTGAAAGCTGATTAGCATGAGTTTCCTCGTGCAATTTGTTGACTCTAGAAGCTGAGCTGTTCATCACAACTCTTGAGAGCTTCTCCAAGCCCAAGGGGCTTGTGAGGCTCAAGTAATTAGTTGTTATAATTTTGATGACGTTGATGCTCATCTGCCACAGGAATCTACAAACATGGGTGTGCAGGACTGCTAGGGAGAGGGCGAAGTGGGGAACATTGGTGTCCACTTGTATGCAGGATGACCTTTTTTAGATAATGCTTTCCCCCCTACTGTAGTGCCTTATGTATTACTAATAGCTTGGATGTGATCTCTCCAGCAGCTGAGTCTGCTCTGTCCATAGATCATAGACATCAGCAATTTCAGCAGAAGCACGCTGGTGAGTTACTAGATTGCGCAAACTCTGGAAGCACTGGAATATTGTTTTGCAGTATTTTTTCCAGTGAGTTAGAATGATCCTGATATCGCAAGTAGTGTCTCAAGCGTACCAGTCACTCCTGCTGCTCCGGAAATCCAGTGGCTACTAGCACTTAGCCTTTCACTCAGGCTTTGCCTACACTACCAAGTTCTGTCGCCAAAAACTGCCTTTTGGCAACAGAACAGCAAAAGCGTACACAGTACAATGCGACTTTTGTCGGGAAAAACGCCCGGTTTCAGTGACAAAGAACATCCACCCCTCCGAGAGACTTTTTTCTTTTCCCCTCCCTTTATCGTGGACAAAGAGCCAGTGTAGACACTGCTGTTTGTTTTGTCGACAGAACTGGCGTCCCCCAGTATCCCACAATGCCTGCTGGGATGGCTCTGCTCACCGGTTTGATCTCTGCTGCCCTGCAGACATGCGCCCCTCCCTTTTCAAAGTTCCGGGAAGTATCTGACAGCTGAGCGTGCGGCTCCGTTGGGGGAACAAAGAGCAAATCGTTAATGTGGAAGGCTCCTGTTCTGCCCTGCACTGGAGCACAGCGGCAGGCAGACTGCTGCTGCAGGGACGGGACTGCTGCGCTGCTTTGACAAGCCTCAGCACGGAGAGCTCCCAGAGCAGCTCGGGATGTCGCTCCCGGCAGCTGAGGGGGCTGTGGGAGAACTCGGTGGGAATCCTCCCCAGATGCGCAGCTCTGCCTTCCCGCAATGCTCACTGTGGGATACATACCCACGGCGCATTGCTCACCCTGTCGATGATGGTGTCCCCAGTGTGGCCATGATCTGCCGACAGAGGGAGGAAGTGTGAACACCCTTCGGCGATTTTTGTTTTGTTGACTGTTGGGTGTCGACATCTGCCTTTCCGTGGTTATTTATGGATCTAGTGTCTACAGATTTCCTGCGGGTCACCCTGGAGAAGATTTCTCTGGATGCCGGCTTAGGGCTATGCTGTCAGTTCCCCGGCTTGTCATTTTTTTTCTCTTTTCCAATTACACATGCAGGCTTCCTTTAGAGCATCGATTCTAGATGCCAGCCTGGCATTTTCGCTCTCTTTTTGCAATATAGGGAGGTGTTATTTTTGCTTTCACTCTTCTTCTCCTGGCTGCCCCAGTTAGAATTCATTGCCCTGGCAGTTTGTTCTTAGCAGCATCTGCTCATGGCAGCAGAACTGATCTGCCCTAGGCACGGCTGCTCTTGAACTTGGCCCATGAGGCTCTCCAAGGACATTGCATCCATAACAAGGGGCAGAATGCTCCCATGGGAGAGAGGGATTGTTCCATTTGCATCGTCACCCAAGGAGCAAAGTGCTTGCCCCAAGGCTGGCAAAACCAGGGAGATTCTGGGTTTGGGTCCCACTGAGGTAACACATCCTTGAACTTCACCAGATGGTTTGTGTTTGCACGGGAAAACTCAAGGGACCTGCCTTTGCAGGCTTTTAACCTGCGTGTGTGTGTGTGTGTTTGGGACACATTTCTTCTCCCAGTCCCATGCCTTTGCCCCTTACACATGTAATATCCTGAGCAATCCCTCCCTTTTTTTCTCATTCAGAGCCTTCCTAAAGCACCACTTATTTTGTGTCTCCCAGAAAAGGCATAAATATAGCAATAACATTGTGATTTTCCCAGGTTTGTACAGGCGAGGGAGTGCACGCCTGTAACCCTGGCCCTTTGCTCCATCCCCTGTTGCTCCCTGCTTTCCGCCGGTTGCTGCATCCCCTCCTCTTTGCTGCTTTCGTCAATGATGTGATTGTCAGCTCTTTGGCCAGGAAACCATGTCACGTCGGAGGATTTGCTCTGTGAAGCACCTAGCCCGTTTTGGGGGCAATATCGTCCTTGTCTGACAGTTGCCTTTGAGCTGTCTCTGTGGGTGACATCTCTGTGTCCCGGGCGCGTGTCTGTGTGTGTGTGTCGAGCTGCTCTGCAAAACACATGCCAGCACGCTGAGGAATATCAACAAAACTCTCGTTTAATAGGCGTTAACCTGAGGATTGCTCTGACAGAGTTTGACAGTCCCTGGACTGCCACATACGAAGAAAAAGGAAACCAGATTGCTTTTCTCTGTCAGGACACAGGCGTCCGATCTCCTAGAAAACCTCAAATGATTGGCTAAAGAAAGAGTTAAAAACTCTGTAGTTACTCCTTACAAAATACATTCAGAGATGAGACCTGGTTTGTAAGCTAAGGCTTCTGCTTGCACCTAGATGACTAAACAGCCAAAGAAAAGAGAAATCAGAAAGGGAAAAAAAAAACCCAATGAAAGCAAACCCCGCAGCCCTGATGTTGCTGTCATTTTCCATTTGGCTATGTCTTTTCCTCAGACACATTAAAAAAATATATTTATTTAAATTTTTCCTCTTCTCAATGTAGTTTGCTTTGCTTTCCTGGAATATAGAGATATATAGAGAACTGTGCACTGATTTCTATCAAGATCAAGAGTTAAAAGCCAACTGTCAAGTAACTAACTATAGAAAAAGGCAGAGTACAATATATGGCTTTTGCATCTAATCCAAAGGGGACTCGCAGATTATGTTGGCAGGGTGGGGGAACTGGACTGCAGTGAAGTATTGATCCGGGAATGAACTGGTGGTTTGGAATTTGCTGCAGGACCACACACAGCTCCTAGGAACTTCGGCTTTGCAAAATGATACCTTACTGAAATACACACACACAAATCCTTTGGTTTTTGACTCCTTTTTTTCCACAGCAAGAACTCAGAGGCGACAGAGTGTCTCTCACAGCTCCCTCTTGGTGTGGCCATGGATTAGTGTCTGCATGGGTGTGGGGGCGGGTTGCAGGGAGTGGTCCTGAATTGTTTCCAGCTGGAGTAATTTGTTCCTGATTTAGCCATCTAAACAGCTCAGTCTCGGGATTTCCTCCCTAAAACTCTCCATCCCTCTCCTCGTTCTCTTGTGCACAAGGCACGGTAATGGCTGATGGAAAACGGAGCAACATCCTTGTTGCTGAACAAATTTCAGGTTAGAGGAGCGACTGCGAACTCATTTCCGAGGTGGGTGCTCAACCCTTCTCGGCAGAGCAGCAGGCTTTGGGAGGAGCAGGAGAGAAGGAGAGTCAAGCAGGCTGAGTAAGAATGGCTGCTCTTATCCTGTTGACTCCAAAAGGCTCCTTGTTGCCTCTCCAGAGATGAAGGGCTTTTTAAAAGGCGGTGAACATCTAGAGTACAAGCTATTCAGCTGCAAGATTTTCAATTACAATTCAGCTAACTAAAGGCTGCATCCTGTCTGCTGTTGCTGTACTGTGGAATCCAAGCCAAATGGGTACCTGATGCATGATTAGCGTAGATCGGTCCAATCCGGACACTGGGGCCTGAACCGTCCCTCCCCCTTGAATTTTGAGGGAGTTTGGATTCACATCTAGATCCAGACTTCACACCTTGGACACACTGAACTGGAACCTCAAATCTGGGGACCCCAGACTCTGGTTGACATGAGGCTCAGATCCAAATTCAACAGCTCTCCAGCACTTGGTGCCCAGCCCCCAAACCATTTGCTCATTTGTAATCCTCCAAAGGACATTGACGTTACCCCTGCTTTATGGCTTACGGGCTGTGGAGGGCAGGGATGGAGGACCCAGCCCTCCATCTCTCCTTGAGAATCATTTTTTCCTCTCCTTCTTTCTGTTCTAATTTTCAGTGGTAATGAATGTCAAATGAGCATGCAGGGGGATCTAATCAGCCTGACAGCTTCAGTGCTAAGCGGCCCTGCAACTACTTCCCCACCCATGGGTGATTGTCAGCACCAGGGGATGGGTCAGCTGTGAGCGCTTGAGGGAGACCTTGGCTTGCCAGAGGAGAGAGCTGGCGTCTGCGAGGAGGGCAAATGGAAGTGGCTTGTGGTGCCCTTGCACCGACGAAGCAGCAAATATTTGTCTAAAGATAATGGCCCTGTCTGAGATTCTGTGACAAGAATGTCAACAGCCACCGCAGGAGCCTGTCCAGGCCCGGCCGCATCTGCTGCCAAAGCCAGTGATGGGAGAGATGATCAGCATCAGCCAGGCCTTAGGCAGGAGGAGGTGGGAAGGACAATACAGCTGGGATGTCGGTGGGGGATGGGGCACGTTTGCTCTTGTTTAAGCCAGTGTAACTCCAGTGTCATTCCTCAGATTTAGACTCATGTAACCACGGCCCTGATCCAGCAAAGCGCTTAGGCACATGCTTAACTTTGAGCATGAGAGTAGTGGAATAGGCCCAGTGGGACTGTTCCTGTGTTTACAGCTAAGCAGGTGCCTGAAATCAGTGGTTCTCAGCCTCTTCCTTACTCCTCTCCACCCCAATGCCCATCCCATTCGGTCAGGACTTCCCTCCTACTGAGTGATCTAAGAAAATCAAGGTGGTCGTGCCCCCCAGGTTGAGAAGCCGTGCATACAGCTAACTATGTGCTAAAGCGCCTTGCTGGATCAGGGCCTGTGAGCTGAATTAGGCCCGGGAAATGCACGGTGAGTTTTACTGTTAATCTCCAGCATTAGCATTACCCCCAAACTCCAAGGAAGGTTATAAATAAAGAAGTAAGTTATTAGGAATGAATGGATCACCGTAAATAATATCAGATGAAATTTTAAATGCCGTGTCTCTGTTCAGCCCTGTTTCAGACTGGAAACCGGAGGCTGCTTCTCCTTCCTGCCATTTCTGAGCATTGTTCGCCACTTTGTAAAGTCTGACAGAGAACGGAAAACGCACCCCGCGTTACAGGAGAGAGAAAACAGTAAAGACAGCAGAGGTGAAGCTTTTCAGGTCGCAAACGCCAATTCACAACAGCACGATCCCCAAAGAATTTAGACTCGTCGATGTGTTTGCCAAGGCATCTTCTCAGCGATGACGGGTAACCATTCTTTTTTCTCATGCAGGGAATTCATTAACAGCTAATAGCAGCAGGTGGATAATTCAAAGAAAGCCACCCACTGGGTGGAACTAGGTACTGGCTGGGAAAACCAAGCCTTTCTGTTCTGGTTAGAGTCCGTTCCCCCAAGTGTCATCTTCATCATCTCGGATAATAGTCATCTGGGACCCCTGTGAGGTTTCTGAGTTTCAGAGCCATGTCCACGGTTTTAATGTAAGTGCTGATCGTTTTTCTCATCTCGGGCGTGTAGGGGTCATATTCCAGTTTCCTCAGCCCGGAGCGCTTAAAGTTTCCATCTTTCTGGCCCTCAACACACAAGAGTCTGTCCTCAAACACCCTGGTGCCCAGGAGGCTCACCATCCTTTTCAGTTGGACAAAGAGATCTCGCTTCAGGTCCTCAAAGTGCACCACAAGGACGTTTTTGCCATACTTCAACCAGTCCAGGGTGTGAGTGGCCCACCAGGGGGCGTAATTCTTAACGAATTCTGGCCATTCTGCGAGAAGCAAAGGAAATCCATTAACAACAGTATCAGTCACAGCATGTGTGAAGGCACTAGACACTATGTAGGTCTCTTGTTTACCAATCTATCTATGAGTAATATTATTAATATTATGGTGGCACTTTGCAAGAGTAACAATTCCCCTATCAGGACAAAGACCTCGGCCCCTGACCCAATGGGATTACAAAGCAAAGGTCAAATCCTGGTCTGTTGGACGTCAAAGAGACCTCTCAAGCAGGGCTGGACTGATGCATAGGTGAACTAAGCAGGTGCCAATGCCCTAAATTTGGGGGGAGAAGACCCAAACCTGAGTGGCTTTGTGACCCCTATGGTTGCCTAGGGCCCAGTGATGGGTCAATCCAGCCCAGCTCTCAGGCATGCAAGGAAGGCATGCAAGACTTGGTCTAAGTGTACAAACAGGAAGGGTGCAATTAATGTAGGTGGGAGCTACGACATCAGGACTTCATTACAGGGTGAAGTCTTTAGGAGTGGCATGAAGGAGAGGGGGGAAGAAGTGGCACTCGTGTTGACTGGGTCTGGAAGCCTGTTCCAATCCTGGGGACACTGAGGAGGAGGTCCTGGAGCCAGCAGTGGGGGGAAAGAATTGGAGGGGGCTAACACTTATGCCAGGGGGACGGGGCAGAAATATCTGGAAGGCTGGAGACTCTATAAACATATCAACACGGTGTTATGGACTAGACTGTGTTCTTGACCCTGACTCAGGCTGAAGAAGGGACATATGGTCTTAGTTTCCCCCAGCCCTGTCTGATATGCATCCGTGTCTCTTCCCCAATAAGAGTAAGGAGGAGGGACAAGTGAGAAAGGATCGGACGGGAAATGTAGGTATCAAATAACCTGGCTTGTTTTCTCCCTTCCTGCAGTCCGTTTGTATTCCTTTCGTTTTCCTGGAAGGACACGCTGAAGCCCCCCTGTACATGGAGACAGAGTCCCTGAAATGTCAGCTTTGTACAGCTGATACCTCCCTTTGAGCCTTAAAGTGAGACCAGCGGTGACACCATGGTATGGCTTGCTCACTGTGTAAGCTTGGCCAATGACCTGCCTTCTCTGTGTCTCATAGCCCATTCTGTAAAAAGGGGATATGAATTATACTGGTTATACTTGCCTAGCTCACTGGGGTGTAACAGGGCATAATTAATGAATGCCTCCAATGTGGGGCAAAAATCTGATCCGTGCTATGGCTGAGATTTCCACACTCAATTCCCATTCATTTGAATTGCAATCGGGCATCCAAATCCTTATCCAGTTTGAAAATCCTGGCATGTGCATATAGGAAAATCCTCTGTATCTGGCCCCACTGTAAAATACAGTGAGATCTTTCAACAACAGGCAGAAGTGTGCACATTATGATGATGATGAAGGTGATATAAAATTTGCAGATGACACCAAGTTGGAAGGGGAGGGTGGGTTGAAAGCACCGTGGAGGACAAGATTCAAATTTAAAATGACCTTGATAAATTGGAGAATTTATTTGAAATCAATAAGATGAAATTCTATGAAGATAAGTGCAAAGTGCTTCAATTAGGAAGGAAAAATCAAATGCAGAGCTACAAATTGGGGAATACCGCTAGGTGGTGGTACCGCTGAAAAGGATCTGGGGTCTATAGCAGATCACAGTGCGATGCAGTTGTGAAAAAAACTAATGTCATTCTGGGATGCATTAACAGGGGTATCATATGTAAGACACAGGAGGTAATTGTCCTGCTGTACTCAGCACCAGTGTTCCCTCTAATTTTTTACCTCCATGTGTGTAATTAATTTTGTTATGTGCACCAATATGGAGGTGATGTGTGGGGGAACTTAGCTCAGCACTGGTGAGGCCTCAGCTGGAGTTCTCTGTCCAATTCTGGGCACCACACTTTAGGAAAGATGTGGACAAACTGGAGAGAGTCCAGAGGACAGCAACAAAAGTGATCAAAGGTTTAGAAACCCTGACCTGCGAGGGAAGGTTAAACAAATCGGGCATGTTGAGTCTTGAGAAAAGAAGACTGAGGTGAGGGGTGGGGAAACCTGAGAACAGTCTTCAAATAGGTTAAGGGCTGTTATAAAGAGGAGGGTGATCAATTGTTCTCCATGTCCACTGAAGGTAGGACAAGTAGTAATGGGCTAAATCTACAGCAAGGGAGATTTAGGTTAGATATTTGGAAAAAGTTTCTAACTATACGGGTGGTTAAGCTCTGGAATAAGCTTCCAAGGGTGGTTGTAGAATCCCCATTATAGGAGGTGTTTAAGAACAGGTTGAACAAACACCTGTCAGGGATAGTTGAGGTTTATTCGGTCCTGCCTCAGTGCAGGTGGCTGGATTTGATGACTCTCCAGGTCCCTTCCAGCCCCACATTTCTATAATTCGGTGTGATTTTTACTACTGTAAGAGCTGCAGTATTTTTAACAAGCGCGGGGGTGCTCTTTTGTTCATGTCTCTGACAACTGTGAACTGTCATGTTTCTAAACTTAACGGCCCTCCTTACAGAACTAAACTGATCCCACATTCCTACCCTGTTCAAATGGTGTTTTCTTGCTGTTAATGGCCTCGTGTTTTTCCAGTCATGGTTGAGTCACTCTCTGCAGCACATCTGCTGAGGAGGAGTCTTTCCATACAGCATGCAAACTTCATGCATGTCATATGCATCACGACAGGTTTCAGAGTAACAGCCATGTTAGTCTGTATTCACAAAAAGAAAAGGAGGACTTGTGGCACCTTAGAGACTAACCAATTTATTTGAGCATAAGCTTTCGTGAGCTACAGCTCACTTCATCGGATGCATACTGTATGCCACAAGTACTCCTTTTCTATATGCATCACATAACCTTGCTGACCTTGCCGGATTGATCTTTACCAAAATCTCCTAAAACTGGCTTTAAGTCTGAAACTTCTCTTCTGTAGCCCAGTATCTTTTCCCCTTGTAGCTTCCCTCGACTCTGCTGAGATGCTGCTTGCTTCTAAAGTCAATGGGGCTGACTCACTTTCTGAACACAGAACTGGTATAATTTCCATGACAACAATGTCATGTGAGCTGGAAATCTCAGCTACTGAGGCAAGGTAATGCTTGCCTTCTTTTCACTTCTACTGTCAGTGGCAACCACTTCAAGTCCCCCCCGCCTCCTCCCCTCCGGGCATTTAATCAGCCTCGACTCTGCATTTCTTCAGGCCACTTGGGCTCTCTGGGTTTAATCAAAGTGGCTATTACCACCTGTCACTCCTGAAATTGAATGCAAACAGTCTGTCTAATCATGGAGTTTTGAGGTTGACTTTATAGTTTCAATTCTTTCCCTTGGACAACTGTAAATAAAAATGGGCCCCATGTGTGTGTGTGTTTGAGAGAGAGATACTAAATGTGGTGTTTTCTGATCCTCAACACCAGGAGTAGTTCAGCAAAATGGCTCTGAAAGAAATGACAATAGGCCCTGTCGATAAACTTCCACAAAGGTCTTTGGCTGGTGATTGATAATATCCTCAGTGAGCTCAACTAGTCATCTGATTCCTAGGCTCACTTCACGCGCTCCCTACTAAAAATCTTTCCGTTATTCCCAAGGTCTCTCACTAATTGATCCCCACATTAAAATCAGGTGATAAAAAGGATAATGAAACACCAATAATAAGCTGTGATTCTGCTGAAACTGTAATACACATGTATCTTATGATGCATAAAAGCTCTGGGTATGTGCTCCTTCCTCTTGTCCTCCTTGAGGAACCAATGCCTGATTAATAGCTTAACTGTATTTAATTCCCCAAAGAATCATTAAAGACGGTATCTGTTTCATTAAGCAGATACAGGACAATTCACCTTGTGTAATCATATCACATAAAACTTTGCTTTGGAACCACTCCAGGGATATCATAAAATTAATGTCACGGAACAAAATACTGATTTCAAAGAGCCTTCAGCCCAGGCTGGTGAAAAGCCCGGCTGCAACCAGGAGGGAAAGAAAAGATCAGCAGCTATATTCAACAACAGCAGCAGCCAGGAGAAGCCAAGCAAGGTCTCATCCCCTCACATGCAGTTGTTCAGATAATTCTGATAGTGCCTTACATGCCCACTGCATTTGCTCAGACAGGGAGCTGCCATACTTCCATTTTTGAAAGTTGGGTTGGTATCCTAGTCACAGCGATAAGCTCCCCTTAGACGGGTGGATGTAGATTCCTCTGCCACTCACACCGGTGTAGATTTGGGCCACTGCAGTGAGCTGAGTCACTCCAGTTCCACAGCGTGGTGTGACCAAGGTCACAGTCTGGCCTGTTCGACTCAACGGGCCTAGAAGTCACTTGCTGAGTGAGAGGTTCATAGATTGTAAAGCCAGAGAGGAGCTCTGCAATCAGCTAGTCTGACCTCCAGCATAACAGAGGCCATAGGACTTCCCTGAATTAATTCCTGTTTGAGCTAGAGTAGATCTTTTAGAAAACTACCCAATCTTGATAAGAACCCACCTCAACTCTTGGGAAATTGTTCCAATCATTAATTACCCTCACCATTAAAAAATTGTCCACCTTATTTGCAGTCTGAATATGCCTACCTTTGACTTCCAGCCCTTGGATCTTGTTACATCGTTGTCTGCTAGACTGACATGCCATTATCAGATGTTTGTTCCCCATGTAGGAACCTATACGGTGTGCTCAAGTCACCCCTCACCCTTCTCAGTGTTCCAAGAGTGACTGAAAATCACCATTCATGGTCCAGCAAAGCCCTTCCACACCATCTCAGGTTCTAGTCTACTCAGACATATTTCCACAGGTGAGACCAAAGCACCTTCTTAGGGCAGAGCAGGTCTTTGGTCAAATCCCATTGTTGGCAGAGGGGAATTTGTAAGTCAAAGCTTGAAACGGCGGAGGGGCTTTCACAGAGATTTCGGCCGCACAAAACGTCACCTTGCTGGGAGTCAACTGCTGGTGTATTTCTGTGAAATACATATTCACCTAATTCAGAGCTGGGTGGAAAAAACTCATCATTGGCATGATGGCGCTGATTCAGGAAAGCACTTAGGCTCATTTCACGCAGGTCCTGAAATGCCCTTCCTGATCTGGGACCTAAAATGCCCTCCCAGTTGGCACTCACAGCCTTTAGGACTGGATTGGCCCTGGGGAGTGAGCTCCTCTTTCAGCCATTGCGGGAGGTTCCCTCTTTGGGGCCGACTGAGCCATGTTGGTGAGGGAAGTTGCAGGAGAGTGACACACAGAAAACAAGAGGAATCCAGTCTCCAGGGTCTGTCTGCGCTGACCAGTGCATAGACAGAGCATACGATGCTTGGACATGATGCAGAGATCCTTATGAGAAAAGTAAAAACCAAGAAGATCCTGTTTCTATTGGTCATTTTCATATCCAGCCAGTTAGGCCTTTCCTTTGTTTGCTTTTAATGACAGGGAACAAGGTACCAGTGGCAGTCCCTGGTCTGCCACTACATACAGACACACATGATTTGGATGCATAAATGTAGCCCCATGGTGAAGGGTTAAAGGTAGGCTTTCCTGGGGGCTAGCTCAGAGGGCAAATGCCATGGAGGATGACTTTAATTTTAAATTAAAATTAATTTAATTCATTGTAAGTTTATGCTTAAAATTAAAGTCATGTCTGACATGAAATAAGTTGGGTGTCCATAACTCAGTGGCAAGAGAAAGGCCAATAGCTCGGTCAGGAAAGAAAAACAACCAGTGCCCTACGTGTGGCCAAACTGACAGTCGCGGCTGAGGAAAGGCCACGGATTAAGCTAGCAAAGAAAATGTAATCATCTCTCTCTTCCCATGAAGAGTCGCTCCCCCTTCCTTCGGCCCGGAGGCCATGGCTGTGGGAAGAATGAGCAATGCTACAGCTGTCTGTGCCGCACAGGAGGCTGCGTCGATAAGGGACTCCCATTCTTCGGGATTTACGGGGAAGTAACAAAATGCTGGCTCACCCTTTTGTTTTAATCTATGGCTCCGGAGCATTCCAGACAAGAGGCCTCTTAAAAGGGTGAGCGGTGTCTTCCTCCACCTTTCATCTTAGGGACTTATCTGGCCCCCTTCACTGCAGTATCTGAGTGCCTCACAATCGTTTCTGTTTTTGTTGCACAAGACCCCTGTGAGGCAGAGCCATGCTGTTTTCCCCATTGCACAGAGCGGGACCTGAGGCACAGACAGGCTAAGTGAGTTGCCCATGGTCACATAGGCAGTGTTGCCCAGTGGATAGTGGACTAGGACCCATGAGCCCTGGGTTCTATTCCTGCTTCTGCCATTGGCTGGTGGCAAGTCACTTCTCCTCTCTATGCCTCAGTTTTCCCATCCCTAGAATGGGGATAATCGGATCGACCCTCCCTTGTAATGCACTTTAAGCTCTATGGATGAAAAGTGCTAGATAGGAACAAGGTATTATTGTTATTAGTCTATTGCAGGGCAGGTACTTGCACCAAGGTTCAAAGGTTGTTATCCTCAAGGAGCTGGTTCCCATTCAGGATAACAGCCCTACCACTGCTACCAACATATGGAATTATTCCTTTCACGTGGTAGAGGCTTGTGCTTTAGTGGTTACACAGAGTGGCGGGCAGGAGCCGGAGGGGGGACATGCCACTGCTTCCAGGAGCTGCTTGAGGTAAGAGCCGCCTGGAGCCTGCACCCCTGAATCCCCCCCATGACCCAACCCCCTTCCCCAGCTCTGATCCCCCTCCCATCCTCTGCACCCCTCAGTCCCAGCCTGGAGCACCCTCCTACACCCCAAACCCCTCATCCCCAGCCCTACCCCAGAGTCTGCACCCCCAGCCAGAGCCCCCACCCCCCTGCACCTCTGCCCCAGCCCGCAGCCCCCTCCTGAGTGGTCAGCCGTATAATTTATGGGGACCTAATGGTACCAAGCAGGAGATCAGGAAATGGGGGCAAGTTTTTCACCACTCTCATTCCGTTGCTGGAAGGGAGACTGGGCTGGAATGTGAGCTGCCAAGTGAGAACTGGACCACAAAACCGCAGGGTCCCAAACATGCCTACAGCTGACCTTGGCTGATTCTGCAGTTAGAATAGTTTGGAGAACTAGCTGGTATATTTCTCTCCAGCCTTTCCCCTTCAACCCTTCGGGGAAACAATCACTTGTAGTAAAAAAGAAAAATCTGCGCTAGTGCCCCGACTCCAATTCCCTCTCTGCCTCTCTCCTTTCCACTGCAGCAATCCTGAGCAGAGATTAATAGAACACACATGGATGCCAATTGCAATGAAAGCAGCCTTTCTTCACTGCACTGTTTCATAGTTATTGACAGAACCATAACTCTGTAATATTAGGTCCTGTGTTTCTAAACCTGCTCGGCACTAAGACATATTTTCCCATTTTTACTGGACTCACTGGTACTCTGGCACTTGGAATCAGCAGTGCGACTGTCTTGCAAGTCCCCCATTGAACGGGGAATGCTTTGGGACAGGTATCCAGGAGCGGGCAAAGCTGAGTGAATGATTTCCAATAGATAATTCCTATGACAAATGTTGCCTTCTTTTCAGTTTGCACCATTGTTAAATTGATTCTCTATTCAGATTTATCGGTGAATTTCTGCAGAGAATAATTTTTGCTCTGCAGGTTATTTGTTAAGAGTTTACTGCAAATATTCAGAATGGGTAAAATTCACCCCTGGGCAGAGGCCACTTATTGTCCACTTCAGCCCTCAAACAAGGGCTTAAGTAATGCCGAGGCACTGTGTGCTGCCCGCTCTGCAGAGGGATATAGTGCATCTGGTTTGCAGTGTGTTGACTATTCTATGAATTCTGGTTTTGTCCTCTGATGGGATGAGTCAGGTAACTAAGCAACACAGTGCTAGTCCCAAAATTCCACAAACAGGACAGTCCAGTAGGAAATGTTGCTCTTCATGAGTATTCATGCTGGTAAAGATGAAGTGCTTGAGCTTTCATGGAAAGTGAACTTGAAAGGTTTGCAGTTCTATAGATTCACAGATTTCCAGGCCAGAAGGGACCACTGTGATCACCTAGTCTGACTTCCTGCATAACACAGGCAAAGGGTTTCGCCCTCTATTTCCTGTCTCAGACCCACATCTTGTCATTGATCCATTGCGTACCCTTTAGAAAGCCATCCGTTCTTGATGTAAAGACATCGAGTGATGATGGGGACTCCACCACATCCCTTGGCAAGTTGTTCCACCAGTTAATTACCCTCACTGTTACAAATATGTGTCTTATTTAGAGCACATGGTGGTATATTTTGACTTAAATCCAAATCGAAATTAGTTTTTGCATTGGAGAGAGTATTTGTGGACAGATTTTTCCCACCTTCTCCTCAGCTTTGTGTGTTGATTGTTCTAACACCTCAAATAAGCTTCTCTGAGGCTTCCTCTCTCCACATTCTCTGTGCAGTATAATTATTGCTAAGACAATCAGTGAATCATGCTGAGCGCTCTACCTGACTGGCACAAACTTACACAGAGAAATTTCTGGAACAGTTAGCTATCCCAGACCAGTACGTTAAAGAAAAAGGTTTCAAGTGTGGATACAATGAGGGGAGGCATGGAAATATGCACATGCTCACTGGACCCGAAAACCTGCCCACGTGTACATAGTGAAACCTGCAAATGACCCCATTGGTGCAGATCGGGGAATGGCCTGCCTGGCTACCTGTTGACAGTTGCCCTTCCCTGAGCTACACAAACTGAGCAGGGCTATGCAGGAATTTTGTCCCCTAAACATCAACAGTGGAGGGAGAAATGGACAACTGCCTTTGTCCTGTATCCTTCTGAAGGAGTCATCCCGTATTGCTTGGTGTGATTCTGATCTCACTTGCGTGGACATAAATCCAAGAGAACCCCAGTGACTTCAGTGGGGTAGCTCTGGATAATTGAAAATAAAATCCAGCCTGCTATCTCTGACAGTCATTTGAAGGAGAGCAGCAGATGGGGCTGCCCGGATGGGTATCCAAAAACCTACCACTTGTGGTTCCAGATAGCACTGTTGTCAGCACCCTCAGCACAGAGACCAGGGCATGGAGACACATACTCCAAAGAAAGACTCAGCACCCCGTCATGCCTGAATTCCCTCAGCCTTCACATCAGTCCTAGAGGGGGGCCTAAACTGCTAAAATGTAACCCCAGAGGTGAGCACAAGATGGGCTGTTATTTTAGAAGATCTGCTGCAGTTCAAACAGCCATGAATGCTGGGACGCTCTATGGCCTCTGTCACGCAGGTCAGGCTAGATGATCAATGTGGTCTCTTCTGAACCTATGAACTGCCCCAGACTGAGGGCTAGATAGTGACTTGGTTCATGTCCCCCGGGGGGCGGGGGTATGGCAGAGCACAAGCCCCCCTTACACACCTGCATGGGCTACCCAGACCTTGCTTCCAAGACACACAAGCCCCAGCTACTCCCTAGTGGCACAAATGGGTGAGGAGTAGATGGAGACAAGGCTCCACCCCCTCCACCTCCCGGGCACAGATGAGCTGGTGTGAAATGGTGTTATGATTTGTTACTGGCCTAAGTCAACAGCAAATCGCTACTGCCCCAGAGCCAATGGGGAAACAATTCCTCCTGGGACAGCGCCCCTGACGCACCACCCTGTGCTCAGAGCTGTGTCGAAAAAGGCAGAATCTCTCCCCAAGTTTGGCTTCCAGTCGGAGCTGGGGTTCTGCTCTGGACATGTCTCTGGTATTGGTGGCTTTGCAACGAGGCGAGAGAGAGAGAGCATTTCAGTGCATGTGGCAATAATGAAATCCAGGCACATACCAACAACGCAAAAAGAGATCCCCTTAAATAAACTCTGAATTAAGGGTAGCAGATGTTCAATCAAGCTAAATATTTTAACTCTTTCCAATGAAGTCAATTTCACAACAGCAATTTGTAAATTGCTATAATTAACAAGCATCTACAATATGTGTCTGTGCATGGATGGAAAAGGTGCTTTCTCTGGAGCAGCTGGGTGTGCAGAATTAAAAGGCTGCAACTGATTTGTCTAGCAGGGAGGATTCTCTCCTGCTGGGGCTCCCACATGGAACGTCCAGTCACTCAGAGGGAAAGATCATCAAATCGTAAGAGGATAATTAGCCAGATGTCATGGCCAGGTATTTTATGGCATCATCCTGATAACAGTGATTTCTGCAAGGAGGCCAGGCCCCTTTCTGAGAGCAGCTCTGGCTTCAGAGGGGAAAACCCTGGAGGATTTCTCCTTCATTCTACCAAGCAGAGATTCAGGGCCATGTCGGAGTGTATTTGGGAAAGCAAGGCCTCCCAATGGGCTCTTACAAGCATTTCAGTCCCACGGGTTAGTAGAGTGTTGAAGTTAGGCTGGGCTTGTGTACAAGCACTGGATGGTACCTAGATGAAGGTGCTTTTGCCTTAATGAGCTACTTGTTTTGGTTTAACACCACAGGGAAAGGCAGCCCTGGCAGGGGCATTCTCCAACTAACAGGTTTCCTGTTTCAGCTCAGCACATAGGAAGGCTGAATTGAATAGTCCAATGGGAGTGATGGTGTCACCCTCTGCTAACACCACTGTTTAAGGGATAATGTTCCAAATGGAGGAGTAAATGGCTTTGATGGGTGTTTGAGAACCAGCTGCAAAAGCTGCGTTCCAAGCCTGCTGCAGCCCCTGAGGGTTATCTCTATTGTACCATGAGTTAAAAGAAGATAGGGACAATCAATCCCAGCATCCTCTCCGTCTGCCTCTACCAGCCATACCAACCAAACTCTGTGCACCAAAGCTGGGCAAAACATCTTTTCCTTGAATGTTTGCCCAGATTAAAGGCTGAATTTCCTTTCTCCATATCTAGTCCCCTTATGAGTTTGCTCTCTTGGTGAAATGCCCCTTTGTGCAAAGTATGAGCACAAGGCCTCTGATCTAGTGGTAAAAGCCATGGAATGGAAATCAGAACTCTGGGAGAGAGAGAGAGAGAGCTGTGAGAATAGTGGATTTTTCAGTTTGCTGGTAATTCCGAAAAATTAGGAAAAAAATTGAACCGAACATAAATGGTTTTGAAATTTTCAGTGAATCAAAAAGTTAAAAAAAAAGAGAGAGAGAGAGAGAGAGAGAGAGAAATCATTGTGGGTCAAATGAAATCTGGAAGTGAAATGTTTCATTACTGCGTCATTCAAGCGTTATTTTAAAATGTGACTGAATGCATGAAAAGAAATTTGATGGAAATTTCAGAACAAGAAGTCATTTCAATCCAAAAAAGTCAAAGCATTTCATTTTGAAAATGTTGAAACAAAATCTTAAGACTTTTTGGTTTTCTTTTCCTCAGCCCAAACCAGTCCGAAACCGGCACAAATACAGAAAGCATTTTGGTGTCCCCAAGTCTGCATTTTTAACTGAAAAAAAGTTTTGTCTAAAAAATTCCACTTTACTCCTGGATTCTAGTCCCAGGTCGGTCACAGGCTGACCACCTGCTGTGGGCTGGTCACCTCAGTGGTCTTTTAATGCATTCAGGCACATTTTAAAATAACGCTTGAATGACGCAGTAATGAAACATTTCACTTCCGGATTTCATAGCAATCTGTAAAAGGGGGGCGACTATGCCGCTGTACTAAGTAAGGGCAAATACTATTATTATACATGAGGCTGCTGGCTATGAGAAGGATGCATTCATTAGGTCCCTTGCAGCCCTGTAATAGCCTCTGCCCTCATGTACTGTATGTAGGTGTTACAACTGTCCACTGTACTGTAGCACAGCTCTGAAAAACACAAGCCAAAGGAGCGCTGGGTATGGTAGCCTCAGTCTTTCTTCCTACTAATAGAGGGCAGTGGCATGCATAACTCAGCCAGCCTAGACTGCATACAAATTCCGGTGCACGTCTGAAGGACGTTTCGGAACAAAAAGTCATTTCAATCCAAACAATCAACACATTTCATTTTGAAAATGCTGACACAAAACACTGAGACGTGTTCTGAATGGGTGGGTGTTTTCCCTCCAACCCAAACCAGCAAGTGACACCGGTGCAAAAAGTATCACGGTAACTTGCATACCTTTGCCTTTCCAATGTGTGTGAGACGCGAATCCAATGTGACCGCCATACTTCCGATTGAATTCAGCCATCAGGGCTTTGTATGGGTTCCGGATGAGCAATATGGCTGAATCAAAGGCCTCGATTTCTTTCTGGCCACTTTCGTGGGTTTTGATGCAGATTGTCCTTCCACTTCGCCAGTGATCCCTTTCACCTTTGAACCCTTTCCAGAAAAATAAACAGACACAAGAGAATAAGTAAATGCAAAAATAATAATTAAAAAAAAAAAAGACCAAAGAAAAGAAAACAGGAAGCAGGAAGAAATCAGATTGCAAGATATATTTGGATGAAGGCAACTGGCAATTTAAAATATATTTGCATCCTCTTTCCAGAAGGAAATAATGTATTTGCTTGGATTCTGAGCAATTCATGTTTTACTTAGCACAGTGCCTGGTTACCCAGTGCAATGATCTGGTGGGTCAGCATGCAACCTCAGCTTCAGTCCTAGTGACAACTGTCAGAGAGTGGGGCCTAATGGTTACAGAAGGGGATGGGGAGTCAGGAATCCTGGGTTGGCTAAATCACTTTGGGCCAGATTGAGCTCTTGTAGCAATGTAGATCAAGAGTATCTCCAGTGGATTCTCTGGAGCTGGGCAAATTGGGTGACCTCTCTCCATGCCTGAGCCTCTCCCATCTGTGAAATGGGATGATGATGCCTGTACTTTACTAGAAGACAGAAGGCTCTGTGAGATTTAGTTTATCAATGCTTGCAAAAATCCACGGTACCGTGGTGTGTTGGAAGGCAGAGGCTGTCCCCAGCTCCACCACACTGTGTCGATCTCAGCCTGTGAGTGCTGAGGTCCCACAGCTTGCTGACGTGAAAGCACGGGGTGGCAGTGGCCGTGTCCTCGGGGCATTCCCAGGGACTTAGAGGGAACATGCTGCTCATGTCTGGATTAGCCGAGGCCAGTTGTTGGAGGCATGCTAGGCAAAGGGCCAACTGAGGTGGTGAACTGTCCCCCTAATTCGCCTCGCCTGGGACTAAACCACGCACACCACAACTGCAGCGACTCTCAGCGAGATCTGGAGCCTCCTCATTGGTCAATGCCATGTCTAAAGAAGGCGCACCAAAAGCCCCATCATTCCCAGTGCTCCCTGGAAAACAGCACTTTGGGAGCCTCCCCCACTCCAGTCAACAAGGATGGGATGTGTCTGGATTTCATGTCCCCAACAGGGCTCCAAGACTGGATTCCTGGGTTCTTTTCTTGGCTCATTCACTGACTCACATGGCTACTCAGGCAAATAACTTCCTCTCAGATTCCTCATGTATAAAAGGAGGATAGCGATACTTAGCCAGGTTTTTGAATCCTGTGCACCAGTACGCAACAGGTGGTTCAGTGCCAAGGATTCTCCGGTGCCTCTGGCTTTGCACTGGTGCAGTGAATTTCACCACTTGTCAGCAGAGCTGTCTGCAAACAGACCGATTTCCCAAATCTCAGCTTTCCTTGAGGCCTCAGTGGCAAACACGTTGGCATTCATGAGCCTTCATGGGCTATTTACAGCATTAACCAACATACCTGAGCCCTGGTCTGAATCTGAGGGTCAAGAGCACTTCTTTTAAAGTATAACCTTCCTGGCTCTGGTAGTTTGCACTCAACTCAGTGGTGGCGGCTCGTAAAGTGAGAAATGACACTTGACAGCCTGTTATGGGTGCGCTCAGAGTGCCCATTAATGCCACCGGCCTTTGCTGTTGTCTGTAAATTGGTTTCACTCGTCCAACTTTTAAAGCGGTTTGTTTATATATAGCAACAATCCAGCTCAGCCACGTCCCCTGTGCACAGCCAATGAGGCACCACTCTTGTTCAGCTGGGGCAGTGTGGGATTTGTAATAATCCCCCCCATATCTCTGACTGAAGATCTCAACCCTGGATGCTGAGGAGAGGAAAGGCAGGCTCACAGGCCGACGGGTTGAACTCATGTTTGGCCAAGCCTAGAGGTGGCCATCGTGACCCGACCCCTGGGGAGTCCAGCGCTGATTTCCATCCCTATGCAGCAGACGAACAGGAGGCTTCTGCACCGCTTCCTTTAGCCCAGTTTGGGGGTGTTAAGTGGTGTAAAAGCATTGCGCTGGTTCTCTGCACCAGCCTCAGTTTTACCCACGGCCCATACGATGTCTGGCTGGGGCTTTCACCCAACACCTGGCCTCTGTCCCTGATCCAAGATGACTCAGCAGAGCTCCTACAAGGAATAATTTGTCTTAAATAAACTTGAAGGGAGCAGATGTCTCTGGGCATTGGGAATAGGCTCCCCGCCTCCAGGTTGTGAGCCTGGTCCTGGCTGAGTGATTTAAAGTCATTATACTGCCTTTGGGAGGAGAGTCAGCGGAGTCAGTCCACTTCCTGCTGGCCAGGTGTCCACAGCAGAATTGGCGCTAACTACAGCCTGGGTAGGGCAGGCCGGGCGCCAGGAGTGCTTGGGGGTTCCTGTGAAGTAGAGGCAACGGCCCAATGTGTGGTTGCCGAAATCACTTTGCTTTGCATCCTGTGCCATCTCCTAGGGCTAAGATAACAATAGCAAAAACTACCTGCAAACTCATTTTGGGAAGACACAGATTTCCCTCTCCCAGCTGCTCTGAATTCTACTTATTTTGCTGCTGAGCACACAGGGCTGTGGCCTCACTTTCTTAGTTCACCAGCTGCAAATCCAACTGAGCAGCCAACCAGCTTGCACTCAACCTGCCGAACAGCCTCGTCTCCATGACCCGCAGGCCTAGCTGTATGAAAAATACACACACCATGTCTAAATAAACAGAAAAAAAACATGTCAACAGATGAGTCAAGCCAGGGGGAGCCAGAGGGTGTAAGTAGATGTATTACATCAATTATGGATGTGTAATTTGCTTTCCTCTGTTATGCTGTACAACATAGCTACATGGTCGCTAATCTATGAGTTGCTTGGATACATTCTAGCCCAGTCAGATGAGTAGAAAGCCCAGAATAAACATGAAATACTGTTTGATTTTTAGCCAGCAGAACAAAATGGTTTGGATCATTAGTGTGTAGATTTTGGTGTGTGTGTGTTTTGTTTTTTCTTTAAACTCAGCGGGATAAAGACGTTTAAATAAATTGCTCTAGTGAACGAACATACTCAAGAACCATTGTGCAAAGGAGAACGAGGGGATGGGCATTGGTTGATATAAGTGAACGTGTCTGGAAACTCTATCATGCTGTATCAGCTACAACTATTGCAAAGACATGTCAGATGGGTTCCATAGAATTAAACTGAGCTCAGCATTTTGATACTGAAATTGTAGAGAATCTTGGAATGTATTTGAAATAGACTTCTCATGGACTTGATCTGAGCAAGGACTGGTAAGGTAAAGCCTACCAGGGAAACATGGTCTCTTCTAATCCTAGGAATGACCAGTTCTGGGCATAAGCCTAGACCCCCTGGAGTCACAGGTTCAATTCCCCACATGGTCAGCTTAGTTGGTCATCCTTCAGAAGCACATAAACTGAGTGCCATGCAGTTTACTAGGTGTGAGTCTTTCAGATATCTCCATGGACATGAAAGAATCCTGAAGGTTTGACCAGCATTTCCAATGGTGAGCCATTTGCGCACATACTCAAGGAATAATTTATTCATTGACTATTTTACTCAACAACAAAAAAGTTCTTAAAATTATTCACCCAGTTCCAGTGGCAAACACAACGAAATCAAATTTCATGTATGTATTCAAATGACTATCTATGATAACCATTTGCACTGCAAGGCCAGCTCTGGTATGGACAGCATTAGGAGGAGAGATTTTGTCTGAGATTTTGTTAAGAAAAGAAAAGAAAATGGGATCTATAAATAAAGGTATTGAAAATAAATATAAAATCTGATCATCATTATTCCTCTTATCACAAGACTGAATGCTATTGAAAGACCATTTCTTGAGCACTAATCTAGATTGCAAACTCTCTGGGTCTTTCTAGTCGGTGTTTGTGGAGCAAAATGGTGTCTTCAGAGTAGCACATTCTGTGGAACAAACTGGCCTCCTCAGCACAGCGTGACCTAGTACATACGGTGCATATGAGATTACGCTGCCTGCAGGGTGCCATTTTAAAATGGCATCCTCCATGCTGTCTGGGAGGCAATACATCTGAAAATGGGATCACGCAGGGGGAAAGTTTGGGAACTGCATGCAATGGGGCCCTGAACCCTGCCTACAGCACTACTGTAATACAAAGAATAAATAATAATAATTTATGTATTTTCTTCTGGAGCTTCATGAGAACATAAAAATTACCAGACTAGATCAGGGCAGTGGTCCATTAAGTCTGGTATCCTGCTAGCCACACTGGCCAGCAATGCCTGCTTTAGAGGCAGGTGCAAGAAATCCTGCAGAAGGAACTGACCAAATAACCTTTTCACAGAGAAGTTTCTTCCTGACCCCCCTGAGAGGTTGTCTTATGCCCTGGAGCATGAGGGTTTATAACTCTTCCACAAGTCTTCTTTTATAACAAATAACCATATTATTCCACTTTGGATACTATTGTTAGCCATATAAATGGCGACGCCTTCAATGAATCCTACTAATGTCTTTG
Source organism: Lepidochelys olivacea (assembly GCF_965140295.1). Classification (NCBI taxonomy): domain Eukaryota; kingdom Metazoa; phylum Chordata; order Testudines; family Cheloniidae; genus Lepidochelys; species Lepidochelys olivacea. The sequence goes on along the minus strand of NC_140425.1, from coordinate 30,529,734 downwards.
GCTCAATTATATCTTATGGCAAAAAGTTCCATAGCTAATTGCATAAGTGCATGAAAGCTGTTCTTCCTTGTGTTGCCCTCACTCGTCCCAGAAGCTATTCCTCTGTCCGTTTCAGACCTTCCCTGCACTGAGCACACCTGTAGCTCTTTATAGTTCTAGCCAAGTCATACCGTCATTTTTTACCTCATCGGGGCAGTGTTGCTATTGTCCCTCCAGGGGCTTTAGAGGCAGAATGGGGGAAGAGCTCTTTCCCTGTAAAAATATTAATTTCTCCATCTCACACAGGAACAAAAGATGGATATCCGCAAAATCATTATGCCCAAGGAGAAACATGCTTTGCGAGTCAACCAGCAGCAGTGAGCAGACCGGCAGGCTAACGTTTTTCTGTTAAGCCATCCTGCATGCCCTAAGCAATAACATTTGCGCTGAAGCAGTCTAATTTGTAACCGAGAGATTGGCCTCTCCCAACATAGGGTGAGGGGATTTACTGCATTTCGAAAGCAGATATTTTCTTATTTGGAGGAGGGAGCGCTTTTGTGGAATGGCCTGTTTTGTGGTAGGAACAGGGGGAGCTGAGCCTGACAAAAAGCAAAGTGATCTGACTCCATGCTCACATTTCAGTCTGAACCAAAACATTTTTTTGCAATGGGGAAGGGGAGTGGATAACTTGTTCTCAGACTTGCCCTTTTCACGCTTTCCCAAGTTACCAGCAAGACGAGAAACAGAAAGAGAACTACTGGGGCTCGTTAAATTATCCAGTGTGAATGATATTCAAAAGGAACTGACCCCCTCTCTCTGTTTGCAAGTCACCCGTGAGCCCGTTGATGGATTTCAAATGCAAACTTTATTCTCTGTTTTACAAAGGGGAACTGAAGTCCAGAGAATTTAATTTAATAATTTAATTTAGCGTTATTCCCTGTTTTACAAAGGTCCAGAGAATTTAAAGTCAAGATTCAGCAGAGAAATTTAGCACGTGTTTAATTTGAAGAATGTGGTTATGTTCCTCTCTGTTTTGCAGAGCACATAAAGGATCCTGGGGGATTCTCCATCACTGGTAATTTTTAAATCAAGATGGGCTGTTTCCTAAAAGATCTGCTCTAGGGATTATTGTGGGGCAGGTTTCCAGACTGTGTCATCCAGGAGGTCAGACTACGTGATCACAGTGGTCCCTTCTGGCCTTGGAATCTTTGCAGCTATGTATAAAGCACGTGTTTAGCTTCAAGCACATGCTTAAATGCCACTAAAAAGGACAAGTGCGCGGCACTTTTTTAGAATCAGGTCCCGTAAAACTGCCTCAAGTTGGGCCACCAGAAGTGTGGTGCTCAAAACCACATGTCCCTTCAGAAATTCCTGCTCATGGTGGCTCCAGATGGAATGGGCTACTGTCTCTTTCAAGAGGCGTTAGCGGGCCAGGAGAGACGACTCGGCTTGATGCTGTTCAGTGGAGGTGGGCTGCGGTCCTGCTAGCCACAGGGAGGTTCCATTGGGTGACCCCCAGATTGCCTCTGTTTTGGCCCTTCTCACTAGGGGTCTGTGATGTTTTTGGTTAGCAGTTTGTGCACTCTGGAGGAAGACTGTCAAATCCATGAAAGCCAACCCTTTCTAGTCCTCTACCTGACTGTTAATGCAGAACATCGGTGTTTTACCGTCATAGCCAGCCAGCACGCAGCCTTGCTTTGCTGTATCATTAAATTAACTCTCAGCAGTTTTCCTCTCTGCCCGGGAGATTATGTAAGACTGATTGATGTACCGACGCTGTCTTTGTTATTGTTGCGTTTGGTTGCTGAATTCTTCTTGTGCTCTCTCAGAGGATGGAGATTGTCAACTGCGCTAACTTAGTCTCCCACAGAAGTTATTTTTAAAAAAATCCCTAATGAAATGTGAGTTTAAAGGCAGATTTGATGGTCTTGGGGTGACCCACATGAATCCACAGTTTAGTACTGACATACTACAAAATGGGTATCATAAACAGGGGACAAGGCAGGATAAAGGCAGGGTAAAATACCCATTTAAGGGGGCGGAGGGAGTTTGTTATAAGACCCCCAAATCGTTTTTATAATGCAAAACAAAGTGGGAGTTTGCCCCCTGGCATTTGGTCCAGCCACGCTGCAGTCGGCTGAGCCTGGAGTTGGTCAAAAATGAGTGGATATTTTATTTTATTTTTTTTTTTTGGTGCAAAAATGTGGAATTTGAAAATTTTTGACAAATTCCAAGCCACTCCAGCCAAGACCTTTTATGGGAAGTTTCAGTCCCCAGCATGGACCACAAGTGACAGCTGCAACACAAACATGACATAGAATTTTTCCACGCCAAAGTGAAGGGCCCAGTCATGGCATGGCCTCGAACCCCAAGCAACAGGCAGCGTGATTGGCTTAGAATCTGTCTCCCAGGTTCCCACTACTCCCAGGACCACACCGGGTGTGGCATGCATCCCCTGGGAGGCTGGCATAGCAACTGTAGCTGGTGCAATGGAATGGAGGGAGCCAAGGCTCCGCACACTCTCCACCCACTTCCCACCTCCTCCTCCCCCTTGGTCCCACAGAGACTGTTCTTCCTGCTTCCCGCAATCCAAGTAGCTGGTGCCAGGGAATTACCCCCTTATTTACTTGGGAGGTCACGCAAGGCAGCCCACAATCTGGCCCTCAGGAAGGTGCGTGTGGATATGCAGGGGGTGAATTCATATTGTCCTCATTTGAGCTAAATGGCACCATGCCCCACCCAGGGCTCCGTGGAAATGGCACAGTCCAGCCCTCGGGCCTTTTCCGAGGAGGTAATGCTAGGTGGACCATGCAAATAGAACTGTATAGCAGGAACAGAAAGGAGTGACGCGTATCATAGAATATCAGGGTTGGAAGGGACCTCAGGAGGTCATCTAGTCCAACCCCCTGCTCAAAGCAGGACCAATCCCCAATTTTTGCCCCAGATCCCAAATGGCCCCCTCAAGGATTGAACTCACAACCCTGGGTTTAGCAGGCCAATGCTCAAACCACTTGAGCTATCCCTCCCTCCCTCCTACACTGTGGAGATCACACCACGAGCCTGGGGCAAGACTTGGCCCAAAGCCTGAAGTCTTTCCTCAGGCAAAATTCCTACTGGAGCCAAAGAAAGTGTTGCCTGAATAAGGACTGCTGGGTTTGGGGCCATTTGAAATGCACTAAGCGAATTCCTAGTAACAAATCTACCAAGACATTGTGATGGCTTGAAAGACTCAAAACTCTGTTTCAGAGCAGTGAGGACAAGAAGGGGAAACAGAATCAGCTGTATGTGCTGGCATTTGAGCAGGTGGCTACACTTCTCAAGGGCCTTCCATTAACTGTGGTTTTCAGGTCCCTGTTACGTTATGTTTTACAGCTATTGCTCCTTCATTGACAACACAAGTCAGCGGCTGCTTTGAAATGAGGTACCTTTAGACCAGTGGCTCTTCACCTTTCCAAACTACTGTACCCCTTTCAGGAGTCTGATTTGTCTTGCATCCCCCCAAGTTCCAGCTCACTCAAAAACTACGTGCTTACAAAATCAGACATAAAAAGACAAAAGTGTCACAGCGCCCTATTACTGAGAAACGGCTGACTTTCTCATTTTTACCACATAATTATAAAATAAACCAACTAATATAAATATTGTGCTTACATTTCAGTGTATAGTATATAAAGCTGTATAAAGTCATTGTCTGGTATGAAATTTTAGATTGTACTGACTTCGCTAGGGCGTTTTATGTAGCCTGTTTTAGAACTAGGCAAATCTCTAGATGTGTTGATGCAGACCTCTGCATACCCCCAGGGATCTGTGTACCCCGATTGAGAACCACTGCCTTAGACCATCCCTGACATGTGTCAGTTTCGGGAAGAAGGGGTAAATCAAGAGTAGTTACATTGAATTAAATGGAATTCTACCCACCTATCTATCGATGAGTTTTCATGGCAGGGAGGAGAATTTGGCCTGTGCACCATTCATAGGAGCTGACTCCGTGGGTGCTCTGGGCCTGGAGGCAAGGGGTGGAGTGGGGCAGGGTCTGGGGCAGAGCCAGGGGTCGAGCACCCCCCAGCACAATGGAAAGTCAGTGCCAGTGACACCCTTTATGTTCTTTTGCTCATTAATAAAGCACATTTCCTTCCCTACTCACAGTAGTGTATTTTTTAGTTTAAATCTCCTCTGCTGCCTTTCTTCTGAAATCCTTAAAGTTGTCCAGTTCCTGAGATCCCTGTTGATAGGCCATCGGAAGTCACAGAGATAGCAAAAGTGCTGGTGACGCCTGTGACCTTGCATTTTAAATGTTTCCAATACGCATTAAATTGTTAAAGCTAAGAATGCAATAGACCAAGCTTAGTTTTCAGGTTTGAGCCTCTAAGTCAGTTAAAGACAATTTAATTTCGTAGAGGACCTTGGATGATACTTTGAATGATAGAACCAAATTTTATTAAGGGGAAAATGACTAGTAACAGGCATGCACATTACCATTAATACTATATATATCCTGCTAAAACCAGTTATAACCAAACACGGCCCTGGTCCTTCTTGCTCACTTGAATGTTCACATCTGATTCACTCCAACTTTTATTTTTAACTTTTGCTCACACTAACGAACTCAATTTCTCATACTCCTCTATTCTTAGGCCAAAGCCTAATCTCCACTTATTTCTTAACCGAGCACATTTTAAAGGCTACCCGCCCCTCTCACCTTTGTTGTAGAGCGATCCATCGAAGTAATAGCTCCCAGTGTAGAAACCTGTAGCTAGCTCGATGAGATGGCGCGCCCAAGTGTTGCCCGCCCCGGGAAAGCTTGCCAGAGCTATCAGTTGTTTGGACCGAGCTGGTAAAAACCTTCTATCCATACAACGATTGTCTAGAAAGAGAATAAATGGAAGATGTGTCAAGGTGCAATACATAAGATTCCACCACTGAGGTAAGGGGAAGAGAGGTTTTCAGATCTCAGGGGACATACTAACGGAGATGTGGAAATGGTCATTCAGTGATTGGTCATAATGGCCACCGTGGGGGAGTCTCTTTTCCCGCCCCAGGAGCTGAAACAGCGTTCGGCTTGTTTTGTGGCTAAAGCACCAGGTACCATCCAAACTCCCCTCCACTGTGGCCGCCTCAAGGTTTATTACTATTTTCTGGATCTGTGGACAGTGTGTCAAGAAACATTCCTGCTATTTTGCTGCTACATCCTCAGCCTCGTGTTTGTGTATGATGCATCCCAAACTAAGCACTCTTCCATCAGTTCCTGTGGCCACTGGGGCCTTTCCAGTGATACAGCGACTCTCCTGCCAGTTTCAGGTTCCGCTTTGGCAGCAGGGCATATGAACCACATAGCTCTGGCAGTGAGGATAAGAGGGGGAAACAGAAGGAAAATCAGCTGTATATGCTGGTATTTAAAGACGTGACTACATTACTCAAGGGCCTTCCATTAACTGTGGTTTTCAGGTCCCTGTTACTTTATGTTTTACAGCTATTGCTCCTTCATTGACAACACAAGTCTGCAGCTGTGATGGCTGGCTGGATCCCAGCTGTGCTGCTTTGAAATGAGGAACCTTCAGACCATCCCTGACATGCTTCGCAGGGGGCTGGGATGTGGGGAGGGTGATGGGGATTGCAGGGATTGGAGAACCATCTCCGGGCCGATCCTGCAGGGAGCATCACTTGGACGGGTTTCACTGTACAAACATGAAAGGAAATGATCACTTCCCAAAGGATCCCCCACAGAGTTAAAAGCCGTCATCTAAAGTAAGAATGGCCAACAGGAAGACACACAGATCCACCCCCAAAAGGCACAAGAATCTTTGTGGCCAAGCCAGACACACTGTGACACTCCCATTTGTTTGTCAAAGCTTTTTCTTCTGCTACCCAGCTCCGCCATCATATAGTGACCCCTTCTGAAGGCAGATGGACTACAGCAAAGGACACCATGTGTGCTAATAACAGTGCGTATGTCCTAGAGGCAGACCTGGGCTGCAGTTCAAACTTTGGCCCCAGAGGCCCTGGGATGTCTAGATCAGGGACTTGGGTTTGGCCTATTATAGCTATGGGGGATCTGAGGTGAATTTTTTGGGTACAGAGCTGGACATCCATTTCAAAGGTGGTTTTGCTTCAAGGACATGTGTATGTGATAGTCTGAGTGTACTGGTGGATGTATATCTAATCTGTAGGTACTGTGGGTGTGTGCACACAGTGGAGGTGTGTGCATGCTTGAGTGTATACCTTAATGGGTTTGTGTGTGCAGATGCCCTGTGCTAGCTTATCTCTGGAATAATCATTCTCATTATAGCTGTTCTCTACTGCCTGGTGACTTGGCCCTTAGACTGAAAATCACATCAGGTCCCTAGGCCGTTCCCTTCTAGGATATCATTTTGCAGCTTGGAAGACGGGCTGGCTTGGCTCCAGGAGTAAACATTCATAGAATCATAGAATCATAGAATATCAGGGTTGGAAGGGATCCCTGAAGGTCATCTAGTCAAACCCCCTGCTCGAAGCAGGACCAATTCCCAGTTAAATCATCCCAGCCAGGGCTTTGTCAAGCCTGACCTTAAAAACCTCTAAGGAAGGAGATTCTACCACCTCCCTAGGTAACGCATTCCAGTGTTTCACCGCCCTCTTAGTGAAAAAGTTTTTCCTAATATCCAATCTAAACCTCCCCCACTGCAACTTGAGACCATTACTCCTCGTTCTGTCATCTGCTACCATTGAGAACAGTCTAGAGCCATCCTCTTTGGAACCCCCTTTCAGGTAGTTGAAAGCAGCTATCAAATCCCCCCTCATTCTTCTCTTCTGCAGGCTAAACAATTCCAGCTCCCTCAGCCTCTCCTCATAAGTCATGTGTTCTAGACCCCTCATCATTTTTGTTGCCCTTCGCTGGACTCTCTCCAATTTATCCACATCCTTCTTGTAGTGTGGGGCCCAAAACTGGACACAGTACTCCAGATGAGGCCTCACCAATGTTGAATAGAGGGGAACGATCACGTCCCTCAATCTGCTCGCTATGCCCCTACTTATACATCCCAAAATGCCATTGGCCTTCTTGGCAACAAGGGCACACTGCTGACTCATATCCAGCTTCTCGTCCACTGTCACCCCTAGGTCCTTTTCCGCAGAACTGCTGCCTAGCCATTCGGTCCCTAGTCTGTAGCAGTGCATTGGATTCTTCCATCCTAAGTGCAGGACCCTGCACTTATCCTTATTGAACCTCATCAGATTTCTTTTGGCCCAATCCTCCAATTTGTCTAGGTCCTTCTGTATCCTATCCCTCCCCTCCAGTGTATCTACCACTCCTCCCAGTTTAGTATCATCCGCAAATTTGCTGAGAGTGCAATCCACACCATCCTCCAGATCATTTATGAAGATATTGAACAAAACCGGCCCCAGGACCGACCCTTGGGGCACTCCACTTGACACCGGCTGCCAACTAGACATGGAACCATTGACCACTACCCGTTGAGCCCGACAATCTAGCCAGCTTTCTACCCACCTTATAGTGCATTCATCCAGCCCATACTTCCTTAATTTGCTGACAAGAATACTGTGGGAGACCGTGTCAAAAGCTTTGCTAAAGTCAAGAAACAATACATCCACTGCTTTCCCTTCATCCACAGAACCAGTAATCTCATCATAAAAGGCAATTAGATTAGTCAGGCATGACCTTCCCTTGGTGAATCCATGCTGGCTGTTCCTGATCACTTTCCTCTCATGCAAGTGCATCAGGATTGATTCTTTGAGGACCTGCTCCATGATTTTTCCAGGGACTGAGGTGAGGCTGACTGGCCTGTAGTTCCCAGGATCCTCCTTCTTCCCTTTAACATTGTTAGAGACGGGATCAATCCTCACAACCTTTCATCCTTAGCCTCAGAATGGGTCCCAGTTTAACTTTCCGTGGACATTGCCCCTCAGTATCCCCTTGCTTAGTGGGAGGCTGGGTTTTATTAGGGGGTTGTCCCTGGAGTACGCATTAACAGAATATTCCAAGGGACAGAGAGTCGACCCGAGGATTTCTCCGTGGTTTGGAAGCACACTGGTTCTCCTGTTTTATTCTAGTTATGTCTTTCTTCATCCTCATTGCTAAAGATGCAAAAGAATGCATCACTGGCTGTACTATAGAGAAAATGTGTCAACTCCGTATGGCTTGCTGTCGTCTCCTGGAGCAGACAGAAGCAGTACACAATTAGATGGCTGCATTGGGGAAAGCCTCACTCACTGTAGAAACACTGAAAAGTGCCAGCCACTAAGATATTCTAACTGGGTACAGCTGCTCTAGTTCAAAATTCTGCTGCTTTCGAGGAGCAGCTGGCCAACTCAGATAGGTGACAGGATCACAAAATGCTCAGGAACTGAACATTATAGAAGTATGCGGGTGGATCTCCCATCCTGGTACTGACCACACTTAGTGCTGCTTTGCTTGAGATCACTGTGCAAGGTGGAATGGGTTTAAGTTAGATCCTTTGTGTTCATTGTTTTCTGACGGTGACATCATTGACCTCGCACAGAATTTGGCAGTTCAACTTGCAGGCATTTTGGAGGTAACATGTTCTAAGAGTTCCTTCCCCTGGTTGCTTCTCTAAAAGATGGGTTATTGCTATTGTTCCTATCCCATGCCCTCCTCCGCTCACCAGAGTCTCCAGATAAAATAAAAGGAACAGCATTATCCTGGCCAAACATCTGCTCCAATGACTAGATCATGAAAGGCAGCACTGAGGAGCTGCAACGTTTGCCTACAGGATGCTGCAGATGGACAGAGGAGTGGCTTTTAAGTGCCAATAATAGATTCTCTGCTCCCACCTATTAGGCTTTCAGCTGCTGAAGTGGGATCAACATTTTATCTTCCCAACACTGATCCCCTGTGCTGAATGCAGCTTATCACCTTCCAGAGCTGGGGATGCCAGCCCAATACTGCATGTCCAGGACTGTTGTCAATCTTATGTAGAATAACCCAGATATATGTTTCAGAGTAGCAGCCGTGTTAGTCTGTATCTGCAAAAAGAAAAGGAGGACTTGTGGCACCTTAGAGACTAAATATGTTAGTCTCTAAGGTGCCACAAGTCCTCCTTTTCTAGATATATGTATAGTTCCTAAGCTGGGTATGTATAAATGCATCCTGCTCTTTTATGTTGATTAATGCAAAAGCATTTTTCAAATGACCACAGAGAAGAGGAGAACTGGAGGAATACTGTACAATAAATCCCTGTGCACACTTGTCTGACTTTTGAAGCCAATTCTCCTGGGCTGGCTGGTGACTCTTTCTCATTCCCATCCCATGAACCTGCCAGTGAACACGAATTGCAAGAATGTTTGTCCAAAGAGCGAAGGCTAAAGAGAATTTTACAGATTATTGGACACTAGGATGGGGGAGCACATGACTTACCTGCCTCCCAGGGAGCTCTGAAGTTTAATGGACAATTAATGTTTGCAGAATGCACTGAGCTCCTTGGATAGCTCCATGCTAAATGTTATTAACAGGAAACTTTCTACCCTTTTTATTTTCTAGCAAAAGCTAAAACTGCTTGAGAAAGTCCCTACAGAAGTTTTTGTACAGAACACAAGTAACCACGTTATAGCAAAACAATGTGTTGCAGATGTCCTTTGAAGCCTTTGCTTACTTTGGGCCCTAATGAAATTGATAAAAAAAGAATCTCCTTAAATGCAGAGCAGAGGGCTCCTTTTTATTTACTTAACGTTTTTTGGAACAATCTTGATGGAGCTGGGTCGGGAAGGAATTTTCTTCCAGGGCAGATTGGAAGAGGCCCTGGGGGTTTTTCGCCTTCCTCTGTAGCATGGGGCAGGGGTCACTTGCTGGAGGATTCTCTGCTCCTTGAAGTCTTTAAACCATGATTTGAGGATTTCAATAGCTCAGACACAGGTGAGATGTTTTTTGCAGGAGTGGGTGGGTGAGATTCTGTGGCCTGCGTTGTGCAGGAGGTCGGACTAGATGATCATAAGGGTCCCTTCTGACCTTAATGTCTATGAGTCTATGAGACCTTGAATGGGGGCTGGGAGAAGTCGCCTCTAATGAAAAGCCCTTGAGTTTTCTGTTTAGGATTCCTTCCTCTAATTTCCTGGACTGGCTTTTCCTTTTCTCCTTCCTTGACCCACAGTCTTTTAGCCTGTGTTGTAACTTGTATGGATCTACTCTCAGCCTTGCCTCTGTGAAATGCTAACAGAGTTCAGAAGACAAAGGCACATCTGTCACCCACTCACCAGAAGACAAGCATATTCTTGCAGTCTTCTGCTGAGCAATTTCATGTATGTATCTACTTTGCATTGCAAGCTGGCAAAGTCAAAATGGTCTATGGAGGTTTGAGGATATTTCTTTCTATGACAGTAATCCCCCAAGCACCTTTCTGTAACATTTCTCAAGCACTGATGTCTTCAAACATGATACCTCTGGGCTTTCCGCCTTCATTTAGGCCGCGTTTTCACAGGGTAATAATGTTTTGTGCTCAAAGAGGGATTTCAAAGTACTTGACAAGCATGGATAGATTAATAAAACCTCATCACCCCCCTGTGAGGAATGTTAGTGGCATTTTATGGATGGGGAAACCGAGACACAAAGCGATTAAGTGGCATGCACAGCAAGTCAATGGCAGTGCCAGGAGCTGCACCCAGAAATGCTAATGCTCAACCTAGCTATGATCACCAGACACGGGCTTCCAACTAGGTGCAAGAACAAAGCAGCTAGTCCCACATATCTGAATGAAGCTGAACCCTAAATTCTTTTTGGTTAGCTAGTGAGATAACTGAAAAGCATTGTCACACGCGGGGCCTACAGGCATTCAGAAGGGACTGATATGCAACGATCCCATGTGATGAAAGTCAGAACCACCCAAACAAGAAGAAAATGCTGCAGTGAATGGAAATGAACAGCCTAGTTGGGACACCGGGTGCTTCTTTGGGAAGGAGACTGGATTTGTCACATTTTGCTTTCAAACAGTCTTCACAGCCTCCTGCACTCTTCCCCCAGGGCAGCAATGGACAGCAGATGCATTGGGATGTCTGGAGGGCTCTGTGACAGAAGATCAGAGACCCATTATTAACCAGTGATTGGTTATTCTGGCCTGTAACTTATTGACAGTGACAAGGAAAAAAAAAAAAGAAAGAAAAGTCTGCTGAAGGCAGATGGCAAACTGTTATTTCCTGTGTCTGATCTAAGCAGTAATTAAAGTCGCATGTTCAAAGGAGGATTTATTTCCTGGGAAATTGAAATAAATGGTCATTTTTAATGAACACCGAATGGATATTTGGAAGCCCGGGTTCTTTTATCCAGGGTGACAGAACGCTCAGAGCTCCACGTATTCTATGGCCAGTTTGGACATGAGTGGAAAAGCTGAAATCTGCCGCAGAGACATATGACCATCTGATCAGTCAGTGTGTCTTTCCTCCCACCCCTTACTCCTGTGCCCAGGTAAGAAAGAAAGGAAAAGCTACACAGGAAATACAGCTGGGGCAGAGGAACCAAATGTCAGTATAATGTTCAGGGCAGCTCCACTCTGTGGCCCAGATTAGGACCATTAAACAACGGAAGTAGAGTCTGCTGCCACAGAATTCCCCCAAAAGCCCAGCAGAGGCTAGCACCGGGCACTTGGTGTGTGTGTGTGTGCGGGGGTTAATCTAGTTCTATAGAGCCCACCTGCTGGGCTGAATGTAAATTCACCAAGTCCTGGGGTCTCAAGGTATGTCTACACTACGAAATGAGGTCGAATTTATAGAAGTCGGTTTTGTAGAAAGCGTTTTTATACAGTTGATTGTGTGTGTCCCCACACAAATGCTCTAAGTGCATATAGTCAGCGGAGTGTGTCCACAGTACTGAGGCAAGCGTCGACTTCCGGAGCGTGGCACTGTGGGTGGCTATCCCACAGTTCCCGCAGTCTCCACCACCCATTTGAATTCTGGGTAGAAATCCCAGCGCCTGATGGGGCTAAAACATTGTCGCGGGTGGTTCTGGGTACATATCGTCAGGCCCCCGTTCCCTCCCTCCCTCCGTGAAAGCAAGGGCAGACAATCGTTTTGCGCCTTTTTTCTTGAGTTACCTGTGCAGATGCCATACCACGGCAAGCATGGAGCCCACTTAGCTCACCGTCACCGTATGTCTCCAGGGTGCTGGCAGACTTGTTACTGCATTGCTACACAGCAGCAGTTTATTGCCTTTTGGCAGCAGACAGTGCAGTATGATTGGTAGCCGTCGTCAACGTAGTCCTAGGTGCTCTTTTAACCGGGCTCCTGGGCAAACACGGGAGTGACTCAGCCAGGTCATTTCCCTTGTTTCGTCTTGTGGCGATTCAGTCCCGCACTGTCTTTTAATCTGCAGCTAGCAGAAGACGATGGCCAGTAGTCATACTGCACCATCTTCTGCCGAGCACGCAGGTGTTGACGATGGCTAGCGGTCGTACTGCACAGTCTGCTGCCAGCAAGATGTAGAAAGATAGATGAAGTGGCTCAAAACAAGAAATAGACCAGATTTGTTTTGTATTCATTTTCTCCTCCTTCCCTCCCTCTGTGAAATCAATGGCCTGCTAAACCCAGTTTTGAGTTCTATCCTTGAGGTTTTGAGTTCTATCCTTGAGAGGGCCATTCAGTTTCTCGCAAAGCCATCCCCTTTGTTGATTTTAATTCCCTGTAAGCCAACCCTGTAAGCCATGTCGTCAGTCGCCCCTCCCTCCGTCAGGGCAACGGCAGACAATCGTTGTGCGCCTTTTTTCTGTGCAGACGCCATATCACGACTAGCATGGAGCCTGCTCAGATCACTTTGGCAATTAGGAGCACATTAAACACCACGCGCGTTATCCAGCAGTATATGCAGCACCAGAACCTGACAAAGTGATACCGGGCGAGTAGGCGACGTCAGCGCGGTGACGTGAGTGATGAGGACATGGACACAGACTTCTCTCAAAGCACGGGCCCTGGCAATGTGGGCATCATGGTGCTAATGGGGCAGGTTCATGTGGTGGAACGCCGATTCTGGGCTTGGGAAACAAGCACAGACTGGTGGGACCGCATAGTGTTGCAGGTCTGGGACGATTCCCAGTGGCTGCGAAACTTTCACATGCATAAGGGCACTTTCATGGAACTTTGTGACTTGCTTTCCCCTACCCTGAGGCGCAAGAATACCAAAATGAGAGCAGCCCGCACAGTTGAGAAGGGAGTGGCAATAGCCCTGTGGAAGCTTGCAACGCCAGACAGCTACCGGTCAGTCGGGAATCAATTTGGAGTGGGCAAATCTACTGTGGGGGCTGCTGTGATGCAAGTAGCCAACGCAATCAAAGATCTGCTAATATCAAGGGTAGTGACCCTAGGAAATGTGCAGGTCATAGTGGATGGCTTTACTGCAATGGGATTCCCTAACTGTGGTGGGGCCATAGACGGAACCCATATCCCTATCTTGGCACCGGAGCACCAAGCTGGCGAGTACATAAACCGCAAGAGGTACTTTTCAATAGTGCTGCAAGCTCTAGTGGATCACAAGGGACGTTTCACCAACATCAACGTGGGATGGCCGGGAAAGGTACATGACGCTCGCATCTTCAGGAACTCTGGTCTATTTCAAAAGCTGCAGGAAGGGACTTTATTCCCAGACCAGAAAATAACCATTGGGGATGTTGAAATGCCTATAGTTATCCTTGGGGACCCAGCCTACCCCTTAATGCCATGGCTCCTGAAGCCGTACACAGGCAGCCTGGACAGTAGTCAGGAGCTGTTCAGCTACAGGCTGAGCAAGTGCAGAATGGTGGTAGAATGTGCATTTGGACGTTTAAAAGCACGCTGGCGCAGTTTACTGACTCGGTTAGACCTCAGTGAAACCAATATTCTCACTGTTATTACTGCTTGCTTTGCACTCCACAATATCTGTGAGAGTAAGGGGGAGATGTTATGGCTGGGTGGGAGGTTGAGACAAATCGCCTGGCTGCTGATTATGCACAGCTAGACACCAGGGCGGTTAGAAGAGCATAGGAGGGCGCGGTGCGCATCAGAGAAGCTTTGAAAACCAATTTCATGACTGGACAGGGTACGGTATGAAAGTTCTGTTTGTTTCTCCTTGATGAAACCCCCCACCCCTTGGTTCACTCTAATTCCCTGTAAGCTAACCACCCTCCCCACTCCCTTCGATCACCACTTGCAGAGGCAATAAAGTCATTGTTGCTTCACATTCATGCATTCTTTATTCATTCATCACACAAATAGGGGGATAACTACCAAGGTAGCTCAGGAGGGGTGGTGGAGGAGAGAAGCACCAGGAGGGGTGGTGGAGGAGGGAAGGACAAGGCCACCCAGCACTTTAAAAGTTTAAAACTTTAAAACTTATTGAATGCCAGCCTTCTGTTGCTTGGGCAATCCTCTGGGGTGTAGTGGCCGGGTTGCCGGAGGCCTCCCCACCGCATTCTTGGGTGTCTGGGTGAGGAGGCCATGGAACTTGGGGAGGAGGGCGGTTGGTTACACAGGGACTGTAGCGGCGGTCTGTGCTCCTGCTGCCTTTCCTGCAGCTCAATCATACACTGGAACATATTGGTTTGATCCTCCAGCAGCCTCAGCCTTGAATCCTGCGTCCTCTCATCATGCTGCCGCCACCTTTCAGCTTCAGCCCTCTCTTCAGCCTGTCACTTACTCTCTTCAGCCCGCCACCTCTCCTCCCAGTCATTTTGTGCTTTCCTGCACTCTGACATTGTCTGCCTCCATGCATTCGTCTGTGCTCTGTCAGTGTGGGAGGACAGCATGAGCTCAGAGAACATTTCATCACGAGTGCATTTTTTTTGCCTTCTAATCTTCGCTAGCCTCTGGGAAGGAGAAGATCCTGTGATCCTTGAAACACATGCAGCTGGTGGAGAAAAAAAAAGGGACAGTGGTTTTTAAAAAGCTACATTTTATAGAACAATGGCTACACTCTTTTACGGTAAACCTTCCTGTTAACATTACATACACAGCACATGTGCTTTCATTACAAGGTCGCATTTTGCCTCCCCCAGCGCGTGGCTAGCCCCTCCCCCCTTCCCGTGGCTAACAGCAGGGAACATTTCTGTTCAGCCACAGGCAAACAGCCCAGCAGGGACGGGCACCTCTGAATGTACCCTTAAGAAAAGCACCCTATTTCAATCAGGTGACCATGAATGATATCACTCTCCTGAGGATAACACAGAGAGATAAAGAACGGATGTTGTTTGAATGCCAGGAAACATACACTGCAATGCTTTGTTCTACAATGATTCCTGAGTACGTGCTACTGGCCTGGAGTGGTAAAGTGTCCTACCATGAAGGACGCAATAAGGCTGCCCTCCCCAGAAACCTTTTGCAAAGGCTTTGGGAGTATATCCAGGAGAGCCACGAATGCCAGGGCAAATTAATCATTAAACATGCTTGCTTTTAAACCATGTATAGTATTTTAAAAGGTACACTCACCAGAGGTCTCTTCTCCGCCTGGCGGGTCCGGGAGGCAACCTTGGGTGGATTTGGGAGGTACTGGCTCCAGGTCCAGGTAAGAAACAGTTCCTGGCTGTCGAGAAAAATGGTTTCTCCGCTTGCTTGCTGTGAGCTATCTACAACCTCATCATCATCATCTTCCTCGTCCCCAAAACCTGCTTCCGTGTTGCCTCCATCTCCATTGAAGGAGTCAAACAACACGGCTGGGGTAGTGGTGGCTGAACCCCCTAAAAAGGCATGCAGCTCATCATAGAAGCGGCATGTTTGGGGCTTGGACCCGGAGCGGCCGTTGGCCTCTCTGGTTTTCTGGTAGGTTTGCCTCAGCTCCTTAAGTTTCAAGCGGCATTGCTTCGGGTCCAAGTTATGGCCTCTGTCCTTCATGCCCTGGGAGATTTTGACAAATGTTTTGGCATTTTGAAAACTGGAACGGAGTTCTGATAGCACGGATTCCTCTCCCCATACAGCAATCAGATCCCGTACCTCCGGTTCAGTCCATGCTGGAGCTCTTTTGCGATTCTGGGACTCCATCATGGTCATCTCTGCTGATGAGCTCTGCATGGTCACCTGCAGCTTGCCACACCGGCCAAACAGGAAATTGAAATTCAAAAGTTCGTGGGCCTTTTCCTGTCTACCTGGCCAGTGCATCTGAGTTGAGAGTCCTGTCAAGAGCAGTCACAATGGAGCACTCTGGGATAGCTCCTGGAGGCCAATACCATCTAATTGCGTCCACAGTACCCCAAATTCGACTCAGCAAGGCCGATTTCAGCGCTAATCCCCTTGTCGGGGGTGGAGTAAGGAAATCGATTTTAAGAGCCCTTTAAGTCGAAAAAAAGGGCTTTGTCGTGTGGACAGGTGCAGGGTTAAATCGATTTAACGCTGCTAAATTCGACCTCAACTCCTAGTGTAGACCAGGGCTCAGTAAAGGTGGCCACCATCAGGTGACTTTCCCGTCCTGGGAGGTCTGCAGACTGAGATAGCTGGAGAACCACTGTCCCAGGCAGCGCTCCAAGCTCTGCCTCTGATTTAATGGTGCTCATTGTCCTTTGCTGGGATCACATCAAAGCCTTATAATCAAAACATTCCCCTTGCTGACTTTGAAAGGAAATGAACATGCTCAATATATGGCAGAGTATTCCCGCCAGGGCTTGTAACAAAGGCTGCTGTGAACATGCATCACACTGCATGTCGCATCAGCCCAACCCCCAGTAGAGGGTGCACTGACGAATGGGAGGTGGGCAACGGGGGGCCACCAAGGATCAGCATTTGGCTAGGCAGCGGGGAGTCCAAAGCTACTGAGCAAAAGTCTTTGTGAGTCAGAGAGGTACTGGCCCTATTCTCAGCGGAGGGGGGGTCGAGCTGTCTTCTGGCAGCCACTTGGCTCTGCTCGAAAGCTGTTAAAGGGGAAGCATCGAGTGAGCAGCTGATGCACCAGCTCTCCAGCATGCACCAGCTCTCCAGCCCCTCTGCAGGGAAGAAGACACCACAGGCACGTAGCAATAACTATCCAGTATTAGCTGAACTCCAAGTGAGCAGCTGCGCTCAGGGGTTCCCGGCATCATTGCTCTTGCTGCAAGAGGAGAGTTAGAAACCTCTCGCGCTGCCTCCCCAGCAGACACACGCTGTCAGAGCAAAGAGCCCGGCCCGACACGCCGTACCTTGCACTTGCGTCTGGTACATGATGAAGTATTCAGCGGTCCCGCAGCTCTCGAACTCCTCGCCGCCGCACTTCTGGGCACACAGCTGCTCGTCCTCGCGCTCGTGGAGGGTGAAGAGCGTGGTGGGGAAGCCGCAGTGGCAGGAGGCCCCCCCCAGGGCTGCCAGCGGGTATTCCTTGGGGGGAGCAAGGGACAGAGCCGCTCAGCTGGAGCCGCCTGAAGCAGGCCAGGAGGCTGGGATGTACAGCCCATTGCTGCCTGCCTGCCAGCTGCCACCCACCACCCGCGCCCACCTGCTTCCTGATCGCCACCAACTCAGCCCCAGACACAGGGCCCATTTCTGCTGCCATCAGAGTTCAGGGCCAGCTCCCATCATCTGCAGGGGCAGCATGGTCAGGCCCTTACTTATTAACGCTGGGTCAGTGATTGAGCACAGTGGCCTGGGAAAGTGTTTCCTTTAGTTCTCCCAAGTTTAGTCATTATCAAAAGGTCCATCTACACTGCAGTTACACTTCAGCTATCACCCCACCCAGCAGAACAGGAATAACGGCATTGGTGTTTGGGGCCAGTTCACAAGTCTCTAGGGTGACAGAAGCTTTTCCCTCTCTCTCTCTCTCTCACGATTCCTTTCTGGGTCAGGAGCTGGAAAAGGGCTGTGAATTACAAGAGTGACCGCTCCTAGCTCCTAGGGGTAGGTTTACTCTTAGGCCCTGATTCTGCACTGCGATCTGCATAGGCAGACTGCTCGCAATCTATCCATGGTACTTCGGCGGCCCCCCCTTCACCAGAGCGCCTCACAATCTTTAAAGCCTGCTGTTGTCCCCGTTGTAAGGACGGGGCACAGAGAGACTAAGGCCTAGATGCACAAAAGGAGTTTGGCACCACGGCAATGTGCAATGTGCAAACCCCTGCCCCCCCACCACCCGACTCTGTAAGTGCCTGAACTCACTAGGCAGCTACATTTCCATGTTAAAAGGTCCGTAAGCACCTTTGCTGGTGCCTCTGGGTGGGCCTTTGGACACACCCCTCTCCTTGGCATCTCCCGCTGGCTATCTTCACACACACCCCTCTCCACACCGCGCGGGCAAATTCGGTTCAGGGCACAGAGTGCTTTGTAAATGAAATGTGTTCTGTGGGCCAGATTCCAGTGGCACTCCGCAGACCAGCAGTACCTCCACTGCGGCCAAGAGCTCTGCAGCCACGTAACCATGCTTGGAGCCGAGCCGGGCGAGGGGCGAGGGGTTATCACTCCGGGCGACCCCATCACAAAGCTGCATAGCTAGCAACGGCAGCTTGGCTTCGACAAAAACCAACCCAACCAGAGTTCTAGCATTTCCAGCGCCTCCTCGCCCAGCCGTGGCCCGGCATTCCAAACCACGGGGCTGGAAATTGCCGAGCTATTTGCTAGTGCAGGGTGTAATATATCTGGAGCTATGATACTCCTCTTAGAATCATGGCCTGATGCTGCTCCGGTAATTTGTGAGTTTGTCACCCAGAGTAAGGTTACTAAAAGCCCACAGACTGCATCTTCTGTGACCTCATTTGGATTTTAAAGTGCAGAGTTATGAGGGAACATTCAGAGACTGACAGGCAATTTAACACCCAGGACTGTAGCAACGCTGGGTTAATCAAGGGGCTCGGTGCTCAGGATTTTATTTACACCTCCGAGAGCCAAGCTCTCAGGGGAGCAAGAACAAAGCAGGGCTGAGGTGTAGAGCTGCTGCTTTCCTATTTATCCAATGTGACAGAGTGCAGGGAACCTAATGGTTTTTAGTGGGGCTCTCTGGTCCATCAAGCGGCTGAGGGAGCATGTTCCCTGGGGTAGAGATGCAGACACAGCCAGGGAAAGCTGCTGAGTCTAGCTATATTGTTTTCAAATCCCTTTCTTAACGTCCTGTTTGCCAGGCATCTGTTTGAGCTACATCTGTCTATGGCACTGAAATGTGACAGCGGGGAAACCTCCAGTGTCAGCGGATGCAGGACGGGAGGGCCTCATTAGAGGGCAGCCATTTAAGTATACGTTTGGGCATCCTCAGAGCTCATAGCAACCGAGTCCCAGGAAGTGCTGTCATTGCCAGACAGTGGAGTTTCATTGGTTCATAACAGCATTTATAAGGAAGTCCCCACACACAGCTTCCTGTTTTGAGGGTGGCGATGTAGCCCTATGTGACACTTGTAAGCTGTAGGGATTGTTTGCTGAGGAACTCCCTGCTGCAGACGGTTTGACCTTTACATGATTAACATCTGCAGTTATATGAGCCATCAGAAAAATGAACAATCCTCATGCTTCAGGACATAAACTGTGACCACAGCTGGGGTCAGGAAGGAAACTACCTTCCCCCATTACTATGGTATGGAATCCGCAGTTTCCTCTAACACATTCTCCTTTTTCCCATGTTGGGTTCAGATTCTTGGCCATCAGTCTACTGCTGGAGGTGAAGCATTAATCTGTTATTTCTGGTCAGCGATCTGCCAGTAAGTTTGTTCGTTTGCTTGTTTTCTTTCTTTCTTTCATTTTTTTAAAAATTAACATTCAAACCCAGATTAAGCGAAAGGAGAAATTTAGTGATCCTCAGCGTTGCCTTAGAACCTACTTTTTGTATGGCAAAGATACAAACTGTAAATTTCACCTCTTGTAGTTTGGACACAAGCAATTATTCCATTAAATTGGATTAGAATGTATTGAGTATGATTTTTAACATGACTATTCCAAAGCAAATGCAGAGCTCTGGAAGGACTCTTAGCTTGATCCTTCCCCACTTGCACCCATGTTTCACCAGTCACTCCCTTGGCTCTAGTGGGGTTATTACTGATTTATGTCATTGCAAACTGGAGGTGTGTGCCAGGTCCTTCGCTTAGAGCCCCATTCACTTCTCCCACCTACCTTTTCAGTGCAGAAGTCCACACACTTGTCCACAGACATGTTCAGCATCACCCCAGTCACAGGCAAAGCTAAGGAAACGTTGTCCGGCCGGTGGAAGCATCCGCGAAATATCGCACTGCCATCTGGAATAGAGACAGCTGGTTAGTAAAGGTCCATGTGACATGGAAGACGGAAAGTAACATCTGTAGTGCCAAGAGACGATATACGAAACTCTCTGAGAGCCTTTCGTGGTCTTCTCCACCTGCCGCCACCCATCCCACCGCAAAACCTGGGCAATCAATCCACCCAAACCCAATCCTTACTTCTGGCTGCAAACTACCCTCAGCAACAAGTAATCCGACCCTCCTCCCAACTGAACAAACCTTCCTGACTGATGCAAAAAGCCTCCACTCCAAATCCTCCTCCACACAAAGGCATGAGAGATAGGTTATAGACCCTTGCCACACATGCCAGTTCCATGCAGTTCCCTAACACCTTGGGCTCGTTCCATGAAGAGAGGGCCAGTATGAATGAGTCTGCAACCACCTACATATCTCTAACAGACCAATGAACAGTGACTGGCTGGTAAAAGGGCTGGCTACCATTGACCTCATCAGGATCTGAATCCATGGTGAAAGGCTCCAACCCCTTGAGCAATCTTGTCTCTTCACTACCACAGATTTATTAAGGACCCTTCCCCTTATTCTCAGGAAACGATCCAACTTTCACTACAATTTTAAGTTAAATAAGCCTCTGGTACAGTAAGGGAGCCAGTTCTAACTGAATACCATTAGCTGTACTCTGAGAAAGCACTTAGAACATTACCCGGAAAAATACTCTTTGCTGCCTTGAATAAAAATGCACCAGTTGAACTAGAAAAGCCTCATGTTTATTCTGAGAGGTTATCCGGAAAACAAACAGCAGCACAAACTCAATGAGAATCTGTCTCCCCATAGACTTTCTTTGCGGTTTAATTCCTTAACCTCTGTTCTATGCAGCTTGTTTCTTTTTTCTCTTGCTATACAAGGAGAGTATTGAGCAGCCTGATTAAGGATCATTGCTTCCAGACACCAGTTACCCCCACTCAGCTACTCTGTGCTCTTCTCCAGCCAGCCTAGAAAGGGTGTCAATTGGAATGCCATTCTGGAGGAGGAAGACCTGTCTCCCTGGGCTCTGAGATGCTGTGCACTGTGGTTATGGTGTGAGTGCACCCACCGGCATACAGTTACACGTTAGCCTGGCACTTTGTGTCTGATCTCCATCATTTTACGAAGGCAGGGTGAATCTTGGAAAGTCTCTGGCCTGATTTGCTTGAAGCCATAGACGACCCGTGACTGCCAATCGTGGGGCAGAGGGGAAGAGTGAATCCTAGACTCTCAGGGTTGGAAGGGACCTCAGGAGGTCATCTAGTCCAACCCCCTGCCCAATGAACTTTTCCCCAACTTTTTAATTTGCCAAAAACATTTTTTAAAAATGCAATTTTGGTTTGACCCAAAGTGATTTTTTCCCCTGTTTTTGAATTGCCCGTAAACCAAAAAATTATAGGGGGTGGACCTAGTCATGCTGGGGGTGTGGCAGACCTCCTGGCTTGAAGTGGTTTCCATCATATACCGGGGTTACAGTTTGGTACAATGGCTCTCAGCACCTCCACGATACCATGCAAAAAATCCATTATTCATACACTTTTACTTCCAACTAAAGTGGCTGCTAGTTTAGATTAAGGAAAAATTCAGTGAGGGAATAAAAATAAACAAGAGAAACAGAGTGATCACAGTGCATGTGCCTCCCGGTAACAGGCTGCAGCAACTCTGAGAACAAAATGGCTGATGTTTTGGAAATATAAAGAAGCAGTACACAGAAAACGAAGTCATCCCAGGTACAAGGCTGCCTGTGCCACATGACAATGGGGTAACTGTTGATTAAAACTGACTTTTTAATGGAACCATGCCATAGGTGTGTACCAACAATGGCTTTGCGCAAAGAGGGTTAGCTTCCCAGAGTACGCTGGCAGCAAAGCACCGCTTGGAGTATTCCACTCCCTTCTGGTCTTCTCAGAGCAATGCCAGTACCATGAACAATTTGTGAGTGTTCATTTGCATTTTTCTAATTTGATTTCTGCTGGCTTTCCTGTGGGACAGCCTGGCAAAAACCCCAAACCATTCCTGCTGGAGATCTTAGACGCAACCAAGTATCACTGTAAATGATCGTTCTCCTGACTGGATAGATTCTCTCTCTCTCCCTTTGACACTTAAGTACTTGCTAATGAGCCCCACAAGTCTAGGGGCTTAAAGATGAAGGGAGGCTGAATACAATGAATATGAAATTACAGACAAGATTCACAAAAGCCTTAAAAAGTCAGAAAGAGATCAAAAACCCATTTCTGACTCATTAAAGAAGACTCTGCATTCACAGATGCCTCTGCCTTTCTGTCTTTCTCTTCTTTCCCTCTCCTTTGGCTGTGTTACAGTTAATCCGCCTGTCCAAATCACTTAATAAGGTTACACCCCTTCCATTCACAACCCTGGCTCCGTTTATGCAAAGTGGGTCTTTATTATCTCGAAGGGAGGTTATGGGTTTTCCAGGCAGCAAAAGTGATCTGCTAAAGTCACCTTGTACTTAGAACATGCACCAGTGAATTACTTTCCTGAAATGGGGAAATTTCCCTCAAGGAAGGAGTCTGTATTTTGGACAAAGTCTGGTGTTTAGAGCAGCAGTGAACTGGAAGGCAGGACTCCTGGGTTTCAAGTCCAGCATCTGCCACTGATTTACTGTGCAACTTTGGTCAAGTCACTAGATTATTTAGGCCCAGCTTCAGGTGTAAAATTGCCACCATCACTGATCACCAGGGGATAGCTATACCCACATAGGAAATATGAGTTTCAAGTTGATGGCATCCCTTTAACAGCCAACAAACAATAACAGACCAAACCAAGCAGCCACTGCGCCTCCAGAACCTTCAGGCTTGGTTTCTGATCATTTGTTTCTACTGCCTCGTTTTAAGGCGCAATCCAAGCTCGACTGTATCTGCCTAACACAGATGTAGGTAGGAAGCTGAGATTTAACCCCAAACTATCACAGCTCTTTTTCTGGGCTCAGCATGACCTTCCTCTAGAGAAGTCACTGTGATAGGGGAGTATCACAAGGAGGTCTCCTCCAGAGGGCATCGAAGGACCTACCATACACCATGACACCCCTGAAAACAAGCAAAACATATACATTTACTGAGTTACATTATTAGATAGTTGGGCCAAAGACAACAGATGCATTCCTTTAGATGTCAAGTGACTAGCTAATTATAAAACAGGCATGGCCTCTAGTCTAGATCTGAGGCTGCTATCAGTCAACCTGTGGAACTCTTTGCCAGGGTGAAGGCCAAGACTCTAACAGGGTTCAAAAAAGAACTAGATAGATTCATGGAGGATAGGTCCATCAATGGCTATTAGCCAGGATGGACAGGGATGGGTCCCTAGCCTCTGTTTGCCAGAAGCTGGGAATGGGCGAGACGGGATGTTTCACTTGGTGATTAATTACCTGTTCTGTTCACTCCCTCTGGGGCACCTGGCATTGGCCACTGTCAGAAGACAGGGTACTGGGCTAGATGGACCTTTGGTCTGACCCAGTATGGCTGTTCTTATGTTCTTATATAAAACCTACCACCTTCGGAAATCCCTGTAATAACTAGTCCTCGTCAACAAAACCATGGCAGAATGAATCCTTTGTGATATTAAAAAATGGACATCCCTTGAGTAATCAAATACATTTCTGCTCCATTAGAGATGGTCAGCGGGGAAAGAGCGCATTGATCAGCAAGCTGTTACAGGCTACCTGGGGCCAGTGGTATGCTTAATGAATTGAAAGGGTCTAACTTCCTGTGGACCAATCAGCTAGTTCTTTTAGGCTACTCTCATAATCAGCTAATTCCATTCTGTGTCTGGATTCCAAAGATGTGCAGCACCCAGGTGTACAAAGTTTGCATTACATATGGAATCAGAATGAAAGTCTCCAATAGTTTCAATGCAGTGTCACTTGCAAATTGCAAATCCCACTCTTCCTATTGATGGTTATTATGGTAGGTGCCTCCAAGCCCCAGTCAAAGCACCAGGGTCCCATTGTGCCAAACAAATCAAGAAGGCAGGCCGTGCCCCAGAGAGAAGTATCAGGCAGGACACAACAGATGGATCAAGCAACCAGACAGGGTGGGAAGACAGAAAGACAAGGTACCTTGACTGACTACTAGAGCAAACAATCAGTGTGCCAGCCAGGTTATGATTTAACACAGGCTACCTGCACCGCCGAGTGACGGGGCGAGGAACTGAACCTTAACAGGGCATAGAAATCCCCCTCAGAGCCTGTGCTTCCAATTGTTCTGGAGTGCTCAGCTACCTCGGTGGCTGGCACAGTAGCGAAGACAGAGAGCATCACTACTGCACCGATAGAAGACGGGTCTCTCGTAGGAATCTCGCCACCACTCACTCCTGCCTGCTTCCTGTATGGGTGCATCCTGTGACCTCCTTGTCTGCTCTGGCACATGATCTCCCTGCTGGCTGGAGAAGCCAGCTCAATTTTCCAGCCAGTTGAACCTGGCCTCCCTCCTCCCACCAAGATGACTTGGCTTTTGACTGCTCTCCTGAATCGGCAATGACATCTCTCCAGAGCCACCTCCAGCCTTTGCTCTTTAATGAGCATTTATTTTTCCTGAGGTCTAAACCACACTCTGGAGTGAGCTAGTCAGATTGAAGTTATCAGCAGCAGAGGTGACCAGAATTTTGCATCCCTCTGGAAACTCACAGGCCAACCTCATTAGTCAAGTTATTGATGCATGGCCACTCGGTTAATACTTCCTTTCCAAGCATGGTATGCCTTATCCATGGGAGACTGCTGACATGAAGGACTCTTAAAGGACACTGAGAACATTCTGCCAGAGAGAGATTCCTGGCTGTTGTCAAAAGCGGGATGGTGAAGTGGGGGAGCCTAGCCCTTCTCTTCATGGCATTTCACCGAGCAGACACTTACTGCAGAAGAAAACTTCATACTTCCATAGCACCTTTCATCTCATTCAATACTGCTCTTCTGGTACTTCCTAGAGGGCCCAGTTGAGATCCCAATGTGCTAGGTCCTGTCCATACCAGTAGAGAGAGAGAGAGTCTTTGTCCCAAAGGACTTACAATCTAAACAGACAGATGAAGGACGTACAGTCACCCCCACGTTATGGGTGAGACATAGATTAAGCAATTTGTCCAAGGTCACACAGGGAGTCTGTGACAAAGCCAGGGACTAAACCTAGATCTCTTGAATCCCAGCTTGTCTCTTAACCACAAGAATGTCCTTCCTCTCTGCTGCATCCTCAAAGCACTTTATAGCCCTGTGAATGAGGGGAACACCCCACCTGAATGATAGATAGAATTATCCCCATCGTAAGATGGGGAAACAAAGGCAGAGAAAAGTTACAGAGCCACATTTTCACTGCAGGGTTCAGTCTATCAGCGGTGTCTCCTTCACCATTCCAGTCCACAGACAGGGATCAATTCCTACACATCCTCTTCTATCTGCTTCCCCTCCCCCACAAAGCCCACAGATTCTGTGTGCCTGGAGAGCATTTGCTGTGTCCTATTATGATAACGATCTGCAGTCGCCTAATGGCTGTGAAGCTAGATTTGCTAATGGCATTTGAATGAGTCATTTCGAGCTGCGACAAAACAAGGGCAAAAGCAATTTGCAGGGAATGAGCTTCATTCCTTCTGTGTGAGGCTTTTCCAGTGAGACGCACACGTTGCTGCATTTTGCTGGTTGCTTATGTCACAAAACAGGAGGGAAAGCCCAGGAGCAAAGTCTCTCTATTTTTATCCTCTCCTGGGATACCCACCACACTGGGCCTGGGGACAGTAGGGCAAGAAGCACTTCAGATTCTGTCTCTTCTCCTGGACCTGCCCTGACCCTTTGTCAGGGAACCAGATGATCCTTGTTCATTTGAATTTCGCCCTTTGCTTGAGGGGAGGTTCTTGCCTGAGGAGCAAAGAGATTTCCAGGGTTCCCCCCCCCGACAAACAGACGGTCTGTGTCTCATGTGGTTCTCCCTGTCCATGTTATAAATGCTCAGGAGCTGATCAGGGACGACTCGAAACGCTACCACATTCCACTGCAGTAGAAGGGAAGCTATATTCACTCTCCAAGGCTGATGAGCAAAGGCCAACAGGGATGTCAAGAGAAAGCTGTTGATTCAGAACAGAGACCAGAGGGGTCTCCGATTGGTGAAGGTGGCACAGTTTTCACAAAGAATCACTCTCCTAAAGGGGCTGGAGCAGCAGGTGACCTGCTCATCAGAGCAACCTGCTGAATCGGATCCTTAGAGCCGGAGACCGGGTGAATTCACTGTCTGGGCATCCCAATGTCTTTGGCCAGCACAGTCCGGCTCAGTTTGTTACAGACTGGCAGTCTTTGAGAAAGTTTGCATCTACAGCTCTAAGTTCCCAAAAGATTCAGGTTTGCTGGACAGACAGACAATCAAGCTGGTTCTTATAGTATTCAAATGGATGCGCCAATCTCTAATAAAAGTGATAATGCAGAAAAGGCAGGAGGGTTCAATTAACAGTTCTGTTTTGTAATTGCGGGGGAAACGGATGATGTAGTCATATTATCATATGATGATGAAATATTTTTCCTTCTTCCAGTACCTAAAGATGATATTCAGCAGCATTAACTCATTAATTAATTCATAATTAACTGAAATTAAACATTCCACGTGCATCCAGTAGTTTTAAAAGAGATCGCCAAGGAACCGCTTGAATCATCAGTGTTGTTTCGATACGTCTTAGAATGCTGGGGAAGTTCCAGAAGTCTGGAAGAAAGCTAATGTTGTGCCAATGTTTAAAAAGGGTAAACAGGATGACCTGGGTAATTATGGGCCAATCAGCCTGACATAGATCCCAGGCAAATTAACGGAATGGCTCATATGGGATTGATTAAAAAGAATTAAAGGAGAGTACTGTAATTAATGCCAATCAACATGCATTTATGGAAAATAGATCTTGTCAAGCTAACTTCTTGTCTTTTTTGATGAGATTATACATTTGACTATAAAGGTGTTGATGGAATATACGTAAGGCCTTGTCTACACTACAAAGTTTTGTCGGCAAAAGTTATGCCACTTTAATTAAAACCGCTGTTGCATGTCCACACTAGCTTCTTGTGTCAGCCGGGTGCATCCACACTAACAGCTCTTGCATCGACACAGAAAGCAGTGTACTGTTGTAGCTATTCCACTGTGCAACTGGCCACAGGGTGCTTTGGGAAGGGTTTGCAGTGCCTCATGGGGCAGGGACAGCGTCACATGATGCAGATTTCTCACTTCCATCCTTCCATGGGCATCCAAGTAGATTGTCAGCTGCTTTTCACCCCACTGAAGGGGTGGAGGGAGAGGAGAGTGGTGTGTCTGCGGCAGGGGAGACAGCAGGCTGACTGATCTATTCTGAGGCAGGGGGAGGGGGACACACTCCCACCCCCACATCAGCCCCTGGCTCTGCTCGGCACACTGGTCTCTCCTGAAGCAGCCCGCTCTGCCTGCCTGCTTATGGCTCTGTGATTCCCTCCGAGTTCTCCCACAGCCTCCTCATCTGTGGGGAGCAGCATCCCGAGCTGCTCTGGGAGCTCTCCGGGCTGAGGCTTGTCAAAGCAGCGCAGCAGTCCCGTCCCTGCAGCAGCAGTCTGCCTGCCGCTGTGCTCCAGTGCAGGGCAGAACAGGAGCCTTCCACATTAACGATTTGCTTTTTGTTCCCCCAACGGAGCCGCACGCTCAGCTGTCAGATACTTCCCGGAACTTTGAAAAGGGAGGGGTGCATGTCTGCAGGGCAGCAGAGATCAAACCGGTGAGCAGAGCGGTCCCAGCAGGCATTGTGGGATACTGGGGGAAGCCAGTTCTGTCAACAAAACAAACAGCAGAATCTGCACTGATGCTCTGTCGCTTTAACTTTGCTGCAAAAAGCTTTATGCCTCTTGTTGAGGTGGTTTTATTTTGTCAGCAAAACACCAGAGTTTTGCAGCCAAAAGTAGCTTTGTAGTGTGTCTACCTCCACTGTTTGTAGTGTAGCGTAGACAAGGCCTTAGACTTCTGTAAGGCATTGACTTGGTACCATGTGACATTTTAATTAAGAAACTAGAACTGGCCAAAATAAACATGGCACACATCACATGGATTAAAAACTGGATGACTGATAGGCCTCAAAGTGTAACTCTAAAAGGGGGATGACTCTTGCCAGTGGGGTCCTGCGGGAATCAGTTCTTGGCCCTACACTATTTAACATTTTTATCAGTGATGTGAGAGGAAATTTAAAATCATCACGGATGAAGTTTGCAGATGACACAAAGACTGGGGGAAGTGATATGTAAAGAAGAGGGCAGGTCATTGATACTGAACGATCTGGATCACTTGGTAAGCTGGGCACAAGCAAACAATATGTATTTTAATACAGCTAAATGTAAAGTCATACATCTAGGAACTAAGAATGCAGGCCATACTTGCATAAGGGGGGGACTCTATCCTAGGGAACAGTGACTCTGAAAAGGACTTGGGGGTTGTGGTGGATAATCAGCTGAACATGAGCTCCCAGGGTGATACTGTGGCCAAAGGGCTAATGTTATCACTGAAGTACAAATGGGAATCTCGAGTAGCAGTGGGGAGATTATATTCCCCCTGTATTTGACACTGACTGCTAATGGAATACTGCATCCAGTTCTGGTGTCCACAATTCAAGATGTTGGTAATGGACAGGGTTCAGAGAAGAGCCACGAGAATGATTCAAGGATTGGAAAACCTGCCTTATAACGATAGACGGAAGCAGCTCAATCTGCTTAGTTTAAGACAGAGAAGTTTAAGGAGTGACTTGATCACAGTCTATAAGTGTCTATGTGGGAAACAGAAATTTTATATTAGAGGGCTCTTCTGGCTAGCAGACCAAGGTATAATAAGATCTAGCAGCTGGAAGTTGAAGCTAGACAAATTCAGGCCTGGTCTACACCTAAAATGTAAGTCAACCTAGCTAAATTGCACAGAGCTGTGAAAAATTTCACTCCCTGAGCATTGCAGTTAGGTCGACATAACCCTCACTGTAGACATGGCTGGGTCAACCAAAGGAGTCTTCCGTCAACCTAGCTACCGCCTCCGGGAGAAAAACCCCGCCGGTTGATGCAGGGAGTGTGCACTAGCAAAACTGCAGCATTGTCGTTGTGCCCCTGGAGTGGCTGTTCTGTGGACACCCTCAGACGAGAAATAAGGCACAGAGAGGGATTTAAGCAGGGGAGCAACTTACCAACTGGCAATTTTTAAATCAAGACTGGATATTTTTCTGAAAGATCTGCTCCAGGGCAAAGGGGAATTAATTCAGGGATGTTCACTGGCCTGTGTTATATAGGAACAATCACAGTGGTTCCTTCTGGCTTTATAAGCTATGAAATAACATCTGAATAAAACACCCATTCCACCCAGGGACAGCTCAGCCCGTGAGGAACATCTTGCTGCAGGCAACACCCATACAGATAAAATCAAATCTGGAAAGTCCGAGGTATCCTGACATGAAGATCGTACCTTAGCACAACCTCAGCTATCACCTTATCAGCACACTACAAATAAGCTGCTCTTCAGATCTCATGTATTGGCCTGAGACTGTCAGGAGACATGGGTTCTTTCCCCAGACCTGCCGCAGGCTTCCCGAACAAGTCACTTCTGCTCTCTGTGCCTCAGTTTCCCCACTGGAGAAATGGGGATGATCATTCTGAGTGACGTTACTGAGGGGGCTTAGGACACTTAATTCAGTAGTACCTGAAAAGCTGTCTGGGATCACTGGATGGAAAGTGCTACAGGACACTTCTGTGCTGTAACCGCTGCCTATCATGCAGACCAATATTGTCTCATTGTTTACATCTACTCCCCTGTCCGTCTGTTTCTATCTGTTATCTCCTGTCTCACACTCAGACTGGAAGCTCTTTGCAGCAGGAACTGGCTTTCTGAGCTGTGTTTGTACAGGGCCTAGCACAATGGGGTTCTGGCCGATGCCTGGGGCCGCTAGGTACTACAGTAACACAAATAGTCAATAGTATAGATAACTTGTAGGGCCATCTCAAATAATAAGTAGCAACAGCAAAGTGGAATCCATTATCTATTATTATCTGTTGCTAAACCAGTCTGAGTTACAGACGCAAGTCACTTGAGATCCGTATGCTCCATGCTGCTCACATTCCAGCCATGCACTGTCTGTCCCAAACAAAAACGATTATGCCTCTGTTTTCAATCAGAGAAATTCAAATCATTTGGCATATTTACCAAGCAATCACTCAGGAAGACTTTGGTCTGCCTGGCAGGAATGAACTAATTAGCCAGGCTCACTGCATAGCCGGTGCTGGTTTAAGTATGCAAGTACTGTAAGTATGCAATCCAATTCAGACAGTCCATTTCTCAGCTCTTCTGTAATCCTGCAAATAATCCTGACATCTGCAACTCAGCATTAAGGTTAATGAGATCTGACAGGTCCATGCTGACACACCTTTCGCTGTAAATTAATAACACAGCTCCTCTAAGAGAACGTCAGCTCCTTAAGACTCTCTCTCTCTCCCCACTCCTCTGTTTCTGGCAAACGCTAATGCCAGCTCACTGCAAGGGAAAGGCCTTTTGATTATAAGAAGTGTCCTTTCGGATTGTAACATCGTTAACATTTCAGGACAGCTGCTGAGGGAGACGCGCAGATGCTGCAGTTTTAATGGAGAGCATTTCACCACTTACAGCGGAAGACACAAACAAGCACAAGGTTGCTGCGGACTTTGCTTTTGACAACAAGGGTGGGATGCACCTAAACAAGCAAAGTGCGCGTCACTGGGCAATGCAGGAGTTCCCCCACGTTTTCACTGGGCGGACCACATTTCGACACTCAGATTGACTCATGAATGCTTTCCCGCTCATAGAATCATAGAAGATTAGGATTGGAAGAGACCTCAGGAGGTCACCTAGTCCAACGCCCTGGTCAAAGCAGGACCAACCCCAACTCATCCGCCCCCCCTCCTCGTAACATACTCTGGCAACCATGTCCCTGTCAACCCGAAAACGTAACAGTAGGGAAATAGTGAATGGATTTTGAGTTTCTTTTAATGCAGGTTAGCCACTGGGAGCCAGTGCCAAGCAACTAGCTGGTTCTCTGAGTACCACCACCAAGTGCTCTGCAGTCCATGGACCACACTTTGAGAACCTCTGTTGTGATCTGAAACGGCTGCTTCCTTGGGCAAGTAACCTGGCCTTTTTTGATCTCAGCCAGGCCAGGCAGAGAACTGGGGGAAAATCAGAGGCAACCTAGTGCCGGGGAGCGGGAGTGGAGTGGTATTCAGGAGACCTACATTCTGGTCCCACCTCTGCTGCTGACCTGCACAAGTCTCTCACCATTGACTGTCTTGCCAAAGGTGCATTAGAGATCATTCTGCACTTGTGTCTCTTGTTCTGAGGCCGCGGCCCTTGCCTCCTCTCATAGACCAAAAGGGACCACCAGATCATCTCAGCTGACCTCCTATCACAGCCCACCAACACCCTCCACCCTAACACCCCACACTAAAACCAACATCCAAAATAAGACGAAAGTTTTACCGCCCTCAGATTTCTGCTTCTACAACTACCCCATGGTACTTGATATTAATATGGAATCTTGTTCTCCTGTAGTTCAAACCCCAGGGCTTCCCAGTGCTCAGATCTACATGTTAGCCACATACTGCCTTGTATCTGTGTAAGGGTTCCTTTCAAGAAAAAAATCTGGCATGTAGTTCATCAGAGAAAGCACACAGCATCGAGTTTTCCTCTTTTCGTTATTTGTTGCTAAATTATGCCAGTGAAGTCAATCAATCCTTATTAAAACGATTATGGCAAGACCCCAGTCGGAGTAATTTGACGGCTGCTGCACACTTTACCATCACAACGACACAGTTCTTGGCAGCTTCTGCCACAGAGTGTCAGAAAAAAGGCTTAGAATGGGGGCTAATTACAGTATTATGCAACTTAACTGGAAGCCAAAGGAGTCCCTTTAAGAGAGAGCGGGAGAGAGCCTGTGTTCGAAGGAGAGTGGAATGGAAGTCCCCTCATTCCTTTACGGAGCCCGTGTATATTCTTCATCTCCTAGAGCAGGGGTGGCCAGCCTGGGGCTCCAGAGCCCCACGCAGCTCTTCAGAAGTTAATATGCGGCTCCTCGTATAGGCACCGACTCCGGGGCTGTAGCTACAGGGGCCAACTTCCCAATGTGCCGCGGGGGGCCTCACTGCTCAACCCCTGGCTCTGCCACAGGCCCTGCCCCCACTCCACCTCCTCCCCTGAGCCTGCCATGCCCTCGCTCCTTCTCCTCCCCCCCCAGAGCCTCCTGCACGCCACGAAACAGCTGATGGGGAGGTGCGGGGAGGGAGGGGGAGGCGCTGATCGGCGGGGCTGCTGTTGGGTGGGAGGCGCTGGGAGCAGGGGAGGAGCTGATGGGGGGCTGCTGACGTATTACTGTGGCTCTTTGGCAATGGACATTGGTAAATTCTGGCTCCTTCTCAGCCTCAGGTTGCGCCACCCCTGCCCTAGAGGAATAGCAAGTGCCCACGGTCAGTTCTGATGCCCACCCACAGCCCTGCAGACATCATTTCTGCAGAACAAATGGAACAACATGACATCCCTAATTCAAAGGTCCCTCCCTTCCTGCGGGATGGAGAGGAATTAAAGGGGCGGTGTCCAGATTTTGGCTTCAGGCCAAATCCTGAGTAACTCCCCTCAAGTTACTCCACACACACATCAGCGTAACTGAGCTCAGAATCTAGGGCCAGCAATGACAGCGCCTCCTTATCTTTCCTTATGAAGAGGGACAAGAGCAGAGCTCCCCATCAGTAAACTGGGGTTAAAGATATTTACATTCCTTTGTGAAGTGCTTGGAGATCCACAAAGGATGAGCACTATAGAAGAGCCAAGTGTCCGGAAAGGGTGAGATTTGCCCCAGGTCAGCGGCATGAACAGAACCCAGGTCCCCTGATTCCCAGTCTAGTGCACTATGTGCTGGACCAGAAGATTAACTGGGGCTTGAGGAAAGCCAGTAGGGGGGTGGAGCCTCTTTTCTGAAAAGATAAGTGCAATTCCATCCTCTCCTTTTCAGCTATCAGACGGTCATTCGGCACAGCTAGTCTGACAGATGAAATCAGCTTCAAAGGGGGAAGGTGTAATGAATTCAGTATTGAATTTTCCCCTTTCCTGTCTTGCTCCATGGGCAGCAGCCTAGGAACTATCTGTTTCAGGCGCCTTCTGAATAATTCCTCTCCTAAGTTACTACGGCCCCCGGCATCAATTTGTCATGATCGTCCCTGGCCTTGCCAGCTAGTTTTCTCAAGGTGTGACTGTGGTTACACATCGCCCTGGTTCCAGGGCTCATCCAATTCATTACTGAAAATAATCAACCCCCCTCCTCCCCACTCCTCTTTTCCCTGGTTTATGACTCCAAGTTGCCCAGCACTCGTATGAGGAATGGGGGGTAGGGGGGAAGACGTAGCTCGGAAAAGAGAAAGAGGCCAGGCAAAGTTGATGGGAAGAATATAAAGTTCCCCTTTCTTTATAGCAGAGGGACACAGAATGGCTGCTTGAAGTAGCCCTACAGTTACCGTATTGTGCACGACAGGACCTACAGGGTGTGAGTGTAAAGCCAAGCTATTGTCCTGTCATAGTTCACTCTTAATCACTCTTGCTTCCCCTGTCTCAGAGGGGGGTGGGTGGGCAGTATGGGCATTGTCCCTAACACTGGATCCTACGTCTGTCCACCTTGAGGGCACAATGTGTGCCATGCCTCTTGGCACAAGCCTTCCCCCAAATAAACCCCATCAATTTCTCTGAAAACGATCCCAGTTAAGAGAGCAGCCCGGCCCCTCTGTGCCTGGGATGCCCCTTCCAGAGCTGCCCTCTGCTCACTGAAATCCTTCCTGCAGCCAGAAGCAAGAGGTGCTGGAGCGCTTGCCAGAGAGATCATAGTCATCCACAGGTGGGGAAGTCTGGAGAGTTCAGAGACACCTCTGAACATTGCAGGAAAGCATCAGATCCCAACCAAAGCCAAGCTCCCAAACTGGTGAGGTACTTTGGCTCCCCAGCTGGGTCTCACTATTCACTTTGGGCTACAGGCATCAGCATGAATTGAGCATGAGAAGAGGAGAGCACCGTGTGATCACCAGGGATGAAATGCACCCACCAGGTAAGCCCAAGGAGTGCATTTCACCCCAAAGAGGTGAGCACAAAGCTCTGGGAAATGCAAATGCTTCCAGCCGGGCACTTTCCCTGTTTCCATGTTGCACCTGCCAATCCATTTTCATTAGCTACTTCAATGTCTGACAGCAGCGCGGTTATTACTTACATCTCCTGGTGGACTCCTGGGCCAGCTCCAGCCGGTAAATGGAGAGACGGTTCACACCTCCGCAGAAGTTGCTCTTCTCTCCCTTGCACTCCATGTTACATTCAGACTCGCTCACATTTAAGGCCTGGATTTTGTGTCCACAGTAACATTCTGCACCGAACTCCAACCCGGCGTACAAATAACCCCTGGAGATAGAAACCACAGTCAGAGCAGCATCCCTTACACAGTGAAACAACAGGCGCGGGAGGAAGGAGGAGCCTGGCCCAGGTAAACCTACTGGAAGTCAGTAGAGCTACCGGGGATCTGACCCCTGAGTTCTTGCACCTGCTGGAGGTGACGGTTCAAATCCCTAATGAGATCAGTGGTGGGTAAGCAGTTCAAGGCACTGGGAATGTCTACGGAAAGGGTTGAGGTTACTCAGAGCCCATCGCATGAGACAGATGTGGTGGAAAAAGTCTCTCCTGCATAAATTCTCCTCTCAGCTCCACACAGTGGGTTGCAACTCTTATCCCTTGCTCTTGCTATCGGCTGAATCCTGAGCGGTGCTGACCTCTCCCGCTCACATTAGCAGGTCTCAAGATTTGGCCCTGTGTGTGCAGATTTCTCACTACTATCCACAGCAGCCCTGTTTATGCACAGAGAGTTTCACGTGCAAACCTGCAAGGGGAATTTTGCTCAATAGCTGGTGGATTTTCCTTCCAAGTACTCTTGGGATCTTCCCCGTTCAGTCCTCTTCACTGGCACAGACCACAGGGGGAAGAGAAATGTACCCGTCACAGACACATCCCATTCCCGGTGGCCCTGGGGAGCACACTGCCATCGCAGATCTATGCTTTTCAAATCAAGAGGAGCTGCACCCAAAATAGGTGATGCAAAAACAGTTGCACATTTCGGAAACCTCTATTAAGGCCAGTTCGACTTTCCTAAGCCTGGTCCTAACCTCTCTGATTTCAATGGGCTTTGGATCAGGCCCTCAATGGTGAACGACAGGTGCTGGGGAGAACACATTGGGTAATCTCTACCAGGAAGCCCCAAGTCACATCAGTTAACTCAGGCATCCAGATTGTACCAGGTGAGCCATTTAAACTGATCAGGTTTCAGAGTAACAGCCGTGTTAGTCTGTATTCGCAAAAAGAAAAGGAGTACTTATGGCACCTTAGAGACTAACCAATTTATTTGAGTATGAGCTTTCGTGAGCTACAGCTCACTTCATCGGATGCATACCGTGGAAACTGCAGCCTTCTGCAGCCTTCTGCTGCAGTTTCCACGGTATGCATCTGATGAAGTGAGCTGTAGCTCACGAAAGCTCATGCTCAAATAAATTGGTTAGTCTCTAAGGTGCCACAGGTACTCCTTTTCTTTTTTTAAACTAATCAGTACACTATTTATCCAGTATTTAGCAAAACCAGGCATGAGTCTGATCTCACTTCAACAGGTGCAAATCAGGAGTAATTCCTTTAAGGAAACGGAGTTACACCAGCGTCAACTGGGTGTGAGATCAGAATCAGGCCCGTTGAATCAGAATCAGGCCAGCCTGGAATCCATTGCTTGGCTGTTGCATCAGTTAAGCTGGTACACTGATTAAGATACAGATAAGAACATAAGGACAGCCACGCTGGGTCAGACCAATGTTCCATCCAGCCCAGGATCCTGTCTTCCGACAGTGGCCAATGCCAGGTGCTTCTGAGGGAATGAACAGAACAGGGTAATTATTGAGTGATCCATCTCCTGTCATCCAGTCCCAGCTTGTGGCATTATCTGGATTCTGCTGTATTTTGAATTCTCTATAACAATTCAGCCACTTGAGAGTCAATCTAAATTGCTCCAAGTACTGGGCACAATAGGAGATCAGCTTGCCGCAAGCCATTTCAGGGCTCTGGTTGCCACAGCAGTCATGTTATAGCTAAAATTCTCTGAACAAGAGTGTGTTTGATTTTTCTGTATGTGTGTGTCCATTGCTGATGATTTACTAGACACCAGCTGGAAGTAGCATCACTTTAAAAGAAAAAGGGCTCAGTGCATCTTATAGATCATAAAGCAAGAGACAGCAACATTACTTACAGGCAAAAAGGACATTATGTGTGTTGCAAGTGAAATAATAAGCAATGGAGACTTTACAGGGCCCTAGAGTTGGAAAGCTCCACTAGTTGATACCGATTGGATTTGAAAAGAGGAGATTGCAACGTTACCTGAAAGAGGAGTGGGCTTGAAAAGTGAACATAGAGATGAACCCCCTTGCCTCTAGAGACAAGGGTCAGAGCTTGGCACAAAAAATTGACTCGCAAGAGTGGTGACACGGGTTCTCCAGGAAGATGCCAGTCATGCAGCAATTCTGCTGAGTAAGAGAGAGCTGCTGGGCAAACTCTCAGATTATTTTATTTTATTAGTGGTTGAATAGCAGTGCTGAGCTCAATGCTGTGTACAACACAGAGCAGAGAAGATCCCCGCACCTGGGAGTTTACAATCGAAATACTCTTGTGGTGTACTATGTGGCAGATGCACATATGCAAAATTGCATGCACACGAACTTGAACTTGCACTTGCATTTGTTGTCTGCAAACACCTGTGCACGTACCGATGCTGCATGCATCTTTTCAGTTGTCTAATGGCAGCCCGGAGGGATATCTTAGCATTTGTACCCACAAACCTAACAAGAGGCAAGGTTTCTTTCAAGGGTGCAGATGCTAACACTTGTGGACGCCCGGGTGCGAGGCTGTGTAAAGGGCACACGGAAACATTAGACGTTTTAGCAGCTGTTTGTGCAAGTACCCACAAGTCTGTGCCCATCCAGGTAGGTACTTGCACAAACAGGCAGTGAAATAGAGGTCCAGCTGCAGCTTTGTCCCTGCATGACCAATATAGCTTGGACCAATGGGGGATCATTCAGTTCCTAATCTGTCTCCCCGCCCTGCGGATGTGGTCGTTGCTAGGAAAGACTGCAGTCAGGAACTGGGGGTCAGCGAGGAGGACTCCACTTGCTGTATCAATGGCAGCACTAATGGAAAAGCTCAAGAATGTCACAGGTATATGTAGGCCCACGTGCTGGGCTTTGGCCTCTCGACTCTACAGAAGACACAGGAGTGATAAGGTCTGCTAGGGAGCCGAGAGGAGGGATTATCTGGCAATATACAGACGCTGTTCAGTGCATTTCCGAGGCCCAGCAGTGAAGGAGCTGGTGCGTGGAATGCTGACTGGCTGGTGGAATGTTTAGAATTCCAATTCCTTTCCTGGCTCTGTGTTAATTCATCCCTCCAGCTTAAAGTTCTGATCAAAGACATCCCAGAAGGAACCACCATGTCTATTGACACTGTGGATGTGAGCGATTAGGGTTCAATCCCCCCCTTCCCCATGATAGAGTCCCTGGGTGACCTTGAATAAGCATGTGGGGCCAGATTTTTTAAGCAATTCAAGCATTCAAAGATGCAGATAGGTCTCTAGTGGGATTTCAATAACTGATTTCAATGGGAGTTAGGTGCCTACTCTCTGTATCTTTAGATGGCCCAATTCCTTTAAAAATCTGGCCCTTAAGATCTCTGGGCCTCAGTTGCCATCTGAAAAATGGGGATAATGGCACTTCCTTACCTCATCACGGTGCTGGGAGGGTAAATCTGTTTGTGAGATGTGCAGATACTACGGTAATCGAGGCAACGGAATCACATTATATCTCTGAGACGATACACGGGGCAGAAGAGCTTTTCCAGGCCCCATATGTAATAAAAGGTTTCAGACGTTCATTCATCTAGAGATCAATGTATTTTCCCCACCGTCTCCCCAAAACAAAAAGGGATTTAGGGGTGAGCGGCAATTACTGCTATTCAAAGGCAACACTGGGCAGCCTGGAAAGATGCCGGCTGTCTCATGCAAAACCAGGGCGCTAGCCGGTGTCCCTTTTTGTTTCACGATTGTTTTGTTTCACGGGCTGCAGTGCTGAGTGAAGGGTAACCCTGCGCAGAGGGCCAGCGTGCGGCTTGTGGGGCACTGTACCCTGGGTTGAGGGCATGTGCGGCATTGAAGTGCTTGCTGCACAAGGTGAATTGCATCCAAAGCAAACGGGCATAAAACCAGGGTAGTTTGGGGAGGTTGGAAAATCTTGTCAGTGGGTTTTGGTTTTGCAAACTCAGCAGTGATAAGCATCCCTGTTCCATTTTATTCCAGGCTCCACCAGGGCCAAATTCCCTGCTGGTGTAAATGGGTGGTATCAAGGGAGCTGTTCCAATGTACCCCAGCAATGAGTTCAGCCTGCTCTTTGGGTGGCGCTCAGCAAAAGGGCCTCAGGCTCCCCTCGAATCAGGACAGCATTTTCATCCCAAATGAGGAACATCAACTGCCCCGGCCTTTTCCCGGTGGGAAAAATAGGATCTTTCAAAACATCCGGGGGGGGGGGGTAGTTAAGGATGGGGAGTGAGGGAGAGACAGAAGAAAAATGGCCAAGAAACTGGAGTGCTTGAGCTGACAAGCAAGAAACGCTGTTGATGTGTTGAAATTAATGAAGACTCTGTGTTCATTTACCACCCTACCGTTCGGCACAGTTGTCCTGGCAACGGAACACTGTCATCTTTTTGTAGTCGAAGAAGGACACACCACGCAGCGCCCGTCGGCGAGTGCTGTCCACGTAGCAGCCAATGTATTTTGCTGGGGAAAAGAAAGAGAAGACGAATTTGGCTTGTTATGAGACTCCCAATATCTAAGTCACTCGTGACTCCCTCTCTCTCCGAATTTGAGCCTCTGGCTAAATATTATTTTTCACCTCTTCAACATGAGTCAGTTCAGCTGGCCTAGAAATGCAAGTCAAGGGGAGGG
Source organism: Lepidochelys olivacea (assembly GCF_965140295.1). Taxonomy (NCBI): domain Eukaryota; kingdom Metazoa; phylum Chordata; order Testudines; family Cheloniidae; genus Lepidochelys; species Lepidochelys olivacea. The sequence goes on along the minus strand of NC_140425.1, from coordinate 30,490,645 downwards.
GGGAAGGGGGAGCAGGAATCCATCAGTGAAGCACCCACGTAGGTGCAAGGAATGAATACACAGGCAAATAAAGCATGTTCCCGAGAAGGAAGGGAAGCAAAATGAGTTTTTCAGAGCCCTGGAAGGCTGAATGCTTAACTCATTCGCTTAACTCCAGTCAGTGCACGTCCGGAAAGGAACCATCACTAAAGCAATAGCCCATATTCCAGTGGGAGGTTCTGCTCTCCTCAGCAGCACTGGTCTCAGGGGCAGCCTGGCACAGGAAGGGGCTAAGGGGGTTGAATTTGGGGAGGTAATTTGTGACGTGTTTAGTGCTTGGGAAATGGCGAGGCTGAGAATGCAGGCCAGGAACACAGCCCAGACGGGGCCTGATTCATCTCTGTGTTACTCTCGTTCCAGGCCGGCAGAACGCCATGGGAATTAGAGCCCTCCCCACTGTGCAATCCGAACTTCTCGGCCCAACCCAGAAGCCTGCTACTCGCTGTGCATCCGGGCACAATCCAGGGATGGGCACAGGGGGCTAAACATCCCAAGCCCAGTGTTGGTTCTCTCGATGCCATCCCACCCTGGGCATCCCCATGACCATTGCCACGTGCAATGTCCTCTCTCCGGGCCTGATCCAGAGCCCTGGAATTCAGTGGAAAGATTTGCTTTGCCTTCAGTGGGTTTGGATCAGCTCCTGTATCATCATATTCCCAGGACATGTTGTGACTAGGGGCCAGACTGGGGCAGAATAACTCCCAAGACAATCCAGTGTGCATAGGGAGCTCAGCCCTGCTCCCCTCTCCACAGACGTGGCCAAACTGCACCCACCAAATCTTCTCCTTGCCTCTGTGAGGGCAGGAAATGTGACTGGGGCTTAGGGTTGCCAGCTGTCTGGTTTTCGACCGGAAAGTCCAGTCAAAAGGGAACCTGTACAGTGTCCAGTCAGATGTACTGTATTTCCCAGTGGAAAGCCTCTTTGGATTAATGCTGCCGGAATGGTGTGAAGGGGCCATAGGGCTATGCACAGTTGAGCTTTGTGTCCTTATCTCAGGCACAACGTGAGGAGGGGTGTGAAGACAGGTTCTGTATCCCAAGTATGGCATGTGGCACATAGCCAGGTGCTTTCTCTTCCTTGTGGGTTTGCAGATCATGCCACAGCTGTACAGGTAGAGCAGGACACTTTTCAAAGCTTGGGCATTTGCATTCTCTCTCCTCTGTTCCCTCCCGTTTTCACCCATTTCTATGGGCAAGCCTGTGGCTACAGGATTCAATTCTGGCTCTGAACAGTAAGTGTGAATTTTGGAGAGTCTAGGGCATGCCCCTGGCCTGGAGAGGGCACTTCCAGTATCTGCAGGCACAAGCCAATTGCGGGTGTTTTGGCTCAGCTTACTTTATTGCTCCCTGCTCTTTCCTCTCTCTAGCAGCCTTACAGCACTATCTATCGGGGGATGAATTCTCTTTTTTACCTATCAGCTAGAGGAAACAACACCCCAGGTCATTCAGAGCAAAGGCTCCTTGTATTTGCAGTGTGAACAGTTGTTTCAGGGCTAATTCATAAAAACCATAAGCTATATACTATATAATTAGCACAGTCCTTTCAAGGACTTGCCTTACATTAAAAAATAATACAGCAGCCAAGGCCAGGAAGATGGCTCAATCCATCATGTTTAGCACCAGTCAGTTGATTCTTCGCATCACAGATTGAGGCAGAATACCTAGCGCTTCAAGTGAGAGAGCCGAGACAACAAGGCAGCGGTGCTTAGGAAATTAGTGCCAGCAGGCATGGCGAACACTTGGAATCAGACGGTGAGGCTGAGGCTGGTACCCCCCTACTGTGCACAAGCGCCATCAGCTCCACCGAGCTAGAGCAGATAAATCACAGAGTGCAGGTGTAATCCTCTGGTGAGCATGTGTCATAGGACTCCCACCGTGCTGCTCTGCAGCGGAAATGCAGTTACAGCCCCTGTGGCTTTAACAAAGATGGCTATTTTAGCTCAAGATGTAGTAGCTCAGGCATTTAGCTCTGGAGGTCGCCAATTCAATTCCCAGCCTGCCAGCTAAGAGGGCAGCCGTCACACATGCTTGGGCAAAGGCATCTTGGGAACAAAGCCATCAGTGCTAACAATGAAAGAACCCCCACCATTGATGGCAGCGGGCCTGGGATTAAACCCAGGTTTTACCCCATTAAAATCAACAGAAGTCTTTGCCTTAGCAAGGCCTGAGTAAAAACACACTAAGGTCTTCGGGATTTAGCCCTGCGTGTTGGTTTCAACTGCTGCGCTATGGAACTTTAATTTTGCACCTACAAAAAGATCTGTCCATTGTTTTTCAATTTGCACGTAAAAACTAAATGATTTCCCTGATGGAAAAGAAGCAATTCTTAAAATTACAGTAAAGTCATAACATTTTTTCATAAGTTTAGGCATAACCCATGGCTAACGTTAGAATTGAAGTCTCACTACTAGAAAACATGCTCTTACTTGGGCTTGGAAGAACAAAAACGGGAAAAGAGAATATAATGGTGGTGAACCAAACGAATGTTAATATATTGAAGAAGGGTCAGATTCTGAACAAGGACATAAATCAGCACAGGCCTGTTGATGTTAGTGGAGCTATACTGATCTACATCAACTGAGGATCTGGCCCTGACTGTATAAAGCAGCTTTCCACATCAAGGGGCTGAGATGGTAATAAATTGCAAAGAGAAACTGAGGCACCTCAATGTCTTTGCTTTTTATTTTTATTGGTGCATTTGATTGTCACCAGATGCTGCTGTCTCAGCCTCTCGAGGAGGATGTTGTGCACTGGGCAAAAGGGCGAAATTAACCTGATTGATGGGTAACATTTACTATAAGGGGTCATTTGCTTACTAGGGTCTTTTTTACCTTGAGTTAACTGATGGCCACTTAGCTCAGGGCAGTTTACACCTTGATAGAAGCAGGCGTGAACACTCTCCAAACATTTGTTCCAGGATACAAACGTGTGTGCTTTACACGAGGCTTGGGTAGGGAACAGGAAGTCAGGGAAAGGCAACATGCTTGGTGCTCCTTCCTGCACACTGCAGAGAATCACAGAGATGCTCCAGGGCCTAATGCACAAGGATGAGTCTCTGAGGAAGCCCACTCCATTTTGAACTCTGCAACATGGAGCTCTTCAGAAACAGGGAATGGAGCCCAGGAGTTTCTAAAGTGAAAGGAAGTCAGGCCTGGAAGTCTGTTCATTGGGGCTTTCTGTTGTTGTGCATCCCTACAACAATCTCTAGTCTACAAGATATGTCCTGAAGTGTGAGGTCTGATTCCCCCTAGCCTAACATGCACAAGGACAAATGCTATCAATGGACACAAAGTTACTTAGCCTTTCTTAAAACACAGCAACAGCATTTGACTCTGACCTCCTGTGGCAGGAGATGTATTAGCTTTTCTTTGTTCTAAAGGCAAGAAGTGGCTTGGGCAGGTGGAGAAGCTGGAGGCAGCAGGAGCAGGCAGATAGGAAAGGTCAGAATTATTGGACAATGCAAAAGGAAGAGGGAGACACACTGGGCCAGGGAGAGAGAAAGGAGAGCAGGAGCAAATCTGCAGTAAGCAGAGTAATCTCCGTGCACATCCTGTTCTTGCTGCATCATGCAGTGACAATCCAGGGCTTATGAAGCTCTTAAAGGACCGTCAGGTCGGTCATGCCCAACAAAGGAAATTTGTTTCATGCTACAAGCCATTGTTTGTGAGCAAATATTTTTCCCCTCCATGACTTTAATTAAATGTTTACGTTGGTTTTAAGTTATGATGAGCAGAAAAGCACTAGATACTTTTAGGTGCATCATCTTGTGCATCATCTAGGCTCTGCTCCTGCAAACACGGATTCATATGCAGAACTTTACTCATGAATGAAGCCAACAGGGGAACTTACTGGACATAATACAACTCCTTTCCCCTAGGTCAGCAAACGGACTGGGTAATAGCTTCCGATCATTACAGACCGAGGCCACATTCAAACCAGCAATGTGGAGGTTAGACTTCTTATGCCAATACAAATCCGCTGAGCCATGAAGTCACCCAGAATGTACTGTCTTTTTAAAAATAAGGCAGCTAGCATGGACGAGGTATGGTCACCTCTATATCTCTAGCCATGTGTCTTTCTTTCTGTCATGCATTTTTATGCAGCTGAAGAACTGAGCGGGAGTTAATTTCGATTCCATCCATAGGAAATTATAGTTACAATACCAGTAAATTGGGGGAAAAGTCTACAAAGCAGGGACAAAAATGACACTGAGCTAATTTAACAGGACAGAAAATGAGGCTGCACCAATGGGACAATTACCATTTGGTTTGAAGCTCAGCAGGTACCTTGGTCACTTCGCCTCGTCCGTCTGGCGCCCATGAGTGTTGCATGCTGAACCCGTCACGATACAGTTTCATTGAGGTCACAGTGCTGCATTCTGCTGGGCATCTCAATGTGAGCTGCTTGCTCACGGCACGGTGTCAAGGGGAAAGCTGCTCGAAATGGCCGATGGGACAATACGCAGTTCCCTAACACAGTCGTTGCCGCCTCGGGGAGCTCACAGAGAGCTGCTAGAGCTGGGTCATTGATTTGGGTATCCTCAACGAGGGAGTTCTCAGACCTGCTACATCATCTGTCCTGTCGAAAGGCAGAGTGAAATAGGCCGGCACTGTCATAACATGAACTCTGCCTTCTGAGATGAACAGCTGTGCTCCCACACACACAGACAGGGCCCTGGGTGTGATGAACACTACATTCCGTCTGGATACAGACCGCATTCAGGTCGCTTCTCCTGCTTTCAGTATGGCTGGAACTGTTGAAAACAGCATGGGGAAAGCATTGCACCAAGTTGCTGTAGAAGTGATAGTGTCAATCTTCTATTTGGCCTGAACTGGCTGTGGGGGAATCTGTAAGAGACCTGGCACCTACAAACACTTCCGAGAAATGCTATTTTTGCTCTCTGTTTTTATTTTGTTGCTGTATTTCACAAAACCTTTACTTTCCAAAGGCTGGTGAATCAATATATTTTATGGAAATGTACCAATTGTCCCAGATCTTTGTCTAATAATAACTGATGGATTCACAGATCTTAAATTAAGTTGAAAGAGAAACCTTTATTTGAAAGAAAAAAAAAGTTTTAATGGCCGAATGTAAATTTGTCTGTCACTTTAACGGAGGTGGGGATCCTGAGACGGTGTAGATAGAAAACCACATTTCATGTCTGAAGCATGATATAGGGGAGAAAATAGGCTGCAATATGGCATCCAATTTTAACAGTGAGAATAATTAACCATTGGAACAATTTACCAAGAGTTGTGGTGGATTCTCCATCACTGACAATTTTTAAATCAAGACTGGATGTTCTTCTAAAAGATCTGCTCTAGGAATTATTTTTGGGCAGTTCTCTGGCCTGCGTTACACAGGAGATCAGATGAGATGATCACAATGGTCCCTTCCGGTCTTGGAATCTACAAATATTGCACTCAGTCATGTAAATTGCCAGTAGGTTCAGAAGCAGACCCGCCTAGATGATGGAGTGATGTTTGCAAAATCGCACTTGCAGGACACAGAACAGAGCGAACGTGACTGGGGTGGATTCATTTAAACATTCAGAGGAATAGTCAGGGAAAATATATTGCACTATTCAGGCAGCTCTAATTATGAATGAGAATATTGTTGAAGACTGGGAAACCTCACTAACACTGATACTCAGGTAAGACATTGTGCACCAGTTACCCTAGCCAGTCACAATTAAAGCAGGCAGGCACCCATGCTAGATGCTTTGCCTGGGGTACTGTATCACCACTAATAAGCGTGGCCAACATAATTCTCATTGCCTTCACCTTTTCTTTTCTAATCAGATACAAAAATACATGCTCTGCTGAAAAGATACATCGCAGATGAAAGTCACGTGACATGTTTGTTCAGTGAACTGAACCTACAGCCATTTCTTGTGCCGATTTTAAGGAAGAAAAAAAGCAGTTTCCCAAGTGCTGGGTGGGTAGTCAGCTATTTGGTAATCTGTTAATGTAACGTTTATTAATCTGTTTTGACGGGAGATGTGCAGTTTACTGATTAGGACAGGAATCGCCCGAGGCATGCAACTCTGAAAGTATCTCTAATCTGCTCTCGAATGTGCAGAAGTCAAATGGTTTCTTTAAAACACGTTCCTGAATCCTACCGGGGTCAAATCTCTTTTATCTCTGGGTTTGTTTATGTACCCCTTACTGCAGGGTGTCAGAGCCCCGTCTTCGTCCTAGACCTAGAGCAAACCTGTTAGCCTCAGATGACCACGTGCCCTAGTTTTCCATCAGCAGGGATGTGACCACAAGCATGGGATTCAAAGACACAGAGACAAATACAGTTTACCTTCAGTGTTTTCTTTCAAGTGGAGCCCTTAATCTTGCTTATCATAGAATATCAGGGTTGGAATGGACCTCAAGAGGTCATCTAGTCCAACCCCCGGCTCAAAGCAGGACCGATCCCCGACTAAATCATCCCAGCCAGGGCTTTGTCAAGCCTGACCTTAAAAACTTCTAGGGAAGGAGATTCCACCACCTCCCTAGGTAACGCATTCCAGTGTTTCACCACCCTCATAGTGAAAATTTTTTTCCTAATATCCAACCTAAATCTCCCCCACTGCAACTTGAGACCATTACTCTTTGTTATACTCCTTGACTTACAGTCAAGTCTCAACCTCCTCCTAACAATGGATTCCCAGCTGTATCTCTGACATAGGAATCCTGCTGTGGTGAGATTATCCCATGTCCAGGCAGGTTGTTAGAACCTATTTGACAGCAGTGAAATTACTTTGGATTTGTTCCTGTGACACGGAGATGAGAATCTGGCCAAGTAATAATAGTATTCATGTGCTTATTGGCTGCCGGGGTAATCGAGATGATTTACAGGGTAAAAGACAAGAAACCTATGTCTGATCTCAGACTGGTTTTAAACCAGTGCTGTCTTCACTGGAGTTACTCTGATTTACTCTGAATGAACTGATCCAAATCTAGCCCCAGTCCTGAGGAGCTTGCAGCATAGTGTCACAGACGACAGATCCATCGGACTAGAGCCTCACAGGGCGAAATTAGTGTAAACTCAGCTGAAGTTGATGGACTGAATCTGGCCTGTAAAAAGTGGAGACAACTGGGGGCAAATCACAGAAGGGGGACCAGGTTATTTTTATACATTTTCCCCCAATTGGAGCAGCGGAGACACACACCCTAAGTAGTCTGAAGATGGAGCTTGATACATTTTTGAACAGAATTATCTGATCTCTTTGCCTGTGTTCCTGTAAACTTCCATATTGTTTCGACCCCATCATTCCCATGCACCAAGCTCATATTCTTATTGACTTCAGTAGGTATTGGATCAGACCCACAGAACAGCTTCATTATGGGCTCACTCTGGCTTGGAAAGCAATCTGCACATTGCAATGCATAATGTGGGCCTTTCATTCTCTCTTTCTTCATCTGTCTAGATCCACACGCCAAATCCATCACCTGGGTATCGAATGCGGCAGCAATGAACTTGCTAATACCAAGCCGTCCCGTGCTCCCGACTGATAACATTCTTCAGCTCCTGCTTGGAGTCTGCAGCCCTTACATCTACCTAAGCCAAAATCCGTACTCTCCACACCCCACTGCCTGGGTGCCATCCAAACCACAGTGCATCCCAGGAACAATACTGACTGAGTTTGGTTTTTTGGATTCAACTCGAACAGTTAAAGGTTGTCGGATCCTCTTAGACCTCTTAAAGGAACGTCTTAGAAACTATTAAAAGACTTTTGGAGGATGAGGAGAAGGCTGGAGGAAGATTGAGGGAAATGTGCCCTGGTAACGGTAACCACGGAATAGTCATAGCGCATTGCTTCCAATTATTTTCAGCATAACTTGGCATTTCCACAATGCTGATCAGGTCTCAGAAGGTCAGCGAATTTTGTTCATGATCTATCCAACTGATATGGGATTACTCCAGTAATTTTTAACGGGCCAGTGACTGATGTGCATTATGTTTAGTACACTGCTCTTGACATATATGAGCTGCAACTTATTAGGAAGTCTACTGAATAATTAGGGAAATGCAAGGATAATGAGTTAACAAGGGGCTAAGAGAGGCATGATGAGCATAGTACAGCCCAGTTGGCATAGCAGAAGCTCAGAGTTAATAACACAGCTACCATGATATAATCCTGCTAAATAATGCATTTGGACAAATTCAGACCTGGTGTAACTCTACCGATGTCAATGGAACAGAAGTGAATTTGGACCATGTTGACTTGCTGGAAAATGGCCATCCAGCAAATATGTATTAAATCCCTACTACTTCATTCTCATCTGATGGCTTTGTTAGTGGGTAAGTGGCATTAGCATTGTAAATATAATGGCAATATTAAGAATAAATGTCGTTTTGTATAGATTGTGCCTTTCATCCCAAAGAATCCCAAAGCACTTTACAGGCCATGCAGCAAATACACTTTGTCCCCCACTGAAATGCAGCCACCTCTGCAGTGAAATATAGCAGCTGAGCATGTAGTGTAAAATCAGGGCCAATGTCTTTTTTGCATGCGTGGAGTCCCACCTCCAGTGGCCACGATTTGGCTGTGCGCAGACATCTGGTCCGTCAAGGAAACCAAAAACGAGACTCATCCAGTTGGTCAGAACTTTACCGAGTTATCCTTAGCTGGAACTACAGCCTTTGCCTATCTTATCACTTGCAGGAAATCATGCCGCTGCTTCCATCCACCTCCAATGCCCCTGGGAGCCGGCATTCGGCTTTGCACCGAAAGCAGCCGATGCCGGGAGGTTCATTCTTCTGCGAAAAGTGGATGCGCTGCAGCTAGCTTTTAAAAGGAACAGAGAGATCTCCATGGACACATTCCTGGGTAGGAAGGCTGAAGAAGAGGCAATCACAAGAACAAGCACGATTGTCCTGTGATCTCCTCTGAAATAAAAAGTGACCAAAAGGGTGCACTTGTGCTTTACGAGCACAGAATAATTATTACACCCTTGTGAATGTCGCCCTTTTTAGCCTGTTTCGAATGGTCCATAGACCGATCCTGCCTTCCGTGGGTGTGTTCATTGACCAAGCACGTCAAACTTGAGGATCAAATTCCCTGCTGGTGCAATTCCCTTGAAGTCAGCTGAATTAGGCCAACGGAGAAGTGGGAGCTGGGAGCCTCGTATTAGAGCCCCTTTGTCTTCAATGGGAGCTGTGGGGTCTTAGCACATATGGAAACCTGGGCACTTATTTAGGAGCCTCACTATGGATTTGGGGAAGAAGGGGTTAAAAAGCAAAGGTAGCATCCAGCTCTCATTCACCTCCAGTCCCTTTGGGAATGTGACTGTAATAAAAATAACAATACCTATATGGTGATTTTCATCCGCCTGGAATAACTCTCCCTGGTGTTATATCCCGTAATATGGGATCTGAAGGGCTCACACGGAGAGGGCCTGCTCTCCACAAGCCGCTCCTCTCCCTGCCCCAGAGAGCCATCCATCACCTGGAGGAGACAGCTGTGTCGGTGGCTAGTGATGTATACTGAGAGCCTCTCTGCATGGGGCCGGTGACTCAGAGGGGCCTTTGATTTACAATACCAAGCCCAGAGTAAAACCCTCCCCTCACACAAATAGCCAGCCTGGTCATTTTTGCGGCACAGCTCAAGCGGCATATGGTCTTACTCGGGCTTTGATACGCTACTGTGCTCTCCTCAGGACCAAAGGTGAACCTGACCGCCTGCTGTCACTCGTATTGCGAGGTGGAGTCTCAACCCCTCAGGCTCTTCCTATCTGGCTGCTGCCCCCAGAGATTTTTCTGCTGCTCCAAGGAAGGGCTTGCAGCAGGCAAGGCTTTTCAGCCCAGATTCTCAAAGGTATTTAGGTGCCTAACTCCCATGGGGAAGGAGGCACCTAAATAGCTTTGAGGCTCTGGGCCTCTGGGCCTAGCTACTTGGCATCTGGACATAACAACACGTGATAACATCTCTGCTAAAACAAACTTGCGATGTCCAGGAATGCATTCAGTGGGATTGACTACAGCTGAGTCAGACAGTTCACTTGGCCTAGGGATCCTGGCACTGGGAATGGAACGGGTTCCTAGCGGTTAGAACAGGGGACCTGCAGTCAGGACTCCTGGGTTCTATAACCACACCCAGGAAGGAGAATACTGTAGTGACTGAAAGAAGAAGCGAAACGGTGTGAGTCAAGGTTGCTGGCTTTGCATACCCTGCTCTGGGTGGGGTATGGAGTTTAGTGGTTAGAGCACTAGGGGAGGTGGGGGCTGGGCAGCAAGATTTATTTGTTCCAATCTCAGCTCTGCTACTGACTTGCAGTGTGACCCTGGATCGGTCACTTAACCTCTCCATGCCTCACTTTCCCCACCTTTATAATGGAGCTGGTGATATTCCACTACCTCCAGGGAGGATCATGGGGCTAGTTCACTAACGGTTACAAAGTACTTTGAGATCCCCAGACAGCGGACGCTAGGGAAGTGCAAGGCGTGGATACTGCCAAGGCCTGCGATGCGGAGCAAGAGCCTGCTGCCGGGAGCTCTTTCGGAGCTGGCAGAAATCACGCGGCTCCGCTGGCTTCTGCGTCTGCTCCTCCACATTCTCTGCTGGCTCATGGGGTGTTAACTGTCACTTTGTTAGTTAAAAGCAGGATGAAAGAATTTCTCCGGGCTTAGCTTTAGGGTGGAGTAAGTATCTACCCTTATCCTGAAGGCTCCAGATCAAAGGACTTGCATATTTGGTGCGCAGTTTCTCCAGCCTAGATAACGTTCTGTTCTAAAGGGTTTACACACTAATTGCTGTATGCAATGCTAGTAGGATTGCGCCTGATGGCTCTTGGGTAGCAGAAAGCTTCCAGCAATGGGGCAGGAGTTTAGCTTGAGTCTGCTGTGTTTTCCACCACTGAGTCTGAAGAAGTGAACAGGGGCTGGACTGAACTGGATTTTGTGATTTTAGCAGGAGTGTCACCAAGTTACAGCTTGCGGACATACGCCGGGGGTGCATTTGGCCAGCTTGTTAAGGGCGTTTTTCCTTTCCTAAGGTCATCCTTAGTGTCATTAGCAATTCACTGCAGGGGAAATTCACCTCTGTGGGGAGGTCCACACAAGGACTAACCCTACAAAATCGGTCTGAGGTAAGGCCTAGGCCCTTGTGCTGTCACCTCTGCCCAGCGGTGAATTTTGCCAAGAGTATGGTATAAAGGCATAGGGTTCAAGGCCAGAAGGGATCACCAGATCACCGAGCCCAAGCTCCCAAATATCACAAGCAACTAACCCCACCCACCCACCCCCCAAATGCCAAACAGACATAACAAAGAGACAACCCCTGAATGAGGTGCTCAGACATGCTTGGACACTCAGACCACAACATACTTTACAGGAACACAGCTCGCTTCTCTGAAAAGCCACACAACTGGGCAGTGAATGGCTGAAGAACAGAGGGAGACATTTTCAGTGGAGGGCACAAAGGAAGCACAGAATCATAGGACTGGAAGGGACCTCGAGAGGTCGTCTAGTCCAGTTCCCTGCACTCATGGCACGATTGAGTACTATCTAGACCAGCCCTGGCAGGTGTTTGTCTAACCTGCTCTTAAAAATCTCCCATGATGGAGACTCCACAACCTCCTTAGGCAATTTATTCCTGTGCTTAGCCACCCTGACAGTTAGGAAGTTTTTCCTAATGTCCAAGCTAAACTGCCCTTGCTGCAATTTAAGCCCATGGCTGCTTGTCCTCTCCTCAGAGGTTAAGGAGAACAATTTTTCTCCCTCCTCCTTGTAACAACCTTCTATGTACTTGAAGACTCTAGGGGGATGTCCACACTGCCACCGGAGGTGTCCTTTGCAGCTCGGATAGACACACACACGCTAACTTTGATCAAGCTAGCACACTAAAAAGAGCAGCATGGGCTAACAGTTCGAGTATAATCCCATCCGAGACCCGAGGTGAACCCTTGGGCAGCTCGTCCATGCTGCTGCGCATTGCGATGCTGCAATCAAAGCTAGCACAGGTTTGTCAACCCAAGCTGGAAAGGAGGAGTGCTCATAGATTAGGCAGTAGGGCCTTGATTAAGATGGGCCCAGTTCTGTCCTCCCTTACACTGGTTTCACACTGTGGAAGGCCCTTGAGTAGGGTGTGGTTACTGCCAGTCCATACTGGTGAATCCGCCCGATTGTCTTTATTGGGTCTACTCAGATCTCATTCAGGCTCCATTTGTTCACAAGCATCTCATGTTGGCCTCGCCGGCTCTCGCTTCCTCTTGTTAATTACGGCCACAGCTGCTTATACCCGGTCTGAGCACTGAGTCCCGTGCAGTTTGATTTTTTTGTCCTGAGTAACCAAATCTTCTCGTTCCATTATAAAACAAACAGACAAGTAAACTGCTAATAAATAAAGTAGCATGTACAACATCTGCGCTTCGAAATGCAGGGAAACTTATGCAGATGAGGCGTTGCCAGAATGTACTGAATACAGCCCCAAAGTCTCCCTCTGTCTCACATGCAGCCCCGTCTCTGATTGGGCTGACTCTCTACTGGTGATTTCGCAGAAAGCCAGCAGAGGTTTCTTACGGATGAACTGGCTTTGCTTAACTCGAAGATTCTTCTGAATATGGTTTGGGCCGGTTACTTGCTGGGAGCTAAGGTATAAACCGAGTGGTAGCAGCATCTGCTTTCCCTCTGAACACAAAGTAGCCCCTTTTCTAGGAGTCGCTAATGCAAGTGTGGAGTCCAACTCTTGTCACTCATGGCCAGCACCAATGTGCATTGATAACGATAGCATCTCCCTGCATCAGTCCCCATCTCCATCGTTAGGAATTAGAAGCCATTTTATCAGCAGTTAATTGCAGTGGACACATTACATATGGCCAGGAACAGGAATGCTGCATGTTTTTTTATGGTGACAGACAGCTGATTCTCGCTAACCATCTGGTCGAGATTCTCTGCGTGTCAATCCAAATTAATCTAATGAACACGACCACATGCGTTTCAGAAGTGGGTTTCCACAGATTACTCTGTTGTAAGTATAAGAACACCACAAGGCTGGAGAGGGAAGGGCAGACTATTTATTTGGGCATTATATTTCCCATCTCCTGTTATGTAACATGAAAGTCACTTGACTGGAGGGCATTTACTTTTTTCCAGCTTTGGAAAAGCCTGTTTAGTAGGGGATTGGAGCATGCATCATATACAGGTCTCTAGCGACCTGAAATGACTTAGCTGCCACTACAGAGCATTGCAATGAACTGTCTAGAGAGCATTTTCATCATTGTCTTCTACTAGATTAAATAAGAACCATTCAGCTGTGATTCATAGGCCCTATACTGCTAATTGCCAACAGTGATCCAACTTGAGCTAAAGCAGCTGGCGGATGTGATTTTGGAAACCGAGGACCTGAGAGGCAGATCCGTGGTGCACAGCATAGTGACAGCTGTGAAATTCCTAGCTTGCCACAGATTTATTACAGCATTCCTCCCACACACACCTCAAGAAATACATACTCAACCTCTCAGTGAACTTTTCCATGGAAGGTTACTTCTGTGCATAATTAAATGTTTCACTGGTTACTTATCTGGCACATCAATGTGAAATCCCGACTAACTGGGGGTATGTTGTCATCTCCATACTCACTGTGCCCTGGGCGTTATACATACAGATTCCCATGCACACTGATGAGATCATATTCCCATCTGCACACCTGACAAGATGAAAGGTAGCGGGGGCAGCATGCTCAGCGAATGGCACCGGGCGAGGCACCTGCTTGCGAGGGAGTTGTGCGCGTCTGTCATCTCTTTGCTGTGGCTTTGTGTGTGGACATTTTACATAAGCTCCTTGTTGTGTGAGTGACAGTTGCTATTCTAGGGCAAACGCTAAGTGCAGGGGAATTCCAAACAGAACACAAAATATCAACCAATTAACAATCATTTCTGCGCCCACGATGCAGAGGTGAGTTTCTGGCTGGTTTCAGTGCTGCAGCCATTCAAACACACAGCATACAGCATCTAGGAGTATTGTTTCAGGCCTAATCCTTTTTGGTGCAGAGCATTTGCTGAGGGGGTGCTGCACGCCACAATTCCCACCCACACCACTGGGAGCTGAGGATGGAAGTTAATCGGAATTAGCCTGTAAATTGTTCAACATTTATTGTCCCTCGATGCTCAGATTCTGTACAAAGGGGCTGATGCTGCAAAATGTCCAGGGATTCAGAGGTAAAGCATAAGCTTTCATAGGTAAAAACCCCACTTCTGCATCTGAAGAAGTGGGGTTTTGACCCACAAAAGCTTATGCTCAAATAAATCTGTTAGTCTTGAAGGTCCCACCGGACTCCTCGTTGTTTTTGTGGATACAGACTAACACGGCTACCCCTGATACTGCAGAGAGTAAAGCAAATAAACAGGGATCATATTGTGGAAACGGATTATGAGAAGCCATCACCTCTTGCGTATCTCATACATCCCACCTCCTTTATGTTCTTTCCAGTCCTCCTTTGCACCTCCACAGCCCAGAACCACAAACATTGATCCCTGCAACCAGAGCTGCTTGACACAGTCGCTGCAGATGAATTAAATCCTTTCATCCACTTGCCAATTGTTGCGGAGCCTTTCTCGCAGCTTGTATGGGCCAGACGCCAGCCTGTGACTTAGAGGGGAAATGCCTGGGAAGAGATTACCTTGCTACCTGCAGGACATTCGCCCATTAATGCTAACTCAAGCAGGACGCTCACAGAACTATCCTGGGGAACAGAGAGAGAGAGGCTGAATTAGTTCACAATAGGGGGACATGTGAATGCTCCCAACATTCCTTCACATGCTCAGCTTCCTAATGGCTCACGATGTGTTTGTCTGGTTTTGCAGGAGGTCTCGTCTTTCCTGTGGACATGGCCCGTTTTTAACTATGTGTTTTTGCAACAGAACTGCACCAGCAATTAAATACCACTGGTGACGATAATATGGCCGTCCACATTGTTTAAGGTCCACATAAGCCTTCCCTGGGAAAAGCTATGGAAAGAAATCATCTTCAAAAATATACCAGGGCTTGAACGTGCTGCTGGAGCCATCATCAGTAGTTACTGCTGCTATTTCGTATTTCATTTTGGGTTCCCATAATGGATAACGCTGCCGCTATTTCCCTAAATACCAAGGCAATCTATTATGCTGCTGTCACAGGTGCACTGTACTGTAACAACATGCTATATTGCTTCTTCTCACCAGCCCACTTTATTAATGACAACAAATTGTAACAGCATTCACACTCAACCAAAGACGCAAGTTAGTGCTTCAAGGGGGAAAAACGAGTAGATTGAGAACTCAAGGCAAAATGTATTTGCAGAGTCTAACTGCCTTGTAAATGTACCGTTCCCGTTCATCTTCCAATCTGGGAACACGGATTGCAGGTAATTTTGTGTCATCTTTGGGTACTCTCCTGACACCTCATCCTGTTGCTCTCGTCTGATATTTAACGCCATCAGCATATGTAGGACAATTTTCTAAAGCGAGGCTTATCCCGGGTCTGAAGCAGTAACCCTGGCATACTGGCCTGGATTTTCAAAAGTTGCCACTAGTTTCGGGTGCTCGACTTGAGCCATTTGGGGCCTGATTTTCCAAGGTACCAAGCAGCCCCCGCGCTCCTGGAGTAGGCCCAGGATGGAGAGAGACAGATGCAGCGAGCACTTCTGAAAATGCAGCTGCACACACACAACCTTAGAGCACCTCAGAGAGTGTGTGTTTGTCTGCGTATACTCAACCAAAGGGTCAATAAGTGAGCTTTTAAAAACCAATGAGAACTACTAAATTAGCTTATCCTGGGTAATTAACAACATTTTAGCCGATCCACAATATGTTGTACGTTATTTACCGACAGAGAGAAGGACAGTTGGTATATCAGGACATCTAAACATCAAATCTGAGCACCTACTGCAAATGTAATTGGCTGTACTTTAATTTCCCATTACTTTAGAAGGAATTTGCATCCACCCATTCACCCAGAATGCCCACATTAAGTAGGTGAGGCATACCAGAAGTATTAATAACAACAGATATTGGGAAGGTGTCTTCTTGATCAAAGGCATGTCTGTGTCTTTCTGGGCGGGCAGTCTGGCAAATGTTTCAGGGTAAGCAACAAGACCGCTATAACTACAGCAACCGAGCGAGGTGATCCATTCGTCTCCCAGTTCGTACCGATGGCACAAATGCTTTTAGAGACTCTTCGTGGAGCAGCGGGAATGTTCAGAACAGGAGGAGGAAATCAGGTAGCTCCAGAAGTAGGTTTTGGGTTTCTTTGGCTCTTGCAGTCTACTGCGCACAGCAAACATCCATGCAGGACAGTGTTAAGCAAAAAGATGCAGGATGCCTTTTCTTGCTAAAGAAATGGATGATGCGCTGCCTCTCTGTGGCACCCTCTGGCACGAATGGAAATAATGACTGGGAATAGACAAAGCTGGCTAAGCCACCCTGCTCAGTAAAGAAACAGAACCTATGATTGCTCTGCATCCCCCATAAAATAACTGTCCTGTTAGGTACTGTAAATTAGGTTCTCAGAGACGATAAGCACATCAGAAGCCACGCAATAAGTCACCACACAAAAGACGCTGTCAGCTGAGGGTAAAATCAGTAGCAGGTTTCATTTAAAACTGAGATAATGTATATTTAAAAGGGGATTAGGAGGGGCTGACAGGTGTTGGTCTGTCCCCAGTGCCCTCTCGGTCCCCCGTCATGGTGCCAAAGCTGAACCGCCAGGGATGTATAGTTCAGATAGACGCAAAGAGATTGAGGATGCTGATTTTGGTGCAAGCTCTTTGGCTGGTTTAGAAACATCACTGATCCACTGCAGTGCTGCCTTATCAGCTCCAATGCACAGAAAGCTTGGGAAATAGAAACTCACTTCAACGTGTGGGTTTCGGTCTTTCTCAGGCTTTCAATTAGGCATCCAGCGGGACCATTAAAAATGAGTGGATTTCAACGCACCCCCAAGGGAGAAGCTCAGGTTGTGTTCAGATTAGCGTTCCCACAGGCAGGCGCCAGTAAAAATACAGGGCAAGATGAAGATCCTTGCTAATCTCAGTTACGCCAATGTAAATTGAGAGTAACCTCACTAAAGCCAATGGAGACACAAGATAGTGTAACTGAGATCAGAATCTAGCTCAAGGTGTGCCTAGCAGATGAGACTCACTCAATGCAGGAGACACAAGAGCATATTCAAATCCGTAGGGCCAATGGGACATAAATTGGACCTCAGATTCAACTTGTGTTTCTCTTCGCTTGCCAGTTATCCTCTTGAAAGTTCCCTGAGGGTTAGTTGGATGTTTGCAAGCACCACTTATCAACACCCTAGGGGAGGCAGATTGTTTTGGTCTGAGGCCCTTGGACGTTCGAGATGAAAATGAGCAAAGGAAACTTCAGGCTGAATATCTGGGGGGCGGGGAGGGGGGATTCTACTGGCTGAAGGCATGAATTCCCAAAGGAAGTGGGGGAAGCTGGGTTGAGTGAATTATGGAAAACCAGAATCGCTAAAGCCCTGGAAAATGCCCTACAAGGGGATGGATGAGCAAATATCAGGGACAAAACTCCTCTTGACTCCTGGGGGCCAGGATTTTGCCCAGGAGGTTTGCTATTAGTCTCTGCCATTTCCCTGCTATGAATATATGCTATTATTCAGCCTCTCTTCCCACAGCCCCATCAGAATCTTACCTCTGTCCTCCTCTTTCTCACGGACCTTCCTCCCTTTGAGAGCTCTGCTCCAGGCCCCGCCATAGTCCCCCATTTTGTTCCTCTCCGGCGTATCCTTGGAAACGCTCTTGAACCAAGGCCCATACCTCCGGACCGAATTCCGAGCCTCCGAGGTCTCTTTGAAGCCCCTCCCGAGCTGAACCACCCCCAGGTACTGAAACGCCGTCCCTTCGCTGGTGCCATCCACGGGGTTGGGTTCATTCTCTGAGATGGTGGGCTCCCCCGCAAACCCAGAGTGCAGAAACACCAGGCTCCCGGCCGTCAGGTACAGCACGATCAGAGTAAAGAAGCGCACGGGTTTCCGCCTGAAATAACGCTGGAACTTTACCAATAATTTGGCCATAGCGCCTTCATTACTCGCCTTGTGTTGGGTGGGATGTCGCCGAGCAAATTCAGCAACTCTAGTCTCGCCACTCTCTCTTCAAGTGCACAAGAGTGGGTCAAAACCGGCTGATATGAGAGAAGTGGGAAAGGAAGGACAATGGCCTTTTGTCAGCCGTCCCACTGCGCTGGTTCAATTGCTGAAGTATTCTCCCCTGGTGTTATTTTGGGATCAATAAGTACCCACTAAAGCAGAACGGGACTGTGTACAGAACTCATACAGAAATATTTTAGAATTCAATAAAGTCCGAAGGGGCTAGGGTAAGGGGATGGAGAGTGTATTTTTCAGTTCCCGTTTTGTGCTAAGAAAACGAGGTATTTCTCAAAGCAAATCACAGTAGCTCCCATTTTATTCTTCTCCTGTTAACGTTCCTAAGGGGTGCTCTGGAGACTCCACTGATGGCAGGATCATGTTAAGAAAATTGAGTGTTTGAAGGTGATTTGAAAGCTGATCAGCTGACACAGCTCCCCTCACTGGCTTTCTCTGCTTTCAGCTCCTCAGAGCTGGTTCTTGCAGGCATTTCTGTAATGGAAATGGCACCGTCTCCCTTTCAGCGAAAGAATAAAAGGTCCCTGGATGCATCTCCAGGTACGGAATACTGACTGGAGCCCTTTGTTTAATGAATCTCCATTCATTTCGGTCTCAGGACAAGAAATCTCTACCTGCAAGTCAAAAGGAATGACAATCATTAGAAAAGTGTTCAGAAGGCTTTAGGGACAGATTTATAGCATCTGAAGCTGCAAACCCTCCCCCAGACAGATCCCAGTCAAGATAAAACACAACTCCTCTTCTTTCCTTTTGAAGCTTAGCAGTCTGGGATATTTGCAAATTAACTTATTATAAGAAATCCAGGACTGTCCAGGCATGTCACAGTTGTCACTGTGTCATACACTGCGGCCACTTGGAATTTCCTGGATTCAGCCAGGATAGAACTCAGATTCTCTTGCTCTGAAAGCACAGGTCTCTGCTACCTAAGGGAGAATCCCTATTAGCTATCAGCTAACTCTTTCAATCAGCTGGCAGAGGATTGCAGCATTTCATACAAAGTGCATCTTTGTGCATCGCCTCCCTGTCATGGTGTGTGTAAAGCCACAGCCCCAAACAGCTGCCTGCATGTGTTCCCGTCCCAGCCTGAGCAAAGGCAGACTTCTTGGAGAACATCCAGTCAACCGGTTGATGAGACCCGGTTCAAAACACATGTGTCTTATTGTTCCTACAAATTCCCTGTTGGCTTGGCATATGGTTCCACATGGAGGAATGATTAGCTGTCTTCATTTTCACCAACATTGTCTTGTTAAAGGGACAGCTAAACCTCCTTAAACTGTGCTCATTATGAGCAGCATGGATGGGAAGGGCTCTCCAGCTGAGCCTGAGGTACAATGTGAGGTGTTGCTGTGAAACACGCAAGATTTTTTAAACCATCTCTGATTTTCAGTCTCTGGAGAGCATGTGTGAGCCTATGGTAGCTGGAGACTGGAGTCCAAGCCTGGTTTGTTCAGGTCATTATGAAGCCAGTAGGCTGCTAGTCCTATGCATATCATAGCAAATCTCCACACACAATGGGCAGTTCCTTCACAAGAGTGTCAAAGGAGAACGGCAGAGACCAGTGTCCTAGAGCCCAGTCAAAACTGAGGGGTGCCAGCAGAGCCAGGAGGAAGGAGCTCATGGCTGGCATAGCAGGGGAGCTGCAGGTCAGGGCGGAGGGGTGTCATCGGCAGAGCCGGTGCAGGGAGCATCCCAGGGCTAGAATGGTGTGTGTGGGGGGAGTGGGGGTGGCTGCAAATGTAACGGCAGAGCTAAAATGAGAAGCTTGCCTGGCACCTGCCTGCATCTTCTTTGGATCAAACCTTTGCTATCAAGCCATTCGGTTCTTGAGGATCAACTTCCCTCAAAAATGTGTCAAGGCAAAGCACCCGATCCCCGCATCGAAACCATTCACCACTTTGAAAAGTCCTGGCTGACTCAGACGGATTGTCTTTTATCTCAGCACCTGACTGCCCCCCTCCCCCAAGGCGAGAGGCCTCAATGGCAAAGCAACATGAAGGTCCCAGTTCTTAGAGCACAACCGCTGGAAGCAACTAGGGCAGACGCTTCTGATGCAATCCTCATGCACTTGATGATAAAACCCCCACTGATGGCAGAAGAAAGATAACCTAGAGCTGGGTGAGTAATTTAGTTACTGCATAGCAGCAACCCGGCTCTGACTCTGTCTAAAGGGGCCGGTCCATGGTCAGGTGACCAGAATGCAAATGACTTTTTATGCTGCAGGCTCCCAAGGCACTTTTGAAAATCGCTCTCTTCATATTAACATCCTGCTTCATTAACGGGTTCAGGATCTCGAATGCCCCCCCCCCCCGCCCAGCAGTCAGAGAACCTCAGTGTTATACCTCTCCCACAGCTCCCATCAGCACAGCCCCTCCTGCCCTCCCCAGGATCATGTGGTGGCATTGGTTCATAGTGGCTCAGTTCATCTGCTCCCAGACTACCACCCACCGAACCCCAACCACCACGTGGTGCAGACCCCAGAGATTTCCTTGGAAGTCTCCCATCTCAGCGTTGCCCAGCCTGGACTCGCCTTCGCTTGCTAAATCGGACACGGTCGTAAGCCACGAGCTCCAGGTACCTGTTCGACTCCCTCATAATGGCAAAAGAGACGGCCTGTTTCCCATGCCGGAGTTGAGGGGGTGGCCACAAAACCACCCCCACCCCAGCGAATGTTCCGGTTCTTTTGTGAACAACCTCAGGCCTACACTCCGGACCTATCACAGTGTAATTACGTCACTCGTGGGCATGAAAAATCCACACCCTGAGCGACGGAGTGACACCGACCTACGCCCGGGTGTAGACAGTGCTGCGTTGGCGGGAGAGCGTCTCCTGTTGACAAAGCTACCGCCTCTCGGGAAGGCAGATTAACTACGCCGACGGGAGAAGCTCTACCAACGGCGTAGTAGGGTCTTCACTAAAGCACCACCGTGGCACAGCTGAGAACTCTGCACTGGTACAGCCGCCCCACTGTAGCCCTGTACACGAAGACAAGCCCCCAGGTGCGCTTGGAGGGGAAAACGACAGGTGAAATTCCTGGCAGAGCGGAGCACCTGCACTAGGCTCTTTGCACAAGCAGGGATTAAACGATGCATAGGGGGCATGCAGGTCATGTGCACAGACTGCGTAAGCACAGAAAAAGGAGAGTAGGGCCACCAGTGAAGAGTGTGACCGGAACAGATCAACCCGGCTACTTCTCCTTGTGCAAATGCCATACTCGCTCCTGGGCTCCAGACAGGTGGTTCTGAAAAATGGACCACTGCCATCAGGCCAGATCCTCAGCTGGGCTAAATCTGCACAGCTCCCTGTGCTTCATAGGTCTTCCCTGGTGCATCTGCGAAAGCACGTAGCTGCTGTTATCGCATGATACTGAGGAGCCTGGTCTTCAATGGATCAACATCACTTTATACCAGCTGGATATCTGGCCCTGTGTAGGGATGCACTAGCTAGTTCACTGAAAAGCAGAAGTGACCCAAACCTCTGCCTAAAGCTTTCCCTGAACCCAAACCTGAGGGGGGGGCAGATTTGTTGCAGTTCTGATAACTTTGCACCCATTATTTCTTTATTGAATGTGTTTCTGTGCCCCTAGCTTCATTGAAGACTAGAAATATTAAGTACCAACTTGTAGCTGGCTCAGCTGTTCTCCTGGTGTTTCTAATCCAATGCAACCCAGAAATAGGTTATTTCCAGACCAGAAAACACCCGGACCTGGACAGCCCCATGAAACTCTCTTTAAATGTGGTCGTTCTCCTGCATTTTCCAGACTGTTCTGCATGACAGATGAGAAGCAACCATCGGAAACCTCTCCACCACAAAGCCATCCAGCATTGGCAACAAACTCCTCATTGCAGCCTGCCTAATAGAGCACACATCTGAGTGCAGAGGGAGGTTTGGTCACGGCCACTGTTTCCAATTAATGCTCTCCAACCAACAGATGTTCCTTGGTTATGTGCACTTAGAAAAAGAATGGATTTTACATTTATATTTCCCTCCCTAATCAAAGTAACATGCAACAGACAATTTGCGCTTCTGGGGTTCCTGCTATCTGAAGATCTCAACAGGCTTTACAACTATAAGCCTCATAAACCCCTGTCAGATAGGTTGGTGTTATTAGATGGAGAAACTGAGGCACAGTGAGAGTAAGTGATAGAATCCGGCTCTCCTGATTGCTGCTCCACAAAACCGGCCTTCCTCTCAGGATTAGCCAACCCAGTCATTGTTCAGCGACTGCCTGTCAAACTGCTTTAGCTGTGTGTCTACTGCTCTGTTGTGCAAAGATACCTGTGTGAATTCCTTCAATGCCCGGGCCCCTTTCCAAGCTACTTTCCCCCATGGGAGGTCAGGTTTTCGAGTCAGCTCAGCCCCCACAAATGAGGCCAGATTTTTAGGCTGGCTCCGCTCCCAGCAGCTCTCACGGTGACACTTACAGCTAGATTTTCAGAAGAGCTGCTCAGCACATGGGGCCTACACTTTGCTAGAAGCCTGGCTCTTAGCCTTTGTATCTCTGTTGCCTCGGCTACCACCTCGATACTGATGAGAAAGTAGCCTTCTCCAGCCCTTGTCCCGGCTCCTCTCTGGCCACACACTATCCATCTGGACCCCATACACGTCTGGCACCATCTCAACTTTCTTTGGCCACACGTCCCAAAAGGCACAAGTTCTTATTGTGGGCAAGAGGAACGTACCCAAGGGCAGCTCGTGCCAGGAAAATTACCCCTGGAAATGTCATCATCAAGCCACAGAACCCTGAGGAGTCAATGTAATTTGGAAAGGTCTAATTAAATTGCAGCCCTTTGCCTTGCTGTGAGTGAGAGAGAGAGAATATCTGTATACAGAGGCTACTGCGTGTCTCTAGCTAGGCTTGCCAGACCCCTCTTCAGATATCCTATATGCAGCTCTGGGTTCCTCGCTGGGATTTGCACTGCTATTTAGCAGCATTTACAAAGGGGTGAGAAAGATTTTTAAAATGCGAATGAGACAATTAGTAGCAGACTGAAAACGTGGAGAGAAGATTCATGAACCCTGAACTGCTCACGCGAAGGACAACGGTGCAAAACTGACTGCTAGCTTCCCGTGAGTGTCTCGGGAGCTCCCCCTAGAGTCAGGGAAGCAGGCCACTGTGATCTCTTTCCTTTTCCAGCCTTTCTTTCTCTTCATTCAGGTCTTTCCGGCTTCACGGTTCCTCTTCATCACACTGAGGGCCAGGCAGCAGGCACAGACACATAGATTAGGGGGAGGGATAGCTCAGTGGTTTGAGCATTGGCCGGCTAAACCCAGGCTTGTGAGTTCAATCCCTGAGGGGGCCGATTAGGGCAAAAATTGGGGCTTGGTCCTGCTTTGAGCAGGGGGGTTGGACTAGATGACCTCCTGAGGTCTCTTCCAACCCTGATAATCTATGATTTATGCTAATTATCATTGCATTTAGCGTACTTTAATGCTCTAATCAATTTATATCCACTGCTCTCAGCCCTATATCTGAATGAGCTCTTATTACTAATGACTTAGGGATGGGCCAATAACTCACAACAGATAACTGATCACTTTTTCTGCTAAGTGTCCCCAAGCAGATCACAGTTACCTCTGGTGTATTTGTTACTGAACACATCCTTTTTGCATTTTATTTTAAACTACCCAGATTGCTCACAAACAATTCTCTGAACGTAGCCAATCCCGAGTAGCTAAGAGTGGTCAGATCAGTCACATGATATTGTTCCTGTTCCCTGATTGGATGAGTGAGCAAGTGTGACCACTTCCTTGTGTGGATTTAAAATTCAGCTTCTCCACGTGACACTGAAATTCGCTTTACAGGAGCCTTTGTGCTAGTGAAATTCACCTGTAGGATGGACCAAAGGGGGCACAGGCCCATGGTGTGTTACAGGACTAGAAGAGCTTTATGCCTGGTAATAAGGGTGACAAGTTAGAGTGACAACATTTGTTTTTTAATGCCATTTGATTGCTAGGGAAGTTCCACTGAATTTTTCTAGCAAGAATAGAGTAACCCTCTCACACAGAGATATACACAGTCACACACACACACTGATATGCACACTGCCATATGCACACAGACACGCACCAGTGGCTGCCCGGTGTACAACATATACGTACGGACAGCATCCATTTTCACTCTTTTCCCCTCCGCTTCTTTGTGCCACACTCCCTGCACATTTCCTGTTCGCTCTGCTGCAGTAGGGTCTGTCTTTCAACAGTTTTCCCTTCTCCTCCCATCTCCTCTCCTGTTTCCCCGCCCCCGACCCCATCTTTCCAAAGCCGGACACAAATGCAATAACAGCCTGGACGTTCAGCTGGGTTTGAAATGAGTCGAAGAGTTTCCTGTCCCTGGAAGGCAATGAGGCCTATGCAGACTGATCCGCAGGGTCGCCTTTTGCACCGTCCTGTTAATCACATCCCTTTGAGACTGTCATGCTTCAGTCCAGACTCCCACAATCGAATGAAAAGCAAATTTACAGCTAAGTCGTCAAAGGGTCTTCAGGAATTCCCCAGCAGCAATCCCAGGCAGACTCTTCTGATTGGCTGCTAATTCAGATTCACATATAATGAGCCAGCAGCTATTCAGTCACAAAGGTGCTGTGGGGAAAATGTCACCGTTAATTGTGGCCTTGTCGGAACAATGGGAGAAATCTATGAAAACCCTCAAATTCAGAGGGTTCTTTGGTTTAACTTTAACTTTTTGTAAATTGCATCTTTGCTGCTGGGAAGTGGCCGAGTTCTAAATCTCCGATTCCCAGCCTTCCAAAGGCCACGCCCCAAGGATTTCCCGTAGATGAGAATGGCTGCATGTCACTAGGGGGGCTAATATGAATTCACCTGGTCCTGATGTTGTCTGCGACAATGCATTGTGAAGGAGCATTCAGGCCCTCCCCCCCCAAAAAAAATTTTAAGGTGGCCTAAGGGAGAGCACCAAGCAAGCCTAAAAGTCTCTTTTCTGACTGTCACAAGAACCAGAACCACCTTATACAACATTTCCCCTGTTATTTCACCAGTCAGACGAGTGAGTGTGCCACTTGCATAATCACAAGCACTCAGCCTGGATAATGACTGTGGCAGAATCTGTCTGCCCCGTTGTCTACCCAAGTCAAAGAGCCAATAAAAGGGGTACAAAATTGTGCATACAAAGCAGGTAATGGCTCGTCTGTGTGTACCCATGCAGTGGCTTGCAGGCATCCGACGTTCCTATGCATCCTTAGGGATACACCCATTATGCCCACACACGAAAATCTGCCCCACATGCCATTAGGCAGGCAGGGGACATGGCCCGAACACGCTGCCCATTCTGCTGGTACCCAGCTTGCTGACCTGAAAATGATTGGCTTGTGCATGAGCTTCTGTTCTCCCCTTTGCCCTGCTCGGGGTCGGTGGGGAGAATAAACAGGAGAAGGAGGCGCTGAAAAGGGTCACAAATAAGACAGGCCTTTGCCCTTCAGTGATCCGAGAATGCTCAATTTCTAATGGCACCCCTGTCGCCCCTCTTGCATAAAGAGAATGCCATGTAGTGTGCAGTGCAGATGGGTCAGCACACACACAAGATGGGGCCTACACACAAGCATACACCTTCACAGGCCCGGCACCCAGCTCTTGCCATGAGCAGATTGTACGCTGATACTGTCTATCAGGCATTCCCAGGCAGGGCAGTTATGCTAGCTCAGATACAAGCCACCAGGTCAATCAATCCTCATGCCTCAGGGCGGAAACTAATTTCCAGCTCGGGGTCAGGAGGGAATTCTCCCCATCACCCATGTTGCAGCATTGCACGAGGGGTTCTGGAGGACGGCACGAGAATTGCTCCTCAGTCTGACTCACTAGCAGATTTTCCAGCCTCCTCTTTATGTGATGTGGAAGATGGCTTTGCTCGTCAATAAATGGGATCAGATCGTGTAATGGCCCCCTCCCTCCCGCCCTCCTTCCCACCTGTGTTTCAGATCAGCTGCAAATTCCACGGGGCTTATGTTCTTGGCTACACACCACAGCTATTTAGGATTCCGCTGACTAGAGGAGGAGGGGAGAGTGGAGGGTTTGGGGGGGGCCTATGCACGAGTATCCCTTATTTCCCCAAGTCTGCAGGCAGTGCGGGCACCAGGCATCTTGCAGGACAGTATCTTTGTGGCATTGCATCCAGTGCAACAGCAAGGCAAGAACACGGCCCTCTCGACTCAGCTCTGGCTGATGGTACAATAATACGCCAAGCCTGTTGGAGTGAGAGGCATAGCAGTAGCTGTGGCCATTAACTTTTTCTTTAATACCATTTTCAGCATATTGGAGAGCACTGTGCCGTGCTGGGAGTAGGGAGATCAGGCTCCTGGATAGACACAGAGCCCCAGTGAAAACGGTTGGCTATTTCAGATTGCCATCACCACGGTCCATTGGGGCAGCTGCTCGGGAGCGGATGGAATTCAAACCCTGATCGGGCATGGAAGATAGCACTGTGCTAACCTCGGGTTCCCAGGCATCCCGAGCAACTCAAAGGCGAGAAGGGGAATTACAGTGCTTATAAACCACGATTGTATGGGGATGCTCACCGGATATCACCAGCTCAGACGCACGCACATAAGGAAGCTTCACACTTGAAATGAGCGCTCCCCAAATGACTTGGATCTGGTGGAAGTGCCGGACAAAGGTTCAAGTCGGTTTTCCCATTCCCTAGTAAACATGCACGGGGAGGCGCCTGTGCTTGTCGAATGTGTGTATCTATTCAACAAAACCCTCCTCTGAATTTCAGTAAGCATCAGAGCGAGTTCCCGCCTGGGTTCTACTTCTGAGTCGGTTCATTTCTTATTTTCTCCAGACTGGTTCCCCATCCCTATTGCAGATGAACCTCACGGTTCCTTATGTGGTGTGAACACACTGTGGGAAATAAATAAATAACAATGGGTCTGTAGCAGGGCCAGGGGGCCAGGCAGAGCCCCTTGAAGAACCAGGGTTTGGGCCCGGTAGAGGGGATGATAAGACCCAGCTGGGCAGGGGTCAGGTAACTGCCTGATGAGCACCTGGATCCTAGAAAGGCTGATAGAGCTCAGATAAGGAGGAGAGCTTGAGGGGACAGGCTGGTTTCTCGGGCAAGGGAAAGGCCGAGGTAGATGGTCCATAGGAGGGATGGGGAAGAGATGCCAGGAGCAGGGAGGTGTGAGCCAGGTGGCTGTTGGAGTTATGTTGAACTGGTTTATTATGGGGTTTGCGGGAGATTGTAGGTGGGAGTGGTCAATGGTGTCCTGGAGAAAGGGTCTGAGCAGACTCTGGGGTGTGGCGTTTAAGCTTCCCTGGGCTGGGAGACAGGACAGCAGTCTACAGGGTCCTGATGTGAATTTGGACAGAAATCAGTGGAAGATTTCCCTGAGTAATGACCACAGGACTTGGAATAACAATGATTGACCCTGGGGCTCACTTGTGATGAGCCCTTTAGTTACTTACATGGTTCTTGCCACCACAGGGCCTGAACACCTCCCAGTCAGGAGTGGATTTTATCCTGGGAGGCCAGACAGTCTGATTCTCCTTTTGCAGAGGGGGACCAAGGCACAGGGTGGAACAAGTGACTTGTCCAGGTCACAGGGGGATGTGTGACAGCGTCTAAGTGCAGTGATCTACCCACTAGCCCACCGTCCTGTCTCGTGAAACCTCGGCAGCTGGACAAAATCACCAGGCCTGTGGCTCTTACAACATTGAAGAGGTCTAGATTTTAGCTGCCTTTGTTTGCATATGGCACATTCTTACCCTGTTGACTGAATTAGGAAGGGGATGGGCCCCTGGATTTCAGTTGACTTCACAAGCAGAATGGCATTTAATTTGTCCAGGATTATTGCACTAGATGCTGACCAGATTAGAACCACATAGTGTAAAATGCTGGTTAAGGCTTAGCAAGGCCAGTTGTCTCCAGATAGGCAAACTGACTAACTGGTTGCTGAGGGCGTAGAGAAAGATTAGAGACTTCTCACTTCAGATCCAGCCTAGGATTTGACTCCCACCTGACAGCTGTTCAGTGCGCTCATGACAACTGTTTTTCTACCGTGCTCCTCACCAGGTGACGTGACATCTATCCACTCACTTCTTAAAGGAAAATGTGCCCATCATGACTGGTGTTACTAGGCCCCTTTGTTTGCAGAAATATCAGAGACTGAAGGGGCCCCGTTGTGTTAGGTGCTGCACAGATGCATAAGAAGGGCCCCTGCCCTGAAGCACTTGCAGTCTAAATAGACCAAAGCAACAAAGAAGAGAGGTGAAGTAACTTGCCCAAGGTCACAGAGTGAGTCAGTAGCAGAGCTGGGAACAGAGCCTCCTCTGCTAGACCCACTGCCCCTCAATGCTACCTACATAGAAACACTCAATATTAATAGTGGTACAACTATTTTAGTACTACCTTTGTTTACCAAAGCTGCTGCCACTCTTCCGTTCACTGATCACAGTTGACCCTCTGGCTAATACCCCCTCCTTCATTAGGCAGGTGTAGCTGGTGTTCCTCAAGGAAGAAGATTTTACAGGACATGCTGTGTCGTCCATATTCAAGAATGCCCTGTAATCAGAGCACTTTGCTCTCCCTTATTACAACAAATATCTTTTCCCTGTAGAAACTGCTTTGTAGCTGTGTGAGGTACTTACGACAAGAGGTGCTAGAAATCAGTTTTGTCCAGCTAGCTGCTTTGATACCCCTTTTATTTTGATATGGGGAAGAAAATCCCATCTCTAGCCGAAATTGTTAGAGTAATAACAATACCCAGTAGAGTGCAACAGAGCTTGCTTTATAGTTAGCTCAGATGCCAGGGTGGTGAGTTAAAAAAGCAGGTGAATTTACAGTTGTGGGGAAATGGGGGGAAGGGGATATCAACAAGCAAAAGAGATTTCCTAGTGGCCTAAAAAGCCAAATGGCAAGTACAACTTCAACCATCCCACCCCAAACTATCCCAGTCTTCCTTTCCGGGAGCTCCAGGACACAATGCTGCTCACACAACGCAGCAAAGGGGAGGGAGACTGGAACTAAATAAACACCGAAATCTCCCACTGATGAGAAATAGACTGGGGGGAGGAAACACTGACCAGGACTGGCCGTGGAAAGAGGCTGCAACGGCCCACCCAGCTGTGGGAGGGAGAAGCTGTGGGTGGAGGAGATGTAGCAGCACTTCGGTGAGTAAGGCAAAGGAATATGGGCCGTGGGGAGGAAGGTGGTGCATGGTTGTGGGAGCTGGCTGGGGGGCGGAAGAAGCAGCTGGGAGCTACCTGATTCCATCAGAACCTAAAGCAGATTGTGAGGCTTGAGCAGTAAGACATGAGTCGTCTGTATTTTTGGTGTCATCAGGCTGCTCAGATGTTCAAGCCCAGGCAAGAAAAGGTCTGTTTTTTGTATCTCACGGAGCCGTTGAGGGGGAGAGATGAGAGTTGCTCTGGGCCACTGTTGAGAGAGGCAGAGTGGCTCCAGGTTTATTTCATCTGCCCTTGTCCATCACGGGAGCTACTGGACTGAAAACATACCTTTGCCTGGGATGTATCCATGGTACTTTGTGATACCACGGGAGGCTCAGAGACAGAGAGAGCAACCACACCTAGTGAATGGGTGTGACAGAGTGGGGCTACCGGGAGAAGACTGCAGAGCTCTGCAGAGCCAACACACGCCAGAGTCCAACAAGAGCAGGGCACTACAGCCTGTTTCTCAACCATCCCGCCCCAGCAGCCAGGTCACAATCTTGTCTTGACCAGTCAGACTTCACAATATCTCCGGGAGGTAGCTAGTATTATGACCCCACCCCCATTTTAATGAGGGGGACCCTTAGGCACAGAAAGGTGAGTCAGTAGCCAAGGTCATGCAGTAGCAGAGCTGGGATTTGAACTCAGGACCTCCTGTCTCCCAGTGCTCTACTTAAAGAGCCAAGGCAGGTGAGGGAATAACTTCTGGTGGTGAGATAGCTACACTGAGCTCTTCTTCGCTCGCTTCTGCAGATACCAGCAAAGTGCTCGCGGCTGCCTGAACTGTGTCCAAATCTGCATATTTATTGCTGGATGCTCCTGTTGCTGGGAGAGGCAGATGTGTGATTACCTTCCATGTCTTATCCTCGTTAGTTAGATTAGGCCTTTTAATGCCCTTTCTAAATTAATTGTGCAGCTAAAACGGACAGAAGCTGTTTTGATTCACCCCTGGGCATTAGACCAGCGGCACCAGAGCGCCTTATTGCAGAGGAGTTTGTGAGGAAATGGAGGGCGGCTTCATTCAGCGAGACCAGGTAGCTCCTTCCCGTACATCCGTGCAGGAGAGCACCCGCCTGAGACAGCCTCCTTCTCAAGAGGCTGTTGCAACGGATCTTCAGAGGGGGCAAACCTGGCTCCAGCTGCCCCAGGGAAGAGATTCAGCGGTTTCAAGGCCAGAAGTGACCATGGTGATCCTCTGCTCTGACTGCCTGGGTAGCACAGGCCAGAGACCTGCCCCACAGCCATTCCTGGAGCAGAGCTTTTAGAAAAACACGCAGCTGCTTCTTCAGCCTCCCTACTGATTGTCAGTGACGGAGAATTCACCACGACCCTCAGGAAATGGTTCCGGTGGTTAATTCTAGATTACTCTGCATCAGGGACTCAAACCTGGGTGTCCCAGCCCATCCTCTAATCCCCAAGCCTTAGAGCAAGTACCTGCCTTGGTCTCCTGCTCTCCCCTTCCCAGACCCAAAAACCGATAAGTCTCTGAAAAACATTTTGGCTTTCATGGAAAACCATATTTTAATGAACACGTTCCGACTGGCTCTGGTTAGGATGCCCCTCTCTGGTCAGGGCCTAGCCTTTGTCATGCGCCTGAGCCTTGCTCCTCCCAGGAAATGGGTGTCTCCCACTGAAACCAGCTGGCCATCCCCTCCTTCCTGACACAGACCGAAATGCTGGCCAGCCGGGGCCCATATGTTACATCCGTGCATAGGTTTAGCAGCACCTCTCTTTGGGAGCTCTAGGAGGAGCTGTCTGCCTCGGACGCAATGCCTCTGGGAACTGCTGCTTGGGCCATGCATATCCACCCCACCCCTGATATGGGGCTGGGCCTGGAAAGCACGGCATTGCCGGTGTGCCCCCCGTCACCTAGTCAGTGTGCTAGCCGGACTCTCCTGTTAGCACCGGACTCGAAAGATAAACGGTTTACCGCTGCCAATGGGCCGATCCCTGCTAATGGAGTTTCTTTGCCTGAAAGTGTCTCTTTGTCCACCTAGGCTTAGAGTTCTTCCTATGCTTCTGCAAACGATGGGGGACTACTACCTAGTGCAGCTCTCTAGGGGCACAGGGCAGAATGGGGTGCCAGCATCACTCTGCAGCAATAGCCCTCCCCCCCAGAACCCAATGGGCAGTTCTCTGCTGGGGTTATCCCTTGATGTGACTTGGGGTCTGGAGCAGGGTACCAGCTGCTCACCAGGGCATCACCCCAAGCTGATATCCTATTGGGGTTCTCCGAATGCCTAGCCGTGGGGGCACCGGGAGAGAGGCAGCTCGGGGTGTCAGGTGATGCTGACAGAATGTCAGGATGGCCCGGAGCACATTATCACAACATATTTGCTGTAGAAACATTCTAAATGATTTAATCTGTGCAAAGCGCTGTATCTCAGCACACCCTCCAGATCAGCTTGCTGACAAGCACACAGCCCCTTTCTGCATGCATACTGGCTCATTTCCCATCAGAATGTAATTTTTAGTCAATCTCAGCTTTCAAAAAACACATAACAGACTGTCTGCAGCACTCTCCTGGCTTTTCCCCCTTCCTCTTCCTTCCTAAATTCAAGTAGACAAGCTGAGTGATTACTTTTTTTTTTTAAAACACACTGTAAATGTTTTCCAGATTCTCTATCACTCAAATGTCTCTCCGAGCCCACGGGACATTTCCTACCCTCCAATTTGAAAAGCAGCAAAGATTACTGTGGCTCCTAAGAGCTCATAAATGTGCCAGCCTTCCCCACAAAAGAGCTCGGTGACAAGTCAGTCAGCACCTTTCTTTCGTGGCTTGATGACCTGTGAGTATCAAAAGTTTGAAGGCCTGTTACTTCCTGGGGAGGGCTCAGCATTTGTGATCAACCTCCAGTAGCAGGTGGGGGCTAGCTGGCTATGTGGGATTGGTAATAGCATTTGGAGAATTTCACCTCCAGGCTGCTCGGTTTGAATCCAGCCCAAGCAAACAAAGGTCCTTACAGCGGTTTGATGGCCTCTGCAATATAGCTGATGGTCTCAATCCAGTGGCTGATGGAAAGGCAATTGTTCCAACAGGCCCCACTGCGGGCAGACTAAGCAGAGCGGCCAAGAACTGATTGATCCCTTGAGACCAACGGGTGGTTTTGCCAAGCAGTGAGTTGACTTTACATCTCACAGATGTGAGATGTTCCCGTTGCCTGGTCTGAAAGTACCGTGAGACCATCTCTGATTTGCGCCGCTGATGCCGTGCCAGCCAAGGCTCTCTTCCCGGCCACTGCTATAGCCGAGTGTTCTTGTGTGCAGGCGGCCCTGGCATGCCAGTAGATTAGGTACCAGGTGCTCAGTTTGGTGAAAGGCATGTTGAGTTCTGTGCTGCAAGAGGGGGACTGTTGATGGCACCAACGAAGAGTTGGGAAGTTTCAGTAAAGTCTGATCCTGACAGATGCTGAGCACCCAGCATAATGCTGAGCTAGTTATTACACAGTCCTGCCTTGAGTGCAGGAGACTGGACTAGATGACCTCCTGAGGTTCCTTCCAGTCCCACAAGTCTATGATTCTAAGCACTAGAGGAATGGGGTATTGGAGGGGGAGTGGGAAGGAGGGAGATACCACAACCTCCCCAGGCAACTTATTCCAGTATTCAACCACCCTGACAGTTAGGAAGATTTTCCTAATGTTCAGCCTAAACCTCCCTTGCTGCAATTTAAGCCCATCGCTGCTTGTCCTCTCCTCAGAGGTTAAGGAGAATAATTTTTCTCCCTCCTCCTAGTAACAATCTTTTATGTACTTGAAAACTGTTCTCATGTCCCCTCTCAGTCTTCTCTTCTCCAGACTAAACAAACCCAATTTTTTCAATCTTCCCTCATAGGTCATGTTTTCTAGACCTTTAATCCTTTTTGTTGCTCTTTTCTGGACTTTCTCCAATTTGTCCACATCTTTCCTGAAATGTGACGCCCAGAACTGGACACAAAACTCCAGTTGAGGCCTAATCAGCACGGAGTAGAGTGGAAAAATTACTTCTCGTGTCTTGCCTACAACACTCCTCCTAATACATCCCAGAATGAGGTTCACTTTTTTTTGTTTGGGGTTTTTTTTACACTGTTGACTCACATTTAGCTTGTGATCCTCTATAACCCCCAGATCCCTTTCTGCAGTACTCCTTCCTAGGCAGTCATTTCTCATTTTGTATGTGTACAATTGACTGTTCCTTAAAAGTGGAGCACTTTCCATTTGTCCTTATTACATCTTTCACGTGAGCATCTCTCTTGCCTTCCATCAGAGGCATAGCTGCAACGCTGAGCTTCAAGCTATCCCGCTGAGGAGTACTGTAACAGAGTTCCTGCACGGGCTGGCCATGCAGGGCTTCCTTGGCCCACCGATAGACAGCCCTGGGCAGGTGGCAGGGAGGGGGAAGGTTCCTTCATCTCAGGAAGTGTCTCTGTTCTTCCCGCCACTGGGAGAAGGGAAAGTTGCATAGTAACAGCAACCCATGCAGCTTGGAGTGAGCTGCTCCTGTGCCCTTTCAGGGATAAACAGCCTCTGATCTTTGGTTCACTGAACTCTGGGCTGCACCGTTATTCTGGGGGCTGTGTCTGCTACTGCCAACCCGCGGCCTAGTAGCTGGTGAGTCTGCATAATGGTGCAATTGGTCTGATTCTGACCTCGCCCCATTTCTACACTGGAGGAACTCCATGGACTTCTGGGGAGAAACTCCAGCTGACACCAGAGTAAGTGAGAGCACAATCTGACTCAAAGGTGCTAAGGTCAGAGCTCCAGATGGCTCAGCCAGCTCGCCCAGGCAGGAGTCTGCCTTTTAACTCGGAAGGGCCGATTCGCAATCACCCTACACCCAATGGAGCGATTGCCACCAATTCAAAAGGGGGGTCAATCCTTCCCACTCCGATCTGGCAGTGAATAACTGAGGGAGTAGAAGGCCAGCTTTGGGAGCATAATGAGCCTGATTCACCTCTGAAATCCAGACAGAAGTAACCTCATTGAAATCAACAGAGCTAAGAGAGACGGCTCTCGCCCAGGGGTTCCAGCCGCGAGGTGTGGGAAACCAGTGTGGGAAACCAGAGACACTACAGGCTCTGTCATCCTGCTGATGTGCAAGAGAATTATGCACCAAGCTTCCTGTAACATTCGCATGTCTTGTCTCTTCCCCTCCTGCCTCTCAGGCTGCTCCCAACAAGCCCCAGAGGCTGGGGGCCTGTGAGTTGCAGATTGAAGGTTTTAATTTCTGCTTTAAGAAGAGCAATAGATTATTGCAAATGTTAACACCTCCAGGAGCTGTTTATCCAACTGTGAATCATTTTCACCTTGAATGTGTACTAACAGAGCGGGGTCGGGGGGAGGCTCGGTTTTCTGAATGCAACAGGAACTATAAAGAAAACCGTTTTGATTGCTGCCTTTCGTCACGTTTTCTTTTTAATAAACTATTTTTCTTCCCCTCCTTCCCCCTTTAAGAGTGAATTTTCATGCAGCTGAACTAGGCCAGATTGACAGCCCCGGAGAGTGAAGTCGGCTTTGTGTGCACAGAACAGACAGCAACAATGCGAGGCCAAGTAGTTTACCCTTCTGAATCCCAGGAAGAAGAAAGCAGCCTAGACAATAGGGAAGTTGCAGGAGCTCTCTTCATTGTCTCTTTCAATAAATGGGGCGTTTGCAGCACACATTTCTTAACACACCAGCTCTTAAATAAGTAGGGTCAACATTTGGGCAGAAGCTGTTACCATAGGCTTCGTGGATTGTGTCTTAGGGGGGTTGGGAGCAAGCTGGCAATCAGTCACTGCAGTGCCTTATAATGGTCTGGGTGGAAGATTCTAAAACGCCCACATGATCTAGGAGGCCACGACTTTCAGTGGGGCAGCACAACAGCACAAACTGCTTCACAAACCAGCCCGTTGACTTTCACCAGAACTCGGCTCCCACGTCACCCAGGCCTCAAAGGAAGAATGTAATTTCCATGGGAATTAGGCACCTACATACATCAAAGGGTCTCGGCTGTAGGTGTTTTGAAAATTCCACCCTCCATGCCTGTCTCTGGCACGCAAGTGTGAAACTTTTGGTCTAAGGACAGCCTGCTGGGAATTTTCTGATGAAACATTTTTTTCATTGTAAAATGCTGATTCAGTGAAACCAAAATGGTTTGATTTGGTGTTTTGATTGACCTGATCTGATTTTTTTCCCAGCTGATCAGGCTGTGAAAAATTTTGAGATTTCAACCTTTCCTCCCCGTTTGGAACAGGACAAAAGTTTGAAAACTCTTGCGGGAGAAGAAAACTGATTCCTGCCCAGCACAGCAGACCTCAAGGCTAAATGGAACTGATCTCTGTTGTGCAGCCAGCACCTGGAAAACCAGTATTCTTCTCCAGTATGGTGTCCCAGACTGGCCAAAATTAGAGACGAGAGCTTCAAATACATTTCAAATGCTGTACAATAATTCAGTTCCTTCACTGAAATGCTACACAATATCTGTGCTGCAGGTACATTCATTCCCACACCAGCAAGAGTTCTGCATCAGCACTGGAGGATGAACGAGCACGCCGAGTTAAAGAGTCATAGACTATCAGAGTTGGAAGGGACCTCAGGAGGTCATCTAGTCCAACCCCTGGCTCAAAGCAGGCACAATCCCCAATTTTTTTTGCCCCAGATCCCTAAATTGCCCCCTCAAGGATTGAACTCTCAACCCTGGGTTTAGCAGGCCAATGCTCAAACCACTGAGCTAAGACACTTTTGCATAATCCATGCATGAGTATTACATCACATGTGTATTATCCTGGCGTGCGTGGCTTAACACTGTTTCACACAAACTTCCCCAGCAAAGCCCCTCCAAGGTGTCTTAATCCTGCCCTGTCCTGATTACCTCCCAACCAAGAAGAAAGCTCCAATCACTACCCAATCTCTTCATTGACACTGGAGTGTCATTTGTGGTGTGGCTTGCTCACTAGGAACTGGACTGTGAGCGCCAATGTTCCTCAGAGGATGGTAATAATGTCAACTGACTGAGGCTGGATGAGAACTGGCGACCGATGGCTCCAGAGTACAGTACTGATCCCAGAGCCACCTACTGCCTTTTGATAATGAATGACTAAGGGCTTCATTCTGACCTCAGATTGGTTTAACCCAGGAGTAACTCTTCTGAAGTCAGTGGGGTTAAACCATTGTGAAACTGGTGTCAGCAAGACAGGAATCCAGCTCTATTAACTTCAGGCAAAACCTGTCACTCCTTTTCCTGGTTCCTACCCTCTAGCTCCACTTGGCCTTTCCGAGATCAGAGCTCACTGACGTCATTCAGTTTCATGTGTCCACCTAACTTTTTTCCACAGGAGAAGAAAATAAATGGAAAAACTAAGTGCCATTAGTTTAATGGCCTCTAATGTTCTGCCATCTGTCTTTAGTTGATTAAATACAAAATATTGGTGGAACATATGGTGTGAATTATAAATAAATATTTTAATTCTGCTTCCCAGAGTAATTATTCAAACACCTCTTGCTCTATAAGTGTGAACTTTGTTGCAATTAGCATCAGGCCGCAAATGAGGGAGGAGCATTAGCTCAAGAATCAACCTGACATTAGTTCAGAGACTTCATCATGGGCCTGCTTCTGAGGTCCTTACTCGGTGTTTACTCTGTTCTTTACTCAGTTTGAGTAAACACTGAATAGGTCCCTCAGGATTGGCACCGTTGGCTTTAATGACAGTGGCAGGTGCTAAGCATCTCTCAGCAAGCCATATCCTGAAGTCCCTACTCAAGCAAATTGTCCGGGGCTCAATGGGAATTTTGCCTGAGTAAGGGCTGAGTAAACACTGAGAAAAGATTTCAAGAGATGTTCCAGCACTTGGCTCTTGTCCCCCCTCCTCCCACAAGGACCCCTTGTCAGCCTGACCAATCGCCCTGTTAGAGAATTTTTCTCGCCTTATCTGGTTTTGCATGCATCTATAATTCATAGGTGATAATAGTAGTGTCTTAAAACTGTAGCTAATAAGGGCTAAAAAAAGCCCTGTTTAAGCCTAAATTGGGGTGGATGTTATCTTTCACCCAACAACCCCAGTCAAAGAGGGTTGACGCTGCTTATCTCATCCACCCCAGTCCAGGTAAGCTAGAGCAGGATACGGAGAGGTTGCTCCCTGCTGTTCCCTCCAGGGGCAGAGCGTGCTGTCTCCTTTCATTCCTGCGCCTTGCCAGACCTGGCTACTCACACATTCCTCTTTGGAGAAGGTGGTTCGCCCCTCAGATACAGGCCAGAGGGCTTGCCAGCTGCCCAAAGCAGGGACAACGTGAAATTCTTATTTTAACCATTAACCTCTCCACCCCATCCCCACACCCTCTAGCTTGCTATAACTCCCAAGTTTCAGAGTAACAGCCGTGTTAGTCTGTATTCGCAAAAAGAAAAGGAGGACTTGTGGCACCTTAGAGACTAACCAATTTATTAGAGCATAAGCTTTCGTGAGCTACATTCAGGGGAAGGGGGATACATAGGTACTGCAAGCTTTGGGGAGGAGGAACCAGGTGCCAGCAATCACATTATTTTGGGAGGCGGGGGGGAGACACAGGAAAAGAGACACATCAGCCAGATAATAAAAAGTTTGGGGACATGCCCGTACACCCCCTGCCCATTGTCCTGACTTTGGAGGCTGGGTTTAACAGCCGAATGTTCATGAGATTAGAGGACTAGATAGGAGACATAAGTGCAGAGACAGCCGCCGACAGGAGGGTTTTTTTCAAAAGATCCTGTTCCAAACTTTCTTCAGCCTCGGAAAAGTGCTGTGGTTCCAAGCAGGAGGTGGTGTTTTACACACCCTGTTTGAATCCAGCACTGAATCGATCCTCCCAGGGTGGAAACAAACGGTAAATGACCAGAGTACATAAAATAGATGGTATCTTCTCAGGCAACATAAATGACTTGTGCATATACACACATGCGCACCACCTCCCTCTGCTGGATGGAATTAGAATTGCTTAACTGTGTGTCATAGGCTCTATGCTACTAAAACCAATAGAGAGTCAGTCTCCTTTCACTCATGTGGCAGGGGTTGGGCTGTTTGGAGCAGGAGGATCTGCGGTCTATCCCCACTGTACCCCTAAAGCAACAAGTGGCCCATGGATGTGTCGCAACAATCTCCAGCTGCACTCCTCCCAGGGTAGAATGCAGCCTGGCTTTTCTTAGTTCTTTTGTGGCTCTGACATTCTAAAGAAGGGGCTTAAATTACTCTTATTAAGCCACCTGGAGCTCATCCTTCTCCATTGTGAACTGAAGTCTCAGGTCAATTACTGCACATTTGCATATATTCCATTAATACTTCTGCTAATTGTCTTGAGGAGATAATGTCCTCCTCTTATTGTTCCCCAGCCAGGGGGATATTTACAAACAGTCTGAAAGGGAGGCATCTTCATCGGTCCCTTTCTTTGCAGCTTTGGACGAACAGATAATCAATTAAAAGGAGGAGGAGGAAACCCCCTTGCTGTTCTCCCTCTTCCCCCAGCCAGCACACACAAAATAGCCATGGTGATTCCAATTACATGTTCACAAGCCATGAGCGCCGCTTTATGCGGTTGCCAGGGGTAACCGGGGCACCTTTCAACTTTGATTCCTGCCGCTAAACCTCCTCTAAAGTGTGA
Organism: Lepidochelys olivacea; assembly: GCF_965140295.1. Taxonomy (NCBI): domain Eukaryota; kingdom Metazoa; phylum Chordata; order Testudines; family Cheloniidae; genus Lepidochelys; species Lepidochelys olivacea. The sequence goes on along the minus strand of NC_140425.1, from coordinate 30,451,747 downwards.
AAAATTGACAGAAATGTAAAACAAGTGCTGAATCAGTCCTGTGTGCTGGAGGTCACTCGCTCCGAGATGTAATTATCTGCATTCTCTGCAGCAGCCAAGAGAGGATGGGGAAAACCATACGCTGGGACAGAGTCTAGGAGCAGAGTTCTTTCTTCTGGAACAAAGTCATGGTGACCCCAGTTTCTCCTACTCCAGAAAAGGCTCAGCGTGAGGTCCACATTGCAACTTTGGGTACAACTCATGGGAGATGTCTTAGTGCCCACAAAGCCTGGGACAGCTCCAGAAAAGTTCAAGCTGTCTCTGCAGAAGTCCACCAGCTCATGGGAGTGCTACTGAGAGACAAAGCTCTTAACAGTCAAGAACAGAACCAGTTCAAGGCTCTTGAAAAAGAATTATCGACCCTCCTCCTCCACCTCTGCTGAGTTGCAATAACTCTCAGTCTGGAACTGCCTCTCAGGACCAGAGCTAGCAATGTAGTAAAGCACAAGCTTGATTTTAAGCACCTGAGAAGGCCCGTTGAAATCAACGGCCTACCCTCCAGCCACTAGGCGGCAAGACTTGTACAGCTTCTGAATAGTTTGCCAGCAAAACTCTTTGCAGACTGACTGCCGAGCCCCTAGTCCAGTGGTTCTCAAACCGTGGCCCAATCATCACACAGCTGTGGCCCATGTGACATCCTCAGGGCCATGAGGTAGTATATATATTGTGCAGATGCAGCCCACATAACACAGAGCTGCACACGCAGCCCACAGTGGTAAATAGGTTGAGAACCATTGCCCTCGTCTAACATGGAAGGAAGGCAGACAGATGGGCTGGTTTAACAAGGTGTCGTGCAACATGTCACCAAAACACAGTATTTTAGTAAGACGCCACAACAGGATCAATAAATTCCTGCCAAGCCCTCACCCTGACCAGACAGTGGTGAAGCCTAACACGTCACATCCTTCCAGCCAATTCTGTCTACAACAATAATACCAAGAGCCAGAACAATATTGGTGCAATGCCAACGCTCCGTCCTTTCCCCACCTCCAGCGCAATTGCTGTCAGCTCAGGCTGAACGGGATGAGTGCAGAAACAGAAAGACGGGGCCCTCTGGTAGCACCGAAATCTCTCAGAATTTCACTCTAAGAAGGCTTAATCCCAGATGAAGTGGGCAATCCCCGGTGGGAGGGGCTTACAGCACCATAACCCTCATTAAAGGAGCTCTGCCATGCTAACTTTCAGGCAGGATAAAAAGAAAAAAAACACCAGAAGCAAAAGATGCAAGGTAACGCTAGAGAGTGTAAATAGTCTCTGCATAGGAACATCGGCTCTCTCTCCTTAGCCGGAAACCCCAAGTACCATCAGGGAGATAGAAACTCATATTTGGACTCTAGAGCATGCTCTTTCTGCATCGCCTGGATGCTGAATACACTACCCCCGTGGTCCTTCATTCTAATGATGCAGCGCTGCTGTTCCTCATTACCGGTCACACTTCCATCAAAGCTGGGATTAATAACCCAGCCAAAGTCATCCTCCAGCTCTTTGTGCTGCTGTGCAACAAGTGTGCGGTGGTGGCCGGGGCGCTCGTGGGTGGATGACACAATGCGTCCTGTCACGCATGGCTAACTGTCAGACCTAACCTGCTGTGGAATTTGCCTTGTGATCATTCCGAGGCAGTGGGAGAGAGATAGTAAAGCGACTGGAGGTGTTTTTGACTTCATGGCCTTCCAAGAAATTCCCTATTCAACCCAAAGTGATTTCATTTTTGAGCTTTGTCTTGTGTGGGGTAGGCACTGCAGACACCGGTGTATTTGGGGAGGTTCATAGAATCATACAATATCAGGGTTGGAAGGGACCTCAGAAGGTCATCTAGTCTAACTCCCTGCTCAAAGCAGGACCAATCCCCAACTAAATCATCCCAGACAGGGCTTTGTCAAGCCTGACCTTAAAAACCTCTAAGGAAGGAGATTCCACCACCTCCCTAGGTAACCCATTCCAGTGTTTCACCACCCTCCTAATGAAAAAGTTTTTCCTAACATCCAACCTAAACCTCCCCCACTGCCACTTGAGACCATTACTCCATGTGGTACCACTGAGAACAGTCTAGATCCATCCTCTTTGGAACCCCCTTTCAGGTTTGAGTGTGTCTGGCGTCGGGTGTGGGGGAGGGCGTGAAATGATCTCAGTAGTCTCAGTCCATCTTCCAGTGGACAAGTGCCCGCCTCCTAAATCCACCCCCACAGCTGGCACTGGTTGGCAAACTCAGCCAGGAGGCTATGAAGACTGAGCCATGAAGACTCACCTACTCTCCGTGCCAGGTTTGAGGCACACCAGTGGGGCAAGAAACCCATGCTGGACTTGTTCAGTGGATGAACCGTGCACTGCATTTGTCAGTAGCTGCCAATCTGGCACGTTCCATGGCCTCTCCGTTCCCATGGTTTCTTTTATAGAGTAGGAAGCCTGAGTGCTTTTAGATGTCAGAATCCTACTTGGCTCTCCTAGATCCCTACTACTGATGTTAAAGACGACATACGCTGTCACTTACTTTTATTCTGCCCCAAGGTGTCTGCTCACCTCCTCTGGGATCTCCAGCTCTCTCTGCCAGGTACGAGGGAGAGTGTACGTATGTGTGTTTGTGCACACACGCACGTGCTCTTAAATAATATGCCATCAGAATGACAAGTGTGCGGGATTTAATCTGATACCTAAAGTCAAACGGCACTCCCAGCAGTGGAAGGCAGCTCTCTGCATTGGAGATGAGCGCTCCTCTGAAGAGCTGTGTGAGAAATACCACGGGAGGCTGGGAATTGATGTGCTGAAGAAGGCTTTATCTTCATTGCACAGGGAAAGCAGTTTCAGAACATACTGCTGCCCAAGCATCGCTTATTTGGAAGCAGAGTTAATAAGCGCCAGCCAGATCAGCATTTTAGCCAGACGACAGTTTGTGACATGCTTTACGAGTCAAAATAATGACGCTAAAAGCAAGAGAAATTCATCACACATTTCAGTGCAGTGGGGCAGGGTTGGAAAAGTCAGATTTTAGAGCAGTGGCTTTCATCACTTGTTCTGGGCTACGCTCTACAAATGCCCTTATTAAAATCTCAGAATCACCTGGGTTGGAGGAAAGCTCTAGCAATGGCTGGTCTCACCCATCTCCTGCATTTGGAGAGGAATCATAATTGATTTTTATTATGTCTAGATTGTCCCTTGGTTTTTGTCCAGCCTGGAATATCAGCAGTGCCAGCTACTCCATCACTTTCTTTGGCATTTGGTTCCATTATAGGGTTAGGGCCAGATTCTGCTGTCAGCTCCCACCTCTACTAACTTTAATGGATTCATATGGGTGGAAACAAGCAGAATTTGGGCCAGATATGGTTTATTTCCTTCCTAATGCTCAACCTAAGCTCTCCCTCTTGCAGTTTAAACCCAATGCTTGTTAATTCTCCATTGGCTAATGAGAATAATTGATTTAATTGGTCTGAGCAGAGACATGGTGTTAGCAGTGGCGACAGCAGCTGCTTTCCCCCACAGTGGGCGGTTCCATCCTAGAAGGAAAGACGGAGGTCTGGGGTAGTAGTCCACCAGCTCATGCTCGTATAATATTGCACTGCAAAGCAGGCTAAGAGCCCGGGTTCCTCCTCTCACTGCCCAGCACCATGTGCAGTTATTTGCACCTCTGCAAAGTAGGAATAAACTGCTAGCAAATCGGAATGGTGGCGGGCCGGGTTCCTCACGGCCTGGTTTATTTTCTAGTCATTCTCGTTTGTGCAAAGTGTGTGAGAAACATTCTGTTGGAGTTTCTGTTGGAGGTGAGGGTGGGAATTCTGATTTGCTAGCATTTTACACTCACTTCTCACCCTGTGCGAAGCAGGTGAGATCAGGATCTCTTCATTTTAGGGTCCTTTGCTCATTTTCGCTAAAGAGGAAAACGTCATCGGAAAGTTCAAAGTGATTTAGTGCAGGGGACTGGACTAGATGACCTCTTGAGGTCCCTTCCAGTCCTACGACTCTATGATTTCTTCCCTTTCCAAACTAATGCCTGGGTGTAGGTAGCCAGCCACATGTCCTGATGGCAATTGTTTTTGTACTATAAAAATTGTCTCAGTAACTGCCTGTGACCAGGATGAATAAAGCGCCCATAAATTATACATTTGAGTCGTGTCTCCAAATTGCTCTGCAATTATTGAGCAACAAGGTTCAGTTGCCTTCCAGCACCACCTAGCATGTGACCGCTGCAAAACACACCGAAGTGCTCACATGGCTTCCCTGGGATGTGCAGAACAAGCAGGCCATTAAAACCAGCAAATTAGCCAACACAAGCATTCCATCAGGAGAAGAAAGGCAATTGAACTATCTAGTTGCTTCATATCAGAACCACTTCTTATTGGGGCCTAGGACAGAGCAAGAGAAAAGGTCTTTAAAATAGACTGTGGTCTAGGGTTTAAAGCGTGGAAGCAGGCTATCTGCTCAGGAGACTCTGCCAGGAGCAATCATTAATTCTTGGTTTCCTTAACTGTCAAACAGGAATCATGATCTGGCCATGCGGTAACTGGACGGTATGGCATGTGTATATGTCCTACTGACTGCCCCCTTCTGGGTGGAGTTAGCAGTACACAGACTGTGGAACATTTTTGAACAGTCTAACAGTTCATGGCAACTCTCCTGTAGGTCCCTGTGGTTTGGAAGCAGGAGCATCTGGGTCCTATCCCCCCACTGCTACCATGAAGTTTGAAAGTGGTTGTGATGTGAAGCATCGTGACAGTTGTGAAGTCCTAGAGAGCCACAGGTGTGTCACTTACCTACTTCACATGAGGCCAAAAAAGTTCTGTGAGATCTTCCTGTGGACAATGCCATACCTGCAATGCACAAAGGCAAATTCTGCTCTCACTTTTAGTTCCTGGCACTAGCAGCTTGAATGAAGAATTCATCTAGCGTTTGCAAGAGGAAGTATGTGTTTGCACTGATTACATCAGCAACAGTCAGATCTGGTTCATCCACGCTCAGTTTAACCAGATGCTTGGATAGCTGAAAGCTTTTGTGTGCAATCAATCTTATAGAATGCATTTTTGAGCTGGTCTCTCTCTCTGTCAAAAAAAAAAAAATCAACCCACAGCTTTTAAATTGGATGCTGCCTCACCATATTGATTACCATCTAGTAATTTGGCAATCCAAAATCTCTTGATGTTAAATGATCAGCATATACATGTCATCTTATGTATGTATTCTGCAGCTTTCCTAGCCTCTCACTTACACAAGATATATGGGGCACCATTGGCAGATGCTGCAATCAAGTTGTTCCTGTGAATAAGAATTTACACTGTCACAATTCTTGGGGAAGCCAGGAGCCCTAATTCCCAGCTTCTGCTCCATCCACTAGACTCAAAAAGGTCCAGGGTTGCAATAGGGACCATTGCAGATAAAAGGCGAGAGAGAGAGAGAGAGAGAGAGAGAGGTGCCCTGGCTATTTTAGGAGCTTGCAAATCATCCGTCTTAGATCTAGTCAGTGCTAGGAGTCCTTCACTCCCTTGAGCACTTTCTGAAAATATGAGTCTGGTTATCAAACTAGACATATGTTAGGTGTGTCTCCGCGGTGACATGAAATGCGGACTTCACTCTGCTAAAATCAGAATGGGCTCTTCGGTAAATCATCCAGCTATAGCACTGTCAGTAAAAAGGTATTTCTCCTTCTCCCTGTCCCCCAAAACCTCCCACCAAACAAAACCGAACCAGAACCAGAACATGAGATGCATCCAACTAGATTTAAATAATATTACCACTGGGAGAGAAACTGAGCAAAGCCAGGGCAGTGCAAATTAAGGTTTCCATTCTGTCCTTCGGTCAAACACAGCAGTGCAAGGATCATTTGATGCCCAGTCCCTTGAGCCACTAATACACAGGGGTCGTGAATGCCACTGGAAATGAGAAGAGCTTGCTGTGCACTGGGCTGCTTTTAAATCAAAGCTAAAATTCTATTTATTCAGCTGGGCTTTGATGCAATTTTGTTGCTGAACTTGTTTGTTATCTTCTTTTGTTGGGAAGCAATCTGGTCGGGTGTGCAATGGGGAAACCACATTAAGAGCCATATACATATAAAGTGATTGGTTTTGTGTATCAATAGGTGGGACATGTTTTTTCCCCACCCAATGAAAACTGCACACACTGAACCTGCTCATGCTCTGCCGTAGGTCTTGGTCCTGCTCTCGTTCAAACTGATGGAAAGCAAGCTCAAGCCCTTACACCAGCATGGATTCAGAGTAATTCCATTGGCTTCAGAGTGAATAACGTCAGAAACTAGCAGAGGGTCTTTTCCTGGAAGGAATGCCCGTTAGCCACATTGCTTTTTAGAAGAAAGCTTTTGGCAGAGCTGGCCTCTTTTTGCTCTGGTAGCAATCAGAGACGATGCCTTGGCACTAATCATTCAGGATTTTCACGAGAACACAACTGATTTCATAGGGACATTTCAAAAAGGCCTCCGGCACTGGCTGCGCTGACTAACGCATGGGCTAGTAGTTGCAGGAGTGGGGACTATAGTATTAGTGCATCCGTGTGTGTATTAGTGTAAAGATTTGTGTCATCCCAAACAGCCAGGAATTTCCTTTGTTCACGTCAGATTCTGGACCTAACTCCCTTTGCCCGGATGCCACTGGAACTCTATCGATTCCAGTGGCATGACTCCTGATTTTACACGAGGGGAAACAGGGCTTCAAATTGTTTTCCGGCAGAAGGAGCGCTGTTTTGCGAGTGTGTTTTGCTATTTTCTCCGCACAATATCCTCCCTCTCTTCTTAGATTTCCTCTCTGCAGGCAGCCTCGTCCCATGCTGGGTTTACATCAAAACACATTTTACAAGTGTTTTGTTTTTACGTGTCATTCTATTAGACCTTGGTTGCAATGGTTACTAGAGTAACAATTTCTGGGAGATGAATGAAATCTCATCTGAAAAGGCTGGGACTTTAATTGAATGATTTTATCAACAGGAACGTTATTTATTTAATTCGTCTGTTTCTAGGGCACCTTTCAATGTGCGTTAACCATGCAGTTTCAAAACTAAAAATAGCAATGGGAGTGCAAGAACTTCCCCAGCCTACAGACACACAAGCAAACCTGTCAGATGTAGATTTCAACTGTTTTGTTTGATGGAGACACTGAAAAGAGTTCCTTACTATGGGGGAAGTCCACCACGTGAAGAGGGCTAGAATGAAACTTATGCACCAGTTAAGGAAAGAGACAGTCCATCCTGGTTTTCCTGGGACAGTCCCATGATTCCCTGAATTCTGTCAGGGGTCATGAAATGTCCAGGTTTGTCATTGCACCAGTCTAAACACTTGAGTTTTTTATAATGCAGAATATTTTTTCCAGATGTAGTGCTACCCCAACAGTACCTGCTTTGCCCACAGCTCTGGGTCACTCGCATCACGCAGCGAACATGTTTCACGACAGCCACTGTGCTGGGTCAAAGCTTGTCAGAACTTCCTAGGCAACAACCTTGCAAGACGAGTTGATGACCTGCTCTAGTTGATGCAAACCCCCAGCTGTGACCCCCTCAGAGGAGAGGGGTCAGCGTACACCTGATGGTCTCTCTCCCTGTCACTTCCTTCCACTCTATGAGGGAACACAGAGAGGTGAGGTAGAATTTAGCCTTTTTCAATCTATGTCATCCAGGCAGGGCTGATCACAGAAAGGAACCAGAGTGGGAGCCCTTGGGCATGTCATGAGTCTAAGCCATGTGGCCATAGAAGTGTCCTACTTTCTGGTTTTGAAAATAGGGTCAACAGTTAAGTCCCACTTAAGCCCTTCAAATAGGCCTTGTGCAGATTCTGTGCCCAAGAGTGAATTGAATCCTCAGCCATTGGCCTGCTGCATTCCTGATTGGCCCAGAGGACTGCGGTGTAAATCTTAATTGAAAAATTGTCAGTGATGGAGCTCCAAGCTAGCATGTGTGTGTGTGTGTGTGTGTGTCTAGATCTATTGTTAACCTATATTTCAATCCATTGGTTAGGTTTTCAAAAGGGATACTTCAAATTGTCTTCATTTCGCAGAGGGGAGGTGCTCATCCCTTTCTGCAAATCAGACCCCAAAGTACGTAGGTTATCAGCTCCTTGGGACAGGGGCTGTCTTTTTGGTCTCTGTCTGTACAGGGCCCAGCACAATGGAGGCCCGGTCCATGACTAGGGCTCCTCAGTGCTACGCTAATGCCAATAATAAATAATAAGCTGGGCACTGAAAAGGTGAGGCACCCAATATCACAAGTCACATTTGAGAATTTACATTAGCTAGGCAAGGTCCTCAGCCGGTATAAATGATGTAGGATCATTGACTTCGGTGGAGCAATGGGAATTTATCCCAGCTGTAGATTTGGCCCTATCTCGATATAGTGATAGTCAGAAGGGAGTCGTGTCTATCGCAATAAATATTCCAAGAGGCACTGCTGTAGATCTAGATAGAAATGATATTGCCATAACACTGAGGCAGATTTGGCGTCGTCAAGCACAGCAAGTTTTTGCAGGCCCTTTTAAGCTAAGTAACCCGTTCTGAGCGCAGAGTGTGGGGCTCGGAGGGGAGAAGCTGTAACAAGAAAGCACGTTGGTCTCATCCACACCACAAACAGACGTCAGCCCAAACCAGAACACACACTCCACAAAGTCATTCCAGGGCCGCTGCCAAGCTAAATGCACCACCTGAAATGTTAGAGGCAGTTAAAATAAATCTAACTTTATTTTTTTTAAAATGTTTTATTTGGCTTGGCTTGAGTTCAGAGTCTGTTGGCAACACCCGTAGCCCAATATGGCACTATTTTCTGCTAGGCGGTGGCAGTTTCTGTTTTCCATCTGTCTGAGGTTTATGCAGTATAACTTAGTTCATCTCATAGTTCCTACTTCAGGTCTCTAGCTAGTTTCCATTTCTTGGGTGCACTTTAAATGGGGTCGAACTTCTGTATAAGTCCATCAGTTCCCTACAGGAAGTGCCATCTGTCTTTTATTTCTACAGACGAGTCTGGGCCGTAGAGTTCAGTTCTAGACCTGGATCAAAACTTTCTCTAAGTTTAGATCTGGCGGGTTGGTTCATTCCATGTTTGAGTGGGGTCAGGTCCAAAGTGTGGATCTGGATCGAAACTTCCCAACTATTTAGGGGTGTCTGGATCTGGGATTATGGGTCATTCCCCTCGCTGCTCACCACTAGCGCTGGGTGACATTTTTCAACTGAAACGTTTGTCAGCGAAAAATGCAGTTTGGGGTTGACCGAAACATTGAGCAAATTCATGTCGTTGTTGCTGAACTGTTCCTCGGCAAAATAAACATTTTATTTTGACAGTTTCTAAATGACTTTTTGTTTTGAAATTTCCTTCACTTATAGATTAAGAAAAGTTAAAAATTGCTCAAAATTAAACCAACATGACCCAATAATTCCCCCCCCCCTTTGATTCGCTGAACATTTTAAAGACTTTCATTTTGGGGTTGACCCGAAACCATTTCTTTTTTCAGAACTGTCAGCTCTATCCGTCATCATGCTTCAAGGTGGTTTTGTGATAATGGGTTATAAATTCCTCATATAACTCCGTTCAGCCAAAAATCTCAAAACGCCTTCCTCAGATATAGTCTCACAGCACTCACGTAGGATGCTGTATATAAGTATGCCAGGTTTGTACATGGGTAAACTGAAACACAGCAAAGTTAATTCAGACACCCAGATTCACGTAATGAGTCAGTCTGTGGTATTTTTAGGAACAGAACCCAGGAGAGTTGTCCCTGCCCTCCAGCTTCCTACTATAACCACTAAAGTTCACTCTCCCAATATGACGGACACAGGAGATCGACAATCTGGTTTGGATCAATGACGAGTTTAATCCTTCCCCAGTTCATGAAACCAAAAAGTTTGATCATTAAAAAGTATGGGTCAGATTTGGCACTCGTCTACATTGCTCTCTGGAGCTCTCTCTTCTTCTGTGTTTGTATATCCATCAGCACAATGGGGCCTGGACCCTGGCTGGGATCTTTGGATGCCACAGTGCTACAAATAAAGAACGACGCCAATGGATGTAAATCCAGAGCGTGACATTGACTTCAGTGAAGTTACTGCAGACTTTCATTGGTGTATCTGAGAGCTAAATCTGGCCTGGCCTGGGAGAGCCTGTTCTCAGGATAAATGTAGACAAGCATCCAAACCTTGGACAGCTTTCCCCCTTTCTGTTGTGCAACCCCCCAGAGCTGTGTGATGTGATGATTTTGGTTAACAGGGACCATGAGATCCTTTCCTGTTCTGCGTCTCAAGGGTTCCCACCCCTTGGCATTTCAACTTTGAGTGAATGCAAAAATTCAAAGTGAAACACAGTCCAAAACACTACATTTCAGGTTAAAAAATGTGTGAGGTTTCCTCCCAAAGCCAAGCAACAGCTCCAACCTTCAGGACCCCGGGCTCATCTCCAGGACCGCAGCCTCCTTCAACTCAAGTTTGCTAAAAAGTTTTAGATCTCTTTGCAGTTCCCACAGGGCATGCTCTACCCAGGTATACCCTGTCCTGTAAGACTCAGCGTGACATCCCTTCAGCACCTCTCCTATTGTTTGTCAGCTCTCAGTGTCTAGCTACACCCCGCTTCCTGAAAAACCATAAGCAACGGCATGCACAAACGGAGGCGCCCATAAGAGCTGCAGGGGCATTTAAATGCCAACCCCTTCCTGATTAAACCTCGGAGATTTTCCATTCAGCCTCCAATGGAAATAAGTGGGGTTTTCACTGGGCCTCCAACTTGGACTTGTTGCTGGCTGCGAATAGAGCTGATCAGAGGTCTAAGATGGAATTTCTGGTCCAAACCAGAGAGTAAGAGAGAGAGACCCACCCCAAGAACCGCCAAAAGCCCAGCAGCCGTGGTACCCACTTGGGATGTGAGACACCCAGGTTCAAGTCCTGATCTGAAGCAGGGACTGGAACCCAGGTTTCCCACATGCAGGTGCATGCCCTCATCACTGGGCCATTGGCTATTTCAGGGTAGGGAAGTTTCTCTCCTTCCAATTTTTTCACACCAAAAGAAAATGCAAAGGGTCTCATTTTTGTTGCATATTGGAACAAAAAGCAAATGTCAAAGCCTCTGAATTTTTGGAGAAATGGAATTGTTTCCCATCAAGCCCTCAGCATGAGCACAATTTCCCTACTTTAAATATTACAAGAGGGCCACAGCTTGTATCCTCTAATGTATCTTTGAACTGCTTTATCTGAGAAGTAATTACGTTCAGATTAGTATTCCTATCTCTGTATATCTGCTATTGCACAGCTGTTCCTCCAGAATAGGTGCCATAGTAGCTGAAGAGGGGTCAGGCTCAATAGCAACCTTGTACCAGGTTCACAAGAGAAGGGAAGTTCTTGAGCCCTCTTATGCAGATCTTCAAAGAGTTCTGGAAGAGTTCTCCACAGGCTGAGATCCTCTGTTTCCAACCAGACAGGTGTGGTCACTCTTTGGATTACCCTCCACACTCGGTCTCCTTCAACAGCTCCCATTCTCCTGAGAAGGGTGCCCAGATCAGTGACTCAAGAATGCCTGGTGGGTCTTCTTAGCTGATCCCTGTGTCAACATGAGCGGGTGCAAAGCAGAAAACCCAGGCAGTCTCCCCATCATAGCCCCTAGCCAATTAGCATCAGAATGAGAGAAGTAGACCCCAGCACCTCTAGCTCTAAGGCAGTGGGGGAGTTGATTGAAGATGGAAGAGTAGCGTGTCAGTTAGAGACGGGGCCTGATCCTAAGCCCACTGAAGTCAATGGGAGCCTTTCCACAGACTTCAATGAGACTGAAATCCAACTCTTAGTCACCAAGTTCTGCCGCTAGACACACACATGAGGCTGCTACTGACCTCAGCGGAGGTCAGACATGTGCATTCGAAAGCATATCATGTAGCTGCTGGGAAGACATTGAGGCACGGAGATGTTGAAACAACCTGCGTTCCAGGTGGGCGGCCGCCAGTATCTTACCTGACCCTGTCCAGGAAGAACTTCATCATGAAAGTGTAGGTAGGGCAGGGTTAGGAGCTCCAGTGTGTTGGTGTGAGAGAAGAAGCACAACTACACGGGGGTTGTAAACTGGGAAGCCGGTCAGCAGAAATAGAAGACCAGATCCTCAGCTGGTGCAGATTGATTGCAGTGTCAGAGCTAGCCAGTGGAGACCAACTGAGGATCTGGGGCCACCGGTACAGACAGTGGGTGGTGGAACTTTACTGGTGAGGAAACAGTCGGAATAGTGAGATCTGTAAACAGAAATAGCGGCAAGCGGATTGCCTTCCGTTCTGTATGTTTGTGACACTGCAGCGTGAGGGTTGCCCAGGGTACAGTGCTTTCCTGAACCACCGAGAAGAGTCAGGTACAGAATTTTCTCATCCAGCCATTTTCATGGAAACTGTATGTCTAGTGGCTTGGGCTCCAGAGTCCCTAGTTAATAGTTAAGTCCCTTCTCTGGCCCAACTGCAAAAAGATTTGCAATGGAAAAACCTCTTATTTGGGATTTATTGGCTTGATTTGTAAATCCAAAGGAGGATTTGTCCATCTGATTTTTACAGGGTTTCCAAATCTGTTTTAAGGTTTATAAATCTATTTCCTCGCTGAAAGTCAATGGAAGGCTTGAGATTTAAATGAGACCGCAAACGCCGGTGCTCACAGGGCTGGGGGAGGAAAGGAATTTTTAAATATTCTTTATAAGATTTACTGACGCTCTGTATAGCATACGACTACGATACAGGAGACTGGCTGTTCTGTTGCTCTGGGTATGGCGGGGAGCATCTAAGGCTGGCTGCTTGGTGAGGAAGGAACCTGAAAGAGGGTTGGCTCACAATATTTTGGATGCTCAGCTGACCTCTCCTGGGGAATGTATTTTATTCCCGCACGTAACCCTTCCTCTGTTTCTCTCGCTTTCACGAGGCCTGGTTGCTACCATACACAAGCCCAGCTTTACAAGTCAGTTATAAATAAACTCTGAAATGCTGGACAAGATTCTCAGTGCCGCTTCCCCTGGCACTACGCCAGCTTCCACCAGCTGAGGATCTGGCCTGATATTCCTACACAGAACAACCTAGAGATGATTTTCCGCTGCCCGTCCACATTGATTAGTTCCGCAGATGGATACCTGCCGGAAACGTGTTTCCTCTGCTGTACACAACAGCCTGGGTCAGGATAAGTCAGCTGACAGCTGCCCAGATAATCTTTCAGTGCACGGCTGAAATCACCTCAACATGATCTGTGGCAAATTGAGGGGAGTTCTTTTATTTAACTGAGCTGATGTCTTCAGTTTTAAACATAACTGACATTCGGAGTTGAGTGGTAGCGGATTAAAAATTCAACAGGCTGCTCAAAAGCCCCAGTCCCAAGCTCTCTAGAGATGCCTGCCTGAGCCACTGTGTTTGGCTTGTGAAAGGATAAGATATTCATGGCTTTGGAATATTTGAGGTGGAAACGGTGGCACAAACTCTGCTGCCAAAATAATAGCGATGATTGGGTCAGAAGTAGAGGCAACCAAACTGCAGGGGGGGGCATGAATTTCGCCCAGGCCCTGCTGAAAGCAAACACAGCACAGAGGATTTCTACTGTGAGGCCTGTTTGAAAGGTGGAAGAAAAATGCACATTACTCCACACTGCAAAGGAAAAGCTCGTAATGTGATGGCACAGAAAATATTCCCAAGATATTGAATTCTTAAACCCATGAGAATGCCAGGGCAATTTTTGACTGGAAAGAAGACCCAGACTGAAAACAAATTGCAGCCAGAATTTTTCACGACAGGTTTGCAGCAGTAATGCCCTTTGTATTGGAAGCAGTGCAAAAACCATTTGTGAAAGGGATCTCATCAAGGGAGAAAGAAATCAGGGCCTACAGCAGGGTTACATCTTGCATTCAAGACTGGAAACAACGTTATTAATTATTATTATTATTATTGTCTGTACTGCAATAGTGCTTAGAGACACCCCCCCCATTGTGCTCGGTGCTGTACAAACACACAACAAAAGATGTACCCTGCCCCAAAGAGCTGACAGCCTAAATAAACATGCGTTTCTGCCTCTTTGTTACTTAGGGGAGAGGGGATGCATTGCTACTTCTTTGAGTGCCTAGAGCAGAGGTCCCCAAACTGTGGGGCATGCCCCCCCTGGGGGGGCACAGACGAAGGTTCAGGGGGGGCGCAGCTGGGGCCCGGGCCAGCCCCCACAGGGGCCAGGAAGGGAGCATGAAGCCCCTGCTGCCAGCCCGTGCCCGGGGCTCCCCAGCTCCGAGGGGGGGATGCGGATGGGGTAAGTGGGGGATGCAAGGTAGAAAGTTTCGGGACCACTGGCCTAGAGCACCATAGGCAATGCTTCCCCTGTGGCTGCTACATGCCAAAAGATCTATTCACATGATCTTTTCCCATAAGATATGTACCGACCCTGCACCTTGTCCTTGACACCAGAATTACACAATATCTGTAACAAACCAACTCCCCCCTCTTAGCAGGTGAGATGGAATGTTTCATAGCTTCTGCATTTTCTATAGTCTCCCAGGTCCGAGTTTTGTGCAATAGAATATTCCTTGCATGCGGTATGCATGGGGAAAGTACATGCGCCTACATACACTTAGGTAGAAAGTGGCTTTCGGAAAAGAAATGGCCCTTCTTTCTTATCTCTAAATGAATACACAGGTGGGTAACTGTGGGTGACTCGGTTCATACAAGGTGTATCATAAAGGCTCTTTGTGCTTTCCTTTGTCTTGTGCCTGCAAAAGATCAGCTTGCAATGCAAAGAATGCAACCGAGTTTGCTAGTAGGATGTTGTTACATTCCTACACCCAGAGTGGAAACCTGACACCTAACTGGGCTGCTTAATTCGGCAGACCAGCAAGCCCAGTGTCGGCCTCACACAGCCAGTGCGTAACGGACCAAATCCAGAAAGCTGCTGCAGGTGCACGGCAGCAATCAGGAAGTGACCCTAGGAGCGCGCTAACGATGAAGTGAGCTGTAGCTCATGAAAGCTTATGCGCAAATAAATTGGTTAGTCTCTAAGGTGCCACAAGTCCTCCTTTTCTTTTTGCGAATACAGACTCACACGGCTGTTACTCCGAATACTGTTTTAATATCACTGAACTAGCCCTTCTGGTTAATTCCAATACTTGCCTCATTCTCTGCTTGATTCTGCAATAGCTTTTCCTTAAATGTGATGCTCACTCACATGCTCCTGAGTGACACCCCCAAAAACTACAAAGACAGACACCTTTGCGAAAACAGCCGGCCAAGTAGGGCTCGTAATCAGTGACACCAAAACAAACATCCTTGAAACCCGGTCATCAAGCAGTAACGTTCCATTAAAAGGCAAAACCATCAAGAAACTAGAACAGTTCGTTTACCTGGGCAACATCACACTAGCCAGGGGAGACCTCAAGAAAGATGTGGCATGGAGGATAGGAAAGGCATCCACAGCATTCACTAAACTCAACAACGGATGGCAATCAAACCGGAGAATTTTCTACTCAGTCCTAACATACAGCTGCAAGGGCTGGAGATCTAGGAGATGTTAGATAGGAAACTAGATGCGTTTGAAAATAAGTAATTGGAAGGAGACACTATCACCAACTAAGAGACCTGAGAAATTGGAAGGAAGCATCGGGCATATATGGGGCATGTACTGCGGAAGCCAGCACACAGACTCCCACATGAAGCTGTCAAGTAGAAACCAACTGGTGTGAAGAGACAAGGATGCCCAAGAGAAACCTTCAGAAGACCCCCTAGCAGGGCGGGCAGAACAGTCGAGCTCAAAACCATATCACAGATGGAAGCAGCAGCCAATAACAAAGAGAGATGGAAGAGATTTGTTTCACCGCTGTGCTCCACCACTGGTGGGAGAAGGATGTAATAATAATCAATGCTTACTTAAAAGGAAGATCTGCCCTGAATTAGCCACCAAGTGAATCCAAGCCTGGCAATGTAAGAAAACTTTGCTCGCGAGGTGCCTAACCTCAGAAGGTTCCGGGTTTACTTTGAAGACGTACCCTAACACTCAAGTACTTTTTCGGAGCCTGTGCAGTCTGGAACTGTGGGATTTCAGTTCTGACGTCAGCCATAGCAAAGACATGCAGCAAGGATGTGTGAAATATGGGATGAAACGCAGGGCAGACATAGGAAATAGATGGTGAAATTCAACACGTGTGAAGAAACTGTTTCATTTGAATCAGTCCCATGCTATTGAATTTCTCCAGCAACCCAATGCCCCTCTTGTGCACAGCACTAGACATTGGCTGTAGGTATGTCTTCACGGACCAGTTAACCTGGGCTCCTACCTGGTTTTTAGCCCAAACCGCTACCATCCATACAGACAAACCTGTATGCTGGGTTTGGAGGTGCTTGAAGCCCAGGCTAGCTGGCTGGGGGTATGGGTTAGACCCCAGGCTCCCATTTAACTCAGGCTGGAACCCGCCCTCTTTGAAGTTAGGATGCAGGCTAAGTCACCCAAATGCTGGTCGTCCTCCAATGCCTTTCTCTGATTCCCTCCAAGGACAGACACGTTTTCCCACAATTGCCTGGGAAAGAATACTAGAGCATCTCAGCACAAAGAACCCTAGGATATGCCCCCAGACCTACAAGGGGAACCGCAGAAACAGTGAGGACATAGTAGATGTAAGTAGGGCCTTGCTGGGGCGGGAGAGGGGGATGCTCCCAACTGGGCTAGCTAACCCGGCCCTGGCTAACTGCAGTGAAGACAGACATAGCAGGGTGCCAAGCTGCAGGCTGAGGACAATGGACCTCCAGCTGTTACTCATTCACTCAGGAAGCAGCAGGAGAGGTTTGTTTGCCATGGCTGGTGGGGAAGAATGCAAAAGCAGCATCTGCTTCAAAAGCTTCCAGGCAACTCTGTTGTGTGGGTTATATTGAATTTTTCACACCGTCCCCCTGCTTTCTAGTTTGGGCCAGGACTGGAGGGGAGGTGCTGGTCTGCTACAAAGCTTGTTCTCAGGAGATCCAGCTCTGTAGGCACGAAGGGTCCCATTAAGGATCCAAGTTCAGCTATGAAATATTAACTAAAACGACTCTCTGACCTTATGATGTGCAGCCCTATTTAGGAAATAGCCCCACTGACCTCCTTATCCAGTCAGAGAAAGGAAACAGAAATATAAAGGGCCAGATTCTCCATGCTGCTCCAGCTGATCTGTGCCACTGTGGCAGTAACAAGAAGCCTTACAGCCGGATTCCCTTTGGGGTGGAAGGTTGATGTAGTGGCTCTGTGCAAACCTATCTCCATGCCCTGTGTAGGGGGTGTTGCCAGAGGTTGGGGGGTCCCTACACTCCAGCAATCCCCAGTAAAGTCCGAAAAGCCCTGGGGTGCTGCTTGCAGCTAGCACAACTGTGAGTGCTGGGAGAATGGCCTTTGCATACGGGACCCTTAGAATCATAGAATCATAGAATATCAGGGTTGGAAGGGACCCCAGAAGGTCATCTAGTCCAACCCCCTGCTCGAAGCAGGACCAATTCCCAGTTAAATCATCCCAGCCAGGGCTCTGTCAAGCCTGACCTTAAAAACCTCTAAGGAAGGAGATTCTACCACCTCCCTAGGTAACGCATTCCAGTGTTTCACCACCCTCATAGTGAAAAAGTTTTTCCTAATATCCAATCTAAACCTCCCCCACTGCAACTTGAGACCATTACTCCTCGTTCTGTCATCTGCTGCCATTGAGAACAGTCTAGAGCCATCCTCTTTGGAACCCCCTTTCAGGTAGTTGAAAGCAGCTATCAAATCCCCCCTCATTCTTCTCTTCTGCAGACTAAACAACCCCAGCTCCCTCAGCCTCTCCTCATAAGTCATGTGTTCTAGACCCCTAATCATTTTTGTTGCCCTTCGCTGGACTCTCTCCAATTTATCCACATCCTTCTTGTAGTGTGGGGTCCAAAACTGGACACAGTACTCCAGATGAGGCCTCACCAATGCCGAATAGAGGGGAACGATTACGTCCCTCGATCTGCTCGCTATGCCTCTACTTATACATCCCAAAATGCCATTGGCCTTCTTGGCAACAAGGGCACACTGCTGACTCTTATCCAGCTTCTCGTCCACTGTCACCCATAGGTCCTTTTCCGCAGAACTGCTGCCTAGCCATTCGGCCCCTAGTCTGTAGCTGTGCATTGGATTCTTCCATCCTAAGTGCAGGACCCTGCACTTATCCTTATTGAACCTCATCAGATTTCTTTTGGCCCAATCCTCCAATTTGTCTAGGTCCTTCTGTATCCTATCCCTCCCCTCCAGCGTATCTACCACTCCTCCCAGTTTCTTTGAGCTAAACCGAGCACAGGGCCTGAAGATTGCATGCCAGTCTCCCTTTCCGTGCATTGTAATTTGCTTTGCAATGGGCTGAATTTCATCAAGCTATCTACCTGCCCGAAGGTCTGGGTTTGGATTGTGTTCTGTTCCATTGCCTGCAATTCAATGCAAGCACATTGCATCCTGCCATACGATGAATGCACCTTGCAAGTGAAAAGGTGACTCATAAAGGAAAAAAGAAAATAGCCAGGTATATCCAGAATGTTATACAGGATACAATGTATTCAGATCAGACGGTTTAAAACAGCCAGGGTAACAGTAACACTGAAATCACTGTAATAATATAAATAAGAATGCATTAATTTACAATTCAAGCCAGGGCCAGCAACAGGTAACTGTAGACAGCCCTTTGTAATGTACCAATATATTACTGTATTACTATTTTAATTACCCAGTAACAACCACAAGCTGGTGTTATCTGACACTTTCCATTAGTGTTATCTTAGCTTACAGTACTTGGGTTTCCTTTAACAGGGCCTGAAAATGTCTCTGGAAAGAGCAAAGATTCTCTATCATTTTCTAAGAAGGGCTAATTGCATTAAACTAGCAACCTTCCACTGTGCTGCAGTGGACAACATCTTAGATCAATGTTTGTTTTCATTAATGTAAATGAATAACCATAATACAAATATAATATTAGCATGCTGGAATATGAAATTGCAAACAGGACAAGTCTCTCTGTCACATTAGCCGAAGAACAGCCTTCCTGCTTTCTCCAGCAAGCAGCAGAACAGAGCTTCACCAGAGCAGAATGTGTCCAAATTCTCCCCTACTGGAGAGGACAGTGTGTGCAGGTCTATGTTCCCAGGCCTGTTTCCACTTGCCCACACAGCAGATGCCTAGCTTTGTCAGCAATCCCAGTAAGCCTGCCTCACGAGAGAGGTGCACTCTGGGATGCAAGTGGAGAAGCGCTGTTTGTCATCTCCCTCTGATGGCATATGCTTCCCTGCAAGGGGGCTGCTTAGACCCAAATGGGAGCTCCTCAAATGAGGCAGCTATTGAATCAGATGGGCTGTCCGTCTGCATTTTTCCAGGCTTCGTGGTTTTCACGGTATCTACTCTGTAGGCCCGTTAGAATTTGCATGCACGTCGCATTACAGCTGGATCTCAATTGGGAGAGACTGTTGCTGGTTAAAGGATAAAGACAAAAACAGCATTTTGCAGAGTTGCCCCTAGTGTTTCTTCAGCTTTCTCTTGTCAGAAATGGTTTCCTTTACACAAGTTAAAAACTCCTTGGGTGAAATCCTGGTCACATCCAAGTTAATGGGAGTTTTGCCACTGCCAGGATTTCAGCCATATATATATAAAAATCCTGTAACTGACAAATGTAAAAACAGCCTGTGGAACCTTTCTCTACAATGTGGAATCAGCCCTGTAACAGGGTGACTCGCCCCGTTAGGGCTGGGGCTAGCCAGCCGATAGCAGAATAAGCCATGCCTGGGAGTGATCAGGGTGACTGCCCTATAAAGCACAGCAGAAGGCTGCAATGAAGGGGGAAGTTTGCAGAGTGAGGAAAAGTCCTACAGGGAAGACTCCAGGACCAGGGGAGCTGCCCCAGGCAGGGAGGACGGGGAAAGATCATGACTAAACAAGGGAGGGACTGCAAAGCTCTCCAGGCAGGAGGTCTGGGAGATACCTGTTGTATTAATTTAGATGGAATAAATGTCCCAACATAACCCAGTCACGGTCCAACATTAAACAGTGTTTTAGGGGATTGGTATCCAGAGACCCCAGCCTGCTCAGCACCATAGTGTCATCCCATATCTCCCAAAAAGCAGGGCTCATCCCTGTACTGTTAGCAGATATCCGGCTATACTGACGGTAAATACCAGTGCAATTGAATTTCCACACTGCCGAAAGGGAACCGATTCTGTATAGATCTAAGTACTTAGGTTGCCTCTTCACCTGAGCGCCTCCCAATTATTAATGTATTTATCTTCACAACGCCCCTGGGACCCCAATTTTACAGACAGGTTACTGAGGCATAGGGTGGACTAGGGCCTGGAATACACTAACCATTTAGATTGACAAATTCACACCCCTGAGCACCGTAGCCTGGCTGAACTCAGCTCTGGTGTACACGCAGTTGGCCAGCGGAAGCATTCTAGCTACTGCTGCTCAGGGAGGTGGATTACCTGCAGTAATGGAAAACCCCTGTCCACCGCTGTAGGATGCATCAACGCTATGGGTTTGCGGCAGCATAGCTACCAGCAGCCCCCATAGTGTAGACAAGCCCTAACTGACTTGCCAAGGGCACAAAGGAAATCTGTGACTGAGCCAGGGATTGGACCCTGGTCTTGAGCTCTAGGCCAAAGTCCTGCCGATATGACCGAGATGGAGACACGGGCCCAGATCCTCCAAGGTGCCACGCCCATTGATTTCAATGGGAGTTAGGTGCCTAAATACCTTTGAGGCCCTGGAGCCTGGTCTCACTCTTAGCCAGTACATTAGGCCTAGCAGTGGAATTATTGCCTGGGTCTCCAAGACGCTGGTGAGCACAGATATCTCATGCGCCCCCACATTGAGCCTCCTCAGCACCATGGCTACAGCACAAGTCTTGCTTTGGAGTGACTAGGTTCCATGTGTATTAATCAGACACCTACGCATGTTTCAGATGTTTACTGTGTATGGATGGTTGAGAGAACATCGTGCAGGCAGCGTTCCATCTGCCCGGGGGAGATCAGAGAGACAGCCCTCCTCCCTGACGGACAGACATCCTCAGCAAGGGAACCTCAGCGGCTATCCCAAGGAGCCCACGGCCTGTAAGATGATATGGTGAAATTCCTGGCCACTGCAGTCCCAGTGACGCCTTTGGCTGTCTTTCAAGGAGAGGATGAGCTGAGGCATCGCTGTTTAAAGCTGATGTAAAGGTCTCAATGTGGGAAGTATTGATGCAGAACGGCCAGCTGTGTTGCATCAAAGAGAGAATTTAGATTGCAGCAAGCAGTGGGCGTAGTGAACGCTGGACACTTGTGCAAGAAGTCAAGGCACAAGAGCAAATTGCTAAACCAAAATGAGACCATCAGCACACAGCAGTTAGGCATGCAGGCAAGCGGGAAGGAGGTGTTTATCTCTGTGAGATCTCACAGCCAGATCCACTTGGAGAAGAGAAGGCAAAGTCCTGAGGGGAGCTGGCAACCTGGGAGACGCCTCTGGACAGATTCCTTTGTAGAGGCAGTGAACAGTGCATGCTGGAGGGGGTCTGAGTCACTCAGTCTTCCCTCAGCAGCCAAGGAAAAGAAACCACTGGAAAAATCAGAGAAAAGGACAAGGGGCTGGCAGAAAACTGTGGCGAGAGACCAGGAAAAGAGCTGCCCTCCTCCAGCAATTGTTGCTATGAAAGAGGAGTGAGCCCAGGAACCGGAGGATGCTGGGAGGTGACATTGGTGGCTCACCGAGCGCTCCAGCACTCGGAGGGGTGAGTGTCTGCCCGTTTGCCTGGGCCACGAGCGTCAGAGTAACGTGTGCAGTAGACAGAGTACGTTAACGCTAGGCTAGCTCACAAGCAAGCCTCTTACACAGGGAGTCAGGACTGAGCTGGGCACCAGGTTAAACATGCTGTTTACTGTGTAACGGGCTCTGGTGGACTGGAAGCAAGAGGATTAAGAGAGAAGAGCCAGCATCTCCCTGACGCAACGCCAGAGCCAGCCGGGCAGGAAAGGATGTGGCAGGCTGCATCAGGGCCCACAGCAGGCAGGGCCAGGCCCCGGGCTAGCGGAGGAGGAGGAGAGCACTTTGGGGCAGAGTCAGCACCAGCAGCCAACCCACTGACAGCAGCAAGGTGGGCTAGAGCCCAGCCGTCAAACAGGCCGCACAGCACCATACGCCTCTAGATCGTTGTGTAAGGTTAGGCCTCAGACACCAGCTGGCTTGGTCGTTGGCCTAGTCATCGTATGTCAAGGCCAGCAGTAATGTCTCTGATATCTGGCCTCTAGCACTCAAGTTTGGCTAAGCGGGCGTGGGACTGGCTAGTCCCGGGTTCCCTTTAGTCTGGCTTTGTCATGATAGCGCATCCCAGAGGCCTTTACACAGCATTTCATTGTGTCATCCCTGGGACGGAGATGGGCAGACATAGGCTCCGCTGGTGGGATACTCACGAGAGGGCTGGGTTACACACCATGGTCAAAGAGTCATTGTACTGTATCTCCTCAGCCTCGAAGTGAAAGAAGCAGCCATAGAGAAACAGACCAGATCCTCAAAGGTATTTAAGCACCCATCGCCCAATGAAAATAGTTGGAGGATCTGGGCCCAAGGGTCTTCACCCTTCAGCTAGGGGTTTGCATTGCCCATGGCCATGGGCAGGCTATCTGGCTTTGAATGGCCTGCAGAACCCGCAGGGGGGTTACTCTTCAGTGCCAGACAGCCTGAGGTTTTCAAGACTTCTTGCTACAGTTTGTGAGGGATGAGTTGATCACTGAGCTGGCTCTGCCGGGAGACAGGCTACAAGAGCCGAAAGAGCTGACATCAGACTGCTCCCCGGGCTGCAGCGCAGACAGGTCCTGTGGTTAGATGTGTTAGAAGAGTTTAAAGCGAGAAGGGAACTGTCATTGTCACTACTGAAAACTCCCCAGGACACATTTTCCCAGGAAGAGATGGCAGCTCTCCCAGGGTACGCCTGACTATGCTCAAGTCCAATGTCAGATATCTGAGCAGATACGAAACGATAATTCTGTCTTTGTCAGGTCATCACGGTCAAGTTTCTAGAGGAAGAACCGATTGTGCTATGGAGATCGCACTCTTCAAGAGTATTGCCAGCTGGAAGGACATGATGGTGTCCTTGATTTCTATGAGGTGAAACCCAAGCATGTCAAATGTGGGCAAGGCCTTGATGGTAGACTTTCTGCTTGCTCCTTCAGTGCTGCGGTATGAACTTCAGCCTTTCGTTGCAGCTAGGGTGACCAGATGTCCCAATTTTATCGGGACAGTCCCGATTTTTGAGTCTTTTTCTTATATAGGCTCCTATTATCTCCCACCCCCCGTTCTGATTTTTCACACTTGCTGTCTGGTCACCGCAATGCTGAACACCTCCAACGAGTCAGAGAAATCAGGGATGTGAAGTCAGGGTATTTTCTCATTTCAATTGATTATTGTACACTGTATACGCTAGTCTTTGAACAGAGGTGGTGATCAACGGCATGCAGGCAAACCTGTCAGCCCAAACACCAGTGCTCAGTTCTGCCCCAGGGACTGACTTTAGTTAGATAGATTAAGGCAGAGAACAAACTTCCTTGCAGTTTGCAGCAAAACCTTTCCCCCTAAAAATTCACATCCCCACATTAGCAGCACAACATTTCTTCCAAGACTGAACATTTGCTCACACACTAAGAAAAATAGCATGTAAAATTATGTGTAAGAGTGCCCCCGCCCGGTGACTCCTTGCCATGACACTAGAATTGAGGGAGGGACAAAAGGTGGCTTCAAAAGACACCTTTGTCCCCTGCCACCTCAGACTTGCACCACGTGCTCCTTGGGTACACCATAGAATCAGGACCAGAAAGTAATGTAATATTGTGTGTATTAGAATGAATGAGGCAAAACTTGCATTGTCTAAGAACATAAGAGTGGCCACACTGGGTCAGACCAATGGTCCATCTAGGCCAGTATCCTGTCTTTCTACAGTGGCCAATGCCACATGCTTCAGAGGGAATGAACAGAACAGAGCAATTATTGAGTGATCCATCCCCTGTTGTCCAGTCCCAGCATTTAGCAGTCAGAGGCTTAGGGACACCCAGAGCATGGGGTTGCATCCCTGACCATCTTACATAATAGCCACTGATGGACATATCCTCCATGAACATATCTAATTCTTTTTTAAGCAGTCAGAGGCTTAGGGACACCCAGAGCATGGGGTTGCATCCCTGACCATCTTACATAATAGCCACTGATGGACATATCCTCCATGAACATATCTAATTCTTTTTTAAGCCCAGTTCTACTTTTGGCCTTCACAACATCCCCTGGCAAGGAGTTCCACAGGTTGACTGTGTGCTGTGTGTAGAAGTACTTCCTTTTGTTTGTTTTAAACCTACTGCCTATTCATTTCATTGAGTGACCCCTGGTTCTTGTGTTATGAGAAGGAGTAAATAACACTTCCTTATTCTCTTTCCCCACCCCAGTCATGATTTTATAGACGTCTGTCATCTCCGCCCTCAGTCGTCTCTTTTCCAAGTGGAACATCCCCAGTCTTTTTAATCTCTGCTCATACAGAAGCTGGTCCATACCCCTGTTCATTTTTGTTGCCCTTCTCTGTACCTTTTCCAATTCTAATGTATCTTTCTTGACATGGGGCGACCAGAACTCCATGCAGTACATGTGTACTGTGGGTTTATACAGTGGCATTATGATATTTACTGTCTTATTTATTATTTGCTGCCTAAATACTCTGGTTTCTCTTCAGATCATATACATCTTTCACCATATTGTCTAAATATCCAACAAAACTTCAAGGCAGCCTCATTCAGGAGCACCTACCTCCCCTACAGCTGGATACAGGTGGCCCCACCTCCCAAAAAAACACTTTGTTTCGGTTCTTTTCCCCAGCCTCTCTCTTAAACCATACACACCTGTGACCCAGCTGACCAGGGAGGGAAAACACTTGCACTGCAATTTTATATTGGGAACTGTGTCTCTGCAACAGGTCACGTGACCTGTGCAGCGTTGCCAACTCTTGCTGTTTTATCGCAAGTCTCGCGCGTGGTTGGATGTTTTTCTGAAAGCCCCAGTTCCTGGATTCATGTGACTAGGGGAGACGCTCAGCTGCCGTTTTAAATAAAGGACATTTCTAGCCCAGAGAAGCTTAAAACCGTGACTCAGGTGCACCCTAAAGGTCGAGAAATCAGAAAAGGAATAAAGTGAGCCCCAATTTTTTTAATTCGTCATTTCTAAGTAAATGTCATGATTTTTGGAGGACTGACTCATGGTTTTTTGATGCTTGGAGTTGGCAATACTGCACCTATGGGGTCCACTCAAACAGTTTGGACCTGGACTATTAAATATTGAACGCTCATAATAATAATACCTAGCTCTTAGGTAACACCGACAGACCGCGGTCATCTGTGGGCAGGATTCAACTTGGGATCTCTGGAGCTAAATTCATGAGCCTCTTCTGCATGAGCTAAAAGCCACGTAGCTCTTAGCGAAGGCTGTAGCAGACTCTTTCATCTCTAAGTGGTCTTGGTTCCACTAGAGGAGACAGAACACCACACCCAAGAGGTGTGTGGGTTACGCTCGCATAGGCCTTCCCATCTGTAGATCTCAAAGTGATTTACGACAGAGGTGAGGATCATTTTATAGGTGGGGACTGCTGAGGCACGGAGCCGTGACGTGACTTGTCCAAGGTCATGCAGCAGGCTCGCAATAGAACCCAGCAATTCTGCTCTTGCCACTAGGCCACAATGCTTCACAGCAAACTGCCGGCAAACAAACTACAGACCAAGTCCTTTTCCCAGACACTATGTTCAAATAACAAATAAATTCAAGATCTGGTCTGGTCTGATCTGCTCTTGACCAAAAAAAAAGACACTTTTAAAAAATGCATCTTGAATTAGTCCCCTCAACTGCGATACATCTCTAGCACGCAGTCTAGTTAGGCTGCAATGATTACCGCAGGTGTGAACCTTGCCCAAGGCAGTCGGACCAACTCTCCCATTGGATTCATTATTTAAAGACTGATCTCTCTTGGGTGGGGTGGAGCTAGCTGTCTGTTCTTAACCTAGCATAAAGAGGCATTACAGTGTCAAGCTTTCTAGTAATGATACTTTCCCCTTCTGCGGCCTGGCCGATTGGAGACACTGGCTGAATCAAATCCAGTCTCACCTGACAGTAATTCAGACTTAAAGAACATGTGTGTGTGGGGGGGGAACCCCAGCACCCCAATCCCCTTGGTCAATCTGATCAGCTGTTAACACATTGGGTGACATGGGAGAGAGATGGCTATATCAATGCTCTACAAACTTTTATGACCAAAGTTCCATTCATCGTCCGGGGCGTTTGAGTAGCAGAGACTTCAAAGCAGCTGTTCGTGGTTCCCAGATGACACGGTCAGTGCTACGTCTCAGGACTGCTCTGAAGTACACCCGCCGGCTATGGCCCAGAAGGGGCTGTTCACCAGCTGGGAATCACCAGAGCACAGTGGCCTTCTGCCCTCCTCCCTGACCCAACTCTCATGCCAGCAGCTGGAAGGGCAGGACCCCAAAGGAATACCTGGAAGATCTGGCTGCTTGCTGATCCCTTTGCTTGCATCACCAGAATGGCGCAAAGGGCCCCTCGCGGAGGAGAGATCCTGACCCTCAAAGTGGAAATGACGCCTGGTTATAGCAAGAAAGTTGAATACAAGGATGTGTTGCTAGCATCACCAGGGTGGATGGAGTAGATCTGTTTTTTAACTAGGAGCCAGGGCCCATTGCTCCCTTGGCATTCTTTTTGCTGGGTCAGCAGCCTGCTTGCGTTTAGCAGGCTGCAGAAGAGAGAGAGAGAGTGGCCTTTACCTTTAACTGAGGGTAGGCAATGTAGAAATACAGGCAAACAGAGCTGAAAAATGGAGGTCATTCTAGCCTGGCTTGTTATCCCTTTTTCTGGGTTAATGGACACATTGCTGGATTCTGAGCCATTGCACCATTCCCTGCAAATCTCTTGCTTTCTGACTTAAAATATCCAGATAGAATTCTGAAGCTTTCCAAATTCCCTCCTCCCTACAGGAAGGGAACAATCTGGGGGGTTATTTTTGCAGGACCTCAGTGTTATTTGATGCAATTCACCCCACAGGGCACACGAACCCCCTTAATGCTCCAGGTTTGTAAATACAAATACTGACTGTTTTAATGATGAAAAAAATGACAAAGTCAAGGACAGATTCTTATAAAATACACCTGGATTCCTATAACGTGAAAACTTGGTTCTATTTTATATAGGTTATATGAGAAATACATATGCAGCCAGATCCTCAGCTGGTGTCAATTGTCATAGGCCCATCAATTGACCTATGACAATTTATACCAGCTGCAGATCAGACGCATGCTTTATAGACATCAGGAATCAAGGAGCAGCACCCTAATATGGAACTGACAACAAAACAGAAGTCTAATTTCTGGTGTTCACTTTAAGACCTAATGCTGAAATCAAGCCACTAATGTGTATCTAAAAATAACATTGTTTTGTTGAGCAAACCTTGGGCAAGTTGGAGTATTGGACTTTATTACTAAGGAAGGGGAGTAAGCCATTTAATGGAAGTTCCAGTAGAAGATTGTGGAAGATTTTGGTTAATTCAGCTTCCTACCAGGTAGTAGATGATAAATCCCTTTCAGTAATCATTGAAATGTTCCTCCTTAAGACTGCATGTGAAGGTCAAATGAGTGGTGTCTCCAATTGACCCCAAACCTCTCCAAGTGGAAAGGAGACAAAACTAATCTCACCTATAAAACCTCACTTCTCTAGTTCTCAGACGCAGAGTCTTTCCCCAGATTTCAGTAATCTAAGATTATGAACAGCACTGTGCAAGCAAAAATACCATTTCAAGCAGGAGACGTTCTTTTTATCAGTGTTCTTAAAACTAAAGTAATCAGAAGAAGAGTTTCTTACAGACTAGATTTTTCTTTAAAAAAAAAAAGAGTATTTTGGCTACTACTCGAGTGTAGCAGACCTAACAACGTGTCAAGTTGCCTTCGGTTTAAGGACCACTGTGAGTGAGAGTCTAGTTTAGCCCCGTGTTTTTGTTGTTAGAAGAGATTCATGATGGTGATGAATCAGAAGATTTGATGGTGCATGACCCTGAAAGGAAAAGGCATCACTCACAATGACATATTGATGAGTGGTCCAATTGGGTTCTTTTGCTAATGAATGTGCACTTTTAAATGTATTTAATTGAGATACAACATGAAGAGAAAGAGTGTGCAATTGCTGCACAAAAAAGAATTTCTTTATTAAATATATTGTAAGAAATCTGCGGCCACCACAGAGCCTTATATTCATTACTGTGCTTCGCACCAGGGATCGAACTCCTCCAAAAGTACCCGGCCCTGCTACTGGAGATAACAGGGCCCTAGGTGAGCAGTTCTGATTGCCTCCAATACAGGGCTCCTGCATGTTAGAATGTCGATCACCTTCTTTTCTTGGTAAACAAAGCACCTGAAATCCAGGGGAGTTCAAATCTCATCTTTAGCACCATTCCAAAAACTCTGGCCACACGTTTAAGATGGCTTCCAAATAAGCCCTATTTTTGCACTAAAAGCTTGCACACTGTAGTGATGTATGGAAGTGGGCCTCTTTGCTAATGCACAACAAAATGGGGAGAGAAGGAGATCCAGTTTTGGAAGAAATTTGTATTTTTTATGACTCCTTCTGACATCCACTAAGTTTGGATTTCTATCTCATCTAAAATACAACTCCAACAGCACAGTGCCAGCTATTACCACGGTAGGGCTTTTGTCTAGTACTGACTCAGACGCATCCTGGATAATATGTGGGATCTTCCTAGTGGTCTCCTATCCAAGCATTAACCTAGTCCACCCCTACATAGCCTAGAAGATTTGACAAGGTTAAAGTTTTCAGTGGTAAGGCAGCAGGATCTGCAGGCCACCTTTCCCTATGGAGTGAGGTGGGGTATCTCCAACTCCTGGTTACTAGAGCTTTATAGCACCCCAGGCTGGCACGACTGTAACATGCAATCATTATTTATTAAATCTAGATAAGAGGCCAGGTTCACTGCCTGGGTTCCATCAGGGCTGGTAGTGGAAACTGCATCTGAAAGGGAGTCACAGTAACCCGTCTTTTGTGGGGGCCCTGAAGCTGACTTATGCAATGCAGAAAGGAACCACGATACTACAGGGACCAGTTAGATCATTGCATCTCCTCATCAGCCTCCATCAGATGGGGCCAGCTGGAGTTGAAAGCTGCTCTCTCCCAGCAGAAGGCAACAGAGAGATTGTGGCGGGGCTCCCCCAGGGAGTGAATTCCCCTTCTCTGCAGCTGCTCTTCAGGTACACAGAGGTGCAAATTTGCACCCACAGGGGGTACTCAAGCCCTGCTTGTGTGCCTGAGCCACCTGAGAGTTGCTGTGAATCCTTTGCAGCACGATGTGATGTACTGGCGGGATGAGACCCAGTGGGGTGCTTAGCAACTGACAGTTTCTTCTCCTGATTTGTTTATTTAAGCAAAGCAAATTCATTCTAATTAGAAATCTTTATGCCAAGGTGTTGCTCTGTATCTTGGGCTGCCTGTTTCCCCGATGCACTTAATCAAATTATACCTGAGCTTTCAGCGCCCATGAGTTTATTCAGCAATTCCTATTAAATTGGGGCTTCTTGCAAAGAGGAGCTGGAAGAATGGCATGGGAGAGAGCCACGGAGTACCGCGTGCATCAGAGCATCGCCTCGAGCAGGTCCAGTGCAGCGCTGTCCCACATTAACTAGCTGAAAAAACACCAGGTTAGAGCATTTGTCAATTACAGTCAGGCAGCAAGAGATGCCCAAGCTGCAGGGATTATTCACTTTGGAAAATGAGTATGTCCAGGAATGCTAAGCCACAAGGTTCAACCAGTACCAGCTGACTGCCTTGCATGACACACACACAGATACGTGACCACCAGGCAGCAGACTGTACATATCACAGCAGCCCCCTCCGTGTCCATCCAGGGGTTTCACTGAGTTTATATCAATTTGTACCAGGCACAGGCCCAAACGAAAATCTGAGCTCAGACGCCTCTAATCCCTGAAGAAGTTCAGATTCAGACCGGAGCATCATGCCTCTGTCTCTACAGTCGGGCAAATCAGAACCAAACAAACCTGAAATTTGGGGACACAGACCTGGATCCAACATAGTTGCTCAGGCTCACCTCCAGCACTGTCCAAATTGTGCCAGAAGTTTTCTCTCCTCGCTGACAAGTGACTTTAACTTTAACAAGCCCATGCAAACAGCTGGGCTGGTGGCCAGGCCCTGAACTGCCCTGGAAGCAACCTCAAACCTTGTGGAGCAAGGGGTGTATCTAGCAATACGAAATGTAGGCACTCACCAGCCAATCTACCCCCTTTCCACTGCACCCCAGAGTAACAGGCTAATGCACCCTACCTGGGCATTAACACAGTAGCTGCCAGTTGTTAAAGAGGAGTCCAGGGCTGATTCTGATATCTCATTTTCACCAGCTTTCCAGTCACTTCAGAGGAGTTACTCCAGATAGACACCATTCTGAGATCAGAATCGGGCCCCTAATGTGTTTTGATTAAGGCCTGAGGAAGACCAAAAAGTAAAGCGGTTTGTTCGCCACCAGAAAGGTCGCTCCCATGAAAAGTGAAATTTCATGTCCCTGCCTGCAGGCCCTCCTGCTGTCTCCACCCATGTCACAGACTGGTACCCTGGGCTTCTGCAGGTGGCATGCTACCTCCCCATCTCGTATCTGCTTGCTACAAAGCGGGAGGAGACTAGCTGCCTTCCTGCTGCGTGGCGAGAGCTGGGATCCCAGCTCTGGCTGTAGCATATGGGTAAGTGGTGAAATGGCAATAGCAAATGACAGAGAACATGAACCCCCTTGATCCCTATTTGGCAGTAATGGGTTAAGGATAAAAATGTCCAGGTGGATCATACACACAGGACCTGAAGCCCGTTCTCTGCGGGGAGATCAATTGTAACATCGCAGAGTCGGTCTCAGAACATGCAGCCCCAGCCATCAGACCTGGCCTTAGTGTTTCTTGGACCAGCCATGGCTACAGGGCCAACTCCTGCAGGCCTTACACAGGAAAACCTCCTCTTGAAGTCATTGGGAAGATTGCCTGGATGTGCCTGGAGCAAAAACGGTGGCCGTTCACCTTTAGGGAGAAGACAGCTCCCGTGTCTCATGCCCTTGCTGGGAGTGAAGAGGACAAGGGTTCATGTATGATTTCCGGGGGACCTTCAGTGCAGAATGCAAGACAAGGCAAGTGGTTGGGACCTTTACAACTGTACTGGAGACATATAGAGACAACAGAGACAACCCTGCAATTTGCCGGGGCGGGAAGTAGATGCTCTTCTATCTCGCATTTCTCCAAGGCTATATTTTTTGGCTCCCTAGGGTCAGACAGACATAACGCTCTAACCTTACATATCAGCATAGCTTCCCAGTGCTTTGCCCAAAACTTGGAGGAAAATGTTCTTTCACAGCACAGTTCTTGCCCTCTCCTGAGCACTGAACTGCATTTGCCATAAATAATAACAACCATCAATGGCAGATGAATGGAGGGCCAGCCACTCATTTGCAATGTAGCTTGTCAAGCTAGTTTTTTCACGAATCATACAAAAGGGGCTGCCTATTAAAACAATAGCTCAGCAAAACTCTAGTGGAACTCAGAGGGAAAGACTCTTCCATTTGCAATAAGAGCAAAGGGATTAATTTGGGGATGATGCTTCCAGACAGGTGGTCCCTGTAGAACCCTGTTCATGTTTTGTTAAAATAATCTGAGCAGAGTAAACCAGCAAGTGGAGATTCCCCAGTTTACAGCTGCCAATGGTGCCATAAGGAGCAATCTGGACTGGAAGGGTCACTGAAGTGTATCCGACATCTCATGCTTCCAAGGGCTCCAGCCGGCTTTTTAAGCATCTCTGCTCTCTGCCCTACAACATACTACCCTCTTGCCTCACCTCAGTCTCGTCCCTTCTCCAAAGTTTGCCCATCCAAATATTTCAGTTCAAACCCATGATGGGCTTACTGCATTTGCAGAGAAAGTTTATTAAATCGTGCCCCTTTGGAAGAAGCAGAGACTTCCTTTTATTTATTTTTTTCTAATCTTAGGCTCAAGGTAACCTTCATATTATTATTTAACTGTCTGCTCACTATCCCCTTTTTCTTAATGTATATATTTAAAAAATTCTAAGAAGTTATCAGCCGGGACGCAGAATGAATCAGGAAAGTTCATTTGAAAGGATTACCAGTTTTTTCCAATTTCCCATGCTGCGAATGTTCCTGCACAAAGTCTAAGGAGAGAGATTTTTTTTCCCCCTTCTCCAAGTCTAGGAGCCCTTTTTAAACCAGCAGGATATGGTGAGAAATCATGGACAATAATAGAATTATTAACACCTCCCTGCAAAGGATCTTTAACCCTTTCAGAGCCAGGAAGCTCTC
The DNA here is from genome assembly GCF_965140295.1 of Lepidochelys olivacea. NCBI lineage: Eukaryota > Metazoa > Chordata > Testudines > Cheloniidae > Lepidochelys > Lepidochelys olivacea. Next base: position 30,419,380 of record NC_140425.1, on the reverse strand, counting down.
ACATATCGATTTCTAACTTAATTACACAGACAGCATAAAACGCTCGTTATAGATTAACAAATGATTTGTCTCCTCTCCTTCCCCACTCTCAGCTTTGAGAAGCAGAAACAGACACTCAGGTCATTTCCAGTGTGGCGTTTTTTTGTTTTAAATGGGGACAACTGTGAGTAGAAATGCAATTGTCTGTCCATCATTTGTCACGTTCGGCATTTTTAATAAGGTCCTGAAAGCATCTCCCGTACGGCTAAATGCAGATGGGGGAAGATAACGGAGCAAATTCCCCTTCCAAAGAGCAGCTTATTGGCAGCCCAAAGTGAAACTTTGTCAGTAACCCTCTGGCCTCTGGTAATCCCTGTAACCCGGCCTCTCCTGCTTCCCCGCAATAGCCTTATGTACATTTTTTTGGCAAACAATCTTCTGTTAATGCTTTCAGCATTAAAAATAAAATAAAAGAAGCCATCTCTCCATCAGCCCGAGCATAACCAGCCCCAGCACGGCTCACTTTCCTCTCCCCTTACCTGAGCGCTGTGCAGTCACTTCAAAACTCCACAGAGGTCAGTTGCCAGGGCGCCAGCTTCCTCCCCTCCGGGTTAAGTCCACGGCTGCTTTGTGTGCCCCCTTGGTCCTTCCAACAGCATTGTACAGGATCTGCCTTTGCTACCGGGACCCTCTCTTTCCACTCGCCGCCCTGCTCAGAAGGGCATTTGCTTTGCGTTCCACCAAGGCGCCAGCAAAGTAAGCGTGTGCAGGAGGGAGTGACCGTCCCCCCAAATGCAGCAGCCCCAGCCTGTGTGTGTGTGTGTCTCAGAGTCCGCGTCTCCAGGAAGGATGGCAGCGCTGGAGTAGCTGTCACTGCAATTCCCCCTCATGCAACCTAGACGGAGGCTTCCCAGAATCTCTGTCCATCCTGCCACTCCTGCTTTCCCCCGGGATGCTTTTCATGCCAACCGCTGCCTCTGATGTCACTGGCTGGGGGGGGGAAGGGGGGAAAGCCTTGCCCTGTAGCTAAGATTCCAGCTACTGGTGCAGTTGAGGCTTTCTGAGCTCCGTTACTTAACATCTCTATCCAGCTCTCCTTGCTGCAGCTGCACACTGCTATTTGCAGGCCTATAGCACTGCCTACTGCTTAACTCCTTAAATGCCATCTTTCCACTTTTCTAATGGGGTGGCTGTTGCTTCTAGATCCCCCCCCCCACCCCCACGCTTCTGTTTATTCACGCTCCTCTGCCCCCAGAAAAAGCACACCCAGGCAGCCAGCGTTAAAAAGGTCACTTGGAATGCACGGTCACAGATGGAAAATGCTCCCTAGAACGGAGCAATGCACACACAAACACAGAGCCCGCGCAGAGCTGGGATGGCTCAAAGGGGGCCAAAAGTGGGCTGGAGTTTGCAGCAGCAACCTGCAATTATTGTTATTGTTTGTGTTAGTGTAATGCTTGGGGGTCCTAATTATAGGCCAGCAGCCCATTGTGCTTGGTGCTGTACGAATGTAGAACAAAAGATGGTCCCTGCCCCCAAAAGCTTGCAATCACTACCATTATATTTTGGCAACATAACACTCACTATTATGTGCAATTATATCAGATTCCACTATATGCGCGTTTTCCCTTGTTCCAGTTTGCAGGCCCCCATTGACTGCCATGGCTTATTTACCAAATGTCACCAGGAAACAAAAAACTTTGTGACAGGAGTAAAGAAAAAGAAAGAAACCCTTTGCTGGTTGTAGTTTGTGTCTCCCAGATAAACACCCAGGGCATGCATGGCTCTAGTTACATACACAGTACAGGCTTTGGATTATTTTTGAGATTGATTATTATTTAATATTTCTATTGCGGTACCCCCAACAGGGCAGCAAGGTGAGGACCCCACCATGTATGCAGCTGCACATCTAGATAATAAAGGAAGGCCCTCCCCTAAAGAGTTGGCAATCTAAAAGTTTCAGAGTAACAGCCATGTTAGTCTGTATTCGCAAAAAGAAAAGGAGTACTTGTGGCACCTTAGAGACTAACCAATTTATTTGAGCATGAGCTTTCGTGAGCTACAGCTCACTTCATCAGATGCATATCGTGGAAACTGCAGCAGACTTTATATACACACAGAGACCATGAAACAATACCCCCTCCCACCCCACTGTCCTGCTGGTAATAGCTTATCTAAAGTGATCATCAGGTGGGCCATTTCCAGCACAAATCCAGGTTTTCTCACCCTCCATCCCCCCACACCCCCAGAAATCCAGAAAACCTGGATTTGTGCTGGAAATGGCCCACCTGATGATCACTTTAGATAAGCTATTACCAGCAGGACAGTGGGGTGGGAAGAGGTATTGTTTCATATTCTCTGTGTATATATAAAGTCTGCTGCAGTTTCCACGATATGCATCTGATGAAGTGAGCTGTAGCTCACGAAAGCTCATGCTCAAATAAATTGGTTAGTCTCTAAGGTGCCACAAGTCCTCCTTTTCTTTAATCTAAAAGTTGAAACCTAACAGGGGCATGCAGAGAGTTTCACTTTAGTACAATTCTAGTACAGTTCTTACTTCTCGGCAGCTGTTTTTTAAAACCCGGTGAAGAGCCAACTGGGACCAATGGGAAGAGTAGGACCAGAGGTTGGCCATAGATACGTATTTAAATCATTGATCCACTTATGGGCCAAATGTCCTAAGGAGCTTTCTAAATGCCACTCTCAGAATTTGCCACCATACCTGTTTCGGTGAAAAAGCACTTGCATTTGTACATGCAGAGAGACACTGGTGTACGCAAGCTAGAGAAGTGCATGAAAGCGTGTCCAGGAGTCTGTGCAAACCCAGGGGCTTGAACGTACAAACGCTGCATGGGCACGGAAATGCTGGGGAGGAATTTGGAGGCTCTTTGAAAAACGCATCCCTTCGCAGCCATCATACGTGCTGACAGTGATGTCCACCCCTAGGGGAGCTGCTTGTCTGCACGCAGCACCGAATGAGAGCACCAGGCCTGGGGAAGTCATGGGGACAGAGAGATGTTTCTTAATGACTTGGTCTTTGCCTGCCTTGAACAGGGAAAGCCCTGCTATTCTGCCCTGGGCCCTGTTACCTCAGCCAGACCCAATGCCCTGTCCTGCTCCCTGTGCATTGGGGCTGCAGATTTTGCATGAGCCACTAGGCCCATGACAAGCTGGCATCACTCTGAGAGGCATTGCAGGGAGCCTGGGGCCCTGGCCCTCCCTCCTCCCCCCGCTTCTGTGTACGGCGGGGGACAGCAATGCAAGGAGCACAGGAACTTGCCATCACGAGTGGTAGCTGCTGAAGGGGCGGGGACAAGCTCCTACCTGTATGGCTGCTCAGGGGTAGTTTCAGCTCTGGCCCTTCCCCTCAGCATTCCTCGGGATTACGTACGACCTCCTTCCAACAGCCCCGCTGAGCAAACATGGCAGGATTCACACCATGTCCAATGGGAGCCTGTGCCTTTCCCCTCCCTGCCATGTGCTCACAGTGCATTAAATGGCACCCAAGGTGGGATGACTCCCAGGGAACTCGGGAGGAAATAATCTGTGAGACAGGCTGGGAAGGGGAGCTTTTTCTCAATCACTTGCTTTTCTTCCTCCAGTAACTTTCCAGCAAGCGGTTCCATTACTCAGTTTAGGCACTTGGATTATTATTAGTTGTAATGGCTGAAGAGATGTACTTTGTTCCTGCCGGGTAAAGGCAGGCAGGGCCCCCTTCTCAAGGGTCTCAGGAGCAGAGCTCAGCAAATCATTTCCATGGACCTTGTTTACGTGGGGAATTTAGCCCTTTGTCTAGCTACCAAGTTACTGTTATGGCCCCCTTTATCGTAGTTTCAGAGTATGGCTCAATCTTTATTGTATTTATCCTCGCAACACGCCTGGAAGGCAGGGCAGGGCTGTTATACCCATTCACATATGGGGAAGTGAGGCCCAGAGGGACTAAGGCCCAGATTTTTAAAGGTATTTAGGCCTTTTGTAACTGACGATGGGCTTGTCTACGCTGCATCGCAGTGCAGACTACAAGGGTGTGACTTGCCAAGCGCACCAAAGTGTTGCTATTTAACTATCTTGTGCAGACGCAAGCCAAAAGGTACCACGTCTTATTGACTTTCCTTACCTTTAAACATAGGAAGTCTGGCACAGAGCAACAAACTCCCTACATCCTCACGCCCTGAGCACTGGAGGGAGTATCCTTGTCCTAAGGAATTTCCCTGTGTCCAAAGTGTTCCATTTTTTAGGAATTTATTTACGCTTCCAAATTTTCTAATGAATGTTTTGCGCAAATGAATTTCATGTCATAAAACTGCTTGGTGCAGCTCCTATTTCAAGGATTGGATATTGGCAGGACACGCTCTTTTAATTTGCTACGTTCTCTTAAATCCCCTTTTGCAAACACCCCCACTAGCAAACTCACTGACCAGAGAGATGAGAGCATTCCTAGAAAGGGCATCAGCCGACGTGAGGGAAATCAATTTAAGAATTCAAACACATGCTTGTGGGTTTTTGCAATGTTCACTCAGCCATAGTAATAAGCAACTGGCCCGGAGTCTGGTCCATCTCGAATGGATCAGCAATTTTTAGCCAATTCAATTTACACGCAGGAGCACGTAAGGCACCTGAACCTGTAAGAAGCAGTTGTCTAAACTTTCTGGGCTAACACAGTGTTGCTAGCCCTCATCTCCTCACAGTTATACAACATCTTGAGACAAATCGCATATCCTTTCCCTCATTCAAAACTATTTAGCATTCAATTAAGGGACACTGTCAAGATAAAAATAACATCTTTAAGCCCCTACTAACACATTCAGCACTAGGTTGTGCAGAAAGGCCCAGTTCAGCAAAGCATTTACTTCCGGGCTTAACTTTAAACATTGATGTCTCCAGGACTTAAACGTAAGCTCCTGCTTAAGTGCTTTGCTGAGTAGGGGTGGACTTTAAGCACATGCATAAAGTTAAGCATGTGTTTAAGCACATTGTGGAATTGGGGACAAAATACGCAGCCCCATATTAGGGGGCAGTGCACAGACACTGGTTGCTGGGGTGGGGGTGTAATTTGTGACATCCCAGGCCAGAACATGGAGGGGTGGGGGTGGGGAGGACAGAGCCATGGCTCTGCCTACACCCTACCCACCCTCAGTTTCTTTTTGGCAAGTTGCTCCAAGGTAGAGGAACAGCAGAGTAGCAAATCCTGCACACCCTTGAGTTGTACAGGGTAGGTGGAATCCCCTCGCTCTGCTGTAGAAAGCGAGTCGCAAACTCTCCCTACCAGGAGAATGTATTACACTAATTCACTTTACACCATCCATGCAGTTTGTTTACTTGTTGCACTTCACTCATTCACACAAAGCCAGTTAGTTGCCCTTTCTACTTAGAAGCAGTTTCACTTGCTGCTTCTCAGCACGGAGAATGTTTCTTTTTAAAAACAAAGGGAAAAAAACCCTGTTTTCATCAAACTTTTAACACTGTCATGAACATCCATCCTAGGTATATTTGATTTCTTTTAAATCCTAAATCACTGGCCCAAAACTGCTTACTAAGGGCTGTTTAAACAAACCTATCAAGCAAACAAAACCCGTGTGATTAATTTGCATCATTGCACAGAGGTGACTTTTGTTGCATAAATGTTCTTTGTGGCTCAACCCTGAAATGCGCTGACTTCTGTCCCTTGATAAGAATCCCTCTCCTTACATTTTCCTAGGTTCAAACTCAGTGAACAAGTTCCTTTCCTAGGAGCAAGATAATGGAGAAGAGAAGAGAGTCTAGCAGAATCCATGCGGCCTCCCTCCACAATATTGTCTAGTTGTAGCATCAATTTATGGGAATTTTCAAAAACTTCTAATTACCAAGGTTGTCTCGAGAGGACATGACAGTGGGAGGGGGGTGACATAGGATGCAGTGCCTTGTAATAAAAAGGCTTTATAAAATCTCATTTTGAGGATTATGAAGTGCCAATATAAAAAATCCATAAACAGGATGTCTGAAAAGATCTTAAACGTAAAGGTCATAATCTACAATTTAAATGGGGCCCGTGTTGCTTTCTTGTTATGTGCCACTAATGAGCTTGGGTGTAGAAAAATTAAGTTTGTTTCTGAAGCAAAGTTCGGTCCTCTTGTGATTCAAAATGTCAACTTTTTATAAGCAAGTTTTTAGCTGGGATATGTGGGTGGGGTGGGGGCATGTACGGCTTAAAGTGCTTCTTCCCTGCTGGTTTCTCAATCATCAGATTGTCTCTGGACCTACTCCTGTACAAGGCTGTTCTTCTGAGCCCCCAGGGCAGCTGGGGCTCAGAAGAACAGCCTTGTACAGGAGTAGGTGCAAGCAAGGAGGGGGGTGAGCCTGTGTGAGAACATTTCAAACCTACCTGAACCCCATGGCTTTGACATTTGCTCCTCGCGGAATGGGGCCATGCATTTGGCTGTCATATTGTTTCCATCAGCTTGGTGCGACAAACTGGAGCAGAAAACCTCACCGTGGTTGACAGATTAATAGCATGGGAGGACATTACAGGTAGTGCTGTAACTGGCACTGGGGGGACAGAAACATTTGAAAGAAGAATAGCAAAGTAAGGGTGGCTGGTTAGGAGCTGGGAGAGAGGGGTGGAAGCCTAGAGGAGAGAGGCCTAGCAGGAGAGGAAAGACAATTGAAGATTTTGGGGGGAGGGGTAGGCGGCAAGGGAGAAGGAGGTGTGAGAGCCCTGGGGAGATAAACTGGCTCTAAAAGAACAGGAAGCAGAAGGAAGGCAACCAGGCATGAGTGAGAGAGAGAACCCTGGGCCAGATTGTGAGGTTCTGACCCACAGTTACGCACACGGACCCAATGGAGTCAATGTGAGTATGACCCAGGAAGCTCTTGGACCCAACTAACCAGGGGCATGGGGTGCTCAGGGGTTACAGAGATCTCCTGAATCTGGTATTTACATTCTAGCTCACCAAAGAATGGCAGGTTAGGTCTCTAATAAAAGCCTGTGTCACGCTGGTTGTCAGCACCTGCACCTGGCTTCCAAATCTTTTCCCATGTAAGACATTTCAGAAACGTGTATGTGTGTGTGTCTCATACCAGACAAAAAAGTTTCTCGGGCTGTTTAGCGCTCAAGGACTTTGAAGCACCAAGTAACAATCCTTAGCAACAGACTTCCCAGCTCCCCGGTCCTGGTAACTATCCTCAGCAAAAACTTGTATTTGCCTTGTAGAAGGAGTATTAATAGATTTGTGGTTTTTGGAGGAGCAACAGATTAAAAGTCAATTTTCAACCAATCTCGCTGCTGTAAGCACTTGGCTTTACCTTGGTCAAGAGGATTTGTGTGGGCTGGGAAAAAAAATCCAACTGGAAATAACCAACCTTGCAAGCTAATGAGCCTTTGTTGGCAATGCGGATGAAGTTTTTAAATTTCCATTTTGCATTGCTTCAGCTTTGGCAAGGATGAGCAGACGTAGCTGAAAAGTGAGCGACACGAGCTGGTACTGGCGGTTTGTAATTACTTGTCAGGAACAATGCTCTTTGAATTGCCCAGGGGTTAGAAGGGAAGGAAGGATGCTAAGTGGCGGTTCACCACCTGCCTTGAATGTCCCTCATTACTTGGTATACCCACTGGCGGCATTTCAGAGGCCTTGTCTTTATTGCAAAGTGAACCTCAGTGTCGCCCTTAACTAAAATCCCAGCCACATACACGCCCCATTCGCTGGAATGTGGTGGTGCTTTTAATTCAAGATGGCGGCCCCATTGTGGGGATAGGCTCTGGTGCCACTTGTCAACTGCTAACATGACTGCTGTAGTGTGGACGCAGGCTTGCTCCCCTTGGCGCCACTAGTCCTGCAACACCTTCCCACAATTCCCCCCTGTGTGCCCAGAAAGGACAGACAAGTTCTCCCACAAGTCACTGGGAAAGGATTCCTCGAGCAGCTCAGCTTATTGCAGTTCAAAGGACCATGGGATGTGCCCCAGAAGTCCCAGCGACACACACGAGTGAGTGTCGCCCCAGTTGGGACACAGCATGGCTCGGGTTAACTCAGCAGTTAACACATGTAACTCGGGTTAACTCAGCAGTGAAGCCAGACCCAGACTGAACTGACCCTCTAGGTCATATGAACCTCTCGTGTTTCTATTGCTGCAAATTTATCACCAAGGGCCAGCGGATGGCTGGGGAGAGCTGAGGGCAAACTTGAAAGCTGCTGTTATACCTGCAGCCTAGGAGGGGGAGAGGGAGAGGGGCAGGGGATCTTTCTGAGCCAGCAGCTCTTCACAAGGGTATAGACAATAATGTCCATGCTCTGCCTGGTTATGCCCCGACCACCTGCCCAGGCTGGCTCGGAACGTGGTGGCCAGCCCTCCTCCAGACTGCAGGTAGTCTGCTCCTGGTGAGATGTAATCTGGGGCAGGGCAGGGGGAGGGGACCTCCCTGTGCCCATTCTCCTCTATCTCAGCCACGCTGCGGCAGACAGGCCCCAAGATGCACAATGTATTTCTGTGCCAGATGAGCCCAGGTAAGGATTCCAACTGCAGGTCGCCATTAAGGTTAGGCTATTGCTTGGATTCAATGGGGCCAATATGTCACCTGCTGGTCTTCTGAGACTTTACTTCAGCTGACCCCAAACCCAAAGCAGCAGGGCAGGTTTGGCTGCTGGGGCTCGCCCCCAGCCCTTGCCCCCTGCACCCCCAACCCCTGCTGACATTTGGAAGTGGTTCAGATTCGAGGCTCCAGTCTCAGGTCTTGGATTCAAATCCCTTCACTCTATAGTAGCTGATCCGTGGTGATGTACTGTGTTGTCTTTTAAGGACCAGAAGGCATCAGAACATGAGCTCTGTGGGAAAATCAAAGGGTTAAATAAAAGCACGTCAGAGATCTGGAGTAACAATTATAGGGCATAGCCTGTGAAGTGTAATGAATCCCTTTCCTTTTAAACGCCACTTCCATTTCCCCAACCACCGCTCTCCCAGCGTAAGTGCCCAGATGCTGTCTTATTTGCATGTAGTGAACGGCCATCCTGTTCCATCTATCTGCTCCTCGGTGCTGACAGACAATGAGGATTCACTGTGGGGACACTCTGCGTTTGGGTGTAATATATGTTCTGAGCTCCCCTTCCCTCTTTATTTGCTCTCTATTCCCTGAGTCCCATGACATTTACCAGGTTTGTAGGATACTTGGTTTTTTAACAAACGTTCCTGCTGCCACAAAGCTTGACTTGTGACATCGCCGGCCTGGCCTGGCTTTGTGAAACAGCCAAGATCAGCTCGTGTTTCCAGCCTTGTCACGAAATAGTCTCATTGTTCAAACCCATCCATCACATCCACGTTTTAGCCAAGAGCCCAAATCAGACCCCTATGGCAGGGCCACGTGGTTTCATCAAGTACGTTTCATGGGTGACACGCAATATTTTGTTCTGTAACTTTTGTCCCAGCTGTTTTCCGGAGTGCAACTTGGCAGGCGGAAACCCAAATTCAGGATCCCAGTTCATTGGCAGGTAAGAATGGGAACAAAATATCCTGATGCAGTAGATAGACCAGATCTGACTGAATCTTTCTGAGCAAGAAACAACAAAACATGGAGCAAATCAGCATGTTCCAGTGTCTAGGACAAAGACTAGCAGCCTGGAGACCTGTTCTCTCCTCTGCCTCTGACCTGCTTGGGAAAATCATTTCTCTTCATTTTGCCTCTGTTTCCCCTCCCACTTGGTCTGTCTTGTTTCTTTGAAATCTAAGCTCTTATGGGCAGATAGGGTCTCTTAATATGCCTTTATACAGCACCTGGCACACAGGGACACTGATGTCAATTGGTTTTGACTTTGTTTTTGCTGCTCCTCAGTCATTTGCAACATGCAATAGTTATTATAAATTATACTCATGACAGGGATCTTTACTTCAATGGAGCTTTCCTGAGCCTGGACTTCAGCATTTGGCCCTGTGTAGGTGGCCAAAAGTCGCACCACCCCACCCTGTGAGCTTGCCAGATCTTGTAAATGAAGCATTGTTGGGCCAGATCAGTATTTGAGAGCCTCGTATCTGAAACCAAGACTGATGCAGAAAGGCGTTGTGATAGTTCAGTAGGTGGCTCACTCCACCAACAATGAACCAGTGCCTGAGCATGGCAGTAGGGGTGCTCTCCATCTAGGGATCCAGTCTTTCAGATGAGACAAAAATCTCTGTATCCTGACCACTTGCAATCCACACAAATCCAATGGCATTTTATGCAAATGGAGGGGTGATGACACCAAGCCCTGGCCAATTTACAATGCTGGTAATTACATTCTCCCGATCTAAAATCTCCCCTGCCACTTACAGTATTCCTCTGAATTCCCTTTACCGAAATCCTTGTGTGTAATCACTGTACACTGTTAAACAGCTGCTGCATCCTAGCTCAGAGGTGGCAGCACTCCAGTGGCAGGTGAAATGATCTCGCTATAAGCACACAGTGTTTGTAAAAGCAATTTGGGATCTCCCAGAAAGAAAGATGCTAGTGGTATTATATTAATGATTTATTATTATTTTTGTCTTTATTTTATTATGCCTGTAAAATAGACTGCACTCCAGAGCCCTTATTACAAAACGGGTGCTCCCTGCCAGCTACTTTATGTGCTTTGCTGTCATCACCCCACATCTTCCTCTTGCCTGTTTCACTGATGTACAATTTAGCTTTCCTCTGATGTGTTAAATGTACAGGGTAGTGGGGGTGGGGGAGACAATCAAGGACACAAGCTGCATGTAGCAGGCTGCTCCTTTAAAAAGCCCAGAAACTGACATCCCTGCTGAGAATTTCAATTAGGGTCCTGAACCCTTACCCCGATGAAGAAATGGGACATTCCCAGGCCTCCTATCTGCGCCCACACTGATATTCCACAGTGGAGCATCTCTAAAAGGTATTGGGTAACAGGTGTTTTTCAAACGTGCAGCTCCAGCTGTTTGGGGTCAGGTGCTGGCGAAGCGGAATAATGGCCTACCACATGTTCAGCAAGATCCGCTGATTCAGCGCTTTCGGCTGGCTACAGATTTTAGTCTTTCCCCTTTTGCATTAAAGAGAATGTAGTGCTTGCTGAAAGGTGCCCAATTTGCCGCTTCCACTCTATTCCACATGAGTGCCTGTGCCTTTTGCTGTAACAAATCGCTTTACCTTTAAAAGCCATTCGTTCCCTTTTACGGGGCTTTTCTAGAGACTTTATACTGTGACTTTAGGTCAAGTGATTTTCTGCTTTGGATCCTGGATCTTATATTTTCTATTCAGCCCAGCTCCAAGTGAGGTAAGGAGAGTGACCAAGACAATATCGACCCTCTCCCTGAGTGTCATTCACCATTGGTCACCCAAGTTCACAATGTAGGTGGTGTAAGACCCCCTGTTGCTTATGACAGTTCTCTTGTCGTCGCAGTCCGGCAGAGAGCAGTATTCCATCTATGGCCGGCTAGGAGAGCATACCCTTTCCACTCGGACATGGAGCTTGCCGTTGTCATCCATGCCTGTGTCTCCTTGGAGTATAAAGTACAGCGGTGTGACGTACATGGGGTGCAAACCTGAAATGAACCCGGGAACCGACACAGATGTGTCATGAAACAGCTTGTTTATTAAGCAGCAAATCCTGGCACCAGGACATAAAGCCGGTGCTCTGGGAGCTGAAGGCTTTGCCCATTGATTCCTGGGTGGAACTGAAGGTGTTGCTTTTGATTTGTACAGCCTTAAACTCATCAGAGTCCAGGCCAGAAAGGACCGTTGTGATCATCTAGTTTGTCCTCCTGGATAACGCAGGCCAGAGACCTGCCCCACAATCATTCCTAGAGCAGAGCTTTTAGAAAAAAACATCCAATTTTGATTTTAAAATTGCCGGCGAGGGAGAATCCACCACAACCCTTGAGACATGTACATTGATTTCTTTGTTCCATCTCGCTCCTCGCCAACAAGACGTTGTTGCTCTCTCTGGCACACGGTTAATGGGAAGAGGGGCACATGAGGCTGCAGTTCCACCCACTGTCCTGCCAATGACCTTGGCTGCTATCCCACAGGGTCTGCTCAGTCCAAGGAGAGAAGTAGTGTGAGATCCCCCTCACCAGACCAGTCCCAGCTGGGCCTGGCCACGAGGACTGACACGAGTGCGCCTCGGTGATCTCACATGGGCTCTGCATACAATGGGATACGTGTGTGGGGAAGATGTGTGAGGCTGAGTGGACCTGCCGGCTGCTGGAGTGAAAGTGGTGCAGGGCCTCCTAGTAGCAGGAGGGAGTGCATAGCTAAGAGCCTCAGCCGGTAAGCTCATCTCTCCTCCTGCAGACACTCTCTGCCCACCCCCATCCCTTTGTAACCTTGGGGCGTTAGAGTCATCACTCAACACAGGGAGACTAGCACTTAAGCAGACTTGTCCCCGGCCCCATCACACCATGATCAGAGCCTCAGGGTCCCCACCTGCCCCTAGTCCCAGGAGTGGCAAGTGACAGCTTGATTCGCTCACTCCTCCATCCAGCTGAGCCCACCACAGAAGTGCTAACAGCAGTAGAGGTTATAAAGCAGGCACTGGATGCCAAGACAAAGGAGGAATCCAGCCAGTAACTGGAACTTGAAAGCAGGGTACCTTGCATCTCATCTACAGCATTTGCATATTTTGATTGGCTCCCCTGTTCACATCTGGTGCCACAGGAAATAAATGGATTGCCACTGGCCCCAAGAGGCAAACCAAATCCTCTCCTGCAGACCACATCTTCAATTAACTTTTCCCTGAGGGCTGATACCTCACTTGCCCTAATTTTTCTTAATGAACTCATTAAACTGCCTGAAATGGCGGTGTGTAACTCTCCCAGGAAAGATCTTTGTTGCAAACCTTTCCTGGAGAGCTGCATGATTCACTGGCAGCTGCCCCTTCCTTTGTTCTCATTTTCCTGTGGCAGAGATGGTTTAACGTTACAATATTTAGCATTTTCCTGGATCCAGAAAGATTTTCCTCCTTTTCCCAGTTGTGCCCCTTTTCATGCAGCCTAGGAGAAATTCTGTTTCACTGGCAGAGGCAGAAATCCCCCATTCATGGGCCTGGTTGGTGTAGGTCCTGATTTTCAATTCCCAGTGGCTTCATTTGGAGCTGTGGGTGAGTCACACATCTGAAAACCAGACCCAGGATAGTCTCCTTCCTGCTAGCTCTATCCCAAATGGCTTTTTACATTTAAGTAATACAGTTACGGGGTGATATAAACAATGACAGCAAAGCGAGCAAGAGAGAATGGTTAAGAGGTAAAGTAAAGGCAGAGGAGAAACAAAATGTTTTCAGATGAGCTATGGATAGAGAAGCAGGATCACAGAGACACTGGGCTCTGCAGTGGAGAAGACTCTTGTGCCAAAAGTGGTAAGATTGTGTGAAAGGACAGTGAGGAAACCAGCCCTAGAGGGGAGCAAAGCGAGAGAGGAGAACCCTGCTGCAGATTGGAGCAATCCCGAAAAGAAATAGGTGTTGAAACCGATGTAGAAAGGTGAAAGGACTTGCTCCAAGCCATGTGGCAGGTCACTGGCAGACGTGGGAATGAAACCGAGATTTTCTGAGTCTCATTGTCCTATGCAGTGGATCACCCTGCCTCCCCGAAGTTCAATCTGTTAAAACGCTGGCAATCTGACAAATTTAAATAAATAGAGATTTAAATCCCCACTAAGCATGGTTCTGTTGAGCAGCATCTCTCTGGCTCTGGCTCATTCTCTAAAAGTTTGGATGACTCATGAAATTGGCTCAAAGATGCTCAGAGCAAACAGGTGTGAAAGGAGCCTCCCCTGGGAACTAAATGACTTATTCATAGCAAACAATTTTTTTTCCCGAAGATATTTGCCTATTTTTGACGCTGCCAAATTCCCCCAAACTGAAGCAATTTTACAGAATTTTGAAAATGTTCAGTAAAACTTTGTGCAAAATATTTTTAACAAACTGGGATGTTTGTGAAATAATCCAAAAGTCATTTAGTTCCATAATTCATGTCTCCATATGGACAAATCTCATCTCATAATGCAGATTTATACCAGTCCACACCAGGGGATAGACTGAAATGCCTATAGATTTGTTTCACCTGAGTTCCTGAATCTATCCCTAATTGCAAGTCGCGAAAGGCCTGTGTGTTAACCTGCTCGGTAGCAACCTGCATAGAACTCGGAGGAACATGAAACGTCAAAGGAGGAGCACAGGTTGCGGGAAGGAAGAGTTTGAAGGAAGCACCAGGAAGTCAGTCTGTATGAACATGGCTTCAGTGTACCTGGTGTTTTAGCAGTCTGTAAATAGTTCTCTTAATAAAGAGCCAGTTTAGTTTTACAAGCATGGAGTCCTCTCAAGTCATTACCCAGCACACCAGATGTGAAACTCTCTCCATACACCCACTTGAATGCAGTAACGTAGCTAAAGTGCTTCTTCTTTCCAGCAGAGTTGATTATGTCTCCGCATGAAATGTCTCAAAAATAACTTTGCTCCCAAGGAGAAATGTCATAACAAAAACATCTAAATGGCAGCTTGTTAAAAAGACAAGTCCCATTGCAAATGGAAACAAGTAACATGCAGAAAGGAGTGAGCTGGGATTTTTACTCCGGAAGCTAAATCAGAATTAGGCACCTTGATCTCTATTTTCAAAAGAGCTCCACTTCCATTTAGGCACCAAAATGAGTGGCCAGATTTTCCGAAGATCTGAAACCAGTGGGATGGATGCTGAGCTGGTTTGAACATCTGCTCACAGACAACTCACCACGCTTGACACAGCCCTGAAACAAATCGGCAGGCTAACCCTTCTGAAAACAATCTTTGTGTAGCTTCTTTCTGAATACCACTGTCTCTCAAGTTTCAGAGTAGCAGCCGTGTTAGTCTGTATCCACAAAAAGAAAAAGAGAACTTGTGGCACCTCAGAGACAAACAAATTTATTTGAGCATAAGCTTTCGTGAGCTACAGCTCACTCTCAGGTCACACAACATTATATTCTCTCCCATTAACTTAAACTGGAGCAAGAACTAGGCCCTTAGCTACGTTACCGATGCTGGCAATTAAATGTAGAAACGTCTCTCGTCTCAGACAAACTCAGGCTCTGTTCAAACCCCCAGGGTAGAATCTCAGTTGCACTTCGCTGGAGTTACGCTTATATCCTGCTGGGGGTGAGGTGGGGAACAGACTCCTCTCTATTCAGTGCATTCAGGTACCAGCCTCTGCTAGAGGCAGGCCACGCAATGCGATGGTCCATCGGTCCTGGAATATCTTGCTAACTCCTGCCTTCCTACCTGCTTACTGGGGGGGCTCGGTTATCTTACAGACCCAGGGCTAAATCATCCCTTCCCATGGAGTTTTCTTCAGCAGGGGAGCTTTGCTCAGGAAACTTCACACCATGGGGAGTTCCCAGCATATCATCTCCTGGGGAGAGAGGAGTTGAGGGCCCACAGAGGGGGAAGGGAGTATAACCTGCTGTGTAGATAGCGATCAGCAGGCAATCACACTCACCTCTAGTCAGGGCTTGCTTACTGCACTGTCATTTGTTCCCTCTCCACTCCTGAGAGCAATGCTGCCTCTGTGGGAATTTCCTACCCAAGTTCTGCTGGGTGGCAAGTGGACAGTGTCACGTACAGAGCTCTGGCTGGCCACTCCCCTACTAAACCCCTGATGTGTGTTGCGGATGTGAAGGGGCATCCATGGGGACATGCTTCTTCCATCCCCTCTATGCAGGGGACAATCTCACCCACAGAGCTGGGGTGAAGGGTCGGTTAAGCTCAGGCAAGCTCTCAAAAGATCTCCAAAAACAGGCAGTTCCCATGGCAGTTTAGGCCTGACAAGAAGAAGGAAGCACTGTACATCTTGCATGGGCCTGAGCTCCCAATAAATATCCTCCAAAAAAGCAGGGTGCCTGGTTGAGGGGAACCTCCAATGCTTCTGAGTTTCACACCTCCCTGCGTCCAGTCTCTGCTAAACACACCAAAATCTCAAAAGAAACTGAGTTGGCTTTATTTATAGTTTTAAGTCAGCAATGGCCACGGCCTCTGCAAAACCTCCCCTTTCGTGGCTGGGTTTGCAACCTTGTTGCATATGAACACACTGACTATGCTGTTGAGTTTAATTAATGCCCCATGTTCCCAAAGCAAGCAGTCTGCCAGCTCCTGGCAGCTGGCCATTAAAAATGTCAGAAAAAGGAGGGGGAAATGGGACACACTTGCCAGTTGGCACTGGGGATTTCCATGGCCAATGGCCAACTGGTGCTATTTGGTTATTTGCCCTGAAATAGGAAACAAGCATTGAAGGAGGAACCTTTGCGATTTGCTTCAGGAATAAATGAATTAATCCTTTGTTAAATCTCATTCACACACTGTCAAATGCACATCTGTCCAGTGTTGGAGGGGCAAGTTGGGAGCCAGTTGTCAATAGGTCTTTTGCATTTGAATGGACGAGTGACTGCCAATTTGTTATGCATAGTGACTATTGAATAAATTGTCCAACACACACACACACACACACCTGCTGTGCCTTTTATCTGCTTCTCTCCAATACATCCTTTCCCTTATCAATTTTGACTTCCCTCTTTGGCAGCTATGGATTTTTCCTTTCTTCCATTTCTGATCTACCTAGAAATGAACAATTTATTTCAAATGACCCCTCTCACTGTTAGGACCACGGCACGGCTGGCCTTGGGAAACAGGATTGTTGGTTAAAATGTACTGTAGAACCAGCAGGGAGAGCACGGGGGCAGAAGATATTGTCTGAACTTTGCCTGCTGGCTTCCCAGGCAAAACTCCCATTGCTGCTCAGTGGACACTGAATAAACAATAGTGTTTCCCCACAGGAGGGCTAGAAAGAGCTGCATATTGCCTGGCCTTAATCACATGACACAGGACCCACTGACTTCAGGAGGTACAACATAAACAGTGGTAGCTTTTTCTTTCCTGTCTCTAGCCCAAAGTAGCAATTTCCCCAACAGACATTAAAACTGGGCCCTCAGTTTTCACTCAGTCAGCTGCTCCTCAACTCCTTTTGGGTGAGTGAAAGCTGAGGAGCTCAGTTTACAATGAGCAAGGTTTCCTAGACTAAGCTCTTCGGGGTGGGGACTGTCTCCTTTATTACATGTTTTGTATGGCGCCCAGTGTAGTGTGATGCGTGGAACTGGAAAAAGGGAACCAAGTTTCAGGAAGGACCTAGTTTGATAGAACACCAGCAAATCGGGGCTACATAGACTGGGGCCAGGTGGCTCACACGCACCCTCTAGTGGTGCAGTATGTAACACTGGCCCCGCAGCTGGCTTAATAAAGAGCTCGTTCCTGCAACTCTGCCACCTCACTTATTGCTAAGGAAACACCTACTACAATGGGGCCCAGATCCATTGGCACTGCTGCAGCACAAATAAATAGTCATAATATTGTAGCCAGACGCCAGTAAAGAAAGGAATTAAATGTGTGTTCCCACTGCTTTATGCCAGCTGCCCTATATGCCTGTGTGAGGGCAGGGCAGCCTACGGCATGCTCTGGGGCAGGAAGAGGATCCGTCCAACACTGGTACATTTGCAGAGTGTCCAAAGAACACTGAAGAATCCCTGAAAAATTTTGGATGTGACTGAAGTTCATTCACAACGTGACAGGTTTCAGAGTAGCAGCCGTGTTAGTCTGTATTCGCAAAAAGAAAAGGAGGACTTGTGGCACCTTAGAGACTAACCAATTTATTTGAGCATGAGCTTTCGTGAGCTACAGCCCACTTCATCGGATGCATGGTAATGAATTACAAAGTGCTGCAGCATAAACAGCATTAAAAATACCCCCTTCCTGGCAATAAATTCCCCAATTAAATTTAGCCCCATGATGCCTGCCACCCACTCAGCGCCCCCATTAGAAGCAATCTGGCCCTGCACAGTAACAAAGGTCCTCCTGCCTGGGTCCGGTGCAGGATCAGGGCCTTGGGCAAGATGCCAAAGAGGGGCCTTTTCCTATTCCACGAAGAAATGCATGCTGCAAAAAATGAAAAAAAGTTAGCAAACATTGTAATTCGGAGACATTCCCTGTACAAAGGGGTTTACCTGATAAATTGCACGTGGACAGGGAGCGATTAAAAAAGAAGATTAGTTGGTTTAGGCATCAGAGTGTGTGTTGCAGGAAAGCAGCTGCATGACTCGGGCTAACACAGCTCTTAGAATGATTGTTGCTGTCTTTCCGCATATTGATATTGTTTTTGTGATTATTTGGAGTGGACCATGTGGATTAAAGCTGGAAGCAAGAGGATTAAAAGATTAAAGGGGGGGAAAAGTGCCGAGAATGCAGATCTGAAGGATATTTCCCTCTTTTTTTTTTTTAAAGATGCTGATAAGCTCTTTAAAAAATTCATGAGGTTTCTGTTTCTCTGCTTATTTATTTGTTCCCCAGGACAAACACCTGAAATACCACATCTCATTTTTCAACATGCCTGAGGGGGAGGGGCCGCTCAAGGCATACCATCCAGACCACTACATTATAAAATGTCAGCATATTCTATCCAAAAAAGCCAACCCCTCCACAGCTTTGGGCCTTGTTAAATAGAGAGGAAAAGTCACCCAAACTCTTGGCTTCCACCAGAATAGAAAACAGGTGGAAGTTTTTTAAAGTTTGGAGTTGTCTTACATGGAATGGAGAGAAGAAAACATCGGGTTAAGGTCTTTGCCGGTGTGAACAGGCTCAGCGGCGTAGAGTTCAATGACATTTTGGTGGTTTACACCAGGAGACAATCTGACCCATTCACTTTTCTGAGGGAGAATACTCAGGGCCAGGCTTTGATACCTTTCCTCACAATGCATCGTGTCTTCCTCCCAGTGAAGACAATCAAAACTTGGTGTTTCCTTTTGAAGAGAAAAATAAAAGCAAACTATGGAAATGCCATTTAATTGGCTTATACCACAGTTCTAGTCTGAAAGGTGATTTTGCAAAAATTGCTTCATATTTATTCTCTCTTGCTGACTCCAGTCAAAAGTGCTCCATTGACAATTACAGCTCTTTTAACTAGAGCTTGGTTAAATTTTTCAGCTGACATCTTTTTCGGTGAAAAATGCAGATTCGGCATCTGTTTGGGGGCCTGCATCATCGCCATGAATAAAGATTCAGCAGGCCAAAATCTGCTCCCACTCCCAGCTGTGCAACCCCATTTCCTTCTAACGCTGATGTCAACTTGTCCCTGCAATCAGACCTTCATTCACAATTCTGTTGAGGCTGCATGAGCAGGAATAGAATCCAGCTCTTTCTCCCAACGTTTCTATTGGCTCTGCGGGGCTAGAAAGGTAACGCAGTTATGGTGTATAACTGGCACTGTGATGCTGACTGGACTTGCACAGGATCCCGTGAGTAAGAAGGAGCTCTTGTTGCACGTCCAAGAAGAGCACCATACTTTCCTCCCTTCACACATTTTTAACGGGCAAATGGTTGTATGTTTTTGAACGGTAAGGAGCAAAGGAAAGTGACACTAATGACATTGAGCTCTTGTACGGCGCTTTCCATCTGTAAATCTCAAGGCAGATCACAAAGGAAGTTAAGCATCGGGAGCCCCGTTTTATAGGTGGAGAAACTGAGGCACAGAAAGGGGAAGAAACTTGCCCAAAGTCCCAGATCAGAGCTGGGAATAACACCCAAATCTGCTGACTCCCAGCCCAGTGCCTTACCCAAAAGACCACAGTACTGCCCCATAGTATAGTCTGAATATCCTTTGTAAAAGATCTGAATTCTTAGTAACCTGATATCTCACCACAGCACTCAGCTATTAAATCCCAGGTGATAATGATCAGATTAATGGATTAGCAAAGCAGGAACTGATGAGGTTCCACTGTGTGTTTTTGCCATATCTATATTCTAATGCTTTTTCGCTGGACAGACTCTCAGTTTCAAATACCAGACATTCACAAGCTCAGGAATATGCTTCCTGAGTACAAGCGGTCTCTAATGTTCTATAAATCATAGAATTCATTGTGGGGAGCACGTAAAGCCATTTTCAAAAAAGCTTTGGTTTGAGGCTACAGTTTCGGATCATTTGTCAGGTTGCCACTGAAACCCTCCAAGGACCTCATGGTGCCAGCCCACCTCAAGCACTGATGGGCAGAACCTTCCTCATTTGGAAATGGAATTAAATAGCCTGTGGCTTTGGACTGTAGTACAATACGTGCGGGGGAAGGAGGGAGATTGGTGCAGTGCTCTTCTGTTCTCTGATGAGACATTAAGTTCCAACAGCACTCTGGGAAGAAAGTCACTCTTGGTACAATGCACACTCTTTCACCATTTATGCCAGGATCTTTTTCCATTAGAAGCCAAAGAATCCCTGATTGGACCCAAAAGGACAATACCTGTTCCACCTCCAGGCCCCACTCAAGATTTGCTTCTTTCTCGATCCTACAGGAAATTGACTAGCTATTAATGCTTAGACCAAAGGGCTGTTTGATATGGTTGATGTATATTTATTTAAGTTACAACAAGGTGTATATAGTATCTAAAATTGTACGTCTCCAGCTGTATCCCTCCCCATCCTTCTCATATGGCTTGTCTAGAGGGCAACAAAATAAATTCCGTGGTACTAAGAGGACATGCCTGGATTCAACCAGTTCACTTTGCTCCTGTGTGATATCCCAGTCACCCTCCCTTTGTCAGTGTTCGTCTTGTTAGACTGGAAGCTCCTTGGGGCAGGGGCTGTCCTTATCTCTGTTTATACAGCACCTAGCACAATTGGGCTGAGTCCTGACTGAGGCCCTCGGGTCCTACTGCAATATAAATAATTAAAAAAACTGAATCAGAGCAACACGGGGTGTCATCTGTAGATAGCAACAACCCTTCTGTGCATATAAACAGAGCTACGTCTGTGCTGAGACATAAGGATGATTATCCCAAGAGAAGTGGTTGGATCCCCATGACATGACTCACTTAAAATGGCTCAGAATTCATAGTTAATCTAGAATCATTCTGTACTGATAGTGGGTGAGGCATGGACAGGACGACCTACTAGGTTATTTCCTTTTCTACTTTCTATGCTCCCTGGATCCTGCTTGGGGACTTTGTGTGTGTATCTACAGTAATACCTACAACTGCTCAAAGACACTGGATGGGTATCCAGCACTTCTCACTTGCAGGATCCCAGTCTAATTTGTCTTTGTCACTATGAATCATTGGCAGCTGTGTTCAGCAGATTGCTGGGGTCTACTGAATGGTCTGTATGGACCTGCAGAGATTGGAGCCAACAGCCATAGTAAGGTTAGTGTAATTGTTTTACCAGGACCCAAGAGACATGTTGTTCACCCCAGATCCCCAAGCTCCCATGTCACTGTTCCATACGTACCCATCAGCACTATGAAAACATTGCTACTGCTGTATAATGGAGAGCTTTGGCAGCTATTTAAGCCGATCATTCTTATAAACCACAGCAGTGTCCTGGCTGCTTTGAAGCTGTCTTAGTGGAACAGGGCTAGGTGGGAATCTGATATCCCCACCATGGAATCAGGCCAGTACACATTGCAAACATAAGTGTCTCCTCTGGCTTCACTAGACACGAGCAGCTGGGGAACGTCCCTCTTGAGCCCTCCTGTTGGTCAAGGCAAGCGCCTTGTAAGTAAGGGGCAAAAGCAGCTTATGTATCCCTGGCTCCAACACGTGACATGGCTGTTTGTATAGCTGGACCGATAGCAGTGAAAACATGCAGCAGAATAGGACCCCCTGTGGCATTAGTATTTGGGGTAGAGACTCCCAAAGAATGGGTCCGGTTTGTGTCGTGTAGGAGCTGGAAACTGATTGACAGGGAAATTTTCAAAGGCACAAATGGGAGCTAGGTGCCCAACTCCCATTGACCTGCAATGGGCATTAGACACCTTCCTGCCTTTGAATATCACCCCCTAGATTAGCGGAAATCAGACGGTTCCGAACAGAAAGTGAATCTCATAGGGAAAGTCTCACAGGCCCCCGGTAAGCGGAGATGGCACAAGGCAAGGTCGCACTGTGGGCAGGGGGAGGAAGGCTGCATGCAGCTGCTCCTACCCTCAGCCAGTGCTTCAGAAGATCTTGCTCCCCAGCTTTCGCAGCAGCGATATTAAATTACGATAATGCACAATGTAATACTGTGACGCCCCCCGATGCATGCCAATTGCACTGATTCGAGGCAAGGCTCCAGAGAACCCATTTTGCTGCTCTTTGTGGTGCCTCTGGCAATCGGCTGATGTTGCCACACCAGAGGAGAGAGTGTTTTATAGCCAGACTCACGTCTTTGCGTTGCAGACATGGGCAGGAAGGGGAGGGGAGGGGCAGCAGTATCTACCACTAGTTAGATTTCCCTGGCGGAGTGAGAAGGCAACTATGTGGTTCTGGCAGAAATCTGACAGTGCCGTCCACAGATCAGCACCTAGCGAGAAAATGGGAGCGCAGTTTTGACTAGCAATGTAGGGCCATTCCAAGCTCTGTGTGTATCTGTACGGGAGGAGGATAAGGGTTGGGTATTTCTGAGTCCATCACACACACTTATACAAAAATAAACCCCTCCTAGCAGTGCAGCTGTATTGGAAAGCAGCAGGAATCTCCAGCATTATCCCAACACCAGATCAGAACACTGAGCCATCCCCGCTGGCAGTAGGCCAGTACCTAAAGCTTCAGAGGGAGGGTAAATAACACCATAAGACACATGGAAAATTGTGAAAAACTCTATAGCAGGGCGATGTGAGGGAATTTCTTATAGTCTCATGTCCTGTATGTTGTTTCTAATAGCTGTTGCCAATGTGTGTAATATAATTTCCCAGGTGCATTGGCATGATCATAGAATCATAGGACTGGAAGGGATCTCAAGAGGTCGTCTAGTCCAGTCCTCTGCACTCAGGGCAGGACTAAGTATTATCTAGACCATCCCTGACAGGTGTTTGTCTAACCTGCTCTTGAAAATCTCCAGTGATAGAGATTCAACAGTCTCCCTAGGCAATTTATTCCAGTGCTTAACCACCCTGACAGTTAGGAAGTTTTTCCTAATGTCCAACCTAGACCTCCCTTGCAGCAATTTAAGCCCATTGCTTCTTGTTCTATCCTCAGAGGCTAAGAAGAACAATTTTTCTCCCTCCTCCTTGTAACAACCTTTTTTGTACTTGAGAACTATTAGCACGTCCCCTCTCAGTCTTCTCTTCTCCAGACGAAACAAACCCATTTTTTCAGTCTTCCCTCATAGGTCATATTTTCTAGACCTTTAATCATTTGTGTGGCACAATACTCCAGCTGAGGCCCTGAGTAGAGTCGAAGAATTACTTCTCGTGTCTTGCTTACAACACTTCTGGCTAATACATCCCAGAAGGATATTTGCTTTTTTTGCAACATTGTTACACTGTTGACTCATATTTAGCTCGTGGTCCCAGATCCCTTTCCGCAGTCCTCCTTCCTAGGCAGTCATTGCCCATTTTGTATGTGTGCCACTGATTGTTCCTTCCTAAGGGGAGTACTTTACATTTGTCTTTATTTAATTTCATCGTATTTACTTCAGACCATTTCTCCAGTTTGTCCAGATCATTTTGAATTATAATCCTATCCTCCAAAGCACTTGCAGCCTCTCCCAGCTTGGTATCGTCCACAAACTTTATAAGTGTACTCTCTATGCCTTTATCTAAATCACTGATGAAGATATTGAACAGAACCGGACCCACAACTGATCCCTGCGGGATCCCACTCATTATGCCCTTCCAGCATGTCTGTGAACTGCTGATAACTGCTCTCTGGGAACGGTTTTCCACCCAGTTTTGCACCCACCTTACAGTAGCTCCATCTAGGTTGCATTTCCGTAGTTTGTTTATGAGAAGGTCATGCCGATCAGTGTCAAAAGCTTTACTAAAGTCAAGATATACCACGTCTACCACTTCCCCCCTAGCTACAAAGCTTGTTACCCTGTCAAAGAAAGCTACCAGGTTGGTTTGACATGATTTGTTCTTGACAAATCCATGCTGATCTTGCTCAGCGGAGCATGATCTTTCACTTGTTGTAACTCTGGTTGTTCATTACCAATCTCCACTCCCCCCGTCCTTTAACTTTGCTGTATTATATTGGCTCTCTCTACCTATCTGCCTATGGTATTTATATAGCACCAGTCACCAGAGGAGACTTAGAGTGAGAGCTGCTTGGGGCAAAAACATGCAATTTTTCACATGCCACCATTCACATCTATCACATTTTCTAAATAGTGACTATACTAAGACACAATGTACTGTATAGCTCCACTTCTGTGCCAACAGCTCCTGATTCTTTAACTCCCATTTTAATTAAAGCTGCATATTAACAGTGACATGCAAGGACTGAACTTCTTTGTAATCTGCCATTTAAAAAACAAATATATCCAAGTTCTCATCTACATGGGGAAACTGACCAACGGAAATATAAAAGTGACTTGGTTTTCAGTATAGCTTGTGTCGTTTTGAAAGCAGTTGAAGCTACCTTGGAAAAAGTCACTTTTATTCTGGGCTAGAGTGTCCCCATGGGAGTAACACTGGCATAGCTATAAGGGTATAATTACACTGCTGTAGGCCTGCTGGCCAGTTTCCCCATGTAGACATGCCCTACATCTTCCTCTGGTGATGGCATTTCCACCCCAAGTGCAGGAACTAGCCTCAGAGTTCACCAGTGGGGCCTATTTCCCACAACACTCTGCTTTGCTTTAAAAATATTAAGATTTTCTCTTTCATTTTGTTTATTTAGCCATGTAACAAGAAATTAGATCATTGGACTAGGAGCCAAGACGACTGGGTCCTTTTCTAATGTACATTTGCTAATCTCTGTGAGATGCTTAGATACTGTGGTGACTGGGACTGCGTAAGTACCTTGAAACATAGACATTGATGATTCTGCCACTGACTCAGCGTGTGGCCTTGGGTAGATCCCTTACTTAACCTTTCTGTGCTGTATCTGTCTATAACCTGTATACAGAAATATTTGCCTACATCACATGGGCATTCTGAGGCTTAATTAATGTTGGGAAAATGTTCTGAGCTCCTTGGATGAAGCGTTCATAGGTTTAAGGCCAGAAGGGATCACTCTGATCATCTAGTCTGACCTGTATAATACAGGCCATAGAATTTCCCTATATAATTCCTGTTTGAATTAGATCCGATCTTTTAGAAAAATAATCCAATCTTGCTTTTAAAATTGACAACAATGGAGAATCCATCATGACCTTTGGCAAAGTGTTCCAATAATGAATTACCCTCACTGCGAAAAATGTGCATCTTATTTCCCTGATATAAAGGTGGTCTAGCTGCACATATTTTCGTTATGTTTTATACTGTAATATAGTGTTGAAAACAAATATTAAGATCCCATTTTACACATTGGCTTTTTGATCTTGTGACACTTCTTTTCTCTTTGAATTATTTTCTTTGTACGAAAGTTAGTTACTGTTCTGTGGGTCTCTAACTAGTCATTGATTCTCTGCTGATCAACATCTACTCTGAAGTTTGATACCGTTTCTTTTACAGCACATTAATCAGGGCATTGCCTGCCAATGTCACACATAAAGGAGTCCTGTTAAAGCAGCCACTTGCGTGTGAGTGGCACTTCTCCAAGGCAGAGCAGTTTGGGGAGGAGTCTGTGGTTCTAGGCTGGAACTCATTAATAAGCCCAACGTTCTTTCCTTGGCAGAGAAAAAATGGCCCCTTAGTCCTGTGCTTTGCTACAATGTTCGTTGAACCTAATTATGACATTTTCTGATGAAAGAGTAATTTCAGGTTGCAGATTTTGGAAGGGCACTTGGCTTTACGGGGCCCTTGTTCATTTCTGAGTAACGGTGGGTGTATTCCCCCTTTTGTGCTGCTCCCTTAATATAATGGGCCAGATTCCCCCTTCGTGTAGTTTCACCGTGTGCGTATATAAAATTCCATGGCACTTGCCTGGTATATCTTGTCGCTGCTACTTAGCCCCTTTCCTTACAAGAAACCAGTGTCTTTCTCTCCCATGGTCTTCCTTTGTCATTCCTCAAGACGCCACTGGTGGCTTAGTCCCATTCGAAAAGAGACAGTGCCATACACTGGCTAATCTAGGACTCCAATGCTGATTGCTGCATACCCGTGTTTGAACAAGGGGTCTGGGTCTGGTGGTGTTTCTCTGGTTGGCTTCCAGCATCAGTTTTCCATGTGTACCATGAGACCTCTTGGCAAGCTTTACTACTTCATCCACTGCCCTGGATCAGTCTATGATGTTGGGAGATGTTAGAGATGCCGTGTGAAATTCGCAATGTCTAGGCACTGCTCATATCCCGCGTAAATCCTGCTTTGAGGCCCATGCAGTGGTGGATTAGCCACTGGGCCAACAGGACCCATGCCCAGGGGCCTCCGCCAACCGGGGGGGGGCCCGGAAAAATGGGCGCTCCCGCGCTCCGACCCACTCTGCCCAGTGCTCCTGCCGGGGAGGAAACCCTTAATCCGCCTCTGGGTCCATGCACCTTGTGCTGACCCTCTTTACAAGGGAGAATTACACCTTCAGTGACTTGTTTAGTCTTCCAGAATTTCCCTGCCATCCCCTGAGCCTGGGCTCAGCAGCTGCTCAGCATCTCTCAGGATCCAGGCCCTAAACTGTATTGTCCTGTAGGGCTGGGGAATGTGCTAGGACCGCAGGAAGACAAGTCAAGTCAAGGCTTCAGGCTGTTGGCGGCTGCTGGAGCATCTTTCTTATTAGAACTGTGCTGGTGAGAGAGGGGAAAGGTCTCCCACTTACTGCTCCCTGGGGGTGGCTCTTTCCTAAAGAGATGACAAAGTTGGAGAAGAGAAACAATTTTTGTCAAAGGACAGAGGGGCCAGATGTGCACACAGGACATTCATGGGGATATAATGGCAGAAGTTGGCTAGGAAAAAGTCCCCTTGTGTATATGTCCCTGCCAGTATATTGTGTTAGGTCTTTGTCCACTCTAACATGGAATGACCGAGAGACGTGCTATTAGGACTTTTAATATTAAAACAAATAGTTGAACTTGTAAACAGGGAAGCCCGAGCTGATTATCACCGAGAGGTGAATAACAAGGCAGGAGAGAGGCTAGTTCATTTTTTCCAGTCTCTGACATTGTCTTCTGACACCTGCCGTGTCACAAACGATCCTGCTCTTCCGCTGCCTGCAGGAGGCCAAGAATTGCCAACTTGAATTAAAAGCTTTGCCCCCCAGAGCCACTGAACAATTTCTTCCTGGTGAGAATTTCTTCCTGGCCTGGGAACTTTCAGGCTTCAGGGCAGTAGCGCTGCTCAAGGGAACAAGCTTTCTTGTCAGACTGCCATCGCGAGGGTGAGAGAAAGCGAGGTCGATAGGGGAATGCATATAGTCAGAGGCTCATTCAGAGAGCTGAAAAATTACATCGGGAAACTAGCTCTGCTCTCTAATCTCCGCGGCAAAGGGTCTGACAAGAACACAACTGCAGGAGCAGCAGATACGCAGGGGAATAAATCACCAGCATGGAGCCAAGTCTCAGTGCATTCTCAGGCACTGCATATTTTATCAACAGCCAGGTCACGCATGATTAAATATTTGTTAGGCAATGATCTATATTGAGCAAGGCCTCCTGAAAGGAATGCAAAGTGCAAGCCGTCCCCAGTGACAGGACTGAGCCCAGACTTTAAGCAAAGGGTAGTTTCACAGATGGTAAATCACAGACGGATGGAGCATATGACAGCGTTGTAAACATGCAGGAATCATTTGCCTACCACTGGCCATGGACGGGTTGCCCACTCCGAAGCAGGCAGGCCCAGCCGGCTGGGTTCTCTCGGGCTACAAGCTACAGATGGAGTAGTGGCAGATTTACAGCAAGATGGTGCTTTTTGTTATTTCTGTTCCCTGCTGTCCCTCTGGCTGGGGCTCAGTAGTAAAGCTGCACCTAGATCATGTAACAAAGTAATCGTACCTAAGGGCCAGGCACAAATGGATCCCCGTCGTTATGGTGCTGCACAGCCCCAGAAAAGCAGACGCTGCCCCAAAGAGCTTCCGGGTTCAATAGACCCGACTCGGGGTGAGGGAAGGGGTCGAACCCCCCACCAGAGTGAACAATGGGATGGTGGCAGATGTTATGTTAGTTCCTTGATTTTTTGTTTATTTGTTAATTGTGGGGGGGTTATTTAGGAGGGGCTCAGCTAAATGGGGAAAAAAGAAAGGGAGAGGTCCAACAAAGGCTATTAGCCAAGATGGTGAGGGACACCACCCTATGCTGGGATGACTTTAAACCAGAAGTCAGGAGGCTGCCGTGTTCTGTACACTCCCCCTGAAGCTCTGGAATTGGCCACTGCCAGAGGGGATACTGGGCTAGATGGATCGTTGGTCTGTCCCAGCATGGCAGCGCTTCTGTTCTTATGGATTAATGTTAGCAGGACAAGTTTTGCTGTCCTCACGCGAGCACAAGTCCCAGTGACTCGGATGAGAGTCTAGCAGCCTGGCAGCGCTTGCCTGAAACACCCTCCGCACCCAGACCTGTTAGTTGCAGTTGGAGCTGCTGCAAAGTGTTCTGCAGAGGGTTGGAGGTCATCGGCTTGTTACCCCACCCAGAGCCAAGGGACGTGGGACAGTTCTCGTCGAGCACAGGGAGTTTAGCTGAAGCTAGGGCTGCAGAGCTTGGTCGTATAATCATGTTTATATCGGCATGTAAATTAAGAAGCATACTGAAAGGTGAAATAATTTAACTCTATTTTGTTTCCTGATTTCAACATCTCCATTTAGCATTTACTGATTAATTAACTAGACACTCACTGATCATCTGCTAATCAATGTAAATTGTTAGTTTATCCAGATGAACATGGTGGAAAGCTACATATACTGCATTATTCCCATTGTGTGGCATGTCTCAGGAATGCAAAGCAAGGGATAGATTCGATTCCCAAAGACCTTTCCTTTGCGGGGTCGCATTCAGCTCTGCTGTCAAGTCTAATGCAGGCACTCGTGTACGACAGACTCGGATTTATGGGGTGGTTCACCCATGGATCATTACAAGAAACAGGCTTACCTAGCCACAGATTTAAGGTAAGCCTATTGCTCTGCAGAACTGCACAGATCGAGCTCATCCACTGAATTGTATAGTTTCAGAGCTGATGGGATCGGCTTCCATTAAGGCTTAATCCCATTCATATATCAAGCCTAGAAACTCAAATGAAAAACTTCAGAAATCCCCACTCCGTGGCACTTGAACGTGTTTCCAGATCTTCCCGCTGGCATCTCCTGTGACCTCTCAAACGCAGGAGGCTTAAGAGCTGAGGGTATAAGAACTGTTTTCTTCTGTTCCCGGCCCATGCAACTAAAAGCTAAAGAGAAAGTGTAGCCCACTGGTATGTGTGTGTTACAGCTCCCCCACTGTGCTGATTCACGGGGGTTCTGGGTTGTTACAGCCCCGAGTCACTGAACCTTGGCTCCTTAGCTCAAGTGGGAGCAGCTTGTGCTCGTAGCTCTGGGGGTCCTCAGTTCACCCCCAGGGTGTCAGCCAACAGGGTGGTGGTTAAAAAAGAACAAGGAGTTTTGTGTCATGTTGCACAATACACCAAAGAGTTAGCAACTTTAGTGCTTATTTTTTTCAGAATAATGGCACGTTTATTTGCAGTTTTCAATGCATCACCTTGAATCAGTTCATTCGTTCCCTTTGTGCGTAGCATGACTGCTCGCTCTGCCAGTACAAGATGCATGAAAATACAATAAAGTTTTGTTTATTTGTTCCTGTTTTTCATATGCTCTCTGTGTAATCTACAGAGGTGCTTTACAGCATTATGAATCATGGAGAGTTTTATAGTCTTGTTTTTTTCACTAGAGATCTTCAGTGCGAGTATAAAAATGATGTCACCAGTATAACTTGGAGCAAGAAGCTCAGCCTGCTCCCAGCCCCAGGGAGCTCTGCGTTTGGTGGGATGGACTATGGCTCTTGTCCCAAAGGCCTGATCTGCAAAACCTTTACTCACGTGAGAAACTGCTTCATCTACACCAGGAATCCATTCAGTCAATGGATGGGCCTGATTCTAGCTTCACATCTAGTTTTACATCACTGTAACTTACTCTTGATTCACACCAGTGTGAGATCAGGCAGGACCAATAGGACCATATGCTTAAGCTGGGTCCCTAATGGAAAAACCTACTGTATATTATGTGTGTCCTTGTTTCTGGTCAATGCCTATCTCTTTGCTTGGTTAACTCAATACACACCGCGACAGGTAAACTCCCAACTTGCTGTGTATACCTAATTCCACTTCATACTAATGGACTGTGAGTTGCACACAGTACATCTGTTTTAGGAGTCTCTAAGGTAGCAGACAATTCTGTGCATCGTGAAGCAACAGAATCCCTTCATGTAAATAGACCTTTACCAGGTGATTGCTAAACAATTTGTGTTTAATATTGCGGAAGATACAGAGGTGCAGTAGTACACATCACTATGCATGGATGGCACAAATTTGCTCCCCATTCATGGAGTACAACTGCTCCTGTTTTTTTCTTCTGTGATCCCCCAAGCTGAATATACTCTATGTATCCACCAGCACCTCCCCTTGGCAAAGAGCAGCCCGTTCTGGGGCCGAATCCATCCAGCCTCATTCTCCATGGGCAGGGGCTGTCCTTAACTCTGTTTATACAGCACCTAGCACAATCATGGAGTAGGACCCAGTCCTGATTGATGCCCTGGGGTCCTACTCCATGATGGGAGTCACCCCCTCTTGGCAGCCAAAGGCATTTTTACAAGGCTGAAATGAAAACAAACTGTGAAATGGGCAGGAGCCTTGGCTGTTTGGCTACATTTAAACCCTTTGGAGGCTGTTGCTCTGGAAGGAGATGGCCTCACACATATGATTACCTGAAATCTATGTTCAGACAAGTCGAATCCACCTTAAAGATAATAAAGCAAGATTTAAGGCTTCTGTTTGTCCTTCACCTGCCTCCTTCTCTTCTGTTACTTTCTGCACTCTCAAGACCTACTTAAGGCACTTCAGTCCATAGATAATGAACACAATAAATAATAATTATGGCCCTTCGTGTCAATGGGAGCTCTGCATGGGCTGGTGTACTTAAAGCAAACCACACAGTACAATCTGCATCACTATAGGGCCCAGATATGGTAATTATAGGAACTCAAAGCCTCTGGAGGAAAGCAGTTACCATGCTTCTTCTTGATCCATATAAGAAACCTAAAACACAAAATACCCGAAGGTTCTTGATTGACATTAAAATAACAGAACAAGGCGTTGATGAATTTAATGGTTAAATCCTGACATTTTCCTGTTTTCAGGTTCTGGTTTAAAAAAAAGAGCCGTGCACACACACTCACGTAAAGCAATGTAAACCAAACTTAATGGGAGCAATACATCTCTCCTGGGATGGAGAATTTACATGCAAAGGTTCAGCCCAGAGTACATTTTGACAATTGAGCTACAAGTAAATGAAAAGAAGGGTTTGTAATAGAAACGGCTAATTGCGGCAGGCCGTTACACAGAAAAAAAGTGGTGAAAGAAGCCCATCTTGTGGTGAACGATGCTCTCCATTAAATAAGCTAAGAACGTGACATTCAAATCAACCTCAAGGTAAAAAAAACTGTTGTTTCCTAGACAAGTTCATGCCCACTTCATGCAGGTGCAAATTATCAGTAATTTTACATCTGATAATGCTGGCCATAGGACCAGGGAGGGCTGATGTAGGAGCCAGAACAAGCTATTCCCGGGGGAGTTAGAAAAGTAACAACACGGATCTGTATATATGTATGGTGGGACTTTGCACTGGAGGACCTTGAACTTATAAATGAGCACTCCCCAGTGCCCTCCGAGTAAGGTATTAGTATCACCTCTTTACATACGGGGGCATCTGCTTAAAGGACTTGCCAAAGTCACACAGTGAGTCAGTGGTGGAGACAGGACTAACAGCCAGGAGTCACGCGCCCAGTCTTGTGCTCTAATCACTAGACCGCACTCCTCCTTATCATTTGAACTTGCAAGGTGACTCTAGAAAGTCACTGCCCGAGATCAAGGAGAGGACCCCACACGTTCATTTTTACAGAGGCGCTTTTCCAGCTAGAACGGCACACTGGGCCAAATTCAACCTGGGTGTAAACAGATGCACCTCCATTCACTGCTGTGCCCACTCTCACCAGGGGCTGAGTATGGCTCTTTATGAACAGTGGGTGTTGGGGGGTGGGGAGGTATTAGCATTACTCACTTGGAAATGAGCAACAGAGCCCTACAGTGATGCAGCTCTCTTGCAAAAGATGACTTGGAGACTTATGCAGATAACTCCTGTTAATGGTAATGCATCGGGGGAGAATAAAACTGGTAAAGTCTAGGGGCACTTATTCCTGTCTTTTAAAAAATGAATATTTCAGCCATTCTCCAACATGACAAAAGCCTACGGTACATTGCAAATTAACAGCCAGTAAAATTCCACTTGGTTAATAAATGAAGACACCATTTCCAATAGGAATTACAAAACGGTACCCAAAGCTACTCCATTTCAGCCCCCTAGCTCATTTGTACAACAAAGCAAGAGCTCTGGGAAGGCAGGGTTAAGACAGGAAATGCCAGGAGTCCTATAATGCCAGCTGTGCTAACAGGCTCCTCAGTCCTTATCACCAGCCGGGCTGGTCATCTTCATTCTAATTAGATTCCTGAAGAGATCCATTATCTTTTTCGCTTTCTCTCTCTCATTCACACATGAATGTAATCCTGGGAAATGTTTCCCCCTACCTCTGCACGACATCCCAACCCAGCACTATACAGCAGAGCAAGGTGTCCTGTTTATCCATTTTCGTTTCTTTGCCAAAATTACGTGGCAGCGTGGTCCAGGGGGTAGGGCCCTAGACAAGGAGCAAGGAAATCTGGATTCCCTTCCCAGTGCTGCCGTGTGTCTTTGGCAATTCACGTTCCCCGATCTGGGCCTCAGTTTCCCCAGCTGTGAAAGCACTTTGAGACCTACGCTAGATGAGAGCTCAGCTTTATTTCAATTGTAGCTATCTACCTAAAATTTCCCCGGGTTTTAAAAGCAACGAACCGCCTAAGACGCTCACAGGCCAAACGTCATCCCTTAACTCCGTGACACTCTTTGCAGGTCATTCGCTTAGCTCTGAAGCTGGAAACAAGCCCTCACAGGGTTGCTACGCCATAAAAGACAGGAGGCCGCTGGCACATCTGAAGAAGCCAGGAAATACGGTTTCTCCAGACATTTTCACCTGCTGCACACGTGAACTGCAGTAACAGTGTCTACTCCACCTCCGGACCGCCCCTCTCTTCAAACCCGCCCCTGCCAGCCATAAAAGTCCAGAACTGTCTTTGCTCAAGGACATTTCTCGCCTTTTCCGAGTTCTGCGTGTGGGGTGTGTTCAGTGTTACGTAACTGTAGTAATGCGTGCTAAAACTCAATACCCTATTGTTAACCCGAGTGCAGCATTATCAGCTGGCCGGTCCATGTGCCACTTCGCCACAGCCTCTGCCCCTTGGCAAGGTTAGAGATCCCAGGCTTCCTCTGGCAGGGAAAATACCAATACTCGAATAAAGGTCTGACTGAGAGGTGCTGGGGATGACATGGCTGGGAGCTGTAGCTGATGGATGCAATGCAGTTCGGAGGGGGAAGAGCGAGGGAGAACTCCGAGCCCCTTTCTCTCCCTAAAGTCAAAACCTTCCTTGGCTTAAAAGGGGGAGATGCAAGTTAATGAACACGGGATCTTGACATTTGTAGTGCCTCTGTGAGCCACGAACAGCTGCTTAGTTCCACCCCAGAGATAGCTGCATTTCAACGATGGGTGAAATGATTCCTTAATGTACGTTGGACCAAATCCTGAGATCTTCACTCTGATTTTTCTCAGTTGTTATTCAAGCAAAATTCCCATTGACTTTAATTCATCTTCTGCATGTGTAAGGACTGCAGGCTTATAAGAATTGAAGGGCTTTTTCTTCCCTCTGGATGAACGGTGCTATATACTGGCCCCAATGAAGTCAATGGGAGCTTTGCTTCTGAATTCAACAGATTCAGAACTGAACCCCTTTAGAGTAGCATTATTCTCATCAACACCTGTAGACTCCAGAAACCCAATCACTTGAGGACGTTTCCTTGCAGCAGTACACCAAGCTAAAGTATTTAAGAACAGCAGTGTCTTCAGTGAACGTTACTGTATGTTCCTTTGCTGCAAGTTACTGCTGATAATATTCCACGTCAAATTCTGATTCCTCTCTCGCTTCTGTGCCTCCTTCCATGCCAAATCCCTGGACCCTTGGGTACTTTCTGGACAGTGAATACCCGCAGACTCTCCTTGCATTACCACCGTAAAGAGACCGCATGGGACCTAGTGCTCACACTTGTAACAATAGGGCCTGCCTCTTTAAGGGTCAGGAGGCCTTGGGCCAACCATCCCCGTTCAATTAGCCCCACCCACAACACCTGTGCAGGGTGTGGGATTTAGAAGGAGGAAGATCCGGCAGTTGGAGCACCCGGTCGAAAAGGGATCCTGGCAGCGCTGGTCAGCACCGCTGACCGGGCCGTTCACTGTCCGGTTGGCAGCGCAGTGGGGCTGGCAGGAACCGCTGCGCCAGGTGGGATGAGACTCGATTGTTGGGTTGACCAGAGTCCAGGTACCTACTGATGGATAGGCCCCTGCAGCCAGGACCTGCCTGTAAGGAAGGGGGCTGGATGCTGAGCCCGGCGGGGCCAAAGATACCCGAGTTTTGTTTTTACTGGAATTTGGCTTCAAGGCTCCATTACCCCCCGAGGGACTGATCTGTCTGGGATTGACTGGCCACCTCCCATCGATGGTGGGAGCAGGCTGAAATACTGCAGCACTTGCTGTAGCAGGTTTCAGAGCAGCAGCCGTGTGAGTCCGTATCCGCAAAAAGAACAGGACGTGTGGCGCCTTAGAGACTAACCCATTTATTTGAGCGTGAGCTTTCGTGAGCTACAGCTCACTTCATCGGATGCATCACGAAAGCTCCTGCTCAAATAAATTGGTTCGTCTCTAAGGCGCCACACGTCCTCCTGTTCTTTTTGCTGTAACAGGCGCTCTGAGATGGTGAGGCTTGTACAGCATTCCCAGCTCCACAGCGGGGTCTGTAGTTGTTAATGGCACCGCGGCTGCGGTTACGGTAGGCCGCGCCTTTTGACCCGCCAGACCCCAGAGTGCCTCATTAACTCCAGGCCGATCTCTGCAGCCCTGACTCATGCAGGGGTCTCATTGGAGTCAGTGGCTGTTTTGCCTAAGCAATGATTAAGTAAAGATTGTGGGATTTGTGCCCTTTTCCCCCATCCCTGAATTGAGCCCATGGAACTTTAGCAAAAGCTCACAAGCTGTCAAGGTTCCTCCCCCACTCTGAACGCTAGGGTACAGATGTGGGGACCTGCATGAAAAACCTCCTAAGCTTATCTTTACCAGCTTAGGTCAAAACTTCCCCAAGGTACAAAATATTCCACCCTTTGTCCTTGGATTGGCCGCTACCACCACCAAACTAATACTGGTTACTGGGGAAGAGCTGTTTGGATGCGTCTTTCCCCCCAAAATACTTCCCAAAACCCTGCACCCCACTTCCTGGACAAGGTTTGGTAAAAAGCCTCACCAATTTGCCTAGGTGACTACAGACCCAGGCCCTTGGATCTTAAGAACAATGAACAATCCTCCCAACACTTGCACCCCCCCTTTCCTGGGAAATGTTGGATAAAAAGCCTCACCAATTTGCATAGGTGACCACAGACCCAAACCCTTGGATCTGAGAACAATGAAAAAGCATTCAGTTTTCTTACAAGAAGACTTTTAATAAAAATAGAAGTAAATAGAAATAAAGAAATCCCCCCTGTAAAATCAGGATGGTAGATATCTTACAGGGTAATTAGATTCAAAAACATAGAGAACCCCTCTAGGCAAAACCTTAAGTTACAAAAAAGATACACAGACAGAAATAGTTATTCTATTCAGCACAATTCTTTTCTCAGCCATTTAAAGAAATCATAATCTAACACATACCTAGCTAGATTACTTACTAAAAGTTCTAAGACTCCCTTCCTGGTCTATCCCCGACAAAGACCAGCATATAGACACAGACCCTTTGTTTCTCTCCCTCCTCCCAGCTTGTGAAAGTATCTTGTCTCCTCATTGGTCATTTTGGTCAGGTGCCAGTGAGGTTACCTTTAGCTTCTTAACCCTTTACAGGTGAGAGGAGCTTTCCCCTGGCCAGGAGGGATTTCAAAGGGGTTTACCCTTCCCTTTATGTTTATGACACAAGCAGAGGAGCAGGAGGTGAAGTTTGTGGTTCTGAACTATTTCTAATTTAAACAGAAGGGATGATTTTATTTATTATGTTCTCCTAGGGAGGCTGGGATACTGTTTTGCTTTATCAACCTAAATTTCCCAGCCTGCCTTTTCCTGTAGAAGGTACAAAAGGTTCCTCACCTACACCAGGAAAAGAGGAGCGCTGATTCCCTCTAAATGCTGAGTGACAGAAAGTGCTAGGAAAACAATGTGGCCTGAGGACGGTGTTCAGAAGAGACAGACTTTGTGCCTAATACCCTTCTCCCAATTTCTCTTAGCAGCCTGGGGGGTGGAAACCTAAGGCATTTTTATTCCTGATGTTTCAAAACATGTTTGCCTGGATCTAGACCGTGATCCTCACTTGCCCGGCACCCCTGCAAAATAGGCCAAAATTGGCAGAATTGCTCAGGAAAATTCTCTACCAGGGCCCAAGAATGCTAGCAGAATTCCCTGGGCTGTCTTGTAAAATTTCTGTTGGCCCTGGCATCAGACACCTTGGGAATCAATGCAGGCCTT
This sequence comes from Lepidochelys olivacea, assembly GCF_965140295.1. NCBI lineage: Eukaryota > Metazoa > Chordata > Testudines > Cheloniidae > Lepidochelys > Lepidochelys olivacea. Next base: position 30,382,771 of record NC_140425.1, on the reverse strand, counting down.
GCAGACAATGGAGGGATAAGACTTAGACTTAGCTATACGAAGACACAAGGAATTACATCTCAGCAAGAGGTACATTTGTATTAATCCTAAAAGCCTACAATTGCATAGCTCAGCTCCTGGTGCATGATCAATAATGCATTACTGATCACTGTGCTCGCTCAGGAGAAGAGGGGCTGAGTGAAATCAATGTGTTTCAGTTTGTCTGGTATTGAAAGCGATCCCGCATGATCAATACTGTGGAGAGCACAGGCTTGGCAAAAGCAGCCCTAAAAGATCTCACCCCATTTTGGTGTGATCCTCGACGATGAGTACAGGGAAGGAACTGAGCAGGGCACAAGAGCAGGGGCCAGGTGACTCACTGGCGTAAAGCCACATAGCTCCACTGATGTCCGTGGACTTTGATGCCAAGTTCCACCAGTTGAAGGATCTGGCCCTTGTTGGGCTAACTCCGGTGTCCTCGTTAAATCACAACTGAGCTGATTACAGTCTGACATTCCCCTGTCACTTCAATGGGCTAAATTATTCTTCACTTCCCCTCCTAGAACAATTCACCCCAGAGGTGGCTGCAATCCAGGGCTGAGTGGGATGGCCCCTCTTTACGTGTATGTTCAGTAGCTAAAGCACCCTGAGACCTACTTCTTCTGGATGGCAGATATTTTTCATTATTAGCAGTGTATAAATGGGGGGTTATTTTAGTTAAATTTAAATAACACCCTTCTTTTCCTAAACAGAACTTTCCACTGGGGACCGCCATGGCCTGGAAAAGTGGCCAGTGCCGTGATGATGGCCACAGCACAAGTGCCTAGATACAGATCCCCCCACGCCAGAACTCACCTTTGTGGCTCTTGCAGCTTTACACATATAGGCCATTGCAAGTTGATTTTTTTCCTTCCCTGCCACCTGTGTCATTTGCATTTGCTAGAATGGTACCAGGAGCCTGGGTGAGCTGTTCCAACGCTAATGCCAGGGGAAGAAAAATTCCAGTGCCTCTTACGAAATCCAGAGATTGATTGGTAACTGAAAAACCCAGCGAATCTCCGCCACCACAAAATGCCTGCTCCTGACTCTAATATAACTCCTCAGCCTGGGGAGTGGATTTTCTCTTCCTCTGTACATTTATTTGCATCATCAGCTGCAGCGTCTAGTTCTTTATGTGGTTTTGTTCCCTATGCCCTACCGCCTAGGAGCTTCACAGATAGATCACGGAGAAAAGCTGTGCTGAACGGAGGCTTCTCGTCCCAGTGCAAAGCTAAAATGCTGCAGCCCTGGACGGGTAAGGATGGATCCATAGTCTTATTTCCCAGCTGCCTGAGGAAGTCACATAGATCGTAACAAATTTATGGCTGCCTAGGACTTCATGGCTAGAGTGCGGAGAATCCTTCTCTGAAAGCACAGCTCGCTGTCCCTTGACACAAGGGAGAATCATCCCTTGGTATTAGCAGAATATGGTTTATGGCACCCAGTGAAGCAGTTCTGTTTATATCCAGTAGGTGGCAGTGGTGTGCATACACACCCATTTCACACCATACTCCCCTATGCGGAGCTTGCCCTCAAGGAGCTGAGGTTCCCAGGAGTTCAAATCCTACTTCTGACCTCAGTGAAATGAACACGTGGCTACTGTAGGACCGGTAGGGGCCAGCTGAGCATCTCATCCAGCCAGGATTGGCCGTGACAAAGAGTTGATGGCTGTTTGGATGCCTGTGTGCAATGAGTTGGTTGGAGCTCAGTCCAGTCTCGCTGCAAGACATGGGGCTAAATGGCACATAGAGTGAGCCAGCCTTGTGCATGCGGAGCAGGTCCTTCCAACGTGGGCTGCCGGGAGGCTGGCCGAGTGGGGTGGGCAGGAGCTCGCATTGCTGTTCTGCGTTTGACAGACTCCAGGGCCCTTCCCTGGCACCAAATTGCAAAACCCCACCACACTGCTGGGTACTCAATAGGTTTGGTCATTAATAGTAAAGGGGGGATATTTGAATGGCTGATGGGCTAGTCCTGCATCAGGGCAGCCACTGAGCTACCCAGGCACACTGAGGATGGGCAAGGGAGTGAGAGGCCAACGGTCTTCTGTGTTTGTACAGCACCTAGCACCTGGGGGCAGGAGTGCGACTGGTGCCCTGCGGGGCTGTTCATCAGTCTCCTCCTCCTCATTATTCACCTGTCAGAGCTGGTTAAAAAGGGGCAGTTCTTGTTTGCAGGATTTTTTTTAAACTCGCCTTTCCCAGCCCCCTCCCCCACCCTTGTGGAAATTTTGCGAGTTTGCAATGGGGAAAAACTGGCATCCAGAAAAATGTTGGGTTTTTCAAACACCATGCTGGGTAAAACTGACGACTTTGTGCTTTAAAAAGAAAGAAAGATTTTAGCAAGAGTAGTTTTACTCGAAAACCAGGAAAATCTGCATTTTTTGGTGAATAAAATGCGATGAAATAAAATAAGAAATAAAATGGAGTGGGGGCTGTATGTTTTGATGAAAAAAAATCTACCAGCTCCCCGCCTTCTTTTGCCATTTGATAACCCCTCTATTTCCCCCATCGAATCCTGGCTTTTAAGGCCATTAACTAATCTAGTTCAGGGGTTCTCAAACAACCTTGTGATCCCTGAGGGATCACGACCCCCAATTACATGGGGAGGTCACGCGCTATCAGCCTCCACCCCCAATCCTCACTTCACCTCCAGCATTTAAAATAGTGTTAAATATTTTTAAAATGTGTTTTTAATTGATGGGGGGGGTCACCCTCAGAGGGTTGCTACGTGAAAGGGGTCACCAATACAAAAGTTTGAGAACCACTGATCTAGTCTGACCACCTGGCGAGCACAGGCCACATAATTTCACCCAAGTACTCCTGTACGAGACCCCCCTAACTTATTTGCCAGACTGCGCTGTATTTCCTCACCATCCTTCCTCCCCTCCCCGGAGACACTGCACCCCAAAAGCATCAGTCAGACGTCAGCAGGGCTTTCTGATCCCGCGTCTAAACTGAATGGCAGCTTGCTCGTCAAAGAGCTGGCAGGTCAGTGGGTTTCATGGGTACAGCCTGACAGATCCAGAGGAAAAAACTGCCACCCAAATGCCCGGCCCTTCCTTGAGAAATAGCGCTGACTGAAGGCCCAACCGAAATCTGCCCCCGCCTCCAGCCCTCTGCTATCCATTTGCAAACACAATTGATTAGTGGGTGATCTATCACTTCTCCACTGGTTGGCCCAGGAGACTCAATTAATTTGTTTCTGTCAGCGGAGTGGTGTTGATGGTGACCCGGTGCTTTACTTCCCTCAACAACAATGCATTGCTCAGGCGGACCCGGGTGATCAATATGGAACTCGTCGATAATGCCTCTGCATAACCTACAGCTACACTTAGATACAGTTTAATAAGGCAATTGCTCAAAGCAGCTCATCTAACCATTTTTTATTGGGCAGGGACGCTCATATTTCAGTGTCCGTTTCTGCCTGGGCTTTTGCATGCTGCATAATCTGGGTTTATTATTTCTTTCTGCTGTTTACATTTTCTCATTTATGTATTACAGATGAGCTGTGCGCAGCGCTTCGGCTGTACTGGCTTCTCCCCTCTGGTAAAAGGAAATTAATCATTGGCTTTAACACAAAAGAAGGGGGGACCCTTAGTTAACAGCTCCAATTTCCCAGGCTGTTCTCGTCACTTGAAAACAGCATTTAATTTCAAAAGCATGCTCCGTTCCGCTACGGCTGACAGCCCCGCATTGGAGGCAGGGCCTGCTGCGTGAAAGGCACATGCCCTTAGATCTTATTCTGTCTGTTGATCCAACTGAACCAGGATTTGGCCTTTAGAGCACAGTCATCTCTCTGCATGGGCTTTTTTGCTCTCTTTTTTTGCTGTGCTGCTGTTTGTACTGGGCCTAGACGCTCGTGGCTAATGCAGATGGTGCGGTGTGTAGTATAGGGCTTCCTCAAGGGAACTGCATTTTCATCTGCAAGGGTCAAATCCAGCCCCAATTCTGGGGGCAGCAGAGGTCGGTGTGATTCTGCAGTGCAAATGAATGGGTTAGATTCCAGGGGGCTGGGAGCAACATTCTAATCACACCCAGAGCAGAGTGGGCAGGCTGAAAACAATGGCTGGAAGAGAAGGATGGATTTGTTCAGTTCACCCCAACAGACTGTTAATTCTGAAACCTAATGAGCACATTTTACATGTCATCCACTGTTAACTATTTCATTAGTGATCATCCTTACCCTCATACAACTACCTTGGCCTCTTTCACATATCAGTCAGGACCTCCAGTTTATTTTTCATCTGAAATAGTAAGTGAAGTCATGGTGCCAGGAGGGAGAGAACACAGACTGGGGAGATAGTTAGAGGAATAATGATGTGATGAGAAAGGTATTTTGTACAAAACTGCCCGTCTCACTGTGTGGCTCAAATTTTCTCCTGGTTTGGTGGGGTCATTACAATGGAAGCAGCACTCGGACAGGAGTCTCGGGTGCGAGAGAGAGGCTGTGAGTGGAGGATAGATGGCACCTGCCGTGAGAGAGGGCTGGCAGGAAGATGAAGATGGATGCTCGTTTGCTTGCAATGTATCTTTTATCCACCAGATATGTATTCACTCTTAGGCCAACAGTGTTTTCCAATGCTTTGGAAATCAACCTAATTCATCATTCTTTGTACTTTTGATTCATCTTTCAGGCAAAACAAGCAGCTTTAAGATGTACCAAAAAAAAAAAAGGACTCCACTTATAGCCTTGAGCATCACAGCTCGGTTCACCCTGCCCCTGTGAATCCCTCAGCCCCTTATCAGACGCCGACTCCTCCTGGTACAGGGTCTGCCTTGCACACAAGCAGCCCCATGAAGTCAAGTCTGTGTTTAAGCTCAAAGTGCCGGATAGTACCATTACATCCCTGTGGAATCTCACTCAGATATGGACATTTCCTGCGTGAGGTCTGGGAGAGCTTCCTGTATTAAGTGTATTTATCATTGTGGGTCAGGGATTGTATGTAATTCCAGTGGGGAGGGTGACCACAGCTCCCCGAGGAACTGAGAACAATACAGGCAGGGTGGTTAGGCAAATTGGCTGAGGTTTGCTCAGAAGAAGTACCACCACCTGGAGAGGCTGCATCCACTAGATTCTCCAGAGACCGACAGACAAGAAAAGGACTTTTGGATAAATAGCCTGACTTTCAGCTGACTCGGGCTCTGCTTTCTGATAGAATCACCGAATATCAGGGTTAGAAGGGACCTCAGGAGGTCATCTAGTCCAACCCCCTGCTCAAAGCAGGACCAATCCCCAATTTTTGGCCCACATCCCTAAATGGCCCTGTCATAAATATAAAGGGAAGGGTAAACCCCTTTGAAATCCCTCCTGGCCAGGGGAAAGCTCCTCTCACCTGTAAAGGGTTAAGAAGCTAAAGGTAACCTCGCTGGCACCTGACCAAAATGACCAATGAGGAGACAAGATACTTTCAAAAGCTGGGAGGAGGGAGAGAAACAAAGGGTCTGTGTCTGTCTGTAGTCGTCTTGGCCAGGGACAGAACAGGAATGGAGTCTTAGAACTTTTAGTAAGTAATCTAGCTAGGTATGTGTTAGGTTATGATTTCTTTAAATGGCTGAGAAAAGAATTGTGCTGAATAGAATAACTATTTCTGTCTGTGTATCTTTTTTGTAACTTAAGGTTTTGCCTAGAGGGGTTCTCTATGTTTTTGAATCTAATTACCCTGTAAGATATCTACCATCCTGATTTTACAGGGGGGATTTCTTTATTTCTATTTACTTCTATTTTTTATTAAAAGTCTTCTTGTAAAACACTGAATGCTTTTTCATTGTTCTCAGATCCAAGGGTTTGGGTCTGTGGTCACCTATGCAAATTGGTGAGGCTTTTTATCCAACATTTCCCAGGAAAGGGGGGGTGCAAGTGTTGGGAGGATTGTTCATTGTTCTTAAGATCCAAGGGTCTGGATCTGTAGTCGCCTAAGCAAATTGGTGAGGCTTTTTACCAAACCTTGTCCAGGAAGTGGGGTGCAAGGTTTTGGGAAGTATTTTGGGGGGAAGGACGCGTCCAAACAGCTCTTCCCCAGTAACCAGTATTAGTTTGGTGGTGGTAGCGGCCAGTCCAAGGTGTAATATTTTGTACCTTGGGGAAGTTTTGACCTAAGCTGGTAAAGATAAGCTTAGGAGGTTTTTCATGCAGGTCCCCACATCTGTACCCTAGAGTTCAGAGTGGGGGAGGAACCGTGACATGGTGGCACAGTGGTGGGATTAACCTGAAATCATTTTGAGATCCAGTTGAGATTTTTTGAACTAGAAATACAGATTTTAAAAAGGAATTTTTAGGAAGTCCAGGAAGCAGCTTTGAAACTGAAAGCAGCTTGGTTTCTCTCTGCTTTGTGGCCAAGCAGAGACAAAAGGGGATTATCTTGTGAATTGCAGGTTTTCTTTGCCTGGAGGCAGGGTACTTAACTCCTGCAGGGAAATTCACAGTCTTCCAACCCAGAGGTTTTTTTTTTTCTTTTCTTCCTAAAAGTAAATAGGGGGTGTGTGCTCTACCCATTTGCCTGGAGACAAAAGTGGCAGGGTTTTTTTTTTTGGATTTTGATTTTTTTTTGTTTTACAAGGAGCACAGGTTTGAAAAGAATTTTTTTTTTTCTTTGGGCTGGGTAAGCAGGTTTCCAAGTAGTTGGAGGTTTTTTGCTTGAATTTGGGCCCAGAGCAGAGACAAGGGAATTGTCTTTTTCTGTAGGCTGACAATCACTATCAAAGAATAGGTATTCTATTCCAGCACAGCAAAATTTTACAGCCAAGTTTTGTTTGTTTATTTCTAAACCTCGGGTGTAAAGTTAGTTAAAAACAGAGAGGTTAGAATGGCCAAATCCTCGGCTCGACTACAGCTGGAATTAGCCAAATTTCAGGCGGAGGAAAAACAAAGGGAACATAAAAGACAGATAGAACTCATGCGGCTGGAGAAGGAGGTACAGGAGGCTGCCCACAAGAGGGAAATGGAGGCAAGGAAGCATGTGGAGGAGATGGAGAGGATAAAGGCCCAGCAGAATATACCAACAAACCCTAGCAATCCTTCTCCAGGTACCACTTCCCATCCCAGAAAGTTCCCCACCTACAAGGCAGGTGATGATACTGAGGTCTTCTTAGAAAACTTCGAAAGGGCCTGCCTTGGGTACAACATCTCTACTGACCAATACATGGTAGAGCTGAGGCCGCAGCTCAGTGGACCCTTAGCTGAGGTGGCAGCTGAAATGCCTAAAGAACACATGAACAAGTATGAACTGTTTAAATCCAAGGCGAGAGTCAGAATGGGGATAACACCCGAGCAGTCTCGTCGGAGGTTCAGAGCCCTAAGGTGGAAACCAGACATGTCATTTACCCGACATGCCTACCACATTGTGAAACATTGGGATGCCTGGATATCAGGAGCAAGTGTTGAATCTCCAGTAAATTTGCCCTTCCTAATGCAAATGGAACAATTCTTAGAGGGTGTTCCTGAGGAAATAGAAAGATACATCCTAGATGGGAAACCCAAAACTGTAATCGAGGCAGGAGAGATTGGAGCCAGATGGGTGGAGGTGGCAGAGAAGAAGAAAACTGGTCGCAGTTGGAGCGGAGACCAGAAGGGACCACCCCAGACCACACCCTATTACCGGGGGCCGCCCAAAGCCCCACCTACCTCCCAAAGAACCCTCCAGACCCCTTATCGTCCCACCACCCCGTTCTCCAGCAACCCACCTCGCCCCGGTGACCCGTCAGCTGGACGATGTTTTAAATGTAACGAGCTGGGGCATGTAAAGGCCAACTGCCCCAAGAACCCCAACAGATTACAGTTCATTGCACCGGAATCACACCAGAGGTCCACAGGCCCAGATACCTCCCAGATACCCTTGGAGCGGAGGGAAACTGTGAGTGTGGGCGGGAAGAAGGTCACCGCGTGGAGGGACACCAGAGCACAAGTGTCAGCTATCCATGCTTCCTTAGTGGACCCCAATTTAATCAACCCAGAGATCCAAGTGACGATTCAACCCTTCAAGTCCAACTCTTTCAATTTGCCTACAGCCAAGTTGCCTGTCCAGTACAAGGGCTGGTCAGGAATGTGGACTTTTGCAGTCTATGATGATTATCCCATCCCCATGCTGTTGGGGGAAGACTTGGCCAATCACGTGAAGCAGGCCAAGAGGGTGGGAACGGTCACCCGCAGCCAGGCTAAACAAGCCGTGGGGCCTAGCTCTGTTCCGGAAACTTCTATCAGGGCCCGGTCAGAGGTGATGGACCCGGACCCCAGGCCAATGTCTGCAACAGCAGTAGTGGATCCAGTCCCAGAGACCCAGACGGAACCAGTCCCAGAACCGGAACCAGCCAAACAACCAACACCAGACCCCGTGCCAGCACTGAATCCAGTACTTGCAACCTCAACACCAGAGGGCCCCACCGAACCTGAACTGGCAGCAGCCGATAACCCTACACAAGAGGCTCAGCCGGAGCCTGAATCCCAACATAGTGCACCAGCGGAGAGCGGTTCACAGTCAACAGAAACAGCTCCATCCCCTATATCGCTTCCAGAGGGACCAAGCCTATGTCCCCAATCCAATGAGGAACTGATGTCTCCAGCATCAAGGGAACAGTTCCAGACCGAACAGGAAGCAGATGAAAGCCTCCAGAGAGCGTGGACGGTGGCACGGAGCAACCCACCGCCTCTCAGCTCTTCTAATCGATCCAGGTTTGTTGTAGAAAGAGGACTTTTATACAAGGAAACTCTTTCTGGGGGACACCAGGAAGACTGGCATCCTCAGAGACAGTTGGTAGTTCCAACTAAATACCGGGCCAAGCTCTTGAGCTTAGCCCATGATCACCCTAGTGGCCATGCTGGGGTGAACAGGACCAAAGACCGTTTGGGGGGATCATTCCACTGGGAGGGAATGGGCAAGGATGTTTCTACCTATGTCCAGTCTTGTGAGGTGTGCCAAAGAGTGGGAAAACCCCAAGACCAGGTCAAAGCCCCTCTCCAGCCACTCCGCATCATTGAAGTTCCATTTCAGCGAGTAGCTGTGGATATTCTGGGTCCTTTTCCGAAAAAGACACCCAGAGGAAAGCAGTACATACTGACTTTCATGGATTTTGCCACCCGATGGCCGGAAGCAGTAGCTCTAAGCAACACCAGGGCTAAAAGTGTGTGCCAGGCACTAGCAGACATTTTTGCCAGGGTAGGTTGGCCCTCCGACATCCTCACAGATGCAGGGACTAATTTCCTGGCAGGAACTATGAAAAACCTTTGGGAAGCTCATGGGGTAAATCACTTGGTTGCCACTCCTTACCATCATCAAACAAATGGCATGGTGGAGAAGTTTAATGGAACTTTGGGGGCCATGATACGTAAATTCGTAAATGAGCACTCCAATGATTGGGACCTAGTATTGCAGCAGTTGCTCTTTGCCTACAGAGCTGTACCACATCCCAGTTTAGGGTTTTCCCCATTTGAACTTGTATATGGCCGTGAGGTTAAGGGGCCATTGCAGTTGGTGAAGCAGCAATGGGAGGGATTTACACCTTCTCCAGGAACTAACATTCTGGACTTTGTAACCAACCTACAAAACACCCTCCGAACCTCTTTAGCCCTTGCTAGAGAAAACTTACAGGATGCTCAAAAAGAGCAAAAAGCCTAGTATGATAAACATGCCAGAGAGCGTTCCTTCAAAGTAGGAGACCAGGTCATGGTCTTAAAGGCGCTCCAGGCCCATAAAATGGAAGCATCGTGGGAAGGGCCATTCGTGGTCCAGGAGCGCCTGGGAGCTGTTAATTATCTCATAGCATTCCCCACCTCCAACCGAAAGCCTAAGGTGTATCATATTAATTCTCTAAAGCCCTTTTATTCCAGAGAATTAAAGGTTTGTCAGTTTACAGCCCAGGGAGGAGACGACGCTGAGTGGCCTGAAGGTGTTTACTACGAAGGGAAATGTGCTGGTGGTGTGGAAGAGGTGAACCTCTCCATGACCCTTGGGCGTATGCAGCGACAGCAGATCCAGGAGCTGTGCACTAGCTACGCGCCAACGTTCTCAGCCACCCCAGGACTGACTGAACGGGCATACCACTCCATTGACACAGGTAATGCTCACCCAATTAGGGTCCACCCTTACCGGGTGTCTCCTCAAGCTAAAACTGCTATAGAACGGGAGATCCAGGATATGTTACAGATGGGTGTAATCCGCCCCTCTGAAAGTGCATGGGCATCTCCAGTGGTTCTAGTTCCCAAACCAGATGGGGAAATACGTTTTTGCGTGGACTACCGTAAGCTAAATGCTGTAACTCGCCCAGACAACTATCCAATGCCACGCACTGATGAACTATTAGAGAAACTGGGATGGGCCCAGTTCATCTCTACCTTGGACTTAACCAAGGGGTACTGGCAGGTACCGCTAGATGAATCTGCCAAGGAAAGGTCAGCCTTCCTCACACATCTCGGGCTGTATGAATTTAATGTACTCCCTTTCGGGCTGCGAAATGCACCCGCCACTTTCCAAAGACTTGTAGATGGTCTCCTAGCGGGATTAGGAGAATATGCAGTCGCCTACCTTGACGATGTGGCCATATTTTCGGATTCCTGGGCAGACCACCTGGAACATCTACAAAAAGTCCTTGAGCGCATAAGGGAGGCAGGACTAACTGTTAAGGCTAAGAAGTGTCAAATAGGCCTAAACAGAGTGACTTACCTTGGACACCAGGTGGGTCAAGGAACTATCAGCCCCCTACAGGCCAAAGTGGATGCTATCCAAAAGTGGCCTGTCCCAAAGTCAAAGAAACAGGTTCAATCCTTCTTAGGCTTGGCCGGTTATTACAGACGATTTGTACCACACTACAGCCAAATCGCTGCCCCACTGACAGACCTAACCAAAAAGAAACAGCCAAATGCTGTTCAGTGGACCGGAAAGTGTCAGAAGGCCTTTAACAAGCTTAAAGCGACACTCATGTCTGACCCTGTACTAAGGGCCCCAGACTTTGACAAACCGTTCCTAGTAACCACAGATGCATCCGAGCGTGGTGTGGGAGCAGTTTTAATGCAGAAAGGACCTGATCAAGAATTCCACCCTGTAGTGTTTCTCAGCAAAAAACTGTCTGAGAGGGAAAGCAACTGGTCAGTCACTGAAAAAGAATGTTATGCCATTGTCTACGCTCTGGAAAAGCTACGCCCATATGTTTGGGGACGGCGTTTCCACCTGCAAACCGACCATGCTGCACTAAAGTGGCTTCACACCGTCAAAGAAACTAACAAAAAACTTCTTCGGTGGAGTTTAGCTCTCCAAGATTTTGATTTCGACATCCAACACATCTCAGGAGCTTCTAACAAAGTGGCTGATGCACTCTCCCGTGAAAGTTTCCCAGAATCAACTGGTTAAAATTGTCCTTGAGATGTGGAAAATATTGTTAGTCTTTATGTACTTGGTAGTATATTTAGAGATGCATGTGTCTTATTAACTCTGTTTTCCTAGAGCTCCAGGAAGAAATCCCAGCCAGTGTTTCACCCTAGCTGAGATTTGGGGGGCGTGTCATAAATATAAAGGGAAGGGTAAACCCCTTTGAAATCCCTCCTGGCCAGGGGAAAGCTCCTCTCACCTGTAAAGGGTTAAGAAGCTAAAGGTAACCTCGCTGGCACCTGACCAAAATGACCAATGAGGAGACAAGATACTTTCAAAAGCTGGGAGGAGGGAGAGAAACAAAGGGTCTGTGTCTGTCTGTAGTCGTCTTGGCCAGGGACAGAACAGGAATGGAGTCTTAGAACTTTTAGTAAGTAATCTAGCTAGGTATGTGTTAGGTTATGATTTCTTTAAATGGCTGAGAAAAGAATTGTGCTGAATAGAATAACTATTTCTGTCTGTGTATCTTTTTTGTAACTTAAGGTTTTGCCTAGAGGGGTTCTCTATGTTTTTGAATCTAATTACCCTGTAAGATATCTACCATCCTGATTTTACAGGGGGGATTTCTTTATTTCTATTTACTTCTATTTTTTATTAAAAGTCTTCTTGTAAAACACTGAATGCTTTTTCATTGTTCTCAGATCCAAGGGTTTGGGTCTGTGGTCACCTATGCAAATTGGTGAGGCTTTTTATCCAACATTTCCCAGGAAAGGGGGGGTGCAAGTGTTGGGAGGATTGTTCATTGTTCTTAAGATCCAAGGGTCTGGATCTGTAGTCGCCTAAGCAAATTGGTGAGGCTTTTTACCAAACCTTGTCCAGGAAGTGGGGTGCAAGGTTTTGGGAAGTATTTTGGGGGGAAGGACGCGTCCAAACAGCTCTTCCCCAGTAACCAGTATTAGTTTGGTGGTGGTAGCGGCCAGTCCAAGGTGTAATATTTTGTACCTTGGGGAAGTTTTGACCTAAGCTGGTAAAGATAAGCTTAGGAGGTTTTTCATGCAGGTCCCCACATCTGTACCCTAGAGTTCAGAGTGGGGGAGGAACCGTGACAGGCCCCCTCAAGGACTGAACTCACAACCCTGGGTTTAGCAGGCCAATGCTCAAACCACTGAGCTATCCCTCCCCCTGATCCAGCAAACGGACAGGACCTTCTGTCCTGGGAAGGGCTGGAAGGACGTTGACCTGATGGCTGACGTCTGGGAAACGTTTAGCAGGCATGCAGGGAGTTTGGCTGTTTTTAATACGTTTGCTCTGTAGTGCTTTCGCCTTCAGAATAAATGTATTTGCTTAGAGAGCGCTGCGTGGTACCTCGGAACTGCTGGCAACTGCAGCTGTTCAGAGCTTTCAACGGGAAAGCTGGCCTGCTTCGGCAGTCTGGCTTGCTGGGGACAGCACAGTGTAGGCAGGGACCTGTGCTGCCTGGAAAAATCCCCAATGAGGAGGGCGTGAGACATGGATCTCCACCCAAGAGAGGTGACAGCCAAGGAGCTGGGAGCCTAGAGTGGATGCCCACAGTGGACCACAGAGGAGGAACGCAGATGCAGTTAGCCAGAATTGCGACATATATGGTGACGGTGTGTGTGCAATACGTGACAGTCACCATTATAAAGGGAGCCCCCAAGTGCTCCTTAGAGCACCCAGAGTGCACCTGCTCTGCCGCCCAGGAGGTGCTGTATGAACTCCCTTCCACAGTTGAGGGATGGGGCCAATGCGCTACGCCAGTAGGAGTGGGTAGCGCCCTCCAGGGGCACAAACAAGGAGCAGTCCTTGCACTCAGGGACTGTATCTGGGCTTGGCCCCTGCCTGGGGACAGCTCCTTATGCTCACCCTCCGTGCACACTCACTCACCTGGCAGGCCCCGCCTGGCCCTCAAGTGTGCGACAGCTGCTCTAGCTCTTTGCCTAAGGGTGGAGAAACTGAGTCCAATATTTCCTAGTATGTCCAGTCCTTTATCATCCCTTCTGCCAGGCAGCGGGTTTAAAACAAACGGAAGTACTCCTTCTCGCAGCGCACAGAGAGCCTGTTGAACTCCTTGTCAGGGGATGCTGTGAAAGCCAAAACTATAACTGGGTTCAAAAAAAGAATGAGAAAAGTTCATGGAGGCTAGGTCCCCCAATAGCTATCAGCCAAGATGGTCAGGGATGCAACCCCATGGGCCGGGTGTCCCTAAACCTCCAACTGCCGAAAGCATCTTGCACTGGCCACTGTCAGAGACAGGATACTGGGCTGGATAGACCATTGGTCTGACCCAGTGTGGCCATTCTTACGTGGCTATGTGGGCAAAACGCCCATTCACCTTCATGTGTCATGGCTACTGAGGGTGGTTTCCAACACAAGCTGTACGGCTCAGTTAAGCACCCTGAGGAATACTGTAAGCAATGGAGGACAAACCACCAGAGCACTGGAGACACCTGCTCAAGTTTGAGTGCAAGTGTGAAAATCCAAGCCTTTTTAGCCTGGCCCTCGGGCCACCTGTTCTCCAAGAGCAGCTTTGTCCATGGGATTCTCAATGCATCCACTTCCAGCCCACCCCAAGAGCTACAGAGGAGCCTGAAAACTAAACAAAATCAAATACAGATGGACGGGCTCCTCCAAAGATATTTGCATCCTTCTTGGTCTGGGTTGGGGCAAATATTAGGGTCAGCTCTTATTGATTCTGAACCACAGAATAACACGGAGTTCCTGTGAAATAGCCAGACTTCCTTCCAATACAGCCAGTGGAATTTTTGCCATTAGTATGAGCTTTGAACCCAGGAGCCCGTTAGTGAGATCAGCTGGAAGAAGGGGAGAAAACACAGTTCCCAGCAACACAGCTTTATTGGCTTCCCCTTTCCCCTTCCCAGTGAAACTGAAGCCATCCACTCAGCTTTTATTCACTTCTCCTTTCTCCGCCATGGGGGAAATGGAGCCACGGGAACAAGCCAACGTACAGCCAAAAGCCTGATGAGTGAAGTCATTCATGACCATGCAAGCAACAGTTCCAAACATCCCAAGGGGCTACCAGTGTCACCTTTGGACACCAGCCTAATCCAGTTCCATATCTGAAAAGCCTCTCTCTTTCAGGGTCATCAGTTGAGCCAGGCGACTCAGGTTATGCGGTCAGCAATGGATTACAGTGATTTCAGCCTCCTGGCAGAAAAAAGCCTCTGGAGTTCAATGGAACAAGGCCCTATTTCAGCCAGCTCCTCCCCCAAAGCCAGAATGTCCTGGATGAAGTTACTCATACTGTGACATATCAAGCTTGATTTTTCAGTTGCGTGAAGGATGGACTGCCAGGGCTCTGCAGCTATGCAGCAGAAAGGACAAGTCTGTGCTCAAGTGGGAGACTGGTGGGTCGTCACTGGAATTGGAGCACTGGGTACATCAGGCAGTGGGTTTGAATTATTGTTGAGTCTGTGGTTGGTGTTCCTCTCTCTGAGCCAGTGTCCCAGCTTTTTTTGCAAAGCCTCTGGCCTTCTGGTTCTGTTTCCACAGTGTTTGCAGTTCAGCCCTTAGGAGGAAGCACTAGAAATTGATAAGAAAACCTGTTCTCCTGAGATTTGCAGTCCTAGGATGTTTGACTAGTTCAGATATCATCCCTTGTCAGGTATAAAACTGAACCTTGGTATTATCGGGGTTCGCTCATCACAACTCCAAACTCAGCAGATGGAGAGAGGCTTACGTCACTTTCATACAGGCTCTTAGAACATAATTTCCCAGTTTGTCTAAAGCCTTTGGAGAAATGGACCGCACAGGTGAACCTAGGTAGTGCAGAGCTAGGTGCAAAGGCAGCATTCCCACCTGTAATCATGTATTTCCCAAACTTCTGATCTCCACTTTCTCTTTGTGCAACATTTAAGATGCTGAATATTAATTTGCAATAATTTTGAGGATTTTAAATGAAGCAAATGTCCCCAACACAAACATCTCGAGTGGCACCAGGATTTCAGGGAAGATAATTCTCTGCAGAGTTCTCAATAGAGTCAGGTGGATATCTCAAAACCTCTTTCTATGACTATTGGCTGCAATTTACACTGCATTCATGGCCTTTTCACATTCACTTTCCATGAATACTCTAGTGAGCAACTGGCAGGACTGTTCACGGAAATGGGAGATTTGAAGAAACGTCTGGGAATATTCATGGAAAGCGAATTTCAAACTCATAAGAACATAAGAACGGCCATACTGGGTCAGACCAAAGGTCCATCTAACCCACTATCCTGTCTTCTGACAGTGGCCAATGCCAAGTGCCCCAGAGGGAGTGAATAGAACAGGTAATCATCAAATGATCCATCCCCGTCACCCATTCCCAGCTTCTGGCAAACAGAGGCTAGGGACGCCATCCCTGCCCATCCTGGCTAATAGCCATTGATGGACCTATCCTCCATGAATTTATCTAGTTCTTTTTTGAATGCTGTTATATTCTTGGCCTTCACAACATCCTCTGGCAAGGAGTTCCACAGGTTGACGGTGCGTTGTGTGAAAAAATACTTCCTCTTGTTTGTTTTAAACCTGCTGCCTATTAATTTCATTTGGTGACCCCTAATTCTTGTGTAATGAGAAGGAGTAAATAACACTTCCTTATTTACTTTCTCCACACCAGTCATGATTTTATAGACCTCAATCATCTCCACCCTCAGTCATTTCTTTTCCAAGCTGAAAATCCCAGTCTTATTAATCTCTCCTCATACAACTGCCGTTCCATACCCCTAATCATTTTTGTTGCCCTTTTCTGAACCTTTCCCAAGTCCAATATATCTTTTTTGAGATTGGGTGACCACATCTGCACGCAGTATTCAAGATGTGGGCCTACCGTGGATTTATAACTTGCCAATGTGCATGCCGGAAACCGGCTTCTAAGAATTATCCTTCTCTACCCAGGGAATGGACACAACGCTGTGCAGTCTGTGTGCACTGAACGCTAAGAGCCCACATTTCAGAAAATGAATATGTGCAACAAACTGTGAGCAATCTGCAGAGCAAGAATTTATCCGCAGGAATGGCACAAAAATCATGATGTCTACAATGGACAATTCATCGTTCGAAGTTGAGATGAAACTCCCCTAATAACTCACCTAATAAATGAGTCCCCATTATTTGCTCAGCTCTAGTGCTTAAGCTTTGAGATGCAATTATAACTGGCCCATTATAACGCCCTGAGGATCTGCTCTGGCAAAGCTCAGCGGTGCAATTCCCCGCTGGCAGAGCCCCACTGGGGACAGCAAGCTATAGTGTCCACCTGGCCCGGGCATTTTACCCCCATGCTGTCTAAACCTGCCTGCCGCCACTGACTGCAGCTTCCAGCATTGCTACCCCCGGGGCTGCTCCAGCAGGGCTGAAGCGCACATCTGATTTCTGCCCTTAGGGGTGCTATCGTCGATCTTCGGGAGACCTCGACGCGAGCACCAGCCAGGCCACTGCAGCCTCGGGCGTCGCCCAGTCGGCCCCAGAGAGCATTGAGCTGTGGGGAGGGGCGAGACCGAATCCTGCAGCACTGCTTCCAGTTCCTTCTTCTAGCCACTAGACTGCGCTGCCCCGTTATTGAAACTGCCTAACCGAGGCATTTAACTCCGTCAGATCTAAGCTCCTCATTAATGAGACCACCTGTTCCCCCGTCTCTTGCCAGCACCAGAGTCGTCCCTCCATTCAGAGGTGCTGAAACTAGGGGCATGGCGGGGACTGCCGCACCCCCTGGCCTGAAGTGGTTTCCATCACATGCAGGGTTTACAGCTTGGTCCAGTGGCTCCCAACACCCCCTCTATACAAATTGTCCCAGCACCCTGCCTCCATTTTCTCCATTCGCTCCCCTACTCTGTCCTCCTCAGGCCATCGCCTTGAACTCTCTCTATTCGTTGTCTCTGGACAAAGGGAGTATTTATTGATGGATTATTTGTTTCAAAGAGGAGTGGGGCTGGACGCGGGGTTCCCAGCCCCTGGGAGCCAGCATCAAGCTGGCCAGCTGAGGCTTTTGAAATGACAGGGAGTTCGTTTAAGCCGAGGCTCTCGCGTTGCTTCCTCCCACAGAGAGCTGCGGGTGCTCTTCTATCTGCAGTAATCCTGACAACCGTTCTCATTCCCAGAGGCAATTCTTCTGCACATGGGGTTTTGGTGCATACACACCACTCTAGAAAGCCTGCCCTGTGGGCAGATTGCTAATGGCCGCAGTCTGTAACCTCCAGCCCACGAGTCCTCCCGTTCTGGAGGCTTTTGTGCAGCTGGGTCTTTGGACAAAGGCCAGTCTGATAACAGCACAAAACTGCTCCTGACCAGGCCGACAGAACTCGGACTGGATCCCAGGGTCATGGCCCTGGGACGGAGACGCATTGACTCCGGCTCCCTCCCCGAGTGCCCGCAGAAGGTGTGGGCAGATGCCGATGGCACCAGAAGTGAACTGGCTTCTAGGCGGCTCCTTTAAAAAGACATGCTGGCCGTGTGCTTAGTTTGCCTGAACCGGTTCCCGCAGCTCTGCCTTGGAAAGCAGATAGCTCATTCTGGAAATGTGCTAAACACAAGGGCCTCATGTGGAAACTCCAAACTGAAAGGATCAAATAAAGTCACTTAATTACTATCATCTGACTAAAGAGAGTCTGACTTTGGAAAGGCAGGCAGAGCTGGCTAATAAGCTGCAAATTAATGGTTCTTTAACAGAGTGGCTTTGAGATGCTCTGTTTATCCCATGCATAATTCTGTTGTCTTGTTTTTTCCCTGTTGCCGGGGCTTTTTGTTTGATTTCCTCTAATGGAGCCATTAAAGCTTGTCTGTATCAGATTCCAGACACTCCTCCAGCTGCTCACCATGCCTTTATTTTTTGCATTACATTTTCCTTTAGGACAAGTGAATAATTGATTGACACCGGGATTTTTCCCCCTGCAGTCAATACACTGAACTACAGCAAACAAGCGAGCTAGAATAAAGCTGTTTTATAATTCAGGGTCCCAAGGCTGCGCTGTGAAACAGCCTGTCACTGCAACCTTCCTTTCCGCTCTCCCTGGCTGAATCACTGCTGGCTCATTGGGTATCTCATGCCAGGACCTTGAACGTCTTCTCCTCCCGTGCCATGTGCTTGACTCCATCAGAGCACCTCCTTTGGTCCCCATCATGGACTAGAACCCTTTGAAATGGAGCCCTTTGGCAGAGCTACTTTTACCACCTCTCTCTAGGCTAGTAACATACACCATGGGTTTCCAGCAGGTAAGAAAGCCCCCCAGCCTGGTCCATTACGATTAGCACCAGGACTCCCATTCCTGAAGTTCTTATTCAGTTCTTCCCACTGCCTTTGGCATGTGAGTGACGGGACAACGCCCTCGCTTGCTACGGTAGGCCTCGCTCGTGGCCAGCCTGTGCCGTGGCGCAATGGGTAAGGACGAAGCAAAGGGTCCTCCCACTCATCCAGGGGTCAGGCGTGAGTATGATGGACTGCTCCAGGTCGTCTGTTGGTGCTACCCTCCCAGAAGGGATGGGGACAAGGGGAGGAGCCAGGCATCCTTCAGCCCCTCTGCAGATCTGGCCCCTCACACATGAGGAGTTTACGGTAAACCCCAAGAAATTGTTGTCACAGCAAAAGATCGGGCCGAGCTTAGTGCTGACTTTTACCCCATGCAGCTCCTCAGACAGGGCAGAATTTGGCCCTGGTGCTAATTAACCTTCACACTGCTGCAAGGGAGATAGGCCTTATGACCCCCGTTTTATTCCCTGGGACAGTGAGGCACAGACCCGGTAAGCAATTTGCCCAAGGCGAGTGAAGGGAGGCCGCCTCTAAGCAGGGATTCGAACACAGGAGCTGATTGTTTTGTCTGTTGTCAACATGCAACTGACAAGATACGAAGACTCCAGGAGTTCCTGGCTTCCAGTCTTGTGTTCAGACCACTAGTGCCATGCCTCTCTGCCATTGTGGGAAGAGAGGAAGATGTCGTATTTGCCAAGCATCCATCTCTGGGAATCCCCACTCCAGACAAAGGCCTGCATTTATTCAGCTTCATTTACAAACGAGGCGATCAGTTACTACATAATTCTATCTCAGCCTAATGTGTATTTACTCTCTGTGCCCCATTATCACCAATCAATATAACAGTTATTACTTAATGGGCTAAAATTGTAATTCTAATGTTCCAGATCTGCATGTTACATTGCTGCTAATTGGTACAAAACTTATTCAGAAGCTTAATGAAAATGTAAATTCAAACACATTAATCACACAATTATTTCTTAGCTACAAGACAGAGGATGCTAAACCCAATTAAGAAATAAACAAAGTTAATCGGTGAACAGACAACATTTACTAATCATATATATGTAGCAAGAAAGAAATATTAGGCAATAATTTATGAAAGATTCCCCAACCTGTTTCACTTGCTACAGTTCTTAATAATACAACGTTCTAGCTTCAAGGAAGCAATATCCCGATTTTATTAAAGCCTTTGTTCTGCTTTAAGGTCCAGTGGGCATCAGAGAACAAAAAAATATATTACTCTGCAAGATGAATAATTGTACCAATTTACAATAATAGGGCTGGGGACTAGCTGTGCGGAAGTGACACCTAATGTGGAGTCCAGCCCATTTGGGGTTTAATTATCAGAGGTTAGTGCTTTGCTATCTAAAAAATTAATTCCAATCCAGGCCTAAAAATTGCAAAAAGGCATAAAGCTGCACACCAATGGCATTTCTCTTTCCTCTCCACATTTGTAGCTCCTTCTCAAAACCTGCTGCCTGGCACAATTTTTGAACATAAATGGGAATTCTTCTCCCCAAACCTGCCTCTGTCCATTGCTGATTTGTACAATGAAGTTATTAAAACTCCTTATGGCATTGCAGTGGTTTCTGCAGCCCCGCCAGAATCGGGTGGTGTTGCAGAGAGGCTGGGGGACTGCTGATTGATTGAGAGCTCTGATGGAGAAAGACGCTTTTTACCCATAAGAGACATTGTCTTCAGTGCTATATGGCGCAAGAGGAGAAAGCTGGCAGGGCACCAAAAGCGGAAGGCACACAAGCAACCCCCTCCCCGAAAACACTGCAGATGTAGGCTGTGCTAAACTTACCTTTCCGCCATTTAATCATTTAAAAAAAAATATGCTGAACATTGTGAACCTGTTTAAAACACTTCTGAAAAAATGGGACATCTGCTCTGCTAATAGCTCTCAGTTCTGATCTGCGGCCGCCCTATTATCCAGTCCTGGGCTCCCCGCACAGCTCGGCTGCCCATCCTCCAGTTCCACCCAGAGCCCCCTGCTATCCGCCGCTGGCACTCCCCAGAACCCTGCCAGTGCAGCTCAAAGCGGCCCCAAAACACCTCTCATCTGCTGCTTTCCCAACTCTTGATCTCTGGTGAGCTATCCAGCCAGTCTTGTTGCCCTGTCCCACACTGATTTGTCTTCTTAACATGTGCTGGCTGCTCCTATGAAATGTCCGTGGCTTTCGTCTCTGCCTGTTTTGATCATGCTGACAGCACTGGAGGCCCAGCAGGAATTTCTGCACCAGAAGGGTACCGGTGGAACAGCTTAAATTCCTGCTTCTGTTCCTTCCCCGAGGGCAGCGCCAGGAGAGCTGCTTAAGTCTGTGAAGTTTAAAGTTTAAAGTGAATGGAATGACCTGCAGACTCCCAGAGACCGTTCTGATGCTCTTGTAATTGACGCGACAAACACTAGTCCAAGAGATTATACATTCAAAGTAGATTTGATAAACGCAGCTGCCAGTTAGGGACCACAAATGAACCACGCATCTACTTCTGAAACGGCCAAGTGTCAAGTCCACCTCAATCACAGTGGGTGGGTCAAATCTGGGGCTCGAAGAAGGAAACGTCAAGGCTCCTGAGCTTGTTTCTCCCCCCGTGGATTCTGATTGCAAAGGGAGGCCCTTCAGCATTTCCCAGCAGCTGAGTGTGATGGTTAATATTAGCTCACTCCAGCAGATTGCGATCACCACAGGGTGCTGTACCCAAACCAAGTCTAAACCTAGACCCCCCCCCCGGCCTGCAGCCCCACAGAAATGCATCTGTTCGACCCAAGCCTTTGGTGCCAAGGTGAGACTGAGTCGGACTTGTCGTTTTGCCATTTTAGCCGTGGATGGTTGGTTCACTTTTGGTCCCTAAATGCAGGTGCGTTTATCAAATCTATCTCTGAACGTGGGCCGGAAGAATGGCAAGGTCGTTGATGACGATTTTCACACCCATCACAAGATCTCTTGCAATCACCCCCAGAACGCATGCCAGGGAAGCCGGCTCCCAGCTCCTGTGCAGTCCATGTGTCAGATACTCAACTCCCAGCATCACTGCAGAGCCATGCTGGGGACCCCACCAAGTCCCGCCATTGGGCTTGCTTCTCTTGGGCAGAGATGTAGCCCTGTTAAACACAGAGTGGAAGATGTTCAGCCTGCCTTGGTTTTCAGGCCCAAAAGGATGTTTTTCCCATCGTTCTGACACACGGTCGCTGTATTACATCGCTATGTGTCATGTCATATCAGTTTAGAGCATGCGGCAAGCCAACAGAACATGACATAATTCAACATGATGAATCCGAGGTTCCTACAAATTTCCTTTTTGACCTGATCTGGGCTGTCAGTGCAGATTGCGAGGATCAGATCCAAATGGATTGTGTCTGGGAGAAGCTGAGAGAGAAGGAGAGATACGTCCCTGCCTGCACATTTGCATATAACCTAACTAGCAGCCGTAAGGATGGTCACATCAGTCATCCCCCCCCCGGCAGAGTCTGACAGTATAAACCCTTTTAGCATTGGCCCATGTCTGTCACCTCAACTCTGACAAGGACGACGCACCACGTAAGCCTCGTTTGGAGGGAGTAGGTGGTGCCCAATCGTCAGACTGGCTCTCTGCTCGGGGTGAATGAGGCTTAAGAAACTGACTATTATGCAGTTGTAACGTTGCACCTAGACGGCTGCTTTCACCCAAGCGCCCCACGGACATGAAGGAATTCCGAGTCTCAGTACTCCTCCCAGGTATTTCTGTTTGAGAGATGGGCAAGTGGAGTGGCAGAGAAGTTCACTGATTTGCAGGGAAGTTCAGGGTCACACAGGAAGTCTGTGGCAGAGGCAGGAACGCAGTCGTCCAGGCTCTGAGCCGGTCCCTTGATCTAAGTGCCAGATAGTCATGGAACCCTCTGAGTTCGAATCAGAGCTCTGATAAGTTATTCAGTGCATCTCCCTAGCTATGCAGGTTTGTTGGCAGTGTGGCAGTGAGCGAGACTGGAAGGGATTGCCCACTATGGACTTCTGTGACTGATCCGAACTTTTCTAATAGAACGCCTTTTTTTAATACTTCTCCACTGCAACCCAAAGGGCTGCTGCTTCTTGGTTTTGTGTCTTGAGTATCAAACTCCAGATTGACTCACTCTCCTGACTTCACTTCCTTGCTGGGCACCACTTTTCAGACAAGACGCCGCATGAAGTGCAGGGCCTTCACCCTAATCCCCTAATGGGCGTTTGGCTAAGTGGCAGGATCAGTAGCCAATTCTGTGCGATGTCCAGTCTCTCTGCTCCTGTCAGACATAAGAGTTAACCAGCAATGGCTGCTTTGGAGCACCGGCAAAACAGCGTCCCACTGTTACTGCTATTCGTTATTCTTATAAGCGCGAAATACACCAGGACATTACATATACTTGTTCCCCACAGTGTCAGTAATGCCTCACCTGCACCTCCATGCCTTTAGAGGAAGCTAAAGCCTTAATATTCAGACAAATGTGCATCCCATTGCCTGTCTGGTTTGCACCTGCATTTGCCTTCACTGCACACGGAAATGATCAGTCAGCTGGCGCATGCAGAATTGCCCATTCACATTAGGCATGCAACAGCAGGTGCCGTTTGTGAAAACATAGGCCAGCGTCTCCAGCAAGAACTTCCCTCCATTGTCACAGTGCTACAAGCAGCTGGCAAAAGATGGGAGTAGGTGTTCAAACGGAAATCCAGCTGTCCAGCTGGGATAACAAGCTGCTGTGGTAAGAGGCAGAGGGAGTCCAACCTCGTTTCTACAAACTACCAACACATTTGGCGGGATGACTCCTGGGCGAGACTAAAATAGAATGGCTTTAAGATCCGGGGCGTGGAAGGAACAGTCAGGCAAGGCAATCTTCCTGGGTGAGAAATTTGCTGGTCAGAACCATTCTGCTTCTCGCTGTGCTGATCTTTGCCTTAACCCAAGAATATTATGATTTAAGGATCGAGCTCAGAGCACTTGGGAAACGAGTGAAAAGGCTACAACTGCTGGGCCTCAGACACAGCTGTATCAGGCAGCCTTGCTATATTCCTGACAAGCCCTGGGTCACATGCTTCACCTTATCCTTCAACCACTCTAAATTATACTTTAAGCCCATGCATCTTCATTTAGCCTATTGACAAACAGTTCGCTTGGGGATTAGTCAGAGCATTTGGCTGTCATGTGTAACGGCTGATGGGCAAACTTCCATTCAATCTGCTCATTGACATTGCACTGAGTTTTAACCATTGCCTGGGATGACAGAATGAACAAGGCTGGATGGATGTGGTGGGGAGGGTCGAAGAACACATTTTCTTCTTTAGCTTGTTAATGTGCTAGATAAACATCACCGGCAGAAGAAAATATTATTAGTTATCATTTACCCTAAATGCCACTCCACTATTCATTATATTTAAAGACAAAAATAAACCTGTTTGAAACTATTCACACATTCCATAAAACGCCCCCATCTCAACGAGTGCATCATTAACTTGGTCACAGGTAACAGTAATTAGTTTCCTCCCACCAAGAAGAGATCGCTTGATGTGTTTTCTAGCACTAATGTATGTCCGGGGCTCCAGATGAGACAGGCTCATACATTCAGGGGACGTCCGCATGCAGCTGCTGCACCTGGAAGGCTAGGGGTTGGGGAAATTGCTACAAAGACTTCGTCGAGTCCGGAGCTACTTCCAACCTTAAAAAAAAAAAAAAAAGACTAAAATAGAGATTTCTGCAAAGGCCCCTGAAGTGGCTGGGCTGCATTTCCTTCTGCAGAGAAGGCTAACGACCGCCTGGTTTGGCCAAGAAGTGCGCACCGTTATCCTCACACTGCCCTTATTGCTACTGCTCTTCCATGGAGCTGAACAGCCAAGGCTAATTCAGTACCGTCTGTAGACCAACCTGAGCCAGATGCGAGCAAGCACGATGCACACTCACGTCCCCGGGAGCTAGCCACAGCGATCCCGGCAGGGCTGAACCTGGTTCGTTTCAATAGTTTTATCTTACCACTTCCATGTCTCATTGGACACTGGCTTGTAATTGCCTGAGCCGGACAAGAAAGCAAAGCGAGCAAGCTGTGAACTCTAAGTAAGACACAAAAGGCAACCTTGCCATCTTCAGCGGTGCGCTGCTGGTCTCACTCTGACTAGGTCTGGGGCCTGCGCTCAACGTCTCTGCCACACGGTCTGATGTGGCTCATTGACAGGTTGCTCACTTGGCAGCGACACAGAGCTTCGCAAATACTAGCTAATCAGCCCCAACAACAGCCCTGTGAGGCGGACGCGTCGTGTAACAAATCCAGGATGCCGTAGGCTCGGCCAAAAGCTTGGCCACGGAGCATATCTGGGCTGACACCTCTGGAGCATAATTTTCCCTGCAACCATTAAGTGAGGAGCTGCATTCATCTGGCAACTGCCTCCTGCCCCTTGGGGCTTGGGCAAGCTTTGCATTCTGCAAAACACCTGCCCCACTCTGGTGCCAACTTCAGCTGGCTCTGCTGGTGGGACGTATGTTGCTCTGATGCTTGCTTGGCTTGGGACCTCTTTCCGGAGAGCCATGCTGATGAACACATTGCCAAGACAGACGTAGAAGAGGCCAGAAGATAAAAGAAAAGTCACATCAAGAAAACGGGCCAGTGTTTCCTCATGGGTTTTGTGGTGCTCAAGATTTTCCCATCACCGCTCATAATAACGCTTTGTGGACATCTGATGTCATGCTCTTCCAATCAGGGACAAGATACAATACTATGTGACTTAGGTGACCAATCACAACTACACAAAACAGCTCAGATTTTGGATAGTATGGTATCCCCACTTTACAGGTGGGAACTGAGGTTAGAAACATGCCCAAGGTCACACAGGAAGTCTGTGGCAAAGCAAGGACTGAACCTAAATGCCTTAAATCCTCTTAACCACACGGCCATCCTTCCTTTCTTTTTCCTCTAGACTATTCAAAATCTGAGCTGTTGTGATTGGTCACCTAAGTCACATGGTATTATATGTCTTGTCCCTGATTGGATGAATGTGACACCAGACATGCATAAAGTATTGCTGTTATTTTTAGAGGTAGTGGGGGAGAAAGTCCACCCGTGGACACAAATCATGACACTTCTGGTTTCAAATGTAAGGCATGAGTTCTGTCCCCTTTAATTCTCACCAGCGATATTTTACCTTATACCTATGGATTGTGGCCCATGAAGTTTCCCTTTTTTGTGATGTTTCCTTTCCTAATAAAAATGCTTAATATAAAACAAACTATAAACTACTGAGACCTGATTAAATCCAAGTTTGACACAGCCTTGAGATGACACTTCAAGTTCCATTATCTATCAAGCCTGCAGAACTGGACTGGGCAGATGGCAGTTTAACCTTCACAGAAAGTTTCGAGTTTGTTATAAATAGGTGTTTGGAGTCTCATCTCACGCGTGGCTGGAATATCTTTGCTGGCTGGACCAGCCCCAATGTGCAAATGTAGGGACACTGGACTTTATAGCTCTTCGCTGAGATATACGAGTGCTGGTTACACACGTTGCAGATCTCATCAAGCATCATTTACTCACTGGAGTTTTTGTAGTTCTCACCACATCAGCTTTTTCCCCACCCCCAAGACATCAGGTCAGGGGAGTTGTCCTTTATGCCTATAATCACAGGTTTGTCACCCTGCAACATCCTCCCCAAGAGAGCACTGATTTCACACACTTGTAACTGAGTTCCTAACGTAAATCCAAGGCAGACTGGACCAAGACCAGGAGCAATCAAACTAACTGCACTGCTCTTTACCTCTTTATGATGGAATATCGGGTACCTGTAAGGATGACAGTAGGAAAGTCCTCCGTATCCACTCATGGTTATGGGAGTCTCACAAGGCCAGCTCAGAGAGGATGCAAAGGAGAGCCACTTCTAAGGCCATGTCTGCACAAGTGTTAGCAGATGTCATTACTAGAGAAGGTCAGAAAATGGGGGTAAATTTTGTTTAGTAGTCAACAACCCAATTTTCCACGGTAACACACTTTGACAACCAGCCTGAATAATTACACACCTGAGGATGGTGTTGTAGCAAGGATAGCAACCAAGAGAGGGAGTCCTGCTGTGTCTTTATCTTCCACTTTCTACAGGTTCCTGCTAGCTGATTTTACTACTACAACCCCCTTCCCTCCCCTCCATGACTTCAGCATGTAAATTACACCAACCTACACTCCCTAACACCGACTCACTAATGTGTAACTCACACTGGCATTTATGTCTGAATGTAGCGCTCTGTGTCAGTAGTAACCTCTTTGCCTTGCACAGGAAAAGAAGCAAAACCACATTTACATGCAAGATGGGTTGGTTTGTTTGATGAGGTTTATCACATTTTCCTTTTTTTCTTACATGTCATTATCACATTCGTGTCTCTCCAACGTAACTGATTCTTGTCCCATATTTTAGCGTAGGGTTTTAGGCACATTTGTAATGATGGTGATATGATTAGGGATAAATTAGAATGATCCTGTTAAGATGCGAACCAAAAAAAAAAAAAAAACTGTCCATGCGGTGTAAAGAGCAAGTATAATGAACAGATGTTGATATAAATTCCTCTGACCTTCTCAAATTACAAACGAGTTCAGCTCATCCGCAGACTGTGCTCAGACTAACTCAGGAGGGGGAAGAAGAAAAGGTCAATTTACATACCTCCAATTTAGTCAGCTCCGAGCACAAGTGACAGCAGCCTCAAAGCTGCTCTAACTTACTGCTTGTTGCTTATGGGACCCAGGGGTCATTCCAGCAACAAGGGAGCATAGGATATAGATGCAGTGTGGCCATGTCCCCTGTGCATGGGCACTGGAAAGAGTTGGATTGGAGCTGTGAGCAACCAAGCCAGCATTACAGCCACTGTACTGTGACACCTGGCCCTGGCCCAGATCATATTCACTGGACCTTGGAAAAATATCAGACCTATAAAGAATCTTTGTCTGAGACCCTGGATTACACGGGACCTGAGTCTAATTCACCCCTTAAAACCACAACCCAGTGACAAGAAGCAGAACATAACCCCCTCCCAGCCACCCCCAGTTTTGCCCTTCCCTGGAAAAAACATCTCAGCAACTCCAGACATTCCAACTCACGTCTCTTTCTAGGAAGCGGCAGGGAAACTTCTTGTGTTCCCCACACTAGTCCTCCCTTTTGAGATCGCCAGCTCCCCACCTTCCCAGTGTCCTTTGGATCAGAAGCAGGAGGCCCAAGGACACAGGGTGAACTCTGGACTCAGGCCTGCCCATCAATTTGGCCTCTGCTGCTTCCCACTCATGTCTGCTCTGCAGTGTACTGTTAACAATAGGGTTTAAAAGCTGCCAGGCATTCTGGGCCCCATGGTGCTAGATGCTGGGACCCCTGCACTTCCCATGACATCAGAAAAGGGCACTCAGCATTTTGCAGAAGGTGCAGGATCGGGCCTTCTTTGCTGCAGCTGCTTTTTCTGAAATGGGTCCAGCTTTCCACTAGTGCCCTGCAATGAACAGCATAGCTAACTCCTACCGTCCACGTAAATCACTTCTGACCAGTCTAATCAGATCCCATTCGCAGATTACAATTCCCGGAAAGTCAGCAGACATACTGGCTCAGTATAGGCTGTCACGGAACATAGAAATGATTCATGATCAACTTCTCTTGATAAGAAAACAGCCACCGAGCAAACGGTGCTGTTCACGTTTCCCAGCTAGACAGTAAAGGCTGTAAATAATCTGTGCTTTCAGACTAATTCTTACCTAAGGTGCGGCTGGAACAGTAAATTCATTGGCTCATGTCTGGAAAGTGCTTTGAAGAAGAAAAGCATTACATGGACCATGCAAAGGATGGGGAAGGCTCTTTACACTCACTTTCCCCCAACCCCAGTCTACACCCTGAGGGCCAAGCACAAGCTGATCCTAAATTAGCTGGGTGAGCTTCGAAGAATGGTAGAGAGTGTATGACATTTGCCTAGGGCTCAGAAGAGCTGGGTTCAATCTCTTGACTCTTCCACACATTCCTGTGATACCTTGGGCAAGTCACTAACTCTACCCTGTGCCTCAGTTTGCCAGGTGTAAAATGGGCAAAGCACTTCCCTATCTCACAGGGTAGTCATAGATTTTAAGGCCATCAGGGACCACTGGAGAGTCTAGTCTGATCTTCTGCATAACACAGGCCATGCAGCCTCACCCATAATGTCTGTCTGAGCTAGACGGTATCTTTTAGAAAGATGTCAAATGTTGATCAAAAAATTTAAAGGAACAGAGAATGCACCATGTCCCTGGGTAGGTCGTTCCAGTGGCTAATTACCCTGACTGTTAAAAATGTGGGCCTTATTTCTAGTCTGAACTTGGCTCATTTCAGCTTTCAACCACTGGATCTTGTACCTTTTTAAAGAGCCATCTGCTATCAGAATGTTCTTCCCCATGCAGGTACTTGTAAACTGGGATTACGTCACCTTGTTACCATCTCTTGGATAATTAGATCGAGCTTCATTAGGCTCTCACGACAAGGCAGGTTTTCCAGGACCCAGATCATTCTTGGAGCTCATCTCTGAACACTTCCTAGTTTCTCAAGATTCCTTTTGGAGTGTGGACACCAGAGCTGGACACTGGATCCAGCAATGGCCTCGCTAATGCCGTACACTGAGGTAACTTCACTCCCCATTCCTATTTGATATCCCCAAGGACTGTGTTTGCCCTCTTGACTACAGCATGGCAGTGGGCGCTCCTGTTCAGCGGTTATCAGCCATGACCCTGACTCAATCACTGCACTCCAGGATAGTGTCTCGCACCTTGTAGGCATAACCTCCATTTTTCATCCCAGACATATGACCTTCCATTTGGCATGTTATTCAACTAAGCTTCCCTTACCAAGCGACCCAGGTCAGTTTGTATAGCTGACCCAGCCCCCTAAATCATTAACCACACCACAGTTTTTGTGTCATCTGCAAATTTTACCAGCAACGATTTTATCTTTTCTCCCAGATTATTTATCTTGTGAGGATCAAATCGACTAATGACGGCAAGATGTTCAGTGATGAGGGCTGTATAAGAACCTAGACAGACAAGCAATCATAAAGAAACAATGAAAGACGCTCACAAAAAGCAGAGCATACAGAGCAAAGGGAATGTTATTGACCAGATCTGGTCATTTACATGCTGAGGTTTTGAGTATGTCCTGGTTTGGTAGGAGAGAGTGAAAGGCTCACTAGAGGGAGGACAGGAGCTGGAATGCAAGGAAGTTAGTTCAAGGAGTTACAGCTGAGCTCCCAAGATCAGCAAGGACAGTCTTATGGTTAAGACACTGGACGGGCACCCAGATATTCTAGGTTCACTTCCTGATTCAGCCACAGAGTCTTTGGGCAAGCTGCAAAGGGTCTAATCCTATGCCCATTGATGACAATGGGAAGACTCGCATTGGGCACTGGATCAGGCTCTTCAGCTCTATGGCCTGTCTGTGAAAGAAGACTAATCCCCCGCCCTCTGTCTGTCTCCCCCACTGGACTGGGAGCCCGTTGGGGCAGGGCCTGTCCATTACTGTATGTATGTACGGTGCCCAGCACAATACGACACTGAGCCTTGCTCGGCCACAAGGCATTGTGTAACACGAAGCACGACGCTCCTCTTTGTTTACAGTGGCAGAGAAGGAAGAGGCTCAGAGAGAGGAGGCTTGCTCCAAGTTTCAGTGCAAAAAGAGGGACGGGATAGCAAGGGGTACTGGGAAAAGCAGGATATAAACACGCTTCCTTCTTCCCCAGTAGGAAGCAGACTAAACGCCTGGTGGGAACCTGCCCACTGGGGAAGCTGCGTGGGTTTCACCTGGTGAGGGACCTGGGAGGGGTTTGGTGGAGGACTGTGTGGAAGCCCCTGTACTGAGGTGTGAAGGTGGATTGGACTCCTGTTTACCATGGAACGAGAGAGCTTCTGGATGGAAGGATAAACCAGACTAACTGCCCAACTGCAGAGAGGGAGCTGAGCACAGGGCACCTGCAACCAGCCCAGATAAGCCCCTCTTGCACTCCCAGGATATAGCTCATTAGGCTGGCTTTCACATGCATGGCTTTCCCTATCTCAGTCCTACCTGTTTACCTTTCCCCGACAGATACAATGGGAGTAATGATATATATTATAATAATGGCCCTTTACAAGCTTGTCTCACATCACCCCAAGAGCTAGGGAGGAAGGACTCACCTACGATACAGACAGAGAAACTGAGGCACAGAGTTCATGGTCACACAACAAACCATTTTCAGAGCCAGGGACATCACCCTGGAGTCCTGACACCTTACGCACCTGCACCATAGTGTCCGTATGCCTTTGACTTAAAAAGGTGACCTGCATGCTCTTCTAATGGGCTGTGTCTCATAGCCTCGCTGTGATCGCAATATGGCTGTACGCTAGTAATCGCCTTCTGAACACACGGCCAAAGTCGCTTACGCACTTCCGTTTCCCACACAAGAGCCAAAGCCAGGCTGGTTCAATTTAACTCAAGCAGCATCCCTGTAAAACCCCTTCAACTCCTTCCCAGTCACTGGCAGTGCAGCGGGGAGGCTGTGTGATGGGGCCTGGCGGTGCATGACTATTACCAGCTGATTAAGGCTCCTGGTGCTCATGGCTGTACCGAACTTGACTGCTGTCCCAGAAAGCCCTCCCATGTTCCGTGGATTCTGTCTGGCAGAGTTAGCAAGCCAGGGTCTAGCGTTAAACAGTTAGCGTCATTGTGGGAGTCATTGAAGTGAGCGATTCAGGGCACTGGTTTGAAAGCGGCATGATGCAGGCAGTAGCAGGGAGCTCAGCCAGCACAGCTCCTTCCGGATCTCCACCCAACATTTGCTCTTGCTTTTCAGTCCCTGGCTCCACACAGCTCTTGCAGGGTGCCCAGCTCCTGACTGGCAGCACGCCCTGGCCCTCACACCACGCTTCTGATGCCCCTCCGGCCTGAACTGCTATTCCTGTCCGCAACTCGCACGCCTGATCTGCGGCGCCCCTGTGACCACGATTGGCCTTGATTGCAATGGAACGAGGTGGCGGAGTAAAGGGAGCAGAACTGGGTCCGCGGATGGCAAGTGTTCTTGGCTAAGGAAGCTGCCTGTAGTCATGCGAAGCGCCATGCACATCTATAGAACTGTATAAATGGCTCGTTACGTGAGCGCTGCAGAATGTCCAGCGGTTTGCTGAGTCCTACGCCAACGGGGAAGGGTTCTCCAATGGGGGTGGACAATCTGCCTCCCAGAAAAGCAGTAGCTAGGTCAGTGGAAGAATTTTTCCATCAACCTAGCACTGTCTACAGGGGGAATTAGCTCGGTTTAACTACATCACGCGGGGGGTGAATTTTTCACACCCCTGAGTAGCATAGCTGGGTCAACCTAACTTTTCAGAGTAGGGCAGGCCTTAGTTCAAATTCACACCCCTTCAAACATCAATCATGCTGGGAATCTGGAGAGGGCCCAGCCATTAGACTTTTTTCACCCTGGTCTCTCTGAGTATCTTTAGAGTAAAGTCACACACGCCTCCAGGCTATTTATTTGTACTTGTTAGTGTAACGGACACTGGCAAAAGCCGCAAGCTGGTATCATCTTTGCCACAAGGAATCAGAGTGTTCACTAGAACTGGCTGGGACCAAGCGGGGGTTATTGTGTTTGTTTTGTTTTGGGTTTTTTGGTCAGCAAATGTGAAAACCGAAACTTTTCATGGGCATTTACCAGTTTTGATTAAACTTTTATTAGAAAAGGGCTCTCAGGTCCAGGGTGGACTTTCCACTCCAAGTTAGAACGAGCCACTCGAGAGTAGCCAGTAGCTGGTGGGTAGGGCACTCCCGGGCGATGTGGGAGAACCGCAGGGCAGGGACTTGACCCTGGCTCGCCCATATGCCAGGAGAGCGCCGTGTGCAACAGGCTATGGGCAGCTTGTGCTGGATTGGTCACTGCTCTCTATTGCAGAAAAACCCAACAACAACTTCTGAAGGGATCTCTTTTGTCCCGATGCAGAACAGGAAAATGTTTGAAATCTCAATTTTCCTGGGATGAGAGGAACATTTCCTGCCCAGCCCCAGTGCCCACACCTGGAGTAAATCAGGAATAGCTGTTCCTGAATAGAGCCATGTGTAGCCCGGCCCTTAGGATTTACTTGGGATTTGGACAGGGGGCTGGGCCTTCGCCTGGCAGGAATGTCACCCACGGAATCTGAATGGTAGGCCTTAAAATTGTTTGATCACAAACACGAAATTTTTGCTCTGAGCTCATTTGGCCTCTCTCCTCATGAGCCTCTGAGCGCAAACAATGGGGTGAGATTTCAATAATCATCAGTATCAGCTACTAGTGCACAAAGCAGGCTGCTCTCTGCATTTCCAGGTAACCCTAAACAGGCTTCTTCACCTGAGCACCAATCTCCAGGGACCTGCCTGCAGCTCTAATTACCGTGTCTTTTATGAGTCATCCAGGATTTTTTTTTTATCTAGATTCATTAAGCCCATTTTCCCACAGCCAGGCTAAGCAGTTTGTAGAAAGCCTATATCATTAGGTTAATGATTCTCGGTAAATTATTCCAAACACAGCCCAGTTAATCCAGAAAATGGAACATTAATGTTGATGGATCAGTCAGCTGCCATCACACAATAACCTAAGATAACACAAAATGCGTAAGGTAGAGGTCCTCTAATAGGAGAATGTTTATCAGGGTTAAATTCTCATTTGATAATATGTGATGTGAAACATTTCTGGTTCAGCTCACAGGCCTGGCTGCCTGACCTGGTGTTATTTTTGTAGTCATAGACAAATTGATGTACTAAAGGATATAGATGATTTCTGTTTCACTTCATTCCTGGCTGCTACTTTTCATTTAATTTTGACATACATCTGTCTCTGAAGCAACCAATTTAGTTTAGAGCCATGACCATGTTTGGAGCTGATGAACAGAGGCTTGATAGACAGCTAGCAGATAGATCCTGCTATGTTGAACTCAATGCTGTCATTACAAAGTAGAAGTAATTTACACCAAGTATCTCTCCATTGAATGACGCATCCATGCTTTGGTCTTCTGAGCTGCAGAAATTGTGTTGTCAGCTGTCCCACATGTTGATACCTCTTTAAGTGAAATTCGCTCCTTGGGCAGAAGGCTAGCACGAGGCTAGTGCACCACGTAAGTGTTCAAAGTAGGGTCCTGAGCCGACTCTCTCTGCAGGGGTGAATTTTACCCAATACGTTTGGAGGGGGTGTTTCCCTAATAAACCTCAGTGTGTCAAGAAATTCCTGGCTTGATAGGACTAGTGCAGTGGGGCTCATGCAGCAGCTTTTGGGGTGTACGTTTATTCAACAGCCAAACCTGGAAGAAGCCTATGAGCCTATTAGTTTGAAGGATGTAACGTAACTTGGAATGTTCTCTGTTTCAGTTCCAAAACACTCCGGGGAGGGGGTGCTCAGCAGGCTCTGTTCATGGGGTAAAATCCAGTGTACGTGGCACACAGGCCTTGTCCTGTCCTTCTGATTGCTGCATTATACCTTTAAATCCACCTTTCTGCAGAGTTCAGAGATACTTCCAAATTAACTTGCTGGAGTAAAGCCAGGAGAAGGGGCACTGTTTTGGGGCAATGGGGCTCAGTGTTCATGGCTGGCCTTGCGCACCGCTGGTGCGGTTTATCACTCTTTCATGTGTCTGGGAGTGTCAAAGAGGTGCTCTGCCTCAATGCTAGGGCTTGCTTTGAGTACAGCACAAACGTTCTAGAAGTTTAAATATGACCAAGCACTATGCAATGTGAGCGGGAATCTGACATGACCATAACCTGCTAAAAACAGACACCCCAACACCTAGGTGTAGACATCTCCAAAGGGAGTGGGGATTTTGGGTGCTGAGCACCTGCCTTGTCAAAATGAGCCACCTTCAAAGCGTCTCAACTTGGGCACTCATAGTCACTGGCCGGATCCCTGCTGCTGTCCACATGCCAGGCCAGCTGCCAGTACCTCCTACCCACAATTTGTATTGTGGCAGCGCCTAGGGGTCAGAGCCCCGTTGTGCTGGGTGCTGTACAAATGCATAATACAATAGTCCAAGCCCACAAGAACCTCCAGGCCTGGTAGAAAAGAGACGACACGAAGATACAGCAGACAAACTGGGGAGCACCAGGAGACAATAGTGATCAGCATGCTCAACAGTGCTGCCAGCACACCAGCTGCCTAGCTTTGCGTTGGGTTCGGCATCACGGGAGAGGAAAGCTTTAAAAGACCCCTGGATTCCTAATAAATAATAGGGCCAAGAAATGCCACCTTGAATTGAGCTGCAACACTTTTTTCCATCCTCCTCTCTATTAGCCTCACCACGAGCTCCACTCTGGATCACTCTATTAGCCACTAGGCATACATCTGGTATTGCCAGGCTCCCCTCTCCTGTGCAAAACTCCCTTCCCTGGACTCTGGGGTAGAGATGTCCCCTTTCTGGGGGATGAAGAAAATGGAAAAGCATCCTGAAAAGCAAAGCTTTCAGGGAGGAGACGTACTTTTGTACACAGAACTAGTCAGCTTGTTCATTGCAGACTTATCCCATTGATTCTGACAAAATTTGGTGGGGCCAATTGAAAGTGAAGAAGAGATGCACTTGAAAAATCGGGCTGACCCAAACCACCAAGCTTTGCACCACTTTTATCTCTGCACTAAATTCCTACCAGAACAGTTAAACCCCACTGCTGGTCCCCGGTCCTCTGGAGTATATGCACGACAATTGCAGGGGAAAGAAATAACCGAGCATTTGGATGCTAGCAGATACCTTAACAGATTCCATAACACATTCTGTATACACAGGGTTTTTCTGGAGCCGAGATTTTCCAAAGAAGCCTAAAGGAGTTACGTACCTAAAGCCAGTTGACAGCCCATGGGGTTGGTGCACCTAACTCCCTTCAGGTCCTCTGGAAATCCCAGCCTGAGCCCTTTATGAACAGACAAAGACATAGATAATAGGGGGCAAAATTCTGCTCTGATACATGGTGTGACTCCCAAATAATTCCACTGATTGGAGTTCTTCTGGATTTATTCTGGTGTAATTGAGAGGCGACTCAGGCCCAGGTTGTACAGTGCCGTAACATGCCCCAAGTATTTGCAACTCATCTGGACTATACTTCTATATGCTTCTGCTGGGCTATTGCAGTCTCTTGAGATGTCACTTCAACTAATGCACTGTAGTGGTGTCCAGGGAACAGGGCAGATGTGCCGCTCTGTGATGTACACATGAACACAGCCTAGTACCAGCTAAGCTCTGCTAATGCTGCCAGAGGCTCTCCTTTAGTTTAACTGGTAAATGCCAGTGTCTTTGGAGCCAAAGGTCTCGGGTTTCTTTCCCTGCGATGCATGTGTATGCTATGTTGACCTCGTTTCTGTCTGTATGCAGCACATGGATTCCCTTCTGTGGTCAGCAAGCCAGCCCATGACTGCGGAGTCCGGATCAGTATTTGGGGACAACCCTGTGTATTTAGACAGCATTTCTCAAACTATGGGGCGGGCCTCCCAAGGGTGGCGCGGGAATGTGTCAAGGGAGGCGCGAGCTGTGTGTGTTTTTTTCAGAGCTGTCAACCCCGGTGGCTGGGGCTCATGCAGAAGGGCCGTGCACACCTGGGAAGCGAGGACAAAGGGGACGGCTGGAGCCCCACTGCTCGGGCTCTCCTCCCTCCCCTCCCAGTCCTACACCTGGAGGAGGCGAGGCTCCGGCTGTCAGCCCCAGGGTGGCGGCAGCAGCAGGGCAGAAGGAAGGGTGGCAATGGGGTGCTAAGTCGGCTGTTGTCAAGGTTCCTCCCCCACTCTGAACCTAGGGTACAGATGTGGGGACCTGCATGAAAAACCCCCTAAGCTTATTTTTACCAGCTTAGGTTAAAACTTCCCCAAGGTACAAACTATTTTACCTTTTGCCCCTTGACTTTATTGCTGCCACCGCCAAGCGTCTAACAAATATATAACAGGGAAAGAGCCCGCTTGGAAACATCTTTCCCCCCCAAAAAAATCCTCCCAAACCCTACACCCCCTTTCCTGGGGAAGGCTTGATAAAAATCCTCACCAATTTGCATAGGTGAACACAGACCCAAACCCTTGGATCTTAAGAACAATGAAAAAGCAATCAGGTTCTTAAAAGAAGAATTTTAATTGAAGAAAAAGTAAAAGAATCACCTCTGTAAAATCAGGATGGTAAATACCTTACAGGGTAATCAGATTCAAAACATAGAGAATCCCTCTGGGAAAAACCTTAAGTTACAAAAAGACCCAAAAACAGGAATATACATTCCATTCAGCACAGCTTATTTTATCAGCCATTTAAACAAAACAGAATCTAACGCATATCTAACTGGATTGCTTATTAGCCCTTTGCAGAAGTTCTGACCTGCATTTCCTGCTCTGGTCCCGGCAAAAGCAACACACAGACAGAGAGAACCTTTGTTTCTCCCCCCTCCAGCTTTGAAAGTATCTTAGAATCATAGAATCATAGAATATCAGGGTTGGAAGGGACCCCAGAAGGTCATCTAGTCCAACCCCCTGCTCAAAGCAGGACCAATTCCCAGTTAAATCATCCCAGCCAGGGCTTTGTCAAGCCTGACCTTAAAACCTCTAAGGAAGGAGATTCTACCACCTCCCTAGGTAACGCATTCCAGTGTTTCACCACCCTCTTAGTGAAAAAATTTTTCCTAATATCCAATCTAAACCTCCCCCACTGCAACTTGAGACCATTACTCCTCGTTCTGTCATCTGCTACCATTGAGAACAGTCTAGAGCCATCCTCTTTGGAACCCCCTTTCAGGTAGTTGAAAGCAGCTATCAAATCCCCCCTCATTCTTCTCTTCTGCAGGCTAAACAATCCCAGCTCCCTCAGCCTCTCCTCATAACTCATGTGTTCCAGTCCCCTAATCATTTTTGTTGCCCTTCGCTGGACTCTCTCCAATTTATCCACATCCTTCTTGAAGTGTGGGGCCCAAAACTGGACACAGTACTCCAGATGAGGCCTCACCAATGTCGAATAGAGGGGAACGATCACGTCCCTCGATCTGCTCGCTATGCCCCTACTTATACATCCCAAAATGCCATTGGCCTTCTTGGCAACAAGGGCACACTGCTGACTCATATCCAGCTTCTCGTCCACTGTCACCCCTAGGTCCTTTTCTGCAGAACTGCTGCCCAGCCATTCGGTCCCTAGTCTGTAGCTGTGCATTGGGTTCTTCCGTCCTAAGTGCAGGACCCTGCACTTATCCTTATTGAACCTCATCAGATTCCTTTTGGCCCAATCTTCCAATTGGTCTAGGTCCTTCTGTATCCTATCCCTCCCCTCCAGCGTATCTACCACTCCTCCCAGTTTAGTATCATCCGCAAATTTGCTGAGAGTGCAATCCACACCATCCTCCAGATCATTTATGAAGATATTGAATAAAACCGGCCCCAGGACCGACCCTTGGGGCACTCCACTTGATACCGGCTGCCAACTAGACATGGAGCCATTGATCACTACCCGTTGAGCCCGACAATTTAGCCAGCTTTCTACCCACCTTATAGTGCATTCATCCAGCCCATACTTCCTTAACTTGCTGACAAGAATACTATGGGAGACCGTGTCAAAAGCTTTGCTAAAGTCAAGAAACAATACATCCACTGCTTTCCCTTCATCCACAGAACCAGTAATCTCATCATAAAAGGCAATTAGATTAGTCAGGCATGACCTTCCCTTGGTGAATCCATGCTGGCTGTTCCTGATCACTTTCCTCTCATGCAAGTGCTTCAGGATTGATTCTTTGAGGACCTGCTCCATGATTTTTCCAGGGACTGAGGTGAGGCTGACTGGCCTGTAGTTCCCAGGATCTTCCTTCTTCCCTTTTTTAAAGATTGGCACTACATTAGCCTTTTTCCAGTCATCCGGGACTTCCCCGGTTCGCCACGAGTTTTCAAAGATAATGGCCAGTGGCTCTGCAATCACAGCCGCCAATTCCTTCAGCACTCTCGGATGCAACTCGTCCGGCCCCATGGACTTGTGCACGTCCAGCTTTTCTAAATAGTCCCTAACCGCCTCTATCTCCACAGAGGGCTGGCCATCTCTTCCGCATTTTGTGATGCCCAGCGCAGCAGTCTGGGAGCTGACCTTGTTAGTGAAAACAGAGGCAAAAAAAGCATTGAGTACATTAGCTTTTTCCACATCCTCTGTCACTAGGTTGCCTCCCTCATTCAGTAAGGGGCCCACACATTCCTTGGCTTTCTTCTTGTTGCCAACATACCTGAAGAAACCCTTCTTGTTACTCTTGACATCTCTGGCTAGCTGCAGCTCCAGGTGCGATTTGGCCCTCCTGATAACATTCCTACATGCCCGAGCAATATTTTTATACTCTTCCCTGGTCATATGTCCAACCTTCCACTTCTTGTAAGCTTCTTTTTTATGTTTAAGATCCGCTAGGATTTCACCATTAAGCCAAGCTGGTCGCCTGCCATATTTACTATTCTTTCGACTCATCGGGATGGTTTGTCCCTGTAACCTCAACAGGGATTCCTTGAAATACAGCCAGCTCTCCTGGACTCCTTTCCCCTTCAAGTTAGTCCCCCAGGGGATCCTGGCCATCCGTTCCCTGAGGGAGTCGAAGTCTGCTTTCCTGAAGTCCAGGGTCCGTATCCTGCTGCTTACCTTTGTTCCCTGCGTCAGGATCCTGAACTCAACCAACTCATGGTCACTGCCTCCCAGATTCCCATCCACTTTTGCTTCCCCCACTAATTCTACCCGAATTCTATCTTGTCTAATTCTAATCTATTCTTATCTAATTCTATCTTGTCTCCTCATTGGTCATTTTGGTCAGGTGCCAGCGAGGTTATCCTAGCTTCTTAACCCTTTACAGGTGAAAGGGATTTTCC
The DNA here is from genome assembly GCF_965140295.1 of Lepidochelys olivacea. Taxonomy (NCBI): domain Eukaryota; kingdom Metazoa; phylum Chordata; order Testudines; family Cheloniidae; genus Lepidochelys; species Lepidochelys olivacea. The sequence continues at coordinate 30,343,391 of NC_140425.1, read as the reverse complement.
TCTGGCCAGGAGGGATTTAAAGGTGTTTACCCTTCCCTTTATATTTATGACAGCTGTGAAAAGTGATACTGACAAATATCGCTTCCCTAACTTCTGTGCTGCTGCTGGCCTGGGGCTGCCCTCAGAGCTGGGCATCTGGCCAGCTGCTGCTGCTCTCCACTCTGCCTTCAGAGCTGGGTGGAGGTATAGTACCCGAGGGAGGGGGCGTAAACGACTACAGAAACAAAGAAGGGGGGCCAATCAAACAAGTTTGAGAACCATTGGTCCAGGAGTATGACAGCCAGAGAGAACAACAGGAGCTGTGTGTCCAGCAGTCTCAATGCCTGTCTCTACCATGATGGACCCAGTACTCAGTTCAGTGCTTGTATAGAGCTGGACCACTAGTGAGCAGCCCGAAGGTTATAACAAACTGAGAAGGGTGTCCAGAAATCTAGGTAACATTTTGTAACCACTGATCTGAAACTCTCCCATCTCCAATGGGGGCAGAGCAACTTGCGATGCCAGCTGAGACCAGCCCCTGGTCTCGGTATCCCTGAAATAGCTACATGTTAAATTATAGATCTGTGGGAAGCCTCTAACTGCAGCGATCGTTGTTCATGTGACAGCTTGCAAATGGAGAGGTGACTTATTATAGTAGCTCGCCCCTCGTTCCTCACGCTGCCTGCCAAATGATAATTGCCATGGGGGCAGGGGGCACTTTTGTACCCTGTAACCTTTTGCTCGCCAAGTCTTTTTTTCTTTCCTTCTTGTTGTTCAGCAGTAGCTGAGGACTGGGGCATTCAGCAGCTGCTGCAGTCGCAAAGATGTTTCCTTGCCGACTCAGGAAACATGTCTGAGGTCAGCGATCGGGGGAGAACTCCGTTTTTCCTCGATGGTTTAAAACAGGCTCGCGTTTCCATCGGGCTGTTGCCACCTGACAGTGCGTCATGTGGAACTGTAGGAGTGGGGCTGGGGCGGATTGGTTTATTGGCTGGGATTAGTCAGGACTCAGTTCTCTTCCCAGTTTTGCTCCTGACTAGCTACAGGCTTGACTCTTCTGAACGTCTCCCCTGGTCGCGTTAGTACCAGTGAAGAAACACGACTGGGAGGGAGGAAGAGTCGGGAAGCCGGCACTCATAGGAGTGAGACTCTAGTGGGGCTTTGCATTTCCCTTGTCCTGCAGGCCTGACAAGAAACAGCCCATTGCAGAGTTCAGGAGCGTCCATGCACAGAGGCCAGCCTGTAGTGAGAGTGTGACGGCATGAAGGTAGGGCCCCCCAGGGAGGAAGAGGATGCTACTTCTGTGGGGGCACTAGGATCTCTAGAGACAGAACCAGGTGCTACTGCCAGAGTTAAGTCATGATTGTTCAGTCTGGAACCCCAGGGACCACCATTAAGGGCCAGTGGGGCTCACCAGTAGAGGTGGGAGAGGGCCAGCCTTGACATGGTTGGTTTGGGTTGCAAGCTTCACATGCTTTTAACTTTGGGCAGGCGTGGGAGTAAGGGGGGATGGCCGGAAGCATGCTGTGCTTGGCAGGCCTCAGCTGCCACAATAGCCCCGAGGGGAGGCTAGGCAGAGAATGAGCTGTCAGAGATTTGAACCTCAGGGTGCTGGTCTTTGGATCCTGAGGACTGAGGGTCAGAACAGCACAGGTGGGCCTTGTTGTCCTCCCCAGGCTTTGCTATACATCCAACCGCTGGTCCTGAGGATGTGGCTTGTGTATTTAAAAGACTCGAGGAGCAGGGAGCAGCTGGCTGGCACATTTGTTGTGTACAGACCCATCTCCATGGTCTCTAAACCCTTGTTATCAGCTCTCCATGAGAACGGCAAAACCAGCCACCCTGTCCTCTGCCGTACTCCACCTGGCCATGGGAGCATCAGCCTCTAGGGGGAAGGTATTTCTAGGAATGGAGGAACCCTGCCTGGCAGCCACTCACTCCTCCTCTCCCACACTGGCATAGAGAAGGGCTCCATCGCTCACTGTCAGGAGAGCATTGGCATGTAGGGACCTCTCCTCTGCCAGGCATCGGAATGGTGTAATGGCTTAAAGTGACATGGCCTCACCTCACAGGTCTTTAAAGGCAGCCATCCTGGATTGCAGCTCCGGCCTGAGAGCTCCTGGATGTGCAGTGAGGCTTCGAGACTTATTGAACCAGCGTCGATCCCTGAATGATTTGGTGACTTGCCAACATATTGCAACACACACACACACAGAGCATTGCTGTCTTATGTAAGGGGGGCTGGGAGGTGATCTAAGGAGGAACTGGGCATTGTTCATGCACTTGTAAGGTTCTGGCTGGAAATAATTTTGTTCTGCACCATGTGCGTGGTTAACATTCTCTGGCAGTACTGTATTCTCAGTGGAAATAGGCACCACTGCATACCACTGAATTATTCAGATCAAGCAGGTCGTATTTGATCGAGGAGGATCCAGGGAACTACAGGCCAGTCAGCCTCACCTCAGTCCCTGGAAAAATCATGGAGCAGGTCCTCAAAGAATCAATCCTGAAGCACTTGCATGAGAGGAAAGTGATCAGGAACAGCCAGCATGGATTCACCAAGGGAAGGTCATGCCTGACTAATCTAATTGCCTTTTATGATGAGATTACTGGTTCTGTGGATGAAGGGAAAGCAGTGGATGTATTGTTTCTTGACTTTAGCAAAGCTTTTGACACTGTCTCCCACAGTATTCTTGTCAGCAAGTTAAGGAAGTATGGGCTGGATGAATACACTATAAGGTGGGTAGAAAGCTGGCTAGGTGGGTAGAAAGCTGGCTAGAGTGTTGGGCTCAACGGGTAGTGATCAATGGCTCCATGTCTAGTTGGCAGCCGGTATCAAGTGGAGTGCCCCAAGGGTCGGTCCTGGGGCCGGTTTTGTTCAATATCTTCATAAATGATCTGGAGGATGGTGTGGATTGCACTCTCAGCAAATTTGCGGATGATACTAAACTGGGAGGAGTGGTAGATACGCTGGAGGGGAGGGATAGGATACAGAAGGACCTAGACAAATTGGAGGATTGGGCCAAAAGAAATCTGATGAGGTTCAATAAGGATAAGTGCAGGGTCCTGCACTTAGGACGGAAGAATCCAATGCACAGCTACAGACTAGGGACCGAATGGCTAGGCAGCAGTTCTGCAGAAAAGGACCTAGGGGTGACAGTGGACGAGAAGCTGGATATGAGTCAGCAGTGTGCCCTTGTTGCCAAGAAGGCCAATGGCATTTTGGGATGTATAAGTAGGGGCATAGCGAGCAGATCGAGGGACGTGATCGTTCCCCTCTATTCGACATTGGTGAGGCCTCATCTGGAGTACTGTGTCCAGTTTTGGGCCCCACACTACAAGGAGGATGTGGATAAATTGGAGAGAGTCCAGCGAAGGGCAACAAAAATGATTAGGGGTCTGGAACACATGAGTTATGAGGAGAGGCTGAGGGAGCTGGGATTGTTTAGCCTGCAGAAGAGAAGAATGAGGGGGGATTTGATAGCTGCTTTCAACTACCTGAAAGGGGGTTCCAAAGAGGATGGCTCTAGACTGTTCTCAATGGTAGCAGATGACAGAACGAGGAGTAATGGTCTCAAGTTGCAGTGGGGGAGGTTTAGATTGGATATTAGGAAAAACTTTTTCACTAGGAGGGTGGTGAAACACTGGAATGCGTTACCTAGGGAGGTGGTAGAATCTCCTTCCTTAGAGGTTTTTAAGGTCAGCCTTGACAAAGCCCTGGCTGGGATGATTTAACTGGGAATTGGTCCTGCTTCGAGCAGGGGGTTGGACTAGATGACCTTCAGGGGTCCCTTCCAACCCTGATATTCTATGATTCTATGATGATAGAACAAACAAAGGGGTGTGTGTGTGTGTGTGTGAGTGTGTGTGTGGGGGGGGGGCAGGCCTCACTAAACTGAGTGCTCTGGGAAAGCAAGCAGCCAGGGGCAGGGGGTTAACTTCGTTGCTTTCCTTTTTAAAATGCTCTGAAGTGCACTGGGTCTGCACTGCACCAACTTCCAAATCCATTGGGGATGGCAGCTAACATCTGTTTGGAGCTCAAATCTAACCAGGCTTGTAGTGATCTTTTTTTCACTCTTAAAATCAGATTCGCTTCTTTAAGCCCTCAAACAGCCATTTGGTTTCATTATAGTTATAAATTAAGAAAAAATCGCAGCCTCTGTCACTGTCTCAAAGAGCCGCCGTGAGGGTTTTTCTTTTAGAGGCGACTGATCAATCTGCGAAAGTGAACCGGGGGCTTGTGAACGCACGGCAGAGGCTCCAGCCATCCAACCCTCCGTGTGCTCGGAGCCGAGCCCGACACCTGCAAAGCCTTTCTCCACCCTGGCTCTAGCACCCCTGCATTTTCTCTAGCTCCCTCTCAGCATCACGCGAGGCACACCCTATTCCGGGGCAGGCCTCAGAACCCACGTAATGCGGTAGGGAGGATCTCCTGCCCAGAGTGGGCTCTGAGGGAAAGCTCAGAGGCTGGATGGAGCAGAAAAGTTCTGTTTGTTAGGTGAGCCGGCATGTCCAAAGCATGAATATTTCACGTCTTTACACTTTCCAGGCCCTCTGGTTTTCCTCCCCTATCAGCACTTCTGTGAGTGATTTCATGGCCCTGCCAGTGACGCTGACTCACTTAAGACTCATCAGCATCAGAGCCGTCGAAGTGAGTTGGCATCCGGCGGAGAAGGGAATAAGCCATGCGTTCGCAGAGTCTGAATTGCTGGAATGGCCCAGAGAACTTAGCAGAAGCAAGAGCCGTTGGAGATTTAGCAGAGAACTCCTCTTTCAGCAGATCGTACTGAGCCTCTAGCAGGAGCAATCGGACTTACATGGACAGCGATGGGAATCCATGCTCCACATGTTCTCCACGCCTTTTCTTCTCACTGGTGGAGCAGACACCACCCTTCCTCATTGCTTCCACTTTTGGGAAGGGAGGATGTAAGCCAAGGAAAAGCAGGAGGGGAGGGAGCCCCCCTTAGAACCTGGGATACAAATCCCTGGAGAGAGGCTCCCAAAAGGTCCTCGGTGGGTGGGGCTAACCCCAAGAGATAACCCGGGGTTAGAACAAGAAAAGCATATTAAGGCGATCTGGATTGTGAACTCTTCAGCTCAGGGATTATGTTCCTCTGTATGTACAAGGCCTAGCACAACAGGGGGGTGTCCGCCCCAACTGGATACCACTGCTGTGGTTATAAAAGCCTCCAGCGACTGTGAATGCTGAGCTCCCGACACATCCAACTGCCCACCTCTCCAGACTGCCCAACCCTGCACCTTGGAGGCTGGACCACGTGTGTCTAACGGACACCGAGGTTACGGTCCTCTCTTTAAAATGTCCTCACCGAGTTACCGTTCGCACTTTTGATTCTTAAACCTGTCCATGGTTTTGACAGTCTAACTTTTTCTTTCCCTCGGCCAGGATGGTGACACTAAACCCATCAGTTTCGCTTGCCGGGCCTGTGCCACTCCCCTTTTACAGCTTGCCCTCAGTGATGTTGAACTGGTGTAAAACTGGACGAATGCAGGGTGAATTAGGCCTTCTGTTTCTAGCCCGTTTTGCTTGCTGATCCTCAGATCAGCTTTGTGCTCTTGCAAACTGCAGTGCCCAAAAGCTAAACGCCCTTGTTTGTGCTGCATTTTTAAAATAACCTGAGGAAAGTACTGCTGCAAAACTTTAGAAATTACCTGAAACAGAGAACTAAGGCCAGATCCTTAGGTGGTGTAAAAGGAAGTGGTGCCATGGCAGTGACATTATGCGCTTGCCTTTGGATTCCAGGCCTTACCTAACTGTGTGTGTCCTCTAAATACCAATGAAATTCTACCCCTGTCATGGTCCCCATGAGGAAAATCATCTGATGAGATGTGAAAACATGACTGCCATGTAAACAATCCCTCACGCTGTTTAAAAATCTGTTAGCTTATTGATTTAGGGCTTTTGCCTCAGTTTGTGTTGAGACAGAAATCTTATCATAATTCCTGCTATCTCTACCAACACCAAAGAGCAGTTCAGACTGGTATTATGCAAATATAACGATGCCCTTGACCAGAGCCCTGCGCAGCTGCAGGTGTGTGTAATGAGGAACTCTGAGCTGAGTAACATGGATCGGCTCCTTGGCAGCGTTTGCCATGGTGTTGTGACAGCTGTTTAGCACTACACCAGAGAAAATTATTTCAAGACATGCAGTGAACTTTCTTTATTTAACTTGCCGTCAGTAGAAAACCAGCCTCTCCACATGCTTTTCAGCCCTAAGGTGGCCGCCACGGCCAGCTTCACATACAGCAGCGATACCCAGCAACTGGGCCATTCTCCATGAGAGCTGTCGGGGAAGACTGGCTAGTGAGGCAGTGCTGGGAAGTCAAGACTGCCTAGGATATGCTGGGTAGCATCTGGTTGGCCTCTCTCTCCCCCGTCCTGGAGTATCTCCGGTGTCAGTGACGGGAAGGATCCAAAAGCCATTGGCGGGTCCATGGCCTATGACAGATGCGTGGCTGCTCTTGTCAGTTCCCGAGAAACCATATGCTTGTGTGACAGCCACCTCTTTGGTGCACACACACCAGTGCTGAACCGGGGCCCTCCAGCCCTAAAAGTGTGAGCTGCTACAGCCTGGGTTAAAGACCCCGGTGCTGTCGCATGGGTGCTAAGTCAGCTCAGACCCTCTGCCGGTCAGCACAGAGGGTGACCTGTAACACATACCTACAGCACTGCTGGTCATCTTGGCAGAGCAGGTTGAATCAGCTGCGAAGACTAATCCCCCTACCCACAATCCCAGCCGGCACTATCTCTGGGTGTGTCTCTACTGTAATCATAGCGTGTGGTTACAGGACAGACACACTCAGAGCGACCTGGTAGCAACCATAAACTCCAGGCGCTGCAGCCATCCTGCAAAGAATCAGCAGATGTCAGCGTCTGGGGTTATCCGTCTGATACTCGTCATCAGCCCCAGCTTCCCTTTAAAAACCTATTTAGCATTATCAACCGTAACAAAGAAATCTCGGTCACCCAAATGCTAATGTTGTGATCTCTGGTGGTAACTACTGCTTTGGAGCAACAAGTCAGCTGTGCATTTGACAAAATAGTTACATGCTGCCCTGCCAGAAGAGTCTCTATTATAAAGATAAATTGCTTTGTTTGAAAATGCTCCTTTCCACACTGGTATTTGAAAGTCATCGCACTACAGATATATTCTTTCCTCTCTCCTTATCAAGTTCATTGGCATTTAGAAAAGCACATTTTAGGCCAGTTCTTTTGCTTCGGACCCTGGGAAAAAGAAGAGCTTTGGCCTTTTGTAAGTAAAATGGAATCATGAGTTTCCCCTGTACACAGCTAATATCTAGGGTCTCTTATCTCTGGCTGGAGAACTTCCACTCGCTCTGCATTTGTGACTGGGCCAGCGAGATAGAAGGCTTTCATTTGATATGGTCCCCTGAGGTAAGGGTTTATTAATAGCCTAGAAAGGCACAGCCAAAATCACTGGAGTGAAAGACGTTTGCGGGGGTGGAGGGGACAGGGAAAATGTCACCTGCCGTAGACACATTTGATTTCTCTCAGCTGAGTCACAGTATATTATCCAGTGAGCAGAGGGATACATACAGGTTCAGCGATGGAGGGAAATGGGCTTGGCTGTACAACAAAAAGCAAGAGGATCAGGTCAGCTGGAAAGTTCACACAACAGCACTCCCTCGGGCTGGAAGAGACAGGAATTGCCTGATGCGAGGTTCAGCTAGCTGCCTGCAGATCCCTCCCTGAGTGAGAAATGCCATTATGGGATCCAGGAGGTCACGGTTCATGTTGGCAAAGAAGTGGCATTTCACAAACAGAAAGAGGTTGTTATGATCTCGGCCCAGTGACTGAAAATTCCCCATTAGCTTAAGGGGCGGGGGCCTGTATCCCTGGACCAGGAGACTCAGGGTTCTCTTCCAGCTGAAAGGGGAAGAGCCTCTCTCTCTCTCTCGTAACCATTTTGTTCCCAGGTGCAGCTCTCCTTGCCTCGTCTCGACACGGCTCTTACAGAAGGTGGCTCTTTAGCCACGGCCCACTGATGCCTGCATCCTGCAACTCCAGAGAACATTATCCAGAGAGGATATCTCCTTCTGAGCCCTGGCCATTAATCCAGGCAAAGGCACCCTCAAAAAGCTCCCACCACCCTTGGAAGGAGGCTCGGTCTGCTTTTTTCTCCAGCAAAGATATTTCTAATGCTCTGTTACTATGGCATCAAGGCAATTGCTCTAGGGGAAGGTTCCTTCCCGGCTCTGAATCTAGCAGTCGGTTCAAGCTGTGCATACTGAGTGCCACCCTTCTAATGTTCTCCTGCGCCAAACCAGACTGGCTTGGCTCGGTAACCTGTAGCAACACTGATATATACTCATGTGTTACCCAGAGCTCAGTAACATGCTAGCACCACCATGGGGTTGCACCAAACTTATTGCTCTGAAGGGAACACTGCAACAAAAGTACTTGTACCGGAAGAAGTGAGTGGGGTCCATGGCTGGAAGAGAAAAGTCTGGGCCAAACTTGCCGCGTGTAGAAACGTATGCAACTCCACTAAGGGAGTAGCAGCTGCTTCTGCAAGTGGTGAATTTTTGTCTGCTGCATGTGTGAGGGCCACCCTGTCTCTCCACAGTCTCAGCCATGAGGCTCCTGCCAGATACTTTCCAAATAAACGGGTTCTGTTCCTCTCCCCTGGCGTAATTACGTGAGGGCAAGAGCAACCGTGGCCATTTCCAACACCTCATTTAAAAACCACGGGAGAAGTCAGAGAAACCTTCCATCTGCACCCAGCCCGTGTCAAAGCCAAAAGGCATGTTAGAAGATACAAATAACATCCCCGCCCAGGGCATGTATTTTTATGCTCCTCTTCCACAGATCCAACTTGCTTTATAATTTGCCAGTTATATTCCTGGGTGCTCTTTACCTCTCTGTGCATGTGCTATTCCTGTGGCTCAAGGCGTTCCACTGATAAATCAATGACTTTAAGACAGCTCTCCAGCATGGGGACAGATCCCACTCTAGGAATGGCATCAAATTAGATACTCGGAGAATACACCCACCCTAAACCAGACTCTTCCATTGCCTGGAAACGTTTGGGCTCTAGAGAAATAACCTCGGCAATATCTGAGAATGTGCAACCTAGAGTCTGGACCTACCTTCTGCTGGCAGTGCTGGATCATCAGGTCCTCATGTGCTAATTTATTACAGCATGTGCTAAAGCCAGCTGATGGTGGCTGTTCCCGCCAATGCTCAACGACTTCTAGACTTGGCTGTCTTCATCCGTCAGCTCTGAAAGCACAATATGGCAGGGTGGCGTCCGCGTGCTCTAGAACTGCTAAGTCAGTAAATGTGCCCAACTCTCAGCAATACTAAAAAAGAGGGGGAAGGTCTGTTCTGCAGCACTGAATTATAGTAATGGGCTGGAATGGACCTCACGGGACAGGACCAAGGCAACCTAGACCATCCTTGACAGGTGTTTGCCCAGCCTGTTCTTAAACACCTCCAATGATGGGGATTCAACAACTCCCTTGGACGCCTGGTCCAGAGCTTAACTCCCCTTATAGTTAGAAAGATTTCCCTAATATCTGACCTATTTCTCCCTTGCTGCAGATTAAGCCCATTAGTTCTTATCCCACCTTCAGAGGAGAGCACGCATGGCGCAAACCCTATTTTTGGAGGGTGAGGTTGTTCAGCAAGAGGATATTAGGCAGGATGTAGCAAAGGGACAACTACTATGTATATTTGATTCACTGAATTTGGCATGGTCCAATCCATAAGCTCCAGGCTCACACGCAATGACAAATCCAACCCAAAGATAACGCCCATCAGCACTATTGACAACGCCCTCCTCAAACCACAGCGTGCCTTCCTAACCTGCCCCTTCGCAAATGCCTGGGAAAGAGAGACTTCTTCAGCATGCCACGAAGGGCAATAGCCCTTGATTCTATCCCCTCAAGGAGGAGGGTGAGTTCCAGTCTCAAGAACCCCACATCTAACTTCCTGCCAACGGCCCCAGCCCATTTCAATGAGGGGGATCCTAGCACAAGGACCTTACATTAGAGAACTCCAGCTTGTGTAACTATCTAATGCCTGGAGCCCACTGGTCATTTCAAACGGATGCAACACTTGCATTCATGACATATCCTAAACTGCTGGGTGGCATAGCTGTGAGCTGGTCAGCAGTTGCTGTGCCTCCCCCCAGAAATGGCTGCACTTTGTGGAGTCGTCACTCAATCTGCCCTCTCCTGAATTCACAGAAAAGCTTCCCTGCGTTAGCAAAGCTTCATGCAAACTCTGTGCATCAGTAACAAGAGCCTGACATCTCCCACTGGCCTCCTGTGACAATTCCCAAGCAATGAATTGGTTACCGTGGGGGAGCTGGACAGTAGTTTTCTAGTTCATGGACTGGTTGAGCCTACACCATGTGACCAGGCTCAGCTGGTGCCTTGCTGATATAGTCTAGCATTTCTTGCTGGGTTGCTCTTTTTCCCATGGCCCTGGCCCCTAAGATTTCCCTAGCAGTCAAGCCAGACTCTCACTAACTGTGCCTCTGTCTGACCCCTGCTCTGCTACTCCCTGCTGCCCTGCGGAGGGGTTAATCCAAAGGAGAGCAGTGATCCTGCCCAGTTTCCCTGAAGACACTATTGCTTTCATCTCTTCAGTACTGGGGGATGATGGGCAGAAAAGACTCCAGGTGATTGGTCTGCTTCTTTGCTGCTTTTGTGTTTCATCACCATGTATCCCTGAAACAGTCTGCTGTGACCCTCCACCCGCAGGCCAGGAACACGAGCTGTTCACATGGCCACCCGGGTAATGTATAAAAAGGAATTCTGGAGAGGTACTAATATGAATTTGAGCTTGTTGTGAACTCTGAAGCCGTGTAGAGGGCCACAATGAGACACAGGCATTGCTGCACCGAGAGGATAAAAGGAAGAGTCGTTCATGGCCAAGAGTTTTTGAAGTCGTTATTAATGAGGCTAACAACAATGTGCATCGGGGGGAGGACCCTTCCCTGTTCCCGGGTTTGCTACCTACCAAGGAGATGCATGATTGTTCTCTACAAGGATCTCTGGGTGCTCTTAAACTTGCATGGATTTTGGTTTTACATTTTTGGTCCCAACTGCTTTCGTTTCCTTGGCCTTACTTATGGATATCAAGCTTCCCCCACCCCTGACCCCTCTTCCTAGTAACCCCAGTGAGATTAACAGGGGCAGAAACAACCCAGTCCTGGCACCTGGTGACCAATAGTGAACATTCTGGTTGTTTTGCAGGTGAGGCCTTTGCTGTCCAGCCATGCAGTCTTTACCCCTCCAAATACGGCTGGTCTATGGCTGACACTCACTCCTGTGCAAAAGGCCAGCACAGAGCCTAACTCACCCCCTCAGTGTGGCAAAGGGCTGGTCCCAGCCTGCTGCCTATGAGTGGTTTTCAACCTACCTATCTTTTTCCCTGTCCCTATCCAGATTGTTCCTGTTCGGTTAGTTTGGGCAAAGGTTCAGGGTGGTTTTTACATATGGCTGAACTGGTTGGCCCATCTTTAATATGCTACCTTGATATTTTTAATAGAGGATTGTGTTAAAAAAAGAAAATCGTATGGCACCAGTTATATAAAATTCTCACATCAAGATGAAAATGTTTAGTAAAACCTAGTGTTTCACTCCAGCTAAGTGCCTGTCTCATTCCACCACTCTCCCTAGAACTACTCATTACATCTACAGGGAAGGCAGCCGAGGGCATGGAAATGAATGGAAAAATTCCTTCCCAGTGGTTGCTACCCAGTGCTTAGGGTGTATTTGCCATTCATCTGGCATGCCCTGCGCTAACTCTTTCATAGCTTGTTCCTGCTCCACTGCACTCAGCTCAAATGCATGGGAATTAAAAATGCTATTTCCATTTTTAATCACAGTGCACATGCTGTCTACACAGATCTAAAATTAAATGCATAAAAATATGCATGATCAGAGAGGTGGCCGATCAGCTCGTTTCCTGCCTACACTTAAAACGCAGCCAGGCAATGGCTTTCAAAGAGCCTGTCATGAACGCTGGGAGGAAACATTCACTGGAACAAGGATTGGACAAAGTGAGGAAAAGTGCGAGCTGTTCTCTGACTAAGGCGCCCTACAAACCATAGCAAGCCGCCACTTCTCACATGGGCCAGATTCTTCTCAGTACATTGGTGTAAATCTGGAGTAAATCCATTTAAGTTACTTTAGATTTACACTGATCTGAGGGCAGATTCTGGGGTGCACTTGAAAACCTGTAGCCCAGTATGGGGTGCACACTGGGGAGAGGCAAGGATGCAGGGCCCCCTACTTCAAACCCTTGGAATAGCCCACATGAGGAGCCCACAGTCCCTGGGCTAAGAGCTGCTCCCCTGCACTGGCCTTCACGGGTCGAGCAAACCACCCCCTACAAAGCAAATGCAAGGTAATGCACCTGGAACGCAGAGCCAAATGGTGAGACCCAAGAGCATCGTGGTGCTGGGTTCTGGAAACACATCAGTAGCTGCAAAGCGTTTTGACTGCCTGTCCTGGGGCACGGCTGCAGGGTGACGGACGCGACAGTCCCTGGCTGAGTCTGTCGCCCCGCGTTGTTGGACGCCGGGCTGCTGGGAAGATGTCAAGCAGTTGGAAGGAATTCAGAGGAGAGTGACAAATGAAGGAACTGAAGGGTTTTTGATTTATGTTGAAAGATTTTTTACAAAATGAAAGCAGCGTCCTTTGGCCAAATGAAGACAGACCGAGCAGCACAAGCCGCTCACGGAGGTAAAAGTCAAGGAGAGGCGTTGAGCACAGTGGGATCTAAATGGGCTGAACCCACACGGAGTCTGGCTTTTGGGCTATCAGAGACAATGGGATACAGCCTCCGAAAGGGAGTGCCAATCCATCGCACCAGTTGATTCATTGTCACCTGGATCGTGCAACGTGCAGCAGGAAGGAAGAGCCTTGCATGAGCAAGGGGTGGGCGGCTGGGGAAGGTGACCTGTTAGCTCTCACTTAGGTAATTTGAGGATGACATGACTCCAGTGAGAACAGCTTTAAGAAATTATTCCGGCCTGGGGCTGAACGCTGCGGCCCCAAGCCAACAAAGCACTCTCTGCCATGTGTACCCTACGCGCTAGCTGACTTCCGCAGGGCGCAACACCCCTACAGCGAGCCTCCGGGGGGGGGCATGGAAAACGCCACACAGCTCAGTGCCAAAAGGAACGTTCGCGCAAAGCTCTGCAGAGGAAATTTGTCTCACCCCCACCTACCCACACGGGTGGCCATATTTGCTGAAAACTCACAGCGCCACTTGGTCTCGTTCAAGTGCCTTGGTTTGGTAACAGAGCACGGCTAGGATTCAGGGGCTCTCGTTGCAGCGAGCATTTGGAAGATTACCAGCCGGGTACTGCAAGTGAATCACATTTCCTTGGCACGTCTCCTCTCACTGCAGGCTCTGCCTTACCCGTCCCTTGCAGTGGGATGCTCCGTGCAGCAGGAGCACAGGTGTGCGGGGCTACTGAACATATGGCCCTGGCTTTGTGCCGGGAGTGCTCCAAAGGGTCATGAGCGTGCTAAGCTGGCTCTAATCTCCGCCCCCTGCAGAACATGGATTCGGGCTCTTTAGGAGAACTCCAAAACCTGCAAAAACCAGGGGGCTCTTTCATTAGTATTAAAAGGGAAATTGCTGCATGAGGAGCTGGTGAAGAGAACATCCTGACCTCAGCTCTTGTCTTTTTAATCAGCTGTGAATTGGTGCTTACACACCGTTGGGAAGGACTCTGAAGATATGCAGAGGAAGGACCAGATGTTCAACTGGTGCAGACTGGAGTGGGTTCGTACACCTCATGGGCACCTTGCTGACTTGTGCCAGCTGAGGATCTGGCCCAAAAGGTCCTAAATATTCGTTATTGTACTAACAAAATGATCAGGATCTAGCGTGGCAGTAATGGGTGGTCACGGGCGTTTGCAATACAACTTCAAACTGCACCAGGGATTTTTTTATAACTACGTTTATTCAGAGTGAATTTTCCACATCTTGTTTCTGGTGAAGCTGCTCTTTACTCAGATAGGTTCAAAGGTGGGAATTATGGGGCGTGATTAATGAAGCAACGTAGAGCTCACTTGTAGCTCTCAGAACCAGAGCGAGTGTGTAAGGGGCAGGACCATCTTCTTGTTCTGTGTTTGTGCCGCACCTCGGACAACCCCACTTTTCAAGAATCAGGATGTTGCAAAAAAAAAAAAAAAAAAAGAAATGCAGCTATCCAAGCTGCCCCACTCTTTTAAAAGAGGTTTAACTATTTATCGTCTCCCCCTTTTCCTACACCCAGTTAGCATTTGACTGATACTTAATAGCCAACATACAAGCCCTTGCTGGGTAAAATTTCCCCCCTGGTCCCCCACACACAGAGGGCTAGTCACCATGTAAGATCACCATGTGTGCATGGACCTTCCCAAGGTCCTCTCTGCAGGGGTGAAATTGGCCCTTGTGTTAAGCCACTTCTATTGCCCTCATTGATTGGAGGAGGGCAGGGCGGTCACATTTCCTGTCTGCACAGAATTCACCTTGTATAAACCATGCAGTGGATGATTTGTTAGGGAAGCCCGGTTGAGAATAACGCTGCTAAGACACCCAAAAGTGAGAGAGCCAAGAGAGGGCTACACATGAGGCCCCTACCAAGCCGAGCCATGCAGGTAGGTCTGCCCGGGTGGCAAGGTCTGAAAGGCAGCTGCCCTAAATTGGGGGTGAGCGAAAACTGGAAGCGAGCTTTCCTGAAGGCTGGGCTGCGAAGTGACAGATGAGGCGATGAGGTTAGGTAAATCGTCTGTGTCGCTGCCTGTAATCTCCCGCGCATACCTGTGATCGGTGGAATTAATCAGGCTGGCGCTGATCGCATATATTGTTCCACAGGTGTTTGTTTCTTCGCTCTCAGCTTTTTTATGTTTAGAAGGGGAAACCGTAAATAGCTCTCTTGCGAGCTGGTAAGGAAAGCTGCTAGGGTTCAGCCTAAAAGCTCCGATCGCTCCGTTACTACCCATAGGTGCAGATACACGCATCTGTGCAAAATGCAGCGGGTCGGGGAGAGAACCAGTGTCAGCTCTTTGGGGCAGGAAATCCAAGGCCCTGAGCCTGCGAGCTGCTCTGTCCAGGCTGACCACCACTGGCATCCATGCAGGACTCTGCAGAATGGTGGCCTATGAGCTACATCCGAGGGCTTGACTTGCCCTTCTGCAGGAGCCCCGTGTGCTGGGTTGGCAGGCCAGGGCCCAGCTGGCCTAGACCAGCTCGTTGACAATTCTGCACCCCTGCAGTGGCCCAGAGCAGCCAGGTGTGCAAGTTAGTGCTACCCTGACCTGTATGGAGGAGGCACTGGTCCCTGCAGACCCTCACTGTGGGAGACCCAAACAGACTCTTTGAGCTTCTCGCGCTGCTACTCATGCCAGTATAGGGATAAATCTGGCTCTCAGACGACTAGATGCACTTGGACACCAAGAAGAGTGGATGCCTAGTGGGTGGAGGGATCACAGAGACGCGCTTTGGGTGGGCCTTATGCACCCCATAAAATTCCTCTCCCATCTAGTGATTTCCCCAAGCTGAGCAACCAGCAAATAACTCAGCGCCGTCTGCTCTGCAGCAGAACTGCCAACTGCTTAGGATTGCAGGGCGGATGCAGGCTGCATATTTGTATCCAGCAAAATGGGGTAAAGGGATTTGTTTGGTCTCCCTCTAATTCCCCAGTGTGACTGAAACATTGGGTTAATTGAGGCAAACTGGGAAGAATGGAAATGTGATTGTCCCCCATCCAGTAAACATGACAGCTCATCAGTCACTGCTCCATATGACTGATGGTGGGAGCAGACAGAAGATGTTTCCCGTGGTGAACGATGCTGCTTGCTAGCGACTGCCGAGTCTGTGCTGGAAGGAACGCGTACCTCTGGGTGTTACATTTTGTTGCAGCTGTTGCACAGTTCCCCAAGTGCAGTTTCCTCATCTACGAGTGAACGTTCAGTCTCTGCAAGGCCTGCTGTGTGGCGATGAATTTTTTGCTGTACCAGGTTCTGCACTTTGGCGAGGGAGCGGTAGGAGCGTTTGCTCTCTACCTTGGTCTCTGAGCAGAGACATTTCCTGAAGCAGAGTTGCTCCCAGGGAACCAGGCATTGGGTGGGCTGAGATCCCTGAGAAAAGGGGCTGCCCTGCATGCTGTTTGACCTCTTCTGTTCCAGAACTGGTGTATGTATGTAAATGCGAAACGATACAGGCAGAACGTGCTCAGACTTTGCGTCAGTGATTTCTCCTCTACTGGGAAGTTGACTTGAAATTATCTGCCTGGATCCATCTCAGAGGAACATGAACCACAGGGACTGACTTGTGCTGGGCTCTTCCAGTGGCTAAAATTTTGTGTCATTCAAACTCCTGCCAATAAATACATTGTGAGAAAACTTCCTCCCACAAGAGATGTTTGCAGAGGCCTATGCTGGCTGCCCCTGCCACTGGAAGAGCGTCTATCTCCTTCTACCAGCTCACCCATCCCTTTCCTAACACCTCACACAGTCCGTCCACTACCCTAACCAGCTGAACTCAACAACCCTCTTGCTGCCCACAGAGGAAGTTTTCTAGGCAAGGGCTCAGCCCTGGTTATGCATCCAACTGGGAGGCCTAAAGCAAGAGATGAGGCCAGGCAATGGAGCATCGGCTCTGTCTCCTGAAGGCACACTCTTCCTCTGGGGCTCTCAGTGCTGCAGTGAGGAGAGGAGGAGGGTGTGCTGGGGTCATGACGGGTGGGCACAGCTCACAAGACACATCCAGGAGAGGAAGAAGGAAGCAAGTCACAGCCCTCCTGCCTTGTGGTAGCCAGTAGAGCTGTCTGAATAACCGACGGGTCCGCTTCTGTGGCTGAGCCGAAAACTGAAAACAAAAAACATTTCCTTTCTGAGAAGTTGCTACCCGCTTTAGGGTCTGGCTCTAGGGCAGTGAGCCTGAAGCATGCCTCTCCTTTTGGCATGTAATTCAAACAAATACTTCTACAAATCTAGCCGCCGATGGCCTCTTTGTTCCACACCAACTTGGGGTACTGTATTGATCAGCCCGGAAAGCTGATTAGGAAAACAATACCTGGAAGAGAAATTGTGGTAAGTGACAGGAAACAAAAGAGGAAGAGCCTCCAAAGTGAAATGGTAAAAGTCCAGAAGGAATTTGTCTAATGGGAGCCACCCTCCCGCTGGACCAGTGGCTCTCAACCTTTCCAGATTACTGTACCCCTTTCAGGAGTCTGGTTTGTCTTGCATACCCCCAAGTTACACCTCACTTAAAAACTACTTGCTTAGTACAGTACTCAAAATCAGACATAAAAATACAGAAGTGTCACAGCACATTATTACTGAAAACTTGCTCTCTCTCGTTTCTACCACATAATTATAAAAATTAATCAATTGGAATATAAATATTGTACTTACATTTCAGTGTATAGTCTATAGAGCAGTATAAATAAGTCATTGTCTGTATGAAATTTTAGTTTGTACTGACTTCATTAGGGCTTTTTATGTAGCCTATTGTAAAACTAGGCAAATATCTAGATAAGTTGATTTACCCCCTGGAAGACCTCAGAGTACCCTCAGAGGTACGTGTACCCCTGGTTGAGAATCATTGTGCTAGAATGTTGCCTCAGGCAAAGAAACTCCCACTTATTTTAGCAGGTGTGGACTACGTTTTAGCCAGTCGTTCCTCATAACTGTCATAACAGCATTACGGTCTTTTCTAGAGATTTCTGGATGTGTGTGTTGCTTACATAATACTGCTGTATAGAAACTTTGAGTAGATCTTTCTCATTTAATACACCCGTTTCCTTCTTTTCTCCTTGCTGCACCTGTCCATCACTGACCAAATTATCCCATGGTCCAACCAGTAAGTCAGTGACTCGGGTGAAAAGCTTGGCTTGCCATCTCCAGTATGTATTCCAAACCAGCCGCCTTTCTGCTTCTCCCAGAAAGGGGCAAAGGCGGCTTTCCCTTTTGAAGGATCACCCACTGGGGGGGAAGGGGGGAGGGAATCTTACTCTTTATGGTCTTTTTAAAAAATCCAGATTTATTAAGGACAGAATCCTACTGCATCAAAAATTGTACACACAGATAGCTACCCCTGTTGATTAAAGACAGAAGGACTTGCACTTTCCCATAATTCCAATTACTGGTAGCTGAATCTCCCATCTATCACACCTTCCAGCACTGGCCACTTTCTATTTACATGAGAAACTTTGAAGCCCTGTTGTTTACTACGGCAGATCCCTTCCGGAGGCACACCGAGGGAGGCCTCAGCAAAGCAGCAAGGTGGGAAGAGGGTTACGTTGCACCCCAAGGCGAGATACCTGTATCAAGCAGACAGCTTGCTGAGCGGAACCCACGCACTCTAATGCATGCCCTTTTTGCACCTGCATTCTGTGCACCTGGACAACTCCAGTGCAGCCCATGACAGCACAGACACTTAGCACATGAATTTCAGAGTGGAAAGTTCATCAGCATGTGTTGTCCAGTCGTGCCTCCAGCAGCATCTGGCAATTATGGAGATGGTTAGGCCACAAATGTTGTTCCTGGGTCATTCTTCAAATTATTAAAACAAACCAAAAAAGCACCTCCCCCCTCCAGTTGATATTTCAATGGTGATGATTCTGCCAAAGGCCAACCCATTGAGGTTGATTGTAAAACAAAAGCAAAGACCAGTGTCATCATGTACCTCCTTGCTACCCTGCTATAGCTGGCAATTAGTTCCAATGCAGCATTTTTTCCATATGCTTTAAGACATGCAAGCTAAGTCATACTGTGGGTTTGTGTAGCTACAGATTCTGCTGTGATTATTTGATGGCATTTTTTAAAATTTGATTGGCCTACCTTAATACCCTTTATCTGGGTTTGCTTTCTGCAAACAACATAGTCAATGCATTTACAGGCAGGAATGTTGGCTGGAAGAAAAATCATTTGAGAATAAAGACCTTTGAGCTCCTAGAAGTTAATATTTGTTCCAGCGACATAACTCTAGATGATGCGCTTCCATCAGAGAGCAGAAATTATACTGTTTGATCCATCCAACCAACTGAGCTCCCATTTCAGCAACTCAATACTTGCCATGAATTGCCTGAGAGGAATATACAGACCAAATACTATGCACCGTAGCTAGTTAGCAAATTTGGAACAAATATATTCATTAAAATAAACTGTTCATACACCAATCACATAGGGAAAATAAGATGGTTTCTTTTAAAAACAAATAAATGATTAATACTCAACTCTAGTTTGTGACAAAGCTCTGTCTTGTCTCCGTGGATCGCGCGTTTCCTGGCGGACTTCGCTGGCCTCAGAGGCTCACCGTGACCCTCCACGTAGCCCTTCTCTCTCTAGAGGCAAGGGTCACAGCCTACTGAGCCATTTTCATCATAAGCCAGTGAGGGAGGTGAGGAGAAGCTACCCTCCCTTGCACAGTCTCTGTTGTCTCCCAGTCTCAGTGATAATCAGGGAGGGGGCAAAGGGGGGAGCCTGGGCCCACCCTCTACTCTGGGGTCCAGCCCAGGGACCCTAATAGTATCAGCTATGGTAGTTGACCTTTTAGAAACAGGACACGTACAATTCCCTGGGCTACTTCCCCACAGCAGCCCCCACTTCCTCAGGCTCCGCTTCACCCTTTCCTCAGGGCCTCCTTCCTTGTGCCTGATGTGGTGTGTGCTACTCAGCCTCTCCAACAGCGCAACTTCCTCCCACAGCTCCTGACATGCACACCCACCTGACCAACTGGGAGGCTTTTAACTAGGTTCAGCCAGCCCCTGATTGGCTTCAGGTGTCCCAATCAATCTAGCATTCTCCCTGCCTTCTGGAAAGTTCTTAATTGGCCCCAGGTGTCTTAATTGACCTGGAGCAGCTGCCATTTAACTTATCCTGGTACCAGAGATTTGTTTAGCCTGGAGCTAATATATCTATCTCCCCCTACCTTTCTATAGCCGTATGGCCTTGCCCCATCACAAGTTTTAATTAACATTACAAGAGCTCTTGTTATCTCATGGGAAAATGCTCTTCTCCCACCGTCTCTGCTTAAATAGTTTGATGTTTGTATTTTCATTCCATTTGTCTGAACATTAATTTTGTCTAAAAAGAAAGTACATCTACATAATACACATCGAACGTGTGTACTATCAATAAATATCCTGCCCATGTTTAGTCAGGCTAGTCATTGTACATGTGGATGCATCACTATTCATTTGTCTTAACAGATCACTCTTTTTTAGCTTTGTTAATATCTTTCTGTGTATAATATATATCATTCCCCAGCTCTCCAGTGGATAGAATTGGAACTGTTCAGTTATGTGTTACAGAACCTTATACTGCTAATGACTGAGGGAGCTTCTCCACTGACTCTCCAGAAAGGCCAGATCTGCAAACCCAAGAACTTAGGATAATTTGGGTAAGCAGCTGAAATTCTGAATGCAAGATGGGACATTTGAAATAGACTCCTAGTTTCCCCAGGGCTTGAGGGGGCAAACAAACAAAATTCTAGTGCATTTGATTATCTTGCTCACCACCTGTAAGGGGAGAAAAACCAGCCCCTTACATGGGTAGAAGATAAAAATGCCTTATCCCTGCTGTGGACCACAGCACCTATAACTAGCAGACAACAAAGGGCAGCTTGTATTTACATGTCCCTAAGTCTTTTCTGTATCATTCCACTTAATAGCGCCACTGTGAACTGATTTACTGAGACAGAAGAGAATCCGTAGCTCAGTGACAGGATGTTTACTACCAGCCTGCTAGGAAATGATTACTTCTGGGTCATTTTGAACCTCCAGACTATGATGCAGTGCCTCATATATTAAATTGCCGTACATAAAAATACTGGTGCAAGAGAGCCTTGTATTTCATGACTTAATGGAAACTACTACATGGTGTGAATTGGCTTCGGGGTGAGGGGGGCCCTCCGGTAAAAACTGCAAAAACGTATTGCTTTTCGTCGTATCCCTTCCCCACCCCAACTATAGATTTTGCTTGCACTAACAGTAACTATTCTGCTGTGGGTGAAAGCAGCCTTCTGCAGCGAGGCAGAACAAGGCACGGACACTATTCAAGTCCCACTTGCTGCAGTTTGTCTCTACTCTTGTGAGCCCGTAACCATTATAGGTGCCCGGGGGGACCCCATCACCTCCTCCTCAAACAGCTCCACTCCCCACCTCCTCGCTTTGGGAGTCCAGTTAAATCCCTCCTTGTTTTTAAGACAGTCAGTGGACTTCCCCACTGAGTTCAAAAAGTTTTGTCTCTGCCCTCTCACTCTGACCAGCTCTGGGCTCAGAGCATGGGGAATCTCTTCTGGTGGCACAGGATCCTGAGCACCCTAGAGAGGCGGGACAGGCTTGTTCAATTCCTGGCTCTTCCCCAGATTTCCTGAGTGAGCCATGCCTACTCAGCTTCTCTGTGCCTTTATTTTCCCATCTGTGAACTGGGCTAACACGGCCTTTCTCCCCTCCTTTGGCTGTTAGACAGGGGACGCTAAAGAGCAAGAACTGTCTCGCCACACACGATGGGGCTGTGATTTCAGTTGAGGCCACTCGGTGCTACCATAATACACATAATAACATGACCAAACTCTAATTTTTCACAATACGCCAGGAAAACACAAAATGCGAGGGATGCAAACAATGAGGAAAGCAGGGAGGAAAAGCTGCAAAAGATAGCCATAATTTTCGTCAGCCCTTGGCAGCACTTGCTAACAACAATCTGGGCTCTTTGGAAAATATCACAGCTGGGTCCCCTGTGCCCCACCTCAGAGCCATGAGCTCATGTTTGTGTAAGGTGATAGCAGCAGGGGCCACACAAACAGCCTCCTACCTTAGTGCCTTCACATCACAGCCCTGAGCCCAGATTCTCTGTACTTTGCTAGGATCCCCTTCCCCTGGCCTGGGCACTGAACCAGGAGGGGAGCTGCCTGAGTTCGAGTCTTGCTTTTAAAGCAATCACAGGCTGTCAGCCTTGGCGTAGCCCCCACTCTGCCCTGCCCCCCCCCGGTGCAAAGCCAGGGGGAAGCAGAAGGTAGCTGAGGGAGTGAAGCGCAGTACGATTAAGGCTGAGAATGACTGCGTGATGCATTTGTCAAATAATTTGCCCTCAGAAACATTCCTGGACTATGTTCTCTGATGCTTTCCTTTCTGCTCGGCCTGCCAACAGCACCGCAGAAACGTGCTGGCGGTGGCTTATGCAGTTTGTGTTGCGAGTACATAGCTCCATGCTGGATGGGCTAGAATGCCTGCATGGCCATCGGTGCCTATTAAGCTCTGCTTGGATTATCTAGTTTTTGAAAACATGCCGGAGAGACGTAGCAAACTGCTGCATGGGTAGAGCAACTGTTTCAAGAACAAACAGAACCCAATAACAAAGCTACTCCAAAAGGGTGGCGGAATCAAGAGCACTGGGTTCTGACTTAAATGGGAATACTCATGTGCCTGACCTGACACAGGTGCCGAAGTGATTGCAGGGTCAGGGCGTGGTTCTGCAGAGGTCTAAAACTCACCAACAATTCATTCTAGGAGGAAGGGGCAGGGCTTTAAGGATAAGCTGGGCAGCTCCCATGTTCTAAATTTTGAGCTTCCATCCCTTTAAGTCCCACCTGCCGGTCATAACCAACCAGGAACATCTGGCACATCTGGGTGGAGCATCTGGAATTTGAAAGGCATATACTCTCTCTTTGTGACAACAACAACTAAAAAGATTTTTCATTTGGCATTGAGGTTTATAACAACAACATGGGTCTCCATAGAGCAAGCTCTTATCAGTTAGATAACAATCCTCTGTTCAGCTTTGCTTAACTGACCTCTAATTACCGAAGCTAAACCTTATCTGGTTAATTAAGACAAGCTGTGGCAATGCCTAATTAATTAATTTTCTCCAACATTCCTTTTTAAACCGAGGCTCACATTTTAATTTCTGACTCTGAATAGGTTTTAGAAAGAAGTTTCTAGCCGGATTTTCTTTTTTCCAGTTCCAAAGATGAACCTCTTGTATGATGACCTAGGTCATCTTGTCCATTCCTCTGTGAATGCTTGTGTATTCCCTGGGTTACCTAATCCCCTTTAAACTCCTAAATCTATGAATGGTCATTGTGACTAATGGAGGAACAAAACCCAAAAGGTTTTACCGCTCTTCTTCAGGTTAAGAACCTAAAAGGTTTAGACCACTACAATAGCAACTTCTCAGCTAAGCCCAGCTACTGTTTCAAGCTTCATTCGTCGTTTCTGTTAGAACACTTGGAGTGTTCTGCAATGATCCATTCACAGCGAGCATTAACTCCATTAAGAGGACTATAGGCTACAATATTCTATGGCTGAGTCAGTTCTGCCAACTTGGTCTGATCTCTACTTTGTATAAGTATATACACATGGGGCCAATCCCTTGGGTCTCAATTCCGTTTTTCACTCATTCCTTAGGCAAACTCAGTTGAACTTGATGGAGGTTTCAGCTAAATAAGTATTGAAAAAGCAGCTCTCACTTTGACCCTTTTAAATCAATGCTTCTAAGAAAGATGAGCTCAATCACAGCACGGAGACCTAGATACATGCCTCAAGCACCCCAAAATTCAGGTGTGTTTGGATCGCCCTCTAGACAGTAAGAGTGCTGTCCCTCCAATAGGCCCCGTTATTGATCAATTGCCAGCTTCGCCATTAAAACAAACAGGAAATGCCATATGTCAGAACTGAAAACCAAGGAGAAACCTGTCGCCCTTTGATGAACTCAGCTGAGCTCAGAGTACCTCTCCTGCCCCAGCCTTGGATCCAGCACGGTTCTCTTTTTACTCACCATTTTTAAAAATTAGTATCTAAACAACTCTATCCGCATAGTCAGTGGAACCTGGAAGGGGCTACATTTTAATAATTGCAAGCTAATATGTGCCTGGCAGGGAATGCTGGGATAGAAAAGAAGATTTTCTGCCCCACGCTGCAGGAGTAGCCAATAACCCGGTCATGGCTTGTATCAATGTAGCTGTCCCAGTGTAAACAAGACCTTCCTTGAAGTTTTGCACCGACTAGGATCTTGGAGATGCAATTTAGTCAAATTTTCACTGTCTCAACGAGGAGCTCAATGAAAAATCAGGCCTTGATTGTGCATTTATAATTAAGTGCTACTTGTTGCCCGCTAACGATTGACTAATATTAGAAATTCAGGGCTGTGTAGATCTGCTAGGTGCATAATCAGCAGTTTTTTATTACTGCTGCCCTTGTCTTGTAGCCATACCCAGCTGTTATCTCTTGCTTTTATCTAGGCTGTACGCTCTTCAGGGCAGAGACTGTCTTTTAGTGGACAATTGTACAGGGCCCCTCATCAGGGTTGACCCACAGGGTGTGAACCCTGTATCTTTAGTACCAAAGCACTATAGACCTCTACCATTTGAGCTAAAGGAGTAGTTCCATGTGCGCTCATGAGTAGTAAGCTGTTATCCTCTAGTGCTCTAGCCAATAGCAAGGATACATGTATTTTGCCAATATGTAGCACTACCATAATACAACTAGTAATAATTTGAAATCTCCAGAGAACAATATGAAACACAACCGACTGCTTCAGATAAGCTATGTGATCAAAGGTTGTTTTCTCCAAGGAGGAAAGGAAAAAAGCCCAGGCCCATAAATTTAATCCAGGAATATTACTAACACTGCAGTGTTTAGAACATTTCTTATTCAGAGTCTATAATCTGGAGCCAGGTACACATGCTGAGTACTCTGAATATATTTACAATAAAATCAGCATAATGCACAATTAATATTCAGCATGTGCTTAATCAAAAAACTCCATTCCATATTCCCGGTAGGCTCACTGTTTGCTGGCATAGCCTGTATTTTTGTTTAAATGCATATGTGGTCAATTGGAATTCAGAATTTACGGTAGCTGCCGAATGCTCTGCTCCCTGATGGCAATAAGTTATATTCCCATTATGCAGCATGCAATAAAAAAAAGGGCTGATATTTATTCACTGGATTTGGAGAAAGTCTTAGAAACCCACCCAGCTACTCCAGCGTGGCTCCATATTTCACACACTATGTCGCTCTAACCCACTACTGTTTAGGGAATCCGGAGGTAGCACTTGAAAAGCCGAGAGGCATTCTGCAGAAAGGCTGTTATAGCTAGAGATCTCCGGAGAGCCCTTGTTTACTTGGGAGCCTAACTTAACCCTGCAGTAAACAAGCACCAGGGAAGCTGAAAACATCAGCACTAAGACTGAATGCAGTGGGTCAGAAAATCTAAATCTACAGACAGACAGAGACACGGTTACCATGCATTGCTGACCAGTCTTGTTAATACCTTTGGTATAGTCGAAACTCTCTCCAAAGGAGCCATTGTTGTGCATGACATTAAGGCCCCTATAATTAGGCCTGCTGACCTGGTGTCATTCAAAACCTTATACCCCCATAATGGCACTGTGGGGTGGGAGGGGAGCCTTTATTCATCTGCAGGGTGAACAGTGAGAACCCAGGCTAGGCTGAGTGAATGCTCTGTTTGGACGTACAACTTGAGGTATGGCTCCCACCCAGGTCTCCCGGTGGCCCGGAGGGCACTGAGCGCCTTCCAACAAAGCTCTGAATGCCTGTGGCTGGAGAGTGCGCTGCAGTCAACTTAGTGGTGTGAAACTGTCCATGCCGCTTGTGTCCCCTACCAGCTGTCTCCAGCCCAGGTGACACAACCCCATTGCTTCGGGCCAGCAGCCCCTTAGAGCCACCAGCTGGGGAGGCAAGCAGAGCAATGCACACAAGCGAAAGGATAACTGTTATTTTTAGGCTGGGCACCTGTGGAACGAAAGCCATTGATCTGAGCTCATAATTACATCGTTATCTGTGCCCTGTGAGATGAAGAGACTTCCAGCTGCAAGCTTTTGGAAAAGCAAAGCTATAAAGAGGATAGAAGAGGGATTGATTTATTTGAGCTCCTCTATTTTTAAATTAAATGTTAAATTAAAAAAAAAACTTTTCCTAAGATGAAAAGGACTGAAACATTTCAGTCAGACAGTCCAACACTCACACTCCGTGGTGGCCTTCCAATGGGCAGCTTGTCACACTGTGGGGTCCAAACAAAGGCCTCAATCCTGCTGCCCTTCATAGGGGTGCATCTGTGCTGAGCCACATATGAGGATAAAGTGCCTACATTTTCCACTCTTCTGGCCTTCTGGTTTGAGCGGGGATCTGAAAGGTCTTTTAGAAGAGAGAGAAAATGATCAGCAAGCACTGGGCAAGGAAATCTGCCCAGACCCTCAATAAAATGAATCCATTTATATTCATAAGGCCAACAGGATTCTTCTGAGTTTAACACTTTCCCCCTCCCTTTCATCTCAGACACTAATTAGGATTATATTTATTTATTTGTATTTCGACCTGGTTGAACTTTTTCATACACTTTTTCTTTCCCCAACAAAAAAATGGGTATTTGCCCAAAATGTAAATTTTTAGAACAATTTTCATTTTGGTTGAAATTGCTTTTTAATAAGAACACCACGTTCTCCTCCCCCACCCTGGAAAAAGGGAGGGACAAAGTAGAAAGGAGAGAGGAAGGGGAGAGAAGCTTCGCCATCAAACCTTTTCTCATTTAAAAATAAAATGTCAGGACAATTTTTGTCAAGAAAATGAAAAATGTCCTGAAAATTTTCCAGTCCCCTCAATATTTTTTTACTATTTTTTACCATGTTTCAACCAGCTCTACTGACATCCAAAAACTTTTGTTTGTTTCTGAATATGGATTTAGGCTAATTTTAGGGCTGAACATTTTGACCTAAATATTTCGAAGACTGCTGATAGTCCAGTGTGTGGTGTACAGAGGCTGGAATGTCCTCTCTTCAGGGCATAAATTCAAAATATTCTAATGTCCAAATTATCAATACACCCATTTTTTCCCAGTAACTAAGGCTGTGATTCTTCTTGTATTGAAGATAAGCGTTTGTCCTTGTACAAAGCTTGGTTGGTATATACGGTCACTGAATCTGTGCACATCTTCCTGTTCTGCTGCATTCGTACCATTCCAATGCCTACATCTGTTCTTTCCATCAGTGATCTGCCATGAGTGGTTAAAAAAAAAAACAGATGCCAATGAGGAGCTATTAAGCTGTTGCGGGACAGCTGGGTAGCTAAGAGTCCCCATGAAAGTTACACGACAGTTAGTGAGAGTCACTCTCCTAGCACATCAACAAGTTGGCTAAGCACCAACAGGTGGCCTGAACTGGCTTTTGGGGCAAAGAAGTAATACATAATCACGCTGCTCAGAGCTCAGCTGCCTTTAAGGACTCCTCCGTTGAAGCAATGGGAGAACCTATCAACATGCTCATAAGGGGAAGTGCTGAAAATATCTCCCAGAGCTCCCCTCTCTACAAGGGGGAGGTGCACGTTTGTACACCCCTTTGTGGCATGTCCAAACTTCACATCTGGTTCAGCTCATTAGCAAAAGAGGCCAGTTGCACAATGCAGACCCATTGTGATGGTTCTTGGGGTACTCAGGACCATGAGTCACCTTGTTACCCTTTACCAGCAGGACAGAATGTGACATGCCAGGGTGCAATGCAGACCACTGAAGGGATGTGTCACTCCCACTCTAGCCCCACTAACCTTGGATGCCTTACACTGCAGTAGCTCCCACCTGGCCCGCTCACAAACAGCCTTCCAGCATGCAGGCCACCCCCTGAGTGTGTGTGTGTGTAACTGCAGCCTGCCAGCCACACTTGGATTATTCTCTGGCTCTCACCAGCCTTGGTTATACTGCAGGGTGACAACAACACACTCCTAGTCCTGGCTTTTCTCCCAAAAGCTTGTGTTTAGCACTGTCCAGACCTCTCCTGGACAGTCCAGAGATATGAGGTCCGTTGTCCCGTTAAGGGAACATTACACAACTTGTCACCTTAAATGGAGTTACCCAGGTAATTTTATGTAAACACACTGGATTCATTTCAATTAAAGAATAAAAGAAGTTGATTTAACTGCAAAGAGAGAGTTTTTAAGTGCGTACGAGTAATGAGGCATAAAAGTTAGAAATGGTTACAGGAAAAATAAAGTTAAAATGCTTCCTAGTGCCTAACTTAAACTATACTTGACTGAAAGTAGAGTCCTTACCCCATCTTTCCAATAGCATTATTAACCAAACTTTTCAGGTCAAGACTCTTCCCCCAAATTCTAACAGCTGTTTCTTTTGTCTTTGAAAAGAGGGAGATGGACAGGGAGAGAGATGCCTTGGGGTATTTGCCCCTCACTATTATGGTTTGGCCCCACCCCCATAAAGTTCTATTCAACTGAGCAGAAAGAGACGTGGAGTCTAGTGGTGGGGGGAGTCTTGCTAAGTTGTTTTCTAAGTTGCAGCTCTCTTTGTTCCTGCCCCCTTTCTTTGCCAAAGAATGGCCTCTTGATAAGTGATGGCCCATCAGCTTTGATGACACCTGGCTAGAGGTGTCAGCTTGTCCTTTGTCTTTGAGAAACAGATTTACCCACTTCCCAGACCTATTTGTTGAACTTCAGTCATGATTTCCACTTATGTTCATAACTTTACATAATTGTTAAATACACTTTACTATGATATTATTGACCAGTGAGTTATTAGTTTTTACATATGCAAGGCATATTTTGTACAAAAGATGATTACAGTGGTGTGTGGGCTGTGAATACAGGGGAGTATTTGCTAGTGTTTAGCTGGGTGTCAGCTCCCTGACACCACCAGCCTGTTAGCCAGCCAAGCACTCTCTTCTGGGCAATGCTAGCCCTTACTGTGCTTTGCTGGTTAACAATATGTGTGCCCCAATCCCTTATGACGCTTTCCCCTTCTCCTCTGAACACTGAAAGTAATATCAGGTCCGCTGTCCCCATGGGAACAGTGCACACACCAACTTGTATGATGGAATTCCCCATGCTTAATATCACAGCACTGAGATATATTCAGAGTGAAAACAATATATTTGTGAAGTATGGGCTGGATGAATGCACTATAAGGTGGGTAGAAAGCTGGCTAGATTGTCGGGCTCAACGGGTAGTGATCAATGGCTCCATGTCTAGTTGGCAGCCGGTATCAAGTGGAGCGCCCCAAGGGTCGGTCCTGGGGCCGGTTTTGTTCAATATCTTCATAAATGATCTGGAGGATGGTGTGGATTGCACTCTCAGCAAATTTGCGGATGATACTAAACTGGGAGGAGTGGTAGATACGCTGGAGGGGAGGGATAGGATACAGAAGGACCTAGACAAATTGGAGGATTGGGCCAAAAGAAATCTGATGAGGTTCAATAAGGATAAGTGCAGGGTCCTGCACTTAGGACGGAAGAATCCAATGCACCGCTACAGACTAGGGACCGAATGGCTAGGCTGCAGTTCTGCGGAAAAGGACCTAGGGGTGACAGTGGACGAGAAGCTGGATATGAGTCAGCAGTGTGCCCTTGTTGCCAAGAAGGCCAATGGCATTTTGGGATGTATAAGTAGGGGCATAGCGAGCAGATCGAGGGACGTGATCGTTCCCCTCTATTCGACATTGGTGAGGCCTCATCTGGAGTACTGTGTCCAGTTTTGGGCCCCACACTTCAAGAAGGATGTGGATAAATTGGAGAGAGTCCAGCGAAGGGCAACAAAAATGATTAGGGGTCTGGAACACATGAGTTATGAGGAGAGGCTGAGGGAGCTGGGATTGTTTAGCCTGCAGAAGAGAAGAATGAGGGGGGATTTGATAGCTGCTTTCAACTACCTGAAAGGGGGTTCCAAAGAGGATGGCTCTAGACTGTTCTCAATGGTAGCAGATGACAGAACGAGGAGTAATGGTCTCAAGTTGCAGTGGGGGAGGTTTAGATTGGATATTAGGAAAAAGTTTTTCACTAAGAGGGTGGTGAAACACTGGAATGCGTTACCTAGGGAGGTGGTAGAATCTCCTTCCTTAGAGGTTTTTAAGGTCAGCCTTGACAAAGCCCTGGCTGGGATGATTTAACTGGGAATTGGTCCTGCTTCGAGCAGGGGGTTGGACTAGATGACCTTCTGGGGTCCCTTCCAACCCTGATATTCTATGATTCTATGATCAAAGATTCAAGCAATTGGGAGTAAGGATAATGGAAACAAAAGGAATATATAACCTCCTGTCTAAAGAAGTCTTATCGCACCCGAGTCAGAATAACCCCTCGAGCTTATTTTCCTGTGTGCTGCTGCCCAGTTGATTTCACATCACCCTGTTGACTATGTATGAAGCTGTGCAGCCAGTGTGTTAGCTTACAATGCTTATTTTACATGCCAACAGAGAGATAGATGAATAATCATCTCTTGTCTGATTGAAAAACCTGCTTGTCAACTCTACCTTGATGCAGACTTTAAAGCACATTTTCAGCATACGTACATAACTTCTGGAATGGCTGTGAAATGTACGCCTAGATACTATATTAATGACCAGTGTGACCCTGGCTTGCATGTAAGACCTTGCATGATATTCTCTGGTGAACCAAAATGTCTATACCAGGATCAAGATATTCTTGTAACCCCCTTACCAGCTAGAATTGAGGGGGTTTGGGGGTCACACCCATATCCCAGGTGAGCTCCACAAAGCTCAATAGTGTTCAGAGCCAGGCACATCACTCACTGCAGGCCTGAAAGGAGACCGAGAAGATGCACTAAATAACATCTATCCACATCTGACCAGAGTAACCTACCCTGCTTGGGTCCTCAGCAGCATTTCAGTACTAAAATCCTGAGTCTCTACCATTTGAGCTAAAGGACTAAGGGTGTTACCTAGCAGCTACCGTACAAGCTTGGACCAGCCACTAGAGGGGGACAAAGACACACTTTCACCTAGTGTGGATTACTCAAGGAAATGCCACACCCCAGAGGCAAATGGAATTTTGCATAAGAAGAATAATTGCCTCACTGGTAACCTTGTTCTGAACCAGATTTGTTTTATTTTTTGGGGTAGCTGAGGTAAAGTCCCAAGCATGACTGGTTTATGTCTGTAGGAAACACTGAGGGCCAGATTTATCTCCATGGGTCCTGAGTGAAAAGCAAGATGGCAATATACAGGAGGTAGGGTGTTTACTGAAAAATGGTGAAATACAGACCAAAATGTTGTTATTCTAAAAAAGTATCAGAAACCAAGTGACAGACAGAGAGGAATGAGGATCACACAATAAAATGTTCACCCACCAAACCTCTGAACCACAAAGAATTGAATATTTCACATTCTGGTTCATTCAGATTTTGTGAGATTGCTTTAATTCCGCTTGCCTGCAGCTTGTGAGCTGGACAAAGGAGAGTACTAGCTGCCATTGGCTAGGTGAATTACCTGCACACTTCGTTTTACCAGTGACCAAGAGCAATGGCAAGTTTTTAGCTCCCACAAAGGGCAATATTGGGAGATTAGATGCAATCTGAGGAACTACTGCCATTTGCTGACTTGAGTCCATTTTATTTTATGTTGGACAAGTGAAAAAATTACACCATAAGACCAGATTTAAGGGAGTTGGAAAGAACAGGAATTGCATTATTAAGTTATTGTCAGACTTTTAGGTCCCAGTCCTGCAAAGTGCTCTGGGTGCAGGATCAGGGCCCAAGTGGGTAGATTCTAAGAATACAATTGGGGACATCCTGTCTAACTGCCTACACTATACAGGTCTCTACATTCTTACAATAGTTCCACCAATGCTTCATATCCCTGCCCTTAATTCTCTGCAGTAACAGAAATTGGGCGTGAAAAGAGACGTCCTGTCCCAAAAGAAGTGATCAGAGCCCCATCACTGCAGAATACTGGGACTAGGGTATCTATCAGTTTAACAGGATGCCTGGCTCTGTGAGATTTACTTCAAGGGGAAGGTGATAAAAGGGGAGAGTAGAAGGAAGATGGATCATACTAGGTCCTATCACAGTACTTGGAATCATGGTACTTCTTAAACAGGAGTCACTTATTAAAGAAAACAGCAACCGACACAAACAGGCTTCCACACAGCTCTAGTTCCAGCTTTATCACCCTTGTTTACCAGGTACCACATCTTATCTGGAATTCTGAACAGCTCGGAGATACCTAAGGGCTGAATAACGTACTGCAAATAAACCTATCATTACAGACCCTACAGTTTTCCTGGGCTACAGCTCTCTTTTCCAGAAAAGGGTGGTCACATTTCACTGTGCATGACACTAGGGCTTGCCACACCCTGGCTCCATTAGACCAATAGAACCTGCATTCTTGTACATTAAAAGTTCTTGGGTGGCCTGACTTGCATTATATATATCCTGCCTCAAGAGAGGGCAAAAACCTTATACCTTGTCAGCTCTTCAGCCAAAGAGGCCTGCTTCCCTCCACTCACTGCTTCTGCAGCAGCCCCTGTCTAATTGCTCTAGCCCCTACCCAAAACCAGCATGGGATCCGCTTCCATGTCAGCTGCTTAGTGGGCCTGCTGTTACCCTTGTTTTACCGTGCTCTCAATGAAGAGCAGATCTGTATTGATTTCAGAACTAGAGCTGTAAATTACTGGTCACGACTGGCTTGGCCAGTACCGAGATGAGAATGTATTGATTGCACCAAAGGTCTAAATCTAATTAGCCCACAAGGAAACTCATTGAAACAGCAGAAAAATCCAGACGTCCTGAGGCATAATTAAACTGCAAAGCTACCTGCAAGAGCATAACCTGCAATTAACGGTCCTGGTCAAGGATCAATTGGGATGCAAGGGATCTTTCGCAGAGGAGCTCGGAACAAAGTCAGGGCAGGCAGCTTGTTAAATGAAAACGCCCTTTTTATCCCAATGTCTTCTCCAAATCTCCATTTGTACTTTGAAGAGTACTCGGTGCTCAGATAGCCATCCCAAACTGGGGCAGCCTCTTCTTGGATTGAACTTGGGTAAGTTACATTACCAATCAAAAGTTCATTTTGGACTGAAAAATTGAACCGTTTCCTTTAGACAATGTTAAATGGGCATTTTGACCATTTTAAAAGCTTTTTTTCAACCTTTTCTTAAATCAGGAAATTCATCAAAATTGACCCTTTCCTGCAAACAGTTTTGGTTTCAATGAACTGGCATCTCTCCCACACACAAAAATTTTTTATTTTTTATATACAAAAAAGATCCTGACAGCTGTACTTAAAGGCACGTGAGATGGGATCTGTTGCAACTTCTGAGGGCTACACTTTGATCACCTTGCTCTCACTGGTGAGCAGTTATTCTCACAAGCAGCCCCACTGAGGTGAAGTTGCTCTTGTCAGTAACTGACCACCACATGAGTATAGCAGGCCATAAACATCAACCTAGTGCCAAATTACAGCAGTTGCCTGCATGGGACATGCTTCTTGTATTGTGATGTCTTGACATGCAGTCATCCTGATTTCAGGAGTGCTCTGTAAATGGGAGATGTCCGTAAATATGCAATAGCTCACAGATAAAGTCCTAGCAGATAGCTCTCATGGCACTTATGAATACGTAGCACAGGCCCTTGGTTTTGTCGGACCAACATCGTGTAGTGCACTGTAAATGGCTTCCTCTGTGCAGCTGTTGATGTGGAGCACTTAACAATCCTATTGCACTGCATCATCACAGCATGACATCTTCACCGCCTTCACAGTAACTTCAGGAGGAGACTGCAAGCTTTCCTGGAAGAACATGAGACAGTCTCCTGAAGGTCAGGGCAGGTCCTAAAGCAGCACTGTGGTGGAGACTGGATGTAATTATAGCCTTGCACGTCTAAGTCACCACCTCAAAGCCAGCACAGGCTGGTGGGGTCTGAAAGCTGTTGCCATCTGATGCTGCGAAGTGATTTTGGGTGGGTCTCCATCCTGTTCCTAGGAGACAGGTGATCACATCACTAAAACCATTGTCTCCATTAATATCACTTCCCCCCACATCCTTGCTGGCAGCCTGAACAGAGAGTCCAGAGCCTGCACGGACTTAAAGAATGAATTTTACTCACCTTCCAGTGATGATCTCTGTAGAGCATGCGTGAGGCAGATTGGCAGGGCAGCATGGGGAACCTTGCTCTTCCACTGCCCTACTGTACTGGTTTGGAGACACAAAGACGCTGTTGATCTCCAGGGTTGTTAGCATCATTTATCAGCACTGAGGGGGAAATTCACCTTTGTGCACAGGGCAACACAAGGCCTATGCACCACTTAAGACCTCAAAATAGAATTGAAGTGGGAGTTAAGCATGTGGCATTACTAGAATGACCCACATACACCCGATCGCGGGGGGACATGCCATTTGTTAGGGAGCTGGCAGGAAATAAGTTCAACAAAAATATTTCTGGAACAGCAGCCTGGCTAAGCACCCAGGTGTCAAAATTCCCACTCCTAACTCCATAGCCAAACCATCCACCAGGTGAGGATCTGGTGTCACTGTAATACAGACACAGGGTGGAAGCATTACCTCAGAAAACAAAGGAGAAATTAACTCCCTTTAGCTCAACTAAAATATAAAACTTCCCAGGGACCTTATGTAGCCATGTTTGGACTTGTATATCAGGGCCAGGTCATGGGCAGCCAGACCCCGTGGTCAGAGCCGGGGTCCGCAGTCAGGAGCCAAGAGTCAGGATACCAGGGGGTCAGAGACAGGAGACAAACTGCAGGTCAGAACCACAAGTCAGGAACCAGAGTCAGGCCAGGTCAGAGCCGGGGTCCACAGTCAGGAGCCAAGAGGGGGTCAGAGACAGGAGACAAACTGCAGATCAGAACCACAAGTCAGGAACCAGAGTCAGGCCAGGTCAGGGCACCGGGAAGTCAAGCTCGGGGAGCCGGAAGCACCACAGTCCAGGGCAGAGTGGAGCCCAGCTGTTCAGACAGCTTCCTGTTCCTGGTTTAAGTATGGCCAGTAGGCCAATCAGCTGCTCTGGGACTCTGCCAATGAGATGTCGGGGCGGGGCCTCAAACTGGGGCTGGGCTGCTTGGGTCCTGAGTCAGCTACTGTCAGCAGACTGCCAAGGGGAAGGTTGAAGTGCGGCTGCTCCTCTAGACCCGGATTCGAGGCCCGTGGGTCGTGACGTCGTGCTTCCCCGCGTTTTGCCCCCTCTCCTGCATGCAGCCAAACGCTTGTGCCCATCTGGGGCTGTGCGCATGTGCATTCCGCCTCGTGTGTGTTCAAGCTGCACGTGCAGGCGGCTGGGTGAGCAGATGAAGGCTGAACGTTCGTTCCTGCGGCCCCCTTGTTCTATTATTTGATGGCTAGCGTAGACCCTAGGGCCTCCCAGATGACCAGCCAAACAATGCAAAAAGCCACGCACCGGCATGTCATTAACCGCTCAACTGTGGCCAGACATTCCAGCCGAACACACCTGCTGTGCAGCTGAGTGTACCGGGTACAGGGTAACACGCCACTGACTTCAGCAGAACGATGGCACGGCCGGTACAGCGCAGAGACCCGCAGAGAAAGGAAAGCACAGGAGGAAGTGGGACGGAAACACAGGAAATTGAAACGTGTCCACCGGGACGGGATGGCTCAGGTGAGTCATAGCGGGGGGTAAAGGCTCCCACCCCTAGGTCCCTGGGTGAGATAAGGCAGAGGTTGGCAGCAGTGGAAAAGACATTACTTCCCTCTGACAGTGGCCTATGTGAAGTGAACTGCTGGTCCCAGCCCAGCTCCTGGCTGCAGATTCAGTGCGACATAAAACACTGTCACAACCGCCATCCTTGCGCTGATCCAGCCTTCCTGTTGACTGCAGTGGAGGTCGCTAAGGCCTAGGCTAGGTCAAAACTTTTCAGTCAAAGCTCTTTTTGACGAAAAATTGGTTTTTCATCGAGTGTCTGGTTTAAAAAGTCGGCTTTCCTTAGAACAGTTAGATTTTGGTGGGGGGGCGGTTTAGGGGGATGGTTAATCAAAAAATGGAATGCCCCAAACCCCAAACGTTTTGATGCCGACATTCTGCCACAGTGCCTCATGGGAGTGGAGTTTGGGTGCATCATGCTCCAATTGTCTTCCATGACCTGCGCTCCCTAGTCAGACATCTTCTCCCATGATGCACTGCAGCCACGCGACGGCCCTGAGGCACCCTCTCCCCAGCCCAAGAAGGGAGAGTGTGATGCATCATGGGAGATGTAGTCTAACCTGGGGAGCCCAAGCTGTACAGGAGAATGGGAGCATGAGTTACCTAAACTACAACTCCCAGGAGGCACCAGAGCAGCGTTTCAGAATCGAAGCATTTCAGTTTTCGGCTGAAGTGGTTTGGATTTGGATTTTTGTGCAGAATTTTTTTTGTCTTACGTAAACATTTTCGGCAGCAAGGAGCCCATTTTCCCACCAGCTCTACTCAGGCCTCTGGTTCCCAGTCTCGGCAGCTAGACAGGACTGAATGGCCACAAGAAGTAAACTCCCTTTCCCCCTAGCAGGACATGATTGAGGCAGGGGATGCTGGCAGTGCTGTGCTCATTGCCTGCTCTGTGGCTATAGCAAGGGCTTCACTTTACAGAGCAGAATCTTTAGCCATCAGTAGATTCCCCTTTTTTAAAGAAACATCAAGAGCGAGAATCACACGGTCTGTAAAGAGCCCTGGCACTATGGAAACACAACCCACAATGCTGGCACTAAACAAGTCGTAGATACACAAATGCCTAGTGTCACAAAGCCAGTGCGGTTACCCCAGGGGTTAATCTGTTTCCAGGGTGTAGCACTGATTGGAGAGAAGCAGCCAACTGAAAGGAGTGGGGTGACCTTTTGGGTTCTCCTTGTCCCAAACCAGAAAACACAGGCTGTTCTGTCTGATTTTCCAGGGGCACAGAAGACAGAGTACACAAATGCTTTGTCTTGAATGCTGTAGCCCTTTGAATAGAGAACCCCCCATGACTTGTCCTCTGTTGACGTCAGCATGTTCCACTGGGCCCCTCCCGGGGAGCCAGGGATCACCTCGCTAATTTAAACCCTGAAAATTCCATAATTTCCCCAAAATCTCATGACTCGTGTGTTGCTAATGCTGTCGCCATGTGACGTCTAGGAGGGCAAGTGCTGAATTCTTGCCCTTTTAGTTTTAGGCAGGAAAGACGCAAGAAGATCAAAGGCACGTACGTTCATTCCGTGAGTTAGTTCCATGGAGCCAGTGCATTGGCTGCTGGTGGCCTATCACGAATTAATTAGATTAATAGCTCACACTTCTATAGCACTTTTCCCTCCAGAAACACCCAAGGGCTTTACAGAGATGTGTACCCTTTGCTGTATGAGGAAACTAAGTCCTGGAGCCTTTCCCAGTGAAATAGCAGCACTGCGGGGGGCTAGAACCCAGATCTCCTGATTTGGCATCCAAGGCCCACTCCATTAGGCCACACTTCCCCCTTAGATACAAGTGCTCCACTAAATTGTCCCCAGGAGACAGCACAAACAGTCCCCCTGATGGTGCCACCTTAAGGCATAAGGAAAGGAGTGGCACTCCATTGTCAATCAGAGGATTGATCAAACAGATGTACCTCGCACAGGGCTCCGAATCCAGGACACACTGTTTCTGGTGGACCAGCACAACAGAATCTAGGGGGGCGAAAAAAAGCCTACGAGAGCCACAGACCAGCCCTTGGGGAAAAGGAATTCCCCATCTCCAACCACTGCAGCAAACACTCTGCACATAAATGGGCTGTACTTTAGGCTAGACTTGGGGACTTGGAGTCAGGATTCATGGGTTCTATTCCTGACTTCTGATTCAATGTGTAACCTGGGCCAGCCGCTCTTGAAAATGGTTGAATAATGGTCTCCTAGGTTAAGGCCAGCTTCTGAGCCCCTTCGTCCCACTCCATCAAAGAGCCAGTAGAACGGGAGTCACGGAAGTATCCTAGAGCTAGACCACTGTAGGAGTACGGCTCTCCCCAATGTGGCCGCTAGGTGGCTCCGTAAGGCTCTTCGAGATTTTCAGCTGAAGCCCACTGTAGAAGTGCAAATCCTCACCCGTATCATTAGGCCAAATCTTGAGCTCGCCGCAAAACTTCCATTGGTACAAAAATTAATAAATGAGAGCTGAGGAAGACGCAGCCAAATTCTTGTTCTTTTATTGCTAGATTCTTGGGCTGAATGGCTTGGTGGTTATATTTGGAGCAATATTTCAGAGGAGCAGCCGTGTTAGTCTGTATTCGCAAAAAGAAAAGGAGGACTTGTGGCACCTCAGAGACTAACCAATGTATTTGAGCATGAGCTTTCGTGAGCTACAGCTCACTTCATCGGATGCATGCAGTAGAAAATACAGACTGTATTTTCTACTGCTGCATGCATCCGATGAAGTGAGCTGTAGCTCACGAAAGCTCATGCTCAAATAAATTTTGTTAGTCTCTAAGGTGCCACAAGTCCTCCTTATTTGGAGCAATAGCGACACCTGCTGCAGGCTCTGGATATTACAGCTGGGTATCAAGATTTCCTATTGAATGCTCATCCTCATGGACGTAAAATTCACCCGTGATTTTCGAGGGCGAGTTTATTCACTGTGCTCTCCAAGCTTCCCATCAAATAGATGTGCCTTTCACAGGGCTCTGAAGCCAGGAGACTCTGGTTCTGATGCACTTGCACAAAAGAACTGGGGGAGGGGGCAGGGGGAGAAGTCTATGAGATCTACAAAACAGCCATTTGAGAAAAGGAATTGCTCCTCTCCAGCCACACTGCACATAAATGACACTCCATTCGTCAGGCCCCAACACCTATCTGGCCTCAGTCCAGGTGTCTCAGCTTAGAACTTCCTGCCCACGCTCCTTCTTCTCACCCCACCACCACCCAGTCAATTCATGCCAGGGAAAGAAGGATGCTTGTAGACAGCGTCTGCAGCTCATCTTCCCGGACTCTGGCTCCGGTGTCCTTCTCCAGGCAGCCCAGCCGGTTCCCTCTGCTCCTTGTTGGCAGGCTGGACTCAGCTTTGGTGCCATGGGACAGTGCAGGGAGCCTGCACTCACTGTAATCCAACCCACTGCTCCTTGCAGGAGAAGTTGGGCAGCAAGTGACAGATCCTGGCTGGTCAGGGAGATGGGCAAGGGACCATTTTACTCTCCATCTAAAAATTCCACGTACAAATGCTGAGTTCTATGGGAAAATGCCACATTCCCCCATGAGGGAATTGCAGAGTCCACAGGGCTCTGATTGAGATGAATGGGGCAGGTCATACCTCTCAGAGCAATGGCTTCAGGCTCTCTGCAGACTCAAACAGGCATCTCTGCTTCAGTGACACTCAGGCCACCTTTTCAAGGTTATCTCCACTTCCACAAGGGTGGGGTACAGTGTTTTGGACTCTAAAGCCCAAGGCCCTGCTTTTCAGAAGTGCTGGGCACTACAGACCCCACTGGGAGCAGCAGGTCAGGCCACCTGCAGATTGGTGCCTAAATATGGATTTAGAAGCCTAACTTTAAGCACCCAGCTTTGAAGATTTTGGCAAAGGTGACCTACCGGGTCTTTTCCACCCATTATGTCCTGTACTCTAGAGTCGGGCAAGTTCAGGAACATTTCTAAAATTTCCCAGCAGCAAGGTCGTGCATAACTAGCATAGATAACAGACAGACATGCTGGGCCAAACGCCTCCCTGGTCTCAGCTGCTAGAAAGAGCTTTGCCCTTGGAAGCCGAAAAGCCCATTTTAGAACCAAACGCAATGTGACTCTCCCTGGCTAAGCAGTAGCGAGCAAAGCCCGCCCCAGGAGTCTTCCAAGTGAAACCCCAGTGCAGGCTGATGGAAAAGCCAGGCACCCCCAATATGGGAGTGGACATCTGGGGAAAGAAAGCTCTTCATTTATTGAAATAGTCATGTGTCCCCATCATCCCCGGGGCCGTGTCTGTCTGCAGAGAAAGCAAACAATGCACCATGCTCCCTGGGTGCAGGGCTGGCCCATGCAGCTTGGAATCCTACCCAAGCCTGGGGTGCCACTTTCAACAGAATTAACTCCGTGGTCACTGTGCACCGTTCGGCACTTGCCCATCCTGCCCCACCAGCCCAACTCTGCCATGTCCCCAATAGCTGCCTGCCCAGGGGCAGAGGGAGCCCAGCTCTATGTACACACCTAACCCCTGACCCCAGCCAGTGGGACTGGCCCCCAGTTTGCAGAGAGGGGTGGATTTGCTCCATAGGAAAGTCCAAAACGCTTCGGACACAGGGTGCCTGAAATGGGGGTCACTGATTGCAGCGCTCTGAGTGGTTGAGGGAGGGGGGTGTTGTCTAGTGGCTAGACTGGGCCTATAGGCCAGGACGCCTGGGTTCTCGTCCCTCCTCTGCCACAGGCTGCTGGATGGATCCTGTTCTCTCAGTCTGTTGAGATGCAGCTGTTGCCTTGGTGGGCAGTGCCCTCTGCTGGTGAGAATTATTATTTTCACCCTCAGAAGTGTAACACTTCCTCTCTCCAAAGTATTCTCCCCCTCAGAGCTGAGAGGGGGATGAGCATCCCAGAATGTTGCCAAGACGACTCCTGCCCTGGAAACCTCCCAAGCCCCCAATCCATAGGCTCAGTAATGCTTCCTCATGGGAGGAAGGGGAAAAGCCACATCAGCTGGGTTGGAGGAACAATCAGGCTAGGGGAAGTTAAAGGAATTCCCCACCCAGTCCCAGGAGGAGCCTCCAGGGCAGGGGTCTGACTCCTTGGGGCAGTGTGGTGTGGGGCACTTGCATGATGACGTCTGCCACTAGCATGTTAGGTGACCTTGGGCAAGTTATGGCCCTTCTCCATGCCTCAGTTTCCCCAGCTGTAAGATGAGGAGAATCATAGAACTGGAAGGGACCTTGAGAGGTCATCTAGTCCAGTCCCCTGCACTCAAGGCAGGACTAAGTATTATCTAGCCCATCCCTGACAAGTGTTTGTCCAACCTGCTCTTAAAACTCAGCTTTCACATTAGATGGAAAACCAGGGTCCTGACTCTTTCTGCTCTTCATGGCCAGAGGGCATGTTGTACAAGAATCAGCTGGTGTCGCTGCAATATCCAGGCCAAATTCCAAGTTCGACAACTGTATTGTGCCTAACTTCATCCTAGTGCGGTTCTTATACCACATCCCTCTCTGTGGTATCTGGGCTCTTAGAGTTTCAGTCAGAAAGGTTATTCTTTCATCCTACCTGCCCTAGACAGTTACTGTCAGTTATCCCACCCCAGAGGTGGCTGCATTTCAGGGGCCGACAAAGAGACTCTGCAATTAAAGGGCCCAACTCTGAAAGGTGCTGGGTGCCCTCAGCTCCCGCTGAACTCAGCTTAGCTCAAGGCTGGTTCCACACAACTTCCTTAAAGCCATTCCGCAGAGAGACCTCTGGCGTTAATGCTGGCACGATCATTTCTGCAGCGTGTTTCCTTTCCCCTCCTTGAGACCCAGCTAACAAAAGGCAAGAGATCAAGCAATACAAGGACAAAGCTGCCAAGGCCAATCAAAAACCGAATGGAGGAGGCTGCTGGGTTTGCCTTCCTCTCTTATCTGCTGACAGTGTGCTTTTTGTCTTCTGGTCCTTAGTCATAAGACCAAACTCAAACTCCTCTGAAATCAGTAGAAATTGATTTGACCCATGGGGCAGAGATTCAGAGGTTACGGGGATACCGTCTTCCAATGGTAGCTCCTTCGAGAAGGGAAGTGATTTGTGTCTTAAGATATGTTTACCCTGGTGTAATTTCCAGCTAACCTTTGAGCTGGCCTGGGTCTATCTACACCAGCTGGAAATTATGCCTTCCAGCTCCTGTGAAGACATACCCATACTCTAAATCACGTTCGAGATGCTCAGGTGTTACAGTCATGGGCCCCCTGCAAAATGTCTGTAATGAATGCTAATAAAGTTAATGGCCATTGGCTGGCCTTCCTGGGAGCCGCAGCACAGCTGGGAGAATCAGCTGCCCCAGGTTGTTACAGAGCATGAGGCTGGCTTCCTGAGTGCTGTCCCAAAGCCTTACGAGAAAGGTCACTTTCTGGTCACCCTGGGTCTCTAGGATGCAGGGGCTGGTACAACGTCAGTGCAGGAGGCCTGCTCCCCACTCTCCACCACTCTGCCCTCAGGAGCAAGGCAGGAAGGTTGCAGGGAATCCAGGAGGACGGGAGAGCCAGCCCCTTTTCAAACGTAAGGTTACCCAAGCCGCAAAGAGGTGACAGAAGGTCCTGGGAGTCAGGAGGTCAGGATTTATCCTGGCTCTGGCTTTCTGGGACAGACCTGGGCAGGTTGTTTCTCTCTGTGGGCCTCAGTTCCCCCTCTGTAGAAAGAAGCTAATAATAGTTCCCCACCTCACAACCGGCATTGCAAGAGTTGCCATAATTCATGCCTGGGTAGAAAGTGTAGGACACAGCAGCCTCGGGAAACCACTGATTAGGTATGCAGCATGTAACTACCTGTATGAGGCTTTGATCAGGGTAGCAGCATTAATGCAAACTGTTCTTGCTAAGAACACCCTCTGAGCTTTCACTGAGCATGACTGGTCAGGACCTTGGTCTTTTTTCTTATTCACAGGACGCAATGACTCACAAAACAACTGCTAGGAACGCAAGTCCAGCCACTGGATTTTGTTGGGTTTTTTTAACTCACCTTTTGTGGTTTAAGCTACTGATTTGGACCATTGAAACCATCTTCCTCAAATCAGCCGTTCCTGCAGATTGCAGCTTTCAGAGCTACAGCAGACAGGCGCACTTGGTGGAGTTGTACCAGCCAGTGCTTCCTGATGCTGTCTGATGCCAGCAGATGGCACTGCCGTCAGCGGGAAGGGGATTTGCCCCAGCACAGCCCAGGTGCAGCTCAGCTCCCTGCTAATGAGAACAGGCTCACAGCAGCAGCGGAGCTGACAGCTAAAGCAGGCGATCCAGATGCTGGCGTTTCCCAGGAGGGACATGAGAATAGAAAAGGGTTTGGTGGCCGTGATTCACTGGAGCATCATCTAAGCCATAAGGGAACTTTTATCATGTAGGGCGGAGCAGGAGAAGGGTTACGTAGCTCTAAATCTGGCTCACAGGGACCTGTGCAAGGGCTTGATTAGTTTCAGGTCTCTTTGATTGTTGCTCCATAGCCGGGGCAGGGCTTTTCCCTACCATCAGTTGTGGAGTTGAGGAATTCTGTTTTGTTCTGAACCAATATTTACATCAGAGATCAAAGACCTCTCTCGCTCTCCACTCAGGGTTTCTGACCCCCAGGTTGAAGGAAATAGGCACCAGATCCCAAGGAGATTTTGGCCTGTTTCCAGCCATCTCTGATGCTGAAACACTTTCCAACCTCCCACTGAATCTCTTCTATTAAAGACCGGGATCTGCTTTTCCTACATTTTATGCAAAGGTTTTGGGGCTTCTACATAATTCAGCAGGGTGGCTGGTTGGGAACTAAAGGATCTGCTTTGGCAGCCATGAACAATGACTATTATTGGCAGGGGCAAGTTAAAAATCTATTTAGTATCATAAAATGCTGATTTTTAAAGTATCATTCCATCCCTTCTAGAACATAGCCTTATTCTTCTTGGGCAACTAAGCCAAGCTTGGAAGAGATAAAGGAATCAGTGGTCAAGGTTGGTTCTTGGGCTTTATCCTGTGTCCCATGCCCTACCTAAGTTAGTCTTCCAAGGAGGGTCTTCTGTGCCTACCTAAATAATAGCACTTTTAAACAAAAGAGCAAGCTGGGATGGTCACCTATTCCCCTGTCTAATGAAGGCTTCTTTCCCCGAGCTGAAATCGGATTATGCATGGTAATTTTTTTTCAGACTATAACCAGCGTCAGCTGTGAAGCTGTTCTGAGGCTCAAAGAACTTGAGACTCATTTTAAACATATAGCTCACTATTCAATTACTGCCACCAGCCGCAAAAGGGATGCATGGCAAAGAGGAGGCAAACAAACAAGGAATGTGAATTTCAGTGCAGTCAGGCACACAAAGACTGCACGCAGTAAGCATTCTGACTTCTGAATACTGAATAAAATAGCAACAGATCCTCGCTTAGCTGAATTCATTGCTAACAGCTCTGCATATATTTTAAATGATGCTTTCAATCTGAATAGCATTTCAGGAGATATAAACCAGTCAGTCTTTTACATCAAAAAGTAAATTCCTTGTCAGCATAACAAAGTCCTGCTGACTTTGAGCCTCCTATACTTCGTGCATAATGCATGCGTGGTATTGTGAAGGAAGCTAATTGCACTGGAATGTGTTTGGATCCTAAAATATTCTATAGTACGAGCAATGACAAGAATTATAATACCCATAATGTCCCACCCTAAGCACAGGGCCTTACAGAACCAGGCAGAGGGCCACTGAACATTGCAGGGGTTGGAGTGGGTTGAATTTTGGACAGAAGACTATTAGATTCTTTTTGGCTTGCAGACCAATCCCAGTCAAGTCAGTTGCAGCCGGGTACTCGTAAGCATTCCGCGAATTCTGCCTCACCACCTAGATCCCTTAAACTCCCT
The DNA here is from genome assembly GCF_965140295.1 of Lepidochelys olivacea. Taxonomy (NCBI): domain Eukaryota; kingdom Metazoa; phylum Chordata; order Testudines; family Cheloniidae; genus Lepidochelys; species Lepidochelys olivacea. Next base: position 30,299,197 of record NC_140425.1, on the reverse strand, counting down.
CCTGGTCTGACAGTTCTATGGGTCTATGACTAATTTGCAGGTGACCATTTTCAGATCAGGTCTCCACAAACTCTGCTGTTCAGTATTCATAGTGTGCAGCTGCTCATTTGTAGGTACGTCTACACAGCCACCGGAGGGTGTCATTTACAGCTCGGGCAGATGTACGTCTGCCAGCTTAGTGCGAGGTTCACACTAAATGCCGAGCACGGCTCCGGTGGCACGGGCAGCTGCTCCAGCTAGTCACGTGAACACCACCTCACCTGCCACCCTGGGTACGTGCTCGGGTGGCTAGCAGTGCAGTTCCCACACTGTTATTTCGGTGCTAGCTCGAGCAGACCTACTGCAGGTACATCTACCTGAACTGGGAATCGCCTCCCAGCTGCAGGGTAGATGCAACCTAAGTTACACGGGGCTGTGTCTGGATGGAGGACGTCAATGGGAGTTAAACACATGCTTCAATGTTTGACTGTGGCCTAAGGGACTGGAACGCTTTAGCTAGGAGAGTACCCAGCAGCAGATGTGCCGTATGACGTTGCAGGTGACAAATCACTCATGCTACAATCAGATTCACAAATATCTTTCCCATATGTGGGGGGTGAGAAGAAATTTCTCCCCAGGTCAGATGGCAGAGACCTTGGGGAGTTTCATCTTCCTCTGCAGTGTGTGGATTTGGGTCTCATGCCAGGATTATCTGGGTGTCTCTCACTTAAATCAATTCCCTGCCATGATGGTGGCCTTGGGCAATTCTGCACCTCGATCCCTGATAATAGTCTAGTCTCCTGTGGGCTGTAATTCTTTGGTCTAATTCCAGTTGTTGGGTTTGGTGTGCAGGTGCTAGGTGGTGTTGATGGTCTGCGTCATACAGGAGGTCAGACTGTATGACGTGGGGTCTCTTCTGGCCTTAAACTCTATCATCCATTTTGGTTGCTGGAATACTAGTGAATAATAATCCCTACCAGCAATGGAAGTGAGGTGACCTCACCATTCAATCCATATTGGGTTTTTCATTATCTGACTAAAAGCCGATTCCACAGTGTTCCTAGGATTTGAAGCCGTATCATCCACGAAAGTCAGCCCACACTAACACAATATGGTATACACCCATTCCTGAGACACACGCGCTGTTCCTAAACTCACAGTGAAGCGGAACATCCACAGCGGGTGTAAATCTATTGTGATCAGGGAAGCCATGCTGACGTACACCAGCTCAGGAGTCGGCCCATTTGGTTGTCCTACTGAAGTTAATCTCCTTCAGTGAGCTTGTTGAAGTAAAATTAAAACCAAGAAGCTTGTCTGGGTTTTTTCCAATAGTCTTACTTTATTAGATATCACACGAAGAGAGAAGATGTTTGTACCTGCATGCAGCGGAAGACTGGAGAGTATTTCTAGTTTCTGTATTACATTTCTCTTTCATTATTGGTAAACTGACATTTTGCTGTAAAATCACTGCATGCTAGTTAGAACGCAAACATCATTAGACAAGGCTCCTGCCCCATTCCTAAGCCATGTGTGCATGCTTTATTTACAAAGGCAAAAACTAGGTCAGGTCACAAATCGCCAACATAAAAATCAGAAACGGGTGAGAAATGGAGACATTGAATGTGACTTACGCAATACTCAGAAAGTGGTATCAGCAATGGAAAATGTTTTGAACAAGTATATGACTTGAATATAACTTCTTCAAAACTAAAGCAGACCAAGTTGGGAATGTTAAGAGAGGTGATGGTAAGAAGTTGCCAGGTAAAGTCAATCTTTGTTTAATTGTTCTGTGTGTCTATATGTATACACACAAAGAAGGCTTTACTGCCATTTATCTTTTAAAGGAATTGCTTAGACGATTTTTTGTGGGGAGGGGTCTCCAGGAATTAACATCTCCATTCAAACTTTGCTCCTTGACACATCAGGATTATCTAAATTATTATCTCAATTCTATAATAGAACATTACAGCATAGGACACTGCTAGACCTATAAATACTGTGAGCCCAATTTTCCCACTCAGCATCGAAGGTGGTCAGTTCCACACTTGAGTGCTTGAATTGGCAGAGTCTAATGCAGATTATTTCAATGCCCATGACAAGTTAAGTACTCACATTAATGCCCCACAGTAAGCATTCAAGTTTGAAAATTAAGCCTTGTTTGCAAACCACTTTTTACATACTTAACATAAAAAGGCAAATTTATACAAAACCTCTGGAAAATAGGGAGGGAATGATAGATTTGGCAAAAAAGGCATTTAGATTGAAGAAAAGACTGAGGGCACTTTAGACGTGTATGCTCAAATTTACCACTCAGAAAGGTAATGAAAATGGGGGAGGGAAGGCAGAAATAGACCAGAAAAGCAAAACAGGTAGAATTGACAATTTTAGTTTGGATTCTCAGTGTAGATCAGCTACTATGGACATAATTTATTTGGACTTTGTACATAATTGAGACGTGCAACACAAGGAAGGAAGGACGGAGGGACATTTTCAAAGCACTCAACCCCCATTAAACTTTCAGTGAGCACCTCACTGCTCTTGTGAATATCCCTCTGAGTTCCTTGAGTGAAGAAATAAATGGATATAAAATACAGAAGACATTCAGGCGTGGAAAAAATATGGGATGGAAGGAAGGAGCGGTCTTCACTGGCCAGGGGAAGTTAAAAGGATCAATACGAGGGTTTGCATCAGTTTTGTTCACTTTACGTCTCATTGGCCTAAGAGAACAGCCTTGCAGAGGATAATGAGATGATAACATTTGCCGGTGATACAAAAGTTAGCAAGGCAGAGCCAAAAGCAGCAGCTGTCGGTCTAAAGGACAAAGGCAATAACATCTCACTTGACTTCAGTTGTCTAGGGGCAGAGAGGGGTTAGCGCTTTATGGAATTCTGTGCTGAGAAATGCAAGGTAATGAGGCTAGGAACCAAGGACATGAAACAGAAATATGTCCTTAATTAAAAAAAAAACATTCGAGCCTGAAAAGCATAGATGTACAGATAGCAGGGGATAAAGAGAACTTCTTCAGGTTACTTAGCAGCAACATTGCAGACAGGCACAGAAGTACTGAACTCGAATTGCAAAGAAATTAAGCTAGATGTGCATAATGGGTGAGCGAGACCACAAGTGAGTACAGTGAACTGCTCCAATCACCCTAATATAAAAAAGACTATTCTAGCAACGGAGACAATGCAGCCAGAGCTGGCCATAAAGAAATAGGGACTGGAGAATCTGTGGCCATGACCCTGTGTGATGCAATTGCCACTGGCTTCAAGGATCAGCTATTCTGAATGGCCAGAGAAGCTGACCTTGCGTATGGAAACAGGTGCTTAAGCCTCAGGGAGATACAAAACTTCCTCAGTGGGACACACAACATCAGAGCTGGTTTTAAACAAACAAATTTTAGGGAGGGCACTAGGGTCTCATTCAGGAAAGTTCCTAAGCATGTGCCTAATTTTAAACACACGCTTAAAGCTGAACACAGTGGATTTAAGAAAGTGCTTCAGTGCTTTCCTCACACAGGGCCTAGAAAAACTGGGCAGAATTTCTTTACCCAAATATAGAGAAAAATAAATACATCTCGATGGGAACTAGGTGACCATTTGCAGAGAAATGTTTCAGGGCTGCGGCAGGAACTCTGATCTCAAGAGCTCCTCTGCAAAACGTGCTTTTAAGAGAGCTGGAGTTAACTATTTTAGATGATTTCTGAGATCTCGCACATTTCTAAATCCGTTGTAGCATCCCAGAGCAATTACTCATGTCCTAGGCCTGGGTCTCCGTTACCTTGTACTGTGTCTTGGCATTCACACTAGTGCAAAATGCCTAGGCAGCAGGTACAAACACACTAGTGTTTTATGCCCTCTTAGCACTGGTGTAAATGAGGACAGCAAAGAACAGGGCCTCTGCTTTTAACTGGTCCCAATGGCTGAGAGAGGCTCTCAGACTTGAGTGTTTCTATTCTGCATCACAGCGGCAGCAGCTTGGAATTGCCAGGTATTCCAGCTACTTGCAACGAACGGCCGTTCACAACCCAGACTTCCCTGAGGACCAGGAGCTGCCTTACTGGATTCCTCTGTCCTTAAAGCAGCTTTGACTTCTGAACCCCACTCATGTGTTCTAAAAGGAGGTGAGAAAGCAACAATAAAGATGCACACCAAAGAGAGAGTCTAACCCATGGAAAGGAAGAGGATGGGGAGATTACTGTACTGCATTTAAAAAACACTGAACACCCCATCCATCCACAGGCCAAATTGCTCTGAAGTAAATTAGGAAGGGTGTCTCAGTGTGGGGCATTGGATCTAAGATGCCGAAAATAAATGTACCAATACAGAAACAAATTCCCTTGTCTCCATCCCTTCAAACTAGAGCGGACAGGCCCTGAATAATCATCATTGCTTGGTCAAGCAGAAGAAGCTGATAGAAATGTGATCATATTCCCCAGTCATTTGGATTGTACAATCAGAAGTGCATCTGCAAAAAGTGTCCAATCTGGGAAAAGATTGAGTATTTCCCTATGCTGCCTTGCAAATCTTCTCTACGCTGTGGTCTTGCCTTTTACTGGCCACCCTGGCATCAAGCATGAGCTTCAATGACCGTAGGGCAATTTCCTGTGGAAGTCTGTCTACTCCCAAAGGAGGCTTCAAACTTGCCCTGTTCTAGCCTGAGACATTTTGGTCATAGTAAAACAGTCCAGCTACTTAACCGTAAACTCTAGAGTAAGGTCAGGTTCTTCCATTACCAAGTTCAGGAGGGCTTCCCCCCCTCAAGGGGCTGATGCAGGTGTCTCCAAGAAGCTGGGTCCCTTGTCCAGAAGGAACCTTTGCAGGTGGTTTGAGTGGTCTCTGGCTCAAGGCACAAGTTTCCAGGCAACAGAGCTGGGACTTCAACAAGAAGCCCTGAAAACCAAGCTCTCCAGAATGAAGAAAGAGCCCATAAGGACTGCCTAGAAGATGCTCTGGAACAAGACGCTATCCCTTGCGTTTTGCTATATCTTGCAGACTCTGGTTAAGGTGATTACCCACAGCAAAAAAAAAAAAAAAAAAGAGAGAGAGAGAGAGAGAGAAACTTGCCTGAAACAACCTGGCTATACATTCTGCCAGGAAGCCGCACCGCTGGAAGGCTGCTCTCTCATTGCATTATGACCCGTAGTTTGTTTTTACAGTGGACAAAGGGAACTTCTGCACTACAGCCAGGAACTGACAGAGCCCAGCACAGACAGAGAATGTGGCACCCAGGAACTTCCACAGGGTAGTTACCAAATACATAGGGACAGCCGATCCAATACCCAGTGAGATCACTGGGAGTCTTTCCATTGACATCAAAGGACACTGATAAGCCCCAAGGTCTGGGCGTGGGCATGGCTCCCCCTTGACGTGAGTGGCAGCTCTTGTGAAGGAGATTTGATTGAGAAGAGGAGAGGGTTCATTTGCATTGGGAATGGCGTAGTCTCCTTCGGTGCGTTGCCAGAGAGAAATCTGAGGAAAGGAAGTTAGCGGGGCTCCTATACATTTCAGTGGATTCTCCCGAACACAAGTGTCCCGGTGGATTCAGCTCGGAGGGGCTGGGCCCGGCCTGTATGCCCTGTTCAGTACACCAGTTACCTCAGGGGGCACTACCGTCTCGAAAAGGAAAGAAGGGCTGAATAGACATGCAGGTTCCTTAGCCAAAAACCCAGCTCTGAGTCCCCCGGCCTTGGGAAAGGTCAGGCTGTGACATTTACACCGTGGGCCCAACTCCAACGCTCTGGATTGACCTGAATGAAAAATAAAATGCCCACCGCACGGACCCACCCGCTCTGCAAGGCAGAGAAAAGACTGGCCCTCTGAAATCACAGCTGGGGAAGAAGGGGCAGTCAGAGTGGGAAGGCGAACCCAAGAAGGGACCATAAACATTAGCACTGCCAGCTGCCCGTCGAAAGAAGGGAGGGGACATGCACCAGGTCTGGATGTGATCCCTTATCAAATCGATGGTGCAACAGCCCACTGTTGTGAGCTGCAGTGATTTGTCCCAAAGCGACAGCACCCTGCAGCATTGTGTGGACGGGTGGTCTGAGGGAGCAGAAAGCCTTTGTTGGTTTTCATCAGAACAATGCAAACAATATTGAGCTTTATTCCCCTTGGAGAGAGAGAGAGCAAGAGTACTCATCTCAATTCTATCCCATTGACATTTAAATGATTACAGGAGCCAACACTCCCTGTAACGCTATACACCTATGTTCTACGAACATATAAACAAATCACACTGCACAAGAGGACAAGAAACAATCCACAAACTAGAACAGCAGCTCAGAAGACATGCGCAGGGCCCACGATCTGGTGATGTGGCAAGAGTGGGGTTATTCAGTTGAGCAATGCACTTCCTTCACTTGCAGGGACTGCCCCCACGGTCTCAAAGCTCCAAAAGAAACAGCAGCTAAAGAAAGCTGAGGACTCCAGGCAGGGGAATTACTAGCCTATAGTTTCTTCTGTATAAAAGCACATCACGGGAATACAGTACGGTGACAGCCCATTGAAACCTTCATGCAGGATAGAGGGTTGGATTTTCCCCTCTGTCTGTGAAGTTAAAGCTTTATAAAGATGTTCATAGCAAATGACTAGTACTATTAATTTCCACTGAAAAAAGCCAAGAGTAAGCAAATAACTCATCAGAATAAAAAACTTATGGACTCTGAGGGACAACTCCATTCAGAACACACCACACAATACCACACCAGAGCAGAGACAGCAGCAGCCTGCAAAGGAGTCATGGGGTGACAGCCTGAACCTAGGTCTTTAGGTTTTGGTTTGCGTCCTAAGTTTGTCGCTGAGCGACCATATAGCCCAGGAGTACTTACTGTACTAATCTTGACATTGCTATGCTTGAAGGTTGTAAAAAACAGCAGCTGGATCAGACTGGTATCAAAAAGATCAAAATCAATTCAAGAGCTTGTCGGCCCTCCTTTTGTTGATATGAAATAAAACACCCACAAACAATAAATTAAGCACAGATTGAAGCAAATGTTTCTTTTGTGCAATAATAAAAGGAAACCCACCAGAAAATTGAAGTTGGAAGACCACTAACTGTCCCAGATAATTTCGTTAAGTATTGGATTTTAAAAGGAAAACAAATAAACACATCAACTCCTTAGGAAATGTTTTCGCATCTGCAGGTGGTAAAATGAACATTTATGAAATTATTATGAAACAAAAAATACTGGCTCAAGAGAGCGTAACAAATTCAGCCCCCAAATACATCTATTTGCTAGGTTATGTAGCCATCCTCACTGGAATGGGAGGTGGTTGCAAGTCTAAGACAAGGAAGGATTCCTATAGTAAGAGCATGTGCGGGTTCCTAGTTCCAAAATCAATTGTGTCAGAAACAAACCAAAACTCAGATCTGGTGTTTCCAAAATGACCATGCAGAAGGTGGCTCTCTATTTCCATCTGAGGAAATATGCATCTGAGGAAGTGAGCTGTAGCTCACGAAAGCTTATGCTCTAATAAATTGGTTAGTCTCTAAGGTGCCACAAGTACTCCTTTTCTTTTTGCGAATACAGACTAACACGGCTGTTACTCTGAAACCTCTCTATTTCCAGTTACTTATTTAAATGCCATAATACTCAGTGTCCTTGCTGTGAAATCTCAAAAGTATTTACCACCCCGTTTGCTAGCTCCATACACTGCAAAAATGTTCCCTCTGGAAAAGAAGCCAAATACCTAGTACTCTCCGGATTGTATCAGTGGAAATGCAGTTACTAAGTTATGTTTATAACCAAACCCAATGCAGAACAAACAGCCTTTTGCTTATTGCAACCTAGGTGTTGATATCGAATTAACTGAGCTGTCCGATGCTGTGATACCAACTTTCAAACTGCTCCCCCACCACATCCTGAAAGCAATAATAATATGGTAGGCTCAAGGACTGTGCATCCCAATAGACCGAACTGATGCTAAAAGTATTTCAGCTGGCGAAGAGAAAATGAGAGGAGTGGAAAGAGACATGCAGAGAGAAAAATAAACACACTTGGGTTAATGAGGACAGAACAATGAGCACCCAAGTGAAACACCTCCTCAAGAACAAATATCTTCAGCAAACAGACTAGGAAGCAATATTATGATGCAGGTTAGACTGGTGAGAAATGAAGACAAATGAAAATCCGCAGTGTGTGGCTATTGCTTGACAAAATCATACATCAGAATGATGCACTAGTCAGAAATGGATTTGAACACACAAAATCCAGATTGCTCTTTGGGATGAGAATGGCAAACAGAGGATGCTGGCGTCAAGGAGACAGGGCAGCGTAACATGCCTGGGATCCAAAGAGGTGTAGGCAAGGCATGTAGCATTGGCTTCGGAAGACAGACATCGGGAATCCACTGTGACTTGGCAGAGGACGTGTATTTCAGAGAGACTGGTGCTGGGGACCTTAATCACTTGCAACGTGGCTCTCGTTTTGTAAAGTGTGCCAGCGTTCAATTTTCTTATCCTTATTCTTCAGACACTCGTACCAGTGTTTCAAACGCTCCCCCTTGGCGGTGATGCCCAGCTGACATCCACCTGGAGGAAAGAAGCAGGCAGGATAGTCAAAGAAGACACCAGGGTTCCAATTACCCGTTTCCGTGGTGCCACTTTTTTCTGTATTTCTTTTTTCCTCCCCAGTTTAAAATGTCTTGTGCATTTAATGCTGGCAAAAGGTCCCAGACTGACAAGCTCTGGAGACTGGGGTCTTCTAGTCAGCACAAAATAGAGGCAGCATCACGGATGACCAAAACTCCTCTAAAATGGAGCCCGAGTGAGAGACCCTCACCCCACCCCTCCACACAGGACAGCCTAGACAGCAGGGCAGGGTTAGACCCTAGGGGTTCTGAAGAGCCTAACACTAAATATTTAGTTTTTCAAACCATGTTCTCATCCTACAACCCCTCCTCCCGTTATCGTTGGCTTAACCCAATGGAAGTAGTGTGGCATGGGAGGTCCAGATGCACATTAGAGTTCTCCTCAGCTGTAGTAGTAGCTGGAGAAGTTCCTCCTGCTGGGATACAGAAGCGGCATACACGCGTTCAGCTACTTTGATATTTGTGTACAGGGTGCAGGCAGAAGAGGGGCAGGGTGCCATGCCAATATTGGGGGGTCTACCACCACTATTGATACCACCGTTCCCTTCCTTCGCGTGACTAAACTCTGGCTCCTCCCTGCTCAATGCACATGGCTGACCGCCGAGCTGTCTAGGCCCCCACCTATCTGCGGAAAGGCCACAATCTGGCCTGAAGTTTACCTGCTCCAGGTTACTCTGACCTAGAGCTGGGCCACCAAGTTAGAGTTAGAAAAAAGTGCCGACCAAAAAAAGGGGTCAAATGGACAAATTTTATAAAATCAGCCCAGAGCAGAATCTGCTTGTGAGCCCAGGTCCTCTATACAATGGTGCAACATGAGGAGTCGCAACTGAATCCCCGGTCCTGCTGCCCACGAGGTCCTACTTCAATGCTTAAAATGGAACTTCTTTGTATTTCAGAGCACTGAAGAGGACCTAAAGACAGGTGAGTCATTTAAAATCACCAAACACAGAGAGAGCACTTTGTGGCAGAGAGTTTGCAGCTCTGATAAGCCCGACCCATTCTTAGCACCCTCTCCGCTGAAGTGCCTGCCGTTTTTAATCACACCCAGCACCTTGGCCACTTCTGGATTCCCAAGCAGAGCCGGCCAACTGTCAGCAATCCTTTGCCTCGCCCCTCTGACCTGGAGCGGTGTGTGACCTCAGAGCCACTGTAGGGAAACACCCTGTTCCCATCAATCGGCACAGAGTAGACAGACCTGTAACTCACCGATATAATCGTTAGATTTGCCAATATCATAATCCCAGACCGATATGTCCAGTGATTTCTTAGCAAGGTCACTGTGTTTTATGTCATAGAAAAATTCCTGGAAAGCACACAAAATATTAGAATTACTCCAAAAACCCAGCTTTAAGAGAAGAATCTAAGGAACCTTTACATTCTAAAGCTTACTGTGAACACTTAATTTAAAAGACTGCACAGAGATTTAATAAAATGCTAGCAAATAATCATCCTCTGCATGATTTAGTTAGATCACTTGCTCTCTCATAGAGGGGGAGAGGACACTGAATTATTAAGATTAATCTAGCATGTATATTTCTCCCTGATCAAGGAGATAAGGCCAAAATATCAAACACTTCAATTAGGCTGCCCAGATTCGTGACTCTCAGAATCATAGAACTTAGAAGGGACCTCGGGAGGTCATCTACTGCAGTCCCCTGCACTCAAGGCAGGACTTATTATCTAGACAACCCGACAGGTGTTTGTGTAACCTGCTCTTAAAATCTCCAATGCTGGAGATTCCTTCCTAGGCAATTTATTCCAGTGCTTAACCACCCTGACAGTTAGGAAGTTTTTCCTAATGTCCAACCTAAACTGCCCTTGCTGCAATTTAAGCCCATTGCTTCTTGTCCTATCCTCAGAGGTTAAAGAGAACAATTTTTCTCCCCTCCTCCTTGTAACAACCTTTTATGTACTTGAAAACTGTTATGTCCCCTCTCAGTCTTCTCTTCTCCAGACTAAACAAACCCAGTTTTTTCAATCTTCCCTTATAGGTCATGTTTTCTAAACCTTTAATCATTTTTGTTGCTCTTCTCTGGACTTTCTCCAATTTGTCCACATCCTTCCTGAAACGTGGAGCCCAGAACTGGACACAATACTCCAGTTGAGGCCTAATCAGCACAGAGTAGAGCGGAAGAATTACTTCTCGTGTCTTGCTTAAAATACTCCTGTTAACACATCCCAGAATGACGTTCGCTTTTTTTGCAACAGCGTTACACTGTTGACTCAGATTTAGCTTGTGGTCCATTATGACCCCCCGATCCCTTTCCACAATACTCCTTCCTAGGCAGTCATTTCCCATTTTGTACGTGTGCAACTGATTGTTCCTTCCTAAGTGGAGTACTTTGCATTTGTCCTTATTGAATTTCATGCTATGTACTTCAGACCATTTCTCCAGTTTGTCCAGATCATTTTGAATTATAATCCTATCCTCCATAGGTGGTGATTAACTTTGTACTCATTTATTTCAGAAATAGCCCTGAACAGTTTGAAGACAGAAAGGAGCCTGAAAGAGCAATTGTGCTTGGCAATGCCTTGTGTTTCACATACACAAAGAATTAAAAGTTTGGCCCATTTAAAAAAGGGGATCCATCCTTACCTCATTAAACTCAGGATTCAACGTCTTCCTTTTAATCTGAGTCTTATGCTTGGCCTTTTTTCCCATGTCAGGTTTCAGCCAACTAGGAGCAACATAAAGCATCTTAGAACTGAAGTGAAGTGAATGAACAGAGCCAGCTTGAAAATTAAAGAAAAAGGAGTTTCTGGACTGGAAAAACCATAGCTAAGGAAGTTAAAACTTAATAAAAGTCACAAAATGAGTAAAAAACCTGTTTCAGATCATTCAGTCTAAGACTAGAACAATTCACTTTGCACCAGTTACTGAATTCAGCATAAATCTCTCTATATAGATGCACTGGTGGTACTTAGATTAGAAAGACAACCTTTAAAAAGAATCATGTTAAATCCAAATAGCTAGCACTCCTCTCACTTGAATCTGCTGTAGAACAAGCTTGTAGAAGAGATCGCACTGTGGCAGTTTATTTGTAACCTGCTCCACAATTTTCTCACAAGGCACTTGGAGGGAAAATTGCAATGATCAAAGAAATGGCTGGAGGAGTGTTGAAATGCCCAAGGGACTAAATTGGAAATACACGTACAAGTCGAAAAGAGCTTGACTGATGCTAGTGAGGGCTATGAGCATGGAGAGGCTGAAATAATCATGACACTGACAAGTAGTAGACAAGCTGGTTATTATATGATGCCAAACCATGCTTTTAACCTCCATGGGGAGCTATTCCATTGTGCCTCTGCTCCTGAGAATTTCAAGAGTGCACAAATACGAACTAGTCTAGAGAGACTTGGGAAAAAACCCAACTACAGCTGATAATCAATTAGCATTTAATGAAGCACAGATTAGCATACTGAATTAGTTTTACTTATAAGTATGGAAACAATTAGCTCAGTCTTAACAGTCCAGTCCAAACGCAATGCTAAATTGTACAGTTTGTATTAATTAAATCTTTGTTTAAATTACCTTTGAAAGTAAAAATCTCAGTGTTCTATTTGGAAAGCACAAGAGAGAATAAAGCATGACACTGGAGGAAAAACATTCAACTCTGTTGAACAGCAAACAAGACTTGTGGATCGTTATGGGCAGGGGTTATCAGTGTTTTTTATTTCATTTTTTAGAGGGAAAGTGTTCTTGTTGTAAGGGGAGAAAGGAAATGGAAAATGACCAGGGGAAAAAAATATCTACATGGTTTAGGTGTAGAGGGAAGTTCTAGCCTGAAAGGATAACTGTGGAATATCTGGTTTCAGAGTAGCAGCCGTGTTAGTCTGTATTCACAAAAAGAAAAGGAGGACTTGTGGCACCTTAGAGACTAACCAATTTATTAGAGCATAAGCTTTCGTGAGCTACAGCTCACTTCCTCAGATGCATATCGTGGAAACTGCAGCAGGCTTTATATATACACAGAGAATATGAAACAATACCTATTCCCACCCCACTGTCCTGCTGGTAATAGCTTATCTAAAGTGATTTCCAGCACAAATCCAGGTTTTCTCACCCTCCACCCCCCCACAAAAATTCACTCTCCTGCTGGTGATAGCCCATCCAAAGTGACAACTCTTTACACAATGTGCATGACAATCAAGCTGGGCTATTTCCTGCATAAATCCAGGTTCTCACATCCCCCCCACCCCCATACACACACAAACTCACTCTCCTGCTGGTAATAGCTCATCCAAACTGACCACTCTTCAAGTTAAAATCCAAGTTAAACCAGAACATCTGGGGGGGGGGGGTAGGAAAAAACAAGAGGAAACAGGCTACCTTGCATAATGACTTAGCCACTCCAAGTCTCTATTTAAGCCTAAATTAATAGTATCCAATTTGCAAATGAATTCCAATTCAGCAGTTTCTCGCTGGAGTCTGGATTTGAAGTTTTTTTGTTTTAAGATAGCGACCTTCATGTCTGTGATCGCGTGACCAGAGAGATTGAAGTGTTCTCCGACTGGTTTATGAATGTTACAATTCTTGACATCTGATTTGTGTCCATTTATTCTTTTACGTAGAGACTGTCCAGTTTGACCAATGTACATGGCAGAGGGGCATTGCTGGCACATGATGGCATATATCACATTGGTGGATGTGCAGGTGAATGAGCCTCTGATAGTGTGGCTGATGTCACTTTGGATGGGCTATCACCAGCAGGAGAGTGAATTTGTGTGGGGGGGGTGGAGGGTGAGAAAACCTGGATTTGTGCTGGAAATCACTTTAGATAAGCTATTACCAGCAGGACAGTGGGGTGGGAATAGGTATTGTTTCATATTCTCTGTGTATATATAAAGCCTGCTGCAGTTTCCACGATATGCATCTGAGGAAGTGAGCTGTAGCTCACGAAAGCTTATGCTCTAATAAATTGGTTAGTCTCTAAGGTGCCACAAGTCCTCCTTTTCTTTTTGTGGAATATCTATTCCGGATTAAGAGCTTCAAATTAAAATTTGCCAAGCTTACAAATTGATTACATGTCATTTGACTTTGCAGTGAGCTGAGAATGTGAATAGCACACGGTGTTCTTCCTGCCTCTTGCAGTGTCCCATGTAACTGTTAGCTGTACAGAGATTGTTAAAAAAATGCATATTTCCAGAGGCAGCACCACCGTGAAGTGCAGTAAAGGCCAGCATGGCTCTGCTTATGGCAAGGGCATGGGACAGATCAGAATCTGGGCAGCAGGGGTGAACAGCGAATCTCGTATGCACGGCCATGCCCCGCAGCCAATGGCGAGATTGTTTTGTGTATTATACCACACGATTATCAAGACTTCAATCCCAACGGGTCTGCTATTGAGGGTCTGATTCTCCACTCAGCTACAGCCATTTTACACTGGTGCGTCTTGAGGAGTGAAGAATCAGAAGCTGAGTTTGGAATCACTTTGGAATGCGCCTGGAAAAGGCGCATCAGAAGCCCACTTAGAGTGTGAGAATTTGCACCATGTGAATGGCAGCATGCCCCATTGCAATCCCAAAGAGCCTGCAGTTACAGTTCAGCTGACAATGTCATTGGTTTTGCATGAAGCTGGATAGAATCCATTTTACCCTTCCCCTGTTGTATGGGCTTTGCAGCACTAATGCCAGTTAAAACGCATTTCGGTCAGTGAAATTCATGGAGCAGGTACATTACAGAATTAGAAGCCACCATGGTTAACAGAGAGTTATTCCTCCGACAATAACCAGGCTTTAAGGTAACCCCCCTTGAACACGCTCCATCATGGACTTTGCTCCCCGCATGATGGCACAACAAACATCAGAACTTTTGGGCTCTAACTTACAGTTTAACGAAAGGATCCGAGTATCCATTGGCATCCATTGCAGCTAAATGGACACAACGGACGATGCCAACAATCAGGCCTCCCTGCTGGGTGCTGTACATGAGGGACACAAGGATCTTTCCTCGTTCTTCCACATCACCACCGCGGTCTACCTATGAGAGGAAGCCAGAGGAATGAGTGGGGACTGGGATAAGAGAGACCAGAAACACACCCACATGGGAATATTGGAGGCAGGGATTTACCATAATCCATTGTGCAGGAAAGAGGGAATGACTAAAGGAAAAGCTTGAAAAGGGACCATGAGAGATTACAGAGGAAGGCGAGGAAGTGTTTAAACACAGGAACCTACTTGTTGAAGGTGACCAATACAATGTGCAGAAGCCACGTCCAGTTATTATGATTCTATTTTTTATATTCAATAAGGATTGAAAAGGTTTGTATGTGTCAGTTAGGTTAAACTCGGCAGACCCTGTTCAATGGCTTGCTAGAAAGTTTTAGCTGGTTTCGCTTTGTCGGGGGAGGGGGGGGTTACATGTGGCACCTTTTAGTCTCAGGTTCAGGTTGGAACGAACCTACAATCTGAAAGGGCGTTTGCAAGCAGATGCTCTGAAGGCAGAACAGGGAGAGAGTTCGCACTTGTAACATTTCCACCTCCCACCTGGCACTTCGGCTGCTCCTTCTACAACCAATAACTAACCCTCCCCTCTTGTCACACGGCAAACAGGAAAAACATGATGGCTCATGGGGGAAATGCCTGAATCATCCCGGCCTGCAAAGCAGTCAAAGAAACTCACCTCCAATATTCGCATCAGCACCATGACTAGACGTTTGAGCCTGCACTAGAGAGATATGCACATCCCACCCAACCGGTAGCATCATGGGTTCCCCCGTGAGAGCCCTGGACTCAGGAATGACCTTGGGATCTCACACCCCAGCTGGCTCTATACTGGGGGCATCAGGAGAGCAATTCCATTACTCACTGAAGAGGCAGATAACAGGGAAGCGGTGCACTCTTCGGGTACGTCTACACGGCAATCAGAGACGGGCTTCCAGTACGTGTAGCTATACCCAAGATAGCGTCACTCTAGCTAGCGCGAGTACCAATGGCAGTAACGCTGCGGCAGGGCGGTATGTACAAGTCCACCCAGGACGCTGGCTATGTGCTCCGGCGGTAATCCATGCTGCCGGTGCTTGACTGCTACCAGCGCTCGAGCTAGCTAGCTCACAGGGAGCGGCTACGTCGGCACACGCTGCAAACACATCTCCGCCTGCAGCGCCATCACCCCTAGAGCATGACGCTCACGATGGCCCTGCACTGTAAGGAGTGGCTGAGAGGCTCTGGAAGTGGGATTATAAAACAAAAAATCCATCATTCACTAGTGGCACCAAAAGGATAGAAAACGGTGCCTCTCACCCTTAGCTAAGGATGCCCTTTGAAAGCAGAGCCAGAGGAGCATGGGCAGCACCAGATCTTACCTCCTCTTCGTACAGTGCCATCCCGCGAGAGGAGCCGGTCGTTCCAGCCCGCTTCATCTTGGAATAGGAACAAAGAGAGATTCCCTTTAATAACTCCACAGGCAGAGAGAGGTCTCTCCCTACAGAAACAATATTCATGCACACACCCAACAGGTCAAACTCAGCCATGGTGCCACCCTTACTGACCACGGGGGGCGGGAGGCTGTGAAATTGTCCCACACACCTACAGGCTCTTCAGCAAGTGATGTGGCTTCTATCCACCCATCGAACTTCAAGAGTTTCTTTATTCCTATTTTCCGATGGCCAGAGCCATAGATCTGAATCTATTCCATGCACACAGGCGTGCAATCTTTTCCCCACCCAGGTAATCAATCATCTCCCCTAAGTTCCCTTCTGAAAAATTGTGGTAGGATACTGGATTGCAGTGTGCTGTCTTGTCAGGGGAGCTACCGCCATTCAAATATTTAAAGCAGCTTGTGGGCATCCATATGAGTTATTTCTAGGGAAGAAAGCCACCCATATTCCACTTCACCTCCAAAGCTGTACACGGGAGCATGCAATATGCTACTCGCTCATGAGGTCAGTCCTTTACCTAGGATTCCGCCTCTAGTTGTAAACAGTTGGACAGGACATTCTGGAACTCCACATAGGCTGCTCAGACAGGTTCCTGCTAGCACTATTAGTGATCTTACCTCAGCAATTTGCCTAGTTTTCCTTGTTTAAAGCCTGTGGGCAAAAATCTGCTCTCAATCCTAAAGTAGTGATCTGAGCTCTGTTACACTGCTCTTCCTACGTTTACAGAACTCCGTCTGGGAGACCAGGGTACAAGAGTCAGCATGAGGATCCAAGAGCAGAGTTTTGCCCTTTGCCCACATCACAGACGTTTTCGAGGGGCAGGGGGGTTAATATCCTATAAATTAGACTTGTGCTAGTCCATGAAACAGAATGCCCCGTGCACTGAAGAACTGCCCTATCACACCAGCAGGCCAGGCAGTGCTTGGACCAGATTCTGATCTCCATGATGGCCTACAATGGAATTACTTCGTATTTATACTGCCGCAACTGAGACCACAAACTGGCCCTCAGGTTCTGAGCACCTTCCCAGACACCTTCACATTCACAGGTCACATAGCCACTCAGGAGTCTCAAATTCACGGCCACTCCAAAGCCCATTGAATGCTACTTTTATATTGAGCACCAGAAGTAATGACAACATAGCAGAACTTCACGAGACTTACCGGTATTACTCTCTCCAAGCAGATGTTAAAGTTCTTTTTCTGATTGGATTTGAGTTTCTTCAAAGAAACTCGAGTTTCACCGATAAATTCATTGTGGCCAAATTTGTCTTCATCACACACCGAGATCCTGAATCGAACAAGAAAAGGGACCTAATATTGAATGGGCTGGAGGATTTCCCAGCTCAGACTCTGTGCTATGCGACCCAAAAGAATTGTTTGTGGGAGGAATGTAAACAGCAAAGCCTAAAAATCTCACATCTAAGATCCCTGCCAAATCTAGCAGCCTCAGTTTAACTTGTGATCAGAGCTGGTTGGAAAACAGAATTGCCATTCCTCAAGAAATTCTGACATTTTTTAATTTGTTCCAGTTCAGAACAAAAAGGCAAAATTCTGAAATTTCCTGTGGAACGGAAATTCTGAAAAATGTCAATTCAGAATCATTGAAACATTTTGCTAGAATAATGTGAAAACATCTAGTTTCAATAAGGTAAAAATGTTTCATTTTGATAATGTCAAACTAGAATATAAAATATTTAATATTAAATAGACATTATTTAAAATATAATAGTGCACAAGTTTAAAGGAAATAAAAAATGATAATGTCAAAATGTTTCACTTTGACTTCATCCAAACAATTTCTTAAGACTTTCTTCCATCAAAAATGTCATCTAAAATCGACATCCCCAGGAAATGTTGCAGTTTTGATTAAGCTGCATTTTCTGATGGAAAACTGATCCTTCGAACGTTTTTCATTCACCTCTACTTCTGCCCAGTTTCTTAAAGGGTTGCAAAGGTCGCTAACTTTAAGTGCTGCAGCAGGGAATGACACTCACCCCTGTGCAGAGGGAGCACCCAGTTCCCCATCACAGTGCACTTTCATAGAATCATAGATGATTAGGGTTGGAGGAGACCTCAGAAGGTCATCTAGTCCAACCCCCTGCTCAAAGCAGGACCAACCCCAACTAAATCATCCCAGCCAGGGCCTTAAAAACCTGTACAGATGGAGATTCCACCACCTCCTTAGGTAACTCATTCCAGTGCTTCACCACCCTCCTAGTGAAATAGTTTTTCCTAATATCCAACCATACCTCTCCCACTGCAACTTGAGAGCCTTGCTCCTTGTTCTGTCATCTGCCACCACTGAGAACAGCCTAGCTCCAGCCTCTTTGGAACCGCCCCCTTCAGGTAGTTGAAGGCTGCTATCAAATCCCCCCTCACTCTTCTCTTCTGCAGACTAAATAAGCCCAGTTCCCTCAGCCTCTCCTCATAAGCCATGTGCCCCAGCTCCCTAATCATTTTCGTTGCCCTCCGTTGGACTCTCTCCAATTTGTCCACATCCTTCTGTAGTGGGGGCCCCAAAACTGGATACAATACTCCAGATGTGGCCTCACCAGTGCCGAACAGAAGGGAAGAATCACTTCCGTCGATCTGCTGGCAATGCTCCTACTAATGCAGCCCAATATGCCGTTAGCCTTCTTGGCGACAAGGGCACACTGCTGACTCATACCCAGCTTCTCGTCCACTGTAATCCCCAGTGTAAGACACTGGGATTTTGTCTTCAACTTGCCTGAGTGTTTTCCTTTGCATATCTTCATCCGTGATGCCATGATACACCAGGGTCTCATTCCACATGGGGTTGCGAGTGTTGCGCAGAGTCTTGGTCCTCAATTTGTTTGACTATTGAGTTTCAAAAATCAAAACAAAGAACTAATCACACACACTGTCTGCTGCCTAAAATGGTCCCGGGTCAAGCATTATGCAAACAGTGGGTCAATCCTATGATCTTTCCTCACATGAGTAGTCCCACGGTTCCCCTGTATTTGATTTCACGGGGGGCCACTCACCCAAGCAAAGTATTACAGGATCTAACCTAACATTTTTAATATTTTTAAGTAATGCTTGTAAACCAAAGTCACCAAACTAATCTCATTTAAGAGTCAAACTCCAATCCTCATAATTTGACCCAGATGCACATGGCCTCTTCTTCTAAAGGAAGTTTGTGGTGTTTACCGTGCCATGGCAGTTTAGGTGGTCAGGCACAGCCCACTGGAAAATGAACTTGGTGGCCTAAAATAAATGGAAAGTCTAAGCAGGAACTTTCTTGTCTCTCTCTCTGACTCGTTCATATTTACTTACTCTCGGCCAATTCAGCCCTTGTACAAACAGAAAATTAACTGATTCTCAAGTTAGTGAAGTTTTGGCTTCTTCAGCTCTTGTGCCACATGGGAAAAATTTGTATTCCTACTAAATCGAGATTCCACATCTGGCTGGGCTTCTCTGCCTGGGCAAGATTAGTAGCCTCCTTCCACTGTTGCAAAGTAGAAAGATACGCCATGAATGAGAATTGGATCAACAGAGGCACCTAACGCTAGCAACAAGATCCCAGATGCTTCTAACTGGAGAATTTTTTTCCAACGTATGAAAAAAGGATAAGAAAGGAACACTAGCCCAAAACATTGGGGACATAGACTACTCAGATCTTACACTAGGGATGGATTCTGCCCACTGTATTTTGTGGGTGTGCTGGAATGTTTCTTTTGTTTTGATGTTTGAGCCAATCTGATCCCAAAGTGCACAAAGTGTAAATTACAAACTTTTTATTAACATTATTTTGAAAGAGTGTGGCACCTCAGTCATTTCTTTTGAGTATAATTCAGCCAGAGAGAGGGGGGAAAAAATCTTTGAATCCCCACAGCAAACAGAAGAGACATTTGTTAGGCAGTGGGCCAACAATGTTCATTTCTTCCTAGAAGTTTTCTCCACTGAATTCAATTTTCAGCTGGTCCTGGGAGCGGGAGTTTACAGAGCTTTCTTTGATGAAGAAAATAATTGGAGCATTTCCTCACTTGGTGGATATTTTTCACAGCTCTAATTAGAACACAAAGAACCTTCAAAGTAAAATTGATCTTTCAAACTCCAGTAATAATTAGATTTTGTGTCAGATGTTTTGCATTGTATTAACAATGTCACCTTCTCTGAAGCGTCTCTGTGCTCATTAACTAGGTATTAGTCTTTCGAGATGTCCTGTACGCTGCTTGCTTCTGCAAGGCTGCTGTGAAAAATGCAAAACTGAAGGCAATATGAAAAAACTCCCTCTCTCAGAAATCGGGGAGCGCTCATCCATTAACAAAGACCACCAGGCTGAGCTATTCCACTCCCCATTCACCAGTGTCCTATTCATTTCCATCCAAAATTAAGGAGATGCTGATATCCTTACAATAATAAGCACTTTTCTCCACTAATAACAAAATGGACTTCAATGGGACAAAGGGAAAGGTCCTATTTAACAGCAATGAGCGCATCAGAAGCCAGTCATCAGGTGGAGGAGGATCCTGCTTGGTACACAGTGTGTAAATAAGCTTAATTGGACTGATTGTGTTCATGTGCCAAGGGAGAAGAAAAAGACTAGAGCTGGCTCCGAGACAAAGAAAAGTCCAGATCCAGATTGAGAAGAACCTGTCAGAGATTCCAGCTGGTAGGAGCAGCTGCAGAAGCAGCCAATGCAAGGAGTATTACTGCAAACTGTCCAGGGAAGAGATGCTCTGCTGTTGTGTGTTAGTACAGGGCCTCCCACCACGGGCTCTGCTCTTGGTGGGTCCTTAGGCATCACCATAATCAACATGATTAAAAAATAATCGGATTCAAACTTCTCCAACACAACAAGTGTTCTCAGCTCTGGGGTTTTAGTTCAGCCCACTGAGCCAATCCCATCTGTTTGCATCCAGGTATGAACATCAGCGGTGTTAAGGGGTGTTCAGATCAGTCATCTCTTGGGTGGACCCCAGAAAGCATCTTTTTTCTGAATGTTGGTGAGCAGCCATCACACAGGCAATGTCCTAGAAGGCCTGTGTGAGCTCCTGAGAGAGTTGGGGAATAGCGGACCATTTAGTGCAGTTCGTCTCTACTGAGTTATGGTAGGTTTCACACTTCCGATTTTCCAGGACCTACAGCACAGCGTCTACAAAAGCACCATTCATCCTAAGAGACACAGGTGTCAGGAAGGTTGCTTGGCCCAAGGCTTCATTTTCTTGAGCAGGTCACATACTAGATAACGGCAAGGAGCAACCGTGTACAGAAATCAGAGGTGAGAGACCAAGGCAAATTTCCAAACAACAATAGAGCAGCTGCCTTTGAGACCTGCTCTTGTTCCTTCCACGCTATTGTTATTTTCAGTTTTAAAAGTATCAGTACTCAGGATTAACGCAGCATTGGAGATTTTTCTCTCCATGTGGAATATATTTAGGCCTGTGAATTGAGATTTCCAAAGCAGCCTAGAGGATTTGAATGTCTAGCTCCTATTAATTTTAATGGGAATTGGCCATCTCAGTCCTTTGGAAAAATCTCCACTCTAAAGCAGTACCGTAATATTTTTGTTCACTGTTTCAATGTAACAGAGTTAAGCAAATTAATTGATAGATATTTACCTTACTGGCTCCTGGCAATAGGTGCAACTTTACATAAGGATCAGCTAAACCATTGGAGTCCATTGGTTTTAAACCCTAAAAGATAATGAAGGGGGTTAGCCATCTTTAAATGCACTGAGGGGAAGGATTTAGCAATAGTTTATTACGAGCTATAAATTAATAAAAGGAACGGAAGGTATGTGGTGAATAAATCAAGGCTCTTTGTTCTGAATAAGCGGAACAGTCCCAACCCTGAACCAACACTTCAAATTCAGCTTCTAAATATCAGACCAATGCTACTTTCTGCTATCGACTTGCTCACATTGTGTTTGAGTCTTGTGCAACCTAACGGACAGGTCTGCATTATCCCCAGCCAGCTTCCAAACTCACATTCAAGAAGCAAAGGTTTGCCTTCACGTCTTCATCCCCTACGAAAGGGTCGGAGCTGCTGAAGAGCTAGCCTGAAATGACACCGCTGGGGCAGCATGTTTAGCACAAAGAGGAGAGACCTCCTTCATCCAGAAAGTCATTCCTGAACACTTAAGAGGATTGAGCTCTTCCAGAGAGAGCGAATGCACGGGAAGCTGGGACGCAGTAGAAGATGAGGCATGTTCAGAGGTGCACGTTGGCATTTTCAAAGTGGAAAATTCTGCACACTTCTCTACCACCAGCACGTCTACACACTGGAATTACCAGCCTTCTCTACAGGACAGCGGTACCTCCTGCAGGAATTCGAGCATTCAATGGCATTCACCCTACAGAACTGGTGAAATGTGAACATCACTTTCCCCTCAGGCCTGCAGGATCCCCAGTTACCTTCAGTGGGACCTACCAGGGTTCTACCCAGGGAGGCGCATTAGGCTTCAGGACTTTACCTCTGTTTCTCAAGGCACTAGGGATACAAGTCCATCCTATGACCTCACCACAAACCACTGAAACACAGCTGGCTGCAGCAGAAAGCACTTGGGCCTACATTTTCCCACATGACTCGGGATTTTGGGTGCCCACCTCAAGGCACCTTAAAAGGGGCCTGATCTTCTAGAAGTGCTGAGTCAGGTGTTTCAGTCTGAGATGTTCACTGCTATGGGAAATCAGACTGTTGGTCAGATCTGAGGTTTGGGGAATTGTCACTGCAGGGTGCAGCCCGTTCCCATCAGGCAATATTGAGGAATGGCAGCATTGATTCATTTGCTGTACTTCGGGTAGCCTGACATCACCTGCTCTGACTAGATACGATACAAGTGCTGTGGGCGCACCGGGCAGTCAGGTACGGTATCTGTGAATGTCAGCGGGCGGTGGTGTTACCTAGTGACGGGAACAAATTCTGGATTCAGACCTGAATCTGTGCTGTTAAATTCAGAGATTTTGTGGACTTCTCTGCTTTGCGATTTTAACAAGAATGAAAGTAGAGTTTTAGGACCTAGCCAGACATTGCTCACAGTGCTGTAGCTTGGGGTTTCATTGCACATACACTCAATGGCAGCTAAACGTTGCTGATTTTGCCTGATCGCATGAACAGAAATGGCAAGTCGACTGAACCATTACAAACAGGAATCCTGGAAATAAAGGGCTGACATCTTAACTTTGTCTGCTGACATCTCTGCAAGGCCCCTGCTCAATTCTGAGAGCCTTGGTACTAATGGCTGTTGCAGGTGGTTAAAGGAGATGGAATTAACTACACCAATTATCTTCAGCGTAACTCAAGTAACTGTCCTGGTTACAGTTGCTATAATCAACCCGCTGCACATGGGCAGAAGTAACCCCAATAACCCCGTGAGATGGCTGTGGGAAATCAATTAACCTGAGCAAGCTGGTGGGTAATTACAGCGCACTCAGCCGCTCGGATGCACTCCTATCCAGAACACGCATCTGCACACTCAGGCATAGGTTGCCTTCAGCTAGGCTCCAGTCAAACATGTGATGCCAGCTCCTGGCATGTGGCCTCTGAAGATGGCTCAAGTCTCCATTATCTGCTCAACTGCTGCAAGAAATAACCTCCTCTCATCCATCTCCTAACGACATACCCCAGCAAAGGGATTCCAGTTCAGAGACACATCACATGGGAAACGGCCTATTCAAGGACCTGGTGGCCTTAAGTCGCTGTGGCTTAGCTATCCTGCCTACCCAAGTCTACTGCAGCAGATGCATGCGAGGGGGACGCGAGAGCAGATGATGAAACCCACGCTGTAACTTGCTGTCTCCAGGGACAGACTGTTTATGGAGGAGGGCCTTCCGCAGGAGAGTTTGCTACCACTAACCATCAGACTGAGCCCGTGCCTTGCTACCACTTAGGGTGCGATACAAGACCCTCCCATCTGCCTTTTCCTGGGTGGCAGAACAGGGGCTCACTTATGTCTCCTACACTGGGAAAAAAAACACTTCTGCCACTTCTAGAGACAGCAGAGTTTTCCAAAACGTTCCCTACACTTGGAATAGGGAGTCTCTCTAGAGCCAGTCAGTGCTCTAGCGCTGGAAGGAACCTTAGACGTGCCCAATGCAGTCCTACCTCCTCCCAAGTCTGCAGCGAGCTGGAAGGGCAGAGAATCCTACACCTCACCCTTAAGGGAATTATTGTTACCTCCAGCACCCAGCTATTACAGAAATGGAGATCACACATCCTTGTTAGTAACGCCTGCGTGGGTCGCCTGGCTGCGGGGGGAGAGATGGCGGCAGAACTAGCTTCAGTTCCATTGCGTTCAGTTAGGTGGAAACCAGACTGGGTCTTGGGAAGCATATGAAAACAGAGAGAGGCGTTTCTGAAATACGCTCTTCCAGGGGAGGACAATGTCCTGTGTACATAGAATGAGCAGGGGCCAAGGATAACGGATCAGACCCTGCCGGCCGGCCTACTCTTAAGTCATTTTATTTTGTTCCAAGGGTGCACTTACTTTTGCTTTGATGAGAGTGCAGTGCAAAGAGCTCTTCTCCTGGTCGTACAACAGACTGAACTCCAGCGCCCCCAGCGTGGCTAATTAGCAAGAGGGGAGAGGGAAAGGTAAGAGATGGTTTTATTAAGAACAAAGCCACTGGAGATATTTCATCCACGCAGCCGAGTGATACCAATATGAAACCCTGGCAGCTCCTAGCCCCAAAGGCAGAGCAGCGCTAAGGAAGGGAGGGTGTCCGCATAGTCCACTGAGCACTCTGCCATGCCAGTGAGAGCTGACAGCGGACGACAATTCCATTTCATGGCAACTCCCGAGGTTCCGAAATTTCTTTTCATTCCACGTTGGAACAAGAAAATCTTTTGAACGTTTTCACAAAAACGTGAGGGTGGGGGGAGAGGAGACCAGGTTTAAAGTCCCTGCCTGCCTGATTCAAAGGAGTTTTTCATCCCAGACCACCCCAATTCAGTCAGAGCAAGGGCTTGAACTGGGTCTCCCAGTGCCCTCACCAAGCATCGCAATAAAATCTCACTTCATCCAAAGCATTCTGACCTGTCATTTGCCTGGCAAGCCTCCTCCCAAAACTTACCCCAGGCAGAGACACCATTTTAAATTGCTGACCATGACCTTGGCTGCTGTCTCCTAAAAGGACAGCATTGCTCTGCCAAGGGGCATTCCATCATCATAGAGAGCCCAAACCTCTTGGAGTACAGGGCAACCATGTTGCATCACATCATGAAGACGTCAACCTACAGCATTATGACACGCAATACATTTTAGCTTCTAATTTAACATCCGGAATTGACTATGGGCACAATTCACTGGGACTGTGAAGGATAAGCCTGCAGACCAGGTCATTAGAGGCTGTTCCCCTTTGCTCTTGTGACTGCAGATGAAAAATTGTGTGCACAAATTTAGAGGGCATTTCAAACACTGCAGCCATTATTACACACAGTCACCAACTAACCTCTCATCACAGCATCTCCTGGCCAAATTCAGGAGCTACAGTAGTCAGAACATTATCAGGACAGAGCTATGCAAACGTTTACCTGGAACACAGGTGAGGGGTCACTGAGAGTTTTAGCAGAGTTTAGTGCTCAGCATGCAAACAAGAAGATGACAGCACAAGCGAGACCTATTAAAGGAGCAAAGCAGCTGCACAATGCAGACCACATCTTTATATGACCTGCTAGTGCATGTTAGCCCTGAACTTCAGCAGCTTCTCCCAAGTGAGCAGAGACTACCGATCACCCCAAGTTTCATGTTGTTTCCAGCCTGGGTTCTGCACACTCACTGCATTGGGTGCTCACCCAAATTTGACTGGAGAGAGGAAATGTTAAACACGGGATCCCACTGTACTAAATTTCCTCATGGCCACTTTCCTCTCTGCCTAATATTTATGGACTGTCTCGTGGTTCCTAACCACCCTTGTCTTTCTCCTCAGAAAAAGGATTGAAACATGAAGTGATGCCTTCTTGGAGTTCCTGATCTTCACTCTTATGGCCAGTAAGCTCATGAATTAGGATGGGGCGGGGGGGAGAATCTTAGTGCAGAAGTACTGAAACCACAAGGATCTCTCCTTTATACGGATGGACCTGTCTATTGGCATTTCCTGCAGCTAAAGAAAAATAGAGGCTTCACCTGAATGTCTTCTCATATGCGTACGCATGTGGACATGTGCATTTACACACATGCTACAGAATGGCATATATTAGAGAGAGTAAAATAAACTAAGGTTCTGGGGCCATAGACTTAGGTACCTACCTACCTTTAAAAATCTGGACTCTGATCCTGCAAGCCATGTCGAAATCAATGGGCTTGCCCCATGAGGAAAGTTTGCAGGATCTAGCTCTAGGTCAGAGCCAGATTCTCCTCTCAGCCTCTGCAAATACTGTGCCTTTAACGGGGCTCTACATTAGCAGTTCAATTTTTGACTTTCCCCTTTTTCAAGGTTTAAAACCAAGTCGCATGAAGTTGCCACTTAGACCCTTGGGCTCCTTCCTAACAGGATGAATTATTCAACTCGAACGCTGAATTTTTGGAGATGGTTTGTTATTTTCAGTCAGAGAGAAATGGAGTCACAAAATAGCACAATTCCCTCCCTGATTACTTATTTATCAAGTATTAAAAGCACTTAGTGGATGCCAGGAACATGACATGAGCCTCAGAGGATCAAAGCTGCAGTCACTTAAAAAGGACAGCGTTCCCGTTTTTTGCCAAAGATAAAACGGGAGTATAAGGCGACATAAAAAATAGAACAGTTTCGCACAAGGTGCACTTTGCAGGGACCTGCTGACCTCAAATTTATAGTCACATTCCCACAACGCAGCCCTCTGAGCCACCTCCACTGACCCTCTGAACAAGGGGCGACGTTCAAGAGGCACTGAGCGCTGCTGAAGCCAGAGGGAAAAGCCGGTCCTCAGATATTCAGGATCTGGCCCAAGATTTGTTACTTTTCTTACGTGGCTCAAAACAACCCATCTGTATCGGAGCCGGACAGTATGACACCAGGCTACTTACTTGCTTCATCAGAATCATAGCTGTTGGCCTCATCCTCTTCGTCGTCCTGAGGCGGCGGGAGCGGACGTGCAGGTGCAGCTGGGGCGGCGGCTTGCATATATGGGGCAGGCTGGCGCATAGCCCTCTCCTCTCTGGCCGCAGGCATTGAGTAACCTCCACCACCTCCTCTCTCATCCCTGGGTGCTGCTGCTGAATAGGCCGGGTCTGTCTGGGGAGGGCCGGTTGACTGGCTCACTGTGCAAAAGAAAACAGGCATTGAACATACAGATCCCGATGAGATGGGGTGCAGCACTGGAGAGGAATGTTATTCATGTCTGAAAGTTCAGCTAGGCCAGTTTTAGGCACCTGGGATTTGGAGCTGCACAGTTTGTGATCCTACTTGATTTTCATAGATTCAGAGATTCTAAGACCAGAGGGGACCACGGTCATCATCTAGTCTGATTTCCTGGATAACAGGCCAGAGAACTGCCCCAAAATAATTCCTGATTGAGCTAGAGCAGATCTTTCAGAAAAACATCCAATCTTGATTTAAAACTTGCCAGTGATGGAGAATCCACCACAATACCTGGTAAGCTGATCCAACAGTTAATGACCCTCACTTACATTTACGCTTTACTTGCTGTCTGAAATTTGTCTAGCTTCAACTTCTAGCCATTGGATCTTGTTATCAATTTTAAATTCCTCTTCCCTCTGCTTCTCCTACCCACTAGACAAGTGCATCTCAAGCTTATTCCGTGGACTCCTTCATAAAAGGGAGGGATCTTCTCATGGCCTTATTATGCTAAAAAGCATTTAATCATTTTTAAGTTTGTTGCCCTATACGGATTCACCCGCCAAGAAAGGTTCTGCCACCTACTGCCAGTCTGGCTACCCACGGGTTTGAAAACCACACCAGTAGCTTGGTTTTGGTGTGTTTGAGACATGAGATGAACTGGAATCCTTTCTATGGCGACGGTGACACAGATCTAGCAGCAGTTCTGCTGCCACTTCGAACCTATTGCTTGTTGTGATGATTTGATCTGTGTAAGTTCATTGAGGATAGGTCCATCAATGGCTCTTAGCCAAGAGGGTCAGGGACACAACTCTACGCTCTAGGTGTCCCTAAACCACCAACTGCCAGCAGCTCAGAATTGCCCTGTTCTGTTCACTCCCTCTGAAGCATCTGGCACTGGCCACCAACAGAAGATGGACCATTGGTCTGATCCAGCATGCCCACTCCTATGTTCTTATTTGCGTAAGCAAATCTGACGTTCCACATTCTATGGGATTGCCCCTCGTTTATACCGACACTTTCCCCCTCAAATTGCTAGGCAGAAGGGGGAACCCGTGATGTGCAAAGGAGTTTGGGGAAAACTCTGCTCGACTTCTGTGCCTTATGTATACTATACCCATGCTTGTGGGGGTGCCAATACCCAAGTGGGTGAGCTTTACGTTGTGTTTTACTCACATGGAGGCTTGGGGGAAACATATCTCCTGCTGAAAGCAAACACAAAAAGGAGGTAGCATGGTCTACTGCCTAGAATACAGGCCTGAGAGTCAGGTGACCTGGCTTCTAATCTGCCCCAAGCACTTCGGTGCTCAGATACCGAAAGGATGGAAGTGCCATAAGGACCGAATAAAACAAAGGGGCATGAGCATGGCCACGGCAATTGGTCG
Organism: Lepidochelys olivacea; assembly: GCF_965140295.1. NCBI lineage: Eukaryota > Metazoa > Chordata > Testudines > Cheloniidae > Lepidochelys > Lepidochelys olivacea. The sequence continues at coordinate 30,270,621 of NC_140425.1, read as the reverse complement.
AGATGGCTGCTTGGCTTACAGCTGATTCAGCTCGTAAATTAAGAAGGGAGGAAATCCATGGTGAGCGACAAATGAACTTCATCCTGGATTATTTCTTACCCCATTGTGCTCCATGGAAGCCGTAACTGGGGCCCTTTATGCTTCTGCATAATGCACTTGCGAGGGGTTTTGCTTTTTTATCAGGTGATCTCTACATAACGGGCTTCTCAGTTTCCTTGCCGGGGGGTTAAGCCGTAAGTGATGGAGATGCTACATTTCAACCCAACCTTTTGCTGAGTCAGAATTCCCCAAATACAAAGGACTCAGTCAAGGAAAATCTGAAAGCTCGGAAACAGATAGCTAACCCACTTTTACTCTCAGATCTTGGAATGAAAGCCTGAGGGGAATACGGCAGCACCTAGTTAATGTGAATTAATAGAGGAGATGGAACTGAATGCTTATAATTAACATCCTGAAATTCAAATGTGGCACAGCTTCTTTCCCCAGGAAGGGAAGGTGAAAGACGACATTCATTTTAATTTGAGCATTTATTTTATTTTTAATACTACACGGGCAAAATTCTATTCTCAGTTCCTCAGGTGCAAATCAGGTTACCCCATTGACATCAGTAGTCACTCCAGATTTACACCAGGGTAAATGAAAGCAGAATTTGGCCTTCTAAGAGGAAAAGCAAAGCTTTAAATAAATCATAACCTGCAAAATTGCTCAGAAAGCGAGTCCCCTGACCTGGCCTGTCAATTAACGTTGGCAGAGACTTAGCAATTCAATCCATCATTATGGTGAAGAATGAAAGAAATAGGAGCCACACAGAGAGAGGCACCAGTGAGGCACACAGACTAAACAAAGAGGGAGAGCGATCTGCTCCCGATGCCACCATTAATCCACCTTTTCTAAGCCATTTATCTTTACGGGCTCACTAGTAACCACACCAACAGGTCACTAGGCTAGAAGAATTTCTTGCCCTGATGCAGAGATCAGGCCATTTACAATATGGAAACATCTGAAATGGTGTTTGTTAAATACCAGAGACCAGAAGGGAAAGCTGCAGAAGAGACAGTTTAGGTGCAATAGCCTGGATTCATTCTGCTCTGAATGATATTTTCATTCCAAAAATCTCCATGTTTTCCATTAACTCTGTCACCTGCTTTGTCACCCTTTTGAAGCATTTTGACATAAGGACAGGAACCTCTCTCAGAGCAGGAAACCGTGTGATCCCAAGTCAGTGCGTTACAGTGGATGGGGACCCACTGAGATTCTTTACCTTGTCTTTCTGGATATCTCCCAGCGGGCCCGGGCTCTTGTCTGCCACCCACTGGAGGAGCTGTGGTATAAAACAGTTATCTTGTTATCCTGCACCAGGCAGCAAAGCCAATGGCCCCTCAAGGGCAGGTGATTAAAACCCCCTTCTCCCCCACCCCCCATCGGTCCTTGGGAACAGAATCATTTTTACCATTGATCAAGCAGCAGTGAGAGAATGGGGCATGCAACCTTTTCCACCTCTTGGCACAGGCCCAGGAAACAAGGGCCTACCACAGCCTGTACCAAGCCATCCCTGTGGGAACAGCGAGTTGTTAGAGCAGTGATCCAGGAGTCTTGGCTCCCACGTCACGGTTTGGGCTCCAGCACTGGTTCATGGTGAGATACTTGAAAAGCCATTACACCTCTATGCATGTGTGTAACTGGGGGGATAACCCTGATCCACCCCAGTGATCAGTAGTGTCTTCAAAGCACAGTCCTGCACTCAGGGAAGCCATTCTGCACCATCCCAATGCAGGCCAGCACCTCCATGGCACAAATAGACCCAGAATACGTAAAAGCAGAACGTGTACCTGGTTGAGCAGCAGAGCTCTGACTAGTCACCGGAGGAGGCCTGGCAGCTTGAACAGAATTGGCACGTTTTACACCTACAAGGAGGAGAGAAGATTAGAGGCGAAACGGGGCATTTAGAATCTGTAGACAAAGGCTACTTCAGAGCCATGACAGCTGATCGGTAAGAGACAGAAACATGCACATCAGCGAGTGGCATGAGAAAAATCACTGGATTTGGTGTGTGGTGTTGTCTATTGCTACTCATGTCAGCATGACTCCATTAATCATCAGTGGAGTACCACTGATTGACACCAGCTGCGTGCCTGGCTCAACCCCTTTATTTTCAGAGAGGGAAGAGAACCCACCCCTCTCCTAAACTGCCATCATCGCAACAAATCGCATTAGCACAAAGGCCATCCCCTGCTCGGATATATCCAGGGGGAGTACACGAGAATTCAATTCAAAGCCCATCTCAAAGTTTCCTAAAACAGGGCCCCCGCTTACTGAGCTGGGGATGTATTTGCACACACAGGCCCAGATCTGAAAGGTGTTTACACCCCTACTTCCCACTGAAATCAAATAGTTCTTAAAACCTGGGCCATAGTGACCAGTCAGTCACCTAGGTACCAGAGCCTCCCAACACTTTCTGTATAGCAAGAGTAGCTGCCAACAGACTGAGATGCTCAGATGGGAGGAGTAAAGTGCATTGCAAAGCTGGACCAGTACTACTGATGGGGACGATGAGGCACAGAGCAACTCAGTGACTGGCCTGTGAGTGCCCATTTACAGTGTGGACTGTTTATAGTAGATTCATTTTCCCCAAATTTCCCATCTTTGCTACTACCATTGCAGTCCTATTGGTGGCAGCAAAGGGGAGCGGACTAGCGTGGGCCAGTTCAGAACAGGCTTAGTGACACTATGATCAAACTTGCCGGTAGCCCCCAGAGCCCAGTCCATACCAGCACTTCCACCAGAGCTAGCAACAGTGGGGAATGTTAGGAGAATAACCCGATGACGGCGTGGCCAAGACAGGGTTAAAACGGAGATTTCTGGTCTCCAACAGCCAGATGAAAGGCAGTGTTACCTAACGACATTACAGGGGAAGTGTGGACCCATGGATAGAGCACTAGGAGAGAAGCAATTTGGCTCCACCACTGGCCTGCTGGGTGAGCTTCAGCAAGTCACGTCACCTCTTTGTGCCTCAGTTTCCCCATCTGTAAAATAGGGATAATGATGCGGACCTCCTTTGCAACGCACCTGGAGTTCTACCAGTGCAAAGCGCCATATAAGAGCCCACTTATTATTATTATTAGATGCTGCTATTTTCCCGTTTCCTCTCTGATATTCTTCGCCCGTGTCAATAACTCACAGTTGATTTCACTCATTCCTTACTGCTGCTGTGTCAATGCTAGTTCCATACGCAGTTCTTTTTAAACCAGCTGTGCCCCGGAAGCGTGCCTTTACTGTGATATCCTATTGCTACATACAGTGAAACGAGCCAATGTACTGCATGTACTTAACATCCATTTATCCACCCAGCGAAACGGCTTACTCCACTTTGTGCTTCTTGTGTCCAAACACGCTGGGCAACAAGGAGAGATGGACGGGAGAATATGGTGAAGGAAATGGGCTTTGTGGCCAAGGAATAGTGTGGAGTTTATTCCCATAGGGATTGACAGAGGCGGGATTAAGCTATTCATGAAGGGCAGAACAACGAACCACCACCCACCAAAAGCCAAAGTAAAGGGACTTTGAGCAGGGATGTTCTGTGGGGGTTGGGTGGAGGCAGTCTACTCCCGATCTCACACAGCCAGGAGCACCGATAGATGCTCTCTGGTCATCACTGCACCCCACTGACTGCACAAGTCTCCACAGCTGTGCACATCACTGTTTTCCCCCCTTAAAGGAAAGAAGAGGGCTTTGGCCAATGGAGCCACATATTCTAACAGCCTGTCCTGTGCACAGCTCCAGGTGTTGCCCCCACCACCTTGACTAAGGCGAAGATTTTGTCACACGTAGTTTTAGTAAAGAAGTCCCGGAACAGGTCAAGGGCAATAAAGAAAAATTCACAGAAGCCCTATCCGAGACTTTTACTAAAAATATGCATGACAAAATGGGGAGCTGCAGGGTTCCCACAGCTCCCACGGGGGGCCCCAGCTCAGAGCTGCGGGGTTCCCCCACTGCCCGTGGCTCAGAGGGACTGCCGCTGGGAGCTGAGGGGGCCACCCCCACCCGCCGGGAGCCTTGCCTGTGGCAGCTCCCAGAGACCCTGCTGCCCCCGGCAGTTTGGAGCTCCCAGGGGCCCCGCTGCCTGCAGTGGCCAGAAGCTGCAGGGTCCCCCAGATGCCTGAGGTGGCTCAGAGTTCGGGGGGTCCCTTGTACCCCACAGTTCCCCAGCGGCCATGAGCTGAAGTTACAGAGGTCTCTGGAAGTCACGGATTCTGTGACTTCCACGACCTCTGTGACAAAATCGTAGCCTTAACCATGACACAGCAGAACTAGGCCCACTCCAGGGCCTTTCAGTCCTGCCAGTCATGGAACTAGCGGTCTGGCTTCGGGCCTAGCCGGAGACATTTCAGATGAGAGAGGCTGAGGTAATTAAAGCCTCTTGATACCTATCTGACACAGGAAAATCACACTGTTCGCAGGAGGGCTGCAGAGCGCAGAGGAGAAGCGTTGCTGCAGCCAGACGCCATCCAGAAGGCAGGAAACAAGAGATTTCACTCAGAGGGGAGAGAAACTGGCTGAGCTCTATTTAGAAGAAATGAAATAAGGAGGAGACGTGTGTGTGTACATGGAGTGGAGAACAGAAACTGATTAAGAGCCTTGTTACAAGTTATAAAGTCTCAAACACCCACTACTATGAAAGCTTCCATTGATCCCAGAGCCCGATAGGTCTCAGAACTGGTCTCAATCACCTATCCCTCCATTTCTGTGGGTCAGGTAACCTCTGGGTACAAGCTGACCTCTTGGCCCTCTCCAGCAACCAGGTGTAAGGAGGGCAGGAAGAGATGAAGGTTTGCAGCAGTCCCCACAGGGATCAGAGCATAAGAGCTGCCAAGCATCCACACCACTGACTGGCGTGTCACATCAGACACGAACGCAAGCACCAAGAAGGTGAAGCAAAGTTTTTCAATGACCGGTACCGGCAGAGGCTGATCAAGCAAAGCCAGATCAGCATGGCCTCTGGGAAGTTATATTTATAGTCAATAGAATAAGGTTCCTTGTCTGCTGCACAGCTGGAGTTATGACCTTACAGGATGTGATAAAACAGATGCTCCTCTTTTGTCACAGAGAGAGAAAAACCTGTGCCCCCTAAACCGGAATACAATGGCAGGCTGCTGCCGCTCCTTTTGAACAATGGCCTGGTGGAAAAGCAGCCCTAGGACCTAATCCTGAAAGCTGCTGCGGGGTGAAGGGAATTCAGCACCTGGCAAGATCAAGCCCACAATCCATTCACTTCAGACCACGTCTAGTGCCCCTATCAATACGTACGCACATCGAGAATTATTTCAATAGGGCACAGAAAGAGCAAGCCATGCTTCCACCTTTATCTGGTGCTGGCCACTATCAGGGACAATGTACTGGACTAGGTGGATCCTGGGTCTGATCCAGCCCGGTGGTTCCTGTGTTTGAGGTTGCAACTAACTCGAATTCATTCTTTTTTTTTCCCCCAAAAACAATCCTTTTTCCCCTGATTTTTAACATGGGTAGAGACTAGAGCAAAAAATCCTCAACAAAGATTCACCATTCAATCTGTGCTGAGTGGGAATGATGCGAGTCACATGGTATTGTTACTTCTCCCTGATTGGATGAGTGTGTCGGGAAAGCATCCCTATTCAGGAAAGCATTTAAACTTATGTTTAACTTTAAGCACATGCTTAAGCCCCATTGCTTTCCTGAATAGGGAAGGATTTAAGCACTTGTTTAAAGCACGGCTGAGCTGAATTCAGCAGCAAACCTTATTCACAGGAGTTTTTATGCTGTATTCACCCAGCTCTCACGGCCTGGGTGCACTGGGGAAAATCTTTATAAAGTTTCCTGATGCAGTCCTTCCAACCTACTGCACCAGGTTAGCCCAGTGTGTAGGACAATGAACTCTGCTGATAGACAGATTACACTGAGTCGCTGCAAGTAACGCTAAGATAATAGGAACTACTGCAGCAATCTCCACTGCACATACATATGGACTGGATTAAACAACAGAACTACTGCCAGGCTGTACTGTCTAACAGAGATTACGGTTGATGAGATAAACTGTGAAAGTGCTCTGAGGGCTCCTGCCTGACCCGCAGGCTGATATACACCCTTAATATTCAGTCCACTCTACCTCTGTTATTCACAGGAACATGAAATTGAAAGCACAGACTCCATCTGGCACCAGGCAAGGGAATTACATGATTAGTATCTCCAGCAGTTGGCTATTAAGTATTCCTTTTATATCCAAGGAATTAAAGAGAACTTGGATTTTTTCCAGTGGTGCTTAGCTCACAACATAAATTTACCAGCTCAGCTCCCTGCTGAAAGGCCGTCTCTGAAGTTGCCTGTCAACCTACAACGCCCCCTAGGGAGAATTCTGTCCTTGACAAGCTCTGGCATAAGCTGTCAGTCATCAGTTTTTATCAGAACAATTTACAAGAGCTTGGGGCCCATTAAATTTTCATGGAACAAGTGACACTGAGCAGAATCAAGGCAGTGGCTTTCATCAATGAAGCTTTGAAATTACCGCACGGAGAGTATGTGCAGCATCAGTGTGTTATGGCTAGGCTCACTCGGCACCTGTCCGCCTCACCTTGGAAGAGGAGACATGTTTGGGAAACGGTCTGAATTCTCCAAAGGTAACAATTGTTTTGCATTTAATCTAGTTTTATAACAACTAAAATGCCATATACATAGCACCTTCTACCTGGGGATCTCAAAGCACTTTGCAAATTCTCACACACACACACACTATATATATATATATCATTTATATTAAACACACACACACCCCAGCATGAGAAAGGCAAGAGAGTCTGACACGTATTCAGCATGGTGGCCTAACAGAAGGACTGGGTCCCAGGATTCTTTGGCTGCTAAATCTGGCTCACAGACTAACTGCAAGCCCCCGACCTTTGTACCTCAGTTTCCTCATCTGTAGAATTTTGACCTACCTCAAGGTTAAGTAGTGAGGATACATTAAAAAAATCCAGCCCACTAGGAATTCTGTGGGAGTCTGGCGTAAATAATGACAGCAGGATTTCTCCTCTGCTTGTGCTTAAAGGGAGCAGCTCAGACAGACCCAGGCAAACAATGGTGCTATTTCTCTTCAAGGAGGAGGTGAGTGTGCAGTCCCCTCCTACGTGAGCACAGCTCTGTGCGAGCAGATTCACTTGCTGCATGGTCAGTTCTAAACGTAGCTTTTGGTGATTATTTGTGCCACTCAATCTCACTCCCACGAACATTCCTGGGTAGCAAAACCCAGCAGGGGACACTGGCATGGCCAGAGCAAATTCAGCTGAGTAGCCCTGATAACGGTTTGTTGCATGATCCCCGTTCTCCCTTATGCTGGGAAAGTGAAGAAGGGAAATAGTGTCAGCGTCAAGGGAGGAAATAAGAAAGAGTAAGTCTGTGTCTGCCCAGCATCAGTGACTGGGACCAGAGCTCCTCTTGGGGGAGGGAGGGACACAGGCTGGTCTCATTATTCAAATCTGATGAGCCTGATCAGGCTCTGGGCTTCAAGCCTCCTGAAGCTGAAGGGAGTGTTGGTCCTGGACTTGTCCAGCCCCACTCAAAGCCAGATTTATTTGGTCTGCAGCAGCATTCAGTCTGCTAAGTGTGGTGTATTGAGGCTTGTGTTGGTTGCTATCACTTTAAGGGGAGGGGGAAGGGGTCCTGCTTGTCTGCTAGGGGGAAGCTCCGGAGGGTCAGTCTGGACAAAGCAGGCAGTTTGCTATAAGGCAGAGAGGCACAACTTACCCAACTTCATTCCAGGCTGGCTCTTTCCAGACTGACACTGATCGCACACTATCCTACACAACCGCTATAGCCTGCAGGCAGGACCAGGAACCCACTCCCCCCCTTCCACCCTCCCCCATCCCGCCCCCAGTAGACTTTTCATTGCTTTCTCTCACTTCCAGGGCTTCTGTTGACTTCACTTTCCGCTGCGTACTCCCAGTTCTCAGCAACCCTGCCAGCAAACTCGCTGCCACTTGGAGCCATTCTGACCTCAGACGGTTTGCGGCTAGGAGGTGGGTAGCTTCCCCGGCCAGAAACAGCAGCCGTTGGTTCACTGCCTGAAAGTACAGCAACAGCAGCAACGGGGAGGTTGGCTTTTCTCAATCACAGTTATAAATCCATCCCATTTCCATGTATCGCAAATCACCCCACATGGAACTCTGGGAACGTCGCCAGATCTGGGGATTTTTCATTGCCCATAACTATCGTGTTTATGAAGTTAACGTTGCTTTGTGGAAGGGCAACTTCCAGCTTTATCACCGCCACTGCCACAAGCACATGTCACAGCAAGAGAGGGAGAGACGGGAAAGAGCAGAGAAGGAAACTGAGGGGGAGGGAGAAGAAATGTGCTAGCATTAGCCACCTAGAGTAGGACAATGGGAGTGAAGGATTCGGCCAGAGGGCAATATACAATGGCCTGCTTACAATAACCAGCTATCCCTTGCTAGATGATAGGGGTTTCTTAAAAATCACACAAATCTGATCAATCAAGCCACCAAAGCCAGCCAAGAAAACAGAAAAGGAGGACTTGTGTCTCCTTAGAGACTAACAAATTTATTAGAGCATAAGCTTTCGTGAACTACAGCTCACTTCATCGGTAGCTCACAAAGGCTTATGCTCTAATAAATTTGTTAGTCTCTAATGTGCCACAACTCCTCCTTTTCTTTTTGTGAATACAAACTAACACGGCTGCTCCTCTGAAACCAAGAAAACAGGCAGCTGTTAGCAACAGCCAGAGCGAAGGTGGCTGGCGGAGAGCATGCTTTTGCAGAGCAAAATGACACAGAACTCATTCTGTCTCACAGTAGGGTGAAAATTCAACGGCATGAAATGTCTGAGACCAGCTGGATTCATCCAATAGATCCAAGCAGATGGCTTCACTGTGTGTCTCCAATCGAACCATTTTGTTAGGCAGATCTGAAAAGAAACAACTTCTCAGCAGATTCTAGCTACGCTCGTTGCTACCTCAAGTGAAGCCTGTCATCACTAGCTAAGGGCCGCTGTCCTGCTCCTTAGCATGCAGTTAGATTTACTCTTTGTGCCAGCTGGGGGAAGCAGGAGCTCAATCAACCGAGTTGCTCCTGCTTATGCCAGCTGTGAATCTGGCATGTAAGCTGTTTGCACCAAACTACAATCACAGGCATAAATGCACAAAATACATTGTTTGACAGCAATGCATTGGGATGAAATACATGTAAGAACGCGTGACCAAGCCCAGGGCATGTTCTAAAGAGGGGTATGTACGAGTGGGTATTTTGCATCATTCGGGGTATCTTATGCCAGATGGGGACACTAACGAGTGCTACTGAGCAATGGCTTACCCTCAGCTCAGCTACTCGGGGGAGGCCTGTAGGAGTGGATGCTGGGGAGACAGAGTGGGAAATGCCTTTGGGAGGTCGGGCTCAACATGCAGGCGCCATAGGGCTAAGTTGAAACCCATACTGGAGACTTCCCTTTATGGTAACTTCTCGTGCCCACTAATGAAATTACAGCCTTACTGTGCCCTAGAAGGTGGTGTAATACTCTATCACCTTCCCTTTCAGAGACAACCACAATCACGGTCTTTGTTTTTATTTACATTCATCTGGCGCCGGTGGTTTGAATAGATAAATTACAGCCACGTTGGCTAGTGATTCTGATCTCCTCTTGTTGATAAATTGCAACCCCTGGCTGGAATGCAAAAAGTCTCAGCACTTACCTGGCTTGTGCTGAAGATGCCAGGTATAAATCTTTCTTATGACATAAATGGTATTTTTACCCTTGGATGAATTCTCAGGGTCTCCGCACACCAGGAGAGTGTGTATAGCAACAGGTCGGGGGCGGCTACGTAAGTGTAGAGAGAGTTAATGTGGGGAAAAAACGTGCCTCTCACACCAGGAGCCTTGTCTCTGCAGAACAGCAGGGATATATACAAAAGGCAGCCTTGGGAAAGTCATTGGCACACTAAGAGGGCGCTGATTACCAGGAGCGGCCTGGTTAAATAGTGATAAATGGTCACACGCAGTAGGGCTAATGGTTTAAAGGTTGTTTAAGACCCTGCCTACATTGCATGCAGAAATGCATAAGCAGCAGCCATATTTAAACAGGTTTCAGAGTAACAGCCGTGTTCGTCTGTATTCGCAAAAAGAAAAGGAGGACTTGTGGCACCTTAGAGACTAACCAATTTATTTGAGCATGAGCTTTCGTGAGCTACAGCTCACTTCATCGGATGCATACCGTGGAAACTGCAGAAGACTTTATATACACACAGAGATCATAAAACAATACCTCCTCCCACCCCACTGTCCTGCTGGTAATAGCTTATCTAAAGTGATCATCAAGTTGGGCCATTTCCAGCACAAATCCAGGTTTTCTCACCCTCCACCCCCCCACACACAAACTCACTCTCCTGCTGGTAATAGCCCATCCAAAGTGACAACTCTCTACACAGTGTGCATGATAATCAAGGTGGGCCATTTCCTGCACAAATCCAGGTTCTCTCACCCCCTCACCCCCCTCCAAAAAACACACACACAAACTCACTATCCTGCTGGTAATAGCTCATCCAAAGTGACCACTCTCCCTACAATGTGCATGATAATCAAGGCAACCAAAAATCAGAGGCTGGGGGGACTTGAGCGGTGCATGAGTGCTGCGCTAGCCGTCTGAATAGAGGTGAGTTTTGCTCAGCATGGAGAAGAGTCTAACAGCCTGGTTTTCATTTGGGCCTCGAACCCACACCACCATCTGATGTCAGTGGGAGCAGCAGGTGCTCGTTACTTGTGATAATCAGGCCAGGAAAGATTCAGCCCTGGCATAAACAGGTGAGACTCCTAAGCAAGTGCACCTGCTTACATCCAGGCCCAAGCTTTCCCTGAGCCAAATCAACCCCCAAGAGTGAACAGCATGCGTCAGTGCTGGGAGCGGAGAGTGCATGTAAAGCTGTGATGTTGCTCAGGATGTTGCCTTGCCAGATTTCCTGAGTGAAAGCTGGGGGAGGGGGCAGCTGGTCTCTCTCTGCTTTCCATTCAGAGAAACTTAAATGCATTCAGCACCTGAATTCCCGTTCAGGCTTGGACTGAGGCACCGGAAGGCGTATTGCCAACGGGACAGGTCACAGCCGCCAGAGGGCGTTCTCTGCCCCATCAAGAGCCAGCAGATTCATTGTACAGAATCCCGATCCTCCCTGCATTAGTCACTGGTCTCAGCCAAGCTAGCAAATCTTTACCTGCTTCTGGCCTTTGTCTCGTCCCCTTCCTTCCCCTGTAGGCAGCAGGATTCTCTTCTTCTGAACTATAGCCACGTTCAGAATCATGGCTGGGGTCCCGGGATTTGACTAAACATAAACAAAAACAGACTTGAATTAAAACAGTCACAAAACCCAAAAACAAACTGCAATTCCCTGCAAATCAACAGGCTAATGTGTATATGCTCTGCTGCCCTCTACTGGATGGAAACAGAATTGCTCAAGTGTAGTCATAAGCCCTATATTGCTAATGGCAAATGGAGATTCTCCTTTAGCGCATGTAGCAGGACATGTAGCAGCATGTAGTGGTGTTGGAATCTGAGCTCTATTCTGCTATCACTGTGGAATTCTGAGTGGCCACTGTGTGCTCCAGAGGGATAGTTGTAAAGTCCTAGGTAGCCATAGCTTTGTCACAGTATTATGCACTTGGAAATTAAACATGGCTTCGCTAACTAATAATCAAAACTTCCAAGCTATTGAAGGCATCTGGGCATCTGCCCCAGCAAATTCTGGCTCTGGAATAAATTGAGGGAGGAAATCCTTTATTAAGGAAGCGGGGAAAGGCATCCATAGCTTAGAAACAAACCTGGTTTCCTGCCCATTCCCCTCTTCTCCTCAGGGCCACCTGAAAGGAAATGGAAAAGGTGAATGTTTGCAGCGACACAAGGCTGGGGCTTCTGCTTTTGTACTGCTGGCCAGACCTCAGTCTGCAAGAGCCATACTGATCAGTGACCCTCTGCTGCTCTGAAGACAAAGTAACCAGCAGGCTAATCATTACTCCGACAGCCTCAATCCCGAGGCACATGCCTGGCATTAAATGTGGGTGTCAGGTAATTCTATGGGATTTACACTGTGATTCAGATTTTAATCATGGGGCTACGATTCCAAATAAACAGGCCGGCCTGGTGATGCCAGCTCACAGCCAGGCAAAAGAACTGAGCTTGGGACCAAGCACCACCACTCGCTCCCCAGCAGCCATGCACAGGAGTACGGCGAGAATGCAGCACACGGTGACCCTGGCTCTTCCCTGTCCAGGTAAGAGGTCCTCAATTCAGGATCAATGACAGGTTTCATCCCACCTCTGCCCAGAAGCAAGGGGCTGCCTGATATAGGGCAGGGTTAGAAGTCAGGGTAAAAATCTTGGACCTCCCTGCCAGGAAAGGTGTTAAGGAAATGACTATGACCAATTGAAAGGATAGATGTGAGTAACAATGCTGCCCCCTGAATAATACCACCTAGCACTTGTAGAGCACACTTCACTTTCAAAGTGCTATACATTCTTTTATGTATTAATACCTGCCCCACTGGAACAGTTAAACATTAGCATCCTCCTTCACCACAATGAGAAATTTAAGGCTAACTCACCACCCAGGTTTGGTGAGAAGCCAGGACTTTCAGTGCTAACTGCATGCGCCTCTACAGCTTAAGCTAAAAGAGTAGCTCTTCTAGCTGGAAGCTGTAGTAAACTCTTATCCTCTTTGTGGACCAGGCACTAGAAGGTGCCAATTTCCCACTCTGTGCTAGTGTAGGTTATATTGGCAATATAGGGAACTCCAAGGCAATAGAGAGAACCCACATCAGGAGCAGAAGTTGCCTTTCTAGGGTTGTGGTCTCAGTCTCTTTCACAATGTGTAATCGACAGCTGTCTCTCTCTAAAGTTTCTCTTACATGAAGGGTTTTGGAGGAGGGGTTGCGTGACTCAAATTAAATAACCTGAAAATACAGTGAGGAGCATGTGAATCCACGTCAGGAACCACCACCTACAGATGTAGTTCGGCTCTTTCAATTACAACATTTCAACTGAGAAATGGACAGGAGGTGGGAGTGCCCCAAAATAACTAAATTCCTGTGAAATGGGTGGTGTTGGTATAAAAATACCCTGTTATGTAACAGGCTTCCCATAACTACATTACAGGGCTAGCTGGAACCCCGGATAAAAATAACCACAGCAGAAAGGACTTAATATTTGTAATTGATTAATGACAAGAAAACAATGGCGATTCTATTATGACTTGTGTTATGCAGGAGATCAGGCTCAGTGATCATAGGGGTCCTTTCCGGCTTCAAAAACCCATAAATCCGAGATGGGACCAATCCAATAACCTGAACTCCAAACATCCCCTGACTTTGGGAGCTTGAAATTTGGACCTGAATTTTGCAGTGGACCCACATCTAACCATAGCTTTGGATCGAATCCTAAGAAGTTCCCAACACAAACTCACATGCAGCACAAGCCAACTCCCACTGAAATAAACAGAAACATTCCTGTTGTACTTTGGTCTGCAGGGGCGGTACACGGCTCCCAAAAGTCACCTGGTAGCAGGTTTTCAAGCCGATATTTACACAATCTCATGAATAGCATTGTTTTGCTATGGTCCCCAGGTGACTTCAAGTCCTACCACAAATGACTGAGTCTTTGGGGGATGTCAGAAGAAGAGAGGGAAGATTAAACTAGCTAGCAAGAGCTCTGAATTCTTGCTCCAGGGAAGGGTAGGTTTCCGGAAGACGTTCTTCAGAATGGAAGAGTGGAAGCACATAAGAGGAACATGGGAAACAAGAGGCAAGCACCTCTGAGCCAGATGCCGCGGGCATCATTGCTCAGCAGGGTGGCACTGGTCACCTCTCTGGGTGAATGAGCCTTTTCCATCACATGGGAAGTGTTCTCTGAAGGTATCCCATCCCATCCCACCCACCCACACACCTGTTTATAAATTACAAAGAAAAAACTAAAGAGGAAATTAAATGTAATCGAAAGCTTTCATGCACTTACGGGCCCTGCTGTTGGATTACGGAGGGGTGGGAGGAGAAACCTGGCTGCTGCACGTCCCTGAGCATTAGCAGGCAGGAACATTCAGCAAACACACTAATGAGATAGCAGCCGGGTAGAGGTTTGAAAGCCAGTGCTCTTACCGTAAGAGTCCTGTTCGGCAGAGGCCCCGGCCTCAGCTTGCCCTGAGCAGCACAAACAAAGAGCAATCAATGAATGGAGCGAACCCTCGTACCAAGATGAAAAGAGGAGGAGATCCGCAATGAGCTGTAGTGCTGCCTTCCTAGCCAAAAGCTGGGGCAGCAATGCAGTCATTAGCTTGAACATATGTGAGTGTTCATCATCCTGGAACTGGGATGTATGGCTTATATTAAGGCAAAAGCAATTTCCACTCACAGGGAGTGAATATCCTACAGTACCCTCAGCATCGTGACTTTAAAGGGAGGAGGGGGGTAGGTAGAAGAAGCTGAGCCAACGGTTACAGAAAAGCTGGGACAAACAGGCAAGTTTGCAGGGCTTTCCGAATGTGACCAGGATCTGAACTGGGCATGGAAGACAATGAAGCCTTGTCTTAACCACTTGAGGAATAAACTTAAAGTAGGATGCCTCAACCTCAATCGTCAACGAACGGATAGTTATGTGATCCTGGAGCTCCAGGAAATTCCACCAAATGGAGGTCGCCTACTGGAAGAATTTTAGCAGTTCTTCTCCATGAGGTTTTACTGAGCAGGATTCGAACTCAGGATCGAGGCTCCCTTTCCTATTTCACTCCACGCTGGAATTTAGCAGAGGTCCTCCGGGCTGATTAGATGTGTGTGATTAAGTTAGCAGAAGCTTTTGAAGAAGGGGGTGGAGGGAATTGCTCTCCTTTCCCTCCAGAACAAAATCAAAATCCAAGGCTTACTCTAGAGAGTATCAATCAGGCTGCTGGTTTACTGTATGAACATGCCTTTCGTTCTAAAGGGCACTGCAGCCCATTGATCATTTTAATTGAACCCATAAGGGGCCAAAATTGTTTTGTTGGGGTTTCTTATTTTAATTACTGCAGTACCAAGGTTTCACATTAATCACTTTCCCTACAATCATCTCAGTGAATTTGTCTCCCTGCACAGAGCATGCTTTGGTACTTACCGCAGCCATGTGTGTGGCTTAGGTTAGAGAACCTTTAAAAAGCTGCCCAGGGCCTTGGAGATCTTCCAGATAGAAGAGGCACAAGAGCTGGGTCTTGAGGGTTGGGAATGGAGCCACCCAGCTACCCGCGGGGGTGGGGGAAAAGGACAAACTACAGGCTGATCAGAAAACATACACTAGCAGTAACACAACTGGGCATTTTACTGTCAACACGTGTTCATGTAGGGATGGATCTTCCAAGCTTTCACTACCAGACACTGCACTATATTGCCATGAGCCACCCCACCACCCCCTGAGGCTGTGTTAGAGAGATTGGAGAGGAGATGGAAGGACAAAAATCCACCCCCTACCACGGCTCGGCGTGCGGGAGTGAAGTTTCAGGTCCTGAGCAGGTGGCTCCGAGGAGGCAGGTTCGCTGGGAGCTTGCGGCGGCTTGTTCTTGCTGACGGGCATTGGCCGAGGTAGCACTTGCTTCGGCAAGCCCTTGAAGAACCATGCCCCCGAACGCTTCCACACCTGGGAAAGAGGCAGAGCACAAGAGAGGTTCAGAGGGAGGTTCTCACTCTCCTGAAAATGGCAGTGCTTCGCCCACAAGAGCATCCCTTTATTAAACAAGGTGGGATGTGCCCCACATTTAAGGGTTAATCAGCTCTCAGCAGCTGCCCCATAGCTACATTCTGGCTGGGCAGATCAGCCTTCGAGAGCGAGAGCTCGTTTGATGCTTATCACCTTGTTTAGTGAAATGATGAGCATGGTACCCAAAGCGATGGTGGGTGGAGCCTCTTGATAGCCAGCCTTGAATTAACTCTCCAGCCTGCTTGAACGGATGATTCTAGCTTTTCGCACACAGCAGTGTTTTGACTCACTCTCCAACTCACAAGCATGCTGGGCACAATTCACTGTGGCCCTGCCTACTGTGCAATCACATACACCAATGCAAAGTGAGTGCAGAACCTTATCATCCCAGAATGACAGCACCTTACACCCACTTGGCACTGGGGCAAATGACTTCACCAGGTGCCATGCAACCATGAATTGGGCCCTGGTATTCCAGACTCAGCAGAAGCATGGAGTACCAAGGCCCCAAACTTCACCTCTCTTTGAACAGACACCGTGTTACAGAACATATATATCCACAGCGCTTGAAAGCGACCTGTCAGAAAGGGAAAGTCTCCACGTAACCTATTCTCTCAATTTGTGAGCCACAGTACAAAAGCACAGGGCAAGCCAATATATGGGGCTGATGGCCATGAAACCCTCTCCAGAACAGACGATCGGTAGATGCAAAAGTGGTTCATTTTCTTAGAGGAAAACACATCTTGTTCAACCTGCTTTTCATTAAAAAAAGTTGCCCCATCTCTACTGAGAGGGTCCTGCTAACTCGGAGCTGTTCATCTGTCAATGGGAGTTTGTCCGTGGAGTGAGGGTAGAGAATGAGGGGGGAAAGAGAGAGAGATTTAAATGATTTAATGGCTTGGGAAAGAAGTTGGCCCTATATCTAATTAACACAGTTCCTTCTGGGATTCTTGGGACAAGCCTACACAGAATTAATATTGTACAAGCATGAAGCCAGCCCCTTAAATAATGCTCCACGTGGCAGAATGCTTAATATCAAGAAATGCTAAGGACAACTATCGTTAAAGCTCCGACTTAAAACCGCTACTGATTCTGGAACCACTAACCGGCAGGAAATCCCAGACATGGGCAGTGAGGAAGTAAAACCAGCCAGGAGAATTGCACTAACCTCTCTCTGCTCACTGCAGATCTTGCACAACCAGATGGAATGAGGGCGGCTGTTGGTTGCCTCGACGCCACACTTCATGCAGACATTCTACCAACAAAACAAAATCACATGTTTATGGCACAATGGGACACTAAGTCGCTGCCACCGAGCATTGCCAGAAAGGCCTTGTGCAGAACAATCCCTGAATCCTGCTGTAGTTAAAGACTCACAGTTGTTCACCCTAAGAGGTGTGTTTAGGTCTGGTTTCAAAGGTACAAAAATAAATGATCAAGGAAATTCAAAAAGTTAAGACTGAGACTGCCAGCAATGCTCACCGTGCCGTGATGGGGCGTCCAAAACAGACAGATAGACAGATAGAGTGAGTCCAAAACAGAAGGACATTTTGCATAGCATATGTTCAGCTATGTCAAAGTGCAACTGAGGGACATCATTTCAGATTTAGTGATAATAATTACACTTGACATTTACTGTGGCACTTCACACATTCAAAATGGTTTAAAAATGATTTCTCACGAACCCTCACAAAGCCATGCGGAGGTGGGTTCATTTCACGGAGGCATAAAGTTTAAGGTTGAGATTTGCAAAACTGACCCAACAGATTCAGACTAAAGCTGGGAAACATTTTTTGAACTAAATTTTTCTAAACTAAAGTCTTGATCAAAAAAAGACATTTTGTTCTGAAACTTACTTCAATTTTATTTTTAAAAAATTAAAAACCTGAAGGAAAAAAAAAAACTCAAAAACTAAATGAAAAGCCAAACACTTTGCTCTAACCAAAACAAATTTCTTTTCATTTTTTCAGCACGGCAAGTGAACAAAAAACAAAAAACTAAACAGTCATTCCACCAGAGCTCATTTAGATACACATCTTCCATTAAAACTAATGGGAGTTGTGTCTCTAAATCCCCTACTCGGCTTTCAAAAATCACAACCTATGTGATTTGCCCAAGGGAGTCAATGTCAGAGCTAGGGTAGAACCCAGCAGTCCCTGAATACACGAGCTGAAGGTTGCACCATCAGTATGATCTGCAGTTCTCAAGTTCAGCCTAGGTGAGGTCTCACCTTTTTGCAGTCCTCACACACCACACAAGCTGATCCCAGCTGTTCTCCACACAGGATGCAGCGATTGACCCCATCGCCGGCCACATTCTTGCGCATGTCCTCCAAACGGTTCATGAGACGCCTACACACACAGAATGTGACATGGTAGCACAAAGACAGTCACGGTGCAAGAGACAGGAGAGTGGTGCTGGTGAGCCCTCCTCTGCTGGACACCACAGATACTTATTTTAGCCCTTTAGTTCATTATTTCTCAACTAACAATCCGAGGACCAGCGCCAGTCCAAGAGATCGCCCTGACCAGTTTAGGAAGGCAGCAGTCCTGGTACCAAAAAGTTGAGAAACACTGCTAGTTAACAGATATATTTCCATTGGTAATGCCCTAGCAACCACTAACATGACAAAGACTCTTCTTTTAGACAGGGCAAAGATATGCATGATCTTCCCTCTTTGATCAGGTTTTCCCTCAGTAGCAATGCCTCCCTCAGACTAACCCAACAAGGAGTCAGTTAGGAGAGAAAAGCAGAAGACTAGAAGGAAAGAAGCAGCATAAGGAGTTTGGGAGGAGAAGAAAGAAGAATGGGTATTGTCAAAGGTTAGGTTTCAGAGTAACAGCCGTGTTAGTCTGTATTTGCAAAAAGAAAAGGAGGACTTGTGGCACCTTAGAGACTAACCAGGAAAGCGAGTTTGGGGGGGGGGGGGCGGAGGGTATGAAAACCTGGATTTGTGCTGGAAATGGCCCAACTTGATGATCACTTTAGATAAGCTATTACCAGCAGGAGAGTGGGGTGGGAGGAGGTATTGTTTTATGGTCTCTGTGCATATAATGTCTTCTGCAGTTTCCACGGTATGCATCCGATGAAGTGAGCTGTAGCTCACGAAAGCTCATGCTCAAATAAATTGGTTAGTCTCTAAGGTGCCACAAGTCCTCCTTTTCTTTTTGTCAAAGGTTAATGTCTCAAGTTCGCCCCCTTGGAGTAAGAGCAGACACCTCACTTACCTCCCATGTCATTCTCTGGGCAACCACAATCCTGTGGTCTTGTGGGAGTGCACAGCCCTCTGGCTCTACCTTTCAGAGAGTCCTCCCCGTTTCAGGGGATATAAAGCTGTCCAAAAAAAAGGAAAATATTTCCCTGACCCCCTTTCTTGTGCCAGGGAGAGGGAAGCTGTGATGCAACTGCTCTGCAGTACGCGCTCTGTGTAGCCGCTCTAAGCCACCAGGATAAAGTTCTCTCAGTGACTTAATTAATCCACCCCCAACGAGCGGCAGCAGCTATGTCAGCAGGACAACCTCTTCCGCTGACATATGCGCCAGTGTGGACGGCGCTAAGTCGGCATAAGTTATGTTGCTCAGGGGGGTGGTTCATTCACACCCCTGAGCAACATAACTTATGTCGACTTAACATGTAGTGTAGCCATAGCCACAGAGTCAGACCCTTACAAGTGCTACGCATGAGCACCTACAGCCCATTCAAAACCAGGATCAGGTTACAGGGAAATGAAACATTGGCCATCCCTTCACTCTTTCCCAAGAATCCCAGGATCTTTAACTTTCACCATCCTGGACAGCCATCAAGGACCTGAGCCAAAGCCCCTTGTAGTCAATGGGAAGACACCCACGCACTTCCACAGGCTCTGGATTAGACCCCAAAGCTGGTCAAAAGGGACCTCAAGGTAACAGTCACCCCATGTCAGCACTGCATAATAGACGAAGTCCTAGATGACCCAGTAACCATCCAACCCAGAGACAAGTGTTGCATCATAACTAGGCTGGGCAGAACTCAATTTTAATTCTTTTTATAATTTTGATGGATAATATTGAGGTTTATTTTTAAGCATTTTTCCCTATTTTTATTGACTCGTTTTCACAGGAGCCCAAAATTATGAGTTTTAAGCTTTTTCTACTTTTGTCTATTTAAATGTTCAGAGTTGTGGGAAATTATGGGAGTCAGACAATAAATATTTAATGACAGTAGATATTGATATTCATAAAGTTAAAACTTTAACTGTTAAAATAAGTTGTGAACATCACACGTCAAGATATACAAAGTAACTATCATTAAAATCAAACTCGCATAAATTCTCAAGCAGCATTTCTTACTTTCTTAATCTGTACATTTCAATCATTATTGATGGAAATATTTTTAATCAGAGCGTGTGTGTGTGTGTGTGTGTGTGTGTGTGTGTACGATGAATAAAAATCTAACCCTTCCAAGTCTAGTCATAACCGTACTGACTCATATAGTCTAAGTGAAAATAAAAAGATCCTGTAGGTTGAATGAAGTAAAATATAATTAGGAAATGTAAAAGTAATTAACCTGAAGAAAATGTATCACTTTCCACTATCATTTTGCCTGAAAATATTGAGACATCTACAGCTGTTAGTGTCCAAACTAATACATTCTGGGAATCTCTTAATAAGCAGCTAATTTAAAACAAAACAAAGTACAGTGGTGAGGCGTATGGGTACGGAAGACATTGTGCGGGAGGAAGCACAGTCTAACTGAGCAAAGGGCACCAAGTCAAGAGGTTGTGAGTTCTTATCCTGGCACTCCGATCCTATTGACCTGCTGTGCGATCCTGGACAACCATTTATCTCCCTCAGTTTCCCCAGCCATAAGAAAGTGAGGATAATACTCCTGTCCCTATCCGTCAGTGAGGCCATGAAGATTAACCTTTGTCAAGCACTATGAATATGTAAAGTTCTAGATAATACCGTTCCTCAAACTGGCAACACTATTTCCTTAAATACCTGTGCCCGCTAGTTATGGTCACAGCCTGCTTGGGAACTTAGCCAAAAGCCATCAGGACTTTTTTGCTAGAGCTGTTCAGGAACAAAATTTCCATTCTGTGGGAAATTCCAACATTTCATGGGGGGTGAGAAATCACTCCAATTTGAAACAAAAAGCCAAAATTCTTCAATTTCCCATTAAACTAGAATTCTGAAAAACGTGGATTCAGGGCCTTCAAAATATTTTGTTTGAATACTGTTTTGATTCATTTTGTTTCAGCTTTAATATCATATTTAAAATATTATACACCATATATATATATATTCGTGAATTAAATATAAACGTTGAAACTAAATGACTTGAAAGAACACTATCAAAATTAAGCATTTTGACTTTTTCCTATCGAAAGAGTTAATCAGAATCAATATGTCCAATGTTTCAATTCCAAACAAAACTGCATTTTTCTATGGAAAACTTGTCTAAAATTTTCTGAGCAGCTCTAGTGTCAGTCTGTGAAAAGGACGCAGGATAAAGGCCCTAGTTTATTTTCAGGGATGACATGTAGTGTATTAATGCCGTCTTTACATTTCTAAGAAAAAAATGTAAATATTTTACTTTGCAGCAATTGTTAATCTTTTGAGTAAAATGCAAAAAGCCCACCAGAGACTGCAACTGTGCAAACCCATCTGCATCCTGTGCAGGTGAAGAGACATAGCTAGCAACTTCTGAAAAACCAACCGTTTGCAAGCTCTGGAAAGACGCAAGAGCACAAAAGGTTTGAGTGGGAAACTGTACAACTGGTTAACTTACAAACCAACTAGCTAAAAATAGCAGAATCTAAAATGCATTATTTATTCCGTTCAAAGGGGGGAGAGAGAGAGAGAGAAAAATCCTTACTTGAGAGAATTTCAGGGGAAAAAAAATCAAGCCTGCAGGGGGCTTTATGCACTCCCATTGCAGCATGACCCAAATCTGACAAAGCAGCTAAAACACCATCCATTAAAAAAAAAAAGACATTGTCCCCCATGTCTTATGACAGTTTCAGGTTTATGACAGTTACACTGACCACGCTTTCGGATCATTTACAAACTATATGATCCCTAATTTACATGTGGCAAACCCTGAAGAGACTTTACTGAGATCCGTGGATTTCATCCTTAAACTGCAATCTGTTCACAGAGTGGAACCCAAGAATACCTGCCAGACATTTTCTATGGACTGCAGAAAAGAGAGAATATGTAAGAACTCGACAAAGGAATATGCCTTGACAGTGCAGCAAGAGATAGAATATACATTGTAGGCACCAAAACCAAGCCATTTTATTTCAGTTCGTACTGTGCCGGATCCAAAGCTGGTTGAAGTCAGTGGGAATCTTTCCACTGACTTCTCTAGCTTTGATTCAGGCCCATAATGCTGAAGTCTTGTTCTATGGGTGTTTATTAAAGGGACACTATCAGGTCAAGTTTGACCCCCAAATTCAGGTGGTATAAAAAAAAAACGGGTAAAATCCTGGCCCTATTGAAATGAATGGCAAAATTCCCATTCACTTCAGGATTTCACCCTAGATTTTTACTATACTTGAGGCTAATAGAAAAGTTTCCAGTTTTAAGGTGGAGGGGAAAATGGACATTTTAAAAATATAAACCCCCCTAATATAGAGCACATTTCTGCAATACATACAGTAGGAGTGCAGCAGCTAGAGCAGGGTACCTTGAAAGCGAATGCCTAGAAAATGCCTATCGGCAAAACTGAAAGAGCCCAGTCTATTTGCATTGTCAAAAAGGAAACCACCAACATACGGGTGAAAACTCAAGTCAAGGAGTTTAATTCTTTCAGTTTGCATAATCTAAAACATTGTCAATAATGCAAGGAAGGCACTTCTTCTTTAAGTAATTCTGATTTTTAACCTGACAAGATACTTTCTTAAAGGAATAACATGGGTTAAAGATTAACAGTCTCTGGTCTGAGTTAGGTGGGTTGATGACTTTCTCCTGTACTTTTAATGGTTAAACTATTTTCTAGCATCATTCTCTCTCATGCCTTCATTCCTAAAGCCTGCTGCTATCTATCCCTTACTTTGAGCTCAGTTCACTGGAGATTATTTATCCACAATTCTTTCTAGATGTAAACTCAGCTGCCAGACTTGGTGATGCAGGGGAATCACTCCTGACCATACATCCATAGGTTTAACATTCCATGGGGAATACATTTAGTTGCAAACGCTAAGGGTCCCGTTGATTTTAATGGGCCCTGGATTAGGCCCTTAATATTTAGATCAGAATGAAGATTATTCCAGTGTTTCTAAAAAGAGAAAGTTGGCTGTTCTCAAAACACTCCTTAATTAAATTAACCACTGCAATTTCTACCCTATAGTCCGGGAAGCTTTTCTGTCAACTCTCTGCACAGGGGCACATTATGGAAGTGTGACAAGTGGGTGAAACCAACAAATCTAGGAATATCATTGCCTAGCGTGTACGGTGCTAGTGTTATATTGTTGATTATGGCAAGTACTGTATATCTTTGTTTAGAAGCCCCAGCAGCAGATACATTTCATTATTTAATCCAGTGGTTTATCTAGGGACAAAATCTATTACTTTCCCCACAGATTGCATGCTACTGCTGCTCACCCAGGAATGCCTTCTAAAAGTCACACCTTACATTTTTATGTAATTGTATGTAGAGGTTTGGTTTTGTGCAAAATTTCTGGCAAAATGGCTATTTTCATAGGCAAAAAAAATCTGCAAGTACAATTTTTCACAGTTTTGTCAATGCCAAGCCAGCAATGCTTGAAAATGGGCCCATTTCCATTGAGCAAATCTGCATGTCCAAACAAACCTTGTTCATGGAAAGTTGAAACAAATTGCAAAAACAAAACAAAAACATCCTTTAACCTCAAGCAATTCTGAATTGGGCTCCAAATGTTTTGCAAAACCATCACTTATCATGGGGCACCATCTTCACAAAGACATAGAGCCTATTAATAGTGCAAAAAATATATAACAATGTGTGTACTTGCACAGGGATTATGTGACTCCTTTAAACACAGATATTGACCTTATTACAGTATTGATGCTATAATCATAAATGCTGCTCTTTTCTTAGAATGTAATGCTGCAGCCAGGAGTTTGTACCCCAAAGCGGTAAAGATTTTGTTTTCACAATTACACACACATGCGCCCCTGCCTTCCAAGCGAGGATGTTAAATTGAGGCCCGAGGCCCATCTCTGAGCAGCAACCAGGCTAGGAGTTAAAGCTCCCTGGCAATCATCAGAAGGGATAAACCAAGTTCTAATGTTCAAAACTGCGCAATTGTGGACGGTGGCTGAGTGCACAAGACTGATGGTTTTGCCATACAGCAATTGTGCTATTAGCATCTAACTCCTAGTTTCTTTAAGTTCCTGGGCGTACTTTAAGACAGAAAAGTGCTCTAGAAAATCAGATTCCATTCAGTCCCCCTTTTATTGGGGGAAAACAATTCACAGAGCCACAGGATAGTTCCGAATACAAGTATCTGAATTTCCAGAACACTCAGAAAATTCACATCTGTATCTGCTCCACAGTGACTCAAGGACCCTCAGGAAATGGCACACCCCTATGCAGCTCTTTGATCCTCCTCTCTTTAAACTTCCTCAGTCCCATAGCTTTGCCTTCCCTCTGTGGGAGGTCGATTCTTCGCTGTCACTGCACCTGCTCTCCCTGAAACAGCCTGCCCTCCTCCTCACTCTGCTTTCCCTCCTTAAATTGCAGTTCAGACCCCTCCTCTTCCATGCTGCCGACAGCTAGGGAGCTGTCACAAGTTCCCCATACCATCACTTACCAGTCCTTCACACTTCTCCTGATCTACTGCTTCCTCCTACTTACACACCTTCCGATTTTAACTGCTCTACTTTGTAAGAAAGGCACGCTATAATTAAATTGCAATAGATTGTACTCGACACTGGAACAAAAAGATTTGGTTCTCATCAAACTATGTCCTCCTCCATTATGAGGTCTGGTTACTTTAAGGCTATCTACATACAAGATTTGCTCCAGTTTCACTAATGCACTAATTTAATTCAATGGGTACGTCTGCGTGTGGACACTTGTACAGCGGTATAAATCTGGCTTTCATTGGTTTAGTTTGCCCCAGTTAAACAACTTGGGTTATTAACACTCACACTGGGCTCTGGTATGCAAATTGGTTCTTATCTGTATATTTAGTGCTAACTGAATCCTGAGAGGAAGGATGATCCAATGATTAGCGTCCCTGTTCTGCCACAGACTTCCTGCGTGACCATGGCCAAGTCATCTAGCCTCTCTGTGCCTCCGTTCTTCATCTCTAAAATGGGGGTGAGCAGTGCCCCACCTCACAGGAGTGTTGTGAGGAGACGCTCCGATACCATGGTAACAGGTCCATACAAGTACCACAGATAAACCAGAATGAAATGTTAACAGAAAGGTGGGGTTAGCCTGCTGTCTGCTGAAGATGGATCAGTGCAGAGCCAGCCCCGACCAGAAGAGTGAAGGAAGGTGCATTACACAGGCCACCTAAATTATCCTCCGCTAAGCTGTGGACAGACTCCATTTTGGAAACCAGATACTGATCATGAAGGACAGCAAGATAGAGACCGAGGATAATCAACTCATACATACAGCATGAGGGCAAGCTGAATGTAAATTATTGATTCAAGTTTAATTACTGGTATCAAAAGGTCCAGGTACTCCTGACTGGAACAAACTCGGATTTCTTCCAATGTAACCTAATACATAATACATCTTTGTAGTAAGATGGATTCAATGTAGACTGGCTGTTTTCACTGCTGCTAACAGATAGAGAGATTTATATTGTAACAAACCATCTTCCTTTCTCAACACTTTTCAGCTGGTCTTAGGTCAATTTTAGGTCAATCTCATTCAGCTAATACAATTCTTGCAAACAGAAATGTTTTGCAATTGAAGTCTATGTAACCGTATCAGTCTTACTCAACCGATGGCATTCTGCTGCTCCGTCATGGCTACGAATCAGCATCGAGACTTCCTCATGGCTTTTCCTCCCCTCTCCTGTAGATGTCATTTGTTTATCTTTCTAATTTTTGCTGCATGTATAAATTAACCATCCATTTAATCACTTTCTACTATGTGTCTCTAACACAGTGGCTGGATTTTAATTACCATTATGCACATTTCCGAAGTGCCCATCACTGTGGTATCAAATGGGCTAATTTTAAAAAGCAGCGTGTACATTTTATGACTATTCAAATCTGCAGTTGAACAGGCCAAGATAAGAGTAATCAAATCACAGGCTAATCAAATCACAGTATGAGAAGTACAGGGAGCAATATTTTCCTTATGGTGGGAGGAGCAGTATCCATCCTCTAACAAATCAGGTATTGGTCACTGATGGAAGCAAGATATGGGCCACATGGACTGGTATAATATTTCCTTTGCTCCTAACATTAGCCCCAGGCAAAGTAAGCTTATTTTTTGTCCGGCTCTATAAATCTACACTGTGCTGTTAGGAAGACAAAACCAGACTCCTTCACCAGTTAGGGATCCTTGACAAGCACTACCCCAGAGACAGCGATGGCCCTTGTGGAGCCTCCGAGAGTTCATCCATGTATGTCGTCACGTCTAGACCAGGGTCTAAGCCCCCACAGGTGGCACAGTACCATCCTACATGGCCATGAAGACGACCTTGCAAGAGACTTGGAGAGTCCACAACAGAGGCGACATGGTCTGTCTTCGGAGGAGGGAGTATAGGGCAGCATTATTCCTGCACCACCGGTTGGCCAGTCCAGGGAACAGTTCTGAAGAGGCTACAGAAGAGGCTTAGGTGCCTAACATGAGGCACCTGTATCTATTTAGGCACCTAATTCAGCAGCTTGATTCATAGGGTCCTGAGCACCTGCACCTCCCACTGGACTACCATTAGTAGTAACATCACCGTAGTGCCCAGGAGCCCTAGTCATAGGCCAGGTGCTGCACAAACACAGGGCAAAAAAAGACAGTCCCTGCCCCAAAGAGTTACAGTCTAAGCATAAGACAAGAAAGACCAGATGAACACGGACAGACAGGGGAGTACAAGGAAACAATGAGACGATACCGGCCAGCACACCGGCAGCCGAACCATTGACTCAACCCTACCGTCTCACTGCCCTGGTAAGAACAAAGATGCGAGAGGAGCAGTCACTACCCTACACCGCAGTGATGAATACGAAATAAATGTCTCGATAGACCAGAAGCATTTCAGCAGGAGCCTTGTGTTCAGCTTGACATCCACTGCAGAAGCTGCAATTGTGCGCACGCACGCTCAGCATATACTGTGCCTTTAACAGCAGTACACGAGAGCAGCGCCACGCCAGCAACCCTGCAGCACGATGGCGTGGGCATTTTCTCTTGCTTTTGTATTCCGGACAAGCTGCCATCAACAAGGGGGATACAGAAAGAACCTTTATTAAGTGCAAAACAAGAACTGGCACCAGCGTATGCATGCAAAAGTTCTCTCTAGTTAAATATTTATGGTAGCTCCACAAAAATGAATCACGAAGACAAGCCTAATGGGTTTGAAACAGCACCAAGCAGCACGTTCAATGCAGCATGCAGTACAAACGGGGAAAAAAACCTGAATCACAAAGGATAAATGGTTTTATGCCTCGCCTCACAACTGCACGGAGTTGAACACTGAAATTCTGTGATCAGCTTTAAAAAAAAAAAAAAAAAAACACTCCTGCCACAACAGATTTGACTGGAATGAGCTTGTAGAGGGATCTTGCAAAGATTTATAAGAAAAGGGGAAAAGTTAATGCAATACACAAAAAAAGATCACCCAGCTGACTCCAGAATTAAGCCACTACTATTTCTACTGGGACCTCATGTGTATTAAAGGTTTGAATATTAAAACTAAAGTTAACATGAAGGCCCAAAAAAAAAAAAATCGAACATGTGATCTAATGTTTTTTTAAAAAAATTAAAATTAGGATCAAAAGTTTAGGAGCAATTTTCTTTATATATGCACATACATCTAATGGCAAAATGTGGTTCGACCATTGTCTCAGCTTGAGACACTGAATGATCATGAACTTGGTGCATTCAGTGTTTAAGTATGTCGAATATCAGCGTGACGCAATGATGCCTTTGTTAGGCTTTCAGCATTTTTATATGCCTGCAGCTACTGTTTTATGCGCAGGGACGTTCATTTCTATACACCCAAGAGTCACACTCCTGCACAGCAGGTAAAAATCTCACACATTTCATCCAGCAACCTTTGATCCAAATCTGCCAGGCTCCTAGCTAGGTACACACATGCTGAAACCAAACTGAGGTTGGCCATGAACAGAGAAAGGGGGAAAAACACACACACACACACAGAGAGAAAGGAAAACAAAATAGCTGATCCATTCCCTGCAGAACTTGTGAAGGCTGAACATCAGCAACATGAAGAGTTAAGGTGAAAAGTCAAGCCCAGCTTATGAAGAGAGCAGTTTCCTTCAAAAGACAGCAATATGCTGTGCCAGATTGCACAAAACCTGCCTGTTTGTAGAGGACATTGGTACATTCTGGCTGAAATCTGCTAGCCATTTCCAACAGGCAACGTCAATACCTACAAATCTGTACTGTAAACAAAGGCAGAGATCACAAATGTTAAAGAGAGGAATTCAATATGCTCTTCTAAGGTGAGGGGTTGGAATCGCAAGGAGCTCGGAGATCAGGAGACTAAAACAAAATACAGAACTTTTGCAATTGGAAAATTTCCTGCAAAAAAAAACCACACACACACACACACACACACGAGAGACAGACAGAGGGTTTTTGGCTTGGAGATTTAGCTCTATTCCTGCGTGATTTCAAGAAGTGAACTTTCCCAAGTGGAATATCCACCATCATTCTCTAGCTGGGTATTTTACCATACATTTGAAGGTATGGTTGTGAAGTTTGCCTCTGATCCATTTGCTTCTGATCTCCCCGCCTCCACCTGCCCATGCATTCCACAGAAAGTTGGGGAGGAAGGGGAGAAACAAGCCATACTAGAGAACGTTTGGCTTTGAATCAAGCCTCTTTGAATCAAGCATGTTGCTGCTCTCCGAACTGCTGCTGCTCTCTCGCCAGCTCTGAACTAGCTTGCGAATGAACAAAAATTTCAGGGCTTCTTATACAACCAGGCCATTTATCCTCAAATTACACGTCAGCAGCAGGAAAAAAAAAAAAACTAACCACCCTCACGAGGACTTCTGCACCAGCATCTCTGCGCTTTTCAGAAAAGCCAGTCTGACAGATGGCTTCCCCTGCATTGCTTCAGCAGGTCTTCAACTGGTTTTGAATCTTCCATTGGAGAAAGTTTGGATTTCAAATGCTTAACTTCACCAAATTCAGCATCTCAGGATCCCTTCCCCTCCCACACCCCAAGCTTCTTTCCATCCATATTTAGGGCAGATCTCTGATTATATCTTTATAGCTTACTTTGAATTCACTTTAACAGTCAGGTGAACAGGACTAGATCTCAGCTGAGTCAGAAGCAGCCAAGTTACAGTATCCGTGGGTTCAATTTTCAAACACTTGTTTGCTTTCAACATCCATGTGTTGTTTTTCCATTTTCAGGAGGTGGAAATGCTCTGCCTTTTTATGAATCAACAGCCCCTGAGGGCAACTTACTTGTAGTAAACAACTAGAGGGGTTTTTAACATTCTCAAACAAACTCAGATGCCGAAAGGAAATGGGGGATCTTCTTACACTGCTCTGCTAGGTAGGTAGGGCTAGAAGGTATACAGTATCCAGCTCTCTGTGCATCCTCAAATGGAAGATGGTCTTGAAGTTCAGGAAGAGGATGGGGCATTAGAAGAGATGTTTTATTGCCAGCTCTCCCACAGGTGCTGTCCTCTTTCAAATGCCACACCACGCCCTCTGGGAATTTCCCAGCAGGCGTCCTGATTGGCCTTCCTGCTCCAAAACCACCGCTCTCTAGCACAAGAGAAGAACTGCCCCAGTATGGGGCTTACGACACAGTCAATCACTTCTCCTTCCAACCAGCAGAGAGCAGTGGTATACAGAGGCACGGTAGCTACTTAACTTGCGAGGTGCTGGCTGCAGCTCTACAGTTCTATTGAGTTGGCAATATACTTCTTCAAAGTGTTACGTACATAAAAAAGGCCGGTGGTACCACATGTAGCATGGCTGGCAATGTCAAAGCCAGCCATATTCAAACCAGAATAAGGTGCAGGTTTAAGAGTGAGGGTGATTAACCACAGGAACTAACTACCAAGGAAACTGGTGGATTCTCCATCTCTTGGTCTTCACATGGAGACTGGAGGCCTTTCTGGCAGAGATGTTTCAGCCAAATGCAAGTTACTGGGCTCAACACAGGAGTAACTGGAGGAAAGTCAGTGTTACACAGGTCCGTCTAGATAATCTAATGCCACCTTCTGGCCATAAAAAAAGCCCTATGAATTCTATCCATTTTTCAGCAGAACACAACACTGTGTCCATTTCCTACAGTAGTCCACAGAGCAACAATATGAAGTGGCTTATTAAACTGCTAGCCTCATTTAAATAAACGAATGCAGCTACAATGGGGGGTGTACCATGATTAACAAAGGAGCGTGGATTGGGATCACAGCAGCACGGGGATACGACGAGGCGAGAACGTTGGGGTCTGGTACGGTTTCCATCGTGGCGCTGAAAAAGGCGGAGGACACAAGAGGCTGCAGCTGGAGCTTAGGCAGAGCTTAGCCAGTGTGGGGACACAAGTCCTCCTTTTCTTTTTGTGGGGACGAGACTTTCCCTGGCTGAACAGGTCACTGCAGGCCAATGGTGCCAGCTGGAAGAGACCCCCAGAAGGCAGTTTCCGTCTCTCCCCTAGTAGAAACACTGCTGTACAGTAGCTGCTGGCTAGAAAACGAGTCAAGCGAATGCTTTGTGTCTCTCTCCTGACCCTCTGACTGGGCCAGGGAGCAAATGCAAGTATGACAATCTCTGGGGCATAATACGGCCTACGCACCTCCCTCCCCCCAGCAATTATCAAAACGTCATGAAAGGACACCCCTACGACTGAGTCGGTCACAAGATACACAGACCTCTCTGTGGGATCTGGGGCAAGGAGCAGGATGCAGAGACCCCATGGCACAGGGGTCCGCCCTGTGTATGCTGCAGAGCGTTCCACCACATCGTCAGGCAGGAGTGTTATTAGGGAGGCGGGTGAGGGGGGCAGGCATGGCAGGAAACCTTCAGCTGCTGAAGACTTGCTCGGGTGCAGGTCTGCAGCCCAGGGAGGGAAGGGTGGATGGTAAGTTGCTGTACTGCTTCAGAATTCCCCTGCACCAAGTCCATTTACTTGTGCTTGACCAAGGGGAGAGGATTTAGGCCCATTGATAAAACTCAGCGTGCCAAATTCTGCTCTCTCACTGATGCGGAGCTAAACCCAGAGTCACTCCAGTGGTGGCAATTGAGCGACTGGACTGCCATGGGTAACACAGAGCAGCATCTGGCCCAGCAAGGAAGGCCTGGTGGCTGTCTCCATGGAGGTGCTGGATGTTAGATTGTTACACAGACACAGTTGTATCCCATGCTTACTCGGGGTGGCTCTCTGTCCTCCCCAAGTGGCCAGACAACTTAGAGGTTTGAGTCCACTGCTGGCTTTGAGCTAACAGAGGTGGGTCTTTTAGCTCATGCAGTAGAGGCTCGTGCTTTCAGACCCAGAGGTGCATGGTCTTCTCCCCACTGCCAGCCACCCATGCTGGGCATCATCTTACATTGGTACCCCCTGAAAAAGCCTAGACCGCATTTTAAATGACCTATCGGGGCTAGAAGTTGTAGAAATGGGCCCACACTATAATATTCAGCTCCAAATCCAGGTTTCAAATACCCCCCAGTTCCAGGGTATCTAGATCTGAGGATTTGACTTACCCTATTTGAGGGGCTGGGGAGGGATAACCAAAATGTAGACACCATCTACATCTAAAATGGGGACACCATCACAGGGCCTAATAACATCAGCCACACTATCAGAGGCTCGTTCACCTGCACATCCACCAATGTGATATATGCCATCATGTGCCAGCAATGTCCCTCTGCCATGTACATTGGTCAAACTGGACAGTCTCTACGTAAAAGAATAAATGGACACAAATCAGATGTCAAGAATTATAACATTCATAAACCAGTCAGAGAACACTTCAATCTCTCTGGTCACGCAAGTACAGACATGAAAGTTGCTATATTACAACAAAAAAACTTCAAACCCAGACTCCAGCGAGAAACTGTTGAATTGGAATTCATTTGCAAATTGGATACAATTAACTTAGGCTTGAATAGAGACTGGGAGTGGCTAAGTCATTATGCAAGGTAACCTATTTCCCCGTGTCCCCCCCCCCCCCCCGACGTTCTTGTTAAACCCTGGATTTGTGCTGGAAATGGCCCACCTTGATTATCATACACATTGTAAGGAGAGTGGTCACTTTAGATAAGCTATTACCAGCAGGAGAGTGGGTTTGGGGGGGGAGGTGTGAGAAAACCTGGATTTGTGCTGGAAATGGCCCAACTTGATTATCATACACATTGTAAGGAGAGTGATCACTTTAGATAAGCTATTACCAGCAGGAGAGTGGGGAGGGAGGAGGTATTTTTTCCTGCTTTGTGTGTATATAAAAAGATCTTCTACACTTTCCACAGTATGCATCCGATGAAGTGAGCTGTAGCTCACGAAAGCTTATGCGCAAATAAATTTGTTAGTCTCTAAGGTGCCACAAGTACTCCTTTTCTTTTTGCGAATACAGACTAACACGGCTGTTACTCTGAAACCTGTCAAAATGTAGATGTGGCTCTGAGTTTGAATCAGACACCTCATGAGTTCAGGGATGCTTCAATTCATGGGTTTGATCTTTACCCACCTAATTTTCACTTTTGCTGTCGGTCAGTCTTCCTGCCAATGAAGGATTAATTACTAGATCCTTCAGCAAAAGTCAATGTTATATTGTCTTTCCTTGTACACTATTTCACACACATAGCACTGTGTGTTCTCAGCTAACTTAACAAAACCCTCCCTGAAAAACCCTTCTGCTCCCATCCTGACATGCAAGAGAACACAAGCTAAAACTTCCAGGACATGTTGGGACCCCCTGTTTTGTTCATTTATTTACTAAAAGAACTCCTATCCCAGTATCTAGTTATCATTTTCAGCAATTAAAGAGACATCCATACACAATCAAATCAGTACAAACATCAAATACAGTAGCACGGCCCTGCTACATACAACCACAATCAGCAAAAATTAAATTACAAAACAATATCTCCCCAACCCAAGTTTCCAAAGGAACTGCCTACTTCCCCTCAGTCTTCCCCAAATGCCCCACGGTATGTCTACACTAACCAGGGATTGACACTGTGGTAATCGTTGCACCAGGGGTCGATTTAGTGGGTCTAGTGAAGACCTGCTAAATTGACCGCTGAACGCTATCCTGTCAACTCCGGTACTCCACCGGAATGAGAAACATAAGGTTAGTCGACAGGAGAGTTTCTCCCATCAACCCAGTGTGGTGTAGATGCCGCAGTAAGTCAACCTAAGCTACGTCAAGTTCAGCTACGTTATTCACGTAGCTGGAGTTGCATTAAGCCGATTTACACCTGTAGCGTAGACCACGCCTCTGTGTTTTGTCTATTTAGATTCTAATCTCTTTGGGGCAGGGACGGTCTCTTAGTGAGTGCTTGTACAGCCCCCAGTACAATGAGGCTTAGCTGAGGCCTTTATGTGCTTCTGTAATACAAGTCAATATGAATAACGAAAATGGATTTTCCAGGATGCCCCCTAGGTCAATAGATTTAGGCTATTTGGTTCCAGGATGGGGAAACTGAATTCCAAAATGTAGGGGCCCTCTTGGGGAATCAATCTTCTTGTAATGGATTATTTGATTTCAGCTAACCCAGATGCATTGGATGGGCAAAGCCATGTTAGCATTACACAAATGTCTGGGCTCAAAGGGGTTTTGGAAGGAGGTAGGTGGCAGCAGATAGCAAGGAGATGCAGCTCTGTTGTATGAGGATCAAATGGGTTCCCCTATGATCTTCATGCCACAGGGCTGAATCTAACACATACAAACAAAGTGAAGCCCATTCACTGACTCATGTTACCATCTTGTGGGTTCCATGGAGCAATTAGCCAGGTCGTTTCCTTACCCAATACGCTCCTGCTCCATTTCTTCCATTTTCTCTGCTCGAGCTATTACTCGGTTGATGATCTCCTTCTCTTCATCTGTCAGCTCTTCATTTTTCCGTTGCCTTTCCGGCTGGTTTCCATGTACCGACCATCCAGCAGGGAGTCTGCAAAACACACAAAGGCAGCGAGACTGGGAGTGGGAGGAAAGGTACATTATACAAGCACAGGGCCCACTAGAAATAAGTTTCCCAGAATAGAAAGAGTGCAGACAATCAGCACACAGAGATTGAGTTTTATAATTATCTCATGTTTACCAGTTCTCTCCCCATTTATGGGTTTTAACCACTTGTTAAATCTCCATGCATGGGAAAAACTCATCAGAATTCATTGAGTGCCACCTTACAGTCTACCAATCATCAGTCATCACATTAGCCATCAGCATCTGTAACTTCCATCCTGGAAATTGTATCAGCAGCTGTGAAATTGGCTGTTGACATTTGAAATGAGAGATGGGAAGCTGTTTCCCCACTTAAACTCCTCTCCCTCCCTCTCCAATCCTCCACTTTTCCACACACTGGTAAGGCTTTGACCACCACAGCGTGAAGTCTCTACAGAGGAAAGATAGGTCTCTTTTGCAGACAGCACCGATTGTCCACACAGCAAGGAAAGTGGTGGGAACACCACCCAGGTGGAAGAGCGGAGATTCTTTTACCCAGCTCTAAACATTTTCTTAAACAAATACTTTCCCCAGTACACTCTTTGCTCCTTACCCAATTCTAGTGACACTGCTCACAGTAGGGGCACCTAAAATACGACAAATCCTATGAAACAGTCTCATTATCCCATTTGGAAACGGATTTTGTTTCTTCAGAGATCTCCATGAAAGTACCTACATCTTACAACTCCCGTGTCTGCTTAGAACAGGCAACGCCAACCAGATACTTATTAAGACAAGGCTCCTCTACTATGCTCTCTCACACTGTTTTGTGCAAGAGGAACCTAACTGAAAACTGAGCTCCCAACATGATGGGTTAACGCAGCTGGATGCATTAGTTTAACTAAAACGAGACTGCCTTGATCATGAGATGTATGCCTTCCTTGGTTCTTTACCAGAATTCAGGCTTCGCGAAGAACTAGCCATTAACCCGTTCCCATTTTGTATGCATCTGTACAGGAACTACACATTTTCATTTGCTGACCCAAGTCCAGACATCACTACCAAAATGATAGGCATTATTTGAAACGAGTAATTGCCCAGGATCTTATTAGAAGGTGGAAGGCATATCTGCCTAATTTCATTCTGCTTTAGTTATTCCATCTATACCATTGCATGCAGAGACAAAATTACTGTCCTCTTCCTCTCTCTCTTGCTCCCCACTTCTCCCGCAACCTTTTTTAATTTGAAATATATATAAACATCCCTGAAATAATCTTCCTTTTGTTTCTTCAAACCCAGTTCCCCTGGCACAATGGACAAAACTGTCAAATAGAGAGACACATTTTGAAGATTGCCCCCATATGCCCTGGTGTCTTTGTATCGTGATGTGGAAGGAAATCTCTGGAGAACAAAATTGGTTTGACAAACCGAAGCTGCTGTTCGGAAATGAAAATCCATTTCATAGCGGTTCATTTTCGGATGTTACTTTCAGTTCACCTTGGTCCCACTGGGAAGATTGTACAGGGAGAGGAAAGGGGGTGGG
This sequence comes from Lepidochelys olivacea, assembly GCF_965140295.1. Lineage (NCBI taxonomy): Eukaryota > Metazoa > Chordata > Testudines > Cheloniidae > Lepidochelys > Lepidochelys olivacea. The sequence goes on along the minus strand of NC_140425.1, from coordinate 30,235,117 downwards.
GGGAATATGTTCAGTGACCAGCTAGCTCAAAAATAAATAAAACATCCAGTCACAAGACTGCTATGCAGTGCTTCCTTGACACTTCCAGCATCATAATTAGATATAAAGTGATAAGCTCTGCATTCTTTTCCTCCTGAAATCCAGTCAGCCACCTAGCACAGTACATGACCTTTTTAGTCAAGTATCAGTCCCCACGGAGATGAACCTCCCAGAAGCCACTGCCCATCCTCTAGACTCATGGGCTATCATAATCTTCTGTGGGTCCCAGATAGTTGACAACCAGCATACCTAAAAGGCTGAGGGCCCAATCCTACAATGTACTGAATTCCCCCAGCAGTCTTGTCTACACTAGGGACCTTTTTAGAACATTTCCATCATGTAGACATGGCTCAGGAGTTGAAAGCACTCAGCAGCCCCCACAAGGCATTCAGGCCCAGATTTAAGGCATTGCAATGGTGAATGCAGCAATGCCAATTAATTTAGGAGTCTTAAAATCTCCTAAGTGCCTAAATCCCATTGACTGTCAATGCCTAAGTGCCTAAATCCCTTTAGGAAATGAGATTTTAAGACTCCTCCATGAGTTAGGCATTGCGATGCTGAGCACAGCAATGTCTCAACACCTTTAAAAATCTGGGCCTTTGTACTACACCCTAAATACAAGAGAAGCTTGTTTATTCTGAAAGCGTGGGAGTCACACAACGTCCTCCTCAGCAGAAAGGTTTTTTTGGTTGAGAGAAGAGGTGATGAGAGATCCCGATTCATGTCCCTGCTCTGTCTGAATCAGAGGGATCTGGATGACAGACTTAGTTGGAGCACAGACATGAATGTGGCACACACACACAAATGGGTTTGTTTTCACTGCAATGTGGAACAAAGAGTTGGGAACCTCAAAAGTTGCTGCGAAATAGAGTTGTCGTCCTCTAGTCAGCTGTAACCCCGTGCTTGGTAGCACATCCCAGCTAACCTGTGTGCTGCCTTGAATGTTTACCCCATCATACATTACTACACAGCCCTAGGTAACACATTTACCTTGGAGAAAAAACTACCTTGAAAAGAACACTAGAACTCTGTCTGAAATTCACCAAAGGAATAAAATTTAGGGTCAACCCCTTAGAGATAAAAACAACGAGGAGTCCGTGTGGCACCTTAGAGACTAACAAATGTATTTGGGCATAAGCTTTCATGGGCTAACACCCACTTCATCAGATGCCACAAGGACGCCTCATTGTTTTTGCTGACACAGACGAACATGGCTATCACTCTGAAACCCTTAGAAATAAGAACTGTCATTTACTTTTCTTTTGTGAATTCGAGAGGCGTTTGACATTCCTCTGCTGTTATGACGACAGAAACACTTACAAAATGGTAAATGTAAAATTACTATTTTTATAACAACTAAACCCACTTCCTCTAAGCATTCTCTTCCCCAGCTCTGAATGCTCAATAACTTCCCAGCCAGAAGACGTGGCTACAGAATTCCTCCTCCAGTTTGCAGGCTGATTTGCTAAATATATTACGAAGTTAGCTCAGTTCCCATTCCTCTCATTCTAGAAACTTCAGGCATAAAATGGGGGTTGTACGTTTATTTAAAACACAGCACAACACCACGCTGCCAAAAGAAATACCGAGCAATTGAACCCATTCCCACAGCAGAGGAATGTAATGAAATGGAGGGACTCAGGATGCTACAGGTTTAAAAATCCTGTAGAATGGAATCGGGGGGGGGGGGGGGAGGAGGAGGAGGAGGAGAAAGGCAACATTTTCAGTCACTTTCAAGGGGACTGAGGCACATTTGAAAATTGCTCCCCAAACCAATAGGATCCTGTGGAAATTACTCTCAAAGCCTATAGAAATGAATAGAGACCTAGATCTCTGGGATCTAGAGTTGTCCAAGTCGGTTTGAAAATTCTATCGAAAGGTTCCCATTCTCTGTTACACTCTGCTCTGAAGGTCCTGCCCCCAGAGCTGAGCCATTTGTCCTAGTCATGGAGGGAACTTCTGAAAAATCACGTCCTGCTGCTGAGCTACTGGCTGGGTCCAAACGCACCAAGTCAAGGAGCTCCACACACAGGCACAGGAATCTGCAGGCACAGAACAACTGCAAGGGTCCGGGTCTTAGAGTCAGATTTTCAAAGGTCTCTAAGCACCAGAAGATGCAGCTAGGCACCTAGTGGGATGTTCAAAAGCCACCTAAGCAGCTGGAAACCTAACTCCCATTGAAATCCCTTGGGAAGAGTCACCCTAGGCACCTACCTGCATATTTTGGCACCTACATATCTTTGAAAAGCTGGCCCTTTAGTGACAGATGGCCTGATCCTACAAACACTTACCACATACTTATCCTTCAGCAAGTTGAATAGTCAATGGGACTTCAAATTAAGCACATGCATGTTTTCACATAAGGGCCTAACTCATTATGCTTAACGCTCCATCACTAGATAGACTGAAGGCACCAATTATAACGGTGTTCCATGTTAAATCAGACCAAGTTTCCCTGCTATTTCTGACAGCTGTTAAACAAAAAGTGAACAACCTACACCAAAAATCCTCACACACACACACACACCAGTCTGCAGGCTTTTAAAACAGAGAAAAAACTCTTTGGCTGATGCACATGGGATTCTTGCAATACCTGTGGAGTGAGTATGTGGAATTCAACTCTCTGCCCTGCTTATGTGTAAAGTGAATCCTGTTTGCATTGCTGTTTGTACCGAGCATGTACGGGAGGGCAGCATCGTGACGGATTGTTGCACACTCCTCCTCAGTATCACACACAGCGATCTAACGCGTGTGAGCTATTGATGGAAGATTCCGATACCGTGAAGGGGAAAGAGGCAGAAAGAGACCCAAGCGCATTAAGAATATTGGGGAGGGGGGGTGGAGGAAGTAGTAGACTTCTTTTAATTTTCGGTCCCATAGGAAATAACTTCAGTTACAAAGATTCCCATAGCAACTTCATAGCTCCCAGCTAAAGTAAATACCCCCCAGAGTTACAGCAAGTCTTTGTCAAAAATCTTTCCAGGCTGGTGGTGTATTTATTTATTCCAAACTCACTTCAGTCCCAGAATGACTAGATCTTCCACAGCTGGGACTAGCCGCAGCTCAGCCCAGGCTGCCTGGCCAAACTGATTCTTCCAAAGCCAAGGTAAGCTTTATAGCTCCAGAATCCCGCCTCCAACAAATTGCAGCCAATCAGCAACCACTCTCAGTGATGGCCACTCCAACACACAAAGCTACTACACAATCTGTGCGCTAACGTGGCTCTGTTGTGTTAGAGGCAGGGCTTTCTAGTCCCAGCTCTTCCTGACGTGAGCTTGTGCAACCTCCTGTGCCCCTACCTGCAACTTGCACCTGGACCCTCCCCTCCCCGCGCTGCCCGGCGTAGCGGACGGAGCAGCAGTAGGGGCCCTGGTCGGCCAGCCTGACGCCGGGCAGGAGCAGCGAGGCCTGGGCATGGCCCTGCTGCTGGGAGAACAGGATGGGGCCCACCCGGGTGCTGATGGAGATGCCGTCCAGCTCCGCCACTCTCCGGTCCCGGAAGTACCAGCTGACCAGCAGCGCCTGGTCCCCCACCCCACCGCGCGGGGCCGCAGGGAAGCTGCATGTCAGGAGCACGTCGGAGCCCAGGAGCGCCGTCACCGGGGAGGGGTCCGTGGAGACAGGGAAAGCGCCGGCTGTGGGGGAAGCAGGACACAGATCCAGGGCCCTGGGGGGGGAAGGGCCCGTTTCCCATTCCCCCCACAGCCCGCCAGCCCCCTGCCCTGGGGCGGGATTGGAGCTGGTGCCCCCCAGAGGGGAAAGGCCCCCGTCCCATTCCCCGCCCCATCCCCCACCCCCTGCCCCAGCCAGTCCCCGGTCCTGGGGCGGGATTGGAGCTGGTGCCCCCCAGAGGGGAAAGGCCCACATCCGAGTCCCTGCCCCCACCAGCCCCCCCGAGCCAGCCAGTCAGCCACGACCAGCTGTTTTTTCAAATGAGCCCCCCGTGGTTTTGGGATCCAGACCCCTCACACCCGGGCATCGGCCAGGGCAGATGGGGGTCCAGAGAGGCAGCCCCCCCAATTCCCTCCATAGTCACCAGCGCTCCCCAGCCCTAGGAGCAGCAGGATCCCCACGGCCATGGCGGTGAGGCTGGACTGAGCCTCCCCTGCTTCCTGGGACCGTGAGGCAGGGGCTGCGTCATTCCCCCGCCTGCTTAAAATACACCCGGCAGAGGTGTGTGTGTCTCAGAATAGCACCCCCCCACCCCCCCTGCGTGCGAACCACAGAGTCCTGCTCGCAGCCAGGCAGTGTCAGGCTGAATGGGGCCCCGAGGATGCTTTGGGTTACAGCCCCGCAACGAGTGGGGGGATCGACCCTGGCCCCACACACTCTCCCCTCCCCTTTGCAGCCCCACCGAGGGTCGGGCAGTGGACAGGGAGCCAGGACTCCTGGGTCCAGTTCCCACCACTGCCACCAACGGTCTGTGTGACCTGGGCCAAATCCCTTCCTCCCTCTGCGCCTCTGTCGTCCCTGGCCTGGGGCGTGTTGGGCCCCAGGGGTTGCTGAGCCGGCTGCGTGGGGCTCTCAGAGCCCAGCCCATGCCAGCCACCACACCGTGGGGGACGCAGGAGCCATGGGAGCCGTTACTCCGAGCTGCGGCGACTCCTCCTTGTGCTGTGAACGTCCGACTGTGGGCGGCCTAACCTAAGTGGCCTGGGCTGCCTCGGACAGGCCTGTAACACCCCTCCCCAGCCACAGCTGCTTCTGCCTGGCTGGGCGCAGAGCATGGCAGATGGCAGCAGCCCGGCTCAGTGTCCAAGGCTCGCCCAGGCCCCGGGCACCGGGACTGCACTTAGGACGGAAGAACCCAATGCACAGCTACAGACTAGGGACCGAATGGCTAGGCAGCAGTTCTGCGGAAAAGGACCTAGGGGTGACAGTGGATGAGAAGCTGGATATGAGTCAGCAGTGTGCCCTTGTTGCCAAGAAGGCCAATGGCATTTTGGGATGTATAAGTAGGGGCATAGCGAGCAGATCGAGGGACGTGATCGTTCCCCTCTATTCGACATTGGTGAGGCCTCATCTGGAGTACTGTGTCCAGTTTTGGGCCCCACACTTCAAGAAGGATGTGGATAAATTGGAGAGAGTCCAGCGAAGGGCAACAAAAATGATTAGGGGACTGGAACACATGAGTTATGAGGAGAGGCTGAGGGAGCTGGGATTGTTTAGCCTGCAGAAGAGAAGAATGAGGGGGGATTTGATAGCTGCTTTCAACAACCTGAAAGGGGGTTCCAAAGAGGATGGCTCTAGACTGTTCTCAATGGTAGCAGATGACAGAACGAGGAGCAATGGTCTCAAGTTGCAGTGGGGGAGGTTTAGATTGGATATTAGGAAAAACTTTTTCACTAGGAGGGTGGTGAAACACTGGAATACGTTACCTAGGGAGGTGGTAGAATCTCCTTCCTTAGAGGTTTTTAAGGTCAGGCTTGACAAAGCCCTGGCTGGGATGATTTAACTGGGAATTGGTCCTGCTTCGAGCAGGGGGTTGGACTAGATGACCTTCTGGGGTCCCTTCCAACCCTGATATTCTATGATTCTATGTTACCTGTGAAATGGGTGAATGCTAATTAGCCTCCAAAGTCACAGTAGGAGACTCCAGCTAATAATGAGGGTTGTGAAGGGCACAGAAATATTAAAGAGCAATCAGCGGAAGAGCTGGGACAAGAACTCTGGCCTTGCAGTTTAGAGCAGCTTCCCCTGGATTACAGGAGATTGATGTGGGGATGGAGTCTCCTCCCCACTCCCAATTTTGCTTCCTGAACATCATGCGAAGGCCTACAGTAGGGGCCAGAGTCGGGTTAATCATGATAGACTAGTCAGATTTAGCAACACCGATTCCCACCGTGGAACAGAAAGTGAATGAATGAGGGTTTGGCACACCAGTCCCAATGCCGGGGAAAGGCACGGATGGACAGAAGCTGTGCCACACTAACCAGAGTTCCCCAGTTATTTAATCTCGGCTTTGTAATAAATTCTTCATACTGAATTTATTCAGGCTGCGCTGACATCATGCAAATAGATCTTTGCCTTCCAAACGCTGCCTAAAGGTGTTTTCAGAAGGTCACATTTTTAGATTAGCAGGTCCTTCTATTGCAGTTTGCAGAGCACAAAAAATAAATTTAACAGGGGCGTGGGTGTCAAGTAATTTATTGCCAGTAAAGATTAACACTTGCAAAATGGAAAACAATTAGGAGGCCTGTTTCATATAGAGAAAAGCAATTTCCTTTCCAAAACTATTTCCATAATTTCAAGTTAAGCAAATGATCCAGTTACATTTTATACACTCTTCTTTTCCTTATTTGTCAGCTAGGCTGTGCAGCAACACAATGGCCTCCTTCTCTTGTCAAAAACGATCCCTGCCCACAAAAAAGTGAATAGAATCATAGAATATCAGGGTTGGAAGGGACCTCAGGAGGTCATCTAGTCCAACCCCCTGCTCAAAGCAGGACCGATCCCCGACTAAATCAAATGCTTCCAATTGATTTTCGTTTGTAGTCTTATTAACTACCATGTTTGTTCTGTATATTAATGTTCTGCACAGAAAGAGCTAACAAACCACTAAAACTGCTAATGATGGGAGTAAGTGGACTTTTAAGAGAGAGGTTGAGATCAGAAGTTTGTTCTCTAGTTCCCAGTTCACATGTCGGTATCGCATCTGGAGAGATTACAATTCTATTCCCTTTCTGCCCAGCAATCTCCTCGGCAAGCTGAGTCACCGTGTTTGCAAAATAACCAAGCACAGATTCAGCTCTCTGTTGGGGGCTGGGTGGGAGGGAAGGTCTAAACGGAAAACATCAACATTTTATTAAACGTTCCACGGCCTACATTGAATTTCAATCCCTAGTATAAAGCCATGTATTTAAGCACATGGATGCATCATACTTCAGGAATCTCGGCCAATGAGTCAGTTAAAATGATGGTCCTATTAGACCACTTAATGGAGAGTGAATAACCCATAAAATGTCCCAAATGATCCTACAGAACTTTAACACCCCATTACGGAGTCCACCATTTTTCTTGCTTGCACTGTTAATGCCCTTCCAGGGAGAGACATACGCTACACATTATCCTCCAGTTGGGAGGACAGACTTGAAGGCTGATGGGCACAGTACAAATATGACTCAGGCACAATCAACAGGAGGTGCACAGCTCAGATAGCAAGATAACCAAGGCTGAATTCAGTCTCCGGGCCTGCTCAGCACACGTTTGGTACAGAACACGCCTGCACTGGCTGGCAATGGAAAACAGGTCACTGACGGATTCTTGCACTGAAGGGCATGGCGCTGCTGCCGCCAAACCACTCAGTCAAACTAGCTGCTCTTTACCTATTTAGGTTGATGACTCCTGAGGGGATTCTGCGCCAACACGTTAAAAATGCTGCGCACGATATTTTAAAATTCTGCACCTTTTATTTGCCGAGAAGTAAATGCAGAGGCTCCAGCATGGCAGTGCATGAAGGTGGGAGATCACCCTGCAGCCTCCCCGCCCCCAATCCTGGGGACATGGCCTCTGTGGTGAGGCTGCACCTGACACAGCACAAGGCCTGGGCCTGTCCCAGAATCACCCTGGTGCCCTGCCCCTCTGCACCAGGTGGGGGGTAGGTGGGCTCAACCAGGCAGGATCCAAGTGTGGAGGGGCTCAGCGTGGGGGGATCTGGATGCACAGAGGCTCGTTGGAGGGGGGCCAGGGTTCCAGGTGCAGGGACACTGGGACTCTGCAGGAGGTTCCAGGTGAAATCGGTTGGGGCTCAGCGAAGGGGTCAGGGTGGTGGGGGAGTGGGGCTTGGTGCAGCTAATTGTGGGAGTCAGTGGCGTGGGGGTCTGGATGTGGGGGCTCAGGGTGGTGCAGGGCTCATCAGAATGGGGGTTCGAGCCCAAAAAACTCAATGGGGGTGGTCAGGATGCAGGGGTGGGAGTCTGGGTGCGGAGGGCTCTAGATGCAGGGGTTGAGGTTCAATGGGGTGGGGTTCAGGTATGGAGGGCTAGGGGGGTTCTGGGTATACAGGGTGAGGCTTGGCGTGGGTGTGTAGGTATGCATGGTGGTTGGGCGGATGGGGGAGCAGCTCCCCATACAGTGACCCCTCCCCTCCGCAGCTGAGGAGCGATGGGAGCAGGAAGCGGGGGGGCATGCTGAGCTTCCTGCAGCTGAGAGAGGTTTCTGGGGGTGGGTCTGAGACAGCCCCAGCCACTCCTTGCAGGGGAAGAGGAAGTCTTGTCCTATCCTGATCCCAGCTCAGGGTAGGAGCCACTGGCTGGGGTGTCCCCAGCCCTGCAGTGATTTAGCTCTCCAACATTACAAAGAAGGGCCAGTTCATGTCCACCCTTGGAGGGATTCAGAGCCAGGATTATGGGCTCCACCCATCTCTTTGGTAACCAAGAGCAGAACCTTCTAGATTTCCTGCTCCTTCCAGACCCTGTCAGGAGGGTCTCCCTGGTGCAAATCTCCATGAAATGGTTTCTCTCTCTTATCACACAGCCCCAGCAGCCAATCAAGCCCGTTGTCTCAGCCTTAAGACGTCAAATAACTCTCCCCGTCCCATTCAATTACGGAAGGCGAGAGCAGCAGGATCGCTCCGCGGAGCTGCCTGCGGTCTAGGGGGAGGGTAGCCCCGAGCAGGCTGCGAGGTCGCTGAGCAGCGCTGCAAATTGCTCGCACCCACCACGCCGACGGAGGCCGAACGAGCCGCTGCCGACATTCTGCGCGGTGCGTAAGGGGAGGGTGGGGAGGGGAGACAGGCTTCTATTCATTTATAATGCAAGGAAAACACAGAAACACGCTCTTCCTCGGCCAGCCCAGAAGCAAAGCCCTGATCAACATTTTGCAGTTCATCAGCAACTATTTCCATAAATCTTGCTGGGTTGCCGTTGCCTCTCCGTTTGTGGGACCGACGCACTCGGCATACTGGTGCTGCATAAGCTGCCAAGTTCCGCTGAGCGGTTCTTTCCCAACCACTACAGAACACGGCTTCTTTTTTATGCACGCTTCAATGATGCCCTAAATATTCCACTCAACTTCTTCGTTAATAAAACAGAACTCCCAGCAAAGGCCCCAGGATGGAGTCTAACCATAGTTTCGAAGACTCGGGGCATGTTCAGTCCTGTGGTCCCCAGAACACATTTTCCCCCTTCTGCACTATTCAGCAGAATAGCTAAGGCCCCCATGAGAAACACAGTAGATTATGCACTCACGCATCCTGAAAGAAGGGTAGTGGGGGAGGGAGGGAAGGTCAATTACACAAACTCTGCATACGTGCTGCTGAAGTACCTGGCAAATCAAGGCACACTAACCTCCTTACATCAGGACCAACGGGCTAAAGCTATGGAATTTACAAGTGCCACTGGTAGAGGAAAATAAGGACCAATTCACTGCACTTGAAAACACCAACAGCCTGCCAGGGAAAAAAATAGTACAGTAACTCTTCCTTCTTGCCAACAGCTAGGGTTGCCAGGCGTCCGGTTTTCAACTGGAAGGCCCAGTCGAAAACAGACTCTGGCTGCTCCGGTCAGCACTGCTGACCGGGCCATTAAAAGTCCAGTCAGCTGTGCAGAGGGGCTAAGGCGCCGCATGGCTCCCGGAAGCGATGGTATGTCCCTTCGGGCGGCCCCACGGTGGAGGGGCCAGGAGGCTCCACATGTTGCCCCCACCCTGATCTCCCGCTCCACAGCTCCCATTGGCTGGAAGCTGTGGCCAATGAGAGCTGCAGGTTCAGCATCTGCAGGCAAGGGCAGCGCATACCACGTACCATGCAGAGCCGCCTGGCCCCTCCGCCTAGGAGCCACCCGGAGAGACATACCGCGGCTTCCAGGAGCCACTTGAGGTTTGTGCCATCCAGAACCTGCACCCCTCTCACGCCCCAACCCCCTCCCAGAACCTGCACTCCCTCCCGCACCCCAACCCCCTTCCCCAGCCCAGAGCCCCTCCTATACTTCAAACCCCCCAGCCCAGAGCCCCCTTCTGCACCCCAAACCCCTCATTCCCGGCCCACACCCCACACCCCTGCCCTGAGCCCCTTCCCGCACCCCAAAGCCCTCATCCGCGGCCCCATCCCAGAGCTCACATCCCCAGTGGGAACCTTTACCCTCCACCCTGCACCCCAAACCCCTGCTCCAGGCCAGAGAAAACGAGGGAGGCTGGGGGAGAGCAAGCAACGGAGGGGTGGGCGTGGAGTGAGCGGGAGTGGGGCCTTGGAGAAGGGGCAGGGCACAAAATTTTGCATACTCAAATATTGATATCCTCCCCACCCCAACTTTGGACAGAGGTTGAGTCAACCTGCAAAATTACAGGGATTCAGACCCTGGGTTTGGGCTCAAACGCGTGTCTTGCTGTGGGGTACCAAGCACTCATTTTTACACAAAAAAGGTCATTCTGGCACCCAAACCTGGGATCTGAATGGCCAACTTCCTGACTTGCACATGCAAAAAACACCTGAGTTTCTGAGCATCCAGAATCCTAGCCATGAAAAAACATAGTAGCTGCCTGTGAGAATTTGCCATGTCAAGGTTGGGAAATCAGAACCATTTCAAGTAGTCAAAGGCTGCACCTAGGCTAAGTCTCCAAGTCAAAGGCTCCTCCAGCATGCCAAAAGAAAACAATGGCTTAATCTAGAACACTGCAAATCGTCCATTAAGAAGTCCTTCCATAGGCAAGCCCCTGTCTTAACCATGTAGTTTAGAGTATCTCCAGGTAACTTCCACTACAATTGTGTGGGACTGTGGCATAGGCGGTCTGGCCTAGCAGTCACAGCTGGACTGAGGTCTGGCCACCAAGGACAGGAATCACTAGGCTGGAGTTGGAGGCATTGCAAGGCCAGGTCCCAGAAACAAGAGCCAGAGTCAGAGACTGGACATCAGGAGATGAGGTGAAGACAGGCATTCAACCTGTGTAGTTGCCCAGACAACTTCCCAGGCCAACCACTGGGGTTAAGTAGGGGCACTTGGCCAATCAGAGGCCACAGGGTACTGTCACTCTGGGTCTCAGAGGTGGTACTTCCTGTGGCTTACTCTCCAGAGTGCTCCCTGGCTGAGCCTCTGCATGACCTCCTGGTGGTGCTGTCGGAATATCAACTCCCCCAGACTATGCAGATGTGGGTTCTAGTCCCTGGGTCCTTACAACAGTTTTGTTTGGCTGGCTATTGACCCATCTCTGCTAGACAAGTGGGGCTAAATATTGCCATGACTTACATGCTGTACAACGTCGACCCTCGCAGCTCCTTTAGGCAGGCTTCTCTACTAACATCTACAGTTCCAAACATGTATTTCATCCCAGCCTTGAGAAGAAAGGCTCTCTTGGGTGTTTACAAGGGAAAGCTAGCAAGAGGGCTTGTTTCCCTTAGATTAAAGGACATATAAGGGGCACTGCCTGTCAGACTTCAGTAATTGCTCCTGAGGGGGCAAAGGGGGAACGTGTAGAGGGAAGTGAGCCCTGTAATTCTACAGCCCCTCAGGAAAAAGCTTTGTTGGTGGAGATGTAGGTCTAGCTCCTCCTGCCATGCATTTGGGAGAGGACAGAACCAGGTGAGGAAAAGGAACAGAGAGGACTCCTCATTCTCCTCTCACACCAGAGCTGCTCCATTCACTTACACTGGTAGTAAATCAGGAGCAACTCTGTGAAAGTGAAAGGAGAAGCAAGGAGAAGCAAGGAGACCCAAGGTTTTTGAGACCAATATTTGGAACAAGGTTCTCACAACTTGTAGGCTGCAAAGCACTAAACAAAAACAAGCATTCATTTACGATCTTAAAATGAGATTGTCCCTAGATTCTCTATGAATCAAAACCTTCCAGTGCATGCCAGCACCCAGCAATCTCAAAGTGGCCGTTAACTGCTTAGGGACTGTATCCGTATGAAAGTCACAAGTAACGTTTCATTTAACTACAGGGCAGGCAATATTTCATTTCTAGAGCCAAGGACTGATTTTGTTTTTAGCTCCATCCTAATGGGTCTTCAGCCACTCCCCATAAAGTGTGATACAAGGTGGGTAAATTAGCAGTTGCATCTGAATGGTTTAGCGACTACGAAAACGTGCAACAGACAGCAGGTGTTTGAAGCATCCAAGTAGTTTTTGAGGGATAAATACGACATTTCTCTTTCATGATGAACAGTGCCAGATTTCAAACGTCTGATTTCCTTGTAACGTTCTCGACATGGATGTGAAACTCTCTTAAACAAGTATTTGTCAACATGCCGCTAAGGAGATTAGGCAACAGTGATTTCCAATTTGTGTTTCAGATAGATACACACCTACTGAATTGAACCGATTCATATAAATAGATGACTGCAACATAACAGCTTCAAGCAGGAAACATTTCTATTATTTCATGCTCCCTACACAGCAGCAGCTGGAGCGCCAAACAAAGATAGCATGCCAGGCAGCAAAATACTGTGTGTCTAGAGAGCACAAATTGTTCTTACTACTGCTTGCAACATCTGAATTGGACACTATGTTCCCTATTCTCATGTATGAGCTGCAGGATCCTGTGCATTGCACAGGTATAACAAGTAGTATATGTCCACTGCTCATTTTATTCTATTTCTTTGTCAAACTGCCTTGGCTAGGTCCTGTGTTAAAGGAAAGCAAGATCAGAATAATGACGGATTGAGCAGCAATTTAGCGTTGCACGAAGGTGGAGGAGAAGGGGCCTTGTTTTTAGAAGTTCTGTGGCGTATTGACCCCAGATATCAATGTGGCATGTCATTACAAAGGGTAACTTACCCTGTAGATTGTGGCTTGTAATTAGTTAAAAAGAACAGGAGGACTTGTGGCACTTTAGAGACTAACAAATTTATTTGAGCATATGCTTTCGTGGGCTACAGCCCACTTCATTGGATGCACAGAATGAACATATAGTAAGATATAGATATATCTAGACACACACATACAAACAGATAAGTTGGAAGTTACTATACAAACTGTGAGCGGCTAATTAGCCTCTCACTGTTTGTATGGTAACTTCCAACTTCTCTGTATGTGTGTGTGTGTATATATATCTTACTATATGTTCCATTCTATGCATCAAATAAAGTGAGCTGTAGCCCACGAAAGCATATGCTCAAATAAATTTGTTAGTCTCTAAGGTGCCACAAGTCCTCCTGTTCTTTTTGTGGATACAGACTAAGACGGCTGCTACTCTGAAACCTGTCATTAATTAGGGACTGATCCAAAGCCCATTGTATTCAACGAGAATCTTTCCACTGACTTTAATGGGCTTTACTTCAGATCTTATAGGAGAAAAGCAATAGTAACAGGGAGACAATACAGTGGCAAAAAAGCTTGGAGGCTGCTCCTACTGCATCCAGTTCCTCTGCAAATGCAACAGTGACTCAGCTGATATTTCTCCAATCGACACCACCAGATTAAGTAGGGGTTCACTGTCAATTTGTTGTGCACCAGGCTTGACTGCGTGAGCCACAACGTCAGACATTCGTTTACAGCGCTGCCCCCGAGGCAGACTGCCCCCGTGCCGCCCAAAGGGTGAGCGCCGCTACATTGGCACAAGCTTCTTCAGTCCGGCCCCTGGCATTAACTTCAGCTCATCAAGCGGCTCCATGGTCTGCAGGGCAAACTGCTTTAAATAAATAATAACCCACTCACAGGGCGTTTCATTTTGGTCTCTCCCCATCCTAAGGGCATCACAGAGGCTCATTTGTGCAAATGGAATCCTAGCTAATTCAATGCATTTGGGTTCGGTTTGTTTGCACTTCTGCAGTGATTCAGGTGTTTTAAGAGAGAATGGTTCTGATCCAGATCTCATACCCGTGTAGAGCAGGGTGATCTACTCTGGCTTTAGTGGAGCTGCTCTGGATTTACATATAGGTGAAAGGAGAGGCGGGCCCTTTCAGGTTTACAACTCCACTAGGTTAGAACTGCTGGCCAGAGATTGCACTCCGAAGAGTGCTCTCTCAGTAAACTCTAGAAGACTGTGTGAAGGGGAATAAATCTAGGTCCCTTCCAGTTCAGAAGGTTCAGCACATCTCACAGCAAATGCCAAGAAGCCAAGATCATTTTTCATACAGACAGCGATGGCAGGGGGGCTGGGGGCGGGGGAAGAGACTAAAAATTGGCTTAAGCAATTCTCTTCCCTCATCCTCCAGCCAGCCATGCAATTTTGCCACTGGGGCTACAAAAACACAGTCTCCTCTGTAGCTCCCACCATCTGGCACAGCTTCCCTGTATCTCTCTCATCAACTCTGCAGGCTAGATCTTCAGCTGATATAAATCAATGGCAGACAGGTCTGTTTACTTCCAGGGAGCCACACCGATACACAGGGATCTGGCCTGTCATCTCTCTTCAGATCTCAGGTGAAGACCTCTCTTTTTCTCCCTTGCCTCTGCATGTTCATTTTTCTCTACCTGTGCTATTATTTACTGCAGTTATTAGCTCTGAGAGCTGTAAAGCGCTTTGCCCTGCAGGATGTACCTACTACAGCTGGTACGTAGGCCCGATACAGTTGCATTGCACGACTGAGCGAGGGGACGAAGCAGAGACATTTGGGGATGCTGCGGAGCTTTTTGAAAAATTCCCTGAAGTTGCTTAAAATATATGACAACTTTTTCCAAAGCTGTTATTTTTAATGACGTCTCGGCTTTCCTTTGAAGCCCATAAAAATGCCTCTAGGTGCAAGCAAAATACAACAGACCCGGAAGCAAGCAGGATACTTACTGTTCCTTTTCACTGCAGGAAGGCATACAAAAAAACAGAGAGGGAATAAAGATTAGGTGAGAAAAACAATGATGACAACTCATTCTAGCAGCAGAAACAGCATTTCTTGTTTCATTGGTGATTCTAACTGACAGTTCGTCGCTCTCTTGAGACTGTTCCCATTACTCCTTCCGAGCCCGATGCAGAGAAGCAGGTGCTGAGCCCAAGCATCAGAGCAGGCGTGAGTCATCTGGGGCCTGCACACGCACACCCACACCCTCACAGGAGAGGCGACACGTTCTCCTCGCTTTCCCCGAAGACCCCGCTGCACGGGAAATGGCAAACGCATCTCGGGCACTGGAACATGATGGCCATGGCCCTTAGCACTGGCAGCAAACACACAGAGGAAAGGAACAGGGACAGATTGTAAGTGCTAAAGAGAGAGGCCCCGAGTAAACTCCTGGGCCCAACAGGCCTGAATTTAGGAAAGTGCAGACCTAGCACCAAGCACCAACACTAACCTACGCAAGAGGGCCTTAACTCTATATGGTTCTGAACAAGCCCTGAATCGAAATACTCCCAAACTCTCGGGACCATTAGATCCAGTTTTTGTGTAGCCATGCTCCAATCTCCAGTCATCCTCTAAACCTATCAACCTTTGACTTGTTCTCTCTTGGCAAATCTTTCCATCCTTGCAGTAGTTGATTATTTTGACTGCAGTACAGATTCTTCCACAAACAATTAACACGACGTCCTGTCCTAAAAATTACTCAAGTCATTCACACCGATCTTCAAGGCTCACTTTCCCAACGCAGTAGGTTAATACAAGTCAGTGTTTCCATCATAAACTCTTCTCCCCCCACCACAACCCCCATGCCCCACTTTAAAAAAAAAAAGCTGAAGGTTAGAAGTTGAAAAAGAACTTGGCTAACAGGTCCAAGTCTTTCTTGGAAAGAAATTTTTCACATGAACACCAATTCACCTTTTTCTGTTATAAATAGATACGGCTCCCTTTTCTGACGGGGTGAGAGATCAAGTATATAAAACAACATTACTTATATGGCTCTGGGCTTTGATCAGCAAACAATTTAATTTCTGATCAACTCGCTACAGAATACAGCGAGCTCTGCGAACGTCTATGATGCCTAAACTTTAGAAAATAAAAACAAATCCCTGATATTTATAAGGGATACATCACACATCCATTCATTTAAATTATTTGGATTTCATTCCAGAGCAAACTGACTGGCTTGATTGTTGTTTTTTGTATTTATTAAGGTCTGGTAACAAATGGGATTCACTAGTCCAAGACCTGTTTGGACGCACCTAAATTCAGGGTTCACCAGAGACACACAGGGTGTGCTTGAAGTGTGAGGATTTGTTGAAAAACTCATACCATGGTTGTCATCCATGCAGCTCCATCAATGCGGGACAGTGGTAACAGTGCCAATGCAGACCAGGCACGGGCATTTTAACCATCACATGAGGTACCCCTGTTCTGAACAGACTTAGGGGACATGCTTGTACAAGCACCAGCAACCAGTCCACATAGTGATAGACCTAGTGGATTTTCACAGACAATTCAGCACGATCAAGGCCACAGTGCCAGCTTCCTATCTCAACGGCAATGGTAAACCCGGAACACCACCACCCATTTCAAAGAGTACATGACACCAAGGTGATGGACACAATATAAGAATCCGATTGACAGCTGGAGTTACTTGGGATTTACATTGGTGTAACAGAGTAGAATCTACATTGTTTAATCCAATTTTGTATGTAAATGTCAAATACATTTTTGTAGCAATACGTTTTTTAGCCGCAAACAATTCTAGATTGACCAAACAAACAAGAATTCCCTTACTTGGCCTTGGCTCTGAGGGACATCGGCCTGTCATTTGGACACATCCACCGATCAGTACTGCTGCCAAACATCGTGTCTGTCATGGCTGACTCTTGAGACTGTCTGGAAAAATAAACAGAGTTTGCAAGTCACCAGTAAGATAAAATATTGGATCATCTTCCTCAGCCAAGTTAAGAGAAGCTACAGGAAATGTATACAGTGGAGTCTTTAAAAAAAAAAAAAAAAAAAAGGTATTTTCCCACTGAACATTTAGATATTGCTGATGCGTTTTCTGTCACTCTAATCCACAATAAATCTCACTTTGGCGCATAAATATGAAATGTAGAGCCATACTGAAATAAACCCAGCAGTGCTAATTCTTCCATAAATCTGAAACAACAGTTGGAGATCTTGTTTAAACAGGATGCTTCCAGCTTTAAATGTCCTCTGAAACCTAACATCATGAGAATTCACTTTGCACAGCTTCGGCTCCAGATTATAGTTTACACCTTGGCTGTGCAGCCACTCAGGAGATGGAAAATTTAAGAGTTTCTGATTTTAAAAAATAGATGGGGGAGAGGGGGAAAATGGTTAAAATATTTTTGGCTAAATTTGTTCTAAGTTAAAGGAAGGGGGAAGAGATGGAATATCAGTTTCATCCACAGTCCAGGCACTGTATCAACAACACTGCCCTCTAGGCCAGGGTGGTATTTCCAGGTAACAGAAGTGTTCACAGCTGTGTGTGAGGGACAGCATGTCCAGCGCCCATTAATGATACTCCTTTGCACTAGACACAGGCGAGAACTGGATTTTTCCATTTCATGAGAAATTCCGTAATTTTGAATGACTCCATTCTGAAATGGAAAGGAAACAAAAGAAACTGAACTTTCCCGTGAAATGAAATTCAAAAATAAAAAGAAATAGTTTTGAGACTATCAAAACATTTTGATAAAATCAAAAACGTCTCATTCCAATTTCAACCTGTTAAAAACTTCTTGCAATTTTTTTAATAGAAAAAATTATTTCAATTTCAAAATGAAAAACCAAACCCACTGTTCTAAAAGTTTTGAAATATCCTGTTTTGAGCTTAGAAAAACAAAATGAAATGAAGTGTTCTGGTAAACAAAATGTTGTCAGAAATAGATTTCTAAACGTTTCCGTTTTGATGAAAATGGCATTTTTTGTCAAAAAAAGTTAGTTGAAAAATTTCCAGCCAGCTGTACTTTACGCCTATGAGTCTGCACAAGTTGAACATTAGTTTCCTCTTTCCTTGAGCAGAGACCTGCTTGCTAATCCTGCCAAACGCAAGCCACAGTATGCGGAGAATAATGTGATGTAATCTACCATGCACTCAGGTAATGATCTGGGACCATCAGATTTCCTCCTTTAGGTAGCCCAGTCATTAATTTCCTCTTCCCATTCATCTCTCCTTTTTAAACCACGGCACGTTAGGAGTTTTAAACGGAACACCCTGACGAGCTACTGGTCGACCGGTATGTACAACTACTAGGCCATATACAGAGCTGGCGTCAATCAAGTCAGATTGTTGAGTTCAGTGAATCTACGCCAATTTTCACGCACTGCGGATCTGGCCCACTGTGAGGTTTTTAGTAAGCCGAATCAGCATGAATCCCAAAATGGTCTGGTTCTCGAAAGAGGAACAAAGGTAGGTACCAAGGGACGACTTTCTACTTACTGCATAAGCACTGGGTAAATACCTAAACCAGAAAGATTCGATCAAACAGATGTATCAATAGGCAGGGCTGTAGAAGTCACTGTTATCAAAGCCATAACTGCCTTCGTGTTGGGCCACTGAGTCGCTTTTCAAAATAAACAGCCGTTACTGAAAATGAAACAACACGGCGCCCGGTGGTCACATGTACTCTGGTTGCACAAGAATATAAAAAACTTTGTCTCTCTAATATCCTAGGACTGACATGGCTACAACAACACTTCCTTGGATTCCTTTTTTCCATTTTGGAGCCAACTATAGAACTGGCATAACATAAAAGCTGGTCTGTTCATGGTATTTCTCTTCTCTGGAACAGACCAACCATGGGAAAACCAAAATCTTTCTTAATATTTCAGCTTCACAAGAAGATCCGGCCCATGAAGGATGAAAACAAAAATAAAAATGCTAGAATCTACACTTGCCCTGTTTGAATATTGACTGATGTTCCAAAAAGCAAATAAAGGACAAGTACAAATTATGCAGGTAGACAGTCCGACACGAAACACATTTAGGAAATTCTGCAAAAATCCAAATATGTCTTGTGTGTGCAAGTAAAGCCCAACTCTGTCCTAAAATAACACAAGTAAACATTGCTGGAGAAATCTCAGATGATACTAAGCTGCAGGGATCAACCACCACTGAATAAATCATCCCAGAATTTGGCAGTTTATTCTGCCTCTTCAGGGGATAATGCCAATTGAGGGGCATTTTTACATACTGCACAAAATACAGCAGTCAGAGCACCACCAGTTTGTTAGTTTGTTGGCATGGGTGAGAATTTAATTCAGCAGGTTCTCCTTATACAGATGATTTCTTCTGTTTGGCTTGATACATGCAAGCAACTAGGGAGATGATAATATTAAGGAGCTACAAAACAATGGGCACATGGGAAAGGGAGAGAGAGGATATTTAGGGCCTCTTTGCTCTCAGCTGGTTATCAGGAAGCTGTCAGATTTCCAGAGACCAGCAATGTGAAGGCGCCAACCCACCTTTCCTCGAGCAACTACAGTTTTCTAAAAAACGTCACTGCCGCAGCAGCAGCTCCAGTGAAAGGGCATTAATTGCGATTCTTAATGCTATTCCTTTGTCACAACCAATTAGCTAAAGAGAGTTAAAAGGACACTACATCTGCCCTATGGAGACTCTAGGACATCTTGAGATCAGGCTGATTCGTGCACAGTGTATTAGATAGATACACAGAAAAGAAAGCAAGGATGGTCTCTTTGCTGTGTCATATAGCACCTAACACAACAAGGCACCAATCCCAATTGGGATCTGCATCTGCTACCATGACATAAATATTTACGGCCACCACCACCACCAGTGAAAGTTCGGTGCTGTGTTTTTCCCCACACGGTCATCAAAAGACACTAGCTATACAGTTTGAGAATAAGGGTCACTGGAGTTACAGCTGCACTAGACTCTTTTACCTACCTATGAGGAGAGAAGCTACATTTTCCTTCAAATCAGTAGTTTGGGAAATAAAATCAGTGAGACATCTCTAAAAGTGTTCATTTTGCTGCAGTTTTAATGAGACCACAAAACTCCAGAATAGATATGAATTCTTCTTTTTCATTAAAAACTCTCTACAGTCAACAGGAATACAGGCCCCCAAGTCTCAACCCTGAGAGCACGAATCCCCCAAAAGTTTTACGATTCCAGACATTTTTCACATCTGACCTTTTTTTTTCCCCCTTTCCTGCTTCTCTTCCCTTCAGAGCTGGCTGATAGAGCTGCTGGTGCTGCTGTCAAAGGGTGATCTGCTGGGATCACCGCTTCCTTGACTGTGTTCATCACACAGTAGCTGATGCCTGCATCGCTTCCAGCACTTGCATTTGAATTGCCTTTTCCTGGCTGCAGCAGAAAGGAGAATCTCCTGCAGAGCCCAAGTCAGCGTAAGAAGAGGGAGAGGGGGCTGGTGCATAGCCTGGCCTCCAAATTAATCTCTTCAAACCTCATTCCTCACCTAGGAAACTGCATCCTGCCGAACGTAACCCTTCTCGTTCTTTGTGCATCAAGAGAATGCTTCACATCCATCTTACACCTGCATCACCCATTGTCCTCTGCTGGTATGACTCCATTGACGTCAGTGGAGTTTCATGAGAGCAGAGAATCTGCCCCTGGGTTTGTGCTGCCTGGGCCAAGGGCTTTGCTCCTTTACACCCATGCAACTCCAAACGTTGGAAGCTGCACGAGGGCTGCGGAGAGCAGAATTTGTCCCTGAGGGCTTGATTCTCTGCTCTACCCAAGCTCTGCTCCGGTCACAACTTCTGCCCAGCTCCGGCCCAACAGCTGCACAGAGGCAGTTCTCACTTACACCATTGGCATAAGGTCCCATCCGCTTCCTGCCTCTGGAAGGCCCTGATATGCCCCCGTTGCTCTTACACTAGGGTGTGTGGCAATGTTTAAAATGATGGGAAAACAACCATACAGCTAGACTAGAATCAGAAGCTCTCTTTGGGACCAGAAGACCCCATGTTCCCTTTAGGGACAGCACAAGCAGGCAATGATCCTCTGGCCAAAGAGCCAGCAACCAGTGCAGGGACTGGCTAAAGTGTGTCAATCACCAGCGCTCCAAAGGGATCTGGTTGCCAACCTGAAAGATGTGCCATGAGTACGACCCATCGTTTTTCCTTCTCTTCCACTTGATTCACAAGCCACTGTGGGGAAATGGTGTTTGCTTGCTTTCTGCAGGCTCCAGAAGAGATCCCAACACAGCTTCCGCCATTTAGCAATCGCTGCTTGCCTCACAGCAGCACAAATTAGCCTAGGTCCATCCCAACATTCCCCTCCCACATGTTACATCTCTCCGGCCGGTTGGGGCTAAATTGCTCAGCTGTTAGAAATCATTTAACCTTCTAAACAAACTGGGCATCACCATATAAATTCGCCCAGGTTGCCGTACCAGAGGTCTTAGACAAGCATTTAAAGGAACAGCATGAAGCCACTGCAAAGCTGCTGCTCAGCAGGGATTGTACATGCTTTAGCCAGCCTGATGCCCACGCAACAGCATCTCCACATCTAGCCTTACAAGGAGAACGAGCACCGAGGACCAACGTTCCCTCTAATTTTTTACATCCACGGGCAGGATGAATTTTGCTATGTGCACCAAAACGGAGGTGATGCGTGGTGGATGGGGCCATGGGGTTCAGAGTGTGGGAGGGGGCTCAGGGCTGGGGTGTGGGGGGGGTTGGGCTCTGGGGTGGGGCCAGGGATGAGGGGTTTGGAGTGCTGGAGGGGGCTCAGGGCTGGGACAGTGTTGAGGTGTGGGGGGGGTGAGGGCTCGGGGAGGGATGAGGGGTTCAGAGTGTGGGGCTCAGTGCTGGGACAGAGGGTTAGGGTGCGCGGAGGTTCGGGCTCTGGGATGGGCGCAGGGATGAGGAGTTTGGGGTGCTGGAGGGGGCTCAGGGCTGGGGCAGAAGGTTGGGGTGCAGTCCTCAGCTAGCAGACTACAGGTATTTATCACGGCCCGGGGAAAATTCACATAACAGTAAGTCATGCAATGAGCCGCTAGAATAAACGTCCTGCATCTCTCTCGAAGTTACCGCTGTCTGTACCAAGTGAAGGGCCACTACAGTTCTTGATTATTTATCTAGCATCACTTGCGCGCAGTGCTTTACCAGCACCCAACTCATTTACCAGCTAAACTAGACACAATACAGCAGGGAGGTAGTGTAGCCTAGCAAGTATGGCACTGGCTAGGAAAGTCAGGCCACCTGGGTTCTATTCCCAGCTCCGCCAGAAGTCGTCAGGCAAGTCACTTCACCTCTCTGAGGCTCAGTTTCCCCACCCACCTTTTGTCCATCTAGATTGTAAGTTCTTCCGGCAGAGACACTCTCTTGCCTCGTGTCTATGCAACCCCTAGCACAACAGGGCCCCCGGTCTCCACCGGGGCCTCTCTACTGCAGTACAAACACCACAGTACTCACCACCACCACAAATGGTCCTTTCCAAGAGCAAAACATTGCCTTGGAGTCTCATGGTGGGAAGCAAATCAAGAGTACTGTGTGCAGAGGAGGAATACAGCGGCGGGTGTCACTTGGCAGCTGTCTACTTTTCTACATCTGCTCCCAGCACCTCATAGAAAAGAATATCATAGAACATCAGGGTTGGAAGGGACCTCAGGAGGTCATCTAGTCCAACCCCCTGCTCAAAGCAGGACCAATCCCCAAATTTTTGCCCCAGATCCCTACATGCCCCACTCAAGGATTGAACTCACAGCCCTGGGTTTAGCAGGCCAATGCTCCAACCACTGAGCTATCCCTCCCCTCCCGTCTTTGTGCTCAATGCCTTTGTGCTCACGGCATCACCATGTGCATGCTCAGCAAGCCCCAGCTGCATCAATTGCCTTTTGGCCTCCTTTAGCTAGCATCATGCCGGGCAGCCCTGACTCCTCTATGCCCCCAAACACACAGATTGCCCTCTAACTTTGTAAAGCCAGGAAGAACAATGGTCCGTGAAGCCCGTATCCTTAATTTAACTACAATTCTCGGCGCATTAATCAATCCGTTCTCGTCTCCCCATCAGTCTCCCGAGTGCCATAAGCTTGTGAGTGCCACCAGTACCACATCCCCACCCCGCAGGCACAGCAAGCCCCAGGCCTGAACTGCCACCATGCCATAGCTGCAGGAGGAATGGATGTGCCAGACAGGCAGAGCAGAAGTTAGACCCGGGTCTGAGCTGAAACCCAGGTTCCAAACGCTGCACTTTTATGATGTGCAGAATCCAAATCTCAGATCCAACCAAACCTCACTTGGGGGTTGGAAAGCCAAGGCTGAACTTTGGTTTACTTTGATTTGGGGCTCAAGCAGGGCCCATGAAAGAGATAGCAGGGGTTAGGGAGTATATTGTAATAGTACCTAGCATATTTCACAAGCACGATCATTAAATAGCGCAGTCCAACTCCAAGGGGCACTTTCCAAAAAAAAAAAAAAAAAAAAACGGACCTGATGTAAGCTATACACCTGGATTGTTCCTCCCATCCACCACAGAACTGCAACTATCTCTGGGGTGCAGCACAGCAGCTGCTTACCAACAAAGAGCAACAGTTTTGGGCAGGATGTAGAGCAAAGCATATTTAAAAGCCCCCCTCAAATGAGTACCAACCTTTGTACAGCAGCCATGTTAGCCTTCATAGGGCAATTCAAAGGGTGAGAACCATTACATTTAATAAAAAGCAACCTCATTCCAAAAGCTCCCTCAGTTGAAACCTGCATGGAGAACGGATTAGAGTCAATGCCGGCCAAAGATATACAGATAAACAAATCGATTTGAAAGGAAATTTTTTAGTTTGTATCCAAGCACACTGCTGTGCATGGAATCTTATTAACATTCATGGTGCAGATTTCAGCCTCCCCAGAAGGAAGGCGGCAGGAAAGCGAAGCAGCCTTACCGCAGCGGGTTTCACAGGCCAGGGCTCAGAGCAAAGGTTTCCAGGTCAAGTTTCTGTGATTTATTTCTAGACTGCCACCAGAGCAGAGTCATTCACGATCCCCAACACACCCGAGTCTTTTCAGAATATGAAGGATTTTCCTACAACAACATTAACAAATCAGATCAAATCCACTTGGACTCAAGTCCCCAGGTCATAGATTCCAAGGCCAGTGGAGACCATTATGATCATCTTGTCTGACCTCCTGGATGACGCAGCCCAGAGAACTCCACTCAGTTATTTCTGCATCCAAACCATAGCTTCTGTGTGAGCTACAGCGTCTCCTTCAGAGAGACACCCGGGCTTCTGCCCAGCCAAGCTGCTACCTTCCCTTTGTCCAAATCCCTCCTTAAGAAGTGCTTATCCCAGGACGCTCCGAAGAAGCGAGTCAATAACAATGGTTATTAAAAGTTCTTGTGACTAAGCAAAAGCCCTATCACTGCCCCAGCCCTGAACCTTCCTCCATCCCCTAAAATTAGATGGTAAGCAGCTGAAGCAGGACCAGTGCTGTTCTAATTCTGCTAAGAAGGGTGTAGCACGCTCTTGGGTACTGTAAAAACAACAGCTACGTAACAATTCTGCCCTGGCACAGACCTGGGCAAAAGCCACTGAGTTAATCCCAAATTTATGCCAGTGCTGAGTGAAACCTGCACTGCGGGTGACCAGATAGCAAGTGTGAAAAATCACGACATTTTTTTTCGGGGCTGGGGCGGAGG
This sequence comes from Lepidochelys olivacea, assembly GCF_965140295.1. NCBI lineage: Eukaryota > Metazoa > Chordata > Testudines > Cheloniidae > Lepidochelys > Lepidochelys olivacea. Next base: position 30,210,720 of record NC_140425.1, on the reverse strand, counting down.
GATGTAATAATTGCATATCGTGACGTCTGGTCACGCCACCTGCACTTAGTGTTCTGTAAGGCTGACTCCTTCTTAAAGATCCATTCAGACCATGGGTTTTCCTTCACATCTCATGCCCGCCTATCGGACCCTAAGACGTAGCTACACCACCCCAGGAGGCCAGAGAACAAACTCTGGGCTCAAGGAGCCATCAAAATACAGTCACCAACCCAAGACTTCACAACTCATGAAACAGGCTCCCTCACACATACACTCACAAACCCCAAAAAACACACGATTGGCTTAAAAATTAAGAGATCTTTCCTTTTAAAATAATACACTGGGAGGCTGGATTTGCCTTTGGCTTTTGAGCCTTTAAGAGGCACACTTTCATAGAATCATAGCTCTTTCAAGCTCTTTCAGCCACATGGGCTAGACCCTTACTTTGTTACTGAAATGAAAACAGAGATTCCTGCCTCATCCCAGGACTCCAGGAGCTGCGCCTTTCAGAAAGGCACCAAATATCCCAAGACTCACACTAAAACCACCCAAGACTTGGCAAAACTAAGGTGATCAAAACAACCCCCGCAAAAGTTAAAATGCAACCATGAAAAGGAGGCTTCTAACAGCCCCTGCTATTTACAAGAGTCTTAACAGCTTTAGCACAGTAGGAAGAAGACGGAGGCATTACCTCCAGAGATTAGGGGTGAAGTCCTGGCCCCACTGAAGTCAGTGGCAAAGCTCCCACTGATTTCACTGGGGCCAGGATTTCCCCAGAAATGTCCCCATTTGCTCCTACAGCCTGTAGTGTTTTAACCCTAAAAAGAACACCATTTAACGAACCTTCAGGCTGCTTTGCCTGCTTCCCCCACCCCCTTCCATAAACACACTTCATCTGGAAGGGAAATTGATGGGGACTCTTCCGTGGTTTAACAGATGCCCCTGTGGCCTGCCAGACACAAGAGCAAAGCTAATGCAACACGCAGGTTCATTCTGTGAACCCAGTGGAGACCGGAACAGGAGGATTCTGGCCCCGCATCCTGCAGGTTACCTCACCGGAGGCATGAGCCCGCCCTGGGAGAGCCTTCCCCAGCCAAGCTGGTAGGAGCCATGTGCGGCTCATCCCAGCTGGAGGGCACAGTCCACACAACAGGATTCCACAGCAGTCAAGCAGCTGCTGTTTCCCAAGGCCTCCTTCATAATACCGAGAACTAGTCCAATTCCCTGGGTGCTGCTGCTCACAGTGGGCGATTGCTTAGTGGCCACAGCAGCAGCTGTATTGACTCTGCACAGACCTGGAGCTGTCCCGGTCTCGGCTGACTTAAAGCCCAGCTCTCAGTGAAGTCTCAGCCTGGGAATTAGAGGGTGACCGCTAGGTTCTCATGGGGAATTGTAGAATTTAGCGGGGAAAGGGCATCTGCATGTCCCTGCTAACACTGAGTACGAGTAAGTCACTCTGTTGGATATTTTGCTAAGTCCCCATGTGCCTCCCCTTACTCGGATTTGCCAAGGCTCATGGGAATCTTGCTCAGTCATTTTGCATCTATGGGCATGTCCACAGCACAGCCACCACAGGTAAACGGAAGGGGGCTTTCCATCACTGTAGTTCATCCATCTCTGAGAGACTGCTAGGTTGATGGAAGAATTATTGTCAACCTAGTCGCGTCTACCCTGGGGGTTAGGTCCAACTACGGTGCTAAGGGCACGACATTCTTCACAGCCCTGCACGACACCGCTAGGTTGATCTAATCTTGAGGTGCAGACCAGACTTATGAAATACAGGGGCTTGGCTCCCCACAGGCTGGTTTGAGCCACAATGAAACGTATGACTGATGTATTAGCACTTCACTGTAAATCAAACAAGTTAATTTGCTACTGACTGCAGATGAAAAGAAAATAATTAAAATTAATGGGAGTGAAGGTTCATAGCTGCTCAGGTCCCTTCTAGGCTAGCTTGTTCATTTTATTTAGGATGAATAGTGTGTGAGCCAGACCCTTAAACAAGACAACATTTAGCGCCTCATGTTCACACCTGCTCCACACGATGCAATGCTGGAGAGGAGTGAGAGCCAGGGGCTGAGCCCATCCCAGCTGCTGCTGGTGCCAGCCCAGGATGGGAGGTTGCAATGGCAGAAAATCACTGTCTTCTCCCCTCGACTGGTAGCATAGGGGTCAATGGCACTGAAATGGAGGCCAACGTTGGCTAGAAACACAGCATGGCCAGAATGGAGCTGAGTAGCATGTAAGACTTGCCCTAAGCCAAACCCCTCTTAGGAAAGGCTGGGGGACCAGCGCTTACCCTGTGCTCTAGTCTACTCAGGCTCTCATACCGTGCTCCTCGCCGTAGTATCTGAGCACCACAGTGGGTTTCACACTTACAACACCTGGGGGTAGCTGAGGTTCAACAGCCACCACACGCCCTCTTAAGCCTCCCATGCCACATGGGGGTACAGGGAGCCAGGCTGATGGGCAGTTTGCCCCTCCTTGAGCCAGCTCCAGTGCCTCCAAGCCAAAGGACTTTGCTTTGTGACGTGTCAGTTGTATTGGATTCCAGACTAATTGCTTTTGGCTGGCAAAGCAGCAGCCATCTAATCTATGGCGCTGTCCCGTCCCTCCCAAACAAAGAACATTTCACTCAGGCACCCACCAGATCTGAACTATGATGAAACAAAGCCGTCCCCAAAACAAAGAATTTTAAAAGTCTGTTTTACAGCTGGTTAACACATTATCCCCCCCCCCCCCGCCCACACCTCCTAATCCACACTAAGAAAGAAAGAGAGAAAGAGAGAAAGAGAGAAAGAGAGAAAGAGAGAAAGAGAGAAAGAGAGAAAGAAAGAAAGAAAGAAAGAAAGAAAGAAAGAAAGAAAGAAAGAAAGAGGCCGTTAATGGCAAAGTTATGTACGCAAGCAATGAGAATGATCTGCACATTCAAGCCGAAGTGACTTGTACTGGGTTTGCAGAAGTTAGCTGGAAATGGGTTTCTTCTCTGAGCCACTGTACCACGGATTATCAATGAGATTCTCTACTGGATTTCTGCCTAACCCCTGCAGTGCTACTGCTATAAACCCTGGCTTCTCCGATTCATCATGTTTTTAGAGAGGAAAATGTGCCATCTGTACAGTGTATATTTATGCTTCCCAGCTAGGAAAAATCAAATCAACGTGCGTCCCCTGCTCATCCTGGCTTTTAAAATGCAGATATTTCAATCCTGAAGCTGCAGTTATCGTTTTTTGGGTTGTTTTTCATTTTTTGCTGGTGCGATAGAGACAACTCACTTCAGCAAAAGCGAGACAGCTTGTGGGCAGGGCCAGTGGGTTTGACTAGTTCCTCTTTGCCGCTCAGCCTGGATGGTGACAGCATGAATGGCTGCAGACTGCCCGCTTGATGGGGAGGGACCCAAATTCCGAGGCAAAAAGCAATTCTGCGATTCATCCCTGGTTACTTCCATTCAGGCAGGCGCAAGGCTGCGCTTCACGTGATGGAAACCTGTCAAAGGGCATGGCAGAGTCAAGCAAACACAAGTGAGTCAAGCTCAGGCGCTGTAGTGGGTGACAGCGATCGCTCTGACGGATGCCACCAGCACCTGACTGAAGGAATGAAGCCGGTGACTGAAAACTAACTCCTGGGAAACTGATGCTGGCCGACGTGCAGTGTGTGCACTGCAAACCGATGTCCCCTAAGACACAAACATGCACCTCATCTAGCATGACCCTGGTGCACCCTTAAGGGGAGCGCAGAGCTTTTACCATGGTGCAAACAAACTCTCGTGCAGATATTTAGGGATGGGTGGACAGGCAGCCTGATCCAGAGAGGTGCTGAGCACTCACAGTTCCCACTGTGCTGCAAGGCCCTGATCCTGTTATCAGGTCTGCTAGCACAGGCCCCTCAGTCTGCATGTGGCCCCCCGGCGGGCAGGGATCCACGTTAGCAGATTCGAATGCTGGAGCAGGACTAAAGAGAGCCGTAGGTGCCCAATCCAAATAAGTGTCATTGCACCTGGGTCATTTCTGAGTCCGGCACCGGTGATCTTCCAGGTCGGGCAGCAGAGCTGCTGCTCCCTGCTCGGCTAAGGGTGCTCATGTTGTCCCAGGGGAACACAGGCAGAGCTTGAAGCCTCAGCATGCCTAGCAAGCCAGGGGGACAGGCGCTCTCAGCCCCCTGCACCAAAAGAGGCACGTTCTCATGTTCAGGTTGTGTAGAATGCAAATCTCCCAGTGGGGCTTCAACTCCTCCAGGGCTACAAGGCCCCACATCAAGCCAGGGCCATTCTCCACTGCTCCTATGTCAGCCAAGGAGGTCACACTGGAGCTATCCAAGATGTCCTCTCTGGTCCTGATCCCAAGCCCGGTGAAGTGAATGGAAAGAGACCTGCTGGGACTGCCTGGGCTGTTGGCTCAAGCCCGCTAGCCCCCCAAGGGCTGAATGCTACAGCTCTGAAGCACTTCCTCCTGACCAACCCTCAGGCTGCACAGTTCCCTGCCTTACACTGTGATAGCCCCAGCAAGCCAGATTGCCCAAAAGGCCATTGCCTGTGTGTTTTTCTCTCTCTCTCTGAAGGCTGTGACCAGTGGGGATTGCCTGCATTTATAAAAGTTACCACACAGCCCCTTCTAAGCAAGCCCATTTTTTCTTAAGGTTACACAGAAAACAGATTAACACGATAGAAGTTCCTACACACCTACTACAAAGCTCACCACAGGGTCACCCCAGTTCCAGCCTAGGGCTCTGGTAGTTTTAGTCCATCAAAACCCACAACTGGCTTTTCCCTGTGGTTACAAGTTCATACCAATCTTCAATCCAGAACCAGATCAAAAACGGGCCAGACCAGTGGCTTCTTTATACAGCTCAGGCCCATGAGCCTGGCCTTCTGTAATAGAGAATCAACAGTGACCCTCTCCTCAGGGTGTGGCGTCAAAAGGCTGGCTTTTTGCATAATCAGAGTTGGGGAACTTGCATTAACCACTCCCTAGGAACTCCCCAGGAAATCCACTTAACACTTATTGTCCCAAAAGTCCAAACTTGTCTGGTATATTCTCAGTGTAGCCTTTTGAACTCCCAGTTCCTACATCGGTCCCATCTTCCCCCTAGAGAGGTTACATATAATCCCAGTCAACAATAATACACAACGTTAACACAATAAGGTCTTTCAAGGATATTGCAGGTCAATGCCCAGCTCTGCCACAGTTTAATATGACTCAGTGTGCCTTAATTCACCTTCTGTAAAATGGGGAGAATGATTGTGCTTCCCTCCCACTCAGGATGAGAAATGGAACAAGATGGCGTCATTCAGCTACTTTTTCTTCTTTTAAGAAAGAAGAGTTATTGGCAAAACTAAAAGGCAGTCCATTCAAACTCACCCTCTGAAAGGGCGGAGTTTGAGCCAGGAGAGAAACTGCAACTTTCCCAGACTGAGGCAGGGCAATAAAAACCCCAACCCGGCAACATTTTATTTATTCTCAAGTATTGCAAAGGGTTTTCTTCAATAACGAGGGACCCTCTCTACAGACACCAACTTGTAAAGAAAACAAAAAATCTTCGGTGCAAGCAGCTCTGATCTGGATAAATAACGTTCCCCCATTTTCCTACAGTGCACATTCCGGTTTGGCAAAGAGAAGTTGAGGGGGGTCAGTTTAAATTAAATGACTCGTTTAATGTAGAGCACGTTAGCGGCTATTGGAATCTGCGCTACAGTGACATACTCCTCCCAGTTATAAGGCGTTGTATTGTAGTAGGCCCTTCGGGCCATAATCTACCATCAGGGCCGTATTGTGCTAGGTGCTGCATACACAGAGAGAGAGTTTACTATCTAAGTCAATTAAAACCTATGGCAAACATGCAGTGTTTTTAACATGTTACCTTCATCTAGAGTAATGTATTTATGCAATCCCCCATTATCTGAGCACCCCACAAACTTCTAATGCATTTGTCCTCATTACTTACCTGTGACTCAGGGCAGTGATAGATTATCCCCCACTTGTAGATGGGCGGTAGGTACAGAGAGCTTAAGTGACTTGCCCATCATCACACCGATAACCTGTAGTGCAGCAGGGAACTGAACCCAGTCTCCCATGTCACAGATCAGCACCGTGGAGCATCTGCCCTCTTCCCCCCACTGCTTTGCACTTGATAGCTGGTTTCCCTTGTGCTGCATGCAGCAGCAAAATGAAATCTAAAAAAGGGACCATTTTCTCACGTTGTCTGTCAGCCTAAGCAATCAAAGAAACCAACTGACCTTTCAGCCAGGAATAAGCAAAATTCGCTTCTTGAACTAGAACTTTCTGCTCATAATGGTTAAGCCAACGGCATTTCCTACAGGTACCGAAAAAACCCAGAGACCATCCCTGGTGAAATACACAAGCCTTTCTCTGTGCGTATAAATAACAGATTCTGAAGACCTAAATTGCATTACTTCCAGCATCCACTCTTGCTCATTCTAATGCCTGCTGGAGCATTTTTAGCACAAGATAAAGAGGAGAAACAACAGCTCACCGTTGGATTTCTCCAACCCTTTACACTTGAGCAATAATATCTGGCAGAGCAGACTGCAGGTCTCGACCGTGGGGTGTATGAAATATTTAAGTTAAAAAACTGAAATATTTTTTCCAAGACTTTGCTAAAAGGATGCTGCCAACTCCTGTATCATTTAAAAACGGCTACTGTGTTGCCATTGCATTACGTCAGTCCAGCACCTAACGTATTTGTGAGGAAGGATGGGCTTCCGGCTCAGGCACAAAAGTCCAGTCGTCAGGAGTCCCGCATTTCATTCCCAGCTGCTGTGCCAGTAATATCTTGACCCGGTTGCTTTGGCTTCTCTGTCCCTCTTTCAAGACTAGTGATGTGGGAATAACACTTGCCAAGTTCATAGGGAATTGTGAGGCTTAGTTCATTAGCGTTTGTAATGTGTTCTGAGATCCTTGGGTGAGACCGTGGAGAAATGCAAAGAGGTATGGAAAAAAAAAAAAAAGGTCTCAGACACACATCTCTGTACTATGCTCAGTGAACGTCTCACCCAATTTGAGCCACACACCCAAGGATGACTCTCACCTCAAATCAATCTGGCTTACCTTGAAAATATCATATGGGACAAGTCACATGATAGTTTACAACATGGCCACTCGTCCCAGTCCCAGCGAGCCTTCGTAAACTAGTTCCATCCAACCCTCCGCCGCAAGGTTTGACAATGGGGAAAATGGAGTTTGACTGAACTTTAACCTTTCTGACTGGAAATTTGAAGTGTTCGTGTAGCTTTAAGATCAACCCCATTAAGGGCTGCCAGGGCTTTGCACAGCATGGCAGCAAAGACTTTAAATGAACCAAGTCCTACAGCGTTAAGATTACATTTGTGGCAGCTAATGTCATTTTGCTTATACAAATTACATAGCTGGATCCTGGTTACCATACCTAAATAACAGATAATCTTTGATTTTAGAGATGGGGAAATGGAGGCAAAGTCCAGGAACATGACTTGCCCATGGTCACCCGGCAGACCAGTGGCAAAGCTAGGAACAGAAGAACCCAAATCTCCGGAGTCCCAGTCCAGTGCTCTAACTACTAGACCACACTGCCCAGCCTAGATTTCTGCTCTTGGATCTTCCAGCTCAAGCAAAAAGAGGAATTTTGATCTCATTGAAACAAGCTTTTCAACGATTTCTTTTTACTTGCAAGATTCAATCCAATTCATGGCTAGCCTGCATAAAAGAGAAAATGTATTTGCTTTGGGATCCTAAGAGGTGACAAAATTCACTGGAATAACTAAGCCCAGACTATCTGAAGTCAGATCAGATAATAAATCAGAGTTGGACAAGAACTGACTTAAAATTCTCCTCTTTCCACCCATAAGAACGCCTTTAGTTCTGCCCTCGGAAACAGAGGCTGGGGATTGATGTTCGGTTGTTGGAAGAGAGTTGCCCAGCCAAAGCTGCTTAATTACTCAAGTTTAAGTTTCTGTAGTAGGGAGCCAATTTCAATAACTGTCTCATTCTAGCAATTTTTGCTGGAGCTTGCTACTTTATTACATATTCTTTCAGTATCACACTTTGTGCAAATACAGCCCTACTTAGCCAAAGGATCTCAAAGCACTTTGCAAACCTTAATGCATGTCGTCCGATACCAGCCCTGTGACACTGGCAAAATGGTCACCATTCAAAAGAGCTCGTCACCCACACAGTGGTATTTGAGATCTCACACATTTGTCCTGTACTAAGAATAGGAAATAACGAGACACAGCCACATGATTACTTGGCAAGCGATGACTTTCTCACAGTGACTACCCGAAATAGTATTGCAGCCATTTTACAGATGGGCAATCTGAGACACACGTGGCTTGCCCAAAGTCACACGGTAAGTTCAGGGAAGAGCTGGAAATAGAGTTGAGGTCTTGACTCCTGGCCTTGTGGGATAGCCGCAAGACCAAATCCATTCTGTATGATGGAGCCCACGAATCTGCTAATGCATGAATTAAAAGAAAGTCCTCTATGAATTGCTCCAACTTTACCCCAGCATAGTATAATACCTGTTCTCTAGCCTGAAATCCTAGATGTTTATAATGCTGCTGCTAAGCTCTTAATGTTAAATACAGTGGGATCCATTACCAGGAACTAATACCATACGCACAAAAACTACAGTAGGATTACAACTTGAGTGCATAAAGGAAAATTCACACAAACACATTAGCTGCTTATCTCTGTATTTGGGACTTTTCTAAATGTTTTGCTGACTCCATATGATGAGCCAACTGCTTCAGAGTCTCAGTCTGAAGATAATCAGAGCTTCTTTTTTTTTTTGGCCTCATATTTAAAACTGGGCAAAATCAATTCAGGAAGCACAGATGCTCCCCTGCACAAGCATATTTGTCTCTTCACCAGTAGAACAAACACGCAAACCATGTGCAGTCAAAAGTGGGTCATCTAGCATGGGGACTCTCTGCCAACTGGCCCTGGTTTTCTGCAGCACATGTCCAAGTACAAAGTTTGTTACTCACTCCCAGCAGACAGGATACAGAACTTACATTTCTATACAGTCCCTCTCAAGAGATCCCTGACTTAACTGGCATCTTTCCTATCCAGAGATCACATCATCAAGGCAACAGGGGTCAGCAACTGCCCTGAATTCTAGCCCCAAACTCACCTGTATCAAAGCCATATAAAGTCACAGGCAGAAGAAAGAGATGTGGTCTGAATTTGAGGGGGTCCAACATTCACATCCCCACTACCAAGCAGACCCCTGGGTCAGACGAGAGATTGTAGTTCTGTCACATTCCAGACTGGTAGCTCGGACCAAGAAACGTTTACGGTCAAAGGAGGGAGAGGGGGGAATCTCACCACTGTTTGGATGTTTCCTGCTGAGAGTTGTGACCGGTCAATGCCTTCCGAAGCCAAGAGGAGAGTCTTGCACTCCCTTGGTGTGGCTCAAAGGGAAGATGTGTATTGGCAATGCAGTGCGGTAGGAGGCCCTGATTTCAGAGCCAGAAGCAGCACTGGACGTCCATAACGTACTCAAATTCTGCCTTCCATGATACCAGTGCAGACCCATGGACTCGTGTCCTCATTGACTTCTGGCATTCCACCAGAACAACAAAGCAGAATTCCACCCCAGAGCACCAGGTGGTTGTTGTGTCCAGACCAGATACCGCTCCAGACAGCTGGGCAATGGAGACTCACAACTTCACACCAGTGGAGAGCGAGAGGGGGCACTAGCGACAGCAACCGTCAGCCATAATTATACCATGAGGAGCAGCGAACCCTCACCACCTCAGAAGGCAGGGTGATTGGTTTGTGCCTTTTCTCTTCAATCCAGAGTGGGTCCGGGCTACTGAAAATAACCCTGAAGGGTTTCTACATGAAAGACAGAGAGATTCCCAGGCTTGAAAATTCACAAGAAAAATCTCTTAGTGCACTGGACTCTCTCCGGCCGCTCCCCCGACTTCCCTTTCCCACGGCCACCTCCTGTCTGCTGGTGCCACCTGCCACATCTCATGCCTCTCTTTGTACAAGAGTCTTTTCCTCTGCATCATTCATCCTCACCGATCCTACAGTTCTTCCCCAATCTCACCTGCAAACATATCCTCTCTCCCATCTCTAGGGCTCTTCAGATTTATTCCCTTGATTACTGACCATATGACTGCATGTTCCACCTTCTGATGGTCTACTAATTACCACTGGACACAGAATGACTAGAAAAGGGAGCTGGGGCAGCCGCATAGGACCTGGGAAACAGAGATTCCTCCTAATCTTTCCCTCCTTAGGAAGAGGTTTTGGGGGCAGGATGGCAGGGGGAGGAATGAAGAGGGATTGCAGCCGTGCTTTGCAACCTAAGCCTCTAACACTGGGAAGCCTCAGGAATCTCTGCTCCCCAATTTGGTGGGTTCCCAGAACCTCTCTCTACACTTCGTTCCACAATGACTGGAGTCCCCCGCTTGTCCCTGGCAGCATGGCACCCTCAGAAGCTCTGCTGTGGTACAAGCCACAAAAGGGGATCAACATGGGAGCCCAGCAGCATTAACACCTGCATGAATACGCACAGGGTCAAGAGGGGAGTGTCTGCTACCATCAGGACCCCAGCAAGGGCAGTCAGGGCCAAGGCAGAGCAAACCCAAGGCTAGGAGTAGCCAAGGAGTTCATAGTCAGGCCCAGGCCAGGGTCGATACCAAGGATCAGAATCCGAGTCGGGAGGCAAAGTCCAAATCAAGCCAAGGTGAAGCCAGGAATTCCACGGCAAGGAGCAGTCACGGCAGCTACAGAAGATCCACGTTGCCTAGACGCTTCCTGCAATGTCCCTTGGCTTTATATAGGGCAGGAATCCAGTCATGAGCCAGGGGGCTGCTGTCTGTCAAACCCATGAGGCAGAACTTCCCATGGTCTTTGTTCACAGTGGGTCATGGGAAGTGGAGCGTAAGCTGGTTACAGCTGCCGCTGGCTGGCAACCTGGGGATGTCAACCCCCTGGTACTAGCCTGGGTACTAGTTACCCGCTTCTCCCTGACTACTCCCAGCTATTTGGCCACCAAGGCCCTGCCTTCCATTCTGTGGGAGAGGTCCCTGCAGCTCAGGGAGTGCCCTGAGGAGACCCTGCACATTTTCCATACTCCAGTCTTGCCATCAGCCAGCGGCTCCTCTCCGTGACCAGCCCCCTGGGGCTATGCCCCTCTGCAGAATTAGGTTGTATTGTGCCAGGAAGTCAAGCAGGGCAAAAAAGCACCAGCCCCATCCCATCCGCACCCGTGCCCAGCACAGCTTCAGTGCTGCTAGCAACAGCATTCCAGACAGGAGACTTCAGCTCAGTGCACCCCCCACCCCACCCACCCAGTGATCATCTGGAAAACTTCCCAGACTCCACATCTGCTCCTCTAACGTATATCCCTGAGGACACAGCTAACTAGGGAGGCAGCGAGGGGGACGGCGCTGATCCATTGCGAGGCATCTACTCGGGTTCAAACTGTCGTGATAACCCCCGCACTGATCCCTCCCAGACACAGAGGGCTGGCCGCTAGCAACTACACGCTGGAACACCTGCATTTGCCGGTCACCTGTGCACAGCACAGCGATGGGTGCGACGCTGCATGCCACGCCACACTCCAGCACCTTGACAGCCAGTGGCGAGGAAGAGAATTCAAAGGGGATGGGGAGAAAGGCCACAGATAAATGTTAAACAGCTTTTCCCTTTTTGTTCATTCAGTCTCACCGAGGGATTCAGCACCAGATCTCCAGCCGGGGCAAATCAGTGGAGCGAGGCCCATTTACACCAGCTGAGGATCTAACCCTTGGTTTATTCATTACAACAAAGAAAAAGGCCCGCTCTTCGGGGGGGTTCCCAGTTCTCTGGGTGTGACTTTTACACTGTCAGTTCTTCAGATCGGGTAGGGGTCTAACACAGTTCCTGTCAGCACTTAATAAGAACAGTAATACATAAATAATAAACTCAATTTCTGCTCAGTCTGTGCAGGATGGGAGCCCAGAACACAGCTGAAACAATACTTGTGCCAGCACCAGGAAAAATAATAATCACTGAATCATTCTCCAGCTCCTGTTCTTCAACCCTCGCCTCTTCCTCCCAGGTATCAGGTTGGGGCATTGTATTAATTAGCCCCTGATATTTGGGAGGGATGAACCCAGCACAAACGCAGTCCCAGCCCCTCTGAGTAGGAATAACTAAACAGATGCAGAAGAACGAGCCTGCAGAGCGAGCAACTGTGTGCACGAGAAGCTTAGCATCAAACTCAAACTGCATTGCCTCACCCACACTTTAACAATGCCTGTACAGAGAAGCCACTGAATGGAACAGTCCCACATCTCTCGTGTCCGTGGTAAAAAAGAAGAAGCGTCAGTATTTGAAAGATCATCAGTTCAACAGCCAAGCGCTGAGCCCTCCATTTCACACCTCACGCTGTCTGCAGAGATCCAACAGCCACGATACTGACCCAGGCAGCCTATCTCCCCAGGCTTCTCAGCTCTGCAATGCAGCTTTCTTAAACATTGAACAAGCCTGCTGCTCCTACACCACCTGCCAGTGCCAACGATGAGAGAGTTTTTACATTGAAAGCCTAATGCCATTAATCTGGTTAAAGAGAGCAGGCTCGAAAGCCCGTGCATTCAGCAAAACACACTGATAACGTCACATCTGCAGCAGATTTTCTTGTGTTAATAACTGTCTGGCAAACAAACAAACCAAACTGCAACGCGGGTTCTGGGCTGAAGGTTTCTGTCATCCCCAAAGAAGAGTTTTCAAACTCAAACAGATCCAAATACCCTCCTGTATCGAGCTGATGATTTTTAAACCAACCCACGTTTGCGGTCCTCTCAGCCTGGGAGAACACATTCATTTAGATCTCTCAGCAGCGTAACGGACTTTGAGAGGGCAAAGGAAGGCTCCGCAGAATTGTTTGATAGATCCTCTAGTGGAGTTCTCTGCAGGGCGGATGGTGCAAATTCATCCCCATTGCCAGTTTTGCACACTTTTGGGGTGTCAGCCAGGTAACCAAATACACTATTATGAAGTTCGTTCCTTCCAAAAACTCCCACACTCACCCACAGCTTTGCCCTTATTTTTTTGCCAGGCCTTTACAAGCACTCTGAAAAGCCCACGAAAGCTTATGCCCAAATAAATGTGTTCATCTCTAAGGTGCCACAAGGACTCCTCGGTTTTTTTGCTGATACAGACGAACACAGCTACCACTCTGAAACCTGAATAAAGAGCAGAAGCAGCTCTCAAAGTGATTCTTCTCCATAGCTTTGCTATCCAGGTATCCTGCCGTGTGATGGGGATAGTTACTTCCATTCCACTCATGCTCACACACACAATTACCAGGCATCTGATCCAAGGGTTTTCTAATCCATTTCTGAAGATATGGTCTCCATTAGCATTGAAATATGCCATTGTCCCACAAGTCCATCTACAAGTGTATTTAACAGGTTTAATCCTACCAACAGAGCATCCTACTTGAATTCAACTGCGTGACTTCACTATCAAGCCTGCACTTCCCAGCTAAAAGTGTGCTCACCAAAGCCCATAGCGCAGGGACTAATGACACCACATCCACTGCCGAGAGACAGTCAGGGTTGCAGGATTGCTCTGTACAAAAGGCTCAGCACAAAGGTAATCTGATCGAGCAGATAGGGCTAGCAACATAGCACACTTCCCCTGCGATATTACATGGAAAAATCCATGCACACAAAGGGCCAGAAGTGATTTGGATCCAAGTTCCATATTACCTAAAAGCACCCAAGTTAGAGGGTATTTAGGTAACAGAATCTGGTTTTGACCCCGCTCAGATTTTCAGAGATGGGCCAACATATTGTTCTGAGAGGTGTCACCAGGTGGTGCTGTTACACGTAGTCTTCCAAGATCTTTTTCTTCAGGTTGGAGCAAATGTTCAATCTTGGGGAGATATGCGGTGTGGTGTTCTTCATTTTATAATGCAGAGGATCAGGTTAGCGAGCTATGCAAATAGCAAGATAGTTTGGTCTCTGCTTTGGCCTCTGATTAGAGTCAATTCTTGAGGCAGAGTTGCTCCCAGAGAACTGGGCATTGTTTTGGGCTGAGATCCCTGAAATAAGAGATTGCTCTGCCTGCTGTTTGACCTTCTCTATTCCAGGACTGGGGTAAGTGTGTAAATAAAACACGTTATCCTTATCTGTATATATTTCAATGACCTAACTGCTCCCCTCCAAAAATTAGGCTGTTAAAAGTGGTTTCCCTGTGGTATATACACGATCTCCTACACTGTAGTTGTGTATATGAATTGATCTATGTACCATATAGAGGAGATCTATTGATACATAGAATATCTATTAGCCTAGATTTCTTGAGTAGAGCAATGAGATGGAGAATTGAAGCCCTAATATATAGAACAAGCTTCTCTCTAACTAGAAGGGCATTTAAATGATTTGTTCATGCGGGGGAGGCTTACATTACAGAGCAAGTGGTTTACAAACTTGAACAAGTTTTGTGTGGCCCCACTCATCCCCACTATCAATTACCTTTCCTCCCAGGAGCTAAGTGGTAAGAATTAGTTAGCTACAAGCTGAGGAACAGACCCAAAAGTATTAAGGCTGGTGTATTTTAGCATCACAGCAGTTACCCTGTGGTTAGGACTATGAAAACCACTTGATTCCAACTCCTTCCTATTATAACTTTCTCAAATTAAAAATCCCTTTAGGACAGCAAGTGATCATGCTTTGTCTCTGCTCAGCGAGAAATGATTTTAGAAAGTTTGGGCATACCGGGATAAGTTGATTTTGGATCACACCACTGGAAATAGCCATGGTGAAGGGTTTTGTTGTTGTTGCTGTTCTTTAAAAAGAGCCAGACATGTTCCATTATCTGAATTAAATTGAGGTAGCCAGGTCAAACCCAATTCAGCCGAGCCACACCAATTTACATGAGGATTGGGCTCAAACAGTCTATTGCGGGCACTTTTTCTTTACAGCACTGGAGAAATTCACAGTTAAAGCCAAAGCTTGTTTGCAGGGACAGCACCAAATAGCCTCACTGGTTAATTCTCAGCAGATGGCAGTGTCTCGGGGTCATTTCCCAGAGCCACTTGAGCAGAGGACTCTGTCCTTTTCGGCAGCCACTGGCAGACAGCAGGGGGGGAGGAAGGGAGGAAAAAAGATTTATAGACTCAGACTTTATGGCCAGAAGGGACCATCGTGATCATCTAGTCCAGTGGTCACCGACCAGTCAACCGCGATAGGGTTGCCAACCCTCCTGCAGCCAACCTGGGAGTTCGGCCACTAACAGTCCGGTGGCGCAGTGGGGCTAAGGCAGGCTCCCTGCCTGTCCTAGCCCCGTGCCGCTCCCGGAAGCGGCTGACATGTCTGGCAGCAGTTCCCGTAGCTCCCATTGGCCGCGGCTCCCATTCCTGGCCAATGGGAGCTGCGGGGGAAGGGGGGGTGCTTGCGGACGGGGGCAGCATGTGGAGTCACCTGCCCCCTCCCCCCAGGGGCTACTGCCGGATATGGCGGCCGCTTGTGGGAGCAGCATGGGCTTAGGGCAGGCAGGGATCCGCAAATCCTTGGTTGTCACCTACCACCTCACACTGGAACCCATATGAGGCACCATCAAACAACTACAGCCCATATTCGATGGGGACCCCATTGAGAAAGAAATCTTGCCTGACCCCCCACACACACACACTTCTGGCCTTCACACAACCCCCCAACCTCTCCAGGCTCATCAGCGGAAGCAAGTTCCCCACAGACCAGGACACACCAACTCAAAGCAGCACCAGGCCTTGCCAGAACAACAGATGCAAAACCTGCAACCATAGCTCCAATGATCAACACCCCCCACAACACACTTTTCAAGATCCATGGGTCCTACACGTGCCTATCACATACTGTGGTGTCCCTCATCCAGTGCACTGGGGAGGTGAAACCAGACAATCACCGCACTCTCAAATGAACTCACACAGGAAAATGATAAGAGACAAGAATACCACATCACTGGTGGGTGAACACTTTCCACAAAGCGACCATTCTACATCGGACTTATCAGTCCTCATCCTCCAAAGGAAACCTGAACACCACTTTCCAAAGACGAGCCTAGGAGCTTAAATTCATTACTCTGCTAGATATTGAAAATCATGAACTGAACAGAGACACTGGATTTATGGCTTATTACGACAATCTGTAACCCACTAACCCCCCTTTCTGTCCTAGGGCTGTAAGGGTTTTAATGGACCACTTCACCTTGAATGGTCCCCTAGAAGTACCATTAACTACTTATGCTGAACTATCTATTTGCTCTCGTACTTAGCTGTGACGCTCTCAGCACCCTTCCCAGACCGGAAGGAGAGCTCCTCTCTCTCACCAACAGACGTTGGTCCAATAAAGATATTACCTCACCCCTCCCCCTTCTCTCTGGCAGCAAGGAAGTCATTTAGGCTAAAACTTTCCCAAGTGGCCCCTGATTTCAGGTGCCCAATTTGAGACAGATGGAGCCCAATCTGCAGAGGTGCTGAGCACCAGCAGCTCCCGTTGACTTCAGCTGGAGGTGCTCGGCACTTCTGAAAATTTTCCCCCTACCCCCCCGTGTCTCAAGATGGGCCCCCAGAAAGTGAAGGATCCTCAATCAGGGGCCACTCAGGAAGATTTTGTCCTTATTCTCTCATAGACATTAAGGTCAGAAGGGACCATTATGATCATCTAGCCTGACCTCCTGCACAATGCAGGCCACCGAATCTCACCCACCCACTCCTGCAATAAACCTCTCACCTATGTCTGAGCTACTGAAGTCCTCAAATCATGATTTAAAGAAAGACTCTCTGTACCTCTGGTTTGCTTGCCAGTAAAATGGGGACGCTACCATACTTACCTATCCCGTGGGGGTGGGCTGCGGGCACTTGATTGTGATCCACAGGAAACAGGCCCTGCAGAAGTGCAAAGGATCATGAGTAATCACCAGCATTAGAATCCCTGCAGGCTACAAAAACCCAGCCATTTCTACAGGCTCCTGAACTCGAGCACCCGGAGTACGAAAGGGTTACAAGCCTACAATGCAGCCACCACTGGATCAATTCTCTGAGCTTGAAGGACAGCAAATGTGACGGCCATTCAGTTAAACAACAGGAGGACTAATTTCATGGCTACTCTTGCTGAAAAATCGCTGGAACGCTGCCCAGCCCATCTCTAACTGTGCGACCGCAAGGGTGTAACACGGCTCCCAAAGCACTTGTGCAAAGGTACCGCTTTAAACAAAATAAGCCCGTCTCACATAAATATCCCTCAGGCACACTCAGATCTTCGCCACCTGTTTTCTGCCCTCCTGTTTTCTCTTTGTTCCTATTCAGATCCAGAGGGACCCAATAGGGATCACAGTGCTAAGGAGTATTCCTCCTGCAAAATAAGCCTTGGTGGATACTGGTATACGGTCCTCTCCTTGCGACCTCTCCAGGATTTATCTTCCTGCATTTTGCATACCAAGTTCTGCAGAAAGAGATTTAACGAGCAGCTCTACGGCAACAGATTTTGGGGGATAAAACCCTCCCCGTACACTTCGTTTTATGGGTACCCCCTGATGGGCGTAGGTGACTATAGAAAGGCAAGAGAGACTATTAGGCCAGGTCTATACTACAGACGTATGTCAGTATAACTACATCGCTCGGGGTGTGAAAAATTCACCCCCCAAGCAACGCAGTTACACTGACCTTAACCCCGTGTAGACAAGGCCATGTCAACAGGATGGCTTCTCCCGCTGCCATAGTTACTGCCTCTCAGGGGAGGTGAATTACCTACGCCGACGGGAGAGCTCTCTCCCGGCGCATAGGAGCATCTTCACTTAAGCACGACAGCAGCATCAGTACATGGCACCGATGCAGCGTTTGACATGTAGACCTGCCCCCATTCTGCTCTCACTTACAGTGGTGTAAATCAGAAGTAACGCCACTGAAATCTTATTCACTCCAGACCAGCGCCACTGAAGTTAATGAAGGAACACCGGTGTAAGACCGGAATCAAGTCCAGAGAGATTTAGCTAATTCCCCTTTCCATACCCCCGTCTCTTTTGTTTAGCTAATGCCCTCTTGTTGGCATACGACTTCATTTACATAGCATGCGACATGCGGAAAATGTCTCTTTTCCATCAGTTTCCTGTCAGTCTCTAGACAAAATAGAACAAAGGCAGCTAAGCTGTGGTGAGCAGGACATTTTATTTAAGCTGTGCAGTGACATTTTTCAAGTAACTCCTTCACAAACCAAACACCATTAGAATGCTGTCATGTGAATGTTCTCCAGTTGATTAAGAGCGGGGGGGGGGGAACAAATCAGTCCTTGGTTCATATGACTGATCTGTGAGTGCTAGGCCTTGGGATCTCCAGCAAGACAATATTACGATGTAATTTAAGCCTGCATCATATTATTAAACCTGATGGCAGCATTACAGTTACTTGTCTCAAAGCTGGCTCGAAAGCACAGCTCAGAAGCAGTTCACTGCACGGCTATAATGCGCATCGCTGGATGCCAGCTCCTGCAGGGTAGCGAAGGCACCATGGCAAAAGGAGGGGGCAGGGGGAAATCACTCACAGAGCACCTGATGCCTGCCTAGAGCTGCGAAAATTAATTGGCTTTATTTTAAAAAAAAAAATTACATTCAGCAAAATGAAAGCTCCACAATCAGGTTGACACTGGATTTGTACAGGGAGAGAAGATTTGGAGACAAATGTTCAAGGGAGCCTTAGGAGAGGTCTGTCTGCAGAGGATTTGTAGGTGCATCTGATCGTCAACACAGATCGGGTAAATGCACCCGCAAACCAGGGGTCACGGTACCCCGGTGCATGTGCCATTTGGAGGGTCTTTTGAAAAGGGATCTCTTGGCAATATCTGGCTGCAGTGAAAGGCGCTCTCAGATACTACCGTCTCAGTATCTCAATAGCTGCCTTTCAGCCCCAGTGACCAGGAAAATGAGGAGAGAGCCAAGACCACAGAAAAAGAACACATTACAAGGTGGAAGAGAGAAACCTCAAGTGCCCTCCAAGAATTGACTTTTCCCTTCTCTGGTTTCCAGCTCCCTGTTGGCCCAGTAACAATTTTGTCAGCGGCTGGCCTGGGTCAGATATTAAAACAATCCAGAAATATAATCCTGCTGCCTAGACTAGAAATATCAGCGTGATGGTGCAATGACTGTGCATGGAGGACAAAGTCCAAAAGATGGCAACATTCAGTTCATCATCCCATGGTGATCCAGTGGCCAGCAAGGTACTGATCTGTTTAAAGTTTACCCACTTCTGCAGGCAGCTAGAAGTATTAACAGAATCGTTATCCTGAGATCAGCAGCTGGAATGAAGCCAGAAGACACCCCACTAGTCCATCAGAGTCAGGGACATAAATCAGCCAAGCTAACACCCACGGGAGTTGGTTTCCCAGGAAATCTTAGGTTTTGTGCCAGAGGATTAGGTGGGGTGAGAGGGGTGTGGTGGGGACAGGACCACCATTTTCTCTTTCAACACCCAAAAAACACAGAAGCAAAAATGTTTAATTTCGCGCAGATTTTGCCCTGCCCTTCCCCGATCAGGATTCATAAACAGAGCAGTACGTGGGCAAAAAGGGGGCCATACAAAAACATTTTGATTCCATTTCAAGAATCCCCAAATACTAAGCCCTGTTCACAAAGTTGGACGGAGGAGAAAGAGCTGTTCCTTAACATAGCAAGGCATTTGTTGTGATGGGGTCAATAAATGCCACACTGGGCCTGACGGGATTAAAAGGCAATACAGGGCCCTGGTAGACCCACCCCTCCAGGCCTGCTGAGCTGGAAGGGTGGGTTAAAAGGAGCTCAGAAGCCAGGCAAGGGGAGGGTGAACAGGCTATTCCAGAGAATTCTTCCCCAGGAAGCCAGACAGAAGGTGGAGCTGAGAGGGGACCACAGGGTGGGTTAGGCCACTAGGCAGAGCCTTCTCCAACCATCATCCCCTTTGAGAACCAGCAGGTGCTGCTGCTTTGGACTATGATCATAGGTAGGAAGTAACCCAGGGTGGCACACTTAGACTTTCTCCAGAGAGGAATCTGCCAGTTTTACTTCCCGCAGAGCCCCCTGGGGAGGGAGGCCCTGGGTCCCTCTACCATGCCCCACTTAAGGGCAAAGACCCAGATGCGACAAGGGAGGCCCAAACGCTCCCAGCCTAGGGTCCGGAACCAGGCACCACTACTGCCCCCTGAGAGAGAGACAGAGGGCAGAAGTCAGATGTGCTAATCTCCAAGCCCCCTATCACACGTTATTTTCCCAGCCTTACAAACCCAACACCATAATTAGTACCAGTGGTGACCCTTGTTCACAATTTCATTGAAAAGCCAAGGAATGACTCGAGATGGACCGGGAAGCACCACTTTGAGAGACATGCAATTGCTTAGACTCCTGCCTACTCAAAAATGAAGCTCTCTGCTTGCAGTGATTCATTACTAGCACCAATTATGCTGGTAATTTTCATCACAGATACCTGTGTACCAGGAACAGACTGAAGACACTCCGGTCATTCCATAAGGATCAACAGTTGTCAAATAGTAACTTTTAGTCACTACTAACTTGCATCCTATTCAAAGTGATGATGAAGCGTTGAAAGAGTCACATGTCATTTTCTGTCCCCTGACCAAGGCAGCCTCTCAAATCACTCCTTTAAACCCCAAAAGAAACTTCAGATCAATGATAGTTATTTTTCCAGTCAACCACATAGACTCCATTCCTAACCAATATGTCCAGCCCGTGCAGTTTCTTTCATCTTGCACGGCTTAATAAACTTAAGATCAGCAGGAATTTAAATTTACACACACACACAGCTCCAAATATTTGCTCATATCCAACTGCAAGGCTAGCAACAGCCAACCAAATTCCATCTTTAAACTCCCCAGAATCAAATGATGTACCATAGCCAGCAAGAATCAAAAATATTTTCAATTCAGGTGGTCTCTTTTTTGTAATACCTGTGAATTTACAAAGACATTACAAAAAGAGCAATTATTACTGGGAAATATAAATCAGGTACAACACAGAGATATTATGTATATCCAGACCAGTTCCCTTCTTTCTCACTCACACATACAAAATACTTCACAGGTAACAGAGAGACAAATCAAGGCCACCATTTTGTTGAGCATCCTCAACTCTCTCTGGAGTCAGTGGAAGCGGAGGGTGCTCAGCAGAAGACTCTAACCTAGGGCAGCGGGGGAAGGAAGAAGAGTCGTTAGGTGTCTGTATCACTCCGTAGCACCATTTTTTTTATTTTTTTTTCAGGAAAAGGAGCCAAAATCACTGAGACCAAGTCTAGGTTCTCCGGGCTTAGGGATATTTTGAGGCCTAATTCAGGTAATTTATTACCACCTACTGTCCTACTCCATTGATTGGGGCCAGTGCCAAATGAGGCTGCTTCTTTTCATTTATGTGAATTTCATGCTGTTGAAAAGTGCCAGATTCCAGCCTAGAGTCCCCTATTTAACCACAAGCCAGGCAACATCAGTGTAAACTTCCCCAGTCCTACCCCTCATAGCCTGACCTGGATAGAGGGGAGTTTAGTGTCCATGTCCATTCTGACCTCAGATTCTCTACTGAAGCTACCATTGGGGTGCCAGATGTGTTACAGACATCTATCCATCAGGGATATCCCAGGGACAGCACAGGGCCACCAGATGTTAACAGCTGTAGGCCACTGCTGATGTGAACAGGTGACATGGAGAAAGAAGAGCTCATGCTCAGTTACCAATTGCTGGAGCTATTGAGTGCTACTTCTGCAGATGACCGAGACGATGCTGGAATGAGCCAACAGCCTGCTACTGGTACAGAGTCTCCTTTCCAGAGATGCCAGAAGATATCAGAGCCCTGCAGCAAACAGCAGCCTGGTGAGAGAGCTCACAATGAGGGCAGTTAGAGGATTAACTGAGCGTGTCCATGCTGGCTTAGCAGCACTTGGGATTCAGTGATCGTTTCAGCAATTCCTAATTCGGGCCCAAGCCTAAAGCCCTTACTCTGTTTTACTCCATCCCCGTCCCTGAGGAAGGACTGAATCTAAACCTCATGAACTGCCCCTTATATCATAGCTGAATAGCAGCACCATGAAGCCCTAGGAGCGGATGAACAATGTGTCCTCCAATCCATCCCAGCATCAAAACATTAACAAGATCTATTTCCATGCTACATTACTGCACAAGCTCTGGCTATAAGTAAATAAACCCAATTATTCATCTGTTCTCCTTGTCATATCCATTGTGGAGAATTCTCCTCCTAGCTCTGAAAGCACAATCTCACAAGGGGGGGGGAGGCGGGGGAGGGAATCAGTCTACTCGGTGCATAGACCTCAGTATCCAGGAACAGCATAACACTGACAAAGTTCAAAGTATAGAAGCATTCGGGTAGAGCCATCTGGTTCAGATGGTTAAGTGGCAGACCAAACAAACGTTAATAGCTGAAACCTAGCTATTTGGTCCTTCGATTTTATTGATTTAAATACTGCCTGCATGCCTGCTGGAGAACAAGACAAATAAGAAGGCACAGAGAAGTTAAATAACCATGGCCTGATTTTAAATTACCTAGTTATGCTAGAAGGTTTAGCAGCATTACCACATTCCACTTGCTTTACTGCTGCATTTTGCCCACAGGAGTTAAGAGACTATGATCCTGATGGTCTTTTTTAAAAATGCCCGTGCAAGCTTTTGCACGCTCAGGGAGCATGGTGGAGGAGATACACTAGCAGAACAATTGAACAAATTTGAGAGCTACTGCATTAAAAGCCTTGGTTGAATAGGAGGCCAGGACCACTGCAATACACAAATCAGACTAGTGAACTCTCAGTTCCAGCCGGGATGGGGAGGTTTCTACATGGCCACCAACGTTATCATATTTTAAATGGTGTAGCGTTAGGTTGAGTTTGCCGTGATCAACTCTGATACAGTAACTACTGTTCGCTCTGTGCAATGTTCGCGCACCATTTGCTGTTTGCACTAAAATAGGAAGGTAAAGGATATCTGGCGTATTTAAAAAAAAAATCTAAGTTGTTGGACAATTTTCCCCTCGCTATATTTTGCATTGATCACCATGATCCCTGTATAACCACAAAATCCATGATCAGCATTTCTTTGAGACAGGAAATAGTTCATTCCCTCTGTCTACATTAAACTAGAATAATACTCTACAACTCATGCACAATTGGAGATGCTAATTTCACATACAAGTCCTGTTCTTTTGTAAAATCTCATGCTTTGTGAAACCAGTTTGTTAAAATCTGGGGTTGGGTGGGGGGTTTCTCTTTTCTTTTCCTTTTTTTAAACAAAAACAAAGGTTTTGATAAAAAAAACACCAGTAAAACAAAATGGTTACGTTAGCCACATCTGCAGCGTTTTACCTCCCTGGAAATACTCCTAGAGCAGAAGTAGCCTAGCTCTTAGGCTGCTGACCAGTTTACATCACATCCATTCTCAAACTTTCACTACATCCCTCTATTTGCTAGGTGCTCCCCCGCAATACAGAGAATCAGGAGGTGCAATGAAAACATGCTGTCAGCTGCTTTCAACGGTTACATAAGAATTCTTTTTCTTTATGCTATTTCATTAAGCCCCCCAAACTCACCACCCTTAGGACCATGAACTCTGCAACATTCTCACCATGGCAACAATCTTCTGCCCCTCGAGAAAGACAAGCCAGCCAGCCAGCGGCAGAGACACTAGAGAATCTACAAGGAAAATGGACAGACAATTGCTACTGAAATCCAGGCAGGATGACCCCCTGCTCTGCTGAATTTTAAAATCCACCTGTTTCCTTAGACTGCACACATTTTTCATAGATCCATTTCCAAGGGCTAATGCCCCACCCTTAGCACTTCCCCCGATCTCAGATCTTTAGTCTCCGAAGCGAAAGACTCTTGTTCATACCTGTCTCACGCATGGAATATTCAAAATATTGGAGTTTAAACCTTGCCAGAGTTTTGGTGCAGGCGACAAGCCCCATCCACCACTCGCTCTCTTCCTTACCCTTCAACCCAGATTTTTACATGTGTTTAATATTTTAGCCACTAGAGTTATTTGCATCCATTCTTCCCCTCTCCCCCCGCCCCACTCACTTCAATTAGAGAGGGTGAGGTCTCGTTTTATGAATTAGAATAGCGAAAACAATAATGAAGCCTCAAAGGTTGATCTGGAACAAATGCACATCTGATTTCCCCCGGTTCACTGGAGCGAGATTAACCCATGAATTACTGATGGGCTGCAAGGTTCATTTTCTGTCCGGCGCAATCAGCATCCTCCTCTCCGCGAGCAGTTTTAAGACCCGGGCATCTGGTGCGTAAAGGACCCAGAATGCGGGACCTTCCCAGATGCTGACTCGAACCCGCTCCAGGCGCCAGTCAATCCAGCGCGCCCACCCCGCGGCAGACGCGGGAGCTGGGACCCGTCTGAAATGCCAGGGCTAATTTACAGGGGGGCTAGCAGACGTTACAGGCGTTCAGACGGGGATCCCCCCGCACCCCCTTTCCCAGGGGGGAGCCCAGCTCAGCGCGCAGCGGCTGCTGCAGGGACGCAAGAACAAAGGCACCATTCAAACGCTCCTAGACAAGTTTGGCCAGCGGGCGGGCGGGCGGGCGGCACCCCCCAATTCCCGAGCGTCTCCCCGCACAGCCCCAGCGGGGAACGCACCGCACCCGCCGTCCCCACCCTCCCGCGGGGGGACAAACCCCGCTCCGCGCCAGCCCACTCGCTCTCCAGCCCCGGCAAGCGAGCCGGGTCTGCCGCCGAGCTGGTCCGGCTCCCCGCAGGCGGGCCCGTTTACCAGGGCGGCGCCGGCCGGGAGGCTCCGCGGAGTTCGTGCCGCTTCGCCCCGCAGACACAGCAGCGCTGCCCGGTGCGCGCAGGGCGCAGGCGGCTCCAGCCCACACCCCACCCCGGGACCCTGGTGCGCGCAGCAGGCCGGGGCTGAGCGCAGGAGGCGGATCGGGGACCCCCCGCCCCTTGCTCCGCCCGGCAGCCCTGCTGCAGAGCTCCAGCGAGCCGGGGGCGCCTCTCCCAGCCCGGGGAAGGGCTTTGCCAGCTGCCACCGGCGGGGGGTCAAAACTGGCCCCAGACCGATTCCAGCTGGGAAGTCACGCCCAGGGCCAGGCGAGGTGGGGGGGGCAGGGAGTCTTGTGTCCCCCCCCCCCACACACACACACACCCTGAGCCAGGCTGCTGGGCTCTTGGGACGTGTCACTGCCTTGCCTCGCTCCCCCAAGGAGGTGCTGGGGACAGGGGGGTGGGGGCTCAGGGCCGCCCAGGCAGCAGGGGAGGGGAGGGGAGGTGACCAGGGGAGCTGACGATCAGAACAGCGGAGGGTGTTTCCCTCCCACTCACCCCCTTGGCTCCAGACACACTAACAGCTTCAGCCCCAGCAGGAGGACACGATGAATAATCGCCTCGCCCCCTCTCCGGCCTGAATCGGGGCTTAACTTGTGCCAGGGCTGAGTCCCAGCCCCTCTGGGCTTGGCCGTTCATAGCCCCAGCCCCGCCTCTTTCGTTACAAGTTAAGCACTTGCCTGAATGCAGGGAGGGGTCTGCAATCCTCTCTCACAAGCAGTTGTCCCGTTGTTTTGCAGGGCGGTAGCTTCGGAGAGTCGCTGTACCCGCCCGCAGGGCCCCAGACTGCACCCAGGAACCCGGACTGCCGCTTCCCCACAGCTGGGAGTGAGGGAGGTCGCTTGCTCCAAGGTAGGTCGACCTGCTAGAGAGAGGAGAGCGCCACGGAATTTGGGAGTGATGCTCTGTTCTGTCCAGTCTGCTCCAGCCCCCGGAAGGATCAAGGGGCCACATTTCCAAAAGCATCTAAAAAAAAGCCATTTAGGAGCCTACATCCCTTTTTCAAAAGTGACTGAGAGAGGTAGGTGTGAACCTAAGTGACACTGACATTCAGTGAGAGGACTCCCAAGTAAGTAGGTTCCAGCACGTTCTGGCCCTTCTGAAAATTTCACCCTAAGCACCTTTCAAAGTGTGGGAAATTTAATCAGGAATGAGGCACCCCTTGTGCCAGAAGAAGAGTGTCCCCTTATGGGGTCAGTCAGGAATAGAACAAGACAAGCCCTTAGTGAGTAGAAGGAATCAGAGGATTAGCACTGTTGTCTCCTCTCTTTCCCCCTTTGGTTCTGAGCCATCTTTAATATGCTGTTTGGTTATAGCGTTGTGGCTATAATCACTACCCCCTGCCTCCCTTAGAAACCAGCTGTTTCATCTCAGTGGGTTGCCTTATCACATACTTTAAACAAACCAGACCTTTGCTCAGGTCATTGGATACTGCAGCTGGCCCCAGTTTGGAGTCATAATCTGGATCAAAGTGTTTAACTGCTCCTTCCTTACAAAGTGGAGGGAAGCGCTAAATCAGAGGTTCTCAAACTGGGGGTTGGGACCCCTCAGGGGGTCGCAAAGTTATTACGGGGGGGTCAGTCTTCACCCCAGACCCCACTTTGCCTCCAGCATTTATAATGCTCTTAAATATATTAAAACGTGTTTAATTTATGGGGGGGGGTCGCACTCAGAGGCTTGCTATGTGAAAGGAGTCACCAGTACAAACGTTTGAGAACCCCACTGCGCTAAATGAATAGCATGCTTTCCAAGGACTACATCACCCTCTGCAGCTTCCCTTGACTGTTGGGTCATGCTGAGACAAAGCAGGCTGGATTGTCTGAGGTCAGACTTACCCTGACCTCTACCTCTAGGTCGGTCAGTGGAGATCTCTACGCCTGAAGTGACACCTGCTCTCATTGGCAAACCACCCCCAGCCTGGGGTATTTTCCTGCCTATTTCCTGCGGTTCTCAGGACAGGAGGCTGCAAGGGCACGGCGCCCTAACGTACGTTGTGGCCTGTGCACTTTCTGCCTGTTGTCTAGATTGTGAGCTCTCCAGGACAATTATAGCCACCACTTCGTGTTGCGCCAGGAACGAGTCTGTTAACTCCTCACACCAACAGTAATACGGCATGGGGCTGGGTGAGCATTTCAGCTGGGAAGTACGTCTCCTGGAATGAGTTTGCTTGGCCTTCGGATTTTTGACCACAGGGGCCGGGCAGTCCCCTTGTGTGGATTTCCATCCTGGATTCTGCTGCCAGGGATGCACCAGAGCCTCATGCAGATACACACCCTTGCTTCACTGGCAAACCCAGACCTTGCCACCTTAGCCGCCACACCGCTTCTGCTGGTTAGCATTAAACATGATGTCCAGCCCCCCACTAACGGAACAGCAGCCACGTGGATTTAGAGAAGTTGTCAGGGGCCTGAGCTGTTGTTACAAACTATTGAAATTCCTTTGCTTTGGACAAGGACAGCTGGCAGCTCTTCAAGAGCCCTTAAAGGCAGGATTAGCTTCCCTACACAAGGCCCTCCTGTGGCAGCCCAGTTTATGAAAATTATTCTGTCGGGCTGAGGTGGCCTCACCTGGAAGTGACAGCAATCTTTTCAGGATATGATTGATTTTAGTGATGGACAGATCTTAGGAACTGCAGTGGGGCCTGGCTGCCAAGCCAGAGTGCCAGAAGATTAAAACAAAGAGAACCATTGATCCAGTACCCTAGAAGCTGAAGTGTCCAGGGCTTTACCAAAATGAAACCTTCAGGAGTCTGAAACCACTCCCCATCTCTCAGGAATGAAGTCTGTAGTAGAAAGTCAGTCCAATCTTGCCTCCCTAAGATGATCTTTAATTTAAATTACTTGTGGCTACTTTAAGATACACTATTCTCAGGGGCAGTGTAAGCCGCCCCCTGTGCACACATGCACTAGTGAGTCAGAAGAGGTGCACCAGATACCAACTGGGCTCCCTCTCTTACCCAGAAGATTAGCAGTTCAGAAATGGGGAAGATGACAAGAGTCCCAAATGAGCAGGGGGAAGTTGTGGGGCATAGGATTTGCCCACATGAATTTGGATAGATTTGTGGTTTTAACGTGAATCCGGTGCTTCTGTCCATGTTTCTCTGTCAGTGCAAGGGCTTGGCTGAAATCCAGGGTGTGGGAAAGCAACATGGATCAAAGGAGAAGAAAAGAAAGAGGTCTCGTGCACTCTTGGAAGCAGTCCTGCTGAGTGTCACACAGGGCTGTCTCTGGTGCAGTTATACCAGACGTCTCACGTTCAGAGCTGCCAGAGATACACAAACTGGAGGGGGTTGATAGGGAACAGCCGTGAAAAGCCAGGGGCTGAGGAATGTTCGCATTAAACAAGGTCAGATTGGCCAAGCAACAGCGAAGGACGGCAGGACAGCAGGCTACAAATACACGAAGGGCCGTCAACACCATGGAGGGAGAGCAGGGGAGGGGTTCAATTAGGCAAATGGAATGAGTCCAATAAAGGGGGAAACAGGCTGAATATGAAGGAAAGTTTCCCTACAGGGAGATGTTTCAGGGCCTAGAATAGCCTCCCAAGGGTTGAAACCCATCTCTAGATAGGTTTAATACTAGAGCCTCCATAAAACACTAGTAAAAGATACCATAGGGAACAATCCTGCACAGGCTGTGAGATGGACCAGATGATCGAACAGGCCTTTTCCATCTCTACTGTCCATTAAGCCTTGAGTTATAAACAGCATTAAATGAACATAAACAACCATTCTTTCAGGGCTGCTGTCATCATGTAACGTGCAGGATGGTGCTAAGCTGCCTCCGCATCAAGTGAATGATGATGTTCCTAGGGTGACAAGCGATAAAATGCTCCCTAGAGTGATGCAGGGAACCTCCCTTTAATAAAAAAGCCAGAGGTGCAAAGCAGTTAGAGAGGAGGTAGTTTTATCTTATGAGGCTCAAAGGGCTGGGAGCACGGTGGAGACAGCCATGGCGTGCGGGTGGAAACAGATAACATTACACTGAGAGCCTCTGGTGGCCACCCCCAAAGAAATACATCCAGATCCCTCATCAGCCAGTGGAGCATTGCCACGGTGCAGGGCAGACAGGTCAAAGGCAGACAGGTCGCCAGTCACTGCTGCCATCTGGCTAAGAATTGTGCACACGCGCTCTGATTTATTCCCTGGTCCGCTCGTTCATCTTGTCCACCTGTTAGACTGTGTGTGCTTTGGGGCAACGTCACTGCATTCCTTGCCCGGGGTGCCCAGGTGCCAGGGCCAGGCCTCTGCATTCATCTGGCCTCTGGTCTGCAACATGCCGACATACCCTCTTGTGACTGGACTGGCGTGGGGGTAAGGCCTCCGGCTGAGCCCTGGACAATCCACCCTGTCCAGGGCAGTCAAGTGAACACAAATGAGTTGTCCCCAGGGTGTGGTGAGGCTGCTATGTAGCTCACAGGCTACTATTGAAGAATAGTCCACTCAAAAGCGGATAAGCATCCAGCCCTCCCTTCCTTCAGGGAGGGGCTGCTAAGTTCCACGGAGCTCTTGCCTTCTGCCAACCCTTCTCCAGGAGCTGAGGCCTGGAGACCTGCCCTCTGCTCTGGTCAGCCACCATCCTTGCTGTGTTGTCCCCTTCCAAGCTCCTCCCTCCAAGTCTGACAGCTCTGGCAGATGTGACTAGGTGGGTCTGACTGAGCCCACAACAGCTCCTTAGCCCCATGTTGCACAGTGTGGGGTGTATGTGCCCATCACAGACAGGAACTTCTATTTAAGAACATAAGAACGGCCAGACTGGGTCAGATCAAAGGTCCATCTAGCCCAGTATCCTGTCTACCGACAGTGGCCAATGCCAGGTGCTTCAGAGTGAATGAACATAACAGGAAATCCTCCAATGATCCATCCCCTGTCGCCCATTCCCAGCTGCTGGCAAACAGAGGCTAGGGATACTTAGTATATGTTTGTACAGTGCCCAGTACAATGGGACCACACTCACTGTGGCCTTTAAGCCTACCACAGTACAAATGTGAAAATATAACAGTACTAAGGGGAGTCCTGGACCATTTACTGAGCTGAAGATATGCTTGTTGTCCCCATTGAGAACTTCTGTTTTCTGAGGTTTTAAACCCTATTGCTGAAGTTCATGCTGAGCGGAAATTTGGCAGATAAGATCCAAGCCCATGGGAAAGCTCGTCACACTCCATCCAGCCCACTGATGATGATAAGGGGGAGCAATGTGTGATGATCATACAATGGTGATCACCCTAACATGGGGGAGATTTGACTGAAGGAAGTTTACAGCAATACCAAGGAAAGGATAATCCAGGATGTGGAATTGCAGCCAAAAATACATAACCCTAGCCATTCAAGCAGTTTTCCCACAAGTTTGCTGCACAAACTTGATTGTGACCGGTCTTCTGTTGAGATGGTTCACCTTAGAAAGGAAGTGAATAAGAGGGGACACAATAAGTCTGTAAAATAACAAACAGTATAGAGAAGGAAGAGGTGAAACTTGTGTTATGAGACCGGGAGAACAGAAGAACAAGGACATCGAATGAATTTTAAAAGGTGGCAAATTCAAAACTGATAAAAAGGAAATAAATGTTTCACACAGGACACAGACTGTGAACTCCTAGCCAAGGGACATTGTTGAGGTCAAGAACTGAGCAAGATTCAAAATGGGATTGGAGACTTATAGGACATCAATTATTATAACTCCGGATATTCTTAACAAGAAACATGTTGGGGAGGATATTAAACCTCATTCCTTAGGGCTTAAGCCAATCTAATTACTACGAATCAGGCTGAAACCTAGTGTGGGTGACGCATTATCCTGCATCTGCATACCTCAGGGTGCTCACGCCTGCACTATCAAAGAAAAGCTATTCCTTGGCAGGGCCGTCCCTAGCCGGGTCCGGGGCCCCGGGCGGAAGTGACGGATTCGTCTCTTCTGGGACTGACTGCGCCCACCAATCGCACCAGCCCGCGGGGCCCCCCAAAACCTGGGGCCTGGAGCGGTTGCTCTGATTCGCCCTACCCAAGGGACGGCTCTGCTTCTTGGGGCTGATCCAGTCTGGGCATTCCTATGTTCCAAGGTATGTTTTTCTGGTCTTATTTTGTAAGCCTCAGCCATTTACCAGCCTTGAATGTTTTTTTCATGCTCAGATATTAAATCCATAGCCTACTGTGTGCTTGTCTATCAGCACTTTCTCATCACTCCAAGGCAAGAAAGTATTATCTCCATTTTACAGATGGGGGAACAGGCACAGAAAGGTTAAGTGACCTTGTTCAAGGTCAAAAGGCAGTCTGGAATGGCAACAAAGTCTCCTGAATTCCAGGCTTCGGTTTTGGTCATAAGACCACACCTCCTCTTGCTGTGAAAGTGGCATTGATGTAAAGTATTGCTTGGTGGGTGTCACTTATGGGAAGTGACCATCACTTGATACTTCAGGAGGAAAGCAAAACAGGAGTTGGCTTAACT
Source organism: Lepidochelys olivacea (assembly GCF_965140295.1). NCBI lineage: Eukaryota > Metazoa > Chordata > Testudines > Cheloniidae > Lepidochelys > Lepidochelys olivacea. The sequence goes on along the minus strand of NC_140425.1, from coordinate 30,179,505 downwards.
ACTTTTCAAAGAAATGTCCTACCAATTGTTACCAGATCATCTTTCACCAGGTGAGCTAATACGCAGTGATCTGTGGGCAGGGGAAGACTGGAAGAAGGAAAGCTGGAGCACGCCTTTTGTCTCTAAAGAAGACAGGAAGCCCAGTACAATCTGGACAAACACAGTGTCTCTTTCTGAATTCAGAGGCAGCTTCTCGGCATGATGAAATAACCAGTCCCTTTAAGAGACAAACGGACAGGAAAGTTAATCAAATGAGTTAGACCAAAGGAAACTGGGAAATCATATGTTGGCAAGGCTAAATCGGCATAGCACCGATGGCTCTAGAAGCGGGAAAAGGGGCAAACATGCCTTGTCCTTTGAAAAATCTCAGACATAGTAAGGGATTTGGATGCTCCGTTTTAATGGGAACTGGGTGTCTAAATCCTTTGGGTGATTTAGACAAGCCCATCCACTCTCATCGGGAGCTTTCAGAGGAGTAGACGGTACAATCTCTGGAGCAGAAATGATCACCTAGTAACAGTCGAGACAGGAATATCACACACAGGAAATTTCCTAAGAATGATAACTGTTTCACTCGCAGGAATCAATGTATTTAAGCACTATCCCTTGAAATGGGAAATGTAACACCCATTTTGTGAGATCCCTATCCAGCCATGGCTTGGTGATAATCAAAGCTGATAATCTGGAGGACAAAGAACTACAGGACGTGGGTGGGGGATTTTGTTTTTTTGTTTGTTTGGGGTTTTTTTTCCAAATCAAGTTGCTCCTCTCATTTACCTGTAGGCTCTTTCCAACCTTTTCAATACAATTTTTCTCAGAGCTGATTTGTTAGAAAGATTCCTAGGTTCTCAAAAGGCCTCGGCTTCGATTGCTCTCTTCAGCTTCCTGGCCATGACCTAGCTCTGGCTTTTGCAAGCTGTGTAACAAAGGAAGGTGGAAGACAAGTGGAGGCGCTTGTGAGACGTGGCACTACAGTAGTTCGCTGCATGCTGGATCACACAAGGAGCAGTGGAATCTGGTTACATTGCCGATGTGTTTGAGCAGCCTGGCAGACCTTGTCCAGAGCGATAGCGAAGTTGATGGCTTTTCTAACAGAGGGAGCTCGTGGAACCTTCCTCCAAAGTAAACCCTCAAAAACCCTAGTTGCCTTGGTGCATTCCCCTCTTCCACTTCCCCCCGAGCCACCGCTTGCTTGGAGAAGAAGGTGAGGAGAGTAATGCTCATTGAAGGTTTGCAGCGATATCCCAGGTGGCAACAGACTAGGGCCTGATAATGCACAGGAGCGAAAGATCCGAGTGGGGTGTCTAACATTCAGCAAATTCATTCTCTTTTCCCGCTTATGGTTTCCCATCATTGATAACTCTCGACCTGAATGCTGTATGCCAGCAGTTTGTTGACACTGGTCATGCTTTCAACTGGTGGTTAATTTTGACTGAACACATACGGCGTGAGAGGTTTTGTTTTCTGCGAATGCCGTTTCTCATGGGCGCAGGTTTCTGATGTGAATATTTATGGTTAAGAATTATAAGCCAGATCCTCAGCCAGTATAACTGTGTATAGTAACTTTGATTTCAATAGAGTTGTGCTAAGGATCTGGCCCTTTAAATTCTCTTTCTGTAAATATTCTCCAGAATTTGCTAGAACGTTTGCGGAAGGAAAACACTAAAAGGGCCACAACAGTCAAAAGAAATGTGTTTACAGATTCACCCCCCAAAATAATTGTGAAGTATGCACCCACTTCTAGCTCTACAGTACAAAGCAGAGAGAATAAGCCATAATTCCTATTTAACAAACTCTTCATGAAGAGACAATGAGGAAACTATGTCAGTATAATTTCGTGGTATGGAAAAGGAAAGAAAAGGCATTTCATTTTTCAGTTTGCTCAATAAGAATAAAATAACTCTTCTAGAAGTTTCTTCTTCTAAATTGCTTTCTTTTTCATTTTTAAGGCAAGCTTTGAAAAAGACAGAGCTAGAAGATGGAATGTTCCCTTCCCTTTTTTAACAAAAAAATTATTCCAAAATTCAAGGTTGACTCTTGACTGGCTTTATTATATAATCTTGATGGATATTTTATTCTGTCCTCTCTCAAAAAGCATATTGCATTTGGTTAAAGAATTTCCAATTCATGCCAGGTGGTTGGAGGGGCTACTACAAGAGTTTATAGATTTTAAAAAGTTTATACATCCTGACAATCTCCCTAAAGAGTTATAAAATAAAAACCTATACACAAATTTGAAAACCTGATTTTAAGCTACTTTCAAATCAAGAAAGAATACCTGCAATTATATGTTTTAAATACCTGGCTCTTTCATTTCCTTTGGAAGCTTGGATAGGGCTAGGCTCTGACAGTAAGGGTCTGTTTGATTTTTGTTGAATCATAAATACATTTTTGGCAGTCTGTCAGTTTCATGCAGCAGATCAAAGCAGGGATTTTTATTTATTTCCTCCTCAGTTTATTTTTAACTTTTCAGATACTGTAGCTGTTAAGAATTCATTATATTCCAACACAGGAGCTGGCCAAGCGTGTGGCAAAATGCAAAGTTCTGCTCTAGATTCAGAGTTGTCCAAAGGTTTGGTTCAGGCTCACCTCTAGCAATTAGCCAACCTATTACAAGCGTTACAATTTCCCACCTGGAAGGAAAAATTCGAGCCTGGAAGCAAAGATCCCACCGGTTGTTAGAGCAGTAAAACATTTTCCTTTCCTCTGTCTTCTTCATTCCTTGAATATTACTAGTTCCAACTGGTACATGACCAGTCAATGGTAACGATAAAAATCTTTCAGTGGTGGATAGCATAATGTTGAGTGACCCTCCTCATTTTTAACTCTGTTAGCGCATGGCCAGGCTGGAGAATTAAAACCAAAGTGCAACATATGCAACCCTCCCGACGCAGAGCTATTTCTGCCTTTTGAAAGGCCATTAATAGTCTCCTGCTAAGCAAAGGAATTAGCACTGAAAATGAACCCCCATTAATAGATCAGTTATTCATTTATTAAGATGATCAAAGTGATGGGGAAGGAATTTCTGAACCAAGCTATTCCAGTATAAATGCCAGGTCACTCCACTGAGTTCAGTTGAGTAACGCCCTCAGTTAACGTGGTGTAAATGCAGAGTCGCTCGGCTGACTTCAGTGGCGTGACTGATTTAGTTCAGAACTTGACGGTGTCTTTTTCTATCCAACGCCTGATGCTACTGGCACATCATGAGCTGGCTCGAAACAAAACACTAACGCTGGTTTTTTAACAACCATTCCTAATCTGCTTAATTATAAATTATGCAAATAGCCACCAGTTAACAACTACTGTTATAATTTGGAGGGCTCAAAGAGCTTTTCCTGTTAACTGGTAAATCCTTTAGAAGAGGCCAAACACTACAGTCCTTGCACAAGCAAAACTCCCATTTCAGTTGATGGAAGCCTGCAAGATTTGGCCTCAGGTTAAGGAAAAGCCACAGAAAATTCCCACCATAATGAAAATATAGCCAATAAAGCGGGGGTGGGCAAGGGCCACATCGGGGTTCCGGAGGGCCAGATAGGGAAGGCTGTGCCTCCCCAAACAGCCTGGCCCCTGCCCCCCATCTGCCCCCTCCCACTTCCCGACCCCCTCAGAACCCCCGACCCATCCAAGCCCCCCCCCGCTCCTTATCCCCTGACCGCCCCCTCCTGGGACCCCCAGCCCCGGGGCCCCACCCCCTATCCAACCCCCCAGCCCCGGGGCCCCACCCCCATCCAACCCCCCAGCCCTTATCCAACCCCCCTGCCCCCCCAAGAACCTCTGCCCCATCCAACCGCCCCCTGTCCGCCCCCCCAGGACCTCCGCCCCTTTACCATGCGGCTCAGAGCAGCAGGAGTGGCAGCCATGCCGCCCCCCGGGGGGCTGGAGGCAGGGCGAGCTGAGGCTGCGGGCGAGGGGGGACAGCAGGGGTGGGGCCGGAGGCAAGCCTCCCCGGCCGGGAGCTCAAGGGCCATAGTTTGCCCACCTCTACACTAAACCATTACCCGCTGTGCAATGGATGCATGTGCATGGGATTATAAAGGGAATTAAGAAAACTCCAGTTCACCTGAGGGAAATTGCGAGGTGGCTGCATTGGGCAGCACAACTTAGGCACTACACAGAGAAACCTCCCATTGAAACAACTGACGCTCACTGATAAGGGAGAGAAGTGACTAGACCCCGTTTAACTGCAGCCATTCCTTGGATCTTAACAGCTGCTTGCTCACGTGTCCATTGGCCAATTAAGGACTACGCATGAGAATAAGGGGGTGCAGGCTCAAGCCCCAAGTTTCAAGACCCTCTTATCCAAAGGCCCGACTCAAGAGGGGCCCATTCACCTCCATTGTCTCTCTAGTTTTATTTATTGGGGTTCAACTTCTTTTTAAATATCTCAGCTGTTATTTCCCAGGCCATCAACAACCTTCTGTTTCATTGCAGAATACTAAGCAGCAAGTTCTGAACCATTCAGTTCGAATATCTTGAAAGGAGTGATTAGTTTAGTAGGATGAGGCTGGAATTCAAAGACGATCCCACAGAAAAAAGGAATATCAGCATTAGCTTTTCAAATAAACGTACATCTTAATGAGCATGGAAGCATTTCAAAGAATCCAGTGGAAACCCATAGATTCTCCATGTTCAAACACATGAAAGCTGAGAGAGAGAAAAATAACTAACTCCAGTGCGAAGAAAAAATTGAGTTTGTACTTGCAATCGCTTTGGTAGCTTTGATGCAAAGATGGTTATGCAAGGTAAATTAAAATGACTGATGTGAACTCAGTCCCACAAGAGAAGGTTTTTTTGCCTCCACAACATCACTAAAAATGTTAGCTGATCCCTTCCTAAAGGAAAACACGTATTTGTCACACACCACACAACATTCTTGTCCACAAAACACACACGATATGGGAGACCTTTCTCTCCCACCCTCCAGACATGTGCCAGTGATACTGCCCTCATCAGAACTCCTCAGCGATAACTTACCAGAGGACGTGTTCTCAATGGCCATACAACAAAGTGGTTTAATACTAATGTAATTATTTGACACTCGTAAGAAATGGAAATTAGTCAAATCTAGCCATCCCAAAGTCACAAACTTAATAACGGGTACAGAGATACCACCTCTGTCTATTAAATTAAGCTTTGGGAAAATGTACTGATCAAACGAGGGTGAAAGAAGAAAGATTTTGCATGGCCAGATGTGATGCTTAAGAGATTTTGACTTTATTTTCAAGAGGATCGAGTGACAGCATCTCCCACTGAAATCAGTGGGAGGGGTGGAAGCCCAGCATGTCTGAAGATTAGCCCATTTGCTTTTTATTCCCTAGATAAAATAGATACGAGCCCTTTATTTAGGTTAGCAGAGGCGGGGAGGAAAGCTTCAGAATCTTCCTAAGTGACATCAGCAAAGCTAATTTCTGCATTTGAAATGGTAGCTGCTGAGGACATCTTGCCGAGGTACAGAATTGATTCAAATTCCTTTTTAAATTTCACTTCTAAGGGAGGCCAAATGTGTTCCCATTACATGGGCGGGATCCTGCAGAGCCCTGCTTGGATGAGCAGCCCTTGCTTGGCCAAGCAGCGTCCCATCTAAATAGGAGAAGTCTGCAGGATCAGGTCCTATGCAATTAACACCTCCCCTCCCTCGCCCCACTTCCTACTGACGCAGACAGTAACAAATAAGCCAAGAGACAGAGGAGTCAAAATCTCACCAAGCTATTGAGTGCAGTAAGGACATCATTCAAGGCTCTCCTGGCATCCTCATGGGCATGACAGAAAAGCAGCAGATTGAAGGGCATAGACAGTCACGGGGCATAGCCCTCATTAAATACAGCTTTGGCTGGACCACTTATGACAAAATACACACTAAAACCTGTCACTTTCATTAGCATTCAGACACCCATGCACTCCATCCTTTTCTCCTGGCAGCAGAAGGTGTCTGAAAGAACTTGGCACCCTGGGTAATGGATGGAGGGCTTTGAGCATCTGTCTTTGCTTAATAAAACTGCTCCCAAGGAACTGAGGGAAGAGACAGTGCTGAGACTATAAAACACACCTTTCAAAAACTCTCTTTGTTCTGTCATAGTACAAAATACCAGTCATATCACAATGGACAGCAAACACAACCCACAGGAGTTACTGGCCAGCAATCTTCCTCCACGTTTCGTGGTCTTCAAATAGCCCTGAGAAGTGTGCTATGCTGCACCCCATCCAATCAGCCACATCATCAAACCAGACTCGCCACGGGCGCCCTCTGCCCCTGGCACCAGTCCCTGCAAAACTTACTTTAGCAACCTCTCTCTGCTCATGAGCCACATGTCCTGCTAACTCAAGTTTTCTTTCTCTGATATTAGGTATCCCTCCAGTTACATGGTAAACTCAAGCAATTACCTCCTCATTAGTCATGTGTGAGGTATAGCTAAAGTGCAGCAAATCACCTGTAGCAGTTCAATTTGAAGGCATCGAGATAAATCAGATCTGAGACTCACACAGGAGAGAACATCTCAGGACCAGAACAATTGCTATGAGGTAGGAGAGCTGGGGAACAACTGGCCAACATTTCAGAGAGAGAGACAATCATTTTCTTGATCCCAAATGGAGAAATACTGTAATGGGAGAGTTTACGAGAGCTGTACAACACACTTACCGCAAGGAGATGGAAGGAACACAGCAATAAAACCCTAGGCCCTGGTTCAACAAGGTACCTACGCTGACATTTGAGCACTGGAGTACAGTCACTGCAGTGCTTAAAAGTTAAACATGTGCTTACGTACCAGTTCTTTGCGGAACTGAAACTCTAATGCCACGGATAAGGAGCTAATTTCTCAGAACACGGTCCCTATAAATGCGTGTATAACCCTCTTTAATGGTATGTTGTGCGACTGTTCCTGATCAAAAGCAGTACACCATCGGTTAGCTGCTGACGTGTTGGAATGACAGGTCTAAACCTAAATAAGTAATAGGTATATACATGGACCATTTCAGCCAAGGATGTCAAAGAGATTTCTAAATATTAGTGAAGCTTTCCAGCACCTGTTGGAGCTGGGCCATGATATCCTTTTGAACCTGGGACAGTTTTCCCATATGGGTACCAATTCAGAGGGCCAGTCCTTACCTTTAGTTATTTTAAACAAAATAGCTTCCACAGTGTCCCTCCTCAAAACAGCTCTCCTAAACTAATGCGTTACAAGAGGCTCCCTGTGTGTCTCCTTGTATTTCAGACTTCAGAGATTTCACATACTGGCAGATACAGGGCATTCTAAAACTGAAAGTTAACTGAGACCCAGAAAGGTTACGGGACTTGCTGAAGGTCACGCAGCTCATTTGTGGCAGAAACAGAATCCAGGTGTCCAGATTCCTAGCTCCCTTGCTATCCCCACTAACCCAGCCTCCCTCCTGGCCCTACACGAACCACCATCATAATATTTTACTTTATTTTTGAGCAAATGCCATATTTTATCAGTTGTCTGAGTGGAGAGAGAAGGTTTCTAGATTATATTTAGTCAGCAGAGCATGACGAGGGGTGTGGCCGTTGTTAACTGATTACACTGATCATGACAGTGTTATAAAACCTCTAGGCAGATCCAAAAGCATCTAATCCCTCCCTAGGGTATGATTATTTCATAATAGCTACATCCCCACAGGTCATCTTCTTGTGAAGTCTTTATTGAGTGGGAAAGAATCTATTTTAGTACCAGAGGAAAAGGATGCAGCTTAAAGACAGTTGAGCCACATTAACAGAATTACATTTCTAGAGGAATATTCCACACTAGTGCAAATGCCATTTCTGCATAATGATAAAATCTGTGCTTTATTACTTCTCTGTAATGCGTTTAAAAGCACACGTTGCCGAAATCAGTCTCGAGCAGCGAGCAGGTGTTTTAATGCTTGAGATGAAGCTGTGTGAACATACCAAGCATACAGAAGCAGAGGACTGATTTGGACATGAAGGAGGAAGTTAATTCAGGAAAATCCTGTGGCCCTGCATTATGCAGGAGGTCACATCACAGTGTTGCCTTCTGGCCTTAAAATCTGTGACAGAGACACATGGCCTTCGCTTCCCATAGCTCATGCCTGTTGGGCATAGCTGTCTGCTGTGAAGCATGCAACAACAGTCTTGTAGCACAAGAAACAGTGTAATGGCCAGCCCCAAACGTTCAAAAAACCACGAGTCACACGCCAAAAACACTGTGAGAGTCTTGTAAAAAATACATTTGGGTTCTTGTCTTTTGCTTTCTGGTTCTTTGTGAGGCACCCAAGCCTTATTTTTGAATCTCTCTCTGAGAACCATGGAGGGACAGAAACTTAGGGGGTTTTTTTATTTAGGGTTTTGTTGCGGGCTTCTTGGTTTGTTTGGTTGGTTTTAATTAAAGCCAAGATTCTCACCTAATCACTTGGCTTCAGGAGCTGGGGTTTTACGGGGGGGAAAAAATCAGCTCTCAGGAGAGAGAGCTAGCAATGCTGCAGCCGAGAGATTTCTGCTCGTCTCTGGGCAGTGGGCAGCAGAGAGCCCTTTCCAGCAGTTTATGCATCTCTACCAAGCCAGGAGTCAGATTTATCAAGGGGGTGACATTTTGATAACATCTCAAGCATCTCAATGCTTCCAAATCGCAAGCATTCAAACAAAAATATTCACACCATTAGTGAGGACCCGAGAATCAATGCAATTGCTTTTTGAAACAGGAAAGCTTCCCCTCTAGGTAACAGTATTCAGCAGGAGCTAGTATTTGCTGTAATAACGATGTCTATCCCACTGTATATTAATTTCTCTTTAACTGCAGCCCATTCAGTTAACATGCAATCAGTGAAGCAGGCCAGATCTGCCTGACTTAGTCAGCACCATGTAATATATGGCTCTTTAAATCTGGGTGTCACTATTCTCTGCTGGCTTTTAAAGCCTGATTTCTCTCTGCTTGGGGAGCACAGACAGACACCGATGACAAGTGCAGTTCCTGCTGAGACCCAGGCAAGAAGAAAGAGAGGGGGAAAAGAGCCACTAAGTCCCGTGTCTCTGTTCTGTCCTTGTTGAAGCCATGCAATGAGGCAATTACACGTGAGTGCTAGGAAAGTGGAACAGAAAGAACCCTATGAGGCCACTGAGTCATCCCGTAGTACTAGTCACTAACCCCACCTGAAGCAGTTCAAAAGGCCGAGCCATCTTGTCATGTTCCAGTGCCTTGAGGCCTTTCCTTCATCTCGCTCCAGAGCGTGCCAGCTGTGACTAACTCCACGCCTGCGGACGGCTTGGGGAAGGAGCCGTAAAACATCTTTATTAGGCACTCTGCTGTCCAATATCATGTCATCTGAAGGAAGCCAGTGACTCTGTGCTTCTAGAATGGGCTCGTCTGCCTGACTTGCAGCTTCTTCTAATGAGGCACTCGGATGCAGGAGCTCGGCTGGCCCTCCCTGAACTCGGGAGATCTGAAAGAGTTACTTGGAGCTGGCCCGTTTTGATACACAGCTACCAGATGGCGAATGCGGTGTAAGAGAAGAGCGTTCCAGTTTGTATGACATATTTGGCATGCTGTTAAAAGGGTAACCTGCTTGTACCGACTGCAGGCCCGCCGACGGGCGGGGGAGGAGGGGTGCAATTGCCCAGGGGCCTGGGCAATTTAAAAGGACCCACGGGCCCCCTGCCGCTGCCATCGCCACCGGCAGTGCAGCAGGGCTAAGGCAGGCTTCCTGCCCACCCTCGCTGCACACCGCTCCTGGAAGCGGCTGGCACGTCCCTGTGGCCCCTGGGGAGGGGGTCTGTGCACGCTGCCTCCGCCCCAAGCGCCAACTCTGCAGCCACCATTGGCCAGGAACTGTGGCCAGTAGGAGCTGTGAGGGCAGTGCCTGCAGGCAGCGGCATGCAGAGACCCCGTGGTCCCCCCGCCGTCCCCCTGCCTAGGAGCTGCTGCCAGAAAGGGGCACCGGTCGCTTTTGGGAGCTGCCCCAGGTAAGTGCCAACCCGCTGACCCCCTGCCCCAACCTACAGCCTGCACCCCGTTCTGCACCCAAACTCCCTCCCAGGGCCTGCACCCTGCACCCCAAGTCCCTGCCCCAGCCTGGTGAAAGTGATTGAGGGTGGGGGAGAGTGAGTGATGGAGGGAGGGGGGATGGAGTGAGCAGAGGGCGGAGCCTCGGAAAAGGGGCAGGACAGGAGTGTGGTCTCAGGGAAGGGCCAGGGCAGAACAAGGGTCTTTGGGTTTGCACGATTAGACATTTGGCAACTCTACCGGGCAAGCGTGTAGAAGCCCTTGCTATGCTGGCAGCTTGCTGGGCACCACCCAGCGCAGGCAAAGCACCGCTCAAATGTCAGGCGGACGGTGACCGCAGGGGCGCGACTTGTGCGTGCATGGGGGCACATTGACAGTTCTGCCCTGGGGCCTGGAATTGCCGTCAGCGGGCCTGACCAACTGTTCAAACATGTAGCCAGGGTATTAGGAAGAATCCTGTATTATTTATATCAAACATGCCTGGGAGGTATATTTAATCAAAGTAAATCTAATTGCACAGTATTCAGTAAAACAGATTAGAAGTGGGTGATTCCGGGGGTTGGAAATGAAATATGGAGCATTTTGCCTCTGATAACTTGTTTGAACAGTGGTCAGTAATGACTGAACATAGTTGCCTTCTGTGACATTCTCCTCTGGAGTTATCTAGACCAATGATCTGCTAGGTCACTTCAATCCTTGACTCTGGGAGCCAGCCTTATCCTGCTCTGCTGTGAGAACCCCCACTCCTGAGCTGTTCATGCACAGCCTCTGGCATGTAAGCTGCTCCTTGGATTGTGCAACCGAATGACACTAGCCAATATCTCCAACCCTAGGAACCTCCATCTTGCAGTGTCCAGTTATGCCCCCTGGATGCTGCAAGCTTGTATGAGTTCGTCAATTTAACAAAGAAATTGATATGTACCAGGCCTGTTATCCCAAGGGGAGCCTCTGACACACTTCAAACCAGACACACTGCTTCAGGTAGAATAAACTAACAAATGTATTAACTACAAAAGATAGATTTTAAGTGATTATAAGTAAAAACAGAACAAGTCAGATTTGGTCAAATGAAATAAAAGCAAAACGCATTCTAAGGTGATCTTAACACTTTCAGTGTCCTTACAAACTTAGATGCTTCTCACCACAGGCTGCCTGGTTGCTCTTTGGCCAAGCTCTCTCCTTTGATCAGCGCTTAAGTTGCTTGCTGTGGTGTCTGTAGATGTAGGTGGAAGAGAGAGAGAGAGCGCGCATGGAAAAATGTCTCTCCCTTTTATCATGTCCTTTCTTCCCTCTTGGCTTTGCTGCCCACCCCTTCAGAGTCAGGTGAGCATTACCTCATCACAGTCCCATACTGACCAAAGGAAGGGGGGTGACTCACTCAAACAGATCCTTTTGCTGCTGCCTAGGCCAGCGTCCTTTGTTCCTGTGAGGCTGGGCTGGGTTTGTCTCATACATTCCCTGATGAGGTGTGAACTGCCTCTCTGCTCTTGGAGAGTTTTTGCCTGCCCTTGCTTTAAGCCATGAGGATACATTTTCAGCCTCATAACTATATACATGAAATTATAACCTATAACATCAGTATAACAACAATGCTCAGTGCATCATGAGCCTTCTGAAGACACCCAACATGACAAACTTTGCATTGGATACCATACAATCATTTTACAAGATGAACACGGGGGTGCTGGGTGTTCCCCCAAGGTACAGAGCATCACTCCATCTGATGGCTGTTCATGGTCCTAAGACATCTAGCCTTACTCCCAAGTTACTAGGGACCCACATCATTAGACGTCCTTCATGACAGCTGGCAACACAAAGACCACGCGAGGAGAATGAACCTTTGTCTCTAGGGCAGTTGGAGTCAAGGCAGGAGAACATTGGCCAGCCAGCATGAGGAAGCTTGCATCAGACTTTAGTTCCAAGGGCTGTCAGTCCCACCTCTTTTGCCCACATTGTTTCATTTCAAAAAACAACGTTAGACGTACCTAAGGGCCATAAAGGGAATTCATGACTCATGCCATGCTACCAACCACAGCTGCTCAGAACCTCACAGCGACAATGAAGCTAGAACTTGGAACCTCCTGCTCGAAAAACAAAGGTCCCTGCCCGTGGAGCTAAAGAAGCAGCTCTCTTAGTAATATGCCATCTATGACACGCATGGCTGAGTAGTTCTGATTCTATCCAACAGACTCACTAGCCAGTTCATTACAATATTCTAATAAGATATGTGCTAGTTTTACATTCATTTTTCATTTCTGGTAATGTTCTGTCTATGTATAACAGAACTATTATTCTGGGCGAGGTGATGAGAGAATACATTTCCTAAAAGATTGGCTGCATTCATTTTTAAGTGCAATAAAAGATTTAATCTACAATTCCTTTTTTGCTAATGAGATTAGTGTAATTTATTTACTGATGTAATTAACTGGCATATTTTCCACAAAACTGAATACAGCTTTTGAAAAGTCCTGATTTTACCAAGAATAACTAGGGGTTAGTTTAATTTCAGAGAGAGATAAACGGAATGTGCTCTTCAGTCTGAAACAAGTTATCAGATAAAATGGCTTGCAATGCTCCAAAAAGAGAGGGAGGGGATCTTTACCTCCTTAGATGTGCATGGATAATTAGCGTAGGCTTTACTTATTAAGTAGTGTCAATATAGCTCCATATCAGCCGTATTCCACTGCCTTACCTTATAGGTCACCAGGTGCTTACTGCTGAGACAGTGATGCAGATGTGCTGGAGATTGGACTCTTGGGTTAAGCCTACACTGTGATAAAAAACCCGCAGCACCAAGCCTCAGAGCCCGGGCCAGTTGACTCAGGCTCGCAGGGGTCAGGCAGTGGGGCTGAAAATTGTAGTAGAGGACGTTCGACCGCGGGCTGGAGCCCCAGCTCTGAGACCTAGTGAGGGAGAAGGTCTCAGAGCCCGGGCTCCAGCCCAAGGCTCAACATCTACACTGCAATTTTATAGCACCCCCCCATTCCCGTGCAAGCCCCACGAGCCCAAGTCAGCTAACCCAGGCGAGCCGGGACCATGCTACAGGTCTTTTATTGCAGTGTAAATGCACCATAACTTTCCGTGGTGGTTTTCTAGGGTACAAAAGGATGTTAAAATACAGTTGCATTATTTTCAGCTAAGGCTCCACAGCTTATCAAATTCTCCAGCCAAAGATTAACTGAACAATACATCCCAGCTACAAAGACTGTTGGAAACTAGAATAGACTCATGCAGTATGATGATACCATCGCGCTAGTCCTGTTGCAGGCTCCAAGCTGTACTAGTTCCTTCTGGCTATTCGTCCCACTCTCAGCAGCAGAGGGCAGAGTTCACATGCCAAGCAGAGGCAAACTCTGCCCTGTATCTAATACATGCTCCAGATAAATTAATCATGAGATGTTACAACATATGGCGAGGTCAGTGTATAGCATAAAGGCTCGTGTAGATTGTCGAAAGATCAGCTGAGTTATTTGCTTACTAAGCAGGCCAGAACTGATCGTATTGTCTGACATACTCAGGTAAAATCAAGAAGGTCACAAAAAGAGTTCTGAAGAAGTTAACACATTGGAATAATAATGATATTTAGCTCTTATCTAGTGCTTTTCAGCAGATCAGCATGTGCTTTACAAAGGCAATATCATGATCCCCAATTTTTATAAATGGGGAAACTGAGGCACAAAGAGACATGCCCCAGATCACCCAGCAGAACTAGAAATAGAACCCAGGTCTCTCAATTCCCAGTCTGGTATGCTAGCCACTAGGGCACACTGCCTCCCTAGCTATAATTGCCACAATAACCTGAGGAATTTCCCTGTGGATTCCTGACCAGGATTTTGGAACAGGCTGGCAGAAATTTAGGAGTCAGCTCTCCCACGTGCATCACAGCAGCATTCAGGCAGATGGACCCCATAGCCCAAAGGGGGATGCTAGGGCAGATTCTGCTGCATTACTAGGTCTGTAGGGAATGCTGTACCGGTCACCCTGCCATGTGGACAGACTCAGGGTTCTGAAACTCACGGCTGTGTCCCAAGACTCTGTTGTTTTTACTCAGCTGTGTATTGCAGTAACATCTCATGGCCTCATCTCAAGGGCTTCCTTGCTCCAAGTGCTGTCCAAATATATATGACGGGACAGTCCCTGTCCCAAAGAGCTTAACCGACAACATGCCAGTTTGCAACAATGATTTAAAAAAAACAAAAAAAACTCAACGATCATCAACTTACAGTAAATGTTCATAACCCAGCAAGCGGCCATGCTCCCAATCAGAGGCTGGCCAGAAACTGAGAAATAATCTCACATGAACGTCTGGCCAGTCTCTTTTGCAGTAATATTCCAGTCTTTATTTGGTTTGTCTTGTGTATACAATGGTTCAGACAGAGAATTTCTGCATAGAGAAACTAATCAGAATAGTAACAAGGGATATGCAGGTGTCTGTTTTCTTATGTATTTGAATCTGAATAGAGGAACATCTCTCTATTCTTGGAATAATGCAGATTGATTTCAAAGACAATTCTCCACTCGCATGGGATAGTTCTCACACACAAACCCTCATCACTCAAACAAAAAGCAAACAAACATGCAATTAAGGTTTTCAAGATTATAGGCTTGACATTCAGGGGGGAATGTTTATTTCCTCTCTCTTTTTAAGGACGAGCAGCTCCACAACCCTTTAAACATTTTAAGTTTCAAAGAAGGGACCTGGGTTTTGAAGCTCGTGCTAATGTTAACATAATGGATTCAGGGCTCAGTTGAATGAGGATGAAATCCAGAGCAATTCCAATGAAGTCCATGGAAATGAATTTACACTGACGGGCCAGATTCTGATCTCAGTTCTGAGACCTTAATGGTGGAAGTACAGAGAGAGAAATTTAAATGCATTAAGATGAAGAAACCAGTTACAGAATAAAAGCTAAACTTGGGCATCTAGCTCACAGAAAATAGTTTCACTGAGGTCAATCCTGTAGACCTGTTCCTGCGGTAGGCAATCCTGTAAACCTTTCTCCTGTGGTTACAGGCAGATCTCACTCTTGTTAAATTAGGACTGTCCATTTCTATGTTTCTAAGCAGAGGCTGGACTATAATATCCTCTCTCTAGCCTTTTCTTTATGGCTGTTCCTGCCAAAATACACAGCAAATTCATCCGCTGTCCAAAGGATGAGTATTTCCTCACATTTCTTGTGACCGATGTAGTTTCCGTGAGATCTGCTAATTTAATGGGGCACTCAAGCTGTCAAAACACCACTGCTGTCACTCAGGACACAGAAGAATGCATACATTGAGCTTTCTGATACGTGCAGGGCAACACAATATTTCCTTCCTGTTGTTGTTTTGCACACCCCTTTGCAGGCTAACCCCTAGTCGATTTACATATTGTATAATCCAGTTGCTTTTATTTACATGGAGTAAATTTTATTTCTGACTTTAAAAATTGTTTTCTTCTTGGCTTCATTTAATCTTCACCTTTCATGCATGAGATACCAATTTATCTGCTTGAGTTGACTTTTTGTCCCATAAAGGGGTAAATATTTGAACTCTTAGAGCATTGTAAGTTATGTGGCCCATAGAAAAGGGCATCTTTAATTGAGACACTGGAAAGTCCAAACTTGGCTACGAACCAGAACAATGACATGAACAATTTGTTCAACATATTCAACCACTGGCGAGTCTAGGAGTGATAAATACTGTTTGTTTCCAGGTCAGGGAGCTTCAGCCATTGTATTATGGATCTCAGGTTGTTATGGTTATTTGTTGTTTTCCCTTTCATTTTTCTGGAGAACTCAACCAAGTTCCTTTTCACCCACTCTCACAGTCAGTTTGTTCTTTGGCTCTTTATTTCAGGAGGCTTTGTCAGAGCAGGAAAATTTTCCTAAATTTAAATCCAGAGGAGAGAAGAAAACAAATTTAAACCTAAATCTGTGAGGAATTTTTACTAGGGCATTCATAAATCTACTCCAAGAAATTACAGTGTAGCACTCGCTTGTTGTGATTAAGAACAAGAGCTATGATCCTTCTCTACCAGTTATTTTCCAGGTTGCCAGAGAGAGGAATTTTTTCCCCTTCTCTTTTCCTAAAAGAATAAAATAGTCTGATCACTAAAAAATGCTGTAGTATATCAAACAAACTGATAGACTCAGCCCAGCTCTGAGTGCCCACATCATCAAAACCACCACAACGATTTGCCACGTGTCAATAATAAATAAAAATACCTAGCTCTTATATAGAGCTTTTCCTCAGTAGATCCCGACACACTTCACAAAAGGAGGTCAGTATCATTCTCCCCATTTGATTGATAGGAAAACTGAGGCACAGAGCCATGACGTGACTAGCCCTTGGCAGAAACAGAAATGGAACCCAGGCCTCCTGAGTCCAGTGCTCTACCCCTAGGCCATAATACAGTCATCACCACAGAGAGTCCAAGAACTGGCTGGGCCTGAAGACTGAACTCCCCTAACACCCCAGCAAGAGGATCTGTCCAGATCAGGATGGAGGCATGTACATTGCTTCTGCCCCAAAGAGGATCTGGTCCGTATTGAAATGCAGGCCTTCAGTCTCCAGGACTGCCAGGCTGGTACCTGTCATTAGTAGTAAGTACACACACACAATGTACAGAAATATAGAACCTGAGTGCAAATGTGTTGTATGGAATCCATTTTTATTATTTCTTATGTACAGGTTTGAAAACAGTTTTAAAATCTCTACAATATACACAAGCATTATGCTTTGCACACATGCTTTCTTTTGGGAGGGTAATTAAAGGGTTAATTATTTTCCCATCCCATTCACATGGGCAAGGGAATGCAGGCATGTGCAGGATCGGACCTTTTCCTGCAGCCCACTGAAAGCAAGACACAATTGCTAAGGTTCTAAGCAACCCCCAGCCTGGGCAGGTAAACTTCCTAGTGTAGGCAAAGCCAAAGATTTCCCAGTGTTGCTACCATGGGTGAAGCAGAACCAAAGGCAGCAGCCAAGGGAATGCTAGTGTAGATAAGGCTCTTGTGGCCGCAGTAATGACTCTGCTGCAGAAATGCTGCCACGGCTGAAGCTGAGCCTGTGGTAACAACAGTATAGACGAGGAATCAAGCCCAAAGCGTCATCTTACACGGTCAGAATTGCCAATCCTAAACATACAAAAATCAAGAGTTGGACCCCAAGATCATGAGATTGGGTTAAAAATCTTGAGATTTAAAATGCCCATGTTGGGTTCTTTTTATTTGCTTTCTGGATCCTGAGCTTGTAGGGTCTTGGGGGTTATATTTTCAGGATTTCCTCCGCTGCCAGGAGGGCTAGAAACTTACTTTAAAAAATATGAAGCTGAGATTCTCACATACATGACTCCAGGAGCTGGGGCTTTAAGGGAAAACACGAATCATTGCAAGACTTACTTGTGATACCATTGTAAGAGTTGGAGACCACTGCCAGAGCTCTAGCAGAATCATGCATTTCTCATGGAAAGTGCTAGTCAGTCTGTCCCCCACAGAACTCAAGCTCCTAGTATGTGCTGAAGTTATATATACAGCTGCCCTAGCTATATGCATAATGCCCTGCTTGGGAAGAAAAATAGCTGACTCGTCTTTAAGCTACTCAGTGCAGTAAGCAAGCCTTGAGGTGAGACTTGTACAAAAATCCTCTGTTCACACATGAAGGGCAAGCAGAAAGGCCATTCTTGCAATATGCTGCTTCAAACTTGCTCACTGATGCAATGAACTAAGCTGGAGTAGATGCCATTTACTTAGAAGTGACTGGGAACATTTAAAAATCGAAACATTGTTGCAACTGACATTCTAGGCAACACCTGTGCTTAATCTGGAGGCAGCCGTGTAAGCGAGCAGTCTGACAGATGATAGGACTGGATTTTTGATCTCTGACACTGTGGAGTCTTATTTCTGTGTTTAAATAAATATTAAATATTTTAATGGAAATCCAAAAAATATTCCAAATACACAGCACTATGAAAGAACAGCAGGTTGAAAAAAATCCCCAGTAGTTAATTCTGTATTCACACTCAGTTAGGTTATGCTAGATAATGACACATACTGAGAATATCAAGGTTTAAACTGAGCATCAGCCAGAGGAATACTTGTGGAATTGGCATTCCAGGATAAACATACAGGGTGTCAAATGAAGTGAGCTAAAAATCATAGGCTAGTAATGAAATGCTACCAGAACCTGAGCTAGTGTAATCATTTAGTTTATATCTGGAGATGTGAGGGGGCTTTATCCCACTCTATTGTTAAGGTTTCCCCAGAAGATATAACGCTAGACTGATGCAAGATAAAAGCTAGGGGCTAAGCAAGGAAATGAAGTTTTAATAAGAACTGCCTAGTAACTAGTTTCTATGTATGTCATTGCCCTCTACTGGATAGAATGACAAGTTACTCAACTGCGTGTCATAGGTAGAGCTGGGCCAGAAATGGTGTCTTCAGCCCCCAAAAATATTTGAGATTTCAGGAATTTCTCCCATCCTGAATCAGTTTCAAAAATCTCATGAACTGAAAAGTCCGAAAAATTTTCAGTTCAGATCAAAATATTTTCTTTTTAACCAAAAAAACCACGCCATAATTAGCTTATGTTTTGCAACAAAAAGTTGTTTCAAACCAGAAAACCAATCTTTTTTTATTTTGAAAACATCAAAATGGGGCATTTCCGCAATTTGAAACCTTTTTTCAGACTTCAAAGAAACCACCCCTTTCCCCCGAGAAGCTTCCGTTTCGACAAATCGGCATTTTTCTTTATTATTTTGTCAAAAAATTCCCAATCTACTCAAGTCATAGGCTAACCACTAAAGCAGCAGGTCCCAGGTTGTGAATCGCAAGCGCTTGGAGGTCTGAAGAAAAGACAAATAAAACAACCCATGGGAAATAAGGAGCAGCAAGCACAGCCACACAACGAGGAAGAGAAAGCAGAAGTTTCTCAAAGGGAAGGCCTTTGAGCCACAAACTTGACTGTGGTTATTTTTCTCCTGCTGATAATAGCCTGCCTTAATTGATTAGTCTCATTAGAGTTGGTATGGCAACCCCCATTTTTTCATGTTCTCTGTATATCTATATATATATATATCTTCCTATTGTATTTTCCCCTGCATGCATCTGATGAAGTGGGCTTTAGCCCATGAAAGCTTATGCTCAAATAAATTTGTGAGTCTCTAAGGTGCCAAAAGTCCTCCTCGTTCTTTTTACTGATACCGACTAACTTTTTGCTGATACCGACTAACTTGACTGGCACTCCCTTAGCAGAGGAAAGGGGCTAGGAATGAGGCATCTGGACACTGGAGCAGGACACCAAGCATCTGGGGAGCATGTGCTGGGAAGAGGAAAAGAAAGGGACCAAGTGACAGAGAAGCCCAGGCAGGGTTGTGGAGAAAGAGAGAGAGGGAAACAGGTGGATGGTGGAGATGGAATGGAGAACAAAAGGCTCAAGGATGCTGTGATTGCGACTGGGAGGGGTTGGCTGGGCTCCAGCATCAGAGATGGGAGGAGAAGTGTCCACTGGCCAGAGTCTTTCATCACGTGGACCACAGCTCCTCTGAGACAGTGTGAGAATGGTTAAGTTAAAGAAAATTCTCCCTCAGCTCCAGTGGCAGGATGCTGTGCTTTCAGAGCTTCGCGCCCCCCTCTTGCTATGCCATTACAAGTGGCCATCCTGAGCAGAAGAGGGATGGGGGTGGAGTCCTGGATGGTCAATGATTAGTTGCACCATATTAAAATCAATTGAGGTGTTTTACTTCAGTTTCCTTCTGTTATTAAGTGGATCACAGAAAAGTGTCTGGGCAGATTATCAGTTGGTTGATTTACTGATAACTCAGCAGCAAGTAACAAGTTAAAGAGATGGGCAGTGGCTCCCACTCTATGGATTTAAACAGTTTCCTCACAAAGTGAATAGTCTGGTTTGTAGAAGCTGATCCTAATGTGTTAGCCCTTAAAGAAACACAGCTACGTAATTTGCTTGGCTTTAAAAAAATAGATCTCAGGAATTTTCCAGGTTAAATGACATGCAAACACACATTCATGATTTTGGATAAGGAATGGAGTCAGGGAAACTTACTGTTTGAAGTTCATTGCAAACCAAGTGTAAATGCAACACAGAGATATCAAAAAAAATCTAGCTGAACTTTTGCCTTTGCAGTTAAAATGAACAACACAGAGAGCTATGAAATATACTTCTAGGCCGTTAGCAGAGACTTGTGTGTTTTGCTAATGTTGCAGTGGCCGATTCTCTCAGCCTTTAATGCAATGATGGGGTAACTTATTGTGGCTGAGTTTGATTGGACAGAATGCAAATGGACTGATATTAGCAAGCAGTTTGACAAATAACATTTCATGCGTGTAACTGCTCCTCAAAGAAACGAAACATAAAAGTAACAGATAGTTTGCAATTGGCCTAGAGATGCAGGCCAGAAGATATTGCTAGTTCCACAGCATTGCTGGATTTTCTTAGCAGCTTCTCTGCTGCATATTAGGCTTGAAGGACATCCACCAACTCATCTCCCCCAAAATTAGTCTGCTTCATTCATTCATAACATTTGACACTAATCCCTTTCTTAGATGCATGGGGCCTGGTGGAGCTAATCTCAGAGACCGACAGTGCCCCTGGAATTATTTTGTTTGGAAATTCAATCAAGTTCATAGCCAGTGTTTCATACCGTACAAGTATGTCAAGAGAAAGGATTAGCATGGGTAATCACAGCCTTAATTATAGAATTTAAATTGCAACGTGACGTCTGGGCTCATTATACTCATCATAAACAGCCCTCCCATCATCACTCACCAAGGGCCAGTGTACAAATAGAACAAGAGACTAACAGCTGGTTATTAAAGGGAGAGCTGTGTGGCAAACAGCTTCGACCCCCTACACCTTTAGGGAAAGTTGGCTTGAGGCAGAAGAGTTCACCTGGCCTATAAATCACATCATCAATCAGACACAGTTGCTGGAGATCTAGATAAAATCTATGGGCCAGATCCTCAGCTGGTATAAATCAGTGCATGTCTATTGAAGTCAATGGAGAGTTGCCAGTTTACATCAATCAAGGATTTGGCCCTATTTCTCCATTCCTCTAAGGGAAATGAATGTTCTGGCTGAAAGGACCTGTTCTGAAGAAATTTGGCTATAAGGCGCTGTTTTCGGGGAAGGGTTAATATATATATACACAAAGTGGAATCCTTGGTCTGAGTATCTCTCCCATTAGTGAAAATAGATTGCATGGGCTAGTCTAATACCTGGGGAAAACAGCTTCCTGGCCTCCTTGTTCCCCCTTGACATCTACTTTTAGATCAGCGTTACCATGGTCAGAGTGTGGTAAGTACCTGCTTTGGGTAAAGGATGGGATAGTACAGCTAATCATCATTAAAAAGAATGAGGAGAGACTAACAAGTCTTTAAGGTGCCACAAGTACTCCTCGTTCTTCTTGCTAACACGGCTACCACTCTGAAACTAATCATCAGTGTTGGACAGTATCCCTTCTACTGGGGATTGCTAAATTGCAAGAAGAACACTGAGCTGATTACATGGTGTGACAGGTAAATAGATCTGAGACCCAAAGGGCATCCCCAGCTTCTGTATAACTCCCCTGTCCATAAAACCCAAATACTGCTGCACATCTTGATCTTGCAAAGGAAACTTTATTTGCTTCCATGTTCTCTCTCGCCGCCTTCCTCACCCCACCGCTGTGTTTAACCACATCAGGTCCCTCTGAAATGAAATGGTCTGTTAGTGGAAATCAAGGGGGAGCAATTCTTGGCCCTGTCACTTTTCACTAAGTCTGGGGATGATTTGCCATCGCTCCAAACATGTGTAGACAAGCCATTAGTGTGTGTCATACACACACACACACACACACAGCAAAGAACTTTTATAATCTTTTTGAATCTTATAAAAAGCATACTATAAATAGAAGCTCTTTAAATTGTGACCTATAGCCTGTACCGTGTGTTTAATATGAATCTGCTGGGTGTATGTCATCACTCAAAAGACTCTTCTAGCTTGTTAACCGAGAAAACATTTGGAAAAATTATTACTTCTTCCAGGAACAGCCTGACGTGACCTGATTTCCAGAACTGCATTGAGATCACATCTGCATATGCTCAACTGTTTATTTAACCAACTTTGCTAATTAATTATTTCCTGCCCCTCACACACACAGTTCTGTTGTCAGATGCACACTCAGCTCGGGTGGTTAAATCACAGGTTTGTTGGATTTTGGTTTTACATTTTACAGCACTATTATTTAATTTGCTTGCAATTCTAGCCTGTGGCCCAAGCTATGCTGCCTTCATGGAGACAGGCCATAGGGTTTGGAGCAAATTCAAATCTTGCCAGAGGGGAAGATGGAATTCTTGGTTACACCCGGAGAGAGCAGGTCACTCTCCTGTGATGTGAGAAGAGAAGGATTTAAAGAGACCCTCAGACAGAGGTGACAGTTCTCGAGGTGCCTGTGAGAGTTACCTTATTACCTCCTGCCTCCAGCATGAGGGAGTCTTGTTTGGGCCCAGCTGGTCATCAGCTGTCTTACACCACCAGCCTTTCAGCCACTCAAGCACTGTCCTGTGAGCAATGCCAGCCCTGTCTTCACGTTCCAGGCTAACAACCCAGCCCCCCGAGTCCCTTTGACTCATTTCCCTGGGATATCCAGCCCCTGACACTCCCAGAAATTCCAGATCCTCTGCACACAAAGGTGCACTGCTCCCAAGTTTACCAGTTTAACCTTAAATCACCACTCCTGTAAGCCACACGGCACTTGTGACACTTATAACAAGGTTTATTTAAGAAAGAATAAAGATGCAACTAGAACCAAGGGTGGCAGAAGCAAATGGTTACAATACAAAACAAAATCACAAAGCGTGAACCTGAGTCGACCCTTATCAATAGTTACCTTTTCCACCTAATAAAGCAGATTTCCCCCAGCCCCAACCCAAAGTTCAGTTGTTGCAGAGCTGGCTGGTTTCCTCAAGAACGCCCACTCCACAAGGGGTTTCCTCAGTGTGATGGGCTACAAAGTGCTTCTCCCTCCTCTGCATTATACTGAAAATAGCTTTTTGTTTCTATTCACAGCCAGGGTGAACCCCTGTCTTCTTGTAAAGTTTCTTTTCTGCCTTTAAATGGTTTCCTATTCAAAGTCTGGAAAGCGTGCAAGGCTAAACAACTGAGTCAAAGAGGACACGTCAGAATTCCCCATTGCCCAAATGGGCCATTATGAGACACATTATCTCCTGGTGGCTAATTTCTACATAAAGTCCACAAAGTGTATTTTCACCATAAACACATCATTAGCTATACATACATCTTGCTATGATTATGAATCTTGACAAGTTATGAGCTTTCTGTAGATCAATACCCTGCAAGACATGCATTTTCTGTAGGGAGTTTGTCAGTTCTGAGGTGAGAGAGAGATGTTTGCAAAGAACTGGGGACCCTTTGCCAAGGGGACTCTGCCACAGTGTTTCCTTTCATCAGAAGGCAACAATCCTGGTTAACTTATTTAATGGTTTTTACACGAGAATGGTGAGCATTTTAATTTTTCCCTGGGTGGGAAACTGGCCATGCTGCAGCTGCAGGGTCACAGTCACATGCTGGGGAGGTATTTTAAAGATGTGCTATAACATTTGGGTAGAACTGAGCATAATTCAGAACGCAGAGAGCAAGTTCCACCCCCCCCCCTTTTTGCAGCATGTCTGCAAGCAAAGTGCCAGTTTCTTTAATGCATTCAAAGGAGCTGGGACAGACATCTTCACGAATCCCATTCACAGTACAGCTTGCCATTTGATACTCCAAAAGTGCCGCTCCAGCTGTACTGATCTGTGAGCGGTCATGTAAGTCACATGTACTGTTTCTGTTCTGGGATTGGGATGGGCCTGACCTTTATGAGATTTCTGGATGTCGGGGAACCACAAGTCTCACACCCTGGTCTACAGGGCTTTTGAGAGCTGAGCAGTCATAACCTGCCACCCAGTGACCTGCTAACAGCTGCTAGAATAGCAGCTGAACTGCGACAGAGGACTCCGGTTGTGGTGTCTGATTGCTGGAACCCTGGGAGCCCTGACTGGTCCCCAGCCTCTATTTAACCCAAGCACGAGAACAGGAAGATGTTCGTGCAACTGGACTCCCCTGGTGTAGGCTGCTTCCTTGTGATACCTGCTCCTACTGCTGCTCTCCTGGTAACCCTGTCTGCCTCCTGACACCTGACTCCTGGTTTGCCCTCTGGCCTGTCTTGGATTTGGACCTCCTTGTATTGGACCATGCCTGACTCCTGCTCTGACCACTAGGTCAGACAGCCCACGTCCCGGTCATGACACAGCTCATGAAAAGGATATTTAACAGTCCAAGAAAGCATGCTCTCCATGAGTCTTCAAGCCTAGAGGGGCACTGCTCCCTCTAGCACAGAGCTCTCCATACTGTGCGAGCTGCGCTCATTTCAGCCTGGTACATCCCAAACAAGCCTGATATTGCAATTTGTCATGACTTCTTGTGCAGGCCGTTACCCCACTGAGTGCTGATCTCCTGCATCCCGCTGCTACAGGATACTCGTCTAGAGCAGAGCACTAAGAGAATGAAAAGAGTGGAGGGAGAAGATTTCCACAGACCAAGTGACTGGTCATGGCCATGACTGTGGTGCCCATTGTCCCACTCCGACATGATCCCATCTGATCAGTTATAGCGGAGTGCACAGTTGCTATTAGTAGGAGTTTTGCAGTGTACAGGATACATTTAAATGGTCTAGTTCTTATCTCAGAATGGTTTTGTACTAGTTTAACCCCAGTTCACTGCAGTTGCTCTCAATTTGCACCCAGAGATAAGAAATCATATCCAATGCCCCCTCCTGAAACAAGCAACAGGCGCGTCATCTAACCAGGTGTGATCTCTCCATGGTGCTGAAAAATCTGAGCCAATTTTAATCCCTCCCTATGTGCTGATGGTTCACCCAGCTGTAAAGATAATCTGATGGCTACATCTACTGAAGCCATCATGGTGGACTGTGCTTCTTCCAAAATCCATCAATGCCTGGGTAGAAGACAGACTCCAGGGACCACCCAAGGAAAAATGAGTGTGTCATTTCCTATGCCATGTGCTCGAAGGAAAAATATTCAATCCCATCTCTTCCCAGTGCTATATGCTGGGCAAATCACAAGTCACAGAGGGAGCCTTCATGCCAAAAATGGTAAGGCATCAGCAATGGGGGGAAATGGATCTTATTTTCAGTGTAGTTCTAATGGAAGCTGTATAACAAATCTACTCACCCCAGCACTGGAAGGGACAGAAATAAGCCAGACGGGATAAGTACACGTTTGTCAGCCTCCAAGACCTGACCTATCCCAGTAATGTATTTCAGTCTAACTGAACTCGGGTCCCCTTTTTGGCATGCAATGTTTTCTAGAGCTCCTTCAAAAATTCATTACAATGATGATTAGTAGCCCCCAAAATTTATCTGAACCGAAACACTGTCCTAACCAGGGGCTTTGGCCATCTGGAAGATGCAACAATC
This sequence comes from Lepidochelys olivacea, assembly GCF_965140295.1. NCBI lineage: Eukaryota > Metazoa > Chordata > Testudines > Cheloniidae > Lepidochelys > Lepidochelys olivacea. The sequence goes on along the minus strand of NC_140425.1, from coordinate 30,154,062 downwards.
TGACTTAGCCACATCGTCAGCACAATTAGCAGAGCATGGCCATGTTCCACAAACCGGCGTTTGAGGCCAGCTGCACTTGCCAGTACTTGTCAATCTACCTAAAATAACGGTGATTACTTCTAAATGATCTAGTATAGATCACCCTGTTTAAATTATAGAGGGTAGTGAACTCATCTTCTGGGACAGTTTGGTTGTGCCTTGCAAATTACTACATTAATTTTCTTCATAAACCCTAACCAATTTACATATATGTTCACAGGTTTTGGGTTTAATTGCTGCAGAAGAAAGTATCAATAGCTTTTAAAATGGCATTCTAGAAACCCAGCACAAGTGAAGCCAATAGAAAGACACACACATATTATTTCCCACAGCGTATAAGTAGAAGGCTAAAAAGGGAATTTTAAGAACAAGTCGCCAAAGTTAAAAACAGCCAACAAGAAATCATTTAAGACTACCAGCAGCAGGAACCCTGCAAAAGGAATTCACGGCTCTGTCAACCCCAAATTTGATCTTTGTGTGTGTTTTAGAACTTGACAATGCTGCAGTCAGCAATTCTGTAGGTTTAGCCATTGCCAGCTAAAAAAAACGAACACTGCATAGCTAAAAAAAAGTTAGGCCTTTGTAAGGCCAGGGGAAACAGCTGCATACTTGCAGTTTTCCAATTAAAACAAAACAAAAAAGCATGAAAAATACGAAAACAACAACCTTGATTTTAAGTGCCCTGAACATATTATTGTTATAACTAAAAATTTGAAGTGTTTTAAAATAAGTTATTAAATTTAAAAAGATTGGTAACCCATTCAAGGTTACTATGCTAACCCACTAGAAGTCACTATAGGTTAGGTGCTTTGTTAAAGTTAGCTATAAAAAATTAGATAAAAGTAAATACCTCAAAGCAGTCCGAGGTTCTTCAGGCAAAAAGCTGGCACCTAAACTCACCATCAGCTGGCCAAAAAGAGGGCTCCTGAAAGCCCAGCTGGTAATCACTCAAGACCATTTCAAACTGTGGATAAAATGTCCTAAAACTATTGTGTATGTACTTAAAATCTAATGGATAGTTTTAAATAAAAGCACATAAGAACAGCCATACCGGGTAGCACAAAGGTCCATCTAGCCCAGTAGCCTGTCTTCCCACAGTAGCCAATGCCAGGTGCCCCAGAGGGAATTAACAGAACAGGGAATCATCAAGTGATCCATCCCGTCACCCATTCCCAGCTGCCGGCAAACAGAGGCTAAGGACACCATCCCTGCCCATCCTGGCTAATAGCCATTGATGGACCTACCCTCCATGAATTTATCTAGTTCTTCTTTGAACTAGCATGCTTGCTTGTATCAATCATTCTTAAATGAATAAGCTGTGCCCCCTGTTCATTTATTCCTGACACTGCCTAAAAAAACCCGAACAGTTAAGTTACCACTGCTTTGGCTTCTAAAAAACCCCAAGTAACAGATTTGGCAAGCCAGTTGCTAGGAGTGATGGAGAGGAAGGAACGATTGATACAAACTGTTTGTCTGGCATAGAGGAGGGGGACGTGGAGCAGGGTCATAAACCTGTAATTTTCCATGTTGTAGTCCTGAATTGATTTATGGATACATTCCATTACTGATTCAGGGCTCCAGCTAATAAGCCTGGTCAAGTGAGAAAATATGACAGAAGGAAAGGGAACATCTGGAAAGTTAGAGACAGTGTTGGAAAACAGCTTGATTGATTTTGTAAAGGAACATGGTAAATGATTTTTGTAAGCTTGGAGACTTTATCGACCCCAGAGCGTTCCTACAGCTCTAAGCAATGGGACACGTGGGTTAGTGTAGGAATGTGGATAGCAGCAATGGTTTTAGCTGAGTTGCCAAAGGGGTCCCAGGATGAGACCCAGGCAGGTCACAGGGAATATAGGAGACAAAGTTGTGCTTTCAGAGACATGTTGGAAGAGCAAAAGGGAATTGTGGCTGTGCTCAGAAGTCGTAGCCTAGGAAGGCGGGGGGGGGGGGGTCAGAGGAGGATCTTGACTCATATTCTTCTCATTATGCGTATAAGAGGGATGATCCCCATGACCATCCTTTTGCCTTGGGCACTTCCAGGATAAAAGATCCATTTTTCCTCCAGAGCGTAAAGGGGGCAGTCAAAGAAGATAAGGACATTGTAGAGGAGCTAAATGATTTATTTGCATCAGTCTTCACCATAGAGATTGTAGGGGAGATACCTACTTTTTCTAGATCCTCAAGACGAGGCATCATCAGACATTGAGGTGCACAAAGTAGTAGAGGTGGAACAAACTGATAAATGAAAGAGCCACACGGGTGTGAGACTGGATGTACAGCCAAATGTTCCGAAGGATCTTAAGAAATGGCTGTTCTGCTCACAAAAACTACTACAAACTGATATTAGCTAGGGAAGAGCTTCCTCTCTTGGCAAGTTATTCCAGAATTGTCCAGTGGTGGGGTTCTTACCCCTCTCTCTGATGTAGCTGGTGTTGGTCACTGACATGTAGAATCCTGGAGGAGACAGATCATTGGTCCCATTCAATGCAGCAATTCTCAGGTTCCTAGCTAATATAGTCCATACCTCCTCTTCCATCTGTTTCTCAAACACTGGTGTCCTGAACAGTTTGTCCTTTATTTTATTAGCCACCTTAGATTTTAAATCTATTCTCTGCTTCATGGATTCCCGACTTGCTATAACAATGAAGCATTTTTCGTTCTGTCTCAGTCAGTGGGCCAGGTTCTGAGCTCAGCAACACCAATGTAGATCCAGAGTAATGCCATTTTAACCGGCGGAGTTATTCCAGATTTACACCAGAATAAATGAGACCAGATTCTGGTTCATCATGTTTAGCTACACGACTTTAAGAATGTATTTGAAATTCATTGAAACACTACCACTCAAAGGACTGAAGACAAAAGACTTGTCTAAAAAGTCTAAAAGCAAAGGGCCATATGTTTCCATCTGCTCTGCAGTGCCCAGGGAATCAGCCTGTAGTAAATTAAGACATACTGACATAGCACTCCCTCCCAGACCTACCTTAAAAATGCTCCAATTCTGTCCTATTGGACTATACAGTGCATAATTGTGTCAAGATGTCAGCAGCACATCTGAAAGAAGGGCTTACTGGGACCCCAGGTGAGGAAAAGCATCTAAATGAAGAACTAGAGTAGGTAGCTAGATTTTCCCCATGGGTCTTCACAGGCCTGCAGAACATAGGCAAGAGTTTCTCCCAGAAACCTTGTTAACAGTTTAACTTCTACCAGTAAATGGCTATAAGATACCTTCAGTTTTTAAAGCGGAACTCCCCAGTGAAATCAACAGCACAAGATGGGTCCAAAGTGATATCTAGGGTTGGTAAATCAGATCGGTGAAATTTACATTTGCCAAAATACTTACCTAGTTTGAGCAGAGTTTTGTATTTGGCCACATCCCATGTTTCAAGCTCAGTGCGCTAGCTACAAAGCAGGGGCTGGTCGATATGGAGAGTTAGTGTGCAGGGTACTGCAATGTAAGTCTACAGTGCCCTAGCCTGCCATGCACTAACTGGCCATGCTGAGCCTACCGTCATGCACTACATGTTCCATAGTGCCCAGAACTTTAATGTGCGGTAGCACAAAGCATGTGGCTGGTCAGCGTATGGCAAGCTGGAGCACACTAGATTCACATGCCAGTTTCCTGCGTGCTGAGCATCCGAAAAGGCAAGCCTTAAGAAGTATCCTCTGTGCGGGGCAACATGTTTCCTGACAGATTCCATCACCACTCATTCATCTCCAGGGCAGCTTAATTCTGTTCAGAGAGTTGCTCATCAAGAAAGTTGATGCTCATACCTTGGGTGTATCCAGCATTTTAGCAACATTGAACATCAGTGCAAGAACAGCTACATCTACCCATTCACCAAGATAAGATAAATCTCTCTTTTGAGTCCATCCCACCATAAACACATTTAAATAACATCTTAACATAAACAGATCTCAGGTCTTGCTTTTCAGACCGAATAGGTTAACACGTGCTATTTGCTAATTGAAGACAAATCTTTATCAAGCTCTGTGCCTGTATTAAATTCCTCCTTCCATTACACCCTTCTTGAGAAAACAATCAGATGCATTAACCAGCTAAGAGGCTCCTTTGATCACCATGAGAGCTGGGTCAGCTTTAGGATTAAGGACTGGAAGAGTATCTAAAAAGGAAACTTGTCTCAGAAATATAGTCATTATTAGAATGGGGATATTTCCCTGAGGAAACTATGGCTTCCCCCATTATAAGCAGCTATTGGAGTTCATCACTCCACTGCATATTTTGCTATGAGAAATATCTCAGGACCAGATTATTATTATTAATTGTATTGTGGTAGAACCTAGGAGGCCCAGTCACAGACCTGAACTCCATCGTGCAAGGCGCTGCACAAACACAGAACAAAAAGACAGTCCTTCAACCTCAGTAATGTAATGGTTTGGGGAATTCAACGGAAAAGCTCAGTTGAGGTGAGAAAAATTGCTCTGTAAATATGGCAGCTTCTCACTAAAGAGATCTGCTCCTGGTGCGTATCCAGAGTCGTGTTTGCCAAACTCAGTGACAAATGAATTTCCAGCTACGTTTTACCCATTAGCCCCGCAAGAGCTAACACAGCCCTGAGAGAGGGAGCTGGAATCTGTATTGATTTGTGCAGCATCAATTCATTTCTAAGGGCTTAACCCAATTCTCCCTTCAGCTTCCCCTGGTGCAACACACTGAATATGGTAGGGTTGCTCATGCATAACAGATGGAAGAATTTGAAGGCAATTGGGCTGCACAGACATAATACTCTTGATAAAGAATCATTTCAAAAAAACAATCATTTATGGTATAACTTACTGATACCATCAGCTGCTGTGCGATGTACATATTGCATCTCATTGGATCAAAACCGATTTTGGAGGGGAAAAAAAACACCCTTAGGTGTTACTTTTGAAAAATAAATCCTGGAATAGTAAAGTGTCTTTTCATGGCCTTTTCTCTGCACTCTTCCTCTTTTTGCTAATCTTTTCAGCTACTTCACTGCAATAACAGCTTTTCCCCTTTCCAGCTTCCTTGCAACGAGCCACTGGTTCACCAAACTGCTAATATTTGACACGTTGATCAATTAAAAAAAATATTCCTAGTGAATCACTGTTCTGTCCAATTTAAATAGTCAAGGAGGTTGGATATTTTTTCTTCCCAATTCCAACTGACTCCAATTTTCAGGACAAATAACTTAACCTCCTAAAACAAGAGAGAAAGGAGTAGCAAAAACACAGACTGAACAGTTTTACACGGACAGCTCAGTGTAGGCTGTCATTCATCTTGCCTCCAAGTACATATCGATAAACTGCTCCCACAAATAGGCTTCGCATAGCAGACGTCCATATTTCTTGCCCTGTCAACTTGAAGGCAAGCAATAATTTTTGCTTGATTGTTAATGGCAGATAAAGGAGGTTCTCTGCAATGTAATACATCACAGGGGATTGTTTTTCCTTTCATCACATTGCATGGCTATCATTACAAGCCCACACAATTCAGAGATGTCAGACACAATTCAAGGATGTCAGTCGATGATGCTTTGTCACAAAAGGCAAGAGGCTCGTTCTATTCAGAGTGTGCCACATTGAGCAGGCTATTTCACTCCAAGTATTCCCTCCCAGGAGCGTTATTGTTATGTAGGCACCTCTAGAAGTGCCTACAATATGGTAGGTGTTCTCCAGACAGAAGATGGTCTGCACCACTCAGCTCACAACCTAAGGACTGACACACAAAGGGGAGAGGAGAGGGGCACATGGGCAAGAGTTGGCCACATCTTAGTAAAATAAGGTTTGCTGCAGCTAGATTTCCTGTAGCCATCATGGTCTTCGAGGAGGACCTCGCTATGGAGAGGGGCCCTGGGGGCTTTGCACACCTAGGGTGTAGCGAAGGAAAAGACATTTATGTGAGAAGCTGCTAAAATGGGCATATCAGTCTGGGGACACTGACGGAGTAGAAGAGGTGGTGAAGGGGACAGAGCAAAAGTAGTGGGCTCTCTCTCTGAGGAATGCCTCCTATGCTAGTAATGACACAGATTTGGAGACCTACCATGGCCAAGGAGCTGATGTGCAGCCAGCCTCTCGTTCCACAGACACGTGGAACAAGTGTCACCAGGACTGCAGCCTGCATGTCACATTTTCAAGTGTTCTCCCAGGCCACAGCCCCTGTGTGCGCATCACATCCCAAGGGATGGAAGCTCTGTCTTGCATGGGAGTAGGAAGCAGCTACAGTCCAGCCTTGAAGGAGTGAAGCACTGGATGATCTTAGGAACCCCAGGAGAGAACAGTTTTGATGGGCTATATGGGGGAGTGTCAGGTAGCCACCCACCCCTTATCCTGGCTATATCATATCCTTCCTATGGAGAGAGGGCAAGATGAGGTGCTAGACACTAGAAGGAAAATGACCAGTGTGGGGTGGGGACTTACCTGCACAGAAAGATGTATGTGGTGTCTTGGCAAAGAGGTGAGCTTCGCAGCTCCTGGTGAAGCCATCCGGGGTTGAGAGACTCAGCCCCTTGCAGGTTGGGCTGAGGATAAAGAAAACCAGCCTTCTCCATGCTGCCAATTTCTTCATTTTCTCGGAATCCTTCCAAATTCCAGTGTTCCGGGACCATCGTCTCTGCCTCATGCATTTGCTGCCGGAGGCTCTTGCTGTCGGGGGCTGGGGGGACAGGAAGGGGGAATGGTACAAATGGCACTTTCTGAAAAAAGACTGTTTCGAACAGATAAAGAGCTGTCCATCCCATTCCTTCCAGCATTGACGCAGGTCCCCACCACAACGATACAAAAGAAGCCCAGCATTAGAGCCAGCCAACAGGCGCACGGGGGGTGGGGGTGAGTAGGGGCGTGTGGAGGAGGAAATAAAAACAAAGGGCTGAATGCAGCATCTGCCACCCCACACCTTCTTCTGGCAAATACGATCCCAGGTCCCAGCTGTTCGTTAGCTAGGCCTCCTTTCACAGCCCACGTCAGGCCGCCCTCAGAAAGGACTGGTTCATTCATCTCTCGCAGCTCTCCCGCTGGCCTGCTGCCAGGCATCCCAGGCCTGGCCTAGCCAGTTCTCTGTCATCCATTACCAAGCTGTGCATGATTCGCCTTTTCTACCACCTCCAGGTGGGAGCGTTCCTCATGCAAGGGCCTTCAAGGCACTTTCTTAGTTTCCTCTTGGGGTCACTCTCAGGTGCTGGTCTCTGGTGAAGTTTACAGGTGAATGCTTAGCGTCCGTTGCTAAGCAGTCGGGTTCCCAGCTCCTTCATTGTGAGTCTGATGGAGTCTGCAGTGCAATTTACAAGTAGGGACTCTGCCCCCATCTCTTCCTTCCTCGGATTTGCTCTTAGCACATGGCTTCCAGTCTTCCTAATGAGCTAGTAATGAGAAGTCAATCATTTATGCAAATCAGAAGCAAATATTGATTTATTTCAGGCTACAGCAATCCATCACCCCAGTTTAAATTGGTGACGGGCCTGAGCCAGGACAGAGCCCAGCCCACCCCTGAATTTTCAGGGTATTCATGTCTCCAGTCCTCATATTCAGGCCCCGCCATTCTTGCCTAGATGCTTCCCATCCGACACACAATTTGTCCCTTTTTCCCCCTGTTGGAAAAAAGCTCCAGCAATCACCACCGCCACATTGACAGTCCCATGTGTTCAAGCTCAGGCAAGCTGCATGGAGCCCATTTGTGCATGCCTAAGCGGGTACGCTTGGGTGCAAAGGAAGCAATCTTGCTATGCAAGTGCCCCCTCAATCTCTTAAGAGCACCTTAAAAGTGGCATTGGGCCACGGCAGCAGGGCTGACAGCTAGGGCTAGTCACCCAAGTACGTACCCAGGGGACTGGGCAACTTTGTCCTCTGACCACTAGCCTGAGTGGCCACCTGTGCCAGCATAACCACAGTGCAATTTTGAGTGCACTGGCTAGTGCAAGCCTGTCTCCCCCCACTGGAAAGTGCCTTTCTCAGTGGACATATCCATCGGGTCTCCCTTCTACTTGGTTTGACCTTCTGATATTCCGTGAGGGGAGAAGGTTTAATTCCTGATGCTGGACAAAGGCAGGCTGATGCTTTAAAGTCATCCCAATGTCTTCTCATTATGACTTGCAAGCAGCCCAAGTGAGTGGGGACAGGAAATTCATGACCACCACGTTCCCCTCAAGCTTCTTTGACATCCACAGGACAGCATAAATCCCAGCAAAACAGAGGCTGAGCCAACAGATCTGGGCCAAGTCTCAATGTCTGTCCTCTAAACTTTTCCAGAAACAAACAGAACTTAGTTGATATTCAGGTGAAGCAAAGACAGCGGAGGCGGCCAACTCTTCTCCCCAGGGCAATGCAATCAGTCCCTCTGCCCTCCCCATTCGGAAATGTTAATTATACTTACAACTAGTCAGCACCTCCTGGTTCACTATAGCCACCATCCTCTGGCATTAGCTCATAGGAAACACTCAGGACCAGATCCTCAACCAGTGTAAACTGGCATAGCTCTGTTGATTTTCTCTGCAGCTACCGCAATTGACACCAGCTAATGATCTAGCCCCCAGAGGAGGTCTATTTCATGTAGGTCAGTATAGCCCAGTGCAGACGGAATGCACTTGAAACACTTGTGCACCAACAACAGGACCTCATTGTGATGAGCTCAGCTAATATCATGTTGATATCAGTTTTGTTGTACTTCACCGCCTGAGTTTCTTCAGACCCTTAGCCATTGAGGAGACTGAAGACATGACTTTTCTTCATATTTTAAGTGTTCGTACTTCCAAGCAACCCATTTTCAAGACTATCCGAGTCCCTATGCTTCACAGAAAAAGGAATCAGAAATAGAGAGGGCCCTATGCCATCACCAAAAGAAAAACAATGACACACAGGTGTGATATTTCAGAGTAACAAAGCCATAAAAAGCAGTTAAACAGCAGTTGCAGAAACAGTGTACTTTCATCATCAATTGCTGGGCTTTTTTTCTCTAAAATTACCCACTAACTGTTTTCTGATTGCATCACTTTCAGCGCTGACCATAATCCAAAGCATAAAACACTTGTTACGTGTAGATTTGTTTGCAAAAGCATGTATGGCTGTGTTTGTCATCAACTTCCCTGCCCCCCACCCCCACACACACACCCCTCTGCCAAAGAAGACCAGAGACGGCTCTAAGTCTTTCCATTCTGTACTGATCTATCAGATAGGAAATGGAAGCACATGGCTCCCAACTGATCCTTTATCTTGTAGTCCATTTTGTAGATGAGAGATCGCTCCATCTTTACCAGTTGGTCAAAAATATACATATATATTTACATGGAGATCTTTATGACTTTTTCCGCCTCACCAATTTGCATACCCTGATCTTTTAGACAAGTCACAGAAGTCTAAGCTAAACAAACCAAACTTCAGTCAGGGTCAACTTTCTACCACTAAAGCCATTTTTGTTTCCTCTCAAACAAAAGGAAAGCACTTGGATTTCACATGGGGGCAATCTTCATTGAAGTCTGCATTCCTTCAGTGAAGAGCCGAATTGTCCTGAGGATTTCAGAGCTGCTGGACACCAGCAGAGGATGTGCTAAGCAAAAGATGAAAGAAAAAAGCAAAAGCTTGAAAAGGACAGCAAGAGAGCTAATTTTATATTTTATTTTAGGTTGGAGCAAAAGTTAATTCTCCCACGTCTCTTCATCCCCCTGTAAGAACGACTGCACCAAAACAAATATTGCAAGCCGTTATGTAACTGGCGGAAATGATGCTTCATTTCTGGCATAAGCCCTTTGTCATCCATTTAAGGTTTTCACGTAAGCTCTCTCAGTGAGACACGGTGGCCAATATTCTTTCACCTAACTATATAATCCCTACCCTGAGGGGAACAGAGTCCACCATCATGGAAGGAGCAACAGTATCTTAAGTATAGCGCATGAGAAGGTCATGGCATTATTTCCAATACTGAATACTAACTGAAATCAGTGGGCAGAAGCCAGGTTTAAATACCACAGTGACAAACCCAGCTCAGTAGAAATGAAATCAGACCCACAGTTCTTAGGTCATGCTGCTGGGAATTGTAAGATACCACTGCCAGGGTTGCAAAGAAACATTGGCCTACTTAGACAATACTTATTTTTCCCATCACCAGATCTTTACCTCCTGGAGTTTGTCCTGTTGTATACTTGCCAGTTCATAACATACATGGTGTTGTAGCCATGTCAGTCGCAGGATGTTAGAGAGATGTGGTGGGTGAGATAACATCTTTCATTGGATCAACTTCTGTTGGAGAGAGACACACTTCCAGAGAGCTCTTCTTCAGGAATTCTCTCCTTTGACCCAGAGCTCAGGGCCAAGTACTGTAGTGTCTGTGCAAACAAAGCTCCTGCCCACACAGAAAGATTTGGCCCTAACTGTGAGAAGCCACAGTGCTAGAACCTGGATCAGCATGTCCCTGAGTGACTGCCACCTTGGCACCCCCACAGCAGTGTCCAATGAGCGGTGAGCGGCCAGGCACCACTGGATGTCCTGCCCACAGAGGCCCTGAGGCCTTAAATAGCATGCCTGGGCCAAACAGTAGGAGGCTGTCTATGCAACAAGATAGGTCCCCAACCTGCTGCAGAGACGGACCCTACCTTTTCCTGCGTCCCAGCCTGGTTCCTACCTCAGACCCATCTCTGTTCCTGCCTTCCCTGGCTCCAGGTAACCCAGTTCTGACTCTCGGCTTGGATTCCTGGCTCTGACCCTCAGTTCCATTTCCCTACTCTGCCTCCTGCTCCAGCCATTGGGCTCGACTGCCGCTACCCCACTCCCTGACACTAACTTGCATTAGTGACAGTCCAACAGCTCAGAGAGGATTCAAAAGCTCACCATTTGGACTGGGAAAGAAGCAGGAAGAATCAGCAAACTCAGGAAGTGCAGCAGTGCCTTAGAGAATTGCTGCCTGGGCTCATGAAAGGCTTCTAAAGCTGTCAGCGACAGAAGAGACTCTCAGTGATCCAAGCCTGCCTAATTTTATGTGAAAATAATACAGGAAAACATTGGGATCAAAAGGAAAACATCAAATGGGAACATCAAACAAATAAAAAACGGTACCCTACCATCGTAAGAGCATCTTAGAACAAAGTGATGATTTAAAAAAATAAAACCACACATACCCAGAGATGGGGAGTTGGAAATTCATAAACTTGGAGCCAAAGAGGCTTGATCCTAATTTGAAACACTAAGGTAAATGTATCAAATCTACGTGCTGAGAACAATATGTGCAGGTAGTAAAGAATCCATGGACACACCTGCGGGGCTGGGACTTGATCCATTACCCTGGGTCTCCACAGAGCGCATTCTACTAGCTGACCTAAAGGAGCGCTCCCTTAGCTTGCAGCAGTGACAGGGCCTCCATCCTCTGAGGACCAATAGAGGGAGACACCACTGACACAGACTAAGCCAGTCAAACAAGTTCCTCTGAATATCTTGAAGGTTTTACTAGATCTAGGAGAAGTAGTTGAATACATCACTAGACCTGCATATAAAACATTTTTTTTTAACTAAAAGGACATTTCAGCCAAATCAAAAACATTTACAGAAAATTTGTTTTGGTTGGAATTTTCTCGATTTTCAATGTAAAGCCAAAAAGAACCTTCTGCATTTTTGGCCTTTGGAAAAAACTCATTTGTTTTAGCCAAAAGTCAATTATTTTTTGAGCCTTAAAAAAAGTTGCACTGGTGGGTGGGTGGGTGGTTTTATTTATTTATTTATTAGGTTTTTCAAACAAGAAATTAATGGGGAAGTTTTGGGGGGAAATGAAATTAAAACAAATTCCTGCAATTTTTCTGGCATTTTTCATCGTGTCTACTCTACATCAATTGGTGGGCTATGTCAGAAAGATTAGTCCTCAGCCCTACCACTCAACACAAAAAGCCCATCTCAGCAGAGAACCCAGAAATCCAGTGGGCATGGAGACTGACCTACCTTCTCATCCAGGCATACCGAGAGGACAGATGGTATATTGGGTGCATGACTCTGAAAACCAGAATCACACAAGATTAAATAGGCAGTATTACAACTGATTGAACTATCCATTCTGAATAACATTTGTCCTGAATTAGTCCCTGTGTCGGTTAGAAGTTGGTTTGTGAGCCAACCCTTTGAACTTATTCACGAGTGGAAAGAGTTTGCCAAAGAGATTGGATGGATACTTTTTGGAGGTCGGGCTCAGCTATTCACTATCCGTGTAGCATAGTTGGTCGTGAAAGTCATACGGTGTGGTTGTTGCTCCCTGACTGGATTTTTTCCAGCAGGAGAACAAATAGTACAAAGCAAACGTCCAGTATAAACGTTTTCTTGTGCTAAAATTAGTGAAGCTTTCAGAATTGGCAAACATTTTCCGCAGCACCTGGCAACTGTCTGGATACTCACAAATAAGGAATAGTGTGGCAATACAAACCACAGCGAACTGAACGCTGCCATGCATATCAGGGCTTGAAGAGTGACTAGTCTGAGCTCTAATTCAATGCAAAGCCATTCAGGTTCTTATACCCGCTTCCTGCTATATTGCTAAGGCTTCAAACAAGGCTCCCTTTACAACACAAAGGATATGCCCAGTGCTGGTTATCTTCCATAATTCCTACTGCTGGTCTGAGTTTTAATTTCTCTCCAGGGAAATCAATAGCAAGCTCTGCAATAAGCAGTCACATATTAGCATAAGCAAAAAAAAAAAGAAAGGGCTAGAAATTATAGTGCCCAAATTCTCTCAGAGTCCAGCAAACACAATGATCTGGAAGTTTAGGCATAAATAGCCGTGGGCTGTCCTAGATGGTCCATACTTGCAAAGATCATATCAATGATGAGCAAAGTGCTGCAGTCAGAGGGAGCTTTGCTGAAATGCTCAGCTGACACTACAGAACCATCCTGGGGCTTAACACAAAGGGCTGGATCCCTCTTTGCAGGGATCCTCCAGACCAGCCTTCCTATAGCTCAGAACAATCAATATTTTCCTACTGCCCCTCTTTGTGCTACATCCTGCAGTGTTACAGATGCCTGGCTTCCCAGGGTCCGTCTAATCTGACAGGATTTCAAAGTCAGAAAATACAAGGATGCCAAATCCCGGACGAGGCATTTGGATACAAATCCATCAGAGAGCTTGCAATCCCTTCTCCCCGCCCTGCACCCAACTCAATGAAGAGTATCACAGGCTATGTGCTAAGAACTTGATGTGTTACTGTCTGTTCATTAATTTCAAAAGGTTAGCAATTAAACTGTCATCTTAGGCCAAACCAAGCTGATGAAAGTTAGAAATTCTTTCAAATGGGCAACATTCATAGGGAGTATTTGAACATACTTGAAGTTAAGACTTGATAGTAACCATCTTTTTTGTAGCCTGCCTGCAAAGTAGAGGTCAAGCAGCATTAAAACAAAGTACTTTCACGAGACCTAGACATTTTTCTGTGGCTACAGTAAAGTTGCATTGAGGATGTGCGTGTGATGTTCCAAAATACTGTAAGAACGTTAAACTCAACTTATGGCTAATTGTATGTGTTTTGTTGCTTGACATCATAGGAACAAACATATACAAATCTAAGGTGCAAAGCAACTGGTCTCCAACAGACTGTAAATAAATGTGTCAGGGTATAACCAAAGCCAGAAATATGAAGCTAGTGTGGGGAAGAAGACAGAAATACCTGCTGCCCATTTCTGGTAACACCTATAGATCCAGCCCTCCCAGTCCTGCGGGAAGGATGCATCTCTTTCTTTTAAGCAAATGAAAACTCTGTTATTTAATGGAATGTTAAATTTTAAAGACCCAGACTAACTGGCTGATCCAATCTAGTGTGACTAAAGTTGGTTTTTGTAGCCACGCTGATCGAGTTTAGTCTTTGAAAACCCAAGAACAGGGCTGGATGGAATCCAAATCCTGTTTTTTCCAAACTGCCAAGATCTGGGACATAGAAGGATCCAGCTGTCCTTCAGGGTGCTAGTTTTTGTCTAGATTGAGGGGCAACACTGTTATCTTTCGGGCTATCCCAGTGTGGCAGGAGGCGACATGTTCCAGGAGCAAGCCCCCCTCAGGTTCCACAACTCAGGAACCACGGCAGAAGAGACAGTCCCCAAGGAATCCAGCCCTGACTTTACACAGACCCCAAATCCATTCCAAGATAGGGCTTGGCAAGTTTTCACTCAAGCAGGTATATGTCCTCTGAGGGCAGCTGTACTCAATAAGCCCGAGAGTGCCTTTACTCAGGGAGTGCCGAGAACCCTGGAACGGCATGTAGCTGGATCCCCCTAGGTCACAATAGCAGGGAGCCATTGTCCCCATGGGAAGCACGGAGCAATGGGACATGGAGAGTTCACACGCCCATCCTCTCATGGCAATATGGATGGAGACACTTCCCCTGCAGAAGTCAGTGGGGTGGCATTGGCAGAACCCTACCTGGAGCTTTCTAGGGCCAGTTATTTCAAATCTCCTCCCCTTACTTTTCCTGCTGAAGAACAAGTTACTTTAAGAGGCCTGTACTAAACTTTCCTCTCCTTGCATTACATTTTGATTGGTTTCCCCAATTGCTGGAGTTCTGAGAGGGTCAGAGGATTATTGTGAAATGCTGCTGTGAAAAGGGACAAGTGATGGTGCAGGGACAGTTATCCCCAACGTCAAACAGGACTGTGAGAGGCTGGGGACAGTCATTAGCAAGATGTGCAAGGAGTTTTTGCTGTTTTTCCTTCTCTTTGTCCTCGCTAACCTGCCACCCTCTTCCCCCAATCCCCAGCAACGTCTACAAGGAAGGACACACTGAAAGCAGGAGACACCTTCTGCCTCACCTCCACTTATTGGCGAGTCGCCATCCCTTTCCCCTTGCAAAGCTTCATTACCACTTCACAACCTTCATTGGAGAGAAAAAGGTTGCAGAGCTTTATTTACCACAAGTACCATACCGGAATTATTTACTACAACCAAAAAACCCAGCTCTGGACATTTCCCCACCACCACTGGCTCTGGAGAGGAGATTCCCAGTAGGCCCAACCCCAAAACTCCACAGGGTTTCTAGGTGGTACCTATCACTGTGGTTTCATTAGAGATTCATGGATTTTTCCAACCAGAAGGGACCATTAGATCATCTGGCCTCCTGCATAACCATAGAATTCACCCAGGGATTCTGCATCAAGTGCATAAGTTCTGGTTGAGCTACAGCATGCATTTTAGAACATCATCCAGTGCTGATTTACACTTCAAGTGATGGAGAATCCATCACATCCCAAGGAGAGTTGTCCTAGTGGTTACTTAACCTCACTGTAAAAAAAATATGTACCTATTTCTAGTCTGAATTTGTCTAACGTCAGCTTCCCACCCTGGGATCTTGTTATGCCTTTTTCTTCTAGATTAAAGAGCCTTCTACTGTCCAAAATTGTTCCCCACATAGCTACTTCTAGACCAGGGGTGGCCAACCTGAGCCTGAGAAGGAGCCAGAATATACCAATATACATTGTCAAAGAGCCAGAGTAATAGGTCAGCAGCCCCCAATCAGCTCCTCCCCACCACTTCCCCGCCGGCAGCCCCACTGATCAGCGCCTCCCCCTCCCTCCTGATCAGCTGTTTCGTGGTGTGCGGGAGGCTCTGGGGAGGAGCGAGGGCACGGCAGGCTCAGGGGAGGGGGCAGGAAGGGGTGGAGTGGAGTGGGGGAAGGGCCTAGGGCAGAGCCAGGGGGTGGAGCCGTGAGCACCCCCCCAGGCACATTCTAAAGTTGGCCCCTGTAGCTCCCGCCCCGGAGTCGGTGCCTATAAAAGGAGCCGCGTATTAACTGCCTACGAGCCACATGTGGCTCCAGAGCCCCAGGTTGGCCACCCCTGCTCTAGACTGATGAAGTCCATGTCATGCTCATAAGGTGCTAGATTGACAACCCGGGAGAGGGAAGGCCGATGTTTCTCCACAGAGCCCAGGTGCAATCAGAGCAAGCTTCCCCTACTGAACCCTGAGCGGGATCCATCAGGACTGGACTAGAGGGGAGGAAATGCTGAGAGAGAGAGAGCCACAAAAGTCAAGGGAGGTCAAGGAGAGGTGATGAACAAAGTTGGGGATGAGGAGAGGCCCTTGACTTTTGAGCATGGAGAAGTCATTTGAAACTTTAGCAAGAGCAAGAGCTGTGTCAGGGGCAGGTGGTCCAGGAATGAGCTACAGCAGCAGCAATCAGGGCAGCTATTGTAAACAGCCCACGGGAAGCTCTCCGCGGTTAAGGCAGACGGGTCAATAACTGAAGGATACGATGGTGTCAAGGGTTGGTTGTGAGGCTGAGGGACAATACCGAGTGCTCTGAGGGGAAGGAGGGAGGTCAGTCTCTGGGGGGAGATTGGATGTTTTTCCTAGAATGTACACACTGGTTCAGCAGCAAGTTACTGGGGGATACCAGAATCATTGATGGACGCTCTATGCCCCATGATCATAATTGCTTTCTTCTGGCCTTAAAATCTATAACTGAGACAAGGAGCCAGTTGGAGTGGTTGTGAGTGGGGGGTGAGAGCCGTCTAAGTCAGCGCCTAGGTACAGAGCAGAGACAGGAGGGAGAAAGTCACACCAGAATTTATCGGTCTTCACTTTGAAGGCAGTGAGGCCCTGGACAGAGAGGGAAGGAGGCAGATTAAGGTGTGTAAAGGAAGGGAGACGGTGGGGGAAATGGAGCAGCTCAGTGAGCCAGGGGGCAGCTCTGAATTCATAGTGGAAGGGACCCAGGTAGTTTCCCTGTGGAGGGGTCCAGCAGTGCAGGAGCAGAGTAAGAGTGTACAAGAGTGAGATGCAGAGTGGACAGGACAGACAATGCTACAGGAGCAAGGGGCAAAGGAGTCAAAGCTGGAGGAGAGAACAGAGCTGGGCAGGCTGTATTTTTGGCATCTAAAAAAAGCATATTTGGAACAACTAGGGAGGGAGGAGGAATCAAAACTTCCTTTACTCCTCATGGCACGTTTTCCTCCCTGCTGTGCTGGGCATGTGCATGATACACCTTTTAGGCCATTTTACATTAATCTTTGCAAGTTTATTGCTAATGAATAGTGCACACATACCTTCACACGCACACCATCACCCTCCAAGCCTTCGCTCGTTTGCAAAGCTGTCACGTCCTTGAGTAAGCCCGAACAGAGACGCAAAGGCTCCTACCAAGCAGAAGAGCACCTTGGTGACCAATCTGCACACTTCTTTACCTTTGCAGCAATAAACAGATAGCCTCCGCCAGACAGCTGCTGCAAATGTCACCTCTTTGGAGACAGAGAGACGCGGCGGCTGTTTTGCAGCATGTCAGTGCCATGAATTGGGATACAACATGGTGATTGCCTGGGAATTCTTTCCCCTAAAAGCACTTCAGCTCCCTTTGTCACCAGCCACTGAAACAGCAGTCCCGTTGTTTCCCTTGCAATAATGTGGCAGCATAAAGAGTGGGAGCAGTAGAGAATGGGGACCCCGGGATTCTTTTTCAGATGGGCTTGTGCCATGTATCTTCCATCAGATAAGAGTTATTCCCTTGTGGTCACTCTTGCACTGGGGTTCTCAAGTTAATGCACTGTTGTTTGATTCACCCATATGGCACATTGAAATTCTTATCTCAAAGGCCTATCGTGTACTTTGATTTCTGCATATAAACAAGCTATGATGGGGTGGACTAGTCTGAGAGGCCCCCTGCTGGAAGCCTTGGGGTTCTGTTACACCCATCCCAGGAAAGGAGCAGCAGAGCTAAGTCCTCCAAGCAGCCAATCAGAGAGACTGTGCAGGGAGCAGCCAATCAGGGCCCAGGAGAGCCATATAAAAAGGAGCTGTGGAGCTAGATACAGGTAGTTTCTTGCTGGAGCCAGAGGAGTGTAGATCAGGGGTTCTCAAACTGAGGGTCGGGACCCCTCAGGGGGTCGTGAGGTTATTACATGGGGGGTCTCAAGCTGTCAGCGGCCACCCTGAACCCCGCTTTGCCTCCAGCATTCATGATGGTGTTAAATATATAAAAAGTGTTTTTAATTTATATGGAGGCGGTCACACTCAGAGGCTTGCTGTGTGAAAGGGGGCACCAGTACAAAAGTTTGAGAACCACTAGTGTAGATGATGCTTTTGGATGGCCGAAGGGAACTGCAGCACCATGGACAGCTCAGTTCTGCCAGAGACTGTGGGAGCGAGAAGAGCCCTGAGCTAAGGGTGAAGCATCGGTGAAGGCTGGGACCAGGGGGAATTGGGCCAGGGAACCAAAAACAGTTTATTAAAGGGACACAGTGGTGCGTGGCTGCTATTCTTAGGGTCCTTGGGCTGGGACCTGGAGTAGTGGGTGGGCCCAGGTCCTGCGCATAGGCCACTGGAGAAGTGACCTACAGTCAGACAACAATAAAGCCCAGAAGAGGAACTGACCTGTTAGAGGCCCAGCTGGAGAGCTAGGGCCAGAACAGACCAAGAGGGCAAAGCCCTAGGGGTATAGCCCGATACCAGGGCCAGGACTGTTTAAAGACCGCCGACACACCCAACCAGAAGGGTTGCTCATGAGAGGTGGGTGCCACACCATTACATGAGCCTATTAACTATAATCTCTAGCTACATGCACCCTAATGAGGGATAAATCCTACCATCTCCACCAGACTCCCAATGGCCCAAACCACGCAATAGCCCCGTCAAGCCTGCCTAAGGAATGCAGATCATTAGCAAAATGAGTATGTCCCAGAAGCAGTTATTCATTATTTGTATTATGGTAGCACCTAGGAACCCCAATCATGGCCCCACAGTCTCATGTGCTATACATATATGTAATAAAGAAGATATTCCCTGCCCCCAGAGAGCCTACAGTTTACATGGCAGACAAGCCAGCAGGAAGGGTGCAAGGGTGAGGTAACAAAATGAGCAGTGTTGAGTAGAGAAGCCAAAGTTCCTAACTCAATCCATGCTGAATGGCCATTAAAAAAAAAAGACATGATGGCCAGGGAGAGCCTGTGTCCTCACTGCTTTCCACTGGCTATTGGTCAATAATTATTTGATAATTGAGGTGATTTACTCCTGAAAGGTGCCAAACTCATCACCCTAGAAACCAAACTCCTTCATCAATCCCTGGAACAGGCCTCAGGCCATTTCATTCCTTACCTAAAGAGCAAGAAGGTCAAATCAGTCTGTGGCCCATTCGCAACTGGCCTCTTGAGGTGAGGCGCCCAGCAAGCCAGCCGCTCTGCGCCAATTATGGCAGCGGGTTGTGTAACATGCACAACTGCCCAGTTAAGGACTGGGTTGAGACCAACCAATTTATTCCACTTAAGCCACCTGGCAGCCAGAAGCCCTTACAGAACGAGTGACCTAGAAGTGATGGGTAACCCTCAGAACCCTAGCTCCCCAGCCAGCCAGAAACAAAAGGACTCAACATTTTAAATAAAAAGGAAAGATCAAACTAGTCAATGGAAACAATATTAGTTACAAACTTTGACCCCATTCATTTAGCAGAGTGTTTGTGAGCGGAGCCAAATTTTCTGCACGTGTCTTTGTTGGTAGCCAGGAGCCATCAAATTGCCTGTGCAACGCTGCTCCTTGAACACAATGGAAAGGTCACCTGTGCAGGAGGCAGATCTGTGTCGGGGGCCAGTCCCAGACTGAGGAATGAACTCCCACAGGAACTGAAGGCCATCGCAAACCTCATCACCTTCCACTCCAAGCACAAGGCACATTTCTTCAGTCTGACTTCTCTGACAGTCACAGAGCAGTGTGGGTATTTTACTAAGTCCCCACGAATCAAAATCCTACCGAAACAAAACACTCCGCTGTGCGCACACTTCTCTTCCCCTTCCCCTCCAGGAAAGGGGATGAGAGAGAGAATGAACCACGCATGACAGATATCAGTCACGTCACTTCATGCACGACAGAGATGGTCCAATACTGTAGTGCTGAACGGGCCTAAGAACCTCTATCAAATAAAACAGAACCTTTGGAGAAAGCGGTAGTAGCTAAATGATGACCCAGTTAAACTGAAGATGATCAAACTTAAGGGTGACAAATATTCCCCTCAGGAAAAGAGTTCCCATCCTAGGTCAGGTGAGTGGAATGATGGGGGGAAAGGATTCTAAAATGCGAGATTCCCGTCTGGAAAAGAGGATTCTGACTGTTGGGCCGATTTTATTTCCTCTTAGGATGATGACAAACTGAAGGCTGAACATTATGGTTCTGCTTACAAGCATTCTTGCTGCAGCGAAGCCATAACTATGGTGTCCATGCCCCTCCTGTAGATTTACTGTTTTATTATGTGCTCTGCTTTCATGAGCGACTAGGATACTTTGCAAGTAAGGATCCCTTGAAAGCTTTAAAGCATGTACAAACCCTAGGCGGACAAAATGTGGCAATGAGGTGGGAAGTGATGGAAGACTGGTCAGAAATGGGTTTTGTGAAGGTAACTATGGTTATGCAGAGCTACAAGATTTGCACCTTTTGCTGTCATGGAAGAGCTGTGAGGTCCAGGGTATTGTCAATGTCTAGCATTCAAGTCATGAGTTAGGCCTCAAAATCATGAGATTTTAAAATTAATGCAGTTGGGTCCCTTGGTTTTCACATTTGAGTCTTTAGGGTTTACAGTTTCACATTTTTCTTCACAACCATGAGGGCTGAAAATGCATGTTTTATTCGTAGTAGTTAGTGGTATCTCCCACTAAGTGCCAGCCACTTTTGCAACACTTGAGGATGATCCATGCCCCAAGGAACTCAGAATCTAAGGAGCTAACTTTAAAAAAAAAAGGAAACCTGAGAGTCACACATAATCACGACTCCAGGAGCTGAGGCTTCAAGAAAAACACCACATATCACAAGAGTTTGCAAGAATGAGCCTAGGACAGGGCACCACGTACTCTAGAGTTCCAGTCTGGTCTTTGTTATTTACTCCCTCTGTGACCTTTGTCAAGTCCCTTAATTTCTATTCCAGCATTTCCCCAGGCAGGAGAGGATTGACATTCAACACATGGCTGAGGAAGGAGAGGACTCATTAAGAGAAATCCCTTTGAGGGGAAGCAAACCAAGCTACACAAGGCTTATGGGTGAATGAAGTTGGGGGAAAGAACCAACATTCACCCTCCCGGTAACCTTCTCAAAAACATACACTGTCCTAGAAGAGTAAATGGCCTCCAACCCAGCAGCTGGGGCAGGTACAAGCCCCTACTTCCTCTCAGATCCCGCCTAATGGCCCTGACGTGAAAAATATTTGATTAAAGAAGAAAGAGGGAGCAGGAACCCCACAGTGTGTTCTCTAAAGCCTGCTCTCTGGTGTGAGTGCTAGCCTGACAGCAAGGTCTCGTACAGCAGTGGTAACATTGTACATTACACCTGCCTGGGGAAATGGAGAAAGTATGAGACAGACCCATCTGAGCAGCTGAAGTGGAATGTGATATTTATGGCCTACATCTCAATTTGGGACCTAGGCAGCAGAGCTCGATGGGGCACGAATAGCCCAGCGCAGGCAGGGCACGCTATTTTCATTGCTCAAAGTGAATTGCACTAGCGAAATGAGACCCACCTGTTCCTCAGGGCTCTAGTCTCCCCGTCAGATGCATAATTGCAGTGCATTCAAGAGGAGCCAACAGCTGCAGCACGAGCCTGTAAAAAGCTGGCTGTGTGCTTGTCCCAATTTGATAATTAAGGTGATTTACTCCTGAAAGGTGCCAAACTCATCACCCTAGAAACCAAACTCCCTCATCAATCCCTGGAACAGACCCCAGTCTGTAGCCAATTGCTGGGATGCAATGACTGAGATCTGCAGTGGGCAGTTTAAGTCTTGAGTGCTGTCAGGCAGGTACTCCTAACAGGGAAGTTATTAGCTTCTTCTCTGGAGACACTTCTCTGGTCTCATCTCTTTGCACTGCTCATGGTCCCATTATGTCACCCTTCCCCAGTGATCTCAGCACCTTCTTCCAAGCATCCCACACCTCTTGGAACCCCCTTCCTACCCTTGTCTGACAGACCATCATCCTCTCTTCCTTTAAGGCTCTACTTAAACACCTCACTTCCAGCATGGTTATAGGCTTCCCCATAAAGACAAAATAGACAACAGAAACCAGGGGAAATTAACAAGATGTGAGCCATCTACCTCCATCCCAAGAGCTGGAATTGGTGTCTTACATACCTACCCACACCCTATCTGGGCATTTATACCACATTCATCCACATGGTAAATTTCACCACTCAATCACCTTGCTTCTGGTTGCCTCCCATTCCCTTACCTCCATCTGTAAATTGTCTATTTAGATGTTAAGCTCTTCAGGACATAGTCTCCTGTTCATTGTCTCTAAAGCGCCTGGCTCACTTTGGATCCCACATAAATGTCTGATGCTATATAAATAGCAAGCACCATGGGGTAGAATCGTACATCCAATAAACGTGACCTTCCCGTCCCCTTCTGCCTTTCATGCTTAAGGCAAGAAACCACTGTCATCTCCTGAGATATTTATCATCAGCTATGCCGAGCCAGCTCCCACCATGTTTGCATTCTATTGCTCCTAGAACTGACAGATTGGCACGTCTCATGCCTGTCAGGAAGAGCTTGCTATTGCAGGTGCCCATTAAGGGAGTCACACACAGGCACCAGTTGCAAGGTACCTCCTAGCGGATATGGTGTTTAATAAGTCTGTCCCTAGAAAGGTGATGGATGATGAGATTTAGCCAATGCAACTAACGTATAACTCCAGCACAGCAGGGAACCTGGTTTTCCAAAGCACGGGTTCTTTTTCTTTAGTAATAGCCGCTCTTTTGGTGTGGATAGTAAAATACCAGACAGGATGGGCCATCCCTCTGCCCCACAATTCCTCTGTTCCATGGTGTATATTTGTGTTATTCCAGCTGTTGATTTCCCCCCTCTCTCTCCTCCTCCCACCCCTGCCCTTCTCTCCAGCAACTTCACCTGAAAAAGCAAGCATTATTCACAGACCTGGGTGGCAAGTTCACTCTAGCAGCCTTTGACCATTGAAATTATTTCAGTTGTCTCCTCAAATGTGAAATACTCCTGGCAAACTGCATTAATCTGCACAATTCATTAGCTGTTTTATTTAATTGGGAAAGTTAAAAGTGGAAAAATATGTAAAGTTCTCCCACACAGTTCCTTAATGGTCTGAGTGATAAAAAATAGCCTACTAAAAAGGCTCTTAGAAGGGTATAGATTGGAAGTCAGCATGAAGCAAACCTTTCCCTCATCTGTAGCATAAAAAAGTAATCACAGAATCATTGCAAAGTAAATAACTTTAACACAGTCTAGAATTACTTTCAGTGACTTCATTATCGCTTATCCCTGCTGAGTGCGAGTTGCAATTATGTCTCAGTAAGAGACAAACCATTCTGTCCCCATTGTGAGGAGAACAGGAGATGAGCTTTGCTCTGACATGGAAGACACCTGCTGGAGTTGGCACACTATTTAGGATGAGGAATGATTGTTTTCATAAATAGGCGTGTTAATAACAGATTTTTGTGACCCAATGAGTGCTTTCAGTTCTGAGTGATAATTGGTTTCTATGATCTCCCCAGATGCCCCAGCCAAGATCACGGCCCCATTGCGCTGGCAAAATTGCACAGTAACAATGTTTCTCTGAATCATTTTAAAAGAGATTATGAAGGATAATCTCCCCAAAAGTCTCTTGATGGATTTCCATCAAATCTGTTTGTTGTTTACCCATCCAAGAGGCTTTTAAAGCTGACGTGGATAATGAGATACTATGTGTGAAGATTAAATAAACTCATTCGTAGCACAGGAATAATAATACCAGGCCACATTTTTCAAGCATGCCACGTTTCCAGAACGGTGCCACTGCGAACAGATAAGTGTTTTGATTAATGCTCCTTCTCGCTTCATTTCAGATTAAGAGGCTCCCCTTTGCAAACTCCTCCACCGTGACATTCAGCACAATTAAATTTATTTCTGCTTTTGTCCTTTGGAGGCAATGAGAGCTAATCAGGTCTCTACTCATTTAGACCCCTTACCTAAGGGATCAGGTCCTGTTTCCTCTAGTCAGCAAGAATGTTTAGGCTGTTTCCACCCCCTGCTTCAATTGACATTTGGCTGGGGCGTGCCTTGGGAACTATTGGCTGAATTTTTTAAAGATTTAAAGCAGAAAAATGGGTGAAAGCCAGTTGAAGATAAACCATCCCTTGTTATAGGTCAGCTTAGGCTGGTAATTTCAAAGGAACCCGTTAGGTGCCCCAATACCACTGAAATTCAAGAGGAGTCGGATGCTTAACGCCTGTAAAGTCGTTTGCAAATCTCAGCCTGAGCTATTAACCATGTTTCATTTTAAATAGAGTCCTAGAGTTTAAGGCCAGAAGAGACCACCAGAGCATCCAGTCGGACCTCCTGTATATCACAGGCCACTAACCCCCACCTACATGCCCCTGAATGGAGCCAAATCACCTGGAATAAAGTCTGACTGCTGTTTGGAGACTATCCTACTGTGTGCCAACGGCAGCGTGTAGAAGTGTCCAAGGTGCACCAATGCGTGCGGCCCCTGCAGTAGCAGAGAATTAATTTGGTGAGATATAGCAAGATGATCCTGGCAAGAGACCTGAGCCCCATGCTGCAGAGGAAGGCAAACAACAAAAACTCAAGGTCAGTGCCAGTCTGACCAAGCTGGGGGAGGAGGAAGGGACGAGAATTCCTTCCCAAATCCAAAAGTGACAATCAGTTAGACCCTGAGCACGTGAAACCAGCCAACACCGGAGAGATACCACTCTGTACTTCTTCAGAATACCGGTCCACCCTGTCCTGGGGTTAGTAACAAAAACAGATGGTTTTATTACCACCATTTTCAGAGAGAAAGGGCCTGGCCCAGGGTCAGCTAAAACAGGGTTCATTTTAAAAATAAATGTTACAAAACTAGGGTCCAAAATGAGGCTACTCACATGAGTAAGGGATCAGGAAGCACCTAATCCTTGCTATTCAGGTAACGTTTGTAGACGATGCTTTGTGAACACAAAGGGGTCTCTCAGTGTGGCATGATTTTGGCCAACCCATTTAAGAACAAAGAATATGCTCAATATACACATACCAACACACTTAAAAAAATGGACTTCAGGACGTAAAATTTTTGTACTGTCAGGGGGGGGGGAGGAGGGCTGTTTTCTTTGGTGGTTGCTATTTTTAGATTACTATCAAAGACTAAGGATTAAGTCAAACCATAAACTGCCTGAAGAAAGGCTGTGTTACTCTAGGAGATTGTTGTAAGTCTGCGGGGCCACATTATTCACAGTTACTGTGGTGTGGATGACACTAATTATCAGAGCACTTTTCTGTACTTGTTACAGCTTGTAAGTGTACAACACATCTTCACAGTAACCGCATCTGAGACAACTAGCTCCCAACCACCATTCTCCGAAGGAGTCACACATGGGAGTTTTTGCAAGTTAACCATGAAAGGAAAAGGTCTCTGATCCAGTGAATGGAAATAGCCGAACAGTGAGAAACAGCACCATCCTGAGGACAGAGGAGCAGGGTGGGCATTAGAAATGGACAAACCTGCCCCAGCTTTGCTGCTGACTTATTGGGTAACCTTGGGCAAGTCACTGAACCTCTGTGCCTCAGTTTCCCCAGCTGGGGATAATAATTCTCTCCTACCTTAGGCAAGGGGGTGATTGGGAGGATGAATGAATTGATATTTGCCCAGCATTTTGCAGAGTGCTGAAGTTGCATCCACTTACACCAGGTGTGAATTTGGCCCACACAGCACTGTTTAAGCGCTAAGTATAATTATGCTCCCAATGAAAACTAGGCTCATTTTAACAGCTGTTGGCTTCAGTTATTTGTTACTCCAGCTAAATCTCCAAACTCACAATATGGCCAATCCCAAGCACTGAAAAATCATGAGTGAAGACGCCCAAAATTATGAGATTGTCTTAAAGATCATGAGAGTTTTTGTCGTTATTTGTTTCCCCTTAATACATGTTGGGTTCTTTCTTTGCTTTCTGGGTTTTGAGCCTTTTGGGGAGGACCAGGTCACCTTTTCAAGCTTTTCTCTGCAGCCATGAGGGCTAGTAACATTTCTTTGTAATGGAAGCTGAGATTTTTATTTAGTCCCTTGACCACAGGAGCTGGGACTTTAAGAAAAAAAAACCCACCAACTATTGCAACACTCACGATAACGTCACAAGAGTTACTGGCAATGCTGCCATACAGCCCTATGCTCAGAGGTGCATGTCACCCACCATTAGATATGGGAAGGCCAAATCTTGAAAACCACCAAGCAGCCAGAACTCCAGCCCTGTGTGATTTGTTTAACAAGCTCACCAATTCCCCTCACACTTGAGACGAGTTGTGATTAAAGCACTGGGCTGGGACCTGGCCGATCAGAGTTGAGTTCTTGGCAACATCACAGCCTCCCCGGGTGGCCTTGGAGGAGTCATTTATCTCCGCTTTAGTTGCCATCTGTAAAATGGGAATTATAACAACACTTCTTTTCCCTAGCCTTTGTCTGCCTTGGCTGTTTAGATTGTAAACTCTCTGGGGCTGGGAGAGTCTGTACGGAGCCTAGCACAATGGGATGGCAATCTCACTTGGGTTCACAAGGTGCTATCATAATACAAGATGATTATTTCTAGTAGATTGGATGGAAGAGCCCAAATTAATCTACTGATTTCAGTGATGTTATACCAGGGAAGAATTTGATCCCAGACATTAACAGACATCCCTGTAGACTCAAAATTCCTTCAGCGCCAACATTGAGAGACAACAGAAATATTAAAGAAAAAGCAATAGTCCAACTCTTATAGAAGTGTGCCCTTAAAAAGCAACAGTCAAAAGCAGGACTTTCAGAAGAGTTGATAGATTTCCACTCCATACGGCTAAATGCAGTGCCTTGCATAATGACAGGTTTCAGAGTAACAGCCGTGTTAGTCTGTCTTTGCAAAAAGAAAAGGAGGACTTGTGGCACCTTAGAGACTAACCAATTTATTTGAGCATGAGCTTTCGTGAGCTACAGCATCCGATGCATCCGATGAAGTGAGCTGTAGCTCATGAAAGCTCATGCACAAATAAATTGGTTAGTCTCTAAGGTGCCACAAGTACTCCTTTTCTTTTTGCAAAGACAGACTAACACGGCTGTTACTCTGAAACCTTTCAGAAGAGTGTCTCTACTAGTTTTACGTATGATCAAACATTTAATGTAATAGGCTGCCGGGTGGGAGGAAGGGGGAGACAGTGCATAGAAGGCAAAATTTTATGCTGACCTTTACAGATTTGATTTTTCCCCTAGCCCACAGCCAAAGTGAGACATTTGTCATCGTTTTCAATAAGAACTACAACAGAAGAGCAGACAGTGGAAAGTCCCCATAAATAGACAGTGTTGTTTTGTGGTAGGATAGCAAAGCAGGAGGCAGCCTGCAAACATACCCTTCTATATGGTCATATGAAAATAATAAGAAACCCAAGCTGGCTGAAGAGCACCAGCTCCTTCCTAAAGATATACTAGGTGGTGGGGGGTTTACTGTTGCAAATTCAAAAGGCAAGTCAGCCTGGCCTCTGATCCAAGGAGCCCTCAGAAGGGATAATTAAAACTGAGGGAGAAGGCAAGGATTGCATAGTGTTGACTGTTTCTCCCCCACCCCCACTCTGAGCTTTCTATTTCTTTTCCCTGACAGCCGATTGAACCATGCTCATATTGAGCCAAGCTCTCCTCGGAAGCCAGCTGTCCTCCTACGCAGCTAGCAAGGAGCAACAAGAGCTAGGCATTATAGGTACTTCGGGCCAGGCTAATTCTCAACATTTTGTGCCCTTGCTAGCCATCTTGCTGCATGAGCCAGGCCTCCTGCTGGAAGGCCCCATCACACCCATACAGGGGAAAGAATAGGAAACCAAGCTGCAGTGCTTGTCCTGTAGATTCAGAGGGGGGTCCTGTCACGGGGTACATAACTCACCAGTGGTCTGGCGCCTCCTCCGGGTCACTCTGGGGATTAACGCTTGAGGTTGACACCCCACCTCTGCTGCTTGCTCGCCGTTGCTCTGTCTCTCTCACAGGTCTGCAGCTCCTCTCTCGTCCCAGGAACCGCAGCGTCCTCTTTGTGACTCAGCCCTCCGGCCGGGCCACTCACAGGTCCTCCCTTCCAAAGTAGCGAAGTCCTTTCTCCCTAGGAGTCCTAGACAGTCTTCCCTCTCACTGCACGAGGTGCCACTCCCTCAGCGGCTGGCAGGAGAAGCCAGGCCCACCCTCTACTCCAGGTTCCAATCCAGGGACCCTCAGCTCAGCAGTTCTGGGCTTTCCTCTCCAAGGCCTCACTGCTACCTACCTCACCTGGTTCCCCTTCTCTCTCTGGGTGTACTAGTTCCAAACCCCTTTCCCAGGAAGGGACTGCTGCTGCTGCCTGCCCCCCTGCAGCCTTTCCGAGCAGCCCGTCTGTTGCTAGATACCTGGCTTTATACAGACCCTGCCTGTTCCTCCACAGCTGAACCTGCTTCCCGCTAGTTCCCTGCTCCCTGGGTTTTCCTCCAGGTGCAGGCTGTGGAGTTAATTGGCCTGCCTGGCCACCTTAACCCCTTTCAGTCCTGTGTGGGGTGGTCACCCCATCACAGACCCACAGTTAGCACAACTTTCATGGCCACCCCCCTTCACTGAGTATCGGTAAATATCTGCCGCAGGCAAAGTTGGATAGGCTGGATTCACCAATTCCTTACTCCAGATTTGAGCAGTGGCGGATACATAGATTTCAGCAGAGTCACACCAGCATGAAACGGGACTAAGCCATAGGCAAACCCAGCCCTGGGACTGGTTTACTCTGACCTACGCACAGGCAACTGGCAATTCTCTTCACACTTAGATCAGTCTTACATCACGTGTCACTGTTGAATCCAGAGGAGAAACACCTGATTTATCAGTGGTGTAAATGAGATCAGAATCAGGCCCCTGAAGCTGTTTGTAAGCCAGTTTCTTGCATCATTTTACATATGAAGGAGAAGTGGGGAAGAGGGACGAGCCGCTCTGATCACAAGATTACTGTTGTAATGTAAACCAGAGCCAGAGGATTCAAAGTGAAGGTAGAAACTCTTTCCTTAACAGTTATACTGAAGCAACGCATCCCCTGGGTCTTTAGAGCCAACGCTGGATGATACTGAGCTCTTTATGGGAGGTGCTAAGTGCTCTCAGCTCCCACTCCGGCATTGGGGGCACTGTGTTTGTCACAGAACCAGGCCCGTCCACAAGAAAATGTCACTGGTTTTCGAAATGTCCGCACTAGATAGCGGTAGGCGTGATAGCAGAGGACTGTAAGCTCTTCGGGGCAGAGACAATCTAAATAGACAAGACAAAGGGGGGTAGGGGAAACAGCCATAAAAAGCCCAGCTCCCCCCGGGCTGCTCAGTGGTTGAATCCGGCCACATGACTCCACAATGGCTTATCTGCCCCGGGCCAAATGTTCCATTTCTAGGCACCCATCCAGCCGGGATCTGGATTGAAGATCTGGATTTTTGTTTAAATTAATTCCCAAGTTTACCCAATTAGGAAGTTTAGCTGTAGTTTTCTAGTTTACACTGCAGGGCACTGGATTAATTAGTCCAGAGATGATACTTCTCCTGCCGAGCATCCCAAGGCCTAATTACATGCGCTAATCCATGCTGCAAGACACTGACTGTATAAGATGATGCCATCCTGGAAACTGACCAAAGAGCTTTAGGCTTCATTCTTCCTTGTTAACTTATTCAGGTCTTTCACATTTACAAGAGGGCAAGAAACGTAAAATTTAAATTTAAACAACTGCACTAAAGCCTGTGACACCATGCAGGATGTGTGGAGCTAGGCTTAGAGTCTTAAAAATTATTATTATTTAATATTTATATTGCAATAGGACCAAACGGCCACACGCAGACTGGCACTGTTGTGCTAGGGTCCAGCACCAGGAATTGAACCAGAGACCTGCAGAGCTAAAAGCATGAGTTTCCACAGCTGTAGCTAAAGAACCAGGCTCTATAGAAACTGTAACAGACTCTCATCCTCTGCTGATTGGCCACAGACAGGGCTATGTAAGACACCCCGGGTCACACCAGATGCTGTACAGATACAGAATGAATGAACATCCAGAGGTAGCTGTGGGAAACACATGGACAGATGTGGCTGGTGTTATTCTGAGGTTCCCAGATCACAAAGAACCCACTGTTTTTATTGTTAAACTAGCCTGTGGGGAGGGGAAGAGAGAGAAACACAAAGATTTTTTTTCATGAAATGCAAACTACGCTACCTGATTCCCTTCGTAAGCCTATGAGCCAGCCCCTCAGCTGAGGTCAATCAGAAGGGGGCACACAGGGTGTGTCCTTGCACAGAGGAGCTTGCAGTGTTGAAAGTATACAGGCAAACTGGGCTGAATTTTCAAACATAATAAGTGATTTGTGAGACCTCCATTTTAGGGTACCCAACCTGACACATCCTTTAAGGGTCAGACTTTCAGAAAGTGCCAAGTACCCATCATCTGAAAGGTTTCAGCCAAACCAGTCTGAATGTACTAAATCCACATTACTTTGCTGCCGAGCTGCCATGGATTCAGTGCCAGCTTTTTTAAAATTCAGCTCCCCCTGTCTTCCGTTATTTTATTTCCACCTCTTTGATTCAACAGTCCCCCAACCTCATGTGCAAAACACAGCTTTGGGATCTTCGGTATTAAATGCTGGAAGAGAAAGACCAAATTTAGGATTGAATTCTATCCTCAACAGCTCCGCCTCCTCTCGAGGTGGGCTCTGCCCTTTATGTTTGGGACCAGTCACGTTGGCCAAGTAATGGAAAGGTTCCTTCGCTTCACCAAACTGATTTCCCAGTTTTGAAGAACGTGCCAGTTCTTTGTGCTTTGACTATGCGAACCGCCACCAGGGGCTTGTCTACACTTGAAATGCTACAGCGGCACAGCGACACCATTGTACTGCTTCAGTGTCGACTCTACCTATGCCAATGGAAGGGGTTCTCCAGTCTGTGTAGGTAATCCACCTCTTTGAGAGATGGAGCTAAAGTCAACAGAAGAATTCTTCCATCAACCTAGTACGGTCTATAGGGGGACTTAGGCTGGCTTACCTACATTGCTCAGGGGTGTGGATTTATCATACAGCTGAGCACTGTAGTTAAGATGACTGAATTTTCTAGTGTAGGCCAGGCCTCGGACCATGACAGCAGTGTCAGTAGACTGTAACCTGCCAAGCCCCTCTGAAACCTCCTCCTTTGGAAATGGAGTGCCTCAGTGGCAAGAGTGTCATTGCCATGAATTGGGACTGCACCTGTTCAACTTATGAATTCGGATTGATATTGTGAAGTCGTATTCCGAATAACTGCTACATCACGAGTACCTCTCTGGATGTGGATCAGCCACTGCTGATAAGCCCTGCAGCAGGCACGTACCAGACAGCTACAACAGGAAGTGTTGAGAAAAGCGTGGCAAAGAGATCTTTGCTGCTGGTTTAAGTCAATGCAAATACCTGCATAAGGCCGCATTACATCGACGACGAGTGCGAGGAAAGATCAGTGGCTGAAAGTCTCTCTCTCTCATCTGGCTCCTGAGTCCTTACACTGTCCCCTGAACCAGTTGCTATGGAGATTCCCTCCGATACTGGCCTGCTGTGCAATGAGAAATGCGGTGAGGCCGCGCCTGACAGTGCGTGAAAGAGCAGCGGCAGCGCTGGGTCTCCAGGGTTCATCCTGCCAAGGAAAGGAACGGAGAAATAAACCAGTTTCCGAGGAAGAGAGAAACAATTTTGCTGCCATAGTAATTCCTTTCAGGGCTCCTTCCTGGGAAAGATTATTAGCTGCTTTTTTCCTTCTTCAGTCTCACCAGCTTTTAAGAATCGACGGCCTTGCTTTATGGGAAATTCCTGCAGCACTGATGAGGAATTAAAGCAATATGTTCCTAGAGAAATTTAATAGGAATGACTCCAAACACAGAGAATTAGCTCCTTTCTATAGGTTCTTGGAGCCATCCTGTAGAAGCGATATAATTCTCCATTGAATTCTGTAGGATGGTCCAAACATTCTCCATTGAATTCTTCAGGGCTTTTCCAGGAGGGTAACACTACAGCCATATTTACAGGTGGTCAAGTCATAGAATCTCAGGGTTGGAAGGGACCTCAGGAGGTCATCTAGTCCAACCCCCTGCTCAAAGCAGGGCCAATCCCCAATTTTTGCCCCAGATCCCTAAATGGCCCCCTCAAGGATTCATAGAATCATAGAATATCAGGGTTGGAAGGGACCTCAGGAGGTCATCTAGTCCAACCCCCCGCTCAAAGCAGGACCAATCCCCAATTAAATCATCCCAGCCAGGGCTTTGTCAAGGCTGACCTTAAAAACTTCTAAGGAAGGAGATTCTACCACCTCCCTAGGTAATGCATTCCAGTGTTTCACCACCATCCTAGTGAAAAAGTTTTTCCTAATATCCAACCTAAACCTCCCGCACTGCAACTTGAGACCATTACTCCTTGTCCTGTCCTCTTCTACCACTGAGAATAGTCTAGAACCATCCTCTCTGGAACCACCTCTCAGGTAGTTGAAAGCAGCTATCAAATCCCCCCTCATTCTTCTCTTCTGCAGACTAAACAATCCCAGTTCCCTCAGCCTGTCCTCATAAGTCATGTGTTCCAGACCCCTAATCATTTTTGTTGCTCTTCGCTGGACTCTCTCCAATTTATCCACATCCTTCTTGTAGTGTGGGGCCCAAAACTGGACACAGTACTCCAGATGAGGCCTCACCAATGTCGAATAGAGGAGACGATCACGTCCCTCGATCTGCTCACTATGCCCCTACTTATACATCCCAGAATGCCATTGGCCTTCTTGGCAACAAGGGCACACTGCTGACTCATATCCAGCTTCTCGTCCACTGTCACCCCTAGGTCCTTTTCCGCAGAACTGCTGCCTAGCCATTCGGTCCTTAGTCTGTAGCTGTGCATTGGGTTCTTCCGTCCTAAGTGCAGGACCCTGCACTTATCCTTATTGAACCTCATCAGATTTCTTTTGGCCCAATCCTCCAATTTGTCTAGGTCCCTCTGTATCCTATGCCTGCCCTCCAGCGTACCTACCACTCCTCCCAGTTTAGTATCATCTGCAAATTTGCTGAGAGTGCAATCCACACCATCCTCCAGATCATTTATGAAGATATTGAACAAAACCGGCCCCAGGACCGACCCCTGGGGCACTCCGCTTGACACCGGCTGCCAACTAGACATGGAGCCATTGGTCACTACCCGCTGAGCCCGACAATCTGGCCAACTTTCTACCCACCTTATAGTGCATTCATCCAGCCCATACTTCTTTAACTTGCTGACAAGAATACTGTGGGAGACAGTGTCAAAAACTTGGCTAAAGTTAAGAAACAATACATCCACTGCTTTCCCTTCATCCACAGAACCAGTAATCTCATCATAGAAGGTGATTAGATTAGTCAGGTATGACCTTCCCTTGGTGAATCCATGCTGACTGTTCCTGATCACTTTCCTCTCATGTAAGTGCTTCAGGATTGATTCTTTGAGGACCTGCTCCATGATTTTTCCAGGGGGGATTGAACTCACAATCCTTGGGTTTAGCAGGCCAATGCTCAAACCACTGAGCTATCCCTCCCCCTCTTATTCAAGTGGTCCATGGCAGATCTTGCAATAAAATTCTGACTCCCGCTGCCCTATCTCAAGCACTGGACGCACATTCCCATAGCATACATGCTATTCCCAATGTATGTTCTACAGGATGCTCCCCTTAAAGCATCCTAACTCATGTGACAGAGTATTTTTCCATTGGTCTCCTTATTTTACCTGCCTCTGATAGTCCAGCCAAGCCAATGGAGAGAGATTTCACCAGGATCTGGAGAAGTCAGATGATTAATGTCAGCGCTGCCAAATGCGGAGGTTAATTACTGTGATCGAAAATATCTCGAGGGAAAACGCTACACACAGGTATTACCAATTAACCCAAAGATCTAAACTGCTGCAGTTAATAGAACACTACATTCGCTCTAATTACAACCTCTGCACCAGAGGCTGATACAGAGAGGAAAGAGAGAGTTTCTCCAACAGTAAAATTAAAGGTCTGCGCATTTCCTCTGTGCAGTTCAGGAGGGACGGATTTACTCCTGTCAGGAGGAGGGGACCTGCTCAGCTGATCACAGCATCCTGTGCTTCTTAGTATTAATGTGTACTATGGGTGTGCCGCAGGGCTCCAATCAGGATCAAGGTGCTATGCGCTGTACAGGTACTTATTACAAGACAGTCCCTACCCTAGAGGGTCAACAATCTAGCTTCCTTGCTGCTGAAGAATTAAACTACAGCAGAACACGACAAACAAAGCCAACTCCCTCCTCCATTAATTAACCTAATTATAGTGCTCAGCACACCCACACAGTGTTTTATCATTCCAAACCCTAATGCATCCTTGCAGCACTTTGGGGAGGTTGGCGAGCAGTACGGGGAAACTGAATCACAAAGGGAGTCAGTGGCGGTGCTAGGATTAGTACTCAGGAGTTCCTGGCTCCCAGCTCCGTCCCGGAGGACACTACCTCTTTGGCCTGTTCTATGATGACAGAGATCATTTAGCTGACTGGAGGGCCTAGTATTACAGCTTCCTAAAAGCCAGCTTCCAAAGGTACGTTGGGCAATGGACTAAGCATCGACTGAGTGCTGGTATCTGCCTGGGGATACTCAGCCCAGACAGCAGCCGAAGCCCTGACACATGGAGCCAGCCAAGCAGGAGCAAGAGATCTTGGCCTTTAACATGTATTCCATCACACAGAGACAACGATGTTGCTCCCCAGGTACCTCTCCTCTTCTTCGGGCTGAAATGCACACTCAGTAGTTATCATTGCTGGGGCAGTTACGCACAGGAGCGGCTAGCGTTTTCCTGGTCATACACACAGCATGGAAAACACTGCACCTAGCAGGCCATGTTCTGCTCTCAGTTACCTCCTGCCACCAGGCCCGCCGACAGCAATTCTGGGTCCCAGGGCAGAGTCAATGGGCCTGCTGGATGTGCTCTTCCGGCACGGCCAGGGTTTCCACATGCCCGCCTGACTGCCTTCGCCGCCACCGGTACTGGCCCGCCCGGGTGATTTAAAAGGGCCTGGGACTCCCAAATGCTTCCGCCACTACTGCAGCAGCGACTAGGGGCCCCAGGCCCTTTTAAATCGCCCCCTTTTCCACCCCCGTCAGCGGGCCTGCCTGCCACACCCAGTGTTCATTCATATTTGTGACAGGGGATGCACAGGTTTTAACTGGGAACCAAATTCACTCCACTAAGGGCCTGATCCAGAGCCTGAGGACATCTTTCTAGTGACTTCAGGGGGCTTTGGATCAGGCCCTGGATATTCAAAGACTTTAGACACAAGAAGCAAGGTTAAGAGTGTCAATTGTCTTGTGTGTTTCAGACAATATAGCTGCTCCAGCTTCTTTGGCTGAGTGTTATAGGAGAATTTACGTTGTCCCCTTGTTTCGCACATGCAGAAAGGGCAAAAAAGTGTATTTCAAGGCTAGATACAATGTGCAGGAAAAAATAGCCATGTCTTATTCTTATAGACAGAGCTCAGAATAACCTGTTAGCTCAAAATTTATTTCTCTCTTAAAATTGGCAGAGAGACTCTCTGACTGCCTGTCTTGGGTTTGTTGCAGATTCACATTGCATTTAGACATTGGTAACTGGATTGCGAAAAGAAATTTGGAGTTAGATTTGTACTCTTCACAAATATTCTGCTGCAGCTCTCCGTGTTTATACATGCCACCAAAAATTCTCCTCAGAAAAGAAAAATATGGAGGTCTTCAGAGCTGAGTGCGCACAGATATCAGGGGACCATACAGTCCGTCCTCAGGCAAAACTCCCATTGACAGCAACACAGCAAACGAACAGCAGTCCATGGTGATTACAGCACCTTCCAAGTGAGGATCACAAAGCACTTTGCAAACATTAAGTGATTCACCAGCACTGCCCTCTCACCTGGGTAAGTGGGGTCTTGCTGACCTCATCTCACACTGGGGCGCTTGACACAGAGGTGAAGCGATTGTCCAAGATTGCAGAGCAAATCAGTGTTAGAGTTAGTATTAGAACTGGGCTCCCAGTATTGCACACAGCCCCCGCCTCTCATGGTACTAACACTGACTGATCCTTCACACCATGGTGTGATGCCTCCCAGCAGTACCCGGGGTTGTGAGGCACCAACACATGCAATGGTTGACCACAGGGATAAGCACCTCCCACCTCCTGTCTGAAGAAGTTGGTCTCAAGGCACCCTACCTTCGAGCGTCCTGCCTTTAAACTACAAAGCCTAGAGAATAATGTTCAGCCTATTTGCATAACTCTTCCCATATCTGCCATGCGTACATCTCACAATCATTATGGCCACCCGCGTTCAGTAGAGACCTTAGATGACCCCATTTGGTGAATCTAGGCGACCCCGTACCCTCTGCCAGTTGGGATCAAGAGGCCATTGGGTCGCACAGGTGATTCATTGAATCTCACAGTACCAAGGGGTGAAGTGACTCGCTACCAATCAGAATGATAGCAGAGGGGGTGGGAAATAAGGGATGGTCACCAATGTTGCTAGGCAGTAAAGAACCAGGTCTACAGTGTTGGTGGCTCTTGAAGAGCTGAGTTCAGTGGACACCCTGAGTGACTCGGCCTCTCTGTGCCTCAGTTCCCCCCATTTACAAAACAGAGCTAATGACGCTTCCTTTTGCCCATCCTTTGTCTGCCTTGTCTAATCGCATTATACATTCTCTGAGGCAGGGACTCTCATATGTTTATACAGTGTCTAGCCCAAGGGGGTGTGATCTCAGTTGAGGCTTGTACATGCTGTTGTAATGGTCATTGTTCAGGTGCAGCTACGTGAGAAATGAGGAACTTAAATAAAACATACGTATAGGATTGTCCGTACCACCCTCCCCACACTCAATGGGCCAGAGCAGCTTGTGATGCTATTTTTAAAGCAGAGCCCCCCCCCCCTTAAAAACCATGGAGATTTCTGCTTAAAAACAGAGAGCAAGATAATATTTCACTAGAATATCATTAATTTCTTCAGAAAAGAGAGATAAAAGGCCATTTATACAAGGAATATATTCTCCACTTAACAATTGCATTACTGTTTAAATAATCTGTTTGTTCGTATTCCAAAGGCTGCAGATTTATACATCAGGTAAGATACAGTGTAATATAAGGGATGCAACATCTGAAAAAATTAAATCAAATGTCAGCACAGTTTGAGGAGGAAATATACTCTTATGATGTACAATCCTACCTCATCACAGCCTCGACTGTGCTAAATGCTAGTATTTTATCACGTCTATCAGCTTGAAAATTGAGCTGGGCAACTTGACTAATTAAAATGGTCCCTTTAACAAACTCTGGTTTTTACCATGCACTTCATTTTTCAGGTGGGACTGGCAAACATACATTTGCTCTTTCTTTCACTGAATATGCTGTGGCAAGGTTTGATATATTCCCAGGAGAAAGCAGCTCTGCCTCGGAAATTCTTTTAATACTCCCTCCTCCTCCCCGCCGCCATCCCTCATCTAAAATAGACAGTCTGGTCTCTGAAATATATGAAGCCTACCCCTTCTCTTATTAAAACTGATGTAGCTGTTGTACACCTTAAAAACAAAACAAGAATCTTTCATTTTCAATAACTGACCTACTTCAGAGCTGCTCACTTTGGAGAATGAGGTTATGTTTCCAGTAGAAATAGGAAAGAATTTATTATCTCAAACCAGGTACAGCATATTCCCATTGGTAATAACTGCTCAAAAAATTCATCAGGTGATGTGGCTCAGTGGATGATCAGCCAACCATTGGCTGCAAATACAAACAGCAGATTATGGGACGATAACAGTCCACCAAACCTGGATTTGTTCGTAGATAACATTTGCTGTTATAGTCTAATACACCCTACATAACTGAGCCTGATGAAACAATTCAGGAGGATGAATTTTCCAGTGCAATTGTGCAACTGATCTGAAACATTCTCTGTTATCAGTTTAGAAGCAATAAATCATAATATAAAAACACTTGGTGCAACAATCACAATAGAATGCAACAGGTACGTCCTCTATAAAGAAAAAATAAATTTTAAAAGGTTCATATAAAAATATTATACTATGTGCACATGGCTTTACACACAGTCAACAACAACCTCTTTACTTTTACGACTGATACAATTGCATAATAAAGAGAAGGACAGCGAGTGTATTTAGTGATAAGAACACTAACAAATCTCATCCAAATTCATTTAAATACTGAGAAACAACCCTCATACACTGGGCATACAGGAGGTGACATAATACATGTGAGTGTTTGCAGGATCCCAGCCTAAAAAAGTACCCAAACAAGGCTAGGCTTTTCGTAGGACCTACAAAATATTTTGTACTTGGCTTATTGTTGCTGCAGAGCTCACAAGGGAACAGATGATTACATTGACACCAACCAAGATGTTTGGGCACAATACTGTGCTATATAAAATAGTTTTGTTTTTTTTTAAAAAAGCTAGAAAACAATCTTAAATGGTTGCCAAATGGAAGGGTGAAAAGATTGGTAGCAGCAAATTGGCAGCAGTTTTCAGACTTGGGATCAGAAACAAAGAAAAAAGTAGAGCTATTAAAAAGGACCAGTCAATATCACTCGTCATTTTTTTTCTTTAATGACTTCTGGAAAATTAAATCTTTAGTCGGGGGACTTGCTAAGGCCACAGGTAATGGGCTGCAGAGTTTGATCACCTCTAGGTTGCTGGTTCAGATTCAATCCATGTTAGTATTGACCAAAAATCTTTACCATCTAATGCTGGGTAGCCTAGGCAAAAGGAGCCGCTGGTGTCAGTCCAGGTCCCAGCGGGACAGGTGTCCAGATGGATTAGAGCTGTGCTGAAAGCAAACCAGCCTGTCAGCTCTAATAACTGGCCTGCCCAGCTTTCACTGTCCCTGACTGCATTGTACCTGCTCCGAGGGCGAATAATAGGGGACTTCATTCTCAAGAGCAGTCAGTCTGACCCATTTCCCAAGCCCTGAATTCAATTTCAAAGCTTTTCCGTAACTAAAGAGTTAAATATTTATATCATGAGCAAAACTAAAAGAAGGAACATGGTCCCTGAAGAGCAGGTTTCTATCGCTTTCCATCCCTGCTAATAAAACAGTCACCGGCTGGCCTGTAGGATCATTACAATGAGCCATTTCATTGGCTCTCATTATTGCCTCTTTCCAGCCCTCCTGCTGGGAGGGAACGTTAAATGAAAAAAAGACTTCAACTCCAGCAGCTGCTGCTCTGCTCATAAACACAAAGCTGAGACGTCCAGTAACGTGCAAATCCAGCTCCCCGAGCGAGCAGCCTCCTCAGCATTGCTGCCCCCTCCTGCCAGGGCAGAATGGCCTCTCCCCCCCAGGATGGTAGGGCATCTTCTCAACCCCCATTTCAAGGAGACGTCTCTTGCTCACAAATAATAAAGGGGCACCCGGTAACTGTTAACGGTTTAAATGAATCACAAGAATGGTCTGTGACAATATTGGTACCGACCACCACATTTGGGAAGGGTGATAAGATCCAACAGGGCGGAAGTTTAAGCCAATCTCTAACTATTTGGAGTTAGAATGAGGCCTTCATGGAAGGCAGATGACTCCACATCTGCCTCCTGGAGCGTTTCTTGCACCTTCCTCTAAAGCACCTGGTCATTGTCAGAGCCCAGACACTGGACCGGGGCTCTGATATTTCTGGCAATTCTTACGTTAGACTTTTGCTTCCTGGCCTAATTTTTCCTCGGTCCTCTTTGTTCTTTGGCTGCATTTCCTTTTTCTGCACCAACCACTTTTCACGCTCTCTATCTACTTTTGCTTCTCTGCTTGTTCTTCCTGCGTGACATGAAAGCCTCCCCCAGAATGCTCGAGTGAAACAGCAAAGCACGGGCTGACTTTGAGAGGTGCTGAGCATCGAGGTAACAAGGGCTATGGGGCCCTGGCACCCACCTCTGAAAACATACATCAAGCCACAAGGAAATTGCTACCCCGCTGGCGTGAGCGCTTTCAAAGCTGTGGCATATCATTTACTGCCAAACCTCTCCTAATGAATACCAGACAGCCTGCCAACCGGTCATGTTATTTACCTGAATGTCAGATGCAAATCAGAGGGAAAAGCTTTGCCTTTCTCCCACATAATTTAGCCACAGTCTCTACAGTTTAAAAGGATTAGCCGCCCCTTGGTTTCCTGTTCCTTGTGCAATAGGCACAGCTCAGCAGGAGAAATAAATGGGGTTGGAGGAAGGGAGAAAACACAGACACATTTTAATGAACCAAGAGCAAAGACTGCTGCAAGAATGTGCTGGTTTCCTTCTATTTCCGATTCTCACTCCACTCCTAAGACGCTAATTCTGTCACTCACCAGATGATTTATGTACTCCACTTAGATGTCCCAAGGCACAGCTTGACAACAAATCCAAACGCAACACAGAACTAGAGCAGCGGCAGGCTGCTCGGAGACTGGGCGCACGGTACACCCGGACCGGCTGTGAAGCAGCAGTGTGGGCAGACCCTCACCGCATGTCAGTAACAGAACTGGAGACCCAGACGGGAAGCTTCACGGGCCAGTGGGTGAATTTGCACAAAGTGACCCTCAGCAGGGCAGACGGGCTTGAGTGACAATGACTGTGACTTCGGGTGGGGTTTTTTCCCCCAGTTCAAACCCTGGCAATAACTTGGTGAAATTCACCTGCAAGGACCAAAGATTGAATTTGGCAGTAAGCAATGCAGTGGGCAGATCCTTGCCCCTGCTAAGTCTCTGTGCTATTGGAGTGAGGTAGAGGTACTATAAACCTGCCCTGGAAGAGTGTCTGAGGGTTACCCCGGCACTGGAGGGGCATAAATCTGGTATAATCAGCCCCTGCTAGCCAGGGGGTAAGTGAGGACTGCCTGGGCTGGAGTGCAACGTGCTCTGTAGATCCCTGGCTGGCGCAACAGCCTCTAGGGAACCACTCAGGGTGACATAAAATAGAGCAGCCCTGTGGCTGCTGTAACTGGCACTAGGTCTGGTTCAGACTTCCGCAATCTCAGGATCGGAGGGCACATCAAGGTGGCTTAGAGCAACCTTTGCAAGATGCATGAGCAGTCATATGCAACGCTGTCCCAATAGAACCTTGAAAGTTTGCTGCAGATGCAAAGGAACCCTGTGCTCTCATTCAGGCCCATCCAAGCTTACCTTTCTAGACAAACTCTGGGAAGAGGAGTTATCTTGTTCATTTGGGTCTTTGGTAACTCAGACAGAACCAGCTTCATGGAAGATAAATGTGGAGGCACTATCTGGCCGGAGTCCCTCGGAGGCATGAATGACTCAGCTTGTGTTGTAGCACTGATTGCTCATATTTTAAGTGTGCTAAAATCTGAAACAGGCTCAAAATACAGAACTGCATATATTATCATCGGAATGTAAATATATCACATCACATGCATACTGTCAGCACTCGGCATTTATATATATTTTGTTACACTGTGACAAACTTTTTGACTGGCCAATTTTCATGACAGAATATATTTTGGGTGGGGATTACCTTTTGTATATATCACACCGTGTTATGCATTCACACACACAGACTGTATTTCATGAAACCCAAGTCTAAGCCATGATACTTTTTCCATGAGGATTTTTACGCTTCCCCGCATTTGGAAGGTTGCTCTCAAATTCCCTTCCTGTCGTTCACAATAAATGATGTGTTCAGTTCCAGGGTAAATAGGCAAGATGGGGAAAGTGTTGCCATAGTAACAGAGGGATGTCAGTGATGGGTATCCATGGCAATTGTTGCTAAGTTCTGAGAGATTTGTAAAATGCTTTATTTAAAATCATAAATTACCATGCAGCTGTCTAGCATGTTGTCTGTCCTGGTGTGAGAGACAGGGTGTGTGCACGCACACGCTTCTGGAATGAATGTTAATCATGCATGAGGAATGAGGCAAAGTTATTTTAAGGACACTCAGATACTGTGTAATGCTGTTTTGTGCTGTTAGCCAGAGAAGATTAACCCTCATTTTTGACGATTGTCTCTCCATACTGGTAAACTGCTGCTCCACCCTTAGGAGCGCCGGCTCTGAGGCCTGCGTGAGACAGGGAGATGAGAAACTAATGGGGGCACCACCCCAGACCCCTCCGGAGTCCATGGTTGGAGCTGGAGGCTGTAGGGACCTAGAACTGTACTTTGAATGCAAACTTCAGCCCACCAACTTCACTGGGCAGTACCGTGTCGGGATCAATACACATTAGTCCTGCCTTGGGACCAGCCTGGTTTTGTGGCTGTTAAAGAAGGAGCAGCAATTGTCTCCTTAATTATAAGGCTGCTGGACAGGACACTGAACTGCATGGACAACCCAATCAGGAGGCGCTTTGCTGTCCAAAGCAACATCCTACCTCCAGCTGTGGGGCTGTGAGCGGCATCAGGGAAAGCAGAGAACGCTGCAGACCAGCCCAAGTGACGCGGTCTGTTCGGTGACGAGGACCAGACAAACCACCGCACTATGCCAGCACCTCACCATCTGGAACCTATCTATCCTCACACCCCACTGTGAGGTAGGGCAGTGCTGTTATACCCGTATCACAGATAGGGGACTGAGGCACAGAAAGATGAAGTGACAGGGAGGCTGTGGCAGAGAAGAGAACTGAGCCCACATCTCCGGGTCCCGAGCCACAAGAAATTTAATCTTCACCCGGGGCATTTCAATAAATAAAGAGAGTTATTTTTTTAAAGTGAGACTGTGACCTCATGGCAAAAGGATATTACTCATTCCCTTAGCTTCTGTCGGGAACACAGCACAGCTCCATTCTACAGGGTCTGGTTCATTAGCTCAAGCAGCAGGTGACTCACACTTTGAACTGGGGCTGCCCAGAGCTCAATCCCCGCTGTCAGGCAAGATGGCATTCGTCACACGGACACGTTTGTAGCTGCTGGCTCTCGACAGTTAGTGGTTTTATCTAGTCCCAGTGACAGGAGCTGTGGACACACACATCCCACATCAAACCTACAGAACTACCACCAGCCTGCCTATCTGCTCAAATGTTGCACCAGTTTCTTGTCTTTTCAGGGGTGAATCCTCCAGGCCAAGGATCATGCCTTCGCATTTGCTTGTGCAGCCCTGGCACATTTTGGGCATCACTGCAATTTAAATAATAGAGCTTGTTGCTAACTTTCCAGTAGACGCTTTCCGCGCTGATTCATTTCATCCTTCTCTTCCTGGGCTGGAAAATCATCATCAACACGGCTTTAGTCTCCATGTAAAATTACAGCTGGTTCAAAGACATCTGGCAGCATGAGACTTCCTGGAGCTTGTTCCACTGTGTTTTTACTGGAGCAGCCCTAGCGGTGTGAATGTCCTGCCACCTCCCAGCTTCCCACTAGAGGCAGATAGCGTGTCCCCTCTTGCCACATCATGATCTACTCAGAATTCCTTGTCACTGAAATAAATTAAATACTTAAAACATACCAACCTCAAAGAAAAAGACATGCCCAATAGTGACTGAGCTAAAACAG
Source organism: Lepidochelys olivacea (assembly GCF_965140295.1). Classification (NCBI taxonomy): domain Eukaryota; kingdom Metazoa; phylum Chordata; order Testudines; family Cheloniidae; genus Lepidochelys; species Lepidochelys olivacea. Next base: position 30,110,678 of record NC_140425.1, on the reverse strand, counting down.
AAGATTAGAAATGCTGTCTGCTCTCTGTGCTTTTCACGGTCTTTCCTGAGCCATTACTGATGCTCCGGGCAGGTTTGAAGGACTGCTTGTGTGTCTCAAATGTGTAATCGTGGGCCTTCTATCAGGAGAGATCTAGATCCCCAAGCAGTCTGCTGGGAAGATAAAATAAGGATTCAAGATCCTCATCCATGTACAAGCAGCCCACTTTAAGAGCATAGTGCAAGCTTGAACACAGTCTCTGCTTGGTGTGAATGATCCTTTGCCTTTGGCCACACTGCAAGCAAGACTGGATTTCAATGATGTACCAACCAAAATAGGTCATTACTTCCTCGAGGGAAGCCTAGCTCCAGGGACACCCTCTCCTCCTACACAGCAACACTGCAGGGTAGAAAGAAGCCATGAGCTCCACCCAGGGGCATCCTGCCCCATGCCCTGCTACAACTCCCACTTGCCCTCTTAGCCAAGACCTCTCCATTCACGGTTACAGGGAGTTCTTGAAGTTTGTAGTCTCTTCCCCATGTTAATTACAGCCTATTCTAATTTAACCACACTAATTGGCTTCTTGTTTTGAAAGCAAAGTGTGTCGGATTGGATGTCTGCATTAAACAACTCTCAACTTGGAAGAGGGCAGGAACTCACATTCAGTTGGACAATTATCACATGTAAGGGATAAATGGTTATTTACGTTGTTTTGTATGTGAGGATTCATAGATTCATAGATATTAAGGTCAGAAGGGACCATTATCATCTAGTCTGGCCTCCTGCACTATACAGGCCACAGAATCTCACCCACCCACTCCTGCGATAAACCTCTCACCTATGTCTGAGCTATTGAAGTCCTCAAATCATGGTTTAAAGACTTCAAGGTGCAGAGAATCCTCCAGCAAGTGACCCGTGCCCCATGCTAGAGAGGAAGGTGAAAAACCCCCAGGGCCTCTTCCAATCTGCCCTGGAGGAAAATTCCTTCCCGACCCCAAATATGGCGATCAGCTGAAACATGAGCATATGGGCAAGATTCACCAGCCAGATACTACAGAGAATTCTTTCCTGGGTAACTCAGATCCCATCCCATCTAACATCCCATCACAGGCCCTTGGGCCTATTTACCATGAATATTTAAAGATCAATTAAATTGCCAAAATCATGTTATCCCATCATACCATCTCCTCTATAAACTTATCGAGTTTAATCTTGAAGCCAGATAGGTCTTTTGCCCCCACTACGTCCTTTGGAAGGCTATTCCAGAACGTCACTCCTCTGCTGGTTAGAAACTTTTGTCTAATTTCAAGTCTAAACTTCCCGATGACCAGTGTATATCCATTTGTTCTTGTGTCCACATTGGTACTAAGCTTAAATAATTCCTCTCCCTCTCCAGTATTTATCCCTCTGATATATTTATAGAGAGCAATCATATCTCCCCTCAACCTTCTTTTGGTTAGGCTAAACAAGCCAAGCTCCTTGAGTCTCCTTTCATAAGACAGGTTTTCCATTCCTCGGATCATCCTAGTAAGCCCTTCTCTGTACGCAGCCCTTGCTTTTCCCTCTGGCAAAACTGATATCAATCGACAGCAGGTATGAAGTAAGGACTATATGTGAGAGTGCAGTGCTCTGTCTTTCTCTCCTACCCCTCCTAAAAGCAATGGTCCAGTCTATGCCTGATGATCCAGATAGGGAAACAACAATTGGCTTAATTTTAGTACATGGTCTGTCTCCCCCACCCACCTCCAATCTAAATTATGCAGAAATTTCAAGTTCTATACCAATGAATCAGGGCTCAACAAACCTTTAAATTTATTCTGCTGTATCACAGGAACATGTTGTCCTGAAATTTATAACATTAGGCAGATCTAGGCCTACAAAATGGTCCAAGCCCTAGAAATTTACAGTCACCAATGATTTGTACAACTATGAATTGCTATGAATCAAAAGGTTAATCTGCAGCCAGATCCTTGCAGAAGCATCCTCAGAGATCACTTTGAAATTTCATATAATGGTTAGCCAAATCTCTTTATTACACAGAGACCGTAGTCATGGCATTATGTAAATGACAGATCAGGAGGCTAAGCAGGGAATAGAAAATTGGTGCAGGAGAGCTGGAGCAGGAATTCAACATTAATCAATGTAAAGAGGGTCTTTTGTGGGATGCAGAATAGAGAGCAGCAATGCAAAAGAAACTGGAGCAGAGATAAAAATGAGTACCCCCCTCTCTGGCCCATGTGATGGATGAGGTGCCCCAGCAGAGAGGAGATATAATCTAAAAATCAGACTCACCTTTGGGGAATATGAATGGCCTAGCACAGTTCCAGTTAAGAAATCTCTGCTCGGTACATTAGCTACAGAGAATTCTTACTTGCCAGTTGGTACTGGAAAACATGGGTCTGGCTCCATGTCTCTTTAGGAATCTAGCTCTTCCAGCCTTGAACTATACCAAATAGCCATTGGTGGACCTATCCTCCAGGAACTTATCTAATTCTTTTATGAACCCGGTTATAGTTTTGCCCTTCAAAACATCACCAGGCAATGAGTCCTGCAGGTTGACTTTGCGTTATGGGATGAAGGTCCTGCCTTTTGTTTAAGCCTGCTCCCTATTAATATCATTGGGTGGCCCCAGGTTCTTGTGTTATGTGAAGTGGCAAAACAACAACACTTCCTTATTCACTTTCCCCATACCAGTCATGATTTTATAGACCTCACTCCTATCCCCCCTTAGTCATCTCTTTTCTAAGCTGAACAGTCCCAGTGCTTTCAATATCTCCTTGTGGAAGCTTTACTCACTTTTGTTGCCCTTCAACGTATCTTTTTCCATTTCTAACGTATCTATTTTGAGATGGGGCAACCAGAACTGCACGCAGTATTCAAGATGTGGGCGTACCATGAATTTATATAGTGGCATTATGATATTTTCTATCTTATTATCTATCCCTTTTCTGATGGTTCCTAATATTCTGTTCACTTTTTTGACTGCCAAGGCACACTGAAGGGATGTTTACAGAGAGCTGTACACAATGACTCCAAGATCTCTTTCTTGAGTGGGAACAGCTAATTTAGACACCATCATTTTGTATGTGTAGTTGGGAGGTTTTCCAATTTGCATGACTTCACATTAATCAAAATAATTTCATCTGCCCATCTGTTGCCCAGTCATCCAGTTTTGTGAGATCCCTTTGTAGCTCTTTGCAGCCTGCTTCGGACATAACTATCTTGAGTAGTTTTGCAAACTTTGCCACTTCACTGTTTATCCCTTTTTCCAGATCATTTATGAATATGTTGAATAGGACTGGCCCCAGTACAGACCCCTGGGGGCCCCTGCTATTTGCCTCTCTCCATTCTGAGAACTGACTATTTATTCCTACCCTTTGCTTCCTGTCTTGAACCAGTTACTGATCCACTTGCAAACTACCCCAAGAGTTGCGGATGCAAGTCCCTTATCTGTCTCCCAGCACTGCTAGCCTTCTCGGTCATGGGGAAGTCCAGTTTAACAGTATGCAGAGTGAATTCCTAACAGCTCTCTAAAACCCAGGCTTGTGCAGACATTTTGAGCAGCTGTCACTCTTAACAGCTTACTATTTGGCCCCTATCTCTGGGTGTAAACTGCAGAGAATCCTCTGAGCTCTATGTGAATCCTGGGTGTTAAAGATCATATACAATATATACCATACGTACCTTAGAGTATCCTGGCTTCCTTAACCCCTGCCCTTCTAGTGCCTCATTTACACATGCAAAAAGTGTCTCAGGATATTTTAAAGCAACTTCAACATATTTGCAACCCGGTTGGCTGAACAATACAGAGAGCGGCATCCGACTTTGATGCATTGTAAATACTCCAGAATCATTATCTCTGGAAGCATGATGAATGTGAATGGAGTGCGATATATCGGAAAGTCACTAATTACTATTCCTGAGGTCACTGCAAACCTCTGTGATTAATACAATAAAGTACAAGAGACTAAGGGAATTCGCACCGCTATCCAACTGAGGGCAATGCACAGTGAGTAATGCACTCTTCCTGAGCAGGGCTTTGGAGCGGAGCCCGGAGCTGGAGCGCAGAGAAGCTCCAGAGCAGTGGAGCTGCAGGTTTTTGCCTGGAGCTGGAGCGGAGCCGGAGCACAGCTCCAAAGCCCTGGTGCTGAGTGAATATTATGCACTCAGAACAAGATGGCATTCTGGGGAAAGACTCTGGGAGTCGGTGTGAGTTTGTGTCTAAGAAGCCCCAACAGATAGCTCTACTATTTACACACAAGCCTACTGAGAATACCTCAATCAGAGCAGCTGTCTGATGTGTTTAACCAGGAAAATTCCTTCAGTGTCTGCCTGAGAGTGCTAGCAGCTTATCGGACAGGAGCAAGAAAAGCATTTTGGTTGTCTAAGTGCATAGCCCAAGGGCTAAACGGTCCCTCTGCTCTTCAGGAGGATGGTCCCCTCCAGCTCCATGAAGAAGGACAACGCTGTGCTGCACAGGGCTGTAACAGTTCACGGAGGTCATTGTGAGGGGCAGAGCATTCACACTTGCTGCTCCAGGAGCACTTGTACTCTTCTCTTTCCCAGTTTCTGAGGTAGAGGCTCTAACTCCTGGCTAACAATCTGGACCTGCCATAAGCAGGAGCACCAAGACGCTCCCTGAGCCTCAGTTTGAGAGCAGGCCATGAGAAGCGTCAGTCCCAGAGCAAAGATTGGAAAGCAGGAGGGTCTCGCTCGGCTTCTTGGTCTCCAGCCAGATCAAAGTGTTACAGTCACAATATTTCCCACAGAGCTGGCTGGTTTGTTTCTTGTTTTTAGCATTAACACAGCTCTCCCTGCTTTCCATCATCGTGAGACGTTTCACAGTACGGAGTCAATAGAATGCAATGAACGGCTTCAAAAGACTTAACGGAACGAGCACCCTGTGGTGCAGGCAGGCTAATGGATCCAAGCACTCTGGAGCGTGCTCTTATGGAGATCATACCCATTCACAGAACCACCCCTTTCATCAGATGCCTTCCAGAGCAGCAGCAGGGTACCCTACTAAAATTCACCATGTGGAGCAGAGCTTTAGGAAGAAGAAATGCAGGGTCCTGCTAAGAGCTGCGTTCTTCTCCCTCCGCTTGGCATCCGTGAACTATCACCAGTACACACAGCAACAGGGATAGCTGGTGCAACTCAGGGCCAAGTAAGTGTGGACTGGGTGGGAATTCTGGATTTTAAAAGAGCTTGACACCAGATTTTGGCTCCACTCGGAAGATGCCGTACCCAACCAGGATGGGTGTCCAGGTTTGTATGTTGATGTGGCGGGGTGCACAAACCCCAGAGCTGCCAGGCAAGGGTTTATGAACTGCTATAAGTACAAGCAGTCCCACCCTGTCACTTCTGTAAGGCACAGCAGGCCGGTTGGGAGGGCATAGAAAGGGAAAACCCAGCTCACATGGGAACAGACCTTCACACCCCAGCTCCCAGAGAAGGGCATGGTTGAGGACAGGGACTGCTAAGACCACCACTGCCTGTCTGAGCCCCATGAGGGGGAAGATGGACCAGACCCCAAAGAATTACTTCAGAACTTTTACAAGTGATCCGCCAGAGGGCACTGCACAACGGCCTGCTGCAGGCTCCATGGGGGAAGGGAAGCCAGCTGCCAGCTTGATACAGTTGGGTTGTTCTCCTTTTCAGACCTTTCATAGCCTCGGATGGGAAAGACTCTTGCAGTCCTCCTCACCCAGACCTGTGCTGCCAACAGCCCGGACACAGAGTCCTGGAGGCCAGGTGAGTGTAGGGCCAAGGGGGCACCAAGGGAGACCATGTCAATGACCACTGGACTGCAACACCCAGCTCATTGCTGGACATGATCACCAGCAGGAACACTCCTCATGTGGCATGGAACACAGTAAAGACATTATTTGTGCAGCCTATTATCAAGCAAGTTCCTGGAAACTGAACAATGATTTAGATGCTGAGAAACCCATTTTACTTGGGAGTCTGCTACTCTCCAGGGGAGGCGTAAGGAGACATTGCCACGTTCTCTTGCCTGCTCAATTGCTGCTAGTTAAACTGTTTACATTTCTATAGCACCTTCTGTCCTAAAGTCCCTCGCAAACCACATGTCCATGCCCCACCACATTCAGATACTTCTGGGTTGGAGGACATCGAGCAGGTAAATAATTGACCCACTGCCCATTATAGCGTGGAGAGAAAGTGAAACAACCGGCACAAATCATTACCTATTATGAGGAGCCATGGGAGATTCAACACCTGTGCACAGGAGACAGGACCTCAGCTTTTCAGGTGCATCTGAGGAACACAAACTCTAAATGGCGTGGTACTCATTTTTATGAATGGCTGAGTCAACCATCTGGGAGTGGAACTGCATGGTTCCAGGGATCACAGGAATTTCAAGACTGCTGCTTCAACCACTAATCCATCCTATTCCAACTACTTAGGAGAAGGGAACTGCCTCCATTTATGAACGAGACAAGGTGGGGGAGGTAATATCTTTTATCGGAGCAACTTCTGTTGGTGACTGAGACAAGCTTTCAAGCTTACACAGAGCTCTTCTTCAGAGGCATTGCATTTCTCAAGTTTGTTTCCCACCTCTGGAATCAAGTTGTCTTTTGGGACACTGACTCTTTTGCGTGTCATACTTTCAGAGGGTCACAGATGCCCATTCTTCATTGCAGCAAAGTTTCAGGCAGGGAGCTCCATACACGCAGTATTGGGAAAGACAGCAGCCCACGGTGATGGTTTATCCCAAACGCCTAGCATGTACATTACTGAGTCAGTTTGGTTTACTAGTGATGCAGAGCTGGGAGCGCCATGTCCAGCCAGAGGCACAAAACAAAAAATGCAAAATCTGGTACCAGAAGTTCAGATGATGCATGCACACACACACACACACACACACACACACTTGTCATAAGTATTGAATTAAGCAGAAAAAAAATTAGACAATTTAACTAACATTCCAAATCTGTAGATTTCACCCTTCAAAGCTTGTCCTTTATTTAAAATGCAATTGAAAACATTCTTCTACAATAAGATGATATACAGTCTCCATTAAGATTTTATTAGGGACACTGTTTTCCCCACCCAGCTTCTTGTTATTACAGTGGAACAACAAAAAGCTGAACATTTTCTATAAACTTTGATTTACAACATGGAGACAATTAATTAAACACAAGATTTGCTATCCTTGGGCAGAGCTAAACCGGACGCATCATCAACAGTGAGCATAATCAATCAATATATCTAAGGTAGCCAATTGGTGAGCTGCTTTGCATACTTGGTCTGAAAGCAGCAGCCAAGATGTAGCCATTTGCTTATTTTAAGAACATTTAACCCCCTTCCCTGTAAGAGCCTTAAGGGGAAAGAAGGAGCACAAGACGTGCCAGTTTGATAAACATTACCTCTTGTGCTTCTTAACTATTTCTTCTCTCTCCTGTCTTGGTTAAAGCAGGAAATGAGATGCTGTATAACTATCATGGATACAAGGTGGATGTGTCTCAGACCCTGGGACCAACACAGCTACAACAACTCAGCAAATATCATTTACTCATGTTGCTGACCAGTATGCCAAAGGGCCTATTGCTAAGTAAAGGCCTATTAACTGAGCAAAACCCCTAGCAAGCTTTACAAATAATATGTACTCATAATGTTAAATTGTGTAGCCTTTATTAGGAACGAAAAATATGCAACATGTACCAGACAAGGGGAACACACGTAACGGTCACATGTATGATAAAAGGGAAGTTATAGAAAGTAAGTTTGCGTTATTGATCAGAGCAAACAGAACTGGGCTCAGACGGTTGTCAGCTGCAAATGTGGTTCCATAAGGATTGAGTACTGAATCTCACTCCTTGTTATGTGCTATTCTTAAATAATAAAAGCAACTTTATTAATAAGGCAATCAAGCTTCACTAATGCTGTCTCACTATTTTATTGTTACTGACTAAGACCAGATTACTAATCAATTTATTTTATATATAAAGTAGTGCTGTATAGACAAATAAGAGACAGGACTGTAAACTAAGCTTAGATACAACACAATTACTAGATGTTAAGGTCCAAAGGGCTCATTATGGTAACTTCCTGTATAATGCAGGCCAGAGAATTTCACCCACCCAATGAGCAATGAGACCAAAAAGGAGAAGGGGGTGGGGGAAAGCATTATGACACGATCCAGAGGATCTCCCTTATGTTAGGGGTAGATGTACTTACAGTTCAGAGAAATTTAAACATGTGAAGTACAGCAGAGCATATCACCCCTCGATGACATTCCTCAAGAGAGCTGTGTTCTCTTCACATGCAGAGTTTTGCTCAATGAACTGTTATGAACCCTACTCCATGGTCAGGCATGCGCCTATGGTGCCTCTGGAAATGGCTGGAACGTCACCTCCTTAGATGACTGTCAATGGTAACTTCTTCCACTACTACCATGAAGAGAGGTTTATACATATTTTATGTTTGCCCTTTAACAAAATGCAGACAAAGTTTCAGGCAGATGAAGCAGAGACACTATTCAACGTGCCTGAAGATGGCTCTAAAAACGAAGAGACTAGGTGTTGGTGTGCTTAAAAGCTCAGACTGCTGTAGCGTACAAGGACTTAACATGAAAAGTACGTCGTCCTGGAAACAAAATAGCAGCCTTACGCTGGCTGTGCTTTGCAAGACAGACATGTGCCAAATTGTTTGATTATAAACAGCAAATAAGCTGAGTAAAGGACACCTTCACTTTCCACCTTTCTGAAATCCAATGGTCTGAAATCTTTCAGGTTTATTTTGTTACCTATATGGTTGTCTGATCCTTTGTACAGCCAAATGTATAAAGAAATATCAATGAAATTCATCTTTCTAAGTACCCCACCCTGAACACTAGGGGCCAGATTTTTAAAGGCGTTAATGTACTCAGCATGGCAACACCTAACTGATTTAGAAACCTAAACCCCATTTTCCAGGTGAATTAAGGCACTCAGACACCAAAACCCCATTGACTGTGAATGGGATTTTGGTCACTAAGCACCTAAATCTTTTTAAAATGAGATTTTGGCTCCTAAATCAGCTAGGCATTGCAATGCTGAGTGCAGCAACACTTCAGTACCTTTAAAAATCTGGGCCTAATTTGTTGTATCATATAGTTTCTACCAAAGACAGGACAGGTGGGCAGTCTCAAGGGGAAAGACAACAATATGGTCATTAACTAGTTAACCACCCTTCTCGGTATTTGTATTTTTCATTCATCACCACTGTATCGGAACATTAGGTGGAACCCCCTGGGAAGCTCAGGATTTTCCTGTAATGGTTATCAGATATTCATAGAATGATTCACTTGTATCACGGTAAAGCCTAAAGGGTTCAGTAAGAGGGCCCCAGTGTGCAAGGTGACTGCACACACCTATAGTAAAGAAATAGTCACTGCCCAACAGGGCTCAATCTTAGTTACTGACAAGCTGCTACTAGTGGATGATACAAATGAGTAGAGATTGGTGGGGCGGTCAAAGTAAAAGAAGCCTGTTTGTACTTAAGTAGCTGGGTGTGTAACATATTGAGCAGCAGGATGGTGTGTTAGGGAGTGTGGTTCACGTCTATAAAACAGATTAAGACAATAAGTGTGGGAGGAAAGATATTACTAGAATTTGTCCAGGGAAGTCATGGGGCAAAGGTGAGAGGAACAGGATAGGAGCCATTACTATACCAGTCTAAGTCTCAGCCCAATACCTTAACCGTAAGGACAATCATTCCTTTGTTGATTATTCTGATTTCTGAAGTACAGTTCTCAAACTGGACTGAATCACTCTAACCCCCTAAGTGGTATGCATTTATCATGTAATACAGAAAAGTGGATCCAAACCCAACGCGCCCTTGTTAGACACATTCATACCATCTTACCCTGCAGGATTATAATCTTAAAACAGAGATGCTCTACGTGGCTACTGTCCTCATTTGAATTCAGCTTGTATTTAAAGGCTCCAGCAGTGGAGATTTGCTTTCTTCCCGATATTTCAGTGGATTATTTTTATGCCTTTCCATTGCTTTGAGACTGAGTTTGTTTTACAACAAACTTGGCTGATATTTCCTCTGTGTCCAGCTGGCGTCTCCTCACGCTGTCCATATCGCAATGCAGCGCCTGCTTCTTAAAGAGCACAGATTGGCTCATTTATATTTCCACAGATCAGCATCTGCAAGCACAATCTACCAAGGGGTTCGACTCAGTGTCATTGTTCCATTCATTGTAATTAGTTCATATTACTGTGAAACAGACTCAATATTGCAGGCTGCTTGGTTCTGGAGAGCCAACAATGGTAACAAAACACTGAGTAAGAGTTAGTTCCCAATTGCTTTTATGGTGTGATACTGCCTGGGTTGGTAGGTCTAAAATTAGACTGAGCTGCTGTATTTAGGCTTGGGGGCACGCATATCCTCTGCTCCACTCCAGGGAACAGGCAGAGCACTGGATTTTAAATGCACCCTGCTCCAAGTGCTTCAGAGATCCAAGGATTTCAATAGCTTTTGAAGGGCCGCAGCAGCAGCAGGCAGAAAGAAGCCTGAGGTGCAGCACAGCCCCTCCAAAAGCACCAGCACCTCCTCTGAATCACTGCGGGGTGCTGGCACACATCAGAGCCCTGCAGACGTGAGCGGTATAGTCGACATCTCTGCAAGAAACAAGGAAGCAGCTCGGAGAAGAAAACATCAGAAATAAATGAAAGCAGCAGCTTCCCTCCCTCTACAGTACTCAAATGAAGTTCCCCAAATACACAAAGGGAGGGGTGGGACCTCTGTTCTCTCTTCTCCTCCCCACTGAACTTTATATTCCCTTCTCCCTTTAAAAGGGTTCAGCAACACATTAAACATTCAGCTGGAGAGGAAGCTATTGCCCATCATGGCTTTAGGGATTTTCCCTGCACTATTTGAGTGCAAACAGCAGCAGATTTACACAGGTCCAGTCAACCAGGCACATGTCCACAAAGGGAGAGGAGGGAAACCAGACTCTCTTGTACATGTCCGATGAGGCACACAAAAAATCACAGGCCTCTGGAAGTTAAATGGATGAGTTGTACTGAGATAGAACTGAGTGTTTTGCTACAGGGCTATCCAATTTGCAGTGGGCAGTAAAAGCAGTGGGTTAATAACACTGAAATACCATATATTACAAAAGAAGCTTCGCTGTGCTCAAGCTGTTCTTGTGGGGAGCAAAGGCCCTCTACATAACACAGAGCTACACCATGGAGGGAGGCTGACTGGACTTAGATCAGAACCTCTTCCCAGTCTAGAGTGGGGTTACCTAACAAAAGAAACCTTGACTTTAATATAAGCGCTACAGAAAAAGAGTTGGAGTAATGGTCAAAAACCATCTTATAAGAAAAATTATTTTTATTCCTAATTTTTAACTCTGCTGTTTACAAATATGCTTTTATTCTGATAATATAACCTTGCAGCAATAAAAATCACAGCGCAGCTCAAAAAGCAGCTGAACTAACACCCATAAATACCAGCAGGGAAAACAATGAACCACCACTAATATTTCTATACAGGATCTAGTCTTTTAATGTCACATTTTGACAATTGTAAATGATCTACAGAATGTATGTGGGCAAAAGGCAATAAGTGAGTCTTTTGAAACACTAAATGTATAATAAAACAGCGCATCATTATTAACATTTACATGATTCACATCAAATTGATGACATCCTAAATGTCCTCCTTTTAAAGGATAGAGATTTTCAATAAAATATTACATTTCATTTAATACTCTGGTACAATACTTCATACATTGCAGGAAAAAATAAATGTACGGTCTAGTCCACCTAATAAAGGATCTTTTTTTTCCATTAGCCTGTAGTACTGTAATAAAAAAATCACAATAGTGTCATAAATAACCAGGTCTGCAATTAATTACATGTTTTGCTATTTTAAAATGGAAAAAAAATAAAAATTAATTTGAAATAATGAAGTTATGAAAAAACTGTCCTAGTACCAACTGTTTGATCTATCCCATCCCTACAATGAAAAAGGAAACAAGCTGTATAGCTAGGATACAGCTAATGAAGTTGTATTTTTGAACACACATACCTCAAGAGAAAAAAAAAGTTTGGTCAATAGAAGAATTAATCAGTCCTAATAAAGGTTACCTGAAATTAAAGTGTGTGTTATAAAACATTCAGTAAATGAGGGTCTGCAGCAGATTCTTGCTGGCATACAATATTGTGCCTTCGGAATTGGTTTAAATTTCCCTTGTGGTATAAAGTCTTCTACAATAGAACACTTCAAAACTGTATCCCTTTTCCATTCCATTATTACAGCAATAGCTTGTACAGTGATGTTACATTCGTTTTTAAAAACCCACTAAAAATACTAAATGAAACCCAAGTATCCATTTTCCCCCTGTACCACAGAACATTTATATCTTTTGTTTGATTTGTAATAAAACAACCAATGTTTAAAATAATACTAAAAGAGAAAGACACACTAAAAGAGTTACCCCTCTGTCGGCTATGTTTGAAAGGCAGCTGGTTTGTAACTTGCAAGATCCCCCCCTTTGGTTTTCAGCAGGGCTAGACACTCCAATGCAAAAGAAACAGCTTTCCCTAGCATACAATCTTTTGGAATCTTTTCTAATTTAAAAAAACAAAACAAAACACATTCATCCATCATGTGCTCTTTAAGATTAACACACATTCTAGACAAATGAGATTTCCCCAGTTCCAAGAACAAATAACTACAGAGCTGAGTTCCACAGACTTTAAATGCTATCTTATGATAGGCAACTTTATGCTGAATACATCACTATATTATTGGTTGCAGCCAATACAAGTCAATCTTTAGGACAAGTCACATTAGTGCAGTTCATAAGCTACTGCTTAGAGGATCTTCCTTTGAACTTTCATTTTGATATACACTATTTCTAATCCTGAACATGCTCTCCATTTCCTCCTGATTTAAAACCTGGCAGCATCCAAGGAAATATAGCACCACATAATGCTACACAAAATTTTCGATTAACAGATATTTAGACTGTTATTGAATTACTCAATTCAAAATCACAACTTGGCACTTAAATGATCCCTATTTAACCTTTGCAGAAAACGTCAACATGATGAAACTGTACACGGAGGCTGGGGAAGGAAGGGGACATAAAGCAAATATTCTATTTGTGACTGAACGAACACAAGTAGATGAAAACGGACTATCCTTTCATCAAGCCATAAGAATTTTAGCTCTACAGAGGGTGCAAATATTAACGACTGTGCTATAGACAATGACATTAAGACACAAATATTATGGTGTGCTGGTGACAGGAGTTCCAGGACCAGAAGACAAAGAGGTATTATAACAAAGTACAAGAGGCAAAGTAACAAAGTTCAGCGTAAAGTTAAGATGCACCTTCATTCAGTTCAGACAAAACACAAAATGTGAAGCATTTGACATTGCAAAGCATTCTCAGGGAAAGCTAATGCAATCCCCACATCAATGTAGGGAACACAAATGCTGCACTAATTACATTCCAGGCTTTTGTGTAATTTCACTAATATGGCCAATAATGTAACTTCATCACTCCAGCACCCTCACTGCACATACAGCAATGCAGTGCAGAGATTACCATTATCTGCACACTCTAAATAAAAATGATGATAATTCCTCAATACTACCTGATGGCGTCACCACAATTCTCAGAACTCCACCAGCAGTGAGGGGAAAGATGCTGCTAAGACACCACTGGACTAAGACACTCCTCGAGCCCCATCCTGCCATGAGCACACACTCAGCTGCTATAGGCTCCAATGGGAGATCCAGATTCAGACAACAGGACAGGGCAAAGTTTCTTTCATGCAGGAAACTGAGAGGCGTTTACAGCCCTTCTTCTGCAGATGAAGAAACCCATGGCACTGGAACAGCATCTCTCACTGCTGACGTCACTCTGGGAGGATTTTGTTTCATTAATAACAATCAAAGAAGTGTTTTTAGAGATAGATGCAGTATTTTTTTTAATTAAAACATGACAGCAAATTGGATGTGGCTCTGAAAGGCACTTTAGGCAGAATGTTAATGAAACTCCTGCCTGATGAAACAGACCAGAACAAGAGGCTGTTGACTGGTACCTGCGCTGCCCTTTTCATTAAGGCAATTTTAGGTGATAGCTAGTTTCCATAGAGTCCTTTTCCCCAGGCTACCGCCATTAGTGTAAGGCCTTACTGAGAACCAGAAGGCCTAATAACTGTATTTTTTAAGACGGGGTTCGTCAGCCTAAGGTAACAGCCTGCATAGGGGGTTACTAGTTTCATCGTTTTAATACGATGTCAAGGGTCATTGTGGAGCTTCCTAAAATGTCTCAACTCCACAGGTCAGAGCTCCTGCTTAGTAAATGAACACTGAAAAATTCACATCGGCAGCGTCCCCACAGCTGCTAGACAGCTGCCTTTTTTCTTTTTTCGACAGAGTGGCTGTAAATTGGTCTCTGGGGTACAGGTCGTCTAGAGAACGTTCTAGTCTGATACAAAGGGTACTTTTTGTAGTTACTCAAAAATAGCCCAGCCAGCAACTCAGCTGTCACAAAAAACACCTTCATCTCAAAGATTAACTGCTCCCCCCTGTCAAACTCAGACCAGGTTTGAAATGTATTAGGACTAATTTTATCATGTAGCTGACTATTAATGTGGGTGATCCACTGTCTTCGAACAATCAAGAATTGTTCCCATTAGTATTTTATTTTTATATAATCGGCTTCCCCACTCAAAAAAAATCCCCACAACTGCTCTGAGAAGAAATAATGCTAATAACCAGATTTTGAAACAAAAATGCTATTTGAAGGAAACGAACGCCAGTCTAACAGTTGGCTGGATTCACAATTAAGATTCTACAAAATATCTTTCTACATTGTAGAGAGGATTTCCTTTTTATTTGAAAAATGAGCAATTGTAAATCAGGTATTGGCGAGAAAGGATATTATGATCTTTAGATGGTCTTAAGTTTTGCTTATTATTGAAGGGTTAAACACCATAAATAAAAAGGTACCAAGCCTTCAAAGTTCACTCTTCATGTGAAGCTTGTTCCATCTCTTTCTTGACCTTTTTTAAAAAACAATATTCATTTCTGGGAAAGGGAAAAAAATTAAAAGCTCTTTAGAACCATATACTATAATAATTCATCATTCTGAATTTACATGGAAATACTTCATTTTGACACTTCACATAGAGGCATCCATCAGTTTAAAGAGATATAGTCTGGTCTTCTCCCAACTTTCATGTGGAGTGGCATATCCCACCTGTTCCATGTTTACTGTACAATTGTAAACATGTTCTGTCAAAGGGACAGTGACAGGTCTGAAGTCCTTTTTTAACACAAAAGGAAGAAGATTACCAACTTCTTAGTGCAGAAGCTGAAAGAATTAAGATCTAATTTACTTTTCACTATTTACGCTGTTCATTTTGCATTTCAGTTGGCTTGGACAACAAAAAAAAGTCTAAACTGTTAATTCTTGAAAGGGTCACCATAAGGTAGCTCTGGCCCAAAACGTAAGAATGCATCAAAAGAATATAGAAACCTAACTTTAGAATAAAGTTCACTTAAAACTTAAATTCAAATTGCAATGTTTCCAATTGAGAACAACAGTAGTAGGCTAGTTTATGAGAACCAGAAAGAGTGAAACAAATATATCCAATTACATTTGACTGGGGAGCAGCCAAAAAATGATACGTATTTAAATATAGGTTTCAGAGTAACAGCCGTGTTAGTCTGCATTTGCAAAAAGAAAAGGAGTACTTGTGGCACCTTAGAGACTAAATTGGTTAGTCTCTAAGGTGCCACAAGTACTCCTTTTCTTTATTTAAATATAGTGTAAGACAAAATCCAAGTACTTATTTGAGTGATGGTAAGGGTTTAATTTAGTGATATTATATCAATAATAGGATGAAGACCCTTCACTTCCTACTCCAGAGCTTTGGCTCCAATCTGCCCTGAGCTGGCAATGACAAAGTCATTCGTATCCAATTGTGACCTGAAGTCAGTCAGTGGTTTCAGTCCAGTTTCTTGTGGACACCTGTCCACATCATACAAAGACAGTTGGCACTCTTCTGACAGTGTCAGTAAAGAGGCCAAGGATTAGACAGACTGCTGCCTTGTCTCTTTAGGTGGTCTTCAAGTCCCCTAGCGTAGGCCAGGATCAAAGCGTACTTCCAAAGCAGCATGGGCAAGCTTACATTGCAGCTGTCTATGTTGGATCTGTTCCAGAGATAGAATGTTTTAGTCTTCAGAACTGTCTATGTAATTTCTTCTGTAAGCCTGCAGTTCACTTAAATTTGAAGGAAGGAATTCCATTTCCAACACACAGAAGTCAGGCTATTCAGAGCAAAGACCAGAGATCAGAGCTAATATTCCATCTTGCTTATGAAGTTTGAAGACAAACTCCCATTGTAAGTTAAAATTGGTTTTAGTAGTTTAACTCCCTTGAGGGCTGAGTGGGTGGCAATACATAACTGAGAGGATTTTAAGATGTGTACTGTTCCCTGGTTGTAGGGAATACTAATTAGGGAGCTATTGAAATGTAGACACCAGAACAGGATATACTGCAAAAACCCATTAAACAGATCATCAGACCATGACTTATCTAACAAATGCCCAGTTTATGGACCACTTTCCAACTCTGATACGGGTTACAGTCTATTGGGTCGGGGTGGGTGCTGGGTCCTTTCTATGCCATAATGGCTCTGACAGACCATTACAATCAATCATATAAAGGCCGACATAAAATCGTATATTTGCAGATTACTGGCCCAGCCACCTCTTCAAAGCAGAGGTGTTCTATCACATAAGCACATTAAACCCATATGCTAATATATTGTACAAAGTTTTAATTTAAGAAGTTTGAAAGTTCAATTATTCTCTGAAAGGGGGCTCCATGTACAAATGACCTCATGGACCCCCTATATTTATTCTATCACTGACCTCCAGAGTAAATTGGCTCAGATTACAAGTCCAAAATTATTCAATGTGATACAAAAGTGGCTGTTGTTGCAGACTCTTCCTGAAATCTAAAAGTTTATCTCATTCTTGCTTGCCTCTTACATTGGTGCCAAAAATAGAAATTCTCGTCAGAGGCAGAACAGCATCCACGCCACCCTCCCATAGCTGTATCAGCTCAGCAATGGGAACATGAGCATAAAACATTTTGAGTCAATAGATCAAAATGAGAGGATTTAAAAACACTTACAGCCCAATCCAGCAACGCTCACGAATACCCACAGACACAGTGAGTGCCACCGTCTCAATTCTGAAATGTATTTAATCCAAGAATCTTTTCTGTAGTGTGAGTTGGTTTAGCAGTTAAAGTTTCAGTAGATCCTGCAACCCTTGCTGACGTGCAATAATCAAAACCAATTTTAACTTATAATGGGAGTCTGCGTTCAAACTTTATAAGCAAGGTGGCATATTAGCTCTGATCTCTGGTCTTTGCTCTGAACGGTCTGACTTTTGTGTTGGAATTGGAATTCTTTCCATTAAGATCTGGCTCCGCTGGGTCCAAAATATTACCTTCCTCAATCAGTAAATCGAGTTGCTGTGAAAATGATGTTGAATACTTTAGCTGCTAAACCAACTGACACTATGGCAAAGATTCTTGGCTTAAATCCATTTCATGATTGAATTGTGATTATGTTAAAATATGCCATAGTGCAATAAAAGCAGCTTTCGGCCAGATCATACTAGAATTTTAATGCACATACCTTCCTTCGCGGGGAAGTTTCTGCACATCTCATCTGAAGCTTTTCTGCTGCTGCTGCATCAACCCCACGTTTTCATAGACTCTAGCACTGTCTTCTCTCATTCTAAAATGACAGATTTTTATAGGGAAAAAAGGTCAGGTTTACTACAAAATAAATACCTGTACACGATTCAATGAAGTTAGCTAATAACTTGTTCAATTCACTTCAAAGCACAGAGCATCTGGATTCAGAATATTGGCTGCATGACCCAGTCAATGGGGGCAGATTCTGTGACAACTCCACTCCATGCAAGCAGTGAAGTTGCCCACTTGAACATCAATACGGTTGCACAGAGTTAAGTCAGCACAAAACCTGGGACAGGCTGAAGTCAAGATTACAAGAGGGTGGCATCGCAATCTTATTACAATTCTAGTCACTGAGTAGGTTAACAAGAAAACCCAACACAGTAGGGAAACAGAATGACAAAGTATTAACGGATTTTCTCCTACCTTTCCGGCCAAGCTTTTGAGAACCAGGGGCCTTTTTCTTCACCACTGCACCCTCAAGTATGGAGGTATTAACCTTGGTGTCCTGGCTAAATTCTAACCTCGGTCACTGAATTCTTTCAATCTACATTTCCCCTAAGCTCAGATACCACAGTAATTGTCATCGTAGAAATACACAAAAGACAGACAGATCATTTCAATGGGGTATGGTATTCTTTACTTTCTGTCCTAAACTATTGTTAGGCAATACTGATGTATGCTTGCTAAACAGTTCCTCTATTCATTGGTGGTTGCAGGGACCCATGTACAATTTGTGCTCTATGAATAGAGCCGATATATTTTTCAGATCTAAGTGCTTCACACCCAAGATATCCTTTTCATATGTTTTAACCCAGGGATTCTCAACATTTTTCTTTCTGAGCCACCCCACTCTTCCAACGTGCTATAAAAACTCCACAGCCCACCTGTGCCACAACAACTGGTTTTCTACATATAAAACCCAGGGCCGGCATTGTGGGGTAACAAGCAGGGCAACTGACTGGGGCCCCTGGGAAGCTAAGTTGCTCAGGTTTTGGCTTCAGCCTCGGGTGCCAGTGCTCTGGGCCCCATGTTTCAGCCCCATGTGGTGGGACTTCGGCTTTCTGCCCTGGGCCCCAGCAAGTCTAACACTGGCCCTGCTTGGCGGACCCTCTGAAACCTGCTCGCGGGCCCCTCAGAGGCTCCCAAACCCCTGGTTGAGAACCACTGTTTATCACCAAGGCCCCACTTATGTCAAATGAAAAATCAGTGCATGATTGAAAAATTCCGTTTGTGAGGACACCAGAAAAAATTAATAAAGGACCCTGAAGTGAAAGTGAGTAGAGAAAGAGAGCAAGAGTTTGCTCAGGAAATTCCTCTTTGTTCTAGGATTAGAAATAAACTTTTACGAGGAAAACAGTCCACAATTTGACTCTCTATTGCCGGATCTGCTTGAATTCACAGGCATTTCAGAACTCACTTGTATACTTTGAGAAATTGCTACTTACTCTGGACAGGTTGGAGTCGGAGTGCATGGTGGAAGTGGGCTCTGATCCCCGCTTGTCTGGTCCGATAAAGAATATTTAATGTTCGTATATTCATGCCCTTTCCTCTTACTCTTCTGAAAAAGGGGAACACAAAAATTGAACAGGTTTAGAATGGTCAATGAAAACAGAACCCTACATTTTTAGAAGAGAAGAGAACAGATCTAAAGTTCAAGAAATTAAATATAAATTAGCCAAACCTACTTTTTTCCCAGAAAAGAGATTTTTTATTTTATATAAAAGTTAAAGCCTGAAAGATTTCACTTCTGTCACTACAACATGCAGTCTGGATATTGCTAGAGGTAATCTATTGGCAGCTTTTGGTAAAAATCTTCACAGAATGCTCAAACCCTGCCTGCCTGCCCGCCCACCGCCCCCCGTCTCAAACCAGATGTGCCAACTTCATGAGTTCACACACGTGAATATGAACATGAATGTATTTTCTTCATCCAAACCTGGCAAAAAGATCCGCCCTTCATCGTACAGTAGGCAGTGTCAGCCAGTGGGTCTCTAGGGCAAATGGGCATCATTCTCCAGTTTAGGATAGACATTAACAATAGCTAAATATACACCAAAGTCAAGGTTTAAACGGTCAAGTACGAGTGCAAGCCCCACTCCAGACTTTTCCAAGGTGTATTCTTGAAGTGCTCAGACCAGCAGCACCTAATGATCCAATGAATCCTATGACTGAGATTTGCAAAGCATCTTAGGAGACTTGGGACAGGTCTACACTGAAAAAAATACATCCCCATACCTATGTCCCTCAGGGGTGTGAAAAAACCCTACCTGAGAGACGTAGCTAGGCCAACGTAATCCCCGGTGTAGACAGCACTAGGCTGATGGAAGAATTCTTCCGTAGGCCTAGCTACCGCCTTCGAGAGGATTAACCACAGCAACGGGAGAACCTCTCCCATTGCTGTCGTGAGCGCCTATGCGGAAGCACTGCAGCAGGGCAGCCGCAGCAATGCCACCATAGTGTTTTCAGTAAAGACATAGCCTTGGATTCCTAATTCCCATTAAGGCAATTCCGAAAACCTCAGCCTATCTTGCTATATGTAGCTGCCACTAGAAATGGGATGTTCTCTACCACTTCCGCCTCCCACCTTCTCCTGACAAATCACTTGGCAGGGACCACGAGTCAAAACTAAGTATTTAGTTGTTGTAACCTTCCAAAAATCAGATTTAAGGGGAATAAAGGTTCAGACGCTGCCCCAATTTTAGAATCTGTGAGGTTCACACCTCTCACCTAGACACAGCTAGTAAAGGTCAATTTTATGCTGCAGGCTAAAATTGGATTTTGAATTCTTCTAACCCTGTGATAAATGCCAATTCAACCGGCAGGCGTATCTTAAGTGTAAAAGCAGCAGAGAAGCAGAATCAGAGTCTGCTCTGTTCTTTGATCTGACTAAATTAGAGAAAACAAACCATGAAGATGTAAATCTGAGGCTTTTCTTCCTCTGACTTCGCTAATTCGTTATAATTATTTCTCCTATTTAGTTTAATTATTCCTACCACATTTCCATTATTCCTCATTAGAAATAATAACTCAAGTTACTTCAGTGTTATAAAAAAAAAAATTACTGCTTCCAAGAAGAAAATTAACCAAACAAGTTTACTTTGTAGTTTTCATATATCCAGAAGAGACAGGCAATATTTAACATGCTACTTGATTACATCGAGACTCCAGAGGCTCTCAATGCCGAAAGGAAACAGGGAAGATTTCTAGAGTAGAGCTGGGCAAACGACTCAACACATTTTCTGAATTAGGGCAAGAATAAGATACTGAACTTGCTTTTCTTTCCACAACTATTTTTTTGGGAGGGGAGGTTGTTCCACTGGCAGAAAGGATGACGGAAACAGTAAATTTCACCCCCCAAATAAACTGAAAATTGGGGACAGAAGACACTTAGCTGCTTCCTTCAGTCTACTGCTGCTCCCAACCCATTTCCATCCATTTTTGTTCTTCTCTCTCATTGCACATGTGGAGCACCATCAGGTCATCACAAGGCTGCTCAGGATCACATTAGCTTCCTACAAGAGCTTCAAAGGGCTTTTTAGTCCAAAACTAGAAGCACTATTACTGTATTAGAGTAAAGAAAAGCTTAGAATCCAGTTTAAGTCTTGTTACCATTTTAGCACAGTAGTATAAATTTTACATGACTACAGATTTAATCTGACCATCACAGGAGAGAGAGATTCCTCTGTTCTAGTATCAGATGCTATTTAAAGGCATTAGTTCCATTTATATTGGAACTAAAAACAAATGCCAAGAGACAGTAGAGGCAATTTAGTGAAGGGCTGCAAGTGTATTGAACAATATATAATATTTGAGGGTAAGAGCTTTGCAGAGAACTCCGTGCATTTTCAAACTTCAGTGAGCTTTAAGGCAAGGTAGGACAGAGTCATAAAAGAAAAATGTTTGAAGCGCCTGGGGACTCCTGTTCTGCAGGTGGTGATTAGGTGTGTAACAGATGGTGTGAATAGTCTTGGAAGAGGGAGAAAGATCAGTAGCTTTAGCTATATAATCGTTGCAGCAGTATGGAGAACTGCAGAGGAGAACAGCCCCTGCTGTTCCAGACAAGGCTAAGAACCCAGGATGGCAGTCATTTAGGGTAAGGATTGAAAGAATGAAAGAGCCAAGGAAGAAAAGGACAGAAAAAGAACGAACGCTCCATCACAACACAATATAAACAATCTGCAAAGGCATTTTGGGGAGGCTGGAGCTTTCCAGAGCAAGGAATACCTCCATGATTCCACTTTAACTAATCCTGAGCTGACCAACGCTCATTCCAATGCAGTCACTCTACCTTGTTCCGAGGGGGTCTGCTCTAAATGCTCTCTCTTCCTTGGCTATTCTGCTGCAATAACATTGGCTCCATTGTTTAAAAATATTTCTTTCCAAAGACTTAAACTAAGCCCAACATATCCACCTTTTAATCACTAAACACTTAAAACGTTAGACTTCCAAAACAGATGTTGCCGTGACTGCTGATCGAATACAATTACTACACGTCAAACAGAGATTTAATGGAGAGACTTGAAATAACTCTTGAAATCCAGGTTACATACAATGAAGCAGAAGGGAGTCTTCTTTATTAAGACTGAGAGTCTTACTTTTCATTCCTTACACATCCTAACCTAATCAGTGAAGTTAATAAGAGTTCTGAGTGCACTAGGAATGCAGGACTGGGCCACAGATGTTGCTGCACCTTCCATGAAAATACTGGAGGTAGAAATAGTGATGGAGGAATCTTCTCCCACTCCTAGATGGCCGAAAACTAAGTGTTCTTACTACTTTAGAATTATCTAAATCCTTCAGTTTCAACAAGTCTTTTAAGATAGTGACTTGAAATAGATAGTAAAGCTCTTTGAATGAATAGTGTAATAGAACAAGCCTTTTCATGATATATATATAATCAACATACAGTAGATATGCCTCAAAAAGTCAGACGGCAATAGGGCAATTCTGCTTGTTCCCATCATCGCAGCAAGCTCCTAATCAGAATCACTGCACAAAGACCGTGGTAGGTTTGCGACCAACATACCTGCTCCTCTTCAATTCTACGCTGTAGCGTTTCAATGTAGTGCTGTACTGCCATGTAAATAAATCTGTACTGTGCTTCTGTTTGAACCATCCCTGACCGCTGCGATCTCACCATCTGAATGGTCTTTGGAACATCAATATCACAGTCCACACCTAGAAGAGACCACCAGTGTTAGGGCAGCAGTGTAACACACGCTCTTTTTGTTTAATTGTCAACTCTTTGGGACAGAGACTCTGTTTCCCCTTGTGAATATAAAACACACAGCACATTTGGGCACTCCTGTAATAATGATTTGGTGTGGAAATCTAAGTTTGACAGCCTTGCTTAGCCATTTGTACATAAACTTGCAGTACTGTAAAGACAAGATATCACGCTGTTCTGGAGGATGAAGGAACCGTCACTTTGTATTGCCATATTAGACTCCAAATGAAGTCACATCCAGTCTTCAGCTGAAAATGTTTATCATAATACAGAGGCACCAAGGTAAAGGTGGAATACTTGGAACTTAAAGAAAAAAAGTTCACTCCACCATAGCTGAGAAAGGAGACAAGCGATAAGCAGCCTTCAGATCAGGAAAGGCCTTATATCAGTATAGTATTAACTTTATGTTGAGTTATATAAAGGGATATTAACATGGCATTGTCTGTCCACTATAACTTCAGAAGAAGACCTCACAATTTGCCCTTGCAAATAGGAAACCAAGATCATTAAAATGCTTTCGACAGCAAAGATGGCAAACCGTAGGTACAAATGGATAGTCGCAGAATAAAGGTGCTGGCAAAAATTGGGTATGCCAGCAAAAAAATATGGAATTTACAAAATCACTGTAGGTGAAATGCAAAATCCTCGTTCTGGGCTTTGGCCACCGGTCTGCCAACCTAACACCCTCCCATCCCTTTGGGGTCAATGGGAGCACATCTCAAAGGATGTGATTTGTGCCAGGCACAAACATACACTTTGCAGCTTCTTCCTGATCTTCACCAATTGTCTCCTTCTCACAGATAATGGCACTTTCACAGCACTTGTGAAGAAACTAAACTGGGGACCTACCTTTTTCTCGGATTATGTCAATAAGAATATCAATCACAATAAAAGTTCCTGTTCGTCCAATCCCAGCGCTGTCAAAAAAAAAATTAGGAAGTGATTATGGTTTCCTTTCTGAATAGGCAATAAAGTCAGAGTAGCCCAACCTAAATAAGTGTCCAGTATAAAGATGTACTGGACT
This sequence comes from Lepidochelys olivacea, assembly GCF_965140295.1. NCBI lineage: Eukaryota > Metazoa > Chordata > Testudines > Cheloniidae > Lepidochelys > Lepidochelys olivacea. The sequence continues at coordinate 30,086,687 of NC_140425.1, read as the reverse complement.
TCCAGACGATGGTATTAAGAAGAAGCTTATTGCAGACGCTAGGAAATAAGTTGCATTATTGTACCTGCAATGCACCACAACAGGTCCTGAATCAGCGATGCTTTCTTGCTTGTGGTGGACTTCCTCTAAGAAGTCAAGGACACCACCAGGATCACTGGGTACTCCATGATCGGGCCAGGTTCTGAAGTGATATTGCCAGACTGTTCTCTCAGTGTTCCCCTGAAAAAGAGCCACCACCACACGTGTGGAAAAAATATATCAAGAGAAACCCAACCAAAAGCATCCATTTACTCAGGATGAATCAGTCTTGGTTTTAAAAAAGGAAAACACAACGGATCAAAAACTAAAAAGGCCATGCATTCCTCTTGATTACAGTAAACTTCTCTCTAGCCTCCCCAACACCCACACTGCTTCCTTCCACTCCAGATGAACACAGCCTCCACAATAGTTCTTCCTGGCCTGGCAATCTGACCATGCCATCTGCTTTCTTGAATCCCTTCATGGCTCCCTGCTTCTCTACTGCATCAATCTTTAGCTTCTTGTCCTCACCTTTAGGACTCTGCCCCCAACCTTGACCTGACCTAACCTAACTTCAGTGGGATGATCTGCATGCTTTCGTACTTGCTGAATCAAGGTCTTAGTCTCTTACCACGTTGTGCTCTCCTCCCACCCCACCCACCATTCATGGTCTCATTCTGCCAGTGACATCAGCCTAAGCAACCTGTTTGCTTATCCCTCAGCAGTTTTTGCACCTTTTTCCACCCTCTCCCCTACACATAGAATGCTCTGCCAACCTAACACCCTCCCATCCTTCAAATCCTTCCTTTGAGAGTCACTTCTAACACTTTCAAGAAAAGTCAGTTTCCTTCTCATTCATACGTAAGTCAAGCACGCCATGCACATGCTTCTGCTGCATAATCACATACAGTAACCACGGCTATCTCCTCCCTCACTGCCACCCCATCGGTATGCAGCTCCTTCGGTCACAGACTAAGCTCTTCAGGGCAACGACCCTGGGCTATATACCCAAACTTAGCATGCTTTTGCGTACTGCAGAATAAGTAAGAAAAATAAAACAGTAAAACAATTAAACCTGGCAATATGGCAGTAGTGAATTGCTCTGGTACTGGCGAACAGGAAGGCTCCCACATCAGGAGCAGACTAACAACAGTCATTGCACAGGTACCTTACGAATGAAGGTGATGCAAGGCACTCATACTATAGTGAAGGGGCACATGTGAGCACCTAAATAGATTGAAGGATGGTTTGGTTTGCACTTAAGGGCAAGATCACCTTAACTTCGGGTCTCCCAGTAAATCTACAGAGACATGTTCTCTGCTGAAGTGCTTAAATATTGGCTACAAGAATCTGGAGAATAAAGACATTATTCCAAGCTCAGAAGACCAAATTCCTTGACTTAGAACTCGAGCCTCAAAGAGGGGGACCGGGCTTGATTTATTAAAACTAAAAGCCTGTTCCTGGACTCTCTCTTTGTGGCCAATAGAAGGTTTAGTCCTTTCAGCAATTATTTTTTGCAGCCTAAATTAGAAGATGAATATTTGTTAGAAACTCTAAAGGACTAACCAAAAAAAAAAAAGGGAAAAAAGAAAAGGTACTGACATACTTACCTGACCAACTTTAGAAAGTTTCAGTTCTCTTAGCGTATAGTCATGAGCTGCACTTTCCTTAACATTCCTAACACGCATAACCCCGTATTCCTTTAACGCATATTCATCAGGCCAGTACTTGACACACTTACTCTGGAAGATAGGACAAAAAAAAGTAATTACTATCTGATTTCATGGTCTATATAAATACAAAGTTCAGATAGTTACTAGCATGGTGCAGATTTGCTAAGACTAGCTTAACAGGCAAAGCTAGGTTTGCCTGTCTCACCCAAAGTCCATTCAGGGTGAATATTGCTTTTTCCTGTGCAAGATGGGGGAGAAAAGAGAATGTAAGAAAGCTCAGAGGGTCCAAGACAATAAGGATAGATTGGGGGAGGAGGGTTTGCTTTCTGGCACCATTCCTGATGATGTTAGCTTCAGCAGAGGACAAAACAAAAACAAAAAAACCACATCACAGTGACAGCGAAGAGGAAAGCCTAGAAGCATATGACACACTCACCTCAGAAGTACTTTTAATACATGGAAAACTTCAAGTGGAATGCATTAACCTCACAAGTAGCTCTAAAACCTAATATTTAAAGCTAATTTTAACATAAGTCAAAGGAACGGGCCATTTTTGGAAGAAGTTTGTCCTTCACCTCATTTAGAAATCAGAGCACAGAAGGTTCACTGGGCTCTTCAGGTCATCCACCAAGCAATGAGGAATTGTTCTCCATGGGGTGCAGAATGCTGTCTCTGTTGCTATGTAAGCTTGGTTCAGAGTGCTCCACTTCCCTTGGAAGACTATTCTATAGTCTGTGATGATGTATTCCATATAAAAAGGAGCAAGTCCTCCAGAACCAAGTGAAACAGTAATAGGGAATAGCTAGATACAATAATTCTTGAGAACCTAAGAATGCAAGCCTAGTCCATCTGTAGTAGACAGAGACAGATTTTCTAGCAATATCAAACACAGACCACCCACAGATTGCTGTAGGGAACAACTTCTCCATAAATGTGCATCTGAAGGTCAATAATTTCACTGCCAAAACTCAACGGCAGATAGAAAACACAACAGAGGAAAGGATCTTGCTGCCAACATGAGAAGATATTATGCTGGATGCATAAACATTTGCCAGGATGCTTTGGATCTAAGCTTTGGTTTTTCTTTGTTTGTTTGTTTGTTTGTATTTTCTGCAAAAAGCACAAGCTGCCCTGAAACCCACATCTTGTATTTAAGCAGACAGAGATAACAATTTGCAGTTTTAATGCACGATCCTGAACAAGGAAGCAGCTGCTGGCATAAAGAGTCTCAACGGTAATGTGTAATCTTAAAGAGTCATCAGTGTGGGAAAGGGGATGCATTGTACATCAACTCAGTGGATCCCTTCCAAGACTGCATTATTTTAATTTGAGAGAGACAAGGTGGGGACAATTATTGAGAGAGAGAGAGAGAGAGAGAGAGAATTATTTTAATTCGTAATGATGTGCTTTAGTTTGCTTCTCCTACTGCATATTTTGCAGTCTTAAGAGTCCTAGATAGATCTGAGCCAGTTTCAGGATCCCCTACTGCCTGAAGCAAACTGTTCCTAAAGTCATCCTCTCTGAGAAAGATACTTCCCTCTACCTCCTGCATATCAAAAAGCACCTTGGCCTGAGGTGTCATATCCAATCAGGCCAGCAATCAGTGTCTACTGAAGAGAAAAGGCTGAAGCATCTCTCAAAAACCCTGGACACATGATGCAGCACTTTAACAATCTGATTACTGAATCATTTTAAAGGGCTACGTCATTAGTGTGGAGAGCAGACCGGCACGATTGAGAGAGAGGTGCCAAGAAACTTGGGGAGTGTGCAGCAGAAGTGTTGACTGGTGGAACAAGGCGTGAAGCCTCTGCAAAATGGCTATTGCTAGAGCGGCAGCAGCATCTAGCAATCCTTTATGAAAGACAGAGCAAAAACTGAAAGTCAAGATGAGCCTGGCCCACTTGGTCAAACATCACAGAAGTTACAGGATCCTGAGAGTGCTCTGAAGCAGGACTCCTTTGAAGCCACCCAAAATCTCTTAATTTTGTTCCAGGAGTGAAGAAGCCAAGGCACAGCTCCTTCCAATGGGCCAGCTGGTCTTTCTTCACTGCACTCTGTACAGAGGGAACCTGTCACATAGTCCTTCATCAAGCCACCCCGGGAGAGGTATTGATTTTTTTTTTTTTTTAAATGAAGGGCAGGCAGGATTTTAACAACTCAGAAGTCAAAACCAGTTGCTAACCCACAGCCCTGTTGATGACAGGCTGGAGACTTTAAGGTGGGGGGAAATGCCAACAAAAACTACAAATATCCAGCTTCTGTACTAAGGGTATTAAAATTCCTCATTATTTTATATGGTCAAGCAAAGGAAAAAACATTGTCAATTATTTGTTACATAAGAGAGTACTAGCTATCTTCTTACTCAGCCTTCTTCCAGGCCCTCATCATGCTGAGTGAAAGGATATTTTCTTTTTACTGAAGACATGAGGTATAAGATTCAAACACAAAGTATCATATTCACAAAGAGAGAGAGGAAAGAATGCAGAAAAGGCACAGAAATTACAAGAACAAGTACAGACTATCAGCAAAAGTGTTTGCAAAAATCCAAGGCAAAGGACACCTGAGAGAGAAAACCAGGCTGCACACAAGTAGTGGGGTACTATTGTTACACTCTGTCAAGATTTCTGAGCCATTTCTCTTTCTTCTGTTTCCCTTCATCCACCTACCCACATGACAAGTTTAGGATCCAGAAACAGAGTAAGATCGCAGGACGGGGGAACAAATGAGATCTCTCTGCATTTAAAAGAAACAAGATGAAGTTCTGGGATACATAGCTGTAAAAGTTCTCTTTCAAAGTAACAAACATGCTGGTATTGCCTGAGCAGTTCAACCCTAGTGATCTGTGAGTCTCTAGTGAGCGAGCAGCTGTGCTCACGCAGAACATGGCTCGCAGACGGCACTTGGAGGCAGAAGACAGGATGTTAGAAATAAAAGTGCTAAATCATTCCTGCTTTGGGCTTGATACCAATAAGCAGCAATATTTCAGGTTCAAGCACACGGCATTAACTCCCTTACAGCGTATAGTCTGCCAGCCTGGCTGCACCAGTTCCTTCACTGTCCCCTCCCCTTAAGTAACTTTGCAGTAAGTAAACTCATGTAAGGCAGCTGTCACTTAGTCAGCCTTTATTAAACAAGAGCTTGATCCTGTAAGACGAGTGTGCCCCTTGATTCCAGTTGCTATCAGCGAGAGGAGAGGGCACTCTGCATCTTGCAGATCAGGGCCTGGGTCTCCAATGGCAGCTGCACCATGTCACCATTTTTAAGCTTGTAAGTCAACATGACTGAAGTCTGGTTAATCCTTACTTGTGTTAAAACTTAATGACTTTTACCGGGGTCCACCCAAGGTTCCATTTTACCTTTCCTCTTTCGACTTCTTTTGTTGTCATAACGATAACGCGAGAGTTCTCCTGGAATACCATTCTCCAGAAGTCATTCACTGTGTTCTGCAGGCAGCCTTGAGTAGCGATGTAACTTTTTTTTGGCTTTGAATTGTTGCATTTACTTTCAAATTCAGGCTAGAGATCAAAACAAATATCAGTGAATGATGTGATCTTAAAATAATTTTAATTTGTTTTTAGGAGGGGATACAATAGCAAGCATGCTCTGTGCCAGTGACAGATTGAAGGAGGCAATAACACACTTACCATAATAATATTAGCATTGATATAATCTGAAACTGGTTCATTTGGATCTCCATCATGTAGAACAACTCTGGTATGATCAACTAGAGGAAGGATAAGTAAACAGCATGTTAAACTGCTGCATTCTGTGATTGCTAACTAGCCAACTTGTAATTGGTTCCTTAGTACCAAACAAACAAACTACATAAAGGCCAACTTTTGCACGTACTTGACTACTTACCATTTCTAATAGCTAAGAAAATGGCCAGATGACTCAACCTTTCCTCTCTCCCTGCTCCCTAGGACAATTTCAAATTTCCGAAGAAATTAAAATCAAACATCAAGTTGTTTGTGTTCTCTTATTTAGTCAGTGCTTCATATTTGTAATTAATCTGAATATGAGATATATAAAAAGTATATATAATTATTCTGTCCTGCACCACTACAGCACAAATTAATCCTCAAACTTACTGAGCACTAGTGCTGATCACTGAGCAATAGTTTAGCTTGTTGGTGTTTTAATAGAAGAGCACTGTACTACTGGCCAATAATTATTAGCTTCCCCATGAAAGGATCCGTGAGAGTACCAGCCCAATGTTAACAATGAAACAAGAAAAAAGTGAATACTACTTACAAGGTAAAATGTTTTTGTATCTATTTTTGTTTTTGCTTTCTTGCCGTTGACCCTCTTTACGACTATATAGAAGTTTGCATTCTTGCTGTTGTAAAGTCTAGATGAAAAGGGCACAAACAGCTGGTTTCACTAAAACTTGCACCACACTGGGAATGATGAGACAGAGCACACACAACAGTGGCTGTAGAGAAAAATCTGACATTTGACTATCACATTAGACATCATTAGAAAAATGAAATCTCATGAGTCAGCATTCAAGTTGGTTTAATAAGCTTGGTTCAAAGGGTTAAACACACTGAATTAGGAAATTCAAAACAGCAGCGTTACTAGAAATAATATGTGATGGCTTTGAAGGCAAAAGCTTATGTATGGAATCCAAACTTTTGTAAGTCAAGTAACCATTGCAGCAGTAAGTTTCCATTCTCTTGCTTTGAGGCAGGTATCTCCATGTACAGGTTGGTCTTTTTTAAATTCAACTTCCTATGGAACTTTATATACAGAAACAATATTTGGTTACATAAACCTGGCATAGAATTTGTTGGTTTTTTTTAAATGCAGAAGTTTGGCAGTCTGAAGGAAACAACAAGCCAACTGCAAAATGAAAGTGAACGCCTGAAAGTGAACAGACTGAACCATGGGCCAGATCCTCCAAGTGTTAAATCTTCTGGCTAGATTTCTAACTTAAGGTAAGCATTAAAACATGATCACCTCAAGTCTAATTCCTAAAATCCACTATTTAGTGGTAACATGTTACAAAGAATTCAGAAATGAAGGAGTCTACCCATATGTGGCCATTCAGCATTTAAACAATTAAGTTAAGGGACCTCCCAAAGCATACTCAAAGAACTTGTGTCATCATATGAAGCAAGAAGCTGGGCTGGCATTTTCCAAGCAGTTTAACCAGAGAATCGCAAATGCTTTTACAAATGGTAACTAAGCTTCATAACACACCAGTGACATAGTCATGCCCATTTTGCAGATGGAAAGAATAGGCAGAGAATGATTTAAAGGGACTTGCCCAAAATCACAGACACTGGCAAAGCCCAGAAGAAAATCCAGGAATCTCAATATAAAGTCCACAGCTAACAAACAGCTAGTTATTGTTTCCTAGGCAGTGACTCACAAAGGGGTAGGAAATGTAGTCTAGGGGACTGAGCAGAGAAATGGGACCCAAGGAGCACCAAGTTCTAACCCAGTTTCTGATATGGACTCACTGCAGGACACAGAGAAAGTCTTAAGAAGTAAGGGGCAATCCCTACCACCTCAGACAGAGTTGGGAGTACCAATCAATGTTCACACTGCTTTGAAGGGAAAGTGCCAATACAATTAAAGCAAACAAAAGAGAGATGCTTCCCCCGCCCCTGCAATGACATGAAAAAAGAACTGAGCATTTCGCTCAGACGATACTAGATTTTTGCTAGAGTAGCTGCCTACATTAAGAAGGAAATTAAACATAGGGTGGATTAAGGAGTGGAGGTCCTCAAGGAGAAAGCGTGGGGGTGGGGGAGGGGGGGAGAGAAGAGAAGAAAAGAAGCCAAGCAGAGTTTCTGCCAAGTAGGTCTGAAGAACAGAGCCACAGATCATTGGGGGTTGGTCTGAACCCTCCTTCTAAGATTTAAAACTAAACATAAAGACACTTGCTTATATTTCTCCCAGCTGCTGAGTTAAAGGGAGGAGAGAAAGTCTGCTTAGCAGTCTGGTACTACTTTTAATGCTGCTAATAATTAACTATTAGAGAGACAAAGTGGGCAATGTATTATTTTTTATTGGATCAACTTCCATTGGTGAAAAGACAAGCTTTCGAGCTACACAGAACTCTTCTTGAGATATTACCTCACCCACCTTATCCCTCCAATATCCTGAGACCAACACGGCTACAACACTGCAAACAACAATTAACTTTGGTAACCATTTGAGCTCTATAAAGATAGTGTGGCACTTTGTGATCTGGACTTCTCTACCTGAACTGGATTCCTTCGGGCCCTATTTGGCTTTCTTCCTCCACTTCCGGCACTACCAATATGTAGCAATATTGCTGGGAAGTGCCAGAGACAAGCTGCCAGAGATTATATTGCATTGCCACAACACAAGCTTTCAAGAAGAGGAGTGGATTCTTGTAAGCAACAGCCAGGCAAATCCTAAATAACGAGGGAAGATTGCAGGGGGGAGTGTTAAGAGAAAAACTAACAAAGACCCTCTATAAGCAACTCTAGATGAAAACTAGAAGGCGATAAGAAGAAACATCCTTAAAATAAATATTACAGACTTGCTACAAACTATTCTCTCATCTCAATGCATGCCATACTAGAATAAAAATAATCAAGGCAGACATGTGCTACAATAGGACCAGAGAGCAAAATTAGCCCCCAGAGCAGTAACAGGACTTACACTTTTGCATGAAAAGTGCTATATATGCTTAACCTTAAGGAAGCCTTGAGGGAGGCAAGTATTATCATCCCCTTTTCACAGATGGAAAAAATGGTGACATAGCAAAAGTGAGCAGAAGGATGGTCCTGTGGCGTTGGGAAACCTGGATTCAATTCCCCACTCCAGCACAAAACTCCTATGTTATCTTGGACAAGACACTGAGCCTCTCTGCCCTTCAGTTTCCCCATCTTTAGAATCCAGATGGGATCTCTGTAGTGAAGTTGTGATTCTTAATGTTTGCAACATGCCAAGAACAGAAGATGCTCTATTAGTACAAAGGAGTAGTAGCAGTAATAATTTATGGTGCAAAGTTCTACAGAAGGTTCACTTCAGCTGATAACATGTGCCTGGCATAATGCAAGATTCTTCAGGGGCTTGGATAAGCCGATTACGCTGAACACCTAGTGTCTAAGTAGCACTTTGACGCTACTGTCACTGCACATTGAATTGTGTCCATTTTATTATCTGCAAGCAAAATTTGCCCCCGGGTTCTTTCAGCATGGGATTCAAACAGGAAAGACTACAAACATGTCCTTGCTTCATACAATTCATTATTATTGCTCTGTGCATCCCTGAGGAGAGACCCATAAGCAGCAGTGACTTGTAGCTAGCCCATTAAAGTTGTACGTAGTATGATAATAAATCTGGTTGCAATTATAAATGAAGGTTCTCAATTCACTATACCATCCAAGCACTAAATTCACCAAAAAGCCTTTTTTCAGAAGCAAAAGAATAAAGAATGCTGCCAACATCTCTATCCAGTAGTTGACAGGAAAACAGGGATTACATCCTTAAATATACTTAAAGAGAAAGTAATTTATAAGCACCATCTGGGTAGTAAGACCATAAATGGCACAAGCAGAGTTTCATGGACATCCTAGAGTCTTCCACAGAGATAGACAACTAATGGCTGTCAGAGCTGAATTAAACAGCAACATGAACATTTTATAAGATGGTTTCATTTCAGAGACCACCATATGACACTGTAAAGAGACATTTAGGATTAACAGAGCAATTTCCAAAAAGGCAGTGAAGGTGAAAAGAAGGAGGGATAAAATAGCTCACAATAAAGATTTTCTGGTTTTATAACTTTTTCCCTTTCCATAAGTTTTTGGCCTGGTGAATATATGTATTCAGGAAAGTCAGCGCATTTATCTACCCCATTTCTCCAAGGGCCAGCCACAATGAATCAGCTACATTACGAGTTTCTCTCCCAGTACTCCACCAGGCCACAAATCATCTCAGGCCAGGCCAGAAGGGGAAGCAAGAGGCACACTGACAGTGCTAGCTCTATGGTTACATAGATGATATACAACACATTCAGAAGGACACTGTATGGGAATGCTTAGCCCTCTGGATACATTACATTACACCCCTCCTGCACCAGTACTGACACACAGGGTGGAAACCAGTCTCTTCCATTCCTGGGCAGCACATAATACCACCACCAAAATCATTTAATCAGCCAGCACCACCTACAACAGGGAGAGGAGGAGGGAAATCAAGAATCGCTTTGGGACCTTTGCTAGTGAAGTCTGAGTACTGGAATGGTAAACTCAGAGTCCCCGGGAAAGGATGAGAACTGCAACACTCGTTTTTGTTCTTCAGCCAGATTGAAAAGCCAATTTATTGTGGGTTCAAACCAAGTCATGTAGCTGTCACATGCAACACAGTTTAAATGCCACGATATGGCAGCTATTAAAGTATACCACTGACCACGGTTTCTGCAGACATGCTCTTGTTCACATCCACGTGGAAAATTTAGCTAGAGCAGAATGTGGCTGCTTGCCTGCTTTGTGGAGCATATTTGCCTGTTCTGTATGGAAGCCAATGAATGCTAGTTTGATACACAGACCCTTATATCTCCTGGGCCCTTGTTATCCAAGGCTGCAATCCTTTCTCTCCACCGTCCCTCATTACAGTGATCAGCTGAGATAATTCTATTGACAGTCCCTTTTCTGACCTCAGAGGGCAGAAAATTCGTGGGAAGAGGAGACACTCAACTCTGAAAGAATGGTGACCAGAAACTCTGTTTCCTTCTTCCTCTCGCCTTTGTCTGATCAAGACCAAGAGACTGTTTATTTCACTCTCATGTTGGTAGAGAACAATTTCCTACCTCAGCTAGTGATGCTCCTTTGTGCTTTTCATTTAAGTCTCCCATGATGCCCAGCTGGCTGAATAATAATCATAAGGACTTTATTCAGCTAATGAATGCATTTGCAAATATATCCTCATCTGACAATAGTTATGCTCCCCACCCACTCTCAAACCCCTACAGTGTGCAAGAAGTTTCTCAAACAGTATTATGCAGCCGGAACCGGCCTTTTTATAAAAGAAGTTGACATCACAGGATTCCTTGATTTCCTGTCTCCATCTGCTGGTGGTATAATATATATTCCGTAATCAGTTAAAGAAATTCTTCACTATAAACCTGTCTTATGGGAACCACTTCACTATATTTACACCAGGGCCTTTAGAAATGGCTATCATCTTCATTCTTTTCCTGAATCACTCCAGTTAGTAGAGAAAGTTTCGGAGCCAGGAGTATCTCACTGTGGTTTGGAATATGGTATACCATGGTTGTATTTAACGTTTCTTCCATTTGAGGGGGAAAATAAGGAATACTGTTGAAACTGGTAATTTACGTACAGAGAAGCACTCAAATCAATAGGTTTTGTTTGTTTTTTTAAAGGAAGAAACCAGCACCAGATGCTATTAAAAATGTAGAAGGTACATACAATATCGCATGGAGAGGAGGAGGTGTCCCCCTTACTCCCTTTCTGGTAAGATGACGGTAATGCTAGCTCCAGATGGGAGGGGTTGCACCCAAACAAAATAATAATAAATTCCTAAGTAAAGCATACAGATTATACAGCTGTCATCCCAACACTATTTAAAATTAACCTGGAAAATGGCTCAAAGGGTCCCTCTTTGCAGTAGTTTTATTTTAGCATTCCCAAAATGTGAGTGTCAAAGAAGCAATGAATTCAAGGGCAAGAGAGAGTGTTTTATATAAATTAGCTGGACAGGAAGATTTGTATTGCAGTGAGTGTGTTTGACCAGTTGTCCATCACCATCCTGCCATGGTCAGCACACTAATACTTGGGGAGTTTTGTTTTCTAAATTGTTTATTTCTTTCCCCTCAGTTTAAAAAGGTATAATATAAAAAACTGAATGGGACAGCTTTTAAATGGATTATTTTCCCCATTTGCAGCCATATCAGTATTCACACATTAATTTCTTATTACTACTAAAAGGAACACTGAAAAAGCAACATGCTATGTTGGAAATTTTTACTAGTATTTACTGAGCATAAACTCAGGTCTGACATTTTGTTCTACTGCACATAATTGCTTAAGCAAAAACTTCACGGTCACATTTGTGGATTTTTTCTGAAATTTCTAGCAAGCGGAGTTATGTGAAAAATTATCCTGGATTCTATTTTCATAAGACCATTGTTGCTCAAAATGCATAGTCGATTGCCTGACTACACAAATATAGCCAATTTATACTTGAAGTCAATAGCAGAACAGTATAGAAAGGAAAAAGTTAACACAATATCAATCTTTCTCGGAAGTAGTTTCTCACAGTGCTGTTCAGGTCACCTTACACAGTAAGTGTGCTTCAAAATACACCCCTAAACCCTCTTATATTTATAACACAAGTGCTTACAAATTAGAAAGCACTTTATAGGTCACCTAAGATCTAACACAGTTTGTACCAGTTCTTTAATTTGTTGTTCTATATCTTTTCCTATGTCCCATATTTTAAACCAGTTGCCTGTGAAGGTAGCTGCACTAGGACATAGAACAAATATATCTTGCCTTTGACAGGCTTTATATTTGCTAATGCCAAAAGCTACACTTTGTTTTGCAGAGTGTTGACAGATATACATCTCTTGACGTAAGTGAGCGAAGTGGACAGAATTGTAGGAAAGACATAATACAAGTCAGTTAACTGTCCACAAGTTGGATGGAATACAATATTAATATGGTATACATATTAATATTGTATTGGCTAACACCATGTAACATATATGTATTGGCTAACACCACGTAATTGTAAAAACAATGCAGTCTTCAATCTAAACCACTGGAAACTTTCTAGTGCCATCAAGTATGGTTTTTAAAAAAATCTTTTCAAATTAACTGGCAATTTAAGCAGAGAGTTTTCTTGGGGAACAACTGCATTAAATTTTCTCCATGCAAAATGCAGTTTTTGCAGAAGAGAAAAGCAGGAATTTTCAAAAAAAGAACCAAAAGGCTTGTCTGCGTGAACACTTAGCTTACGGCAAGATGGGACGCGATACGACCCTACACTAGCCAGCCGCAGACTAGCTATCCCTGCTGACATGCATCAAAAATACGATCTAGTCCTCTTTGAAAACGGGAGTAGATCGAAGTGCAACTATTAATACAGGCCAGCAGAATCCACATAGACAACTAGACCATGGCAAGCTAGTGTAGGGTAGATTCACTTCCCAGCTTCTTGCAAATTAAATTTTTGTGTAGAGTTAGAGCTTGTCTACAAAAGCTACAGTGGCGCAGTGTAGATAGCACCTATTCCAATGGGAGGGGTTCTCCTGTCGGCATAGGTAATTCACCTCCCCGAGAGGCACTAGCTAGATCAATGGGAAAATTCTTCTGTCAACCTAGCACTATCTACATGGAACTTAGGTTGGCTTATCTATGCTGCTCAGGGGTGTGGATTTTTCACACCCCGACCAACATAGTTAAACTGACCTCATTTTCTCGTATAGACCAGGCCTCAGATGTCCAAATCCTACCAAATTTCAATAAGAGTTGGGCATCTATCTCCCACAGGCTCCTCTGAAAATCACAGTCAAATCCTATAAAAGCATAAACAAAAAAGTCACTATCTTGACTATTACGTCTAGCACAGTTGCTAACCAGCCATCGAATACCAGACTTGTTTGTACTTCACTTGTAAGGAAGGGAGTGTCATCTAGTAGTTAGAGTGGGGAACTGGTAATCAGGACTCCTGGGTTCTGCCACTGACCAACTATAGTACTTCTGCCTTTTTCTACTCATCAGAAAAAATTATCTACCACACTGGGATGTCACGAGGCTTAATTTTTTTGTAAAATAATTTGAAATCCTCTCACAAGAAGAATTAGAGAAATGCAAAATTATTCTCCTCTGGGACTTTCAGGAGAGCCTACAAGAATTCCCACTGAAAGACAACAGGACTTGGCGCCAAAATCCCAGCCATTCCTGTTAAGCAATGTCTTCCTTAGCCCAGCACAAGATCAGCTCAAACAGGGTTGGGAGACAATGCTCGGGGTTAAAAGAAAAGGCACACCTTGCAAGCACTCATCTTTGGCCGACACATGAGTGGAAGTGGCAAACTGGAGAAGGTGCAATATCTGGCACGGGGTGGGGAGCAAGAATAAAGATTTGAGGGGCGGAGGGCCCTAAGCAGCTGGGAAATTGTGGTAAAATTATAGTTCTATCACTGAGACTCACCTGCTTTACATTTGAAACATTTAAATTACCTCAAATTCTTCCCAGAAGCCTTGCTTGACTTTATCTGTGGTCTCTGCTAGCTTGCTTAGTTCTCGCACCCGGCTTTCAATCTCTGCAGCATTAATACGGGTTGTATTCAGGGGCTAATCAAGAAAGATATTTTATATTAAACCACAGCACAGCAATAAGAACAGGAGAAAGCTAGTTTACACAGATCTCCTGTATTAAACATATTGTATGTAGGTACCACTCAGGGTTTTAGGACCCAGACTTCACTCAAGATTTTGAAGCCCTTTTCTTTTTTAAATCAGATTCATGTGGTGGTAGTCACACAGTTTCATGGTTCCAGTTTCAGTGCATTAAGCTTTTTGGATTTTAAAATCCTTGTAGACCCAGAACTCCAATGAAGCCAAGGGGAGTTCTAGATGCAGCAGAAATGGAGAATTAGGTCCTTTATAGATGGCTAAAAAAAAAACTATAGCAGCTTAAATCCAATCATTGGATCACCCTGAAAGATTAAGATGCTGTTGTAAGAGAAAAGGAGTACTTGTGGCACCTTAGAGACTAACCAATTTATTTGAGCATAAGCTTTCGTGAGCTACAGCTGTGAGCTGTATGCTCAAATAAATTGGTTAGTCTCTAAGGTGCCACAAGTACTCCTTTTCTTTTTGTGAATACAGACTAACACGGCTGTTACTCTGAAACCTGTTGTAAGAGAGGACGGTAAATTCACTTTTGGTTTTAACACTGAATGAATGTCTTCCAACACCTTACAGAATGTAAGAAAAAGGTTGATCTCCCCCCACCACCAGCCTTCCCACCCCTATCTCCTGAGTTAATTAAATGTTTATGATCGAAGTTCTAGCATTTACTAAGCTCACCTGCTTGAGCTGTAGTACTGTGCCCAAAGTTTCTACCATGGGGTTCTTCTTATAATGTTCCACTAGATCTGTTAGAGAGTCAAATTTTTCCCCTCCGCCAACATCATATTTCAGCTCCTTCCAAGAAAGATATTCAAAATGTGCTCATTCATAGCAATGTACACAACAAACAATATAAAGTCTGCATTAATTACCTCTTTCAACTGTTCAACCAACCACAAGATCCCTTAAATGAGTACTTAAAAACCTATTTAACTATCCCCTGCCATTCCCTACTGAAATGATAAAAGCTTACTTGGTACAGTCATATTCCACTGAAAAGTTGTAATACATTTCTAATTAGAACATTTTAATGTTACCTGCTTTTTTTTTTTTTTTTTTTTTTTTTAGGATAACAGTGCCCCTATCTGATACTCACCCCAAGTAGAATACTTGAGGGATACAATCAGAGACTCAGATGTGAATTTGTGAATAAATCGAAACAAAAGCACCACAGAATCTACACTGGGTCCTGGAACGCAGGTATTGGTACTGTAGTCCTTGTTTAAAAAGCAAGGCAGCAATATAGTTACTATCTCATCTACCATTAGCATCTATGAGGTTGCCACAGATCAACTGAGGGCCTGGAGAACTCTAACAGTAACTTTAGTTCCCAAACTTTCATAAACTCAAATAATTAAACATGTTAAAACAGCTAATATACATAAAGATAAATGTTCATAAAGATCTGCAGCCACCTAGAAGATAATAGGGCGATAAGTGACAGTCCTCATGGATTTGTCAAGAAAAAATCAGATCAAACCAACTTAATAGATTTCTTTGGCAGGGTAATAAGCCTTGTGGAGAGGGAGAAACCAGGAGATGTGGTATATCTTGACTTTAGTAAGGCTTTTGATACTGTCTTGCACGATGTTCTCATAAACAAACTAGGGAAATACAACCTAGATCCGGGGTTCTCAACCTTTTCCTTAATGAGGCCACCCCCCAACTTGCTAAAAAATGCTACAGCCCACCTGGGCCACAACGGTTTTTCTGCATATCCAGTAGATTAAAAGCCAGGGTTGGCGTTGGGGGTAGCAATCAAGGCAATTGCCCAGAGCCCCACACAACAGAAGACACCGTGAAGGTAAGTTGCTCTGGCTTCAGCTTACAGACCTCAGCGGGGCTTGGGCTTTTTGCCCTGGGCCCAGCAAGTTTAACGCTGGCCCTGCTCTCTGGTTTATTTTGGCAGACCCCTGAAACCTCTCGCGGCCACCCGGTGGGCCCTGGACCCCTGGTTGAGAACCACTGACCTAGATGGAGCTACTATAAGGTGGGTGCATAACTGTTTAGAAAATCATTCCCAGAGAGTAGCTATCAGTGGTTCACAGTCATGCTGGAAGGACATAACAAATGGGGTCCTGTAGGGATTAGTTCTGGGTCTGGTTCCATTCAATATCTTCCTCAATGATTTAGATAATTGCATGGAGAATACATTTATAAAGTTTGCAGATATACCGAGCTGGGAGGGGTTGCAAGTGCTTTGGAGGATAGGATTAAAATTCAAAATTATCTGGTCAAGCTGGGGAAACAGTCTGAAGTAAATAGGATGAAATTCAATAAGGACAAATGCAAACTACTCCACTTAGGAAGGATCAATTCCACACATATAAAATGGGAAATGACCGCCTAGGAAGGAGTACTGCAGAAAGGGATCTGGGGAGTCATAGTGGAACATAAGTTAAATATGAGTCAACAGTGTCACACTGTTGCAAAAAAAAAAAAAAAAAAAAAAAAAAAAAGCAAGCAAACATCATTCTGGGATGTACTAGCAGAAGTATTGAAAGCAAGACACGAGAAGTAATTCTTCCGCTCTACTCCACGCTGATTAGGCCTCAACTGGAAATACCGTGTCCAGTTCTGGATGCCACATTTCAGAAAAGGCATGGACAAATTGGAGAAAGTCCAGAGAAGAGCAACAAAAATGATTAAAGGTCTAGAAAACATGACCTATGAGGGAAGGTTGAAAAAAAATTGGGTTTGTTTAGTCTGGAGAAGAGAAGACTCAGATGGGACATGATAACAATTTTCAAGTACATAAAAGTTTGTTACAAGGAGGAGGGACAAAAATTGTTCTCCTTAACCTCTGAGGATAGGACAAGAAGCAACAGGCTTAAACTGCAGCAAGGGCTGTTTAGGTTGGACTTTAGGAAAAGCTTCCTAACTGTCAGGGTGGTTCACCACTGGAATAAATTGCTTACGAAGGTGTGGAATCTCTGTCACTGGAGATTTTCAAGAGCAGGCTTGACAAACCCCTGCAGGGATGGTTTAGATAATACTTAGTGCTACCCTGAGTGCAGGAAACTGGACTAGAAGACCTCTCGAGGTCCCTTCCAGTCCTACAATTCTATAAATAAAGGCAGGAAATTACACCTCTACCCCAATATAACGCGGACCTTGGGAGCCAAAAAAATCTTACTGCGTTACACGTGAAACCGCGTTATATTGAACTTGCTTTGGCCTCTAGCATTTCCATTATTAATAGTCACTTCCCACCCCCTGACTGACCGCTTAGAACCCCCGACCCATCCAACCCCCACCGCTCCCTGTCCCCTGACTACCCCGACCCCTATCCACACCCCTGCCCCCTGACGGGCCCCCCGGGACTCCCACATCCTATCCAATGCCCCCGGTCCCCGTCCCCTGACGGCTCTGCCCCCAGAACCTCTGAACCATCCAACCCCCCATCCCCTATCCCCTGACCGCCCGCCGAGACCCTCTGCCACTTATCCAACCCCTCAGCCCCGGCCCAGCACCCTTAACATGACGCTCAGAGTGGCGTGTCAGATCAGACACGCTGACGCGCTGGTCTGCCGGAGTGCACAGCCCCGCCGCCCAGAGCGCTGCTTTACCGCGTTATATCCAAATTCGTGTTATATCAGGTCACATTATATCAGGGTAGAGGTGTACCTTGAAATTTGGACAGTATTTACTGAATGCAGCCAAAAACACAAAAACCTCTAACAGGCACTCTCAATTAGTTGCACCATTTCTGCCCCAAATTCCTGATTTCTCTATACTAGGCATGTGGGGAGGGTTGTTTTTGCTTTTTTAAAGACAAATAAAGGTATTACAAGAACTGTATTTTCTAAAATGGATTAAAGTACTTTCAACAGATTTGACCCTTTAACACCAATACTCGGGCACATATTAAAATGTTTTCAGAATAAAAATAACCATCAAGAATTAATCCTGGCATCAGATAGTTTAAACACATTCTTTAGTAAAGGCAAACTACCCTACCTGAAATTTAAACTGTAGGACAAGGTTTCCTTGGATTAAATATTTGCTGTATTTTGGTTGTTATTATGGAAAGACATTATGAAAAAGACAAAATATCCATCCTCCATAGTATAGCTACAAAAAAACCCCACCTGAATGGATTCTCAGATCTATTATATGAAAAGAGAAGTAGTAAGACAAGACTGCAACAAACTTAAGAGAGATTCATGAACGCGAAAGGCTACATCAGCAGAGGCTTTGAGACAGACTCTTGATGCAATCAAAGGGAAACCTCTTAGAAGCTCCTCAGCAATATAGATATGCTACGGCACGATTCAGTCAAAAAACCAAAATGCTACTAGAATTCTTGAAATTAGCAAAGAAGTCAATTTAAGCAAACAAACCATATGCTATACATACAGCACCAT
Organism: Lepidochelys olivacea; assembly: GCF_965140295.1. Classification (NCBI taxonomy): domain Eukaryota; kingdom Metazoa; phylum Chordata; order Testudines; family Cheloniidae; genus Lepidochelys; species Lepidochelys olivacea. Next base: position 30,068,259 of record NC_140425.1, on the reverse strand, counting down.
CTGACCAAAATCAGTGGACTGAATAGTATTGAGAAGTCTGTAATGCCTCTCCTGACAGAATAAGCATGCAAACCAGGAAAGAAGCCTTTACAGTCAAGAAGTTCCAGCTTTACTGTACCTGGCACCGAATCATGACATGGGTCACTTTCGATTTCCCATCATTACTCTCGCCTTTATCATCTCCTGTCCGGACTGAAAGAACAAAGTCTCCTGGGTGGCTTTGACTCTCTCTCACAAGGAAGCTTCCATGTTTTCCTTTTTCTGTTAATAACTTTTCAGCTTCTTTTCCAGAAAGGTGTCCATGAAACCACCTTAAATTTACAATAAATTAAATAAATAAATATAGTTGCCCTTCTCTTCACTGTACCCATGACTTAGCCCACCTGCTTTAAACAGCTATAACAAGCCAAAATGTTCATTCTAAACTGAGGTTTCAAGGGCTACAAGAGTTGCTAAGGATACACAAAAAACCTGGCAAAGTATAAACTTAGAAAAAATATGAATTGAGAGGGCGTGTGCGCACATACAGAAATACTTCACAAGTAATAAAACATTATCCAGAAAACAACTCTCAAAACAGAACTTTCATACACAGAAAACTGATTAAGATACTTGAATTCTTATGCATTTCAACCTTGGAAGAACGCCACCATTGCTTAATAAAAATCTATACAGATCACAAGAAAGAAATCCCAAGAGAAAAGTCAGCAAGAACTGAAGTGGGTTCTAATAAAATTTCAGTTACTGCAATTAGATACCTCAATTTCTCTCACGTATTTTGCCATTGCTTATTTTATGCACTTGCATGATTTCAGGGCTCTTATGTTAACAGAAAGTTTTCCTTACACACTATGAAATACAATTTCATCAGCCCTTATGATGGCGTGGTTCCATTATTTTTCCCTGCTTTTTCACTTCTGAGAATAAACTGACATCTACTAGCGGTAATGCTGACTAATGGGTCAGCCTAATTAATTCCAGTTTCTGAAGAGAACTAAATACATTTATTTCTGAAGAGTTCCTTCACTATACTTCCTTAGTAAGTATTCAAAGTCTGAGATCCTACTGATCATTGCGGTCTTGTTAAAAATGTCAGTTTCAGCAATCTGTATATTTGCATTTGACTTTTGTTTTCTTAAACCCACATATAATACACTGTTACCAAAATAAAATTATGCTCTGAAATATATACTGAAGTCACTGCAGTAACACATATAATTCTCTGAAGCTTTTGCAACCAATGAAATTTTCCAAGAAGGATCAGAAAGCAGGTTGTGTATTTTACTTATTTTTTTGTTTTAGTTACTGCAAGGTATAGGGCCTATCCTCTTCAGTCCAGATTCTCCCACCCTTACTCAAGTTGAGTAATAGCTTATTTTGCAAGTAGTGCCAAAGAAAACAGTTGGACTACTTGCAAGGTAAGGTACTGCCACCCTTACTTACACTGAGTAAAAGCAAATACTTAATGTTAATAGGAATCACATGCATACGTGGAAAGGAGAATGGACTCCTTCATATTTTTCACCACAATTTATCTCTCTAACCTTTCAGATGTAGGATCAGCACAATTCAGTGGATATTTTAACTCTATTACGTCTCCATTCTTTTCTTTGAGCTGCCCATGGTGTTCCATGTAATATTGGACTAACTCAGCCAATGTGGCAAATTTTTCTCCTCCATACAGGTCGTAGTAGTCTCCTGTGTTCTGGATCTTGATGTGCGTGACAGCTCCATTTCGCCTAAATGTTTATTGCACCAAAAAAAAGGCAACTTAGACAAGTTCGCCAATTTCAAACCAACCACTTTAAAATATTCCACTCTACTAGCTTGGAAATTTCAGTAGTTCAGTTTTATAGGTCAGTCATCTTCCAGCCGATGAATTGCAGCATATCTAAATTACTGAACACTGTGAGTGAAGAAACTATACCTTTAATAGCAGGGCAATGAAACAGTATCAAGGGTTACAAGAAGAGGAAGTGGTTGTTTAACAGTTAGTAGAGAAATAAGATTTTTTTTTTCCATTCCTTAATGGCTCCACTGAACCAAAACAGTCTTCATTACCCCACAGGGTACATCTACACTGTAAAAGAAGACCCACACGGCAGCAAGTCTCAGAGCCAGGGTCAACTGACTCAGGCTTGCAGGGCTCACGCTAGAGGGCTAAAAACAGTGTCGACATTCGGGCTTGGGCTGGAGCCCAGGCTCAGAGACCCTCTCCCTCCCCGGGTCTCCGAGCCTGAATGTCTAGACTGCTGTTTTTAACCCTGTAGCATGAGCCCCGCAAGCCTGGGTCAGTTGACCTGGGCTCTGAGACTTGCTGCCATGGGGTTTTTTTGTTTTTGCAGTGCAGATATACCCACGTCGTCCAATAGAAGCTGCACAGACCTCCTGTCCTCTACTTACAATTCTCATGACGGAGGGAAGTCTTCAGCATCCACAAGATGCCTCATTAGGGGTTCTGTGCTACCACTTTCTCCAGAGTGGAGTCCAGCTCTGCCCAGTATAGGAGTCAGGCTCTAGGAAAGGCTGGACAGACTCCAACTGCCACGTTCAAGGAGCAACCCAGACATCCTAACACGGTTCCCCAGCATGGGGATTTCCCTTAAAGACACGTCTGCTCCCTATAATCAGCCAAGAATAGCCATTGATGTAAGCAATTTGCCTCTACCTCCACTAATATCAATGAAGAGCAGAGATCAATGGCCATCCTGAGACCACCCTAGGTAGGACTTAGCAAATGGAATTCTCAGTCAGGAAACTTCAGCCTCCCCGCCCGCATAGATCTTTGATGAGGTCTCCTTCCCTTGACTCAGGTCCACTAAGACTACCTTAAAATCTAAGGCAACAATGAAGTGTCAGACATGCCTGTTTCCCCTTCCCTGTCCTCTAAGACAATGTGGGGATATGTACTCCAGAAGTCACATTTTAGATGAAGCTGGAATGCACGAGTTTACCTTAAAAACTTGGTCATTTCTCCTAACAAACATTACCTCAATACTTCCTTATTCTTGTTATAGGAAAGTATTTTGAGTGTGTGTGTGTGGAATGATCTCTATTTGACAAGCCACCATCCTATTCTAATTCAAATCCCCCTCACTTCTTCTGCAACCCCTAAGAAGTGAGACATTATGGAGGGAAGAAAAATTATGTTATTCCCTCCTTTGGGTTTTCTCCATGAGCCCTTTCTTATATGGGTTTTTAGCGGGTGGGCTCCTTGGGGAAAAGACTATATTTGCATGCTGTGCTGTACAGTGCCAAGCACATTTTTGGCACTAAGTTACACTGCAAATATCTATCTAAGGTACCTGGCAAGTTTTTAAGTACTATCAGCATAGCTAACGGGGTGATGAGGGGAGAAGAGAAGCCAGAATGCGGTATAAAGGAGCACAGATCTTACATGCACGATCTTGCTAATGCTGTCACCTCTGCTACTTTCTGGACAGGAACCCTAAGGGTTTTCTTTAAAAGGGTAGGGAATGGAGAAATTATGAACTGGCTGCCACATCACCTCTACCTTTCTGGCTCACTACAGAGCCAGGATCCACAGTCTTCCCAGCTCTGCACAACTTGGAAAACCAAAGGCATTTGGGTTCCTATGCAGAAGAAAATGTAAAACTATCAACATAACAGACTCAGAATTCAGAAATGGAGAACTTGTAGATGACACAAGGTCATCTCTCTACCCAAGCAGGATTGCTCTCCACAGAACAATGGCAATTGTAGACTTCTGTATGTTTGGGACAAGTGGGTATTAAGGACAGAGCCTCTCAAACACTTAACTTACCGAACAGAAAGTGTAAAATCTCCCGGGTTACTTTTACTGGGCCGGGCCAGAAAGCTGCCATCAACGCCTCTTGTCAGCAGTAAATTTTCTGCCTCCACTCCAGTAATATTCGGGTGAAACCATCTACACAAGATAAAGAAGGAAAATAATTTAAAACCAGAATCTCTCTTTAGATGATGCCACATTGCCACACAAATATCAGATAACATTAAAATCACTGGATGCAATATTGGATTTTAAAGAATTTTGTTATGCTCTGAAAAAAATCATCTCAAAAAAATGTCAATGTAATTCTAACTTGTACTTTTCATGTCACCAGTTAAAAGCAGGTTTTCTTCTACATATTGCTGAGATCCTCTGATAAGAGAGGTCAGATAAGTGAAAGTACTATACCCACACCATTGGAAACTGTTTATTTCAGAGGAGACATGATAAAAAGTATATAAAACAAATGGTATAGAGCAGAAGTCAGGCACTTGTATTTATCCTCTCATAACACAATAGCAAAATCACATTCAATGAAACTGAAAGACAACTAATAAGAACAAATACACGCACTCCTCACCACCACCACACACACAACTTGTGGAACTCGATGCCACTGGATTCCATGGAGGTCTACAGCTTATTAGACATACATAAGAATACTGAAAACATCCAAAGTAACATTAAGATAGTTTTATTTAAAAAGTAAAAATAAAACAAAACCTCATGCTTCAGGGCATAAATCGATCACCGACTGATGATGGGGGAATCAGGAAAAAACTTCCCTTGTGGACAAATTATTCCACAATTGTCCAAAATATAGCTTTCTTGCACCTTCCTCTGAAGCATCTGGTCCTGGCCACTGCCAGAGATTGGCTACCTGACTAGATGGAGCAATGTTCTGATCTGGTCTGTCAATTCCTATGGTCCTAAAATATCACACTCTTAAAATACAAAACACAGAGGAACATCATATTGGTTTTCACCACCCACAAGCAGCCTCCTGAATGACAAACAGTGGACCTCGCCGGAGAACCATATATGGCTTATATCTATAACTAAAGAGTTCAGCATCACCACCTATGGCATTACATTTCAGCAGACGTATTCGTAGTGATTTAGTTAACAAGTCCACGTTTTACATATCATCACACAAGTTTTATTCCTCTGCTGCAATACAGAAGTAATGCAGCATTAAGATGGCCAGCAACTCTACTGTCCACAAACACCTGTCAGGGATGCTCTTGATAATACTTAGTCCTCCCATGAGTGCAGAGGACTGGACTAGATGACCTCTCGAGATCTCTTCCAGTCCTATGATTCAGGTAACTGGAAATGACCTCCAGGGACATGCTTTGTGAACTAAGGAGAGACTGGGATTATTATACTATCAATGCAATCAACTGAAGAGAAAATCTGAAGTTTGCATCAGCCCTCACTATCCATTATTTCCCTCTCCATCACGGTTCCCCTGTACAGGCCAAAGGATGCTCTCTCACAAGGAAATGACTTAGGGAAATATAGTTTGGAAGCTGAATCAATACAGTTGTGTACATTAAAGACACATGAAAATGCACACATACTAATAAGATCAGCTCCTTTGCCAAAATTTCAGAAACAGAGATAATACTTAAAAGTTTGTGGGTTTTTTGTTTTGTTTTTTTAGATGAGTTCACCTTCATGCAGAGACTGAGCATGGAAAATTTCGACCAAAAGGTGTTCGAGAAAGTTACAACAGAAACTTAATTATACCTGTAAATATCTACTATTTATATTACCTTTTGGACCAAACCAGAAGTCTGATTCCCATGGTACAGCTGGGGCAATGGAGAAACAATACACAAGCAGATGTTTGAGGAGAGTTCCCAATATAACCAGACATGTTTTAAAAGCTGAGAGACTAAAAGCAAGGCTGTCTCCACTGCCACCCAGACGGCCAAGACAGAACACAGAACAAAATACAGTACTGTCACAGAAATGCAAAATTCTGGGCAAACAGCGTGCAACCATTTGACTGCAGTGGCTTTGCCAGACTACTTTCTTGGGTTTTTATTTTCACGTCAACTCTTGAAATTAAAGTCTTCCTAGACATTTGAAAGGCTTCCTTATTTTTGTAACTGCTATAAATCATGCACCTCGGACATCTGCACTTTGATATTAGACTTGCACAGCATATCTGAGAGAAAGCAGCAGAATCCACTGCTCTTGAAAAACCCAATGAGTTTTTCCCTGAGTAAAGCAAAACATCACAGCAATACAAACACTTGGCTGCTTTGCAGAATCTGCTCTGTTACACTTATAAGAATACTATAACTAAAAATGTACATAGCATTTCTGATTATTCCCAACATAAATCCACATTTCACAGTAAGCTGCCATAACAGAAAGCTGTGCAAGTGCATGCAGCCACTTTGCTCTTTTGATTGGTTCAGCAATTCATGAAAGGCAGCTCAAATTGAGAAAGACTTGTTATCATTATTCCAATAATATAATATTCCATACTCCCTGCTCTGGCAAATTTTTTCATAAAGAATACTCTGGACACTTTTAGAGCTTCCAAAACAGCCAAGTCCCTAACATAGTCAGTTTAACTAATATACCCATGGAAGCTAGAAGTAAAGGTGCCCAAGTGCAATTTGAAAAGGAAGTAATCCTACACGGGAACCTTAAATCTGTCTGTGTATATCCTATCTAACCAAGAGAACCCCGTTCAGAATATTGCACCTTTAGCAGAGCCACCAAGAAAATAACCTACTCTGGGTATAGCTCAAACCAGGAAAATGTAAGTAAAAATCCAACTACTTTGAGTTGTCACAACAGACTTGAGTTAATCCACTGACAGATAATCTTATATTTATCCAATGTCCATGATCCTGAAAGACCCCAAAGCTTTTCAAACTATAAATATGCAATACCACTGAAATGCAGCTGCTTTTGGGCAGTAACCGATCAGCACAACAGTGAGACATGCATTTTGGCTAAAAAAATCGGGGAAAACCCCTACTCTTCCCTAAGAGAGTCATGGGATCTTCAAAGCCCACGCAGGACCTCAGCTTTCCTCATCTCCTTTGAAAAATACACATGGTACATGCATGATATTCAACATAGTTACTTTGAAAGATTGAAGAGAGTAAACCCTGTTAGCTGGATTGGCAAGTTTCTATGATCACCAACTAAACCCAGCAACATAACCTGACTGTCTGCTACTCACTTTCACCCAATTAAGTAACTGATAACTTTAACCTCTTCTGGACCACAGATGATCACACTTGCTTAGAAAAGAGGAGTCTATGGTAAACACATAGTGTGTATTATGTGGACTGTGGATTATGAAAGACAGACTTATCCCACACTGGTGATCAGCCATTAAATGGTAATAGGATGACGGACAAGATGACCCTGCCAAAAAAATAAAATAAAAAATCTTAGGGTCAGAAGGATTGAATTATGAAGATTATATGGACCAAGGGCTAGATTTTTAAAGGTATTTAGATGCCAAAAGATGCAGGCAAGCACCTAGTACAATTTTCAAAGCAGTTATCTTTAGACACCTTTAAACATCTGGTCCTAAATGTGTACACCTAGACCAAGCAGCTAGGTGGAGAACACAGAAACATTCTACAAGTACCTGGAAAGTGTAAACTGCAAGAAGAATTTTATGTGGTATACAAGGAGACACAGGGATAGAACTAGGATGAAATTAATAATGGGAAAATTTTGCCTGAATGTCAAGAAAAGTTTCCTGATGGGGGAAATGTATTAATCTTTGGAATAGTTTGCCAAGAGAAGCAGTGCAAGCCGCATTGCCCGGGATTTTAATAACCAGACTGGACTGGATGCTTGAAAATGTACTCCAAGTAGGGTGACCAGATAACAACTGTGAAAAAACAGGTCAGGGGGTAAGGGGTAATAGGCGCCTATATAAGTCCCAAAAAACGGGACTGTCCCTATAAATACGAGACATCTGGTCACCTTAACTCCAAGGAACAATCTGGCTATGAAGGATAGGCAATACACTGGTTCATCTATTAGGTTTCCAACAATCATACCTCACTATAGAACTTCTACGAGAAGCAGTAACTTCAAAACATTGTCATGTAGGACTTTTTATTATATGTGGGATTTAAGTGACGATTTCATTGAACTTTAATTATAATTACATGAAAAAGAGAAGCGTAGATATAGGAATGTGAAAGTATTGGAATCAATTCTACAAGCATGCCACATGCAGAACTTCCACTAACTTCACTGCAAGTTTCCACACATGCTACTTGCAACACCTGGTCCTACAAGTACACAAATATACATACCACCACATTACTAGTTATACACATCATGTAAAGTTATGCCAAAAGACAATACATCTCAGTGAACAGAAGGGACCATAATACAATATATTTGAAAACTGGTTACGGAATCATGTAAGATTATAAAAGGAGGATCTTTCTTCCTGTAGCCCACCAAAGCTGGGGTTTGGGACCAAAAAAGGTACATGCAGGAAAGTGACCAAGTTTTTGCACATGTTATAACTTCTGTTCTAATGGTAACTGGTTCTCCTGCTCTCTCACTCTTGTATTTTTGGCTTTGAGTAGGAAGATGCATTTGTCACCCACCCCAAATAGAAAGAAATGGGGGTGTTAGCGATCTGTGTTAAATGGTTCCGGACCGGTGATCAGGATAACCTCATTTGGCATACTGCCACCACATTTGCGCTTTTGAACCATGCTGGCCACATCCTTTCCAACACTGGTGGGAAAGCAAAGAGGATTGCATAGACACAGATAGGAGTAATATAAACCCTATAGAGGATTTTCACTTATGTTTCCTTTCATAGGAATGGAATGTATTTTAGATTTTTTTTTCTTTCCTTTTCTAGCTCTGTTCTAAGCAGACACAGGAGTTATTCCTAGTGTAAAACTGACCAAGAGCCTATAATACAATCAAAAATCAATACATAGCAACATATTCTATTTATGCCCACAATGAGAACAGAGGATTTCATGTTCCCCAAAGCATGATTTAATAGTTTCAGTCATATAGCATTCTACTTGGCATTTTACAATAAGACAAAAATGCTAGTGGAAAGATAACCAACGAGGGACAGTCAAACATCATTTACAACAAGGACGACGGGGATACCAGATAAGAAGGCGGCCTTTTCCAAGAGTATTATATAACAGGGAACATGCCCTTGTTTCAGATAAAGAAATATTCTGGAGAACCAGGGTATGACTGTGCAAAAGCCCTCTTTGCAGAACTCAGAAGGTTTAGGACATTCTTGAATCACAAACTACATTAACAGTTTTCAGAGTAGCAGCCGTGTTAGTCTGTATTTGCAAAAAGAAAAGGAGTACTTGTGGCACCTTAGAGACTAACCAATTTATTTGAGCATAAGCTTTCGTGAGCTACAGCTCACTTCATCGGATGTATTCAGTCCACTGAGTTTTGGATGACAAAACTAGACAGATAAGGAAAGTGGTGACTTTTAGTTTAATTATTCCTACTTATAGGCTCACTGGTTTGTCTAAATTTCTAATCTTTATTCACTCTCTCTCATGAGCCCCTTTCAACTTTAACTTTTGAATGGGCTAAGAGGGCTAATTCTCAAGAGTCAGACAGAGAGCAAAGATGAGCACCTAACTAATGCAGGCACATGTATTTTAGGCTTTATTTTAAAAGGGGGGTGGGAAAGTGTCACTGAAACTGATATGAAAAGAAATACTTAAGATTCCACCCCCACCCCCCATTTCAATTTTTAAATTTCCCTCCCACTTTAAACATCTACCCAGCTGCTGGAGATCCAGACACAATAACATAGTGTTAAGAAGGAAGAGAACCCTACAATGAAATTGACAATCTAGCTTCATCATTGTAAACTGAAAAAGAAAAAGTAAACAGACAGTGTAAAGCAAATCAGATTTTTAAAAAGATGGGTCAGTTTTCATAATCAAAGGAATTAAATACAATTAAAATTAAAATATGATATTTCTATCTTGACAGTGCTCCTTTAATTCAATTATTGTGATAGATTACCAGACCAAAAAGAATAAAAGAAAATAAATGGAAAATGTAATGACAAAGGATAAACGAGTGTCTTCTACACAGTAAAAATGAGATGTGGGAAAACCACACGCATCTGCAATAAACTCAAATTTAACGGAGATTTTCAAAGTCTAAATCCAGCAATCCTGCAGGTATTTGGAAGTAGATTGTACGCTGCTAAACTACAACGTATCGGCCACCTAAAACATGAGCCTGCAGTTGATAACTCTAGAAGCTGATTCACGTTTTAATTCCCAAACCCGCACGCTCAGTAACGCAGCTGTTGCTAATGCCCACTGCCACACGGGAGGAATTCTCCATAGCCTGGAGTGCCGGACGGCCAGTTTCCTGGGCCACTGGGCACATTAAACCGTGATCTGCAGGGGGAGGGCCCCTGCCTGCACCAAAGGACACCGGGGGGGGGGAGAGGGGAGGAGGGGGGCTGGGCTGCTGCCCTTTAATTCACCGCAGCAGAGAGCGGCCCCGCACCAGGGGGAGGGGGGGCGCGGCCTGCCCCAGGGGAGTCTCTGCCGCCCACCGCCGGGCCCTTTGCTCCAGGGGAAGGTGGGGCCCCGCCGCGAAAGGGGCAGCTGGCCCCGGCCCCCTCGCCTCACCTCCGCGATGTCATTTTCCCCCGCGGCGCCCGCAGCTGCCCGTCCCCCCGAGTCTCGGCCTCTCACGGGGGGGGGGGGGGGGGAAGGGCCCTCCCCCGGCGGGACGCGGCCTGGGGGGGACCCGGAGGGAAGCGTGAGAAGCAGCCGCAGCCAGGCCGCGGAGACACAGAACCGCGGCGCAGCCTGCCCGGACGTCATCCGCCCGCGACCGGCCCAGCCTCCATGGGCGGGGGCGGGGCCGGCTGGGGCGGGCCGCGAGCTTGCACGCGCCCGTCGGCCGGGAGCCCTGGTGGCTGCGCAGGGCGGGCACGCGGGGCCTGCGGGCACGCGCTGATAGCTGCGTTTCCTCGTCCCGGGAGCTCTGCTGGCCTGAGGGATCCGCGCGGGACGAGGGCTGGGTGTTTTAGAGGAGCTCTGCGTGCACCCATAGGTGCATCTTCTGAGAACTCTCTGCATGCACAGGATCCAATTTCAAATGTCTCGTGGTAACACCTTGTACTTAAAGTAGCACCTTTCATCTAAATCTTTTGCAAACACGATCTGAGGCGATACGTTAACTTGATTTGAATGAGTATTTTTTAAAAATCAGTTTGCTGATCGAGATCCTTTTTTAAACAGTGCTATTTTTTAAAAAAATCCTCTTCCAAAAATACGAGGCATCTACTCCCCCCGCTGGAGTCACCCTACTGCATGAGAGGGGAACCGCAACTAACCATCTACAAAATACTTTACTGTATTAAAAATGCTCTCAAAAATTCAAAGAAACAAACGTTCATTTATAGTTGGGGTCACACATAATAGGTACAATTTTTGTCTACAATTGTGTTTTTCAAGTCAATAGTGTCGCCTTAAGTAACCTTTATACAACTCTGTGAAGTGGCTACATACAGACTGGTAAACTAAACTATATGGAACCATGACGCTGATAGGTGTAGGTTTATTATTAATCAAGGCCCCAATTCTGCAGATTAACACAAACTTAACTTTTACAAGTTCCAGGTAATGAAGTTAAACACTTAGCTGTTTGCTACGTTAGAGAGGGGGGTTAAGTCATCTGCAGAACCAAGAACAGAACCCATAAGCCCTGTAACTTCTCAACACATCACATACCTTCTTCTCCAACCCCAGCCAAGATAGAATCCAGGCAGTCCCACTCGTGACCAAATCCCCCTACCCCCTTCTATAACCAGAGGGCGAGAGTGTCCTCCCTTTGACCCAGATCTTGACCCTCCCCCGCTCCGTAGTGAAACCTACAGGCAGCCAGCAACCGCTAGAGACCACAAACTACATCTCCCAGCGTGCCCCGGAGTGGACGGGGTGATGTCAGACGCTGGGCTCGCTTTAGAGCCGGGTTCCCGGATATTGCTCCCTTTCCCTTCTAGGAAGGTAAGAATGGCGGAGTGGCGGCGCTTATTGCTGGGGAGCAGTAACTACTATCTGCCGCCATCTGCCCTGAGGAGGCTCTGAAGGGCCCGCGGGTCCGGCTCGGTGGCTCCGGGGAGGCCGGAGGCATGCGGGGGCGCACGTATGTGCGGAGTTCGCGGGCCCCGGTGACTCCGGGGGTGTAGGCCGCGGTTGGCCCGCTCTGGTGACTGTGTGGCTGGGGATCCGGCAGCCGCCGCAATGGGTGGAAAAGCGCCTCGGGTGGGGGGTGATCCTAGGAGCCCCTTTCCCCGGGCGCCGACCAGACTCGGCCGGAGCAGAGGTTGGGAGTCTGTAAAGTGCAGACCCAGCCCGGCTTGAACCCTTCGGTCCGAAACGTATGAGGACGCTCCAGCCGGAGGCAGATCGTATGGGTGGTGGGCACAGAGAGGAGGGGGATTCTTCTTTCGCCTCCAGTCTCTTCTCCTTGCGGTAAATCATGTCGGAGCCTTGCCTAGGTTGGGGACTCTGTCTAGGGCATGTATAAGAGTAGAGCATGTAAAAGCCCCAAGTCACCATGTTGCTATGGCCTTGGGCATGAGAAGCTGGCTGTTGCCCCTCTCTCTACTTCCCTAGTCTATGGGCTGTCATGCAGTTGCAGCCCCAACTTGTATGTGCGTTTTCCTCTTACCTGGGATCTCTGCTTTAGTACTTTTGGACATGGTCAGGTATCTGAATTGTAGCCCCTATATTTACTATATAGGTGGCCTTGTGTTACAAGCGAGATGTAGTGGATGTGGTGTCCTGTGCATCTTGATTAGGCTCCATGTAGATTAGGTGGCTTTGATGCAAAAGATAGTACAGTAAATATAGCCAAATAGTCTCAAGACCACCGTAGGAACACCATGGATTTTTTTAAAGTATAATTTGCTTTTGTTTTTTGCAGCCATTACATTTTTTCTGTGCAGTTTCTTTCTTTGATGTGACACATCACTTATACTTTATTTTGATATTTGGTAGATGGCAGGCGAGAAGAAGGCAGGTGAGAAGAAGGCAAAGAAGCCTAGAAAGCACCATGCAAGCCGTAACCCAGTGCTGGCCCGAGGAATTGGGAAATATTCCCGATCAGCAATGTATGCCAGAAAAGCCATGTACAAGCGCAAGTATGATGCGCCAGAAACAAAGGTATAAAGGGGATGAATTTCCACGTTTAACTAATGACGTTGTGTCTCAAGTTTCACAAGTTACCTTGTTTGAAATTTTTGTTTGTTTTGTTAATAGATAGAAAAGAAAAAAAGAGAGAAAGCACCTGCTACCCTCACAAAACCAGTTGGGGGAGATAAGAATGGAGGCAACCGTGTGGTAAAAGTTCGTAAAATGGTAAGAATCGATTAGTGGGGGAAAAATAACTACATTGAACAAGCAGAATTTTGTTCCTGCTAAACACTGAGTTACAGAGTTGCACTGACGTAGATGACAAGAGAATATGCTTCCTATTTTGTAATGAAAAACTTCCATAGAGAGTGCTGCTGTTGATGTACTTCTGGGCTATGAGACAGTATAATCTCCACTATAGATTGCCTGTATAGCACTGTAAAATTGTTATGTAGATACTTGCATTTAAGATAGTGACTCATTAATATATCGGGTTTGGGGGGGGGGTTAAAAGAAGTGGGGTGGGGAGTAAGAGTCTTGCTTTTAAAGAGAGATGCACATCACGTTTATATTTACTGTGGCTTTTGTGAACAGGTGTTCCCTAACTGGTGTGTGCGCCACTGATGCTATGGGAGCTTGATGCCCCATACATTTACTTCACAATAATTTTTTTATTAAAAAGAAGGTGGTACACTTAACAATAAAGCTGGGGAGCAGCTGTTCTAGGCAAACTAGGAACCTTGTAGTTCACACCCACAGTGTTCACATGGGGGAGCTACAGCACTGCTATTCACACCTCTGTGGGGCAGTGTAGACATGGCCTGAATCAGAGAATGTGTACCGTTGGCTTCTGGGTGTATATTACTGGGCTAATTGCCTGTTGACATGTAAGGGAGACTACTACATGCAGCATTATGGAGATTTCCATGGGAATACCCTGACACCCTCCATGATGGACTAGATTCATTGTCTGAATGGGCATAGGCCTATGAATGAGGAGCACAGTAGGGCACAGTCTGGCATTTCTTCTCTAGTGAATTGTAAACACAATCACAAATAACATACTTTTATTTTTTTCTATGCTGTGTAACTGATTAGCTATCTGATGCAAAATGCAACATTGTGTACCTAATATGTATCACTTAGAAGTGCCAGTTTCTATAAGAGGCTAGCCTGCAGCAAAGTGAATCCTGGGTACAACAGAGAAACACAAAATCTAAAGGGGGATAGGGTGGAAATGGCCTTTTAGGAAAGATAGTCTTCCCATGAGAGAAGAGGTGTTGCATCTGCTAAAAGCAGAAGGATCAAAACTCAGATTAAACTGTTTTCACTAAGTTCACTGATGGAATAGTAAAAGTGCGGTTCTCGCTAATAATTTGCTGCTTTTTCTCTAGCCTAGATATTACCCAACTGAAGATGTTCCTCGCAAGCTCTTGAGTCATGGCAAAAAGCCCTTCTGCCAACACAAGAGGAAACTGCGGGCTTCTATTACTCCAGGAACTGTTCTGATCATTCTCACTGGTCGCCACAGAGGCAAGGTACAGGAGAATTGTCTTTCATATACCCTTCCATGCCACATCTGCTCTACCAATATTTTGAAGAAGTTTCTGTATACTCTACAGAGCCTCTGATGGCAGAGCCCCTATTGTAAATGCAGCATACACCAACAGAAGGAGTTTTTCAGTCAGTGGTAGGGGCGGCGGTTTTCCCCACACCCCTGACTGACATAGGTACATCAATTTATAAATTGAAGTGTAGCCCACGCCTTTCTTATACCTCTGTGATAGGTAAAGAATTGGAGGGACTTGCAGCTGATTGATTGCTAGACTTTGCCCAATGTAAACCCATATAACTTACAAAAGGGGCTGCTTAGGAATGCAGTTGTTGGGTCCCAAGCCAGTTCCTGTTCTGTTCTAGACAATTAAACATAGTCCAACTACTTACGTTTCTGGTTTGGTTTCCTTAGCCATTGGAAATGGTCCTGTCAGAATAGTTTTTGTTCTACAGTGTTGTGGATTTGGTACTGTTCTGCCGTTCGCCTTTCTGGCTAAAGTGTGTGTCTCCTCCTTTGAAATTTTTTGTACAAAAATCAGCTCCTGATATTTTCCCAGACATCAAACTGCATTTAGCTTTGCTGTCTGAGACTAATGTCCTATTGTGTTTGGTTTTCAGCGTGTGGTCTTCCTGAAGCAGCTTGCTAGTGGTCTGTTGCTGGTAACAGGTAAGAAACTTTATTCACTCAAGTCTGTTGAATTCCTGTTGAATTCATTGTAAGTCTGTCTTCAGACTCTACCATGATTAGCGTTGTTGTACTTCCCTAATAACACCAAACCCTTTGTCTGTGAATAGACATTTTTCTGACTAGCCTGAGGTACCTGTGATATGACTGTTTAAGTTCTGATATCATTCAGTCTTCCAGTTCTAGAAACACTGGATAGCACTGGAAATCTGAGAAAGGGAGTGAAGTGCCCTTCCTTTAGAAAAAGAGGGCACATCATTGGCAGTAACAATAACTTGCAGTTAAGCCTTGTGGAGCTACTGAGAGATTCGAAAAGTTTAACATTAAAGAACACATTTTTAATAAAGTATCACTGTGCTTTAATACCTGGAAATACTGACAATGCAAGGAAACTCTTAGCATTATCAGAAGCCTTGAGAAAGGCGTCTCCTAATTTTATTTATTAGTTCGGATTTTAGTAAGTGAAGCCAACTGTCCTCTGCAAGAAGACCATCACTTCAAACTAATCATCCTAATGGAAAGTGACCTTCCTTTTAGTGTAGCTAAAGACACAAACTAGAAAGGGAGTACTATTTCTCCAGTGATAAGCTGACATTGCAACTCCTTCTGAGTATTTTTTTTATGCCACCAGGACCCTTGGCTATCAATCGTGTCCCTCTGCGCAGAACTCACCAGAAATTCGTTATTGCCACGTCTACCAAGGTTGATATCTCTGGGGTGAAACTTCCAAAACATCTCACTGATGCGTACTTTAAGAAGAAGAAGCTGCGTAAGCCCAAACATCAAGAAGGCGAGATCTTTGACACTGAGAAAGAAGTAAGGAAACAAATGTAATATTTAAGAATTTTTAAGAACATTTTAAAAGAAAGCAAGGTCAAGTCCACTAAAATGCATGAATCTGACAACAGCTGTGTTGGTCACAGGATATTCGAGACAAAGTGAGTGAGGTAATATCCTTTTTTTTTTTTTTTTTTAAGACCCAACTTCTGTTGGTGAAGGAGACAGACTTTCAAGATATAGTGCTTTTCAGATATTACCTCCCCCCCGTGTGTGTCTAACACTGGGGAAAAGACATCTTAAAATGTTGCTGTTTATCAAAATAACTCCATACTGAGGAGGTGCTTGAACACAGCTTCTTAAAGCAGCATCTCCAGTGTGCATGGACTCAATCGTGTACTGTAAACAGAGTCATAAAATAGCCTTGAATTTTCTTAATGTGCATTCTGTGGTCTCTTGTCCATAAGTGTTCCATGTATTGTGATTTTAGGGGCTCCGTTTGCATCAGCTGATAAAATTTAGCAACAGCTCTTTTAGCTAAGGTCTATTTCTATTCTTTTAGATAAACTCTTATCAGTTGTGTAAACTCAAACAGCTTTAATTATCTACTGGAGGTGACTTGAGTCCTGTGGCCCTGATAGAACTATTTTTGGTTGGGTTTTTTTGTTCCCTGGAAAGGAAAATTCCAAGTGAATGCTGAGAAATGCTTACTCAGTGAAAAAGCCCTTGGCATGGCAGGAAGCAAGAAGCCAGCCTTAGCTCTGTAGGGATAACCAACTGGGTCTAAATCTCTGTAGTATTTTAACTCTCTCTTAATTTTGTTCTTTAGAAATATGAGATAACAGAACAACGCAAGGCAGATCAGAAGACGGTGGACTCTCAAATCCTGCCAATAATCAAGAAGGTGCCTCAGCTCCGTGGCTACCTGCGTTCTGTATTTTCTCTCTCCAATGGAGTTTATCCTCACAAATTGGTGTTCTAAATTTTCTGAAAACACATTAAAATTGGGGAAAAAACTGGGGTTTGTCTGATTCCAGTTATAATTAGCTTTGTAATGTACATATCTTAACAGAGTTTGGATTGAATAAGCAATAAGAAAATTGCTAGTGGTTTTAAGTTGTGCTATTTTGAGGAATGTGGCCCTGCATTTTGAACAGATGGAGTTTCTTACATGACATGAGCAAGTGACAGCTTTCAGAAATGCACTGTTAAAACCATTAGTCCCATTTAAAATCCAAATGATAAGAGTGCTAGGCTTGGTGCTCACACTACTTGGGAAGGATATCCTCTACAGGTCCTTCTGGCTAGTAGTAGTGACAAATTGGGGTAAACTTTTTCAAGGTTTTTAGTCAGTGTTCTTATATTTTTCCATGTCCTGCCATAAATGGACCAAGTGTCTTTCTTGACAGGAAACTTTCCAAAACTATTCTATCCATAACTATTAACTTTTTAATGTTCACATGTGTATGTGTGACTCCCCTGGTATTTCTGCTTTCACTAACATTGAACTTCCTTACTGGTGTTGTGGGAGTAAGTCCTGTTTCAGTTTCTGGCTCTGACAGACTTGCTGGGGGTGTTTTGACAAATCACCTAAGCCTCGTGCTTCCATTTGTTCACGTACAAGAGCTAGATCCTGCAAGGTGCTGAGCGCTCTGGTCCTGATCTAACAAACCACTTAAGCATGCAAGTAGTCCCACAGAAGTCAGTAGGCCTACTGAGGTGTTCAGTTAAGCACATAAGTGCTTGGAAACTTGCAGCATTGGACCATTAGGCATGTTCTTACTCACTGGCCAAGGTAGATGGAGCTCTTAAAAATCTGCCACTGCAATGTGCTACATAAGGGCAAAGTAGTCTAAAAATGTACATCTTGGCATCTATCAGAATACAATTTAATCCACTGCTGTCAAATTCCTGAGCAATAGACAAGATAGCAGCCCACTCAGTGTATTTTTATTGCCTTCATAACATTCAGATTTCTGCAAAATTTTAGAAAATCTTTTATATTAAAAAAAAAAAAAAGCAGCCCACATCATTGCAAAAATAACTTCATATGTGACCTAAGTGAAGCAATGCAGTGATTTCTTCCAGAGTCAGCAACATTCATTATTTCATTGCTGATCATTTTAGCAGATGGAACATGAGCTGGGAGTTGCTATAGGAAAGGGAGAGGTGGAGGAGGCAGAAATAGTGAGGGCCCTAATAGTGAGTATGATCTTCCATTGAGCAAAGTTGAATGTAATAACAGTAAGTGAACAAATTACTGATTTACAAGCCAAAGGCAATATTCTACCCAGTGGGATAGGGGGAGAGTTTTGTTATTTTTACAGTGCCAGTATAGTGGGCCCAGCCTGTGACTAGGGTTCCTAGGCCCTACTACACTACACCTAAATACAGGAGAGGATCTAGGGCTTGATGGCTCTGCGTAGTACAAAATTATGCCCCAGCCCTCTGAGTGAAACTGGATTTTGGCTCCCTACAACATAGGTGGCACTTCTAGTCCACATAGAACCTCCCATTTGCCTTGAGGTAGGCACCTTCTTTCCACTAACAAGCAACATGTTTTAGTACAAGTAAGATAAATAAGCAGTTTAATTTTAGCTGTCTTCTTTTTAAATACAAATGACTCGTCTGAGGATCTGTCCGTATAGGGAAGTTTACTGATTTATTACAAGCTCCCACTAAGGACACTCATACCAGTAAACTTCTTTATGTAGAAAAGCTCTTAGCCTTTGACCAAGGCTTCAGGTATCCTTAACTGAATAACCAGAGCCCCTTCCAAGCCACTGCTACATAATTCACCAGCATTTTAAGTTTTCCTGCAGCTTTGTTCAGCTAGGATTTGAAAAATGCACCTTTCATTCACCAATCACTGTAGAAATCTCAAAACAAATTATACCAGTTTTCTTGCAGGCCACAACAGCTAGATACTACACATTTAAAACAGGATATCCTACCCAAGTGGAATCCTGCAAAACGTAAACTGCCCAAGTAGCACCATTATCCTGACCAACTTCCTAACATGCCAGCTCTTCTAAAATCCTATACTTTCTCCTTATTCCCTCCTGGCCCCAGTATCGGCTATTGCTTCATTAGCCTGAGCACAGAGGACTCTCTGCTCATAAGCATATCTCTGAGTTTATTTTGAAACCTGATACATTATTCTACAAATACCTAGAATTCTGGGTTCCTATGAATGTATGCACATCATCTGTACTTAAGGGGAGATTCACTCTTTGTCCATTAACAGGAGCAAATTGCTCTAAAATGAAGAAAGGTCAACCCTGATTGGTTCCAGTTTTCCATCTCAAATTGCACAGAAATATCTGGAAGACGATGGCATTAGTAATATAAATAGTTCTCTCAAAAATCACAGTTGTGTACGCAGATTCGCAATCAACCTTCTGCCCAATTACAGAGAAAAAATGCTCACTTTCAAATACCTCTTGCAGAAATGCCTGCGTAGTTGGCTTTCCTACTTAATGGATGTTGTTTTTCTTTAGTTAGTATTGGCATAGGGCTCAGTGCGGCTGATCATATGTATGAAGTACATTGTACAGCAGAGGGAGTTGATGAGCAGTTTTCAACCAGCCTTAAGCAGGTGGGGCCCATAAACATAGGTCCTGTCACTCAGTGTTGCAGGTTGACCTGTGTGTTATCTATTCCTGATGTCTCTGAAAATATCAAATATTATTCTACATTAGCTCTAGAGCAGTGGTTTTCAATCTGTGGTCTACGGACTCTTGGGAGGTCTGCAGACTATGTCTAAGATTCCAAAGGGGTCCATACCTCCATTCAAAATATTTGATGGGTCCACAAATGAAGAAAGGTCAAAAACCACTGTTCGAGAACATCTATATATAATTTTCTCTCATTTGTCCCATTCTTCTTTTAACCTGCCTGTCACAATCAGTGTGTACTAGATGTGCTCTTTGTCAGTGACTCATCAAGGTATGTGGGTAGTTGAGGTATGTGTTGGGGTATATTCAGCATTTTCTTAAAATAACTGAGGAACGGTCATATGACAATATTTGACAAGATTGAGGAAAAAACCCACAACCCTATCTATCTTTAAAATAATAAAATCTCACTTAAATCCTGTTGTCCATCACAATTTGTAAAGTGACTCTTACCTTTCTAGGATCAGGTTCCTCAGTGATTCAGATAGAACTCCTATTGAAGTTATGTGCAAGGGGCAAAGGGAAGCATATGGTCATGAGCATGGAACAGTGGTTCACAAACTTCATCAATCCGCGAACCCCTTTCACTAAAATGTCAAGTGTCACGAACCCCCTCCTAAAAATGAACATTTCCAGGGATTTTCTCCTCATGACAGTATCTTTATTACCTTATGAAAATGGTAACACTCTTCCAAGATCTCACTTCGGTCGCTTGTATCACTTTGAATAAGCCTGTTATAAGACAAGGCTCCTAGCTTTCATCAAGGAGTATCAGATGTGAAACAACATGCAGGAATTTAAAAAGACAGCTCAAATCAAGAATTCCTCCTACACAAACATGCAGGTCTTGAGCAGTCCAGGCAAATCATGCATGTTACAACAAAGCTTAAACTTGTTCTTCATCATAATTTTAAAAGCAATACTAGCTGCCTGTTTCATTTTAAAAACAGCAAAAAATATCCACCTCCCTTTGCATTTCTTATAAGGAGTCTTTAAGTTTAAATCTCCTCAGTGGGATAGATATGCTTGCTTTGATCTGCTTAGCTCTCGGAAGTCCAGGGGCTCCGGGCTGCTGGTCCCGGGCTGCCCAGGGTCCCTAGGGACAGCTCTGTCCACCATTAGGGAATTTTTTCACGAGAACCCCCTGTAACATTTCACGAACCCCCAGGGTTCACAAACCCCAGTTTGGGAACCACTGGCATGGAAGAACTTCAATATGCCCTAAATTTGCTCAAGTAAAATAAATCCGAACAATGGGGAAAAACTCTCCCTCGGGGAGAGTCCTCATAAGACAAGTCAGGTGCAAGCAATGTTCTGATTCTTTCACATCCAGAAATATTGAGTATGATCCTCCAATGTCTCGAGATTGAGAATACAGTGTTCAGACTGTGTTGATAAATTCTTAGGAAATATCTGGGAAACTGTAGTAGCAATTTTAATTTTTTTCACAAGAATGTTTTATATGGGAAAAATTGCTATAGCTGGATCATACTCACTCTTTGCTCAGCTGATGACCACACGTATCTAATTTTCTTAGGCAGTTCTAAAGCAACCATCACTATTGTATTTAAGTGCCTAATGTGTATGGTGATACTTAGCATTTATCTTGAACGTACTTTTTAAACAATTCTAACATTTCCTGGGGAACAGCTGGACGTTATCCCCGTTAACAGATGGCAAAATAGAGGAAGAGAGGATATGTTACACTCAAAGCAATGGAAAGCATTAGAGACAGAACCTGGCTCTTACTCCATTCTTAGATCTCCAGATAGGCCCCCTCATTCTTTACTACATAAAATGGAATAGACTGTAGCTCCTTCAGCTCTAATAAGGTGGTGCAGCATGTAGACTACGAATCCAATTTTACTTTATCCAAATCTATTTTAATCTTTGTCATTTTAAAGCTATTGGAAAATTATTTTAATGTTTGATGTTTCTGAGACACTCCAGGAATAGAAAAAATAGGAAATAAAAACACCCACCAAATTACTGACAGAGAAAGGATTTAAATATTTGGAAAGACCTTTAAAAGCTAAAATATTACATTCACCACTACCATCACCTTCACAATACTTCTGTCAACTAAAGAGCTGCTTTTGTGTTCACTATTTTGAACATGTAAACAATTCTACTGTCCTGACTAGCTGAGTCACTGCTTTATACTAACAGCGTGGCCCACAGAAGAAACTAGAGAAATCTAAAATCCTAGCCCCCCCCCCCAGTCAAAAGTGCTGAAGATATTCAGGTCTAAAAATAGTGAAGAGATTCAAACATAGCACTTCATTAGCATCAACTATGCCCCTTGCTTCAGCTTCCTAATAAAGTGACATGTAATTAGCAGAGTAAAGCATACAGTTGTGAGAGGAAGGATACAGGGATTTTGACTTTTTCAGGAAATTGGTAATGAGGTATAGAGCTTTTCCCCTCTAAATCACAAGTCAAGTTTTGCACCAGACAAAATTGTTAGTATCTGAAGGCTGTTTAGTGGCCTGGGCGAAATGAGTGGGTGGACTCAGTCCATTCCTGGAGAACTACATGAGAGCAGCCATCTTTGTTGGCAGTTTCAGAAGAGAGGCCGACTTTAGCTATACTTTCATGACTAGAAGTCCTGGTCAGGGTTGAGGCACATTTTCAGGAGGAAGTTTGGAGAAGATGTCCCTGCCTGGTGGAGACTTAGGTCTCAAGAGCCGCAAATGCAACACTTTTCATCACCAGCACTAAATTCTCTATTTTCAAATAAAAAGACAAAAAAGTCTAAAATTCATTTTAAACACAAAAACATTCATTTTATCGGTTAAGTGTTAACAGTGTGCGCTATGAATGTGCTCTCAACAAAGGGGACTGGATCCTTTTATAGCAGTGCAGATTAATGTGTTTGGTTCCTCCCCCTAGCAGATATGAACAAGAGAAAGCAGAGTTCCTAGCTAGTTCATTTTTTTTCTGCCTGCACCATGTGGAAGAAGGTCTAGGTCAGTGTAGGAAAGTTAGGCATGATTGGCTGTTTAGCTGTATTGTTATTTTTTCTTTTTTACAGAATTATTGGGAATCAGTGATCGGAAGATCTATTAGCTCACCTAGTCTTCCCCCAGCCAGTGCAAGAGTTCTTTCCACTGCGTTCTCAACTGTTCAGTCCCATCTAGTTTAAAATGATTCAAGTGATGGATTCTACACCTTGATAAATGCTGCTATAAGGCAAAAAATTCTAATACTGTTTATTCTTCCTCTGTTAATGTTCCATATGCTTTATCTCTTCAGCCAAGAGGGTTCTTCCTTTGTCATGTAGAGACTCATAAGTATGTTTTTTCAACATAATAAAAAAAAAATTCTCAAACCAGTGCCACACATTCTTTGCAAGTGATTTCCCCTCTTCATATGAGTCTGGCAGAGTCCTCTTATTCTGCCTCTGGCTCACCATGAAGACTGTGTTTAGGATTATTTTAGGGTTCCATTCAGAGTCGGAAGCTGAATAACACTCAGTAATAGCAATCATAATGTAATTAAATTTAACATGGGGGAAGAAACTCACCACAGAGGGGTGGGGAACTGCACAAAAATGAGAAAGCTAGTTAAACAGAAATTAAAAGGAATAGTCACAAGAGTGAAATGCATGGAGACTATTTTAAAACACCATAATAGAGGCTCAAACTAAATGTATACCATAAAAAAATACAGAAGACCAAAAAAGAATGCCACCAGGGCTAAACAGAGTAAAAGAGGCAGAGGCAAAGAAAAAAATCCTTTGAAGTTTGAATTCAAATCCCACTGAAGAAAATAGGAAAGGAGCATAAACTCTGACAAATCAAGTGTAAAAGTATAATTAGGCAGGCCAAAAAAGAATGTAAAGAGCAACTAGCAAAAGACACAAAAACTAACAACAACAAAAAATGTTAAGTATGTCAGAAGCAAGAAACCTGCCAAACAATCAGTGGGGCCACTGGATGATGGAGGTGCTGAAAGAGCACTCAAAGACAATGGCATTGTGAGAAGCTAAATGAATTTTTTGCATCAATCTTCACTGCAGAGGATGTGAGGGAGATTCCCATACCTGAGTCATTCTTTTTTAGGTGACATATCTGAGGATCTGTCCCAGAATGAGGTGTAGTAGAGGAGATTTTGGAACAAATTGATCAATTAATAGTAGTAACTCACCAGGACTAGATGGTATTCACCCAAGTGTTCTGAAGGAACTCAAATATGAATCTGCAGACCTATTAACTGTGATATGTAACCTGTATCACCTGTATATATATATATCACCTGTACCAAGTGGCTGAAGGATAACTAATTAACACCAGTTTTAAAAAAAGGCTCCAGCAGAGATCCTGGCAATTACAGGCCAGTAAGCCTAACTTCAGTACCAAGCAAATTGGTTAACACTATAGAAGAGAATTATCAGACAAGATATGTTGCGGAAGATTCAGTGTGACTTTTGTAAAGGGAAATCATGCCTCACCAATCTATTAGAATTGTCTGAGGTGGTCAATAAGCATGTGGACAAGGGTGATCCAGTTGAAATAGTGTACTTGGATTTTCAGAAAGCCTTTGACAAGGTCCCATACCGAAAGCTCTTAAGCAAAGTAATCTGTCATGGGATAAGAGGGAAGGTCCTCTCATGGATCAGTAACTGGTTAAAAGACTGGAAAAAAAGGATCGGAATAAAGGTCTGTTTTCACAGATGAGAGAGGTAGATAGCAAGGTCCCCCAAGGATCTGTACTGGGACCAGTGCTGTTCAACAAACTCATAAATGATCTGGAAAAGGGGGTAAACAGTGAGGTGGCAAAGTTTGCCAACAATACAAAATTACTCAATATACTGAAGGCCAAAGCTGACTGCAAAGAGTTACAAAGGGATATCACAAAACTGGGTGACTGGGCAACAAAATGGCAGATGAAATTCAGTGGCGATAATTGCAAAGTAATGCACATTGGAAAACATAATCTGAGCTATACAGATAAAATGAATGGGTTTAAATTAGCTGTTATCACTCAAGAACGAGATCTAGAAGTCATCAGGGATGGTTCTCTGAAATCATCTGCTCAGTGTGCAGTGGCAGTCAGAAAAGCTAACAGAATGTTAGGAACCAATAGGAAAGGGATAGATCATAAGACAGAAAATATCACAATCCCACTGTATAAATTCAGTATATGCCCACACCTTAAATACTGAATGCAGTTCTGGTTGCCCCATCTCTAAAAAGACATATTAGAATTGGAAAAAATACAGGGAAGGGCAAAAAAAGTATTAGGGGTATGGAACAACTTCCATATGAGGAGACATTAAAAAAGACTGGAACTATTCAATTTACAAAAGAGATGACTAAGGGGGGATATGAGAGAGATCTATAAAATCATGAATGGTGTGGAGAAAATGAAGAAGGAAATGTTATTTACCCCTTCACATAACACAAGGACCAGGAGTCACACAATGAAATTAAAAGGCAACAGGTTTAAAATAAACATAAGGAAGTACTTCTTCACACAATGACAATCCATCTCTGGAACTCATTGCTGGGGAATGTTGTGAAGGCCACAACTATAATTGGGTTAAAAAAAGAATTAGGTAAGTTCATGTTAGCCAAGAAGGTAATTGACGCAATCCCATGCTCTGGGTAACCCTAACCCTAACCCTCTGACTGGCAGATCACTTGATAATGGCCATTTTGTTCATACCCTCTGTAGCATCTGGCACCGCCCACTATCAGAAGACAGGATACTGAGCTAGATGGACCATTAGTCTGACCTAATATGGCCATTCTCATGTTTTTATGATAATCTGACTGTTCTGTTTGGACACCCAAAGTAGGACTTAGTGGCTTATATACAGGCTCTGAGTCTCAGAGACTTTTGAGATTTTAATCAGAAACCTCAGCTAAGGTCCATTCTGTTACAGCTAGTAATCTACATCTTGGTCCAAGAGAGCAGTTTTTGTCCTTTAGAATTGTAAAGGGCAAACATATGAGTATCAATATACACTTCCTTCTGTTACTATTGAACTGAAGTAGCAGCTTACAATGGATGTCACAGTCATTTAGACAAGGAGACAACCTATTTATGTGTTAGTCACCAAGGTGCCACAAGTCTTCCTTGTCTTTTTGCAGATACAGACTAACATGGCTGCTACTCAGAAAACAGTCATTTAGGTTTACCATATTAATTGTTACTCACATCTGTTTTGGTTTGTATGCTAAGTATAGCTGCTGAAGTTCCCCCTGACCTGTGCAGGAACAGGAGGAGACTGGAGAAAGGTATTTGTTAGTTTGGTTTCTCCAGGTCCTCCGATACTAGATCAGGCCAGGCACTCTACAGCTCAAATTGTTTATGCTGCTGAAGAGAGACATGTTTTTTTTCAGAGGACATTATTCATAATAGTTCTGACTGCTTTTTTTGTATTGCTCAGGAAGACATTAATTGGGCAAAGTGATCCAGCCCCATCACCTGTAATGAACATTTGTCTAGACTGAGTCACCAGGGCGGATTAGTCTACGATGGCTGCATGTAGAACTCAACACAGCAAGTTTGCCATACAACAGGAATGATAATTTCATACCTGTTCAGTTGGTTTCTTCATGTTCTCTTATGCCAGACCAGTTCCACCCACTAATAGAGACAAGAAAAAGCGTTTTGGCCATCTCACTTCCTTTTATCAATTCATTCCCACTAGCGACTGTTTCTTGATACATTTCCAATGGCTTGTTTTACCCCAGACCTCAATTTTCATATTTCTCAACTGAAATTATTTCACACACTCTGCACATGATGGACCGTATACCCAAAGCCAGCAGTGTCCATGTGCTGACCACAGTTCACACTACACTAACTGCAAATGCAATTATCAGTAAATAATGAAAGAAAAACCAATATTTCTCAGGGTAAAAATGTAACTTACAGACGTACAAAAGGGCATTCAAACTAGTGCTTTGTTCTGACTGATCTGACAAATAGACTGTGACCCAGTGAAGGGCACTACCTAACTCCTGGTGAACTTCAGTTTAGAAGTTCAGAGGAATGGTTCTAAGAATGACTGTCTAGGAGACAGAGTGGGAAAACGGTTTTGGGATGGCCAGGCTCTACCTTGGGGTCCCAGTCCTGGGCAAATTCCCATGTTCTTTTAATACAGTATTTTAATTTTGAGGAGATCTTGCTGAACCACAAATACATTTTTCAATTTTTTTTTCCTGCTGAGCTATTCCACTCGCTCACAGGGACAAAAGAAAGGGAAAGAAACAGGTGACTAGTCAAATGATTCCACTAAAACTCTGTCCTCTCTGGAATCAGAGCTGTAACAGTCACCACCATATTTCAGCGTGGTAATTGCTAGCAAGGTTTCCTTGACCAATGTAGACAGGGATTACAGACTACCCATAGAAGGATTTGGCTAATACAGTTCTCAGACAAAACAAAAAATAAAATAAAAATCCCTGTCTCTTCTGGTCAGGGATAGCAGGCTAGAACAATGCAGCTGCCACAACATTGGTAGTAGCAACAAGCTCGTATCAATGGGAGTTAGGTGCCTAGATGCTTTTGAAAATCTCTCTAGGTGCCTATCTGCATCTTTAGGCACCTAAATACTTTTGAACACCTGGCCCTTGGTCCTTATCCTGCTTTCACTGAACCCAGCTCTCTCATTGGCTTCAATGGGAACTGGATTAAACCCATCATGGACACAGCCTAATTTTTACATGAAAGTTAACATTATAGATATTGTTAATAATAAATACCCTTATATAGGATTTTGTTGAAGACAAAACATGCCAAATGCTAAGAACACAGCCTCCACCACAATGGTACATTGCTCAGCAGTGCACCTCATAATCCTCAGTAGGGACACACCAAGTAAGCAAACAGCCAGGCAAGCTAACTCATGCACTGCCCTACATGTCTGAATGGGGGAGGGGGAGTTAACAAGAACAAAAAGTTACTTCTCTGCTAAAGACAACCCATAAAGAAAGGCGTTAGTGAACATTTCAGACCTGAGCTTCATGAGCTACGCTGACTCCCCCTCTTCGCTTCAGAACAAAATTCAAACCCCTGGTGTTAATTGACAAAGACCATAATAGACTGAGGCTTAGCATACTCAGAAACTGCCCACTTTCTGTGACCCTTCAACTGCACTTCACAAAATCAACACAGATGGAGAGAGACTCATTTAGACTGCCAGGAGTAGTGTTCTTTGTGGCAGGTCCCCAACTATGGAACCCCGGACACAAGATACCAGACTCTGTTCAGTCAGTGTGAGTGTCAGACACACCTTTTCAATAAAGCCTTTCCCCAGGAATAACACACTTTAAGAAATATTTTTTAAAAAATTCTTTCATACAGAAATTCACAAACCCAGGAGAGCCAAGAGAGTAAATGATTGTTGTTCTAGACTTTTATAGTTCTTCACAATTTTGTTTGGCGCTTCAATAACAAAATGATAGCCATTTTATATAAGTACCTTAGATAGATGGGTACTGTTATTACTGGGGTTCCTCTACATTTTCCAAGAGTTGCATAAGATTTACCCATATTTGGCCAAATTCTGCCTTCAGTTATTTCTATGCAAACCTAATGACTCCAGGATCAGAACTTGGTTCATGAAGGAGGGTGGCTGAAATGGGACTTGGAGTAAGAAGATCCGGGTTCTTTTCCCTGCTCTGCTACAGACTTTCCATATTATCTTGGGCAAGTAACTTACCTCACTGTACCTCGGTTTATTCACCTGTAAAACAGGGATAATAATTTTTTATTTCTCAGCAGTGTTGTGAAGGTAAATTCAGTCAGATTAGTGACATGTTCAGATTCTACAGAGATAAGTGTCAGATAAATGCCTAAAATCAATAAGGAAAGAACTAAAAGTATTTGTATGAGTCTCACTGAGAGCCAAATTTTGCCCAGTCTTTTACAAGGTCTCCTCTCTATTGTGAGAGTGTTTATCTAAATACCACTATTTAATACTAGAAAAAAAATAAATTAAATGTGACAAGAAGGGTTTTGAAGAATGATGCTTAAGTGATATGAGAACTTAAAGTGTTTATAATCCTCTTTATTTGTTATCAATTCACAGTGCAGAACTACCAAGTCCATTTTTGCAGGATGCTATCCATATTTAGATTTGTCAAGAACAGTCAGTTGAGAGATTGGCAATCTCTGATGGAGCTTTAGACCTCAGCTTCTTTCACAACTAGCAAGGCCCAGATTGACTATGATTCTTTGCCTAAGGAATTTATTAATAATCATAATTTGCCTGCACCTTTAATCTGCTGACAGATGCTAATTAAACCAGCCTCCCAACACCCAGCTGAGGTAAAAATTGTGGTTATCCCCATTAGGAAACTGGAGCACAAAGGTTAATGGACTTGCACAATCCCACTCAACAAGACAGAGGCAGTGCATGGAATAGAACTAGTTCTAGGTCCCAATCCCAGTTTACTGCTCATTCTACTTTATTGATGAAGAAAACATGAGATTAAAATAAAAGAGCTTATATTTTCAGATATCAGGTTTTCGTTTATGTGACAGATATACTTGGGATGTAAATATTTTTTAAAATTAAAGCTTTCAGATATCAAAAAGTGCTTTATTTGGCATCCCATTGTTCAAAATGCTCATTCTCACAAGGTATTAAAAAAAAGATAAAGGTACAAAAATAGTCATATGTAACAGGTTCGTGTCCTTGCTACATATAAAGGGGGAGGGTTGTTTTTCTAGACAATTTAATATTAGAGTCTTTGAAAGGGTATTATAACCAAGCACAAACATCCCACCGTCTGTATGTACGGGTTAATATTCAAAGTTATCGATGCAACCATACTGTAACACTGTGGGCAATGCCTCACTGAAGCTGGTGGATGTAACCACCTCCCTTCATTTAGGATCCATTTAAGAAACAATCAGGTGTTTGGGGATTAATTGGTTTTGGAGCTGTGTGTCCATGTGTGAGAGAAACACCGCAGAAACAAAGAGAGAAGGAACAGAAAGCCAAGGAGACAGCAGAACAACCACTGGGGACATGGCCCTGAGAAAAAGCCTAGAGAGAGGGCTTTTGGGGCAGAGTGCTGGCTGAAAGAGATTTGGAATTGCGAGAAAAGAAACTCTCTCCTGTTTGATTCCTCCCATGGTCAGGGAAACAAGACTTTGTACAGTAGTCTTTTTAAACAAACAGGATTAGATCAAAGAAATACCTGACTCCATCATCAGTTTCTCCTCCTAACAGAAACAACCCACTAGACCCCAAATTTTCATTCACCACCTGGGTCAAAAAGGGGTAACAATACAGTCAGAAGCCATTTGGTTGGGGTTTAGTTTATCCAGTAAGACACAGATGGCTTGACATCTACATGAGAAGAGTGGCCCAATGAGTTTAACACGGGAAGTATAGCTGTCTCTTGAAGAATTATAAAAATAGTTATTAGAGTTCTTGTCATTCTTCACGTTAAACCTGAAATTTGATTTGGCAGCCAGTGTAAGCCAACCAAATTGGATAAGCAAGCATAGGAAACATTTCTCATATGTGCTTGTCATGCAGAATCAACAGCTAGCCTGCGTCACAACAATCTGGAAGCACAGGAACGAACACAATACAGGTATTATGCTCTCCGCATTGTATGTGAAATGCTGGAGTGAAGCACTACTACTTAGTACACAAATAGCCTAACGATGGAGGTGATGCTGGTACAGTCCTTCAAACGCTTGGCATTGGGCTTTGGATAACTGATAGAGACGGCATTGCTGTCGCTTGTTGGGTTGATTGGTCATTGCAGTCAGATATATTAGCTGAAGGACAATCTTTGTGTCTTTTTTTGGTACGCCAATTAAAAAATTCCACCTTTCAAACAGGAGTGAAAGGAGGGTAGTGAAAGGTAAACCTAGAGGGGACAACAACTTTGGAATTGCTGGGCCTCTAACTCCAAATCAACCCATCGCACAGAATAATCACTCTCTCCAGAAGAGACTAACACATTCTATGTCTCACTGCATTGCTTCAGTTGTCATTAAAGT
Source organism: Lepidochelys olivacea (assembly GCF_965140295.1). Lineage (NCBI taxonomy): Eukaryota > Metazoa > Chordata > Testudines > Cheloniidae > Lepidochelys > Lepidochelys olivacea. The sequence continues at coordinate 30,037,644 of NC_140425.1, read as the reverse complement.
GGTTTTCAGTTCTTAATTTAGGATTCAAATATGTGTCACCTGAGAGCAGAACACACCAGTAAAGTGTGAAGCACATACATGAGGTCACCAGGCATTACACCAGCATGCCTTCATTTTCTCAGGGAACAAGGCAGTGCTGCAATTTTAAGTAGCCCTGTGAGAATCTGTTAATTAAAACCTCACAAATCCTTGTCAGAAGTTTTGGATTTCAAGGACAGGATGAAAGTAATGAAAGCTTAACAAAATATCCCAAGCCACTCATCATTTTAACTCTTCCCTTTTTGGCTTGTTATTTCACAAACCCCAATGACTAGGTAACCTTGCTAATTCCACTCTCCCACTCCCCCAGGAGAAGTAATTTTTTTGAATTAGTAAAATATAATTAGTTGTGTTTTTTCCCATTATCATCATCATGGTAAGAATGGATGAGTAGCTTTTGTACCTGTTAAATTTTTACCTAATAGTAATTTTAGCTGCAAAATCTAGCCTTTTCTTAAAAAAAAAAAAGAACGAAGAGTACTTGTGGCACCTTAGAGACTAACAAATGTATTTGGGCATAAGCTTTCATGGGCTAAAATCCACAGCATGCTGTGGAAAATACAGTAGGAAGATAGATATATATACAGAGAACATGAAAAAATGGGGATTGCCATACCAATTCTAATGAGACTAATCAATTAAGGTGGGCTATTATCAGCAGGAGAAAAAAAACTTTTGTCGTGATAATCAGGATATGGCCCATTTCAAATAGTTGACAAGAAGGTGTGAGTAACAGTAGGGGGGAAATTAGCCTGGAGAAATAGTTTTTAGTTTGTGTAATGACTCATCCACTCCCAAACTTTATTCAAGACTAATTTAATGGTGTCCAGTTTGCAAATTAATTCCAGTTCTGCAGTTTCTCATTGGAGTCTGTTTTTGAAGATTTTTTGTGGAAGAATTGCAACATGATGGCATATACCTAATCACATCAGCCACACCATCAGTGGCTCATTCACCAGCACATCTACCAATGTGATATATGCCATCATGTGCCAGCAATGCCCCTCTGCCATGTACAGTGGCCAAACTGGACAGTCTCTGAGCAAAAGAATAAATGGACACAAATCAGACGTCAAGAATTATAACATTCAAAAACCAGTCAGAGAACACGTCAACCTCCCTGGACACTCAATTACAGACCTCAAAGTCACAATTCTGGGAGTGGATGAGTCATTACACAAACTAAAAACTATTTCCCCATGATAATTTTCCCCCTACTGTTACTCACACCTTCTTGTCAAATATTTGAAATGGGCCATCCTGATTATCACTACAAAAGTTTTTTTTCTCCTGCTGATAATAGCCCACCTTAATTGATTAGTCTCATTAGAGTTGGTATGGCAACCCCATTTTTTCATGTTCTCTGTATATATATATATATATATATATATATATCTTCCTACTGTGTTTTCCACTGCATGCATCTGATGAAGTGGGTTTTAGCCCATGAAAGCTTATGCCCAAATAAATTTGTTAGTCTCTAAGGTGCCACAAGTACTCCTCGTTCTTTTTGCTGATACAGACTAACACAGCTGCTACTCTGAAACCTAGCCTTTTCTAGTAAACCATTAACATTTATTCACTACATAGTAGTTCAATAAAGTACATGTTAAAGTTAATTCAACATAAATGACATTTTGCTAACAAGACACATTTTTGTACCCTGAGTTTTGATTTAGACACTGTATGATCCTTGGTTGTAAGTAAAATTCATAGACCTTTCACACTTGGAGGATCTGCATGGATGTGGCTGGAGAGCTGTTCTTTCACTTAAGGGGCACCTGGAATATTTTCCTCTGCCCCTTTTGAAAAACATATATTTTTTTCTTATTCCTTAACATTTATATTGTAGTAGCACCTAAAGGTCATAGCTAGGTTAGGTCCCATTTTGCTGGACACTGTACAAGTGTATAATAAATGACAGACTCTGCTCCCAAAGAGCTTACAGACTAAAAGACAAGATATAACATAAGGATGATACAAACAAAAACTGGGCATGGAAGGGGAGATGGAGTAACAAATAAATATAACAGCTGTGATTACTACTGCTCCTGACCAGGAGTAATCAGCTCTGAACCTGCCAAGCCATTCTCAGGTTTCATTTTTCTGTATTTATTTCACTACATTATATGTATTTTCAATCTCAATGTCAAACATGCCAGGCCTTTAGTTTGTGGTGGATCCTCTCTGGGAAGTGTGAACAAAATTAAATTATGTTGAATTGTATGAATACTTTCTTAGACATTATGACTTTCCTGTACTTTCCTGGGTCCAGATAGTCTTGAAAACATGTAATTTATTCTACTCTTGGTTTGTGTCCTGTAATGAAACAAGACTCTTATCAGCATATTCTTTGGAGATTTTTACAGCAATTTGGTCACATGGATGAAAAAGCCAAGATGCCTCCATTTCTATTCCATGATTAGTTCTACTGTGTAATAGAGGAAAACGAACATTCTTACTTGTGACTAGCCGCCTCTTCATTGACATTGCATTAAATCTGGTTATAGTGATCAGAATTATTCAGTGCAACAGGAAAATGCTGAGCTGCCTGAGAGAGAAAACTAGGGACCAAAAACTAGAGATAAAACCTATGTGCTGGGACTTTTTAAGTAGGAAAAGCAAATTACAGAAGAATCCTAGCGGTTAATCCGTAAATTTCTTGGCCTTCCCTTAGAGATACATTGGAAATAAACCTTTGTTCTAAAATACAACTGATATGAGCACACCAGACTATGTATGTTTTCCTTATTCTGTTTTTTCATTTAATTCTGATAGTTACCCCATTCAGTTCAATTCAGGAAGACTTTATTGGTGTGATGAGCTATACAAGTGGTGCCAAAGTGACAGACCCCTCCAGTACTTATCAGAGGGAGGTGCAAACCACTCAGAATGGATTTTTTTTTTATATGTAGGTACAACCGACCAAGGTTTTGGGGGGGTTGTCCATTCCAAAGGCCAACCCACTCCAATGAGGGAAAAAACAACTTTCGCCAAGCTGTTTCTCCTAGAATTTTTATTTACAGTCCTTAGAGTTCCTAGCTGGAAGGAAAAAGGCAAAACAATATATTTTTTAAACAGCAGGAAAGAGGAAAGCCACAAAACAACTCAGCTCTTCTGTTCCTGCTTATGGAATGCTACCTCCTCACAGGCTCTCCTCCTCTCACAACCAGGCAGCTGCTTTTATAGAGCTTCTTGGTTTAATTCAGAAATGGGCCAGTTCCAGCAAATCTGGGACACCCCTGCAAAACCATTTATCAGATCCTCCCAGCTGTAAGACCCAAGATTCAAAACACTGACCTCCTCTAAGATGCAACCATACCACACCCTGCTTTGCTCTGCCGGCAGAGAGGTTCAGACCTACTTGGAAAAAGGCAACAAAGGATTCAGCAGCGGCATATGGGTTTGTTAATCTAACAGTGTTTCTGTTAAACTGAAGGAAGAGAACTGTGTGATGTTCTCTAGCAAGGGCCATGACAAACACCTTATCTACACTGGCATTTTCCCCAAAATCCCCCTTGCCACCACTTTGCCACCACCAGTGGTAGCAAGAATGGGAGCATTAGTGTAGGGTAGACATGAGCATTTTTACCCCTGTGTTATGTACACCTGCCATGAGCAAGGTTTGATGATATGGTAATAAAAAAAAAATCCTATATCCAATTTTGTCTCAGGCTCATGTCTTTGCTATAACTGGTGGAGCGGAATGAAGGGTGGTATACCAGTGGGAAATTTGAAGAAAAATGTAGACCTGGTTGATTATTTTGCAACTGAATGTTTTTCCATCAGAAAATGCCTACTTGTCGAAATCAAAACATTCTGTGTTAATGTGGCCAATTCAGATTAAATTTCTTATAAGAAAACAGAAACAATGAGTTTTGATAAGGTTGAAATGGAAGGTTTCAAAATACCTTTTAGTTCAAAGATGGACTTTATATAAAAAATTATACTATAAAATATAAAATCAAATACAATAATACAATATAAAATAAAAGTAACAAAAATATATATGTAAAATTAAAAATAATATCGTACTTAAGAAAAAGTCAGAATCGAAATATTTCAATTGACCTGAAACATTTTTTCATGAAAATTTTACCTAGTGGGAAATTTTGGCTTTTTGTTCTGATTCAAAACAATTTTTTCCCCAAAAAATGTTGGAATTTCCCATGGATCAGAAATTCCAGTTCCCGACAGTTCCAATGGAAAAAAATTCAGTTGTAAAAATGTTGACCAGGTCTACACCAGTATACCAGTGTAGACACAAGCAGAGGGGGAAAGGAGAGGTCCTGACTTTCCTGAAGGCTCCAGCTGCTGGTACCACATACTGCTCATTCAGCTCAAAACTCCTTGTACTCAAAACCAGGAGTGGGCAAACTTTTTGGCCTAAGGACCACATTGGGGTTGTGAAACGGTAGGGAAGGCTGTGCCCCCGCAAACAGCCTGGCCCTTGCCCCCTATCCACCCCCTTCCACTTCCTGCCCCCCTCAGAATCCCTGACCCATCCAACTCCCCCGCTCCTTGTCCCCTGACCGCCCCCTCCCGGGACCTCCCACTCCAACTGCCCCCCCAGGACCCCACCCCTTATCCAACCCCCGCCTGCTCCCTGTCCCCTGACTGCCCCGACCCCTATCCACACCCCTGCCCCCTGACAGGCCCCACTGGAACCCCTGACCATCCAACCCCCCCCCATTACTTGTCCCCTGACCGCCCCCTCCTGGAAGCACCCCCTCCACCCCCATCCAATCCCCCCTGCTCCCTGTCCCCCGCCTTCCCAGGACCCCAGATCCCCAGGACCCCACTCCCTATCCAACCCCCCTGCTCCCTGTCTCCTGACCACCCCCCCCAAACCTCCGTGCCATCCAACCACCCCCTGTCCCCTGACTGCCCCTTATCCAACCCCCCTGCTCCCTTACCAGGCCACTCAGAGCTTATTGGAAAGCCTGGGAGGTGGGCGGGCGCAAGGTGTGCTGCCCACACGGTGGTGTAGCTACAGGGGAGGGGGGACGGTGGGGGCAGGGCGGGGGGTGAGCCTCCCCGGCCAGGAGCTCAGGGGCCGGGCAGGATGGTCCCGTGGGCCAGATGTGGCCCACGGGCCATAGTTTGCCCATCTCTGCTCAAAACACATAGTGAAGCAAGCAAATGAAACAGAACACTAGTATTATAACTGGTCTTTGGTGGTGTGGACATCCTCCTGTTCCCCCAGGACCTCTGGCTGTAGGTTTGAAAGCTTGTTAGAACTTGCCCTGACTGAGCATCTGAGTGAACATAATGAGTCAGCCACAAACCCTGGCAGGTCACTGCACTCTTCACCTGCAGGAGAGTTAGATAGATAGGGAGTTAACATCCTGTTTGCCTGTTTTCAGGCAGTGCCTCTACACCCAGTCACAGAGGCATCATGAAATTGGCTAATAAGCCTAATTTTCTGCATGGTGTGGCGGATGTGACTTTGACACTGCAATTTCCCATGAAATACAAAGGACAACTAAAGCATCTCTGTCCTTTGCCATTTAAGATTATATCATGCAGAGAGACAAGCTTGTATTTAACAGGTGTTCAGGTTCAGAAAGGTTGGGGGAGTTTTAATGTATTTAACTGATTTGCACGAGAAGACTTTCTTAGAATTTCTTAGGCATCAGAGAAAACAGATCTAAAAGCCATTACTTAGAGCTGGTCTACACGCAAAAATTGCACAAGTTTAACTGAATGCAAAGACAAGGTGTTAGATAACAGATACAGTATTACAATGATTGACATTCTAGATGTCTTCCACTTAGAACAAAATATATCTATGAAGAACAAAGGTAATGATCCTAGAAAAATGGAGAGATTATCTCGTGCAAACAAGCATTGGAATTCTCTCCTGTCTGCAACACAGAGGCTTTTATGTTGTCAGTTAACATTTCCACCAATCAATGAGGATAATTAGAGAAATACGAATGTGGAAAACGGAATTATTTCTTGAGATACTAACAGAAGATCAGCATATGTTGCTGTTTTCTTTCCAAGAAATTTATATAACACTTAATACAAAATAAGCACCAAATATGAACCCACAGATATTTCTAGTGGAAGATTCACTTTGGATTTGTGTCCAAATATTAAACCCTGCCTATAAGCAGACCTTTTTAGCATCATACCAATGTATGCCAGCATTGCCAAGTAGTCCTTTTCTTACTCTACAAGAGGAAGGAAACTGTGCAGATTTTGCAACATACATGGATTTAACCAAACAATATTTTTGCAATTGATTCCTGAAAACTTCAATTTATATCCCTCTCAGATCTCAACCAAGCTAGAATGGATCTTTAGAGCACAGACATAACAAGGTTTTGCAATAAAGAAACCATGAAGTGTCATATAATAGTGGCCTGAGCAATAATGAGAATGAACAGAGTGCCTTCCCCTTGCTATAATTGTTTTTGATGATATCAGGCAGAATGTTGCGGGAGAATCTGTAGGATTTTTTTTTTTCATTCCACTGCACCAGTTTTACAGGAAGGCTGAATTTTAAACTGCATCAAATAATAGTTATTTAGAATCTACCTATTTTGGGATATTAATAAGAAGCCTTCAGGGACATTAGAAATTTTGAAATTCATGCCATATTTTAAGGGATCTGTTCATCTCCCAAGCACCCCTCCTCACCAACAGGTGGCATTTAAACACCTCTCTCCTTAAAAGGGCCATTTTAGTTGAATTCTTGAATGTGAAAATTGCAGATGATAATAAAAAAGGCAATGTTAAACACCTTCTTTCTCACATTCTAGCTGGGTTACACTTGTAAAATGCAATGCCACAGTTTTATTATAGCACTAAAATATACTAGCTTCCAGTTCCTCTCACGTTTAACTCTGTGTCAAATACACATTTCATTAAAATGTTTGCCAGGAAGATTGTTCATTACTAAAGTTTTCTATAAGAAACTGTTCTCGCTTCTTTTAATATCTCTTTCTGTCTTTTTCCCCCTTTCTCAAACATATCCTGTTACCAAACAAAGTGTTACCCAGAGATTATCATTACTCAATCCGAATGAAAGAGATGTTACTTTTTTTCTCACTGCAGTTATGTGAGAGAAGTTTGAAACTATTTTTTCACTATTAATTTTGTCCCTTCTTCCTTGTTAAATACTGATTTACGCACCCTCTATGTTTTGAATGAAGCAAAAATTTACAAGGCTGTATTTGTTTAATTTGTTGAACAGTTGCTTCAATTCATGTGACACCTTATCATGAAAACACAGTCTTTCTTGAGTAGCAGTGTTATTAATGATGGCAGTATGCTCTATGAATAATATTTACGAGGTACCTACTGCTGAAGAGCAAGGAGGTAGAGCACTAAACACCATTTACTTCAGCTCAGATAAAATAGCAACTATTCACAACTTTTCTTGTGAACATATTTTAATACCACAATGGTACATTTAAAAGCAAAAACACTCAGAATCCAAAGTATTTTCATCATGTTAGAACAATTTTATAACTGTGGGCCAAGACAATGTTCCTTTAAAGGAAGTTATAAAATAAGCAAAGAGTGAGTTTCAGGTGAGAGCGGTGAGGTTCCATGTTCAGCTCACCAGAAGGCCATGTGGGCCATGAAGGTGATGGGCGCCACATACACATTGCACATCCGCTTATGGGACTGGGGACTCTGCTGCTTGGCTAACTTCATTCCAGAACCTGGCTCCCGGGGCAGACACAACTACAACTAAAGAAACTCCAAGAGACAGTTTTTTCTGAGGTTCTTTTATAGCAGTGGTTCTCAAACTTTTGTACTGGTGACCCCTTTCACACAGCAAGCCTCTGAGTACGACCCCCCTTATAAATTAAAAACACTTTTTTATATATTTAACACCATTATAAATGCTGGAGGCGAAGCGGGGTTTGGAGTGGAGGCTGACAGCTCATGACCCCCTGAGGGGTCCCGTCCCCCAGTTTGAGAACCCCTGTTTTATGGAAATAAAGATAAAGCAGGCAGGTGGGTGACCAAGCAGATCAGAAACAATTAAATCAATAAAATCATTCTGACTTTTTGCACAAGTCTACTAGTGGATTTTGGTGAATTCCACCTAATATTTGAAGTTTTATTTCTCCCACCCATGGAAATAGTTGAAATACCAGGTTTCATCATGATCCATTGAAGGCATTATGCTAGTCACTCCTTTCTTGGTGAATTTTTCCCTCGCTGACACATTGACTAAGACAAGCTACTGGTTTTCCTTTTCCTCACAGCAGGTTGGGGGCTTAGTGGCGGTCAAAGAATGAAAGGGAGGGTTAGGCTATGATGTCACAACTCATTATGTAAGCTTGGGGCGGATGTCCAGTGTAGGGAATTGATATGGTGATCAGATAAAATGGATTGGGATGACAAGATTCAAGGTTCCTATGACTGGTATAACAGAGAGCCAACCCTCCCTCCTTTATAGTTTCCCTTAACCCTCCTTCAAGGTGGGATGGCAAGGTCCCATGAGTGGACTGGCTAGGAACCAGGATGGGTAAGGGGGAAGGCTGCAAGCAGCCCCCCAAGTAAATATAAATGATTGTGGAATTACCTGCACTGTACAATTTTATCTGCCAAATACTCCCAGACATTTAAGAATAAGTTACAGCCTAATGAAACCACATCCAGTGTCTTCTGTCCTTCACACGGCATAGCCGGACAATGATACTTATGTAAAATAATCCCTCTTCCCACCCTATCTAGGAATGAGAGACAGCAAGGATATCAGAACACAAGAAGAACATAATCTTAAATTTACTAACAATTGTTTATTAATTTGCAATTAGGCAGAACTGCACTAACAAAGGATAAATTACCCGTACTTACTGCTATATATTAATTCAATAACTGATAGTTAACCAGATAGCTCTTTGCACATTCTATTAAACCAAGCTCTCCACAAAGATTAAATATAATGATGAATGGCAACAACCCCTAGTGTTCATGTGGCAAAGTATTGAGTCAAATTTCACTAAAGGGGATTTCTAAAATTTCTGCACTGTGTAGGGTTGCCAGTTTTGGTTGGACATATTCCTGGAGGTTTTCGCATATAACATAATCTTTAATTAAAGATTAATCTTTAATTCCTGGAGACTCCAGGACAATCCTGGAGGGTTGGCAACCCTAGCACTGTCTCCCATTTACAGTTAAGTGGCGTTTTAGTGACCAAACTGCAGGTCAGGTTACTTACCTCTTGCAGAGATTCACAACATCTGACTGTCTGGAGACTGGCCCATTGTAGGGACGGAAATCTGGAGCCTGAGCAGCTGCTTATCTGGAAGCTTGGAGCTGTGAAGTCTATGGACTGGAAGTGCAGTGAGCACCTGACTGCTCTCCCCAGTCAGTTGTGAAGACAGTGCATGGGAATCAGCTGTTATAGGATGTGGCTGCCCAACTTCTCCATGGCTTGGGTTGCTGTGACGATATCAGGCTCACATGTAAGTCCCTCTAATGACTCCCAGTCAGCTTCTGGTTACAATTTAATGCCTTGGGCCTAATTTTCAAGGCAACTAATGGATCAAGCCCCAGCTACATTAAAGAACAAATTTCAATATATAAAACACAGTGAGCACCTCCGGCAAAATGCAGATCACAAGGCACAGAATTAAGCCTGTGAGAGCTGCGGACAAAGCATTCTAAGTCTAGGGGATCCAGCTACAGAACAGTCTTCCAGAAGAAATAAGGTGAATCTAGTCAGCCCGGTTTTGGGAAACATTACAAAAGCTTCCTTTTTCAGGAAGCTCTTCCACCATAAGTGATGCTCACAATACAAACATCCTCTCCTAGTCCCATTCCCAACCCCCACTAAAAGAATTATGTATATATGTAAATGATACCTCAAGCAGAGTTTAGATCCCAAGAAGGGAGACGTGTCAGAGATTCCATGAAGTCTGCTAGGAACCTCGCTATTGCTATGGAAAGCACTCAGATACTCACTTGATGGGTGGAAGCGTATGCAGGTAAGCTAGATAGGTAGCCGTCATTAGTTCTTCCAATGTTACTTCCACTACAATATACGCATACTTATTTTTATGATCGCTTCCTTTGTTCCTATCTTATAGAAATTAATGAAAAAAGTAAAACTCCCACACCTGGTTACAAAACACTCGGCCCAGTTACTATTTTGTAACCAAACACTGTGAATTAAACTAACCTCAGCAGCTTCTCTATTTCTCCAGGGAGATGCTGTTGGAGCAGCTTGTTTAATCAGCCAGGATGCAGTTGCCAGCCCCCAACTGCCATAGACTCTTCACAACATTCCACCACTTCTTACTGTCTGAGGTGCTCCAGCGTGGTGATCAGGTGACCTAATGGATACGTTCCACGGGGAAAAGAAAAGGAGGACTTGTGGCACCTTAGAGACTAACCAATTTATTTGAGCATAAGCTTTCGTGAGCTACAGCTCACTTCATCGGATGCTGTAGCTCACGAAAGCTCATGCTCAAATAAATTGGTTAGTCTCTAAGGTGCCACAAGTCCTCCTTTTCTTTTTGCGAATACAGACTAACACGGGTGTTACTCTGAAACATTCCACTGTGGTCACTGTTTTCTTTGTTTTGCATTGATCAAACATACAACTATCTTCTACGAATCTATGAACTACTATTCCTAATTGTCACAAAACCTTCTTATTCCAACATTCCATACTTTTCCCTTTTAAAAAGGATTCCCTGAATGACAATTCGTTTTCAACTACCACAAAACCTTCCAGTTCCAACTTTCTGCATGTGCAGTGCAGAGGAAAAGAAAATCCCTTTCTATATCAACACATTACTCCTGCAGCAGCCTCTTCTACTCCCCTATCTTGAGCAGATATGTGGCAGTGGTGTGATCTGAAATATTGTACATCTGTGGTTATCAAGCTTTTACACGGTCAGTGTCCAACTGTTGGATTGAATCTGTAAACCCTTTACAGAGCTCAAGGACAAGCCGTGTTCAACCCAGGTGGCGTGTGTATCGTAATGGTGTACACCATCCCCCAGCCTCATGGAACTCATAGGTATAGAGCGGTTTTATTTTGTGCTGAGCTAGAAGAGCTGATCATTTAAGTGGAGAGAGGCCTGTAATTCTGAAGCCCACTCCTCAGGTTTATATATACACAGCAGAACCTCACTAATTTGTACTATGCTAATCTGATATATTACAATTCCCACACAGATCGCAGCTGTCTCCCTCATCTCTCAGCAAAGATGTGGATAAGCCTCATATTACTATGGCTTCAAGATTTTTGAAAATAAAATACCACAGAACATTTACTATGATGCAAGCAATAGTATACTTACAATCATGGCTGTTTTCAGAGTAGCAGCCGTGTTAGTCTGTATCCACAAAAAGAAAAGGAGGACTTGAGGCACTTTAGAGACTAACAAATTTATTTGAGCATAAGCTTTCATGAGCTACAGCTCACTTCATCAGATGCATGCAGTGGAAAATACAGTGGGGAGATTTTATATACACAGAGAACATGAAACAATGGGTGTTACCATACACACTGTAACAAGAGTGATCAGGTAAGGTGAGCTATTACCAGCAGGAGAGAAAAAAAACCTTTTGCAGTGATAATCGAGGTGGGCCATTTCCAGCCGTTGACAAGAACGTCTGAGGAACAGTGGGGGCGGGGGGGAATAAACATGGGGAAATAGTTTTACTTTGCGTAATGACCCATCCACTCCCAGTCTTTATTCAAGCCTAAATTAATGGTGTTCAGTTTGCAAATTAATTCCAATTCAGCAGTCTCTCATTGGAGTCTGTTTTTGAAGTTTTTTTGTTGAAGAATTGCAACTTTTACGTCTGTAATCGAGTGACCAGAGAGATTGAAGTGTTCTCCAACTGGTTTATGAATGTTAGAATTCTTGACGTCTGATTTGGGTCCATTTATTCTTTTACGTAGAGACTCTCCAGTTTGACCAACGTACATGGCAGAGGGGCATTGCTGGCACATGATGGCATATATCACGTTGGTGGATGTGCAGGTGAACGAGCCTCTGATAGTGTGGCTGATGTGATTAGGCCCCGTGATGGTGTATATGTGCACATCTGTGCAGACACCTGCACATCTGCCTCTACATTTTTTGGTGTGCATGTCTGCACACAGGTCTCTGAACTGGCACTGAGAGAGGGTTGAAGCAGTTAAGGGTGAGATTTGATGGGAGCTGTATTGGTTATAGGACTGGTGATGAAATTATGTTTGGTCGGGTAAAAGGAAGAAGCGCTTCACCTTGGGTCAGTTTTTACTTTGGACCCCGCTATATCCTTCTCCTTTTAAATGTATGTCAAAAGTGCCAGTGTTGGGAAGGTGCCCTTTGGTGTGGAATAAAATCAAAATAAATCAGATAAATGTGGGCCTGTCTGCACGGGTGTGCGCCGAGGACCCTAGGTGACAGACCCTGGGAGCCCTGTAATGAGGGACGGGAGGCTATGGGAAGAAGGGGAAAGTGAGTCACAGAGAAAGCAGGTGGAACTAAGGGGGAGGCAGGAAGCTCAGGCTAGGAGGGGTCACAGAGCCATGGTGAGGAGGAATAAATGGGACCCAGACTTGTAGGGGCCAGGGAGCTGGGGGAGGGGGGGCACCAGGATGGCACAGGCATGGGAGGGAGAGGACAAAGTGGGGTAGGCAGGGAGTCGGAGGGAGGAGGGGCAGGCGAGAAGTCGTGGGGGGGGGGCGGAGTGGGTGAGGCAGGAAGCGGAGTGGGACAAGCGGGGAACCTGGGGGGGGGGAAGGAGCGGAGTGGGGCAGGCGGGGAACCGGGCGGGGGGGAGCGGAGTGGGAGCAAGCAAGGAACCGGGGGGGAGGTGGGAGGGGGGAGCGGAGTGGGGTAGGGGAGGAGCGGGGAAGTGGAGCGGAACAAGCGGGGAGCCGGGTGGGGGGGAAGCGGAGCGGAACAAGGGGGGAGCCGGGTGGGGCAGGGGAGGAGCGAGGAAGCTGAGCGGAACAAGCGGGGAGCCGGGTTGGGGAGAAGCGGAGGGAACAAGCGGGGAGCCGGGTGGGGGGGAAGCGGAGAGGGGCAGAGGAGGAGCGGAACAAGCGGGGAGCCGGGGGAGGGCGAGGAAGCGGAGGAGCGGAACGAGCGGGGAAGCGGAGCGGAACAAGCGGGGAGCCGGGGGGGGAGCGGGGAAGCGGAGCGGAACAAGCGGGGAGCCGGGGGGGGGAGCGAGGAAGCGGAGCGGAACAAGCGGGGAGCCGGGGGGGTGCTGGGGGGGGGAGCGGGGAAGCGGAGGGAACAAGCGGGGAGCCGGGTGGGGGGGAAGCGGAGAGGGGCAGAGGAGGAGCGGAACAAGCGGGGAGCCGGGGGAGGGCGAGGAAGCGGAGGAGCGGAACGAGCGGGGAAGCGGAGCGGAACAAGCGGGGAGCCGGGGGGGGAGCGGGGAAGCGGAGCGGAACAAGCGGGGAGCCGGGGGGGGGGGAGCGAGGAAGCGGAGCGGAACAAGCGGGGAGCCGGGGGGGTGCTGGGGGGGGAGCGGGGAAGCGGAGCGGAACAAGCGGGGAGCGGGGAAGCGGAGCGGAACAAGCGGGGAGCCGGGGGGGGGAGCGAGGAAGCGGAGCGGAACAAGCGGGGAGCCGGGGGGGTGCTGGGGGGGGGAGCGGGGAAGCGGAGCGGAACAAGCGGGGAGCCGGGGGAGGTGCTGGGGGGGAGCGGGGAAGCGGAGCGGAACAAGCGGGGAGCCGTGGGCGGGAAGCGGAGCGGAACAAGCGGGGAGCTGGTGTGGGGGGAGCGGAACAAGCGAGGGGCCGGCAAGGGCAGAGCTGTCGGGGCAGCCGGGGGGGACAAGGAGGAATAAGGGGGGGTGTCTTCTAGGAGGAGACGGCAAAGCAGGGGGTCCGCCGCACGCCTGAGGGGCGGAGCTCTCGGGGGGCGGGGCCGCCGGGCCGGGGGCGGGGCCTTGGCGCGGGGGGCGGGGCGCTGGGGAGCCGCGGGGGGGGGTGTATTGTTCCCGGCGCGGGGCATGCCGGGCCCGCCGCAGCCCGCAACATGGCGTCGTGCTGTCACCTGTGTGTGTGAGGAGGGGAGCAGGAGCTGGACGCTGCGCCCCGGGCACGGCCGCCGCTAGAGAGCCCCGCGGCCCCGCTTCCCCTCAGGGACCCCCGGCGCCCAGCTCCCTCCCGCCAGCGCGCCAGGGACCCCTCTCCCTTCCCTCCCCTCCCCACCTCCCCCCGCCATGCGGGGGTAGCGGGGCCCGCCTCGCTTCTGCCCCAGGGTCGCCCGGTGCCAGCCCCATGGGGTCCCCGGCGGCCGCCGCGGCTGCGGACTCGGCCCAGTGGCTCTCGGTGAAGGAGGAGACCATCTTCCTACACGACGGGCTGATCCGGGTCACCGACCTGGCCGAGCTGCCCAGCGAGATCGTCGGGGTGGCCGAGCCCGGGGACACCGAGCTGGAGGTGAGGCCCCCCTCCGCGCCCCCACCACACACCCCTGCCGGGAGGGGGCTGCTCCATGGGGCAGGGTGGGGGCTGTTAGGGTGAGTGGGGGGGGGTGAGGATGGAGAGGAGAAGGCTGCCCAGCGAGGGCTTGGGGGGACTGGGCGAGGATGGAGGTGGTGGGAATCCAGGTGAGGAGGGTGGTGATAATGAGGGGCAAGGATGAATGACACAGGGAGGGTGGAGGTTTGGGGAGGCTGGGATGGAGAATGGTGGATGTGAGGAGGTGATAGATGATTTTGCGGGGGGGGGGGTACTAAATCCAGAGATCTAAGTGGCCCAGGGTATTGATCAGTCCCTAACTAATGGTGACGGGGATGGAGAGGGAATGTTGATGGAGGGTGAAGGATTGAATCAAAATCTCCTTGTTATGGGTAGGGTTAAAAAAAAAATCTGTGTATTCTAGAACAGGCTTTGACATATTGATTTTTATTTATGGTTTTATCTTGATTTTAATGGTTGTTTTTGTATGGTTAGTAATTAAATCTATTTGTCTTATTGCAAAGCATCTGGGATACTTGGTTATCTAGGTGCAGTATTTAGGCTGTGGTAATGATTATTATTAAAAAGCAAGAGGAACAGCTGGGTTCTTCATCACAGTTTCTGCCCCTCCCACAAATGTTGGTAGCTCTGGTGGAAGGCGAATTGTGCATCTGTGTGTATTTATGTATTATGTACAATAGGTTTTTTTTTTCCAGTGGTGTTTCCTGTGACTGTGTGTAGATTGCATCTATTCGGTAGGCTGTATATTTTGCTGTATGTCTCTCTTCTTCTCCTCACTCTGTCACCCCACCCTCTCTCCCAGGCAGTGTAGCTTGCAATGACACAGGGTCTTTGTCAGAGAAGCAGAGTGGTGTTATCTAAGTGGGGATGGTTCAGCAGCTTTATCTATGTACTGTGTTAGGTCAAAGGCATTTATTTAGGCCACAACCCCTTTACTGAGGGTTTGGCTGCGTTCCAAGGTGTTGCCAAGAACCCACAAGCCACAGCAGGTGCAAAAGCCTGCAGTCTTGACAAAATCACTGCTAGATTCTGGTGACAGGCAGCTAAATTTGCTGTTTATGAAAATTTCCTCCAGCATTATCTAAAAAAGGAAGGTTACTATTATTATTTATTATTATTTTGCTGAGTTTGACTCTTTCCTCATTGGGGGTGGGTCTTGGAGCATGGACTGGTTGTCATGAAATGGATATTGGCACAAGTCACCCACCATAAAAGGCTCTCCCTATTTGTGTGATATCTCCTGTTTGTTTATTTTTATATCTCTGTCTAAATGCCATGACTCCTCTCTTGTGATCTGAATCCACTTTGATTTTCAGTGAAAATGTATTCAGAAATTGATTTAAACCTCAGTATATACTTGTGGAAGTAGTAGTGAGCAAATCATCTAATTACTGTACTAGAATGTCTCATGGGCATGCTTAGATCTCTAGTGTGCTTGTTCCCCCATACAGGATTCCTGTTTTTTCTCTGATACACTCTTATTTTTACGATTTTACAAACTAGACCAGAAACTTGCTCCAAAATGAAACGTGACATGGAGGGCCTTAGTATTGGAACCTTATTTGTCTCTAAAACTTTAAATAACCCGCCCTAAACTTATTAGTAGGGGAGGAGTGGAGCAGAGCAGGAAATAAAGTTTAAGGCTATCCTGTCTTTATTACAGTTGTGTAAGGGGCTGTTAGCATGGTATGGGTGTGGTTTAAAACAACAACAACAACAAAAACCTTCTGAAATGGGAAGGCTAGAGTTTGAGTACTCTGTGTGCTTTCAGTATGAAACCTTAAAAATAGCAGTCTGTTATGATACCTTTGCTTGGTTGATTCGTAATCTTGAATTGTGGAGCATTGAGACTCCAATATTTTGTGACACTGAAAATAGTTGGTTTCAGAGTAGCAGCCATGTTAGTTTGTTTCCGCAAAAAGAAAAGGAGGACTTGTGGCACATTAGAGACTAACAAATTTATTTGAGCATAAGCTTTTGTGAGCTACAGCTCACTTCATCGGATGCATGCAGTGGAAAAGTGGAAAATACAGTGGGGAGATTTATATACACAGAGAACGTGAAACAATGGGTGTTACTATACACACTGTAACAAGAGTGATCAGGTAAGGTGAGCTATTACCAACAGGAGAGAAAAAAAACCTTTTGTAGTGATAATCAAGGTGGGCCATTTCCAGCAGTTGACAAGAATGTCTGAGCAACAGTGTGGGGGGGCGGGAGTGGGAATAAACATGGGGAAATAGTTTTACTTTGTGTAATGACCCATCCGCTCCCAGTCTTTATTCAAGCCTAAGTTAATTGTATCCAGTTTGCAAATTAATTCCAATTCAGCAGTCTCTCATTGGAGCCTGTTTCTGAAGCTTTTTTGTTGAAGAATTGCAACTTTTAGGTCTGTAATCGAGTGACCAGAGAGATTGAAGTGTTCTCCAACTGGTTTTTGAATGTTAGAATTCTTGACGTCTGATTTGTGTCCATTTGTTCTTTTACGTAGAGACTGTCCAGTTTGGCCAATGTACATGACAGAGGAGCATTGCTGGCACATGATGGCATATATCACATTGGTAGATGTGCAGGTGAACGAGCCTCTGATAGTGTGGCTGATGTGATTAGGCCCTGTGATGGTGTCCCCTGAATAGATATGTGGACGCAGTTGGCAACGGGCTTTGTTGCAAGGATAGGTTCCTGGGTTAGTGGTTCTGTTGTGTGGTGTGTGGTTGCAGGTGAGTATTTGCTTCAGGTTGGGGGGCTGTCTGTAAGCAAGGACTGGCCTGTCTCCCAAGATCTGTGAGAGTGGTGGGTCGTCCTTCAGGATAGGTTATAGATCCTTGATGATGCGTTGGAGAGGTTGTAGTTGGGGACTGAAGGTGATGGCTAGTGGCATTCTGTTATTTTCTTTATTGGGTCTGTCCTGTAGTAGGTAACTTCTGGGTACTCTTCTGGCTCTGTCAATCTGTTTCTTCACTTCAGCAGGTGGGTATTGTGGTTGTAAGAATGCTTGATAGAGATCTTGTAGGTGTTTGTCTCTGTCGGAGGGGTTGGAGCAAATGCGGTTGTATCGTAGAGCTTGGCTGTAGACAATGGATCGTGTGGTATGGTCTGGATGAAAGCTGGAGGCATGTAGGTAGGCATAGCGGTCAGTAGGTTTCTGGTATAGGGAGGTGTTTATGTGACCATCACTTATTAGCACCGTAGTGTCCAGGAAGTGGATCTCTTGTGTGGACTGCTCCAGGCTGAGGTTGATGGTGGGATGGAAATAGTTGAAATCATGGTGG
Source organism: Lepidochelys olivacea (assembly GCF_965140295.1). Lineage (NCBI taxonomy): Eukaryota > Metazoa > Chordata > Testudines > Cheloniidae > Lepidochelys > Lepidochelys olivacea. The sequence continues at coordinate 30,019,914 of NC_140425.1, read as the reverse complement.
AATTCCTCAAGGGCTTATTTGCCAAGGGTCCAGATGATGAAGATGTCATCAATGTAGCGCAAGTAGAGTAGGGGACGAGAGCTGAGGAAGCGTTGTTCTAAGTCAGCCATAAAAATGTTGGCATACTGTGGGGCCATGCGGGTACCCATAGCAGTGCCACTGATTTGAAGGTATACATTGTCTCCAATGAGAGACTGCTGATTTGGAATTAATTTGCAAACCTGGATACAATTAACTTAGGCTTGAATAAAGACTGGGAGTGGATGGGTCATTACACAAAGTAAAACTATTTCCCCAAGTTTATATCCCCCCCACCCCCCGCTGTTCCTCAGACGTTCTTGTCAACTGCTGGAAATGGCCCACCTTGATTATTACTACAAAAGATTTTTTTTCTCTCCTGCTGGTAATAGCTCACCTTACCTGAAACAATGGGTGTTACCATACACACTGTAACAAGAGTGATCATGTTCTCTGTGTATATAAATCTCCCCATTATATTTTCCACTGAATGCATCTGATGAAGTGAGCTGTAGCTCACGAAAGCTTATGCTCAAATTTGTTAGTCTCTAAGGTGCCACAAGTCCTCCTTTTCTTTTTTTGAAAATAGTAGAAGACCTTAAAATGAAAAGATACCTCATTCTTAAAAATTGGATTAGTATAGTATGCAGACTTAAATGTGTCTGGCCTTGGGGTGTGCAGAATTTTGATCAGTTGAGATCTTAAGTGACTAGTAAAAATGTTCAGTACCTACCTACTATAAATTTTTGATACTTTGCATAAAACTTCTACTGTGCATTTTATACATAACTCTTATCCTTCCCTGGTAAACTGTACTGGATTTGTTCCAACAGTGAATATATTAAAATATTTCAATGCATGGCTATATATTCATCCAGTAGATTGAGCCATTGCTTTTCTGATTTGATGCATAATAAATAAATTTCAACTGTCCAAATACTCATCTGTTGTGAGATGTGACTGGGGTTAGGGAAGATATGTTGTTGCTGCTTTGATTAATTAACTTTTATTTATACTTTTAAACTTGGAAAAGGGCACTCACTTCTGGATGGAAGCTTGTTTGGTATGTACTCTTTAAATCTAAAACAATTATATAAATGAATGGATATCCCTAATTCTAGGAATCTCTGTATTTACCTGAGAGAGAATAACATCCAAATAAGTTACTTTGGTTTCTTCTGTATGTTTATTTGTAGTGCTTTAAAGTCTCATTCTCTTTTAAAACAAATGTAACAAGAAAACGGTTGACATAACACTAATATTATGACAAATTGATAATAAACAGGATATTTAAAGTTTAAACCTGACATTCCCACTCCTGTAAGATTTTGTTGGGTTTTTAAGTGGAAAGTTATGAAATGTTTACACTCATGAGGAGAAAATACGTTCTTGCAGCAGTGGTGCTGGAGCTGGGGGTGCTGCTGTACCCCCTGACAGTAGTAATAACAAACACCAAATACATGTTTTCCATCATCAGCACCTCTGCTATAAAAATTGTTCCAGCACTCCTGCCTTGCAGTATCTTTTAAAGATTAATTTCCAAATTTCAGTGTTTCAAAATAAGCAGTCTTTTAAACTTGTGTATCTGTGCACATGCAGAGTAAATATATGTACTATAAAAAGTCTAGGAGGACTTGTAGCACCTTAGAGACTAACAAATTTACTTGAGCATAAGCTTTCGTGAGCTGCAGCTCACTTCATCGGATGCATTCAGTGGAAAATACAGTGGGGAGATTTATATACATAGAGAACATGAAACAATAGGTGTTACCATACACACTGTAACCAGAGTGATCACTTAAGATGAGCTATTACTAGCAGGAGAGAAGGGGGGGGGGAACCTTTTGTAGTGATAATCAAGGTGGGCCATTTTCAGAAGTTGAAAAGAACATCTGAGGAACAGTGGGAGTGGAGGGGGGATAAACATGGGGAAATAGTTTTACTTTGTGTAATGACACATCCACTCCCAATCTCTATTCAAGCCTAAGTTCATTGTATCCAGTTTGCAAATTAATTCCAATTCAGCAGTCTCTCCTTGGAGTCTGTTTTTGAAGTTTTTTTTGTTGAAGTAGTGCCACTTTTAGGTCTGTAATCGAGTGACCAGAGAGATTGAAGTGTTCTCCGACTGGTTTTTGAATGTTAGAATTCTTGACGTCTGATTTGTGTCCATTTATTCTTTTATGTAGAGACTGTCCAGTCTGACCAATGTACATGGCAGAGGGGCATTGCTGGCACATGATGGCATATATCACATTGGTAGATGTGCAGGTGAACGAGCCTCTGATAGTGTGGCTGATGTGATTAGGCCCTGTGATGGTGTCCCCTGAATAGATATGTGGACACAGTTGGCAATGGGCTTTGTTGCAAGGATAGGTTCCTGGGTTAGTGGTTCTGTTGTGTGGTGTGTGGTTGCAGGTGAGTATTTGCTTCAGGTTGGGGGGCTGTCTGTAAGCAAGGACTGGCCTGTCTCCCAAGATTTGTGAGAGTGGTGGGTCGTCCTTCAGGATAGGTTGTAGATCCTTGATGATGCGTTGGAGACTAATTTGTTAGTCTCCAAGGTGCCACAAGTACTCCTTTTCTTTTTGCGATACCTTAAGTGATCACTCTGGTTACAGTGTGTATGGTAACACCCATTGTTTCATGTTCTCTATGTATATAAATCTCCCCACTGTATTTTCCACTGAATGCATCCGATGAAGTGAGCTGTAACTCACGAAAGCTTATGCTCAAATAAATTTGTTAGTCTCTCAGGTGCCACAAGTAATCCTTTTCTTTTTGTGAATACAGACTAACACGGCTGCTACTCTGAAACGTATAAAAAGTCTGTATTTTCAGTGAAAAATGCATCACAAAAAAAGTGAATGTAGTACGTCTAAAAGCTGCTGCAGTGATCCGTATTAACAATGAAGTCCTCTGCCAACAGAATAGATGCAACATTTAGCCATTGTACAAGCTTCCCCACTAATGTTCCTCAAACCTTATGTATTGGGATGAGAGTTTCAAGGTGTATTCAGTCCTTGGCTTCTCTGAGACTAACAAGTGTGCCAGCAGTGGAAATTGTTAGTCTCAGTCAAAGCCCCAGGAAACAAGTGATGACATTACAATGTTTTTTCACATAGCCCATCAAATGGTAATACATTTTTGCTCTGTGCCAGGTAGGTTGTATTCAAATCAGTCAGTGACTTATGTGGAAGGCCATCAGTTCTGGAGTTAACAAGCGGGAGGTTCAGTTAATGTAAAATGGCACTTACTTTGAAACTTTTCCACTGGGGAAATAAGTGTGAGAAAAGTCCAGTTTCTTTCATGTTAGTCATAGGATTAAGTAAAATATAAACGCCAGTGGTCTCACTGCTGTCTTAATTCTTATACTTTAAACTTCACATATCTGCTTAAGAAAAACAGAAGTCATTGGGACACCCTCTCTTAATGGTCTTCAGGGTTAGCCTGGGAAAATCCGAAGGACCCTGTTCTTGGAGCTATAAATGCTGCTACACCTGTACCTGGCCACCTAGGCCATGTCTCTGTCCTCATCTGGTGAGGATCTAGTAACCTGTGGCCTTCTGTGATATGAATAGAGTCAGTGGGGTAGGTTGCTGGAATAGTGCTTTTCATAGACATTTATTTACCTGTGGGGGAGGGAGAGAGAGAGAGAGAGTAGTGATAGCAAGACTGCTGTTCAGATCATGTATGTTTTTGTTGCAGTAGCCATAGGTTGTAGTCAATGCTTGAATCATCCACATTGGGATCTGCAGTAGGTTGTTTTAGTTAATTTAGGTTTGACCCATCTGGGATTAACCACTTGTCATGGGTTTTAGCTCTCTGCAGGAGCCACAGCTGGATGTGCCTAGAAAGAATTACTATTCTTCAATAAGTGTGACTGTAGCCATATCTACTATTCAGACTTGAAAAACTTCCCAGATGCTTACTATTTGATGGATTAACCCTTGAGATTATAACAGAGCATCAGCTCTGCTATAGTTAAGGTTGACACATGTTGGTGTGCTCAAGGCCCCCCAGATTGCTTCATATCACAATCACAGTGCTGCCAACTTTCTCAAGCTAATCCCTCCACCATTCAGTACAGCTACACTTAATACAGGGAACGCAGCTGAGGGGCATGCAGATAATTCCTAATGATTGTCAGCTCCAGGAGGGCAAAATTAAGGTTTTATTGGTGTGTAGTGTAACTTTATATTTCCTAGTTTTCAGAAGTTTGAGTTTTGTTAAAAAGGATGTTCTGGGAGGACTCAAGATAGCATCAGGCAACCTTACTCTGCGTTAAGGAAGGTTTTTTTTTTCAGTGAATAGATACGAAAGACAAGGGTGGGATCCCCATTAGCAAGGGGCAGTACCATTTTGAGAAACTGAACACCTGAATTCCAGTGTTGGGAATTATAGCAGAATGCTGCTCCTGGAACTTTCTTGTGGTACTTTCTTTCACAATGTCTTCTGGCTTAGCTGGTGTGTTTATAAATTCTATCTCAATGGCTGCAGAAAGAGGGGTTGGTAGTTTACTACTGTTTGGGCATTTACATCATGCTTATCACTGTAATATGAGTACCTTTTCTACTCCTACCATAGACCCTGATTTTCAGATCCTCTTCCACTGTAAATACTCCAAAATCTGTCTCTGCTGGTGCTCAGAGCTTTCCTAAGCAGCAGCAGTATGAAATTATCATGGTTCTCCAAATGTAGCTCTGCTGCCCAGAAAGATGACACTGGATCAGTTTACTACTTGGCTCACATTTGGAAGGTTATCTTTGCCACCATAAATGAAAGCTTAAATTCTATGTAAATTGACAATACTCTCATTCACCAGGGCAAATTATCCACTTGCTTTGTGAATGGATTTTTCAGCCCGTTCATTGTTTGTTCTTTCTTATGAAAGCAATCCTGAAATCTTGGCCTGTCCCACCAACAGTCTGACTTGATCTATAGTGTGGATGATACTGTTAAATGTTTTTTTATCACCAGTTACCTTTATTCAGATTTCAGTCATATTTAAAAAAACAACAACTCTGAAAGGCTCTAGTCTAAATTATAGATCAGCAGCCTGAAGAACTTCATTTTAAATCATAATCTAGCTACCTCATATGGAAAATATTAGAGAACATATTTTATGGAATTTATTCTGCAAACATCTATTATGAAGCATATTGCTTATTGCCAACTTCAGTGAGACTACTTACTGCAGTAAATGCTATACTCTGTAGTGGGTGCAGGATGAGGGTCTGGATTCTCCCCCCTCCCTTAGTAATTTGAATCCAAATATATAAATAATAAAAGCCAAATCAGTATTTTCATATTAAAATAGATTAAAACCGCCCACATAGATTTTTCTTTTATTAATATCTGTATGTATTTTAAATCTGTGCTGAGAGACAGTAGGATTGTTAACAAAGGAAGTGTAGGTAGAAAAATTAGATTACATTTTGATTGATATTTGTGTATTCTTTTTATATACTGTGAAGGATACTAAGGATGTTTTGAATATTAGATTGTATGTGTACATTTTAATTATTTTTGCTTATTTCTCCTATGGCATATTTCAAAGTGAGTGATTAAACTTACAGTGCTTCCACAAGGGAAACATGGTTCATGCTTTTAGCTGAGCAGTTAATCATGCTTCTATATACAGCATAATATGAATCAGAGATTTTGGAGGAGATATGATTAAAATTACTTGACATATTTTGAAAAACTAGAGCAATCCCCGAACTCTGATTATAAATTGAAAGTTCATCCTGCTATGTATTGTGTTACAGTAGCTGAAAGACTTGTTAGGCGCAATGGAGTACAGCAAGAGTATTATGTTACAATTTTAAAATTGTATGTATTTTCAAAATTTGAAACATCAAATATTACATGTGTACATATGCATCAAATGTAATATCAGTATTACAGAAACATTTCCATATACAATACTATTGATCTAAGAAGAACGAAACATAGAAATTCTCTTACTATTTGCAAGTAACAATGAACACAATCTTATAACCAAGAAATTCACTTGAGTAATGATTTTCAGAGAGTCCAGGCCAACACCAACAACCAGCAGACAAGCATGCAGTTCCCTAACCATCTGTGTGCTGTGCATCCCTGGTTCAGCACTCTGACCCCAGCAGCCTGCCTACAGCACAACAGCCCCGACCTGGTCTCTACCAGCCTTCTTTACCACTTGCAGTGTGATCCCTCAGTCCCAGATTTCCCCAGAACCATCTGTCCTGAAATGTCAAGCCTTCTCCTGGAACATTCACAGGAGTAATAAGGGGCATTGGTCCTTTAAAGAGACAAAAGTGCAGCAGCTTGTTTCTTTAACTGGAGTTAGTAATCACTGCAAGTCAAACACAGTAGTGGATTGATTTAGAATAAAAGTAAAACAAGTTTATTAAATTGAAAAGAGAGATTTTAAGTGAATTCAAGTATAAGGGATAAAGACACAATGGTTACAAGCCAATAAAAGTAAAATACACTTCCTAGTGGCTAAGACTTACCAAGCTACAGCCTTGGTTCAGCGTAGATTTCCTACCAATCTTTTTCTTTTTTGCTACATACCAGGGAGTCTCTTACCATCTGGCATAGGTGCTCTTAGGGTCACACCTCCCCCTTACCAAACTGCAGGAAGATTAGCCACTGGCTGACCCAGAGGCAGCAGGTCAGAACCCTCTTTTGTTGGCAGGGCATCTGTCACTATATTTTATTTCCCCTTTATAGAGAAAATTCTGCTTTGTCTCCTTTGTTGGTTTACAGTCTCCTAGTAATAATATCAGTGTATCCATACTTTCACTACATTGTTGTTACAAACATTTCACGTGATATTAATGACCAGTGTTGTTAGATTTCAAATTGGCATATTGCACGTCACCTTTTAAATAAATATCATGACACAGTGTGTTAGGTATAGTGAGTATGTCAGGCCTGACAAGAGTAGCTGACAGAGGGTAGTGAACCACCAGTGTGCCTCTGTGTCACAACCTCTTATTCAGTTGGTGTATTTCTTCCCGTCTATGCTGAGGGCAGATTTTAAGAACATATCCTTTACATATTTTGCATATCTGAGATTGGCATATGCTTGGAGTAAATGGTTTACTGGGCTGATTCTATGATGTTCATGGGATTTATGGCTTACTGCTCTTGAAGGCTTTACTGTGATTCCTGTTGTGTCTCTTCAGAAATTGTATTAACCAGAATTGCTAGATCGTAGTACAGTGACACAATCCATCAGGCTGAGGGTTGAGAGTTTGTACACAGTATAGCTTTTTGGAGCAGTTTAAATTTTGATATACTTTTGCTATGCATTTTACTTTGCAAGAATGTCTTAAGCTAAGAAATGCTGGTATTTCTATCACAGAACAATTTGGAAACTTGGAATTCACTATATTGTACTAGCTTTCTGCTTAAAGAATAAGTGACCACATAAGAAAGCAATTGTCCATATATGTTACATGTGCTGGGGAGGAGAAGTATGACCTTTTGGTTATGGGATGGGGCTGGAAGTCAAGAAGGTAGATTCTATTTTTGGCTCTGCTTTAGAATCTCTCTTCTGGCTATATGAATATATACCTTTGTAGCAAGCTTCCCCCCGCCCCCAACATACCACCTGTTTAATATACTCTTTGATATATTTGGGAACATAACTTTCTTTGCTATGTTTTTTATCATTTTCTGTAATCTCTTTTAAAGGCAAAGAAATTGACAAATTTAGTGATAAGGCACCTAAGAAGCAGTTAAGACTCCTTGTGGTAATTTGAATAGATAGGTATTCAACTACTTCTGCTTTCCTTCTTTTATCCTAGAAGTACTAATCAAAGCTTAAATGCCACTGTTCTTGAGATATCTGGAATTCTTGCACACTTAAAATTGGTTTAATCTCCTCTTGATATAGGCATATAAATTCCACCAGCATCACTGAGAGAATCGAGTGAGTTGGTTTCAGCACAGACTGTAAAAATTTGGTAATGGTTTTTGTACTGCAGCAGAAATAATATATCCGCTTATGGTTGTATGCGCACACAGTGTACTGCTGTCTGCAGAGTTATGAGAGTCCAGTCTTGCTACAGTTCACTTTCTTGGAATATAATCTTTTCTGTACAGAAGCCCGTGCAATATTTTGTAGGTCTGAGGAAAATAAAAAAGTACTGCATCATCTAAAACCAAATGTCAGGAAAGGAAAAACCACAAGACCAGACTCTGCAGGATACATCAAGTTAGGGACCGGAACGTAGGAGGTCTGGCCTAGTGGTCAGAACAGGAGTTAGTTCTAGTGTAGTAGTTCTCAAAGTAGTCTGGTACATGTGTAACCGCTTTCTGCCTAAGATCAAGAATCATTTAGAGTTATGGCAGACAAGTGTGACCATGTATTATATAAAACATCAAGGAGGAGCAAGATCCCAATCCTTGCACACAGAGACAATAAAACTGTGTAACTGGTGCATAACACACCAAATTGACATCTCAGTAGCATATCTTCCAGGTCTGCAAAACACCATAGCAGACATGCTGAGCAGACATTTCTGCCAGCACCATGAATGGGAGCTGAGTGATCCTATCCTACAGAAGATTTTTTTTACCTGGGGCTTCCTGGAGATATAAACCTCTTTGCGACTCCATCTAATGGGAAATGCCGATGATTCTGCTCACGATGAGGTCAAGATCTCGATTCTTTAGGAGGCACCTTTTTCACTTCTTGGCCTCGAATTCTGCTATATGCCTATCCCACAACATTGTTGTTCCTCAAGGTCCTGAGCAAACTGAAGCAAGAGAAAGTGGTTATCATCCTCGCAGCACTGGCAAGACTGAGGCAGGTGTGGTTCCCAGACCTGATTCACCTGACTCTGCGGCCACCTCTTCACTTCCCCTGACAGCAGATCTACTGACCCAAGAATTCAGCACAATAACTCATCTCAACCTCTCCTTGCTACATCTCAAGGCCTGGCTCCTTGATGTCTCTTGGGCATAAAAAGGGATTGTTCTTTCGAAGTACAAAATGTGCTGTGGATAGTAGGAAACTCTCCACAAGAGAGACTTACTTGCGGAAGTGGAATTGTTCCCATTCTTGAGACATCTAATGAGCATTATCGCCTTGAAAGTCACACCTCAGTCATATACTTGAATATCTGTTGAATTTAAAAACCCTGGGCTTATCTCTTAGCTCCATCAAAGTTTACCTGGTCTGCTGTTATAGCCTTCTACCTACCGGTTGACAAGTTATCAGTATTCACACACACCCCACAACTTCAGGTTTCATTAAGGGCGTGACCAACCTTTTCCCTCACATTAGAGAGCCAACTCCACCTTAGGACCTTAATCTATTTCTCAGTGCATTGAGGAAGCCACACTTTGAGCCTATGAGAAGCTGTTCTCTCCTCCTTCTTCAAAAATGCATTCCTCGTAACCATCACTTCAGCCAGAAAGGTGTGGGAGTTGGGAGCACGTGTGGCAGATCCACCCCTACGTGATATTTTATTGGGACAAGGTGACTCAGTGTTCCCACCCTTTCTTGTAGCCCAGTGTCTCTTCAGACTTCCATATCACCCAGGAAAACTTTGTTAGAAATTGAATTAGATCCTTGACATCTGCTTGAGAGCTGAAAACACCTGACCCTTTTGTTCAACATCAGGATTCAGGATCCTCTGCCTGAAGTAAGCAATAGCCCCAGCATCCGCTACTGTCTGTACCAGATCTGGAAACACTATCACTTGGCATTCAAGAACGAGAAATTGATTTTAAAAGAGCCCTTTTAATGTTAACAATATGTCAAAGTATCTTTTATAGTAAATAGGGCAGTAGCTGATATTGGGACTGTTGCTCACTTAATCATAATTGTCTTTTTGATGCTGGTTTTGGTGGGGTTTTTTTTTTTTGTCTTGCTGCTTATTTGTTAGATTTCAAAATGTGTCCAGCTATACATTATGGAGCATATAGTTTATTTAACAAAGGCCACGATATTTACGCAGTAAGAGAGTCATTGTCGCCCCTAAAACAAGCAAATAACAGTACAGCTTGACCACTAGGTATGCATGAGAGAAAGAGAGAGGGAGTGCAGAAGCTCTAAACATCTGTTAGTGGGTTTACCCTCTCTTATCCCATAGCCTTTCTTCTTAAGGCACTGACTTGGGGATATTAGAAGATCTAGATGAGCGTTTTAAGATTTTGACTCTGCACTTCATTATGGACTGTTCCATTTCATTATTCAGTCCCCCTACTTGTATAGGAACAGTTATAATTTGTGATTGGTCTGCTTTGGTTCTATTTGCCACAGACAAGCTTTGTGAACTCATGCAAGTCACATTCTCTCGCTCTCTCTTTCTGTCTCTCATGCCCCTCCCAACCTTTATATTTCTTGCTTATTTTGACTGTGAGCTCTTTGGGTCAGGAATTCTCTCTTACTATGGGTCTGTCTACACTACAAACACTGCAGAGGCACAGCTGCAGCACTTTAGTGTAGACAGTTATTACAGCCATGGAAGGGGTTTTTTCATCACTGTAGAAAATCCAGTCCCTTGAGAAGTAGTAGTTAGATGGACGGTAGAATTCTTCTGCCTGTCAGAAGCAGGAGGTGTGAAAATTTTTCACACCCCTAAGCAACGTCGCTAGGTCAACCTAAGTTTTTTAGGTGTAGACCAGGCCTATGTGTTTGTACAGTGTCTACAACAGTGAGACATCAGTCTTGACTGAGGCTGTAGGTGCTACTGTAGTATAAATAAGTCTTTGCAGAATGTGCAGATTCTTTTCTCCATTCTTTAGGAATGCAATGTATTCAGTCAGTCACTCATAGGTGAAGGGATTTGGGGTTTGGAATTTTTTCATGCAAGAAATTGTTGTACTTGTGATTGTCATAGCATTTTAAAAGACCTTGTATAAAAGATCTTATATAAAAAGATCTTCTACACTTTCCACAGTATGCATCCGATGAAATGAGCTGTAGCTCATGAAAGCTTATGCTCAAATAAATTGGTTAGTCTCTAAGGTGCCACCAGTACTCCTTTTCTCATAGCATTTTGTGATCTCAAATTGGAGGTGTGGTGGTACATTCAATTGTGCATAGAAGTGGAGGTCCTTATATGTATTTAAAATGTGGTCTAGACATTTGTAACTTATGTTTTAAAAAGCTTATATTGATTAAACAAACAAAGCTTTGACATTGCAGTGCCTAGTAGTCAAAACACTATCTATATAAAAAATCTTTGGTGTACTTTATGTAAGAATTTGCACATAATCTATTTCAGAAATTGTGGGATTTTTTTTTAACATCTCTTCCAGCATTCGTTTATTTTTGATCTTTCACGCTTTTCTGGGTATAGCAAAAATTTTGTTGAGGTAATATTGATGGGATTTGAAAGCTTAAAAAAATGTTATTTATAACAAATGTTTTATCCCTTACTCTTAAAAGCCTGGTCTCTATCCACAACATTGTAATGAGTTTCTCCTTTGCTCTCTTTGTCAGCAGTGGGTAGTAGTACGAATTATTTCTTTTTAAGTTTCTCCCTGAATAGCAAACTGTGCCTGTGGCTCAACTTCTCCTTCTCACTTTACTACCTTTCACTGAAATTACTTGTGATTTATGAAATAGTCTTTTGCAAGCTCTCTGTGCAAGTATAGAGTGAGCCTTGTTAGTGTCTGTTCTGCAGTACTAACTAAGGATATGTCTATACTGCAAAGAAAAACCTGCAACACAGAGTCTGAGACTGGGTCAATTGACTTGGGCTTCGGGTGCGGGGCTAAAAATAGCTGAGTAGATTTTCCCACTCAGGCTGGAGCCGGGGCTCTGAAACCTGGTGAGGTGGGAGGGTCTCGTAGTCCTGGCTCCAGCCCAACCAGCAGTGTCTACACTGCTATTTTTTAGCCCCGCAAGCCCAAGTCAATTGGACCCAGGCTCTGAGACACGGTGTCATGGATTTTTCTTTGCAATGTAGACGTATCCTTAAGTGCTGGCCTGTGCTCTCCCCTGTACAACACATGGAGTAAATATTATTTATACCAGTTTACCATTTGTTTTCTTACCTTGGCTGCCTCTGGTGAAGAAAACTATAGCTTGTGCTTCCCTAAGTGAACTTCAGTTGCCAGGACTGTTAAACTTCACACCTTCCGTGAGCACTAAAGTCCTGTGTATTCATCCACTGGGATGCAGCTTCCTCACGCTTCCCTGTCTTAGAGAGATTAGGGAAAAGAGGATAGTTCTTGGATCTCTGCTTTGAGGTTCTGAGTGTAAATTAGGCACTTACTGGAAAACAGTAACCTTAGAAAGAAGAAAGCTCACGAAAGCTTATGCGCAAATAAATTTGTGAGTCTCTAAGGTGCCCCAGGTACTCCTTTTCTTTTTGCGAATACAGACTAACACAGCTGCTACTCAGTAACCTTAGAGAAAACAGTAACTCTACCTAGCCTTTCACACCTACCTTCTTCCTCTCTCCTAAGGATATTTAAGGTGATACCATGCTACTCAGTTACTTTTGACTGCCATCAGCTACGAGCACAGCCTTGGCTGTGTCCATCCATACTGCTGTCTGTTCCTCTAGAAAATTGCCTCCGGTTTTCCCAACTAATGTTGGGATAGTTTAGTCTGAACTTCTGGCCTGGTAGGGACCTCCCCCCATTTGTGGCTCCTCTGAGCCTTGTCTGCTTTGTTGAATCTGATGGTGTGAGCCTCAGCCATCTGTAACACAAAGGCTTTCAGTTGTGTCCCATCTGTGGTAGCACTATGGCCAGAACCAAAGCCCACTGGAGTAAATGGGGAGGGGGATTTCAGTGAGCTTTGGATCAGCATGTTTGGTGCTTGTTCTGTCTCAAGAAAATGCTCAGTCTGAGATGCTCTCTAGCCATCGCATCTCTCAAGGATAGAGAGCCACGCCAATATTTTCTCATTGTTTCCTTGTTCTCTCGTCTGTCTGTATCCATCTGTTGTAAGCTCTTTAGGGCAGAGATTGTCACTTCGTGTTGAAAAGCATCTAGCATAATGGGATCTTGGACCATGTCTAGAGCTCCTGAGGCTACGGTATAACTACTACTACTAATAATAATTCAAGCTCTGTTCCGTGGACATCAACATGTAGGCTTTATCCCCCAATGCTGAGCACCTGGAGGAGTCAGCCTTAAAGTCTTGATCCTGGTCAGCCAATTCTGGTCCCAATAACTATGCACCTTTGATGCTTAGGGACTCCTCAACATCATCCCATATAGCAAGCTTTGTTTTCAGAAGGTTGGTTTTGTTCCCCGTGTCTTCACATTGGGAGTTTAAAGAGGACTATTCTGCCTTCAAATGTCACATTTATCTGCTTGTCAAGTCCATGTAAGAGGCCTGTGGAGCCCTGAAGGATTTTGCTCCCCAGCATCTGGATTCTTTCTTTGAGCCAAGAAGTTGCAGCAGTTGAGCCATGAGCTCCATGAGTCTATCCAGCATGGTCCTGAGTTAGCTTTGACATTAAGAGGTATAAGGAGCTGGAGGAGGCATAGCAAAAGGGGAGGGTACAGACTTCTAGATTTATTTGCTTGTTCTACTACAGACTATAGTAAACAAACTACTGCGTGCATACTCTTCTTAATATACCTGTGCTCTCTTTCAACATTGAATGTCATGGTAATCTGAGCGAGAATATCAAAGCAATCAGTAGAACCCACCAGGTTTCATATGGTTTCAAAATTATTTTGAAAGAAAATCACAAATTGGGCCAGGTTTGCCAAAAGGTGTATGCCCTAAAGGCCCATCAGCACTACAGTGATAACCAATTCAGGGATCCAAAATTTTTATCAGGTTATGGAAACATGAGACATCTATACTACAACTTTTAACAATATTAAGGCTCAGTCCCCTGACTCAAAAAGAAAAGGAGGACTTGTGGCACCTTAGAGACTATCCAATTTATTAGAGCATAAGCTTTCGTGAGCTACAGCTCACGAAAGCTTATGCTCTAATAAATTGGTTTTTCTCTAAGGTGCCACAAGTCCTCCTTTTCTTTTTGCGAATACAGACTAACACGGCTGCTACTCTCCCCTGACTCAGTTATAGTTTTAAAGGTAGGGGCTTAGTGAATCTTCCAGCCAACCTGGTTTATGTTTACAGTTTTTATTATAAAATATGGAACCCAGCAAGTTTTTTAAAGTTTTGTGTTTCAGTCAGTAAACATTTTAAATCAGCTCCTTTCAACTTCAATTAAAATCATTGAATTTTACTATAAAGTCTCATATGACATCTGTCTGTACTGCAGACATTTTTTATTTTAAAAATCCTATGCAGTGAGCATTTTAACATCTCTCAAAAACAAATATAAGTTGCCAAGATGCAAAGTGGCTACAAAATATATGAAAGAAATGACTTTTTCTTTAGGCCTTTGCTAACTAATTAAGAAGTTAAATCATCTAAATTTATAGCAGACCACAATGTCTCCAAACAAATGACATTTGTGTCCAAGATTTACCAAATACAGATTATACCAACAATAGACACTTTGAAAACTATAGATTTATAGATTCCAAGGCCAAAAGGGACCATTATGATCATTCTAGTTTGACCTCTTGTATAACATCAGCCCTAGAACTTCCCCAAATAATTCCTAGAGCCGATCTTTTAGAAAAACATCCAATCTTGACATAAAAATTGTCAGTGATGGAGACTGTGCCAGGACCCTATTGATAAGTCTCATGTTATAAAGCCTCTGAATTCCACTGCAAAAAAGAAATAATTTTGTAGCCAGTTCAAGAAATGCCTTCAGCATTGTTACAATTCACTTACAGAACCAGCTGTTCGTTGTGGAATATCAGAAGTACTATTTTTACAGTTCACTCAACTTTCTTATCAATTATTAGTGAGTGAGTTGTATTGAGGAATGTGCACAAATGTTGCATTATAAGAGCAAGACCAAGCAGATGTGTCCATTTCTGTTTGTGGCAGATAAGGATTCTGAAAATGGCTAGAAGAAGTAAACCATTCAAGGTAGGGAATTTTATATAAACTGATGCTTCTACGAGCAAACCAGACACAACCTTTCTAGAAATTGCAGCAGCAAAGCAGTACATCTCTATATTATCAGTGTCCAAATGATAGTCTAATCTGTCAGGTTTCAGAGTAGCAGCTGTGTTAGTCTGTATCCGCAAAAAGAAAAGGAGTACTTGTGGCACCTTAGAGACTAACTAACGAATTTATTTATCTGAGCATAAGCTTTCAGGAGCTACAGCTCACTTCATCGGATGCATGCAGTGGAAAATACAGTGGGGAGATTTATATACACAGAGTATATGAAACAATGGGTGTTGCCCTACACACTGTAACAAGAGTGATCAGGTAAGGTGAACTATTACCAGCAGGAGAGCGGTGGGGGGGACCTTTTGTAGTGATAATCAAGGTGGGTCAACTGCTGGAAATGGCCCACCTTATCACTACAATAGGTACACACACACACACACACACACACACACACACACACACACACACACACACACACACACACACACACACACACACACACACACACACACACACACACCCGCTAGTAATAGCTCACCTTATCTGATCACTCTTGTTACAGTGTGTATGGTAACACCCATTGTTTCATGTTCTCTTTGTATATAAATCTCCCCACTGTATTTTCCACTGAGTGCATCCGATTAAGTGAGCTGTAGCTCCTGAAAGCTTATGCTCAGATAAATAAATTTGTTAGTCTTTAAGGTGCCACAAGTACTCCTTTTCTAATCGGTCAGTGATTCTAAGAGGAAAGTAAAGAAACATACCAAAGAAAAGGAGCTGGGGAGTCCTACAAACAGTAGGTAATTCAACTTGATATAAATTGTGTCGGTTTGCAGGGAGAGTCCTTAATTTAGTTGAGAACTAAAAACTGGAAACCTTATGAACTAAAATTCAGAAGCTGTATACTTTATAAACCAAAAGATGTAAGCGGGTGTATGGATGCAAATCTGTATCTAGCAATCCTTAGAGATTTATGACCAGAGACCGTCAAGTAAGCAGTGTTATAAAAAAGACTGAAATTTAGCAAATACTTTGTCATTAGATGTTCAGGTCTACAAGTGCCTTGCTCTACTTTGTTCGAAAAAGTAAATTTTCACTTGGTTAATCTTCTGACTTTCAATCTTTGAAGACTTGGGGACAGATCCTCAACAGGTATAAATCAGCACAGCTCCAATGATGTGAATTAGCATAGCTCTATTAACATCTGCTGAGAATCTGTACCATAATTATTTGCATATAGGAATCAGAGGTAGATTATTGTATAACAACACCAATATAAACCATTCAAGCAATAATTAAAATTTTTCTCCTGTTCCTCCCCTTGTTTCCTGCACAGAGACCTTTTCCTGAAAACTGAGGGGAAGAACCCAGTTTTAGTCTTCGATTAGTTAGATTGGTCACTTTTAGTGACCAAAGCTTTTGTCATTTGTAATGACAAGTGTCATTTTAATTGTTAAATTGATCTTTGCTTCAGCTAAGTAGCTCATGTTCTGATCAATTTACTTGCATCCCTAGAGATGTTCAGTTGGCTAGTTTGCCATTTGGATTCTTGAATAATTCTGGAATGAAATGTTGTTTCAGATGCTGCCTCAAAGATTACTGCTTTCATATTTATGCACAAATACCAAAAATCTGTGTGACTTTTCCTGTGTGAATAAGAAACATGTCTTTGGAGTCTTTTTCAGGTTTGGCTCCATAGTTATGATTTCTTTGATATTTGTGTGCTGAAATCATGTTTTAAAAGAAAATAGTAAACTTGATAAGTTGAAGGTAAGTGCTCCTTCAACTTACCCAGTTATGTTGAATCCTGCTCTGGAGCAGTGGAAAATTTGACCTATTGCAGAGATGATGAGGGTGATCTCTGTAGTCAGTTACTACTTATGCACCCTTCCCTCATCTGACTGATTACAATAATAAAGTATTAATGTGTGTTTTCCCTGTAAAATGCTTGTGGCCTCCCTGGTTGGTTGCAATGACAAGGGAATGTATCTGAGCCCAGGATGAAACTTATTTTGTAGCTTTAAATGTTGTCACAGGCCATACATGCTTATTAAGCATGAGAAAAGACTACAAAAAGAAAAGGTACTCAACATTTGCTGAGAAGAAAAAGCATGAAATAATTGTTATAAAAATATTTTAAGGCTGACCTTACTCTAAAAATTAGTGTCTGAACAACCTAGCTTTATTAATAAATGGTCTTTCTGGTGCTTATAAGGTGCCATTTAAAATGGGCTAATTCTGAACAATCAAACAGATTTTTAAAAGCTCAGTAACCTGTGGGCACTGCTAAATCAATATATGTAGCAGTCACTTAAGTGTATGCACATAAGATGTCTATTTGGTTAATTATCTCCCAAATCTTTTTAGAATAATCTTTCTTGTTGTTTGTAGATAGCATTCTAAAAATGTACCCTTACAGAAGATACACAAATAGCAAAACGAGGAATTTTTTAGAATAATGAAGATACTTAATGACATTTTTTTCTGTCTGCAAAACGATATTTAAAATAGGAATTTAACGTTTACTTGGAATTAAAGTTAAAAATACCCAATCACAAGTGTCAGAATAGTTGTGAAGAAATTTCAACTTAAATATTTGATCCTGATCATAAAAATACATAGCAACAAAACTTGTTCTAATTCTTTGATCTTGCAAAAGCTTGTTTTTGATTTCTTCAGTGGTTTCTTTGTGTAACATGAGTGGATTAACATTTTAATAAATTTTAAAGCACAAATTAATGTATGTGTCGCACATATGCACTTTGTATCAGGTTTTATTAAAGCAGAAAAATTACAAAATCAATTATCAAAAACATTCTTCTGGGAAGGAAGAAGTTAAACTGTCCTCCAGCTGTTCAGACACAAAGGACACTTTAGATTAGCAGGTGCATAATTTTTGCTTATTTTTCACAGGTTAGGAATTAAATGGAATTTAAGGCACATGGCTTTCTATTCAACAGCAGTCCAGAGAGCCCTTCCTAAAAATCAGAGGGGTAGCTGTGTTAGTCTGGATCTGTAAAAGTGGCAAAGACTCCTGTGGCACCTTATAGACAAACAGACGTATTGGAGCATAAGCTTTTGTGGGTGAATACCCACTTCGTTAGATGCGTGGCTGGAAATTTCCACTACATGAATCCGACGAAGTGAGTATTCACCCACGAAAGCTTATGCTCCAATACATCTGTTAGTTTATAAGGTGCCACAGGACTCTTTCCCACTCTTCCTAAAAATGTAACATTTGGGGGGAATTGTACTGTGACAGATTGTTGGACTGGGAGATCTGATGGTCCATGAGGAGATCTTTAAAGCCCTGCAGATCTGCGGATATTTACTTTAGTGGATCGGATGTGGATACAATTTTTGTATCTGCGCAGGGCTCTAGAGATCTTTCCCCTCATGAAGTTGGTCTTCTGAATTAAAAAGTTGGAGAGCTTTTGCTATACAGTATATGGCTTGGTATCATTGAGTTGCCCTACTGATCCCCCTTGTAAAGGTCTACGCTCAAAGCTGTTCCCATGTTGTTAAGGCTATCTGTGCTATATAATTTATTGGTTAGTATATAACGTTTTAACTGACCGAAGACAAGATGTTGAGTTTGGGCTGAAATTGAACTTTGATTTGAAAGTTCCACTCAATCAATCTAAACAGTTTGTCTTCTTTCACTTCCTTTCTTTTCTTCTTCCTCCTTGGTTTTCATTTCATATACATTAATAAGATAATGGAATAGTAATCTGTACTCCGGCATTCTCACTTTGAATCTCATGCTTTAGGTCCACTGAGTGAATAACTGTGTTTCAAAATAGATACAGACTTTGTTTATAGTCCAGAAAGGCTGGAGAGAGTTCTGAATCAATAGTGCTATACAGGAACTTATAGCTTAGCTAGGCACAATTACGTGTTTAAACCTCATCTGGCACACACTTTGAAGACGCTATTATTTTTGTAGAACAAAAAAGCAAAACATATTTGATCTAAAAAGATCAAACTAAATGACATAGTGTTTGTCACAGTATCAAAGGAGAACCTAAATAATAAGCAGGTAATGATTCTTTTGTGTTGCCTGTGACATTTGTCTCGCAAGCATTTAAAAAACAGACAGACAAAAAAAAACAAACACCCCAACAATATCTTAGGTGTTTAACCTTTGAGGGGAGTCACCTTTTCTTTGGAAGACCTACTGTTTAAAAATATTATGTTAGTTTTTAGAATTGGTCTTCATTAATTGTTCTTCCTCTTTGCTGCTGCTGTTTGTTACTTTCCATTTGAGAATTCATCCTAGTGAGTTGGAAGTAGAGAGCACTGTGCAGATACAAAATTTGTACCTGCATCCACTCCATGATCTGCAGACATGGTCTGTGGATATAAAGTGGGTATCCGCAGATTTGCAGGGCTCTAGTTACAAGCAACACATTTCCTGCATATAAAATTGTTTGACATTTTGGAACAAAATATTATAAAGTATGACAACCTCTAATACAGATTAATAGAGTATTCTACCACGGAGGAGAGCGAATTCACAAAGCTTAGCACTTTAGCAATTTAATATAAACAGTATTTATTGTAAATGTATTATTCAGTGTAACGTATAGTTTAGTTACTAACATTCTTAGACTGGAAATATTGATATACAAAATTTACTTGCTAATACTTAACCATTAAAATGTATCTTTACTAATGTAAATTCTGTAAGAATTTCATTCATTTTTTTAAATGAACGCTTTTATTAGTAAGGCTAAATCCTGCTCACTATATTCAGGTAAAGTAGTTTCACTGACTTCAGTAGGTTGACTCATGAAAATGGTGAATATGACATGTCCTGAAGTGATTTATCTATTCTTGTTCATCAAATTTATAAAATTTATCTTTATCTTCCTATTTTATATTCTGTATGCCTATCCTGTAACTTAAAAAACACAAAAGATAAAAGGACTGCCTGTTAATATAATCACCGCTGCTCTTAACCCTTTCTCTCCTCAATAGCATGAGTAAAGAGAGAAGACAATATGGGCTTTGCATCATTCCTGTGGGCTAATAAATCCAAGGACCTATCACAGAAAATGCTCTGCCAGCAGCTCCCTCTTATTTCTATTGAGGGCATGCCAGCTCAAGTGACTCTGCTGATCTCAGATGTGGTACCATGTCATATGAGGAAAAGAGATCTATTGTCTCTCATAGAAATAATGGTTTTCTGGCTTAGTACTTGGAAGAATTATCCAAACATTGCTTTCCATCAGGGTTACTTGATTTTGTTGTTCCCACTTTGTTTCACATTTTCTTTGTAAGTGCCAAGATAAAGGCACCATTCTCCTCTTAAAAACATGTAAGATGTATGTTTGGTGTGACAGCAACTATCAGGGAGGAAGAGAACATGATATAACTGCAAACATTTGAAGCAGATGTAACAGAATAATGGGATAAAAGTGAAATGAATAGCAGGAAAAAAACTTTGCAGTGGGAGGGAGCTGTTGAAGTTAGAAAATTGGGGGAAGCTCTATCACTTGAAATGTTCTAAAACTGGAGAAAGCGCTACAAAATGTGCTTCAGGGAATAAGTGTGCACTTTTTGAGGCATGGACTTAAGACTTGTTTTCTTTATAAAAATATTCTAACACCTTAGATTGGCATTATGTTTCAGTCTAATATTTAGAAGTTATGTTACATGTATTATGTTGGACTTTGCTTTTTTTAAAGCATTTCTAATAAAAGCAGACATGTTTGCACTAGTAAATGTGACCTTGTTCTCCTCTTAGATTCTAACATTTGAGACTAAGAATCCAACGGAACTAGCTGAGCGTTTGCGTTCTGTATGCGGAAACCAGAGCAATGCCTATGCCCGTCTGCTTGAATACCGTTTAAATGCTCTGCGAGGACTCTGGAATGCCCAGCGCCAGCTAGCCTTGGAAGAACAACATGAACGGGAAAATTCTGGGGATGAAGAAACATTGGCCTTGCTCAAGCGTCAGGGTTTGTTACAGCAACCTGAGCAGGCACCATTTACTTCACGAATGGGACTTCTATTGGTCTTTCCTCTCATTCAGTCTCAAAGTAGAACAGACCCTTCTCTCTGTAACATAACTGCTGAGGTACTGTTGAATTGCCTTCGAGATTGCCAACCTTTGAGTTTGACTAAGGAACCAGCTGACTGTCTTAATGGAATTGAATCTTTGCTCTGCTCCTGGTTGGAGGAAACATCTGCCTCAGGCCAACAGATTCCATATAAGCAAAAAGAGAATGCTGCTGCTGCCCTTGTTGCCTTGGCCTGTGCAAGGTAAGAAGAATCTATATTAGACACATGTCATGGTTGATGATGGTAGCATGTGTTTGTGCTAAAGAATGGCAGAAATTATAATGTGGTCATGCTGTGGAAAAGCTTTTCATTTTACACTAACCAGTAGTCTCTTCATATTAAAAATTGGTTGGAAAAGATTAAACCAATATGAGACTTAGGTCATGTGGAAGCAGAAATATTTAGGTTAGGACTGTCTCTTGTCTATGTGGTTTCCTTTACTGTGTTGAACTCCTCTGTAAGGATGGTTGACACAGGATACTAAACATTCTCTTCATCCTCTTTTAATAAATGGGGAAAGGTTTGTCTGACCTCTCCCTGTGCTCTGTGTCCCTGGTCCTGCAGCTTATTTGTCCTGGGCTTATATAGAGGTTGATGTACTGCAGGAGGTCTTTTTCATTCAATTGCCACTTTACATAGACAAGCCCTCAGAGGAAGTAGGTTGTGCTAATTCAGTTTTTCTTGGACAAAAAATGGTATAGGCTAAGACTTTCAAAATTAATCTTTGTTTGTGTGTGTGTGTGTGTGTGTGTTTGTTTTTTGTCGGTATCCTACTTCACTTTAAAGGCTCCTGATTTTTAGAGGACTGGTGTTTAGCAATTTCTGAAAATCATGACCCTCTAATGTACACCAAATCGCTTGTCACATCTGAAAATCTTGACATCAGTTTTTTAAATACTTCTGGGCTGAGATGTTATCTGCCAATTTTAACTGAATAAGGTGCAAAGGTAGAATTATAAACCCAAGAAATGTATGTTTTATAATGGAAACTAGCAAATGGTTAGAGAAGTGTTATCAGGTGATGTTGTAATAGGTTTCTTTATAAAGGCTACCTGTGGAAAAAGACTGATGTAGTTTGACCTACTGGCTTATAGGTAGACTGAATTTGAATACGAACACCATATTTTTTTACTATATCTTTCAAATTCCCTCTGCTTTGAATAATAGCCTTCTACATAAAGTGTATTTGGCCAGCTTTAGGAAGGATTAGCTGAGGTAAACTCATGATATTTTTTAAAAAATTACTTTGATCTGAACCGATTGATAAACTGGGCTCAAGCAAACAGTATGACTTTTAATAAGTCCAAATGTAAAATTATACATCTAGGAACAAAGAATGGGAGACTTTCTCCTGGGAAGCAGTGACTCTTAAAAAGACTTGAGGGCCATGGTGGAAAATCAGTTGAACATGAGCTCCTAGTGCGACATAGTGGCCAAAAAGGCTAATGTGATCCTCGGATGTATAAGTAGGAATCCTGAGTAGGAGTAGGAAGGTTATATTACCTCTATATTTGGCACTGATGCGACAACTACTGGAATACTGTTTTCCATTCTGGTGTCTGCAATTCAAGAAGCATGCGATAAATTGGAGCTGGTTCAGAGAAGAGCCACGAGGTGATTAAAAGATTGGAAAACTTGCCTTATAGTGATAGACTCCAGAAGCTCAATCTGTTTTGCTTAACCAAGAGAAGATTAAGGAGGTTGGGGAAGAGATTTGATTCCAGTCTAGAAGTACCTATATGGGGGAACAAAACTTTGAGAATGGGTTCTTCAGTCTAGTTGACAAAGTTATAATAAGTGCTGGGAGTTGAAGCTAGACAAATTCACACTAGAAATAAAGCACAATTAACCACTGGAACACCTTACCAAGGGTTATGGTGGATTCTGTATCACTGGCAATTTTAAAATCAAGACTGAATCTTTTTCTAAAAGATCTGCTGTAATTGAAACAAATTAATTCAGGGAATTCCTATGCAGGGTTACATAGGAGGTCAGATTAGAATACCACAGTAGTATCATCAGGGTTTATAATCTATTAGATGCATTAAATAAAATGTACGTGACAAATAACATAGCAACAATTGACCCCCAACTGGAGCAATCTGGCATATCTAAGTTATTATCAAAAGGCATTGATATTGTCTTTGTGAATTTAAATGGTTAAAAGAACCAAAATTAACTAGCATTGATTTGAAGATCATCTTCTTAGCTTGTCTTTGCAAAGTTATCTACATAATGCTACCTACAGTGTTATAAGAACAGGAGTACTTGTGGCACCTTAGAGACTACAGTGTCATAGTATTTCGAGTTTTGTGTTTACCTACAAAAGCTATGTACTCCTCCATGCATTGGGCACCATTTAGAAAGAAAGAGGCCTTTGAAAGGAGACTGCTATTGATAATCCTCTTTCAATTCTGGGTGCTTCATTTTCCTAAGGATATAAAAGCAATGGGATGAATATTGTTTTAAAAAACTGATAAAAATTCTTGGGGGGAAATAGAAATTGAGCATTTCAAAGAGGGAATGCCAAAAGACTGTCAACCATTAGAGGCTTTTTCCAGGGCGTAGCACTACTAAAGTTTTGTACAAAACTAATGTAATCTGCTTTCTTAGTTTCTATATGGACCTGCAAGTTAAACATTTTGTAGAAGCTACTAAAGAGAGCCCCTTCAGTTGGGGAAGAACCCATTATAAGAAAATTTTGGTAGTGGTCTAAACAATTAAGAGATCTACTGTTCAACTTCTTTGACAAACACTTGCAAGTGTCAGAGTAACAGCCGTGTTAGTCTGTATTCGCAAAAAGAAAAGGAGTACTTGTGGCACCTTAGAGACTAACCAATTTATTTGAGCATGAGCTTCCGTGAGCTACAGCTCACTTCATCGGATGCATACCAGCAGTTTCCACGGTATGCATCCGATGAAGTGAGCTGTAGCTCACGGAAGCTCATGCTCAAATAAATTGGTTAGTCTCTAAGGTGCCACAAGTACTCCTTTTCTACTTGCAAGTGTATACCCCAAGTTCTATTTCCTAGTCTTGAGATTTTTAAATTCCTGTTAAGGATAATCAATTGCGGAAAGTACTTGACTATCCCTTTGAAGCCTTCATTTGCAACACTTATAAACCAAATATAGTCCTTCAGGCTGCATAGACTTCATTATTGTTCTTAAATTATGAATAAAAAGAATCTGAGATGCTCTAAAGGTGATTCCCAGTTGCCCTACCTTGTATATTGTTTATGGAGCTGCCTGTGGCAGCTGATGCCCAAAATAAGAAGTGGATTCAGAGCTGGCAGTTAGATAACATCCTTCCTTCTGTCCCCTCTTTGTTTGTGTTACCCCAGAGTGGGGTGGAAATAATGCAGAAGAAGAATGCAAACAGGAAAGAAGTTGGCTTATTGAGAGTGAAAATATCATTGAGGTTTTATAACAAGTTGTCACTGGACATTGTGTCTTAAATGTCTGTTGTCCTTTGTTGCCTTGCCTACAAATTAGTGTATTTTCCATGAACAAAGACTTCTAACTCTTATTTTAATTATTTTCCTAGGGGATCACTGAAAACTTTTGTTCACACAGTCCATCTATTACAGAAACAGACAGACCTGGGATCCTTGCCTGTGGCTGATATATTGTACAGGTGGGTAATAACTTTTCTAGTTGTAGCTCTTTTGCATCAACCTTGAAAATGTGTAAATATTCAAGATAAAAGATCAGTCTCAAAATGTGATCCATCAACACATCCAAGACTTTATAGTTACTAAAATGAAAATTTGGAAGCCCTAGGAAAAATTGGAAATCTGGTTAATTGAGGAAGGATAATGATAAAAGGCTAATTCTCAAGGTATGTTAATTTTTTAAAAATTAAATGACTAAAGTTCCCTTAAAATGGCTTAGTTATGAACTGTAACATAGAGATAAGAAATTTCCGATTTGAAAAATATCTTTAATCTTAATTTTCAAGCTGGTTAATTGTTGCTTTTATTATTACTCTGAAAACATTTTCTTGCTCTGTATTCTTTTTGGTTTAAAGGTTGCTGCTTCTGGAAGGCGGGCCTGGATCTCCCTCCTGTTTGCTTGGGGGAAAACACATGGTATCTTGGGGGTTTGAAGATATGTTACCTGCACCTGATGCCAACAGTGGTTCCAGCTCTGAAAACAAAGGTGAAGAGTTTGTTTTATGACTATACTAACGTCACTTAAGAGGATCAGATATTTTTTTTGCATTGATAGTAGAGTGTTTGTTTTTTTCTATATCTAAAGCTTTAGAATTTGAGAAGTTTTTTCTTTCTGTTGGAAAGAGTATAAAAGCAGTCACGAGGCATAACAAAGAGAACACATGGGGCCATGTTTTTCAGAAGATAGCATAACTGGGCATCTGTAGGAACATGCAAGCACCTGTTATATCTGCAAACGCCCACTTTTGTGCAAGAAGATGGCTATGTAGGCACCCAGTTTTCCAAGTTGCATATTCAAAAACAGACTAATGGATATGGACTTAGTTTTACAGGCAGCCTGTTATTACTGGGTCATCTTTGTAAAATAGACCAGTAGTACACAATCATGTAAACTTGATGGAGATGGGCACATGAGTGGATAGTGCTTCCTTTAGTTGCTGGTTTGTTTGTTGGGGTTTTTTTTGAGTTGGGGGTTAACTGGAAGAAACGAGTCCACTTATATTAAAATTAATAAAGTTTTAGCTGGCTAAAGGGACGTTTTAAATCTGCATGTTCATGTAGTGCAATAGATTGTATCACTTTACTAAACACTAGCTATTGGCTTCAATGTATGGGTACAACTCAGTTACTGGTGAGGACTGAATGTCATTTTTAAACATGGCTAGTGATCTGGGGTATAAATTTAGGATACTATTGAGCAATATGCATAGCAAAACTCATTGATTTCAATGGGAATTTTGCACAAAGATTAAATTGAGGATAGTTTTTATAACAGAACTTTTTGTTTTTTGTCTAATGCATTATTGTCACATTTAGCATCTGTTAATGGGAAAGTGATTAACTTTAGGACTGCCAATGTTTCTGTCCTTTCTCTTCCTTACCCATCCTCCTCTGCTCTCACTTATCTCTTTCTGTGCCTCTCCTGTTCTTTGCTCTGTATTTCCTTGCCTGCGGCAATTCCCACCACTTCCCTAATTATGTTGCTATAAAGATAAGCAATGAAATAGTTAATGTTGGTGTTGAAGTGTCATCAGACTTCAGTTGACATATCAGTGAGATCACTGGAGATGAAAGGAATTCACACCTCTGAGTCATTGTGTCAGCTTGCCTACAGACTCAGGAAGACAAATATATTGGTTTACACTCTAAACCTTGTTTGGAAGCTTATGTTTGCAACCATGAGGACTAGGAAGTTACTTGTTCTGAAAAAAAAGAAAGCTTAGATTCTGTGATCTGAGTATGTAATAAGAAAAGGAGGACTTGTGGCACCTTAGAGACTAACCAATTTATTAGAGCATAAGCTTTCGTGAGCTACAGCTCACTTCCTCAGATGCATATCGTGGAAACTGCAGCAGGCTTTATATATACACAGAGAATATGAAACAATACCTATTCCCACCCCACTGTCCTGCTGGTAATAGCTTATCTAAAGTGATTTCCAGCACAAATCCAGGTTAAAACCTGGATTTGTGCTGGAAATCACTTTAGATAAGCTATTACCAGCAGGACAGTGGGGTGGGAATAGGTATTGTTTCATATTCTCTGTGTATATATAAAGCCTGCTGCAGTTTCCACGATATGCATCTGAGGAAGTGAGCTGTAGCTCACGAAAGCTTATGCTCTAATAAATTGGTTAGTCTCTAAGGTGCCACAAGTCCTCCTTTTCTTTTTGCGAATACAGACTAACACGGCTGCTACTCTGAAACCTGAGTATGTAATGTGAACTACCTAAATACATTAAGTGGGCTGGTTATTTGACATCCCTGCATTAATATTATATCTTGCGTGCCATACATGTATCATTGCAGCCAGATTTTTCCATTCTCCCCAACCACCCTCTTACCCCCATACCTTTTTTTGCTTGCTTGTTAGTTTTCTACTTCTGACGTAGATGAGTTAAAAGGTTTGGTAGAGATCTCATCCTCCTTGATCAAAGATCTTTCTCTCTCAATTAACAAAGATCTGAGAAACAAGCGTCTAGATGTAAGAGCAATACTGAGTTCCACTAGCATTTACTGGCACCAACACTTATATCTTAAATGCACTGGGTTAGATTTTTTTTCACACAGTTACAGATGGTATGTTAAGGTTACAGTAGTGGTCTTGAGCAGAAAAGCGTGCCATATTCATAAACCTTGGGTGTTATCTCCCTTTCCAGTATGCTGATGTGTGAGCAACAGTAGCCTCCTCTTGATACCCTAGAAACAGGAGTTAAATCCTTCTGTTCTTTTCAAGCAAAACCAAAGAAAATGGTCTTTTTGCTCCATTACAACCTTCAGAAAGTATTTAATAGAAAATTATGTTTAAAATGTATTGTAAGGAATAATTTTAGATTCTGGCAGTGAAGGTAAAGCATTTTCATCCGAAATGAGTCCTGTTGATGATGTCTTATTACTGAGCACGGTTAAATGCAGCGTTCTGACTTGCACCGTAGCCAGGCTTGAATAGTGTGCAGCCAGAAATGTGCAGGGGCTCTCTGATCCTGTCCTGAACTCTGAGCCAAAACACATGGCGGGTGTTAAGATTAGACCTTTAAACTCTGAGCCATGTTGCATAACAGCTAAGAAAGCAATACAGAGGTAGGGAACTTCTCAAGTGTATATCATCCATATCTGAGAAACCAGATCATTACTACCTGATGCCATTTTGCATACTTGATTGAGCAGCTGGGTGCATGTTACACTGTTCTCATTCAAGTTGCTTGGAAGCACTTCACATTGTTTGTATAATTTATTTCATATTTTAATATATGTACATTAGCAATCTGGGGAAATTGTAAATACACAGTTATGCATAACTGGGTACAGTCATGGTAGAGTGCCTGCTAAAATGGGGCATTGGTCCTTGACTGGTCATCTTAGAAGTGACTGTAATACAAATAATAATTTATATATAAGTATAAACTTTACCTCTTCTGACTAGAGAAGAAGAGGAGCTCTCATTGGTTTTCAGGCAGTGTCCTAAGAGCTGCAGTGACACATTCATTTTAGATAACCATTGTAGCTCTGCTGTCCGTAAAAGGTCTCCACTCAATGCTTCCTTCCTATTTCAGATGCAGACTTAGGGCGCTGTCTTGCAGCAGATGGACTTTATCTTTATACAACTAATTCAGTAGGCAGAGGAGTAAGCAAATTAGGATCTGGATTACACGGAACTTTACGGTAAGCCACAGTATTGTGATATTTCTGCCTTTGCAGATCTATTATCCTGTCTAGATAAATCTTTGTTGTCAGAGGACCTGATATGCATATGAAGCATCTAATATTTTGTTCACTAAATCATTTTTCAGTGATTCAGATTTAGTGATTTGATTTCCCCCCTTCTTATACTGAAAATTACTGCCGTTAAATATTTTCCTCATCTAACATGGCCCATATTTTGAGATGTTTTCCTTTACAGAATATTGTAGGCATAAATTTATTCTTCCCTGGGAGCAGTTGACTGTGGCAAGTGGGACAGCCTCTGTACCTAGGGAACGAGACTGACTGAGCGACACCAAGAAGCTTCTCTTTCTTCTCCCCTCCCCCCCCCCCCCCCCAGGGTCTCTGATATCCGTTGGCCAGATGGATCAAGGGGAGCTCACTCACCAACACTCAGCAGCTACCAGGATTTAACCTGTGTCAGGGACCACGTGGAGCTCTTTTGACTCTGTTCCAGTACCCCCACCCTGAGCTAGGCCTGGGAATCTGGCCTGACTGGTACTGTGAGACTAGCCAGTCACCCATTCGGGAGTCAGGAAGGAATTTTTTTCTCCCATGAGCCAATTGGCAGAGGACGAAGGAATTTTTCCTCTTCCTCACAGTACCTTCAAGCCACAGTAGGCTGAGTAAGAATACGCTTAGTACCTAAATGAGGTACTTGGTTGAGTTATGAATTCATTCATGAATTCAACTTGCGGCCCTTTTCCAGTGGAGTTGAAAGGATAAAATGAATGGTTCCCAGAGGTAAAAAACCTGGGATTTTGGTGGTGGCCTTGGGCTCATGGGATAGGGTGAGTCCCTCATGGGTTGAGGTCCTGTTCCTTCTGTACCCTCCATCCCCCTCGTGGAGGGGTGGGTGGTTGGACTCGGAATGAGCTGAGCCCTGAGGAGAGCCTACCCCGAGTTACTGTTTATACAGTGGGGTTACAGGGCTCCTACATTGGAATCAATGAAATGCCGGTATAGGAGAGTATCGATGATGGGCAGGTTGTGCCCCTTTCTTGCGTTTAAGTTTAGTAAAAGTTGCGACCTGCTGCTTAAAATCCATCCATCTCATTTCACCACCATGTCCGCATCAAACCTTGGTAGTTAAGAATTTATATCTCCTACGTTACAAATTTCAGTCCTGTGCAATTCACAATACAAATTATTAGCACAGATGTGACTTGTTCTCTCTTCATTCTTTCCTTGCTTATGATTCTTGAATCTTCAGAGTCTTCACATGCTTAAAACCACTATGTTAAATAGATGCATGGATTTGTAGCTAGGTTCAAATAAAGCTCAAGAAATGTTTGAAAAGGTGCAGCGTATTTAAAGGTTGTAATGTCTTGCTTTTTCCCCAGAGGCTTTGTATACTGTCGTAATGAGGAGTTGGAGACTGGATGGGTTGCTTTTGGCAATGGCAAACTTCTTCATCGGCCTGTCTCTTTTGATAATAAGCCTCACTCCCTTTTCCAGGTCATTGACCAGAATACCCTTCAGGTAAAAAACAAAACAAAAAACAACCTACCAAAACCCTCATGTCTTTATTTCATAATATAGTAAGGAAATATTCTTAAATTATCAAAAATAATAATACTGATGTACTTTCAGCAAAATTTCTAATTTAAATGTAATTAGTTCTCTTGTGCTGGGAGTTTGCTTTTTCCCTTCATGAAACTGCTTCTGCAGATCCCCACTGATAGAGTTGCATGTCTGTGACAAAGTGGGAATGTTCTTAATGTTTTCTCTGAATACTGTGTGTGTGCCTCAGTTTCCCCTATGCAGTTCTTAAGTATCCAGGTGGTGGGATAAGGGTGTGTGATTGTGGCAGAGCCCTAGATGGCCAGTGTGATGGTGTCTGCACATAGAATGGCCGACACCCTGTGTTCTGGGAACTGATGGCCTGGGCCCCTCCTCTGCAAAGGTGCCAGCTGAAGGTGTTGGAGAACAAAGAGATCAGGTGGCCTCCTGGCCCGGGAAAGAGACAGAGGAGAGGAGGGGCTGGAGAGTTTTAGTTTGGAGCTGGCTGGGGAAATGGGGGGAGGCTCAGATGGGGCTCTGGTCTCCCTGCCTCCCAAGACGGACCTGACTGAGGGATCCTGTTCTCTGTACCTACAAGCTCTGTTTTAGACCATGTTCCTGTCATCTAATAAACCTTGTGTTTTACTGGCTGGCTGAGAGTCGCGTCTGACTGTGGAATTGGGTGCATGACCCACTGGCTTCCCCAGGAGCCCCACCTGTGCGCACTCACTGTGGGAAGCGCACGGTGTGGACAGGGATGCTGAATGCTCCGAGGTCAGCCCCAGGAAGGTCGAAGTTGTGTAAGCTTCTTGCCCTGGGGAGAGGAGGCTTCCCCAGAGTCCTGACTGGCTTTGTATGGAGTAGTTCCAGAGCATCGCCCGGTGACTCCGTGACAATGTCATGCCTCACAAACCATCTTACAAGTTACATTGTGTTACAGTGTTTATGCGCACACATCGCAAATTAATAGTATTTTAAAACAAAGCACAATGATCTTTATCTTTAAACCAAATCTATTTAGAGCCCCCGATGCCTCCATTTTTCTTAGTACAAAAATGGTTGGCACCTTCACTTCTTGCTATAATTGTGTTTTGCAGACGAGCAACTATCCCTCTTGACAATGTTTTTCCATTGTGGTTTAAAGAAGTTTCACTGAAGAATAAGGAGTAAGGCTGTTTGTCTGTTTCCAGCCATATACAATGTTTCCTCAAATTAAGTGTTTGGATTCCTCATTAAATGAGTTTCCTTCCAGAATTTTGAGCAGAGATTTCAGTAAAGTAGGGTAAAGCTGATAACTATATTAATATTTACATTTTTCTAATGGTACTACATACATTTTTCAGCAGTTTGAAACCATGATCTTTTGTCTATTTTTAGATGGATAACTCTGTCTTGCTAGCATAGAATTTGTTAGTGTACAATACATCTATTTAGCAAACTGCATTCTCTCTCAAATCATAGCAAATTATAACTAGATAAGTAAGCATAATGAGCCTTGCTCAAGAATAACTAAAAAAAACTCACTTTTTAAATTAATAGTCTGAAGAACAGCTTCAAAATGTGAACTGGACTCTCCTTCTTTCTTGCTTTCCTACTGATCTCTAGGTATGTCACGTACTCCCCATGCCAGTAAATCACTTCCCAGTTGGCAGTACTATGACCACAGTACATCTTTCTTCAGATGGTACCTATTTCTACTGGATCTGGTCTCCTGCAAGCCTGAATGAAAAAACACCAAAGGGACACTCTGTCTTTATGGATATTTTTGAACTTGTAGTAAGTGTATTTTCAATTACATTAGCAATTTGTGTGTTTATTTGTAGCAGACTTAGTTTAGTGACATGAATAACACTTCTTAAAATAGTAACATTTAATAAAGTTACTGGATATGTTAATTGTTCATTTGAGTGCTAGTACGTAACTTCAGGAATGCAGTTAAAACATTACAAGCAGTTGACATAGTGTTTAACAGGATGAAAAGCCGTACTATAAAATCTGCACTTCCAAGGGACATTCCAGTATTGCAGGCTTGCTTGTAACATGTGGTGTTAGTGTGAAATATATTATAGCATCATTATTACTCTGTTTCATACCGAAACAGTAATTTTAGTGTAAGTGCCTCATACTAAGTGGAGATTGCTTACTCTGTATTATTGTTTTCTATTAAAATGATCTTATTGAATTTTAAGTTGTGTATGTAAGGCTAAAAAAGTGCACTTTATCACTCAAGTCTATAAATTTTGTACTGATTTTTTTTTTTATTTAAATTTTGGAGCTATATATGACAACAGTTTGAATTCCTTTCCTCTCAACAGCTCCTATACATCTTTGGTTGATTCTCTTGAGGTGCCAAAGAAATGTTAAAAATGTAATACTCAGGTTTAAACCTTGCATGTAATTGCTGATATTTATTTAAATGACAGTCTCCAGCAGTTTAAACAACTTCAGTCCTATAGAAGTTGAAACCACATCAATTTATTAATTTTTTTTTTGGCATTGGTACAACTCTTAGCCCTGGTCTACACTAGGAGTTGAGGTCGAATTTAGCAGCGTTAAATCGATTTAACCCTGCACCCGTCCACACGACGAAGCCCTTTTTTCGACTTAAAGGGCTCTTAAAATCCATTTCCTTTCTCCGCCCCCGACAAGGGGATTAGCGCTGAAATCGGCCTTGCTGGGTCGAATTTGAGGTACTGTGGATGCAATTTAGACGGTACTGGCCTCTGGGAGCTATCCCAGAGTGCTCCATTGTGACCGTTCTGGACAGCATTCTCAACTCAGATGCACTGGCCAGGTAGACAGGAAAAGGCCCGTGAACTTTTGAATTTCATTTCCTGTTCGGCCAGCGTGGCAAGCTGCAGGTGAGTGCAGAGCTCATCAGCAGAGGTGACCGTGCAGAGCTCATCAGCACTCATCAGCAGAGGTGACTGTGCAGCGCTCATCAGCAGAGGTGACCATGACGGAGTCCCAGAATCGCAAAAGAGCTCCAGCATGGACTGAACGGGAGGTACGGGATCTGATCACTGTATGGGGAGAGGAATCCATGCTATCAGAACTCCATTCCAATTTTCGAAATGCCAAAACATTTGTCAAAATCTCCTAGGGCATGAAGGACAGAGACCATAACAGGGACCCGAAGCAGTGCCGCGTGAAACTTAAGGAGCTGAGGCAAGCCTACCAGAAAACCAGAGAGGCAAACGGCCGCTCCAGGTCAGAGCCCAAAACATGCCGCTTCTATGATGAGCTGCATGCCATTTTAGGGGGTTCAGCCACCACTACCCCAGCCGTGTTGTTTGACTCCTTCAATGGAGATGGAGGCAACACGGAAGCAGGTTTTGGGGATGAGGAAGATGATGATGACGATGATGAGGTTGTAGATAGCTCACAGCAAGCAAGCAGAGAAACCGGTTTTCCCGACAGCCAGGAACTGTTTCTCACCCTGGACCTGGAGCCAGTACCCCCCGAACCCACCCAAGGTTGCCTCCCAGACCCGCCAGGCAGAGAAGGGACCTCTGGTGAGTGTACCTTTTTAAATAGTATACATGGTTTAAAAGCAAGCGTGTTTAAAGATTAATTTACCCTGGCATTCGCGGCCTGTACAGCTACTGGAAAAGTCTGTTAATGTGTCTGTGGATGGAGCGGAAATCCTCCAGGGACATCTCCATAAATTTCTCCTGGATGTACTCCCAAAGCCTTTGCAAAAGGTTTCTGGGGAGGGCAGCCTTAGTCCGTCCACCATGGTAGGACACTTTACCACGCCAGGCCAGTAGCACGTAGTTGGGAATCATTGCAGAACAAAGCATTGCAGTGTATGTTTGCGGGCATTCAAACAACATCTGTTCTTTATCTCTCTGTTATCCTCAGGAGAGTGATATCATTCATGGTCACCTGGTTGAAATAGGGTGCTTTTCTTAAGGGGACATTCAGAGGTGCCCGTCCCTGCTGGGCTGTTTGCCTGTGGCTGAACAGAAATGTTCCCCGCTGTTAGCCACGGGGAGGGGGGAGGGGCTAGCCACGCGCTGGGGGGAGGCAAAATGCGACCTTGTAATGAAAGCACATGTGCTATGTATGTAATGTTAACAGGAAGGTTTACCGTAAAAGAGTGTAGCCATTGTTCTATAAAATGTGGCTTTTTAAAAACCACTGTCCCTTTTTTTTTCTCCACCAGCTGCATGTGTTTCAAGGATCACAGGATCTTCTCCTTCCCAGAGGCTAGCGAAGATTAGAAGGTGAAAAAAATGCACTCGTGATGAAATGTTCTCTGAGCTCATGCTGTCCTCCCACACTGACAGAGCACAGACGAATGCATGGAGGCAGACAATGTCAGAGTGCAGGAAAGCACAAAATGACTGGGAGGAGAGGTGGCGGGCTGAAGAGAGTAAGTGGCAGGCTGAAGAGAGGGCTGAAGCTGAAAGGTGGCGGCAGCATGATGAGAGGATGCAGGATTCAAGGCTGAGGCTGCTGGAGGATCAAACCAATATGTTCCAGTGTATGATTGAGCTGCAGGAAAGGCAGCAGGAGCACAGACCGCCGCTACAGCCCCTGTGTAACCAACCGCCCTCCTCCCCAAGTTCCATGGCCTCCTCACCCAGACGCCCAAGAATGTGGTGGGGAGGCCTCCGGCAACCCGGCCACTCCACCCCAGAGGATTGCCCAAGCAACTGAAGGCTGGCATTCAATAAGTTTTAAAGTTTTAAACTTTTAAAGTGCTGGGTGGCCTTGTCCTTCCCTCCTCCACCACCCCTCCTGGTGCTTCTCTCCTCCACCACCCCTCCTGGGCTACCTTGGTAGTTATCCCCCTATTTGTGTGATGAATGAATAAAGAATGCATGAATGTGAAGCAACAATGACTTTATTGCCTCTGCAAGTGGTGATCGAAGGGAGTGGGGAGGGTGGTTAGCTTACAGGGAAGTAGAGTGAACCAAGGGGTGGGGGGTTTCATCAAGGAGAAACAAACAGAACTTTCATACCGTACCCTGTCCAGTCATGAAATTTGGTTTTCAAAGCTTCTCTGATGCGCACCGCGCCCTCCTATGCTCTTCTAAACGCCCTGGTGTCTGGCTGTGCATAATCAGCGGCCAGGCGATTTGCCTCAACCTCCCACCCAGCCGTAAACATCTCCCCCTTACTCTCACAGATATTGTGGAGCGCAAAGCAAGCAGTAATAACAGTGGGAATATTGGTTTCGCTGAGGTCTAACCGAGTCAGTAAACTGCGCCAGCGTGCTTTTAAACGTCCAAATGCACATTCTACCACCATTCTGCACTTGCTCAGCCTTTAGCTGAACAGCTCCTGACTACTGTCCAGGCTGCCTGTGTATGGCTTCAGGAGCCCTGGCATTAAGGGATAGGCTGGGTCCCCAAGGATAACTATAGGCATTTCAACATCCCCAACAGTTATTTTCTGGTCTGGGAATAAAGTCCCATCCTGCAGCTTTTGAAACAGACCAGAGTTCCTGAAGATGCAAGCGTCATGTACCTTTCCCGGCCATCCCACGTTGATGTTGGTGAAACATCCCTTGTGATCCACCAGTGCTTGCAGCACTATTGAAAAGTACCCCTTGAGGTTTATGTACTCGCCGGCTTGGTGCTTCGGTGCCAAGATAGGGATATGGGTTCTGTCTATGGCTCCACCACAGTTAAGGAATCCCATTGCAGCAAAGCCATCCACTATGATCCGCACATTTCCCAGGGTCACTACCCTTGATATCAGCAGATCTTTGATTGCGTTGGCTACTTGCATCACAGCAGCCCCCACAGTAGATTTGTCTGCCGTTGCTCTGACAGAGGGAGGGGGCGACTGACAACATGGCTTACGGGGTTGGCTTACAGGGAATTAAAATCAACAGAGGGGATGGCTTTACATCAAGGAGAAACAAACAACTGTCACACAGAATGGCCCCCTCAAGGATTGAACTCAAAACCTTGGGTTTAGCAGGCCAATGCTCAACCCACTGAGCTATCACTCCCCCAGCTATTTCAGGCAGGACTGAATCTCCATTAAACTTTTCAAGGTGCCCTTGACAGACCTCACTGAAATGATTGTTGGCTGTTGATTTCATGGAGGGAGGGAGGGGGAGCAAATGAATACAAAACAAATCTGGTGTATTGCTTGTTTTGATCCACTCTATCTATCTTTTACATCTTTGGCTGGCAGCAGACGGTGCAGTAGGACTGCTAGCCATCCTCATCTCCTGGCTGCTCACTGTAAGATGGTACAGTAGGACTGCCGGCAGGGCTAAAGAGAATGACCTGGTCGAGTCACTCGTATTTTAGTCCCTGCGCCCATGTCTGCCCAGGCGCTCCTGACCGACCTTACCGAGGCAGCCAGGAGCACCTCGGACATGATGATGGTGGTTATCAGGCCTATTGCACCATCTGCTGCCACAAGGCAATGGGTTGCTTCTGTGTAGCAATGCAGTACCGCGTCTGCCAGCACTCAGGAGACGTACGGTGACAGTGAGCTGAGCGGGCTCCATGCTTGCTGTGGTATGGCGTCTGCACAGGTAACTCAGGAAAAAAGGCACGAAACGATTGTCTGCCATTGCTTTCACGGAGGGAGGGAGGGCGGGCCTGACGACATGTATCCAGAATCACCCGCGACAATGTTTTTGCCCCATTAGGCATTGGGATCTCAACCCAGAATTCCAATGGGCTGCAGAGACTGCGGGAATTGTGGGATAGCTACCCACAGTGCAATGCGCTAGTCTCGGTACTGTGGAAGCACTCCGCCGAGTTAATGCACTTCGAGCATTTTGTGTGCGGGGACACACAATTGACTCTATAAAAACAACTTCTAAAAAACCGACTTCTATAAAATTGACCTAATTTCATAGTGTAGACATACCCTTAGTATTGTCAGTACCAATAGACTTGTGCAGTGGGTATATTGGAAGCGGTATAAATAGAATTGATGAGCAAGAATCGGAAATGTAGGACTGAAAATCACCTCAATAGGTCATCTAGTCCAGTCCTCTGCACTTAGGCAGGACTAAGTATTATCTAGATATGATACAGCTGTGGGCAATAGTGCAGGTTCTAACTCCCTAACTTGCAGCAGACTCCCACTGTACTGGCCCCCTGAACTATTATTCTCCAATTTGCATGGAATCTTAAGAAGGAGTTAAGGACTTAAAAATAAATCTAATTTGGCAAACATATAAAGGTGAAGGGTCTTCCCATTAAGGTAAGGGATTCTCCAATTCATTTCCTTTGTGTATTGCTAGAAAAAATGAGTTTCAGTTTCTGAACGACCTCCAGTTGCTTCCCTTCAGAATGTGAGCACTCTGGGCTGGTGTTTCTGGCCTTGGTACTCTGTTAGGAATGTCTTTTGCAGGGGAATCACTTTAGAAAAAGCCTTCATTCATTCCTGTTGACAACTCAGCCACTG
Source organism: Lepidochelys olivacea (assembly GCF_965140295.1). Taxonomy (NCBI): domain Eukaryota; kingdom Metazoa; phylum Chordata; order Testudines; family Cheloniidae; genus Lepidochelys; species Lepidochelys olivacea. The sequence goes on along the minus strand of NC_140425.1, from coordinate 29,982,607 downwards.
TCTGACTTTTTGTGGCATTACTAGTTAAAATACTCAATTTATTAAATTTCTGATCAACATAACTGTGCTGGTAAAAATATTTAGTGTAGGTTAGGGGTGTGCTTTAAAAAAAAAAAAGACATAGCTATATCCGTGCTTATGCTAATGTAACTTACACTGGTATTCAGAGAACAGATATATTAGTATAACTATACTGGTAAAATCTTCTTAGGTTAGACATGGCCTAGAACTTTCCCAGAACTGCATTATGTAGGGAAAATCTTCCGTTCAGTTTTTCAGCTAATGTGTGACTTAGACTTTTACAAAACTTACTCATAAAAATTTATTTTTATTTTAGTATATTATATTTGTTATAGTTAAAAATCTAACTACTGGATTTTATATAATAACTTTAATTTTATTTCTGGAAAGTTATTTATGACAACTGGACTACTACTTTTCTATTTTCCAAAGTAAAAAATGTCTAAAGATGATCAGTCATGATATGATTTTGGCCATGATATTATAATCTATATTTCTAGGTATTTTAGTCACATCATTCACCATGGTGTCAGATTTCCTTGCATACATCTGGATCTGGTTTTTGCTTCTCTTCTCATTTTGTGAGCATGGAGGAATAAAATCCTCAATCTGTTAGGGACTTAAATATCTAAGGATCTTTTTTTTTTCATTTGCATAGGTAGAAAATGATATATGTATAGCAAACCCTCTACAGGAGCGCATTATTCTAATGAGAAAAGAGGGAGAATCTGCAAAGAGTATAAATGAGATGCTTCTGAGTAGGCTTTCAAGGTACAGAGCCTCCCCGTCAGCAACACTGGCTGCTCTAACTGGCTCTACAATTTCCAATACATTGAAAGAGGACCAAGCAGGTCAGAAGAGTTCTCTTCTTCTTTACAATAATTTTTCACTTTTGTTTGCAGTGATGCATATTTACAAAATTATTTCTCTAGCTGTAGAATTCTGAAAATCCTACATACCTGTACATATAGTGTCTTTAAGTTTAGGCTCTTTACACTGACATCATATACATTACTTTTACGAATTTCTTAGGATTTATTAAAATTCTTAAAGTTGTGTGAATTTGTTGTAAAGATCATTGCTTTTGGAATACCTCATGCAAATACATACTTCAGTACAAGTGCTTAACACTCAAAGTTCTAATAGCAAAATAACAGTTCATATTCATGTAAAATACACTGCTGCAAGGGAAAAAAATTGATCATGCAAAAACTGTAGCTGTGGTAAACACAGCACCCTTTTGTTGCTACTTTATGGTTCAGTTCTGCCACCCTTACTCTGACTGATAGTCCCATAGCTTTCAATGGGACTATTTCAAGAGTTACTCCTGGGGGAATTCTGTGCTTCTGCATGTGTGCATAATTAATGAGCCAGGTAATGCCTCTTCATTATTGGTGAAATAGCAAATATGTGTGACATGGTTATTGGTATACTGATTGTTTATATATTACAGTATTACTATTCTTTATGACTTTATTGAAACTACTATATTAGTTTCACTTTAGTTTAGACAGGGTGTTTGAGTAGTGTACTGATCACTTTCTTTGCATTCTGGGGATTTTTTTAAAGTTCCTTTTCTGGACAAACTTTCTACGTGTATGTCTTGAATAGTTCTCTTCCTTTCTTCAAATATGCATTAAATAACCTGGAACCCTGGCTTCACTGACTAGTGATGAGATTACTGTATGCATATGGATTTTAAAATATCTCATGTATCCAGTTACATGTTGTTTATAAGTTCCTAAATTAAGAAAATACTCTAACCAGTGGAATGTATATTTACACCACTGCAAATATTTTCCTAGTGTTTTTGCACATACCCTTTAGATTGTTACAGGGAGTGGAAAGAGGTATAATGGAGATCTTGAAAAAACTTTGTTGCCTAGTAGTGAATAGGAGTGCTTCAGAAAATAAAATATGGGTTCCTCTTGAACAGTCAGTATTCAGAGCAGTGTTGATCAGCTTTGGCTGGAGGCTAGATCACCATGATTTAATGGATATGGGACAGGGTAGGGGGATTTCAAGGGATTAAAAAGTGGTAGTGAATCCTAGAGGGCCTCTTGTCTTAAAACTCCTTGGGCTTTAAAATGTTGCTTGTGATATTTTGCCATCTTAGACATCCTTAGGGCAGATTTTTGTTTGCTTCTCTGTATTTTATACTTTCTATTAGCTTTTAGATTTTTTTCTGATGTTTTTGTTGTCGTCATTATGGAAACTAGGGCTTCTTATTTGTATTCATATTTAAAGATTGTTTTATTCAAATTATATTTTAAAATGCCACTGACACCGTGCATGCCCTCTGAGGAATTATCTCCTAATGAGGGGGGGAATCTTTAGAGTCCACTGGCCAGCCCCACAAGTAACTTCCAAAAGCTGCAAAAATGTTAGATTTATCAGTATTTCTGATGGATTTATTTAAACTCCAAAATATATTGTATTTAGGACTTCTGTCTTGCTTGCTCTCTATATCTTACTAATTGTTTGATTCATTGCTTTATTTAACATTTCAGCTGCTAACACTAGTTGTGGGCTACCACTAAAAATGTTACGAAAGACTCCAATGTACACATGTGGAACATATTTGGTGATGTTGGTCCCACCTCCAGGTGGGTCAGGCAGCTCTGCGACACGATCACTGTTTGGTGGGACAAGTGGTTTGTCATCTTTGAAAAGTAAGTTGTTGGCTTTTTTGTTATCTTTACAGCAGATTTCAGAGACTCTCTTTTTTATCATATTTTAAACTGTTGAGAAATTAATTTGAGATTTATTTTTTTTAAAGTTCTTGCTTCTAGCTTGGTATACAATATTTCAGATGGGCAGTTCACAAGCCGAGCGGATCTCATTGATGCCGCAGGAAGTTCGCTTGGACGTGGTGCCCTAATACCAGGACTTGGTAAGAAATACATTTATTTTTAGGGACATTCAGTGTTAGAGATAGCAATCTCTATTTTCTAAATTATTTCTTTCAATTTACAGTAACTTCCACTTTCTTTTGTAAAATTAAATAAATAAAATTACAACTTAGAAAATGTGATGTGAAAATTCTAAAGAGAGGTTTTTTCCTAGTTTCTTATGCTTTGGTTTGCAAATTTTGAAGGTGCACTCTCTCTTCTAGAGAGTGAGAAGAGGTATTTACCCTAGGTGGAGAGAACTTGGAAGATTTTTTAAATATCCTTTGTATTACAAACTCTTAAAAGAAAGAGTCAGTGTTTAGAGGATTTGAACTTTCCTATCTTCACTTTAAAAAATAAATGTATTAACCAGGAAGATTTCTGCTTATATTTTTTTATTTCCCTGTGACTTTGGTTTTCACAGCTTCACTTGCATTTGCATTCTGGACTTGGATTACTTCTGCCAGCTCAATAGTCAGAATGATACAAAATAGAATAGGAATAAATTGTTAAACACCAGCTACGCTAGGTACCAACAGGGTTTTAAACAATGCTTAATTAAAATGTTAACTAGGATCTATATAGGACTCGCGTTGACAAGGATCAAAGGTATAATTTTTTTAAATGTTCGCTAAAATACTTTGGCCAACATGTTTTGAAACTCTAGCGCAGACAGGGCTAGGAGTATTTTAACATGCTAATCAATCAAGCTGAAGGTTCACCTCAATCCGCTTAATGTCTGTCACAATACTACTAGTCCAGTCTACCCTTGAGTTTTGAAATGTGCTTAAATATCTTCTATCCTAGTCTAGACAGGCCTATAGAAGAATTTTCTGCAATCTCATGCAGTGGGGATAGTGCCAAGTTCATACTTTTCCTCTCTCTCCTTCTTATAATTTCTCAAGATCCAGCTATGACGCTCTCACGCCATTCTTGTTTTTTCAGTCTATTGTGCCCACTTGTAGGCTCCTCAGGGAAGATGTCTATTTGCTTACCACTCTTCACCAGTTGCACAGCACCATACATGCCACCAGCTCTATAAATAATCTGCCAAAATGGTAACAGCAAGGCTATTAAATTCAAAACAAATGCAATTAAGTATGAATAGAGATAGCTAAAGTATTTGAAACTGCTTTACCAATTTTTCTTGAACAGCAGCATAAGCAAGGGGTAAAAATTTTGAGGTCCGTGGTAACTTTTAAAAATCTTGAATGACATAACCACCTCCTCCCCATGTCCGTCACGAAGTACGGTAATTTTGTCAAGTGTCCGTTGCGCAACATGGTGGTGCCAACCCCTGAGCATAAGATGCTAGCCCCAGCATTTCAGCCAGATGACTAATTGGTAGCAAGCAATTTGAGTGATAAGGACACTGAGGAATACTAAATATAGCACTTAAGGCATTTATTTGTTGGCGCGTGAGGGGTTTGCACTAACCACATTAAGAAATTTGCTTTAAAAGACTGTTATTCTTAACCCTTATCCTTAAGCACCTTGATGTGTCACATAATGTAATTGAGTTAACTTTAGAAAACACATTAAATCCACATCTGATATAGCAATGTTTGAATTGCTTTCCAAGAAAAAAATTCTAATAGAAAATACTATCATCAGACAACTTTTTAATAAATAAAAACTATATTGACTCTTTTTTTGTATATTCTCTCTTCAGGTGCATGTTATGATACTATGAATAACATGATATGGACGTGCTCTAATGACTATATTGATCAGTGGTGTAATCCTGGAAACCAAGCATTCCATTATGTCTGTCAGAGGCTGGGAGTTAGTCATATCATCACAGAGCCCAGAGGTGAGCATATAGTCAGCATTTTGTATAAGTGTAAGTAAAATATGAGATTAACATAGTCGAAACTCACATAAAGCACTGAACATACTTTCTTTAGAAAGCCACAAGATTAGTTACAGCATATTAAAAAATTACTTGATCGTTATTGAAGATAAGAAAAAAGCTTTTTTTTTGTGCATGTTTATTGGTTTTCTGACTTCTGCCTTTAACACTTTTTTAAAAACTTGAACAGAAATCTCTTACCTTTAATGCAGACGATAGCTCTGAAGTGCTGCAGAATTTCAGTGATGCTAATGATGGTTTCATAACATATTTTAAAAATGAATGTAAACTTGATATATTCACCTCTGTGTTCATAGAGAGAAGTGTGGTCATTTATTTTTTTTTCTTTCAGGAGATGCTATAACCACAAATGAGGTTATCAACCAGTTACTGCACCACGTTGGTGCCATGTGCATACACCAACTAAATCTGCTTGCAGCCAGTAACAATCTCCCAATAACAAATTTTTTGGGCAAACAACATCCAATTGAAGCACACCATCTCAGCAGTATTTGCGACATCATGGAGAAAGCTATGGTGAATGGAGATACTTGCATTATACGCTGCATCCTTGTTGTCTTTCAGGTATAAACAAATCTTAAATATATTTTAAAATTAACTCTGTAAAGGAGACTTTAAGAATGCAGACCAGCAAGTAAGCCTTTTTTTAAATGAATGGTGACTTTGTATTGAGTGGAGAAGAGCTAATGGACATTAACCTAGAGATAACTTCTTATTTTGCATTTCTAGAATGTGTTATAACCTAAAATTAGACCTCTTTGAGTTCTCATCTATGTTTTACAAATTGGATAAGATCCAGAGAGGTTAAGTTATTTGCTCAAGGACAAGGGTGGTTTGTCTAGTTTTTGTTAAGACACTGATCACAGATTCAGTAGATCTGGGTTCAATTCCTGACTACCACCAACTTTGAGCAACCTTGGAGAAATTATTTAGAGTGTTGGCCATAAAAATGTTTAAAGTTGGCCTAACTCTGCTTCCATTTGAGCCACTATGTTATAGGTGCTTTCCTGTATGAAGCACTTGCCTTGAGTAGAGAAGAAATTTGTTTTTAATATTGCTGTATTTTATAACTATTGTTTTTTGTAGGTGATTTTTAAATTTTTCTTCAGCCCCCAAACTGAGAGAAATAGAGACATTATTAGAAGGTCTGGCCTTTTACTTTGGCAGTTACTGATGGCACCAAAGAGCCAGATTTGCCCTGAAATTCAGAAGGAGGTCTGTCTAGCAATCAGGTAAATACCAATGTTACTTTGTCAAAACAAAGTGAAACTAAGATCTTAAAGATAGTTATGAAAAATCATAACCTGAATGTAATTTCTTATTTCTTAGTACACTGAGCCATTCAAGTTAAAAATACAGCTAATCTGAACTTTATTATAAGAATCCAGGATTTTGTGTGTAAACTATGCCTTTGGCAAATTTTAGATAAATATTATCAGATCTTGCAAATTTGGTTGGTTTGGAGGGGAAGAAAAATGCAAGATGTTATATTAAGTGGTGATGGTGATGCAGTATGCAATAACTACATTATGCCTACTTTAAATTGCTCCTGCAGTTCCTACTGGCTACACTTTTTTTCTTTTTCTTTTAACCTAATTAGGAATATGGTGTTACATAGCTGTCATGTTTCACCCAAGAGTTGTCTGCATTCAGTGACGGGTGTAGTGTGTTTGTGTGTGTGGTTTATATATGCTTTGGGGTGAAAGAATCTATGTAAATGATGGTGGTTAGAGCAATGTTTCAGAAAGCAGATTTGAGGTTTTTTTGTGTGTGTATGTGGGGGGGGGTGAACAGGAGTGTGGGGACAAGTGAAGTGAGTGGGGTTTGGGGATGCTATAGGTTGAGGATGATTTTGGAAAAGTATGAAATGGGTTGCAAGGGTGTCCAGGTGGCTTGGGGTGGCAGGAGACTTGTGTTTAGAGATGAGAAACCTGTGATGTATAGGAGTCCTGGGATGGGGAGAGCCCAGTGTCTTTGTGTTGCGGCATCAGCACCTAACAGATGCTTCAGCTCCCCAGCACACTAGGCAGTAGTGCTGAGGGAGCAGTGTCACAGAGCCTGAAAGGCTCTGCTGTCTCATTTGAGCTACAAGCTGTGAAACCTTTCTGTGGTTTGTCATGACAGCAGAGTGACCAAGTAGAGGACAATAAAGTGGAAAAAATGCAATTGTGTATCAAGAGAATCAGAAAATGTGCATCTCAAGGGCAAATAATGTTGTCTCAGGTAACCTAATCACAGATTGCAAATCTGCTTTCAAGTGGGAAATGTTCCAAAGCTTGAGAACAAAATCTTCCAAAGATCAACCTGTGTGCCTTTCTTATAAACCACTAAGTTACAAAATGTACACAGCCATTTAAATGCACTAGAGAATAGTAGTACGTGTTTGGTTTGAAGGCCGTCTTTTCAGGTTTTATATATGCTGCTGACTGTGTTTACTGCGGATATTGATAGAACAACAGTTAAGTAGTTGTTACAGTATTTGACTAGATTCATTGTTTTTGGTCAGCAAATATTTTAAAGCATTGTATCTTATGTAAGCAAAGGAGCAGATCTGTAATGTTCAGGAAGGATTTCTTCTTACTGTAGTAAAATAATAAATTCCAAGTTAACTTTGAGGTTCATATTTTCTGACTTAAATTTTGAGTTAAATAAATTGTGTTGTAAGGTACTATGAAATGTAGAATCTCCATGTGGTGATGGCTATTCTAAGTCTACATTTCAAAGTGACTTGACTGTGATCAGTCTTGGGTCAGAGACTGAGTTGGGGAAAAAACTGCAGAAATCTTGGCTCCAGTTCAGTCTTGTAAAATGAACAGTAGACCACACACTTATGTTTGGTATGAGACACATTTAATAAGGTAAAACATGTCCGTATAGTAGCTCCTTTAACACTATAAGCCAGTGGTCTCCAAAGTGGGGTGCGCAAGACAATCAATTGTGGGGGGCGCAGTAGGAGGAGCACCGCAGGAGGGAAAAAATAAAGGGGGGGGAGGTGGGGCGGCCCTGAGTCCTCCGGCCCATGGAGGAGCAGGGGCAGCCGCGCTGCTGACGGCCGGAAAGAAGCAGCACTTTCCCCTTCAAAGCTGGCCAGAGAGAAGCAGCGCTTTGAAGGGGAAGGCGCTGCTTCTCTCCGGCCGCTGGCTGCGCGGCTGCCCCTGCTCCTCCTGAGTCCTCCGGCCCATGCTCTCAGGGCTGCATTCCGAAAGGGGCTTTAGAGTGCAGGCCAGGGCCCCAGGGCTCCTTTAGCCCAAGGCCCTGAAGCCCCTAAAGCTCCTGCGTTCCGGGTGGCCCTGCCCGGGTTGGGGAGGCAGCTCCCAGAAGCGCTGCGCAGAGCCACCTGCACACACCCCTGCACCAAACAGGAGCTGCTCCAGGTAAGTGCTCTGCACCCCCTGCCTGCCCCAGCCCTGAGCGCCCTCCCACACCCTAACTCCCTCCCAGACCCCGTACCCCCACCCTGAGCGCCTGCTGTATCACAAAGTGTTAAACCAAGATTTTCAAAAATTGTAAAGCATATTCAATCACATTGCTCCCACTAAAAATATTATTATTAATCATTTTTTTTAGTGACAGCGAAAAGGTTTTTTGTACCGTTAATAAATAAAAAAAATTATTTTAAAAATATTGTTTTTCATCTTTATCTCATCGTTTTTTAATTTGTTTTTGTGTGTGTTTTATAATTTACATAATAGTACAGTAGTACATGTCTATAAGTTATACATATATTGGGGGTGCGTGCTCAAAAAATTATTACTGATAGGGGTGCGCGATCAAAAAAGTTTGGAGACCACTGCTATAAGCAATCAGGAGCACATGCCTGTGCACAAGGATGGTCTCTTACCCTTGATATGGTGAATAATTTATGCAGAGGGGACAAACTATTAAAGGAGTGGAAAAGACCACTTATTTTGAGGTGTATCTATAGCAGTGCAGTTCCAACACTACTGTACTTCTGGCTCCCTATTTAGTTTAAAGAAGGATTTCCATAATGGGTCAAAGGTTAATGAGGTTAAAGGAGTTAATACCAGTAAAAGTTCTTGGCTACTGGCTTTCATTTCCTATAGCTCTTATTTCAGATATTTGATTAGCGCTGGTGGAGACAGGGAGAAAGCAGCAATTCTGCTTGGATTTGCAGTAAAGCTGTCATCCTGTGTTTGACATTGGTCTGTTTGTTACAGAAATGACTGTGCTTTCGTATGTTACAATGATGACTTCACTGTAGGATTTGTCAGGAGGGAGCAGATGGTTCTGAGGGGGGAAATCCTCTGCTTATTCAACAAAAATTATTTGATTAGCAGAAATCACAGAGGAAGAATTTGCAATTCTATGACAAATTAATCTAAATGTTAAGATATGTTGGATGTCTTTCCTTAGTATAAAAATGTCTTTTTATAAAAATTCAGGCAACCATATAGAATAATTCTAAGGGTGATAGCTATACAATTGTAAGTTCCAAATTTTTAATGTTCTGTTTCCCATGTTTATAATGGAACTATTTTCCTGTCACTCATTATAAACAAATGTTAAATTTGACTTTTGATTTCCCCTCTTCTCCCCACCCCACCCCACCCCACCCTTTTTTTTTTTTTTTTTAGCTCTGGCTTAAATATCCTATATCCTGGAGAAGTGGAAATTAATAACTTACTTAAGTTGGTCTTGACGGAAGGTGAGTTTTTATTGATACTCTGGAGGATAATTTTTTTAATTTAAAAACTAAGCAGAGAGAGGGCGGTTTTGTCTTTTTTCCTGTTAGTAGTTTTTATTTCTGGGATTAAAGAAGTTCAGGAAAGTGGTTGAATGTTAGACTATCATAAACTAACACTTCCTTGGAAGTTATAGAATGTTTTTAAGTTCTCAGTGCTTTGTCTGGATATGTGGGGAAGGTGAAACACTGTATCAGAGTAATGGCAAGGTCTAACTTAAAACTAGAAAGGTTTACAAATCTGTTTTGACACTATTCATAATGTACTTTGTCTAGCCTGAATATCGTACCTAACAGGTATGCAGCAATTCCTCAGAAAGGGCCCTCATCTTACACACATCCCCACTGTATATCATTTGAAAAATTATTTTATGTATGTGTAGATGAGGGACGATGTGGAACTGTCAAGTGGTGTCCTAAATCTGTAGGTGAGGTGAACCAGTGTTACGCAAATTGAGTGTCATTTGTCCCCCGCACTTCCAGAAACATTGCAACATGACTGATTACAGTTTTTACTGTTTATGTTAATTTCAGTATCTTAATGTGGTGTTTATTGGTAAAAGCTACCAAATGACAACATAGTAAAATATTCGTATTGGTTTTACATGGGCAAGTATTTATTTTCCCCAGAAATTATGTAGCTGTTTAGCATGTGGCAAAAATGGTGAATACCAACATTTTGCAGTATACTAACATGAATTGTTTTCACATTGCATATTCTTATTTGTCAAAATATGTCACAAGTGATGTTAATCGTTCTCTATATTTAGAACTGAAATTTGCTGACCAGATCAGTCTCTCTCTGAAGGTTGTGCACCAGTAGCAGTAGATTGTGTGCCCACAGTTTGTACTGTGTAGTGGATAGATATAAATGTATGTGAATTCGTAATATCCTAGACTATCAGGGTTGGAAGGGACCTCAGGAGGTCATCTTGTCCAACCCCCTGCTCAAAGCAGGACCGATCCCCAACTAAACCATCCCAGCCAGGGCTTTGTCAAGCCTGACCTTAAAAACCTCAAAGGAAGGAGATTCCACCACCTCCCTAGGTAACTCATTCCGGTGTTTTAGCACCCTCCTAGGGAAAAAGTTTTTCCTAATATCCAACCTAAACCTCCCCCACTGCAACTTGAGACCATTACTCTTTGTTTTGTCATTTGCCACCACTGAGAACAGTCTAGATCTATCCTCTTTGGAACCCCCTTTCAGGTAGTTGAAAGCAGCTATCAAATCCCCCCTCATTCTTCTCTTCCGCAGACTAAACAATCCCAGTTCCCTCAGCCTCTCCTCATAAGCCATGTGCCCCAACCCCCTACTCATTTCTGTTGCCCTCTGCTGGATGCTTTCCAATTTTTTCACATCCTTCTTGTAGTGTGGGGCCCAAAACTGGACACGGTACTCCAGATGAGGCCTCACCAATGTCGAATAGAAGGGAACGATCACAATGATCAAATCGCTTCGCCATTTGTAAGATTTTGTACATACAATGTAGCATCTAGTCTGCCTGGTAGAAGGTTTTAATTTGTAATTGCCTATGCATGCAGTACTAGCCTTTGAAATATTCTGGAAACTAGCTTTTAATTCAGTTACACGTATGCATAGGCCAGTATTAGAGTTAGAGATGACAGTACACAGCTTCATATTATGAATATGCAAAAGCTATGAGAGAAAGAAGTGTCCTAACAAGAAGTAATGAAGACTAAGTCCGCAAACAAGTCCTTGCCTCTGCACCTGAAGAGGGATGAAGAGCATGTTACAGGAAAAGTTATTTACTTGTTTCCATAATATAAGAACTAGGAGCCACCAAATGAAACGAATTGGTAGCAGGTTTAAAACAAAAGAAGGAAATTCTTCTTCACTCAGCGTACAGTCAACCTGTGGAACTCCTTACCTGAGGAGGTTGTGAAGGCTAGGACTATAACAGGGTTTAAAAGAGAACTGGATAAATTCATGGAGGTTAAGTCCATTAATGGCTATTAGCTAGGATGGGTAAGGAATGGTGTCCCTAGCCTCTGTTTGTCAGAGGGTGGAGATGGATGTCAGGAGAGAGATCACTAGATTATTACCTATTAGGTTCACTCCCTCTGGGGCACCTGGCATTGGTCACTGTCGGTAGACAGAATACTGAGCTGGATGGACCTTTGGTCTGACCCAGTATGGCCATTCTTATGTTCTTTTACCAACCATGTCATCAACAACATGACAAACCCATTTGACCTTGAAGTACATCCAAGGATGCTTATCAAAATATCTACTAAACTGCATGTAACATCAGTTGTATGGGAGCTCTACTGAAAATAGCAGATGTTGGTGAAGAACAAATGGAGAGAGTTGTGAGAGGTGCACTTGATTCTGAAGAGACACAGCTTCTGCCCAATCAAGAAATCTGGCATCAAAATACTTGCTGACATGGCCAAGAAGAACAAATTTAAGTCTGGCAAGGGAGGGACAGTCACATTAGATACTAGTTTTCCACAGAGCCTTGTCCTTCGCAAGATGCAGTGATGATGTTTCAATGGGAACTGTTCTTAGTCAGCCAGTAAGACCTGTGCCTTTGTCCCACTGATGGAACAATGAGAAGAACAGACAAAGCTGAATTAGGGTTCCAGCTGTAAAATCAAGCTGGAATAATTCATGAGCTAAGAGCATGGAACAAAGAAACCACAGTGTACATCCAAGATGCCATAGCTGTCATACAAATGATGACTGAAGACAAGTTCCACACATTTGATGAATGGGCTGCTGAATATTTGAGGCAGGTCCAAAAAGGATTTGACAAAGCTAATTCTGTAATCGAAGTCTGTGACAGATATGACAACAGTAACTCTGTGAAAACTACAAAGAGTCCGGTGGCACCTTAAAAACTAAGATTTATTTGGGCATAAGTTTTTGTGGGTAAACTTTCTGTGAAAAACTGCAGAAAGACAGCGCTGGACAGGATTTAAAGATGGATGCAAGAAATACCAGGCGATTGGTGGACATCCTGTGCCTCAGTGGAAAAAGTTTCTAAAGTTGACATCCAGTAAGCAGTCACTTGTAAAATTCCTCTGAGTTTATGGTTCAAAATCTACCTGTGTGTGTAGGAGCACACCCAACAGAAACACTCCTCCTTGACTGAGGCTTTTCCAGTGGTGAAGGAGCAAAGTCCATTGCCAGTAGAGGTATTGAAGAAGCCCAGGACTTGCACAGTACTCAAGTGGAAGTGGACAGAAGGATGCTTCTGCATGTTGTATGTACTAGTATGGCATTTGTATCAAAGACACTGTAGTAATTAGGTCACCTGATACAGTTGTTTTGATCCTTGCTGTTCTCTACTTTCCAAGAATGGAACATATAGATAATGTGCGGATTGAAACAGATACCATTACCAGCACAACTGACAAGCGTTGCTTCATACCCGTGCATGCAAATTGTGATGCACATACTTCCGATGAAGTGAGCTGTAGCTCATGAAAGCTTATGCGCAAATAAATTTGTTAGTCTCTAAGGTGCCACAAGTCCTCCTTTTTGTGGATACAGACTAACGCGGCTGCTACTCTGAATACTTCCTATTGTACACATTAACAAGATGACTGTGTCATCCCGATTTGGTGCTCAGAAAAAAATTGTTTAATGTTGTCAAAACAAAGGGATCTTACCACTTAAAAGATCTTGCCAAATTGGAAGAGAGTGCTGGACAAGCCACAGTTTTGGAAATAAGGAAGTTGGTAGCAGTGCTGCGGTCAGACCAAGAAAGAAAAGATCTATAGAGACCTGAATTGCTTGTGCCTCAATCTACTCTCAGTCAACTCATTCCCTTTGTTACTGCATCAAAAAGGACAAGTCACTGGGTCACTAAAGAGTCAACTGTCTGTAGCCAGGACAATCTTCCCTGCATAGACCTATGTACATGCCAAGGCAGTAAAGTAAGTATGGTAACCCACTCACTCTTGACAGAGATCATAATGATGAACAAGATGATGATAACTAAAAATGTCACTAGTGCTAAAAAAAAAAAAAAAAATTATATAATACACAAGTTAAGAAGAGAGTGTCTGTACATCGGATTATCCACAATACAAAGTTTGTTTTAAAAAGTCATAAGATACATATAGTGCATAATCAGCAATAAGCCAAATTAAGGTGAATAAATTTAACAATACAGTTTAGATATTAGAATCCGAATACTCGGGTACATCACTAATGAAAAGTTATACGGAGAGTTGGTTGTAGAAAGCAAATATAGGAATGAATGTAGATTGTCCCTCAGTAATTGAGCATTTAGGGTAGATTGTCCAGTTGGAAATACAATCCATGAGAAAAAAGAAAAGGAGTACTTGTGGCACCTTAGAGACTAACCAATTTATTTGAGCATGAGCTTTCGTGAGCTACAGCTCACTTCATCGGATGCATACCGTGGAAGCTGCAGAAGACATTATATACACACAGAGACCATGAAACAATACCCCCTTCCACCCCACTGTCCTGCTGGTAATAGCTTATCTAAAGTGATCATCAAGTTGGGCCATTTCCAGCACAAATCCAGGTTTTCTCACCCTCCGCCTCCCCACACACAAACTCACTCTCCTGCTGGAGACATCATCAAACACACACAAACTCACTCTCCTGTGTGTGGGGAGGGATGATCCGATGAAGTGAACTGTAGCTCACGAAAGCTCATGCTCAAATTGGTTAGTCTCTAAGGTGCCGCAAGTACTCCTTTTCTTTTTGCGAATACAGACTAACACGGCTGTTACTCTGAATCCATGAGAAAAGTATTTCAGTTACTTTCCCCACTGCGCTTCTCATCAGCACTCCAGCTCATCCGTCCTGGTATTGCCAATGTCCGGTGATGCGTTCTAGGTAGATGTCCCTCGACCACCTGATGGCGTCCGACACCATGAGTTGCTGCATCAGCCAAGCGTAGCGCTGACCGATTCCACATTCTCTCAACACTCACTTATTACTGGGATCCCATGCACCCAATGATACCTGTACAAATTGATTATTAGATTTTGTTTTACCTTTTAGATTCTTGTGATGCATTGAGGTCACAAAGAGATCCAGTGTTATATCCTGAAATAATACATAGCATCTTTAAATTAAAGAAACGAATGCAAGTACTTCCGAGTGGTCATTTTAATGTGTTGATGGTGTCATTAGTTATCCCCATTTCTGTGGTAACGGCACCGCTTGACAAGTCCATATCATACCTCATCTTAAAGTAGACACCATAAACGTTGATATACATGTGTGTAGAGAGGCTACATTATCGACCACAGTGGTGGTATCTTCCACTCAACTAAAATCAGTGAGTCGTTCAAAATTTAAAACAGTACTGCATATATGCAGTAAGTCTCAAACTGCTTATATGTCTGTGGAGAATCTCAATAAATTGTAAGCATAGTTACTGTTAGTCAGAAGTGTATGTCCAGCAACATTCCTTATGAATTAATAAAATGTATCTAAAGAAGGCTGTTTTACAACATTTTTCATATTCTGCCATTGTAGGAGAGAGAAATAGTGGGCTCTCCCAACTTCGTGATGTGATCCTTACTAACTTAGCTGAACAGCTTCAGAACAACAGATTTGGAAGTGAAGATGACGATCATTACAGGTAAAGTGAAATAACACAGTTGTCGCTGTTAATTTGTATTGAGGTGCATTTGGCTTGTCAGCATTATTGTAAACTGAGCTACTTCCTGCCTAAACAACTCATTCCCTTTGTTACTGCAGTTTGAGCTAATGCTAGCCTTGTGTACATACTGTACCATTTGCTGAAAGCGCTGAATTCCCCTGGTGGTTTGAAGTATTATGGAACTTTTGGAAATTTCTGTAGAACTGCATAAGTGGTTTGGAGGAGACTTTTGTGAATTCCCTGATAGTTAAATGAGAGCAGCTGACGTTTTATTAAGTGTCACTCTTCAGCACTAAGACTATCACCCTCAAGAAGCTCTAATGTTTACTTAAAGATTGACATTTGGAAGGGGTTTCTTTTTATTAAAAAAGAAGGCTTCACTTGATGTGGACTCTTTGGAGGTACAGTGAGCAAAATGAATGCAGAATGTACTGATATTTTAAACATGCCAGAGCTATATCTGTCTTGTATTATACTGTGGTCAGAGACATTTTATTTTTCAAACATCTTTGATATCAGAGTGCTTTGGTTGAACATATTAGTGCTTGAGCATCTCTGATGCAGTCATTCAGTCAGTGTAAACTAATTTGTAATATGGTTTGTCAAGACTTCTCAGGTGTGTTGAATGTATCAGTCATTAATTTTCTTTAATTATAAATCATCGACATCTTCTCATGTCTTTCTTGCATTTTTAAAGACTAAACGATGAGCTTTTGCACTACATTCTCAAGATCGTTGTTCGAGAATCTTGCATCTTAATCACCAAGTGCCAAACTGTATCTAAAGATGAATTTCAAAGACTTCTTTCAACTGTGCCTGTAAGTAAAATGTATTTGTTGAAAATAGTCAATTTGATTAAGTTTTCTTTCTATTTCTTGATTCCAGCCACCCATTCTCTTTTGTGTAGAAGTGTAATGAATACAATAATGCAGTCTTGAAAAGGAATAGGGGAGGGAGTTTTTAAGTGCATATTGTTGCAAAAATAAAACCTGATTAATATTACTGAATTAAAATGCTCATGAATAGAAAAGGGGGCAGGACACTTCCATTACAAACTGATCTTGTATAATAGTGTTAAAGCAGGTTAACATATTGATACGTTTTCCCTGGCATCTTGCAAACTGTTTCAATTTTAACATTTATTTTTGTATAAGGTCTTTCAAAGTTTCACAGAATGATTTACAAAATGGATTAGAATATAGAGAGAGCCTTTTAGAGTTGTGTTTAATTATGCATACAAGTAGAGAGGAAAACTGTATGCTCAGAGTTGGGAGATGAGTAAAGAGCTGAAATTTTGAGTAGTAAAAATTTACATAGATATTCTTGCACAACCGTTAATGAGTAGGAGAACATGAGGTTGCAGCAATGGGGAAATAATAAGTGGGATGAGGTTTGGAATCTTATGTTTTCAGATTTACTGCAGTACTTTACTATGTTAGTAAAGTTACTAATTCTCATTTCAGTTTCATTGACCTGCACTCCTCGAATCTCACACCAGAGACTGTGCGTCTCCTTTCAGCAAAGATTTCATGGTTGAGCTCTGCAGTTGAGGTCTCATGTTAAGACTTCATTACCTTTACTATAAACACTCAAAACATATACGCATACATTTAGTGTTTAATTACAACTACATTTTTGAAACAAATTTAGTGCTTTATGATGCTTCATTCTTTTTAAATGTTTCACCTACTTATTAGTTCACTAAATACCTTGGTCTCCCAGCCTTCAGTATGAATTAGTGAGATTCTGCTGATTCAGCAAGGACTATGTAACTCAGTGACAATAATTTGTTCAGTAACAGGAATTGTGTGTCTTTCTTGTACTTTTTCCCCTGTTTGTTTCCTTTTTCATACTTTGAAAAAGCACAAGGATTGCCTGTGCCAAGTCTGATTTAAAGAGTTCAGATAATGTAAAATGTGCTTATTTATATTAAAGGCTGCATCTTCATGTTTGCGGTATCTGATGGCTGTACAGAACCACCTTCTGAGTAATACTATTTTGATTAAACCTGATGAAAATGATGACAGTGACAGCTCCTTGCAGGGAGAGACATTGAAGGTACAGGTAAACACCGAGTTTTATTCTAGTATGCTTTCTACGGCCAGTGTTCTTCTGACAGTTCTTATGTTTCAGCAGTGCAACTTACTGGTAGAGTCTACTTGTGTTGTCAGTTTTTGTTGTGTTGAAGAAGTTACATAGTGGAAGTCAATACTGTCCCATACTTCAGCTAGAATCTGTGATTGTTCTTTGTATAGTTTCATTTGACACTATATTGTTAGTCTGCCAGCACTTCCCTTCTAAAATTCTGTGTCAAGGCATTTCAGATTTGGCTGTTAAAGGACGTAGGTGTCTTCTGGACTTCATGTATTTTTTTAATTTCATATTTAGACTAGCTTTGGAATACAATTTTAGACATCATCTACTCTAGAGATTTTTATATGTAAACTTACCGCTTTCAGAAGATATTTTGGCCTCCTATAACTATTGACTTCACTCACAAAATTTTTGCTGTTTTTTTTAACTAAAAATGGAATGGTCTTTCCCCTGATCTCTATCAGCATGACTTTGCTAATCTTCAGAGCTTGCTGCTAGGCCCATCTTTTCTCCCTGTCCCAGAGGGAGCTGGGGGAAAGGTGAGATTGGGGAATTATGATGGTTTCATTGATTTGAGGTTTACTAAATTGTGACTACATTTACACTGCTGCTGGGGTAGTGCTGTCATTACATAAGTGTCAGTTTTGTCCCAAAGCTCAGGTTGTTTTTGTAATTTATCTCATAATCTTACTAATTGTATTGCTAAAGTCATTGGGCTGTTTCTGTCTGCTGCTTTTGATAGGCATTTGTATGCTTGTTATCTAATGCCATTTATGTTCAAGCTTATTGAGTAAATTCTAAATGTTTCAATACTATTGTCTGTCTTTTTCACTATTCACCCATGTTCTCATTGTTCAGTTTCTCTCTACAGTTATCCTCATACCTTCTAGGGCATTCTATCACCACTGCAGTACTCTGGACTGGGGACTCCTTCCCTCCCTAGAAATTGCGTGTGCATCCTGTAAAATGCACCTAGTTTCTCCCAGCACTTTAGGGCTTAGCATTACAAATCAAATTTAAGTCTTGGATGAATCTACTACCATAGGGTTGCCAGGTCACATTATCATTATTTAATTTGGAAACCCATCATTTTGTTCAGTTGTTTATTGTCTGGGAATTTAAGTATTATTGTATAACATTTTGTACCTAGGAGCTAAAGACCAGTATTTTGGCTCTTGCTACACAAATCCTGACTGGATGTGATGAAGTTTTAGAAATACTGCAACAGGTCACTATAGCTGTTATAAACAGCGACATTTCTGACAGAGAGCAGAGGTAAGACAACCTGAATTCATACTTTTAGCCTGAAATATGTGTGCTGCTGCCCATTGTGTGAACCAGCTTGCTTAGTAAAGGGAAACTAATACTATCAGAATTCTTACCTCCCTTTATTTTTGTTTTTAATTTAATAATCAAATTATTGAAGGGCAGGAGCTATTTCTTAATATGCATCCGATGAAGAGCAGCTCACGAAAGCTTATGCTCAAATAAATAAATAAATCTCAGGTGCCACAAGTACTCCTTTTCTTTTTGCGGATACAGACTAACACAGCTGCTACTCTGAAACCTGTTCTTAATATGAATTATCCTTTGGCATCCCTAAGGCAATCTTCCTTTGGAGAGCTTTGAATTGGGCTTTCCGTAAATTGATTTCAGTCGTGTTAACATAATATACAGATCAACAGAGATACTTGAAAATCATAAAAGTCTCTTTAGCACTATAGTTAGTCCAGTTACTTGACTAAGTATCATAAACATTATAATAAATGGAAACAACCTTAATCGCCAACACCCTTTTGGAATCCATCCTGCTAGAATTTCTGTAGGTTAGGGTCTTTATCTCCTGAAGATCTCTTTGGCGGCAGCATTTGTATCCGTCACATTCCTTAGTGTTACTCGAATATCCTTCATATATCATCCAAGCAGCACCCTCTGCCCTCTTTCTTCAGGCAGGAAGTGAAAGCTGGGAATGGAAAACAAAAAAACTCCCCAAAATCTTAAGGGTTTTGAAAATGTCTCCATTTTGAAAAAGGAAGAGTTAGGCCTAAAAGTTATTTGAAATATCCAGAATGAAGAAGACTTTTCTAGAAAAAATCCTGTTTCAGATTCTAGCCTTTGAGCTGCATATTGTGTTTGCACCCTTAGGGTCTGTGTTATGTCTTTTGGAATACATCCCTTTTTTGGGGCTGCTCTCCATACGTACAGACTCGGTTTTTGGTGGTTTTTTTCCTCATACGTAGTCTTGGAGACTCAGATGCCTAACAGCACTTTTATATTGTAAGGAGTTGTGGGCTGGGCCCTGCGTCTGCCTTTGTTGGTACAATGCATAGTATATTGGGGGCCTTGATCTCAACCAGGGTCTCTGGGCACTACAGTAAATTAAGAATTTAATTATCATTCACCAAACAATCTTCTAGGACTGTCATTCCTAAATAGGAATTGCTTACCAGAAAAGACACTGAATCTTATCGTATATGTTATGAGACACTGGAGTGTTCAGTACGTATTAAAATAGATATTCTCAGTACACTTGCACATAAAAGTTTTCTGCTGCACTTTGAATCATTTACTTACGCAATCTGATTTGGTATTAAACTCATTTCTTTAAATAAAAATAGTAGTGGCATTCTATGAAAAGAATTGTTAGTGTGCACTTTTGACTCTTGTTGCAGGTTAAAGGGCCTGGAACAAGTTACCAAAGCTACTATGCTTGGTCACCTGCTTCCGGTATTACTGACGTCTCTGATGCATCCAAATTTACAGACGCTAACCATGGCCGATGCACTGATGCCTCAGCTGGTACAGCTGGTACTTTATACCAGTCAGGTATGGCCATTATACAGTGGATTGAAGTATAGATTTTTAAAACAAGTTTAATATTTATGTGTTTAAATTTATCAGTGGTATTCTCATGAAGGATACCAGGGTAAAATATCAAGACTAAAGAATAATGGTGAAATGTTATCTATATTAGCTCTCCAAAATGAGCTGTGCTGTTGGTGGGGTTCTTCCACAATACAAAGATTGATAAAAATGTAATAAGAACTAATCACTTGTTATGGTTTTGGATCAAAGCTGTCCTTGCGTTGTTCACATACAAGGAAACACATGTTAAGATCTAGTATGAAAAGACCAAGTCCTTAAAAGTTCTAGCTCAGGGGGGTCAGAGGCTTACCCCGTTCCCCACGGCTCCCAGGAAGCAGCAAGCATGAACCCCTTCTGGCTCCTATGTACTATATGGAGGTGTGGCCAGGTGGCTCTGCGCTCTGCCCTGTCCTCAGGCGCTGCCCTCGCTGCCCATTGGCTGCAGTTCCTGGTCAATGGGATCTGCAGTGATGGCGCCTGTGGTTGGGGCGGCGTGCAGAGCCTCCTGGCTGCGCCTCAGAGCTGGCAGGGGGACACGCTTCTGGGAGCTGCTTGCGGTACGCACCGCCCGGAGCCTGCACCCCTGAGCGCCTTCCTCCCCCTCCCCCCCGCACACCTATCCCCTTCCACAACCCTGATCCCCCTCCCGCTCCCCTCCAAACACTTCGATCCCAGCCAGAGCCCCCTCTTGTTCCGCAACCCCCTCATCCCCAGCCCCACCCCAGAGCCTGCACCCCCAGCCAGAGCCCTCCCTGCCCATCCCTGATCCCCCTCCTGCCCTCTGAACCCATTGGTCCCAGCCTGGAGCCCCGTCCTGAGCCACAAACCTCTCATCCCCAGCCCCACCCCAGAGCCCTCCCCCCGTGCCCCAACCTGGAGCCCCCTCCTGCACCCTGAACTCCTAATTTCTGGCCCCACCCCAGAGCCCTTACCCCCAACCACACCCCACCCCCAATTTCATGAGCATTCATGGCCTGCCATACGATTTCCATACCCCGATGTGACCCTCAGGCCAAAAAGTTTGCCCACCGCTGTTCTAGCTAGAAGCAAATTTCTCCAAATTATTAACACATGGAGAATTTTCTAATTTGTGATGGTGTTTATACAGCTACATTAACTAAGTTTTTCCCTTAATTTGTTAGCTCAAAGGTTCTCAAACTTTCATGGTGAGGACTATATCCTACAAGAGATTTTCATAAACCCACTTCCCTTCGCATGGGCAATTTGACAATGTCCCTGTGGCAACAACAGCAGTTGTTTATATGGAAAAGTAATAATAGGAAAGCATTTAATTTATTTTTAGCTTTTTAAAAAATATGTGATTTAGCCACTAGAAACAATGAGGAGAGCTGGTGGCATGTTTCCAGCCAGCTCTCTACAAACCATCAGCAAGTGGTCCATGGATCACAGTTCAAGAACTGCTGCTTGGCAACTACTAGTAACAGAAACAGATGCTATCCATTGTGCTCTATCCAGTTTAAGTTACAGCATTAATAACTATGCAGCGTAATATTAACAAGCTTCAGAAACCTACACAGTTCTTACAGTGAAACATGGTCTTCATGTGTTTATAAAGTTGTTTGTGTTTGTTGCAGACGGCCTTGTTGCTTAAAACCCAGTCTCCAGTTTTCTCAGAGGTGGGCAGTTCCCCCAGTGGTACCTCAGAGCAGAAGGGCAAGCTGTTCCCTGATGAGAGGTGATTGCCTCTTACTCCCATTATTCACGACTTTTTTATTGAAAACACTCATTTTTTAATTTTGTTGCTTCTGGTCTGACCATTGCTGAAGAGTGAATGACTCATAGAAGCAAGGATCTTGAGGGGTCAGCATTACAGTAGTCTGAATCTACAAAGCAATTTTACATAACAAGGCTTTACAAAGTGCATTTAATTTTTTGAAAAGAAATAATTTCCCATAAAGAGTAGAAATATGGGTCTAATGGGAAGCGTAGATGAAGTATAGCATGCGTGTGTGCTCTCGCTAGCTTTTGAAAAGGATTTCTGCATGCTTGAGTCCCAGGTCAATGTACAGAATCATAGAGAGCTTTATAACAAAATGTGGTTCACTGTAGCTGCATAGAGTATTCTAAATTCATTGTAATTTTTAAGTAGTAATGGGCAGGATGTAATTTATCTCTAGTCCTGGTTTTAAATCTTAGGTCACAAATGAAAAGAATATAGTCTCAGCTTAAATCCAGTTATCATGTGCAAGTTTTGTTTAATTTCACATTTAAGCTTTTGGTATTTGCACTCGTAGTTTTGAAAGCAGTTTTTTGAGATATGTGAAATGCAACAACTTCCTTTGCACTCCAGACTTACATAGACTTGAATGAAATGTTACGTATATATTCTTCTATGATGGTCTTATCTTTTATCAAGTATTATCCCAGGAGGGAAGATGGATTATGTATTAACATTCAAAGACTGGAACCAGTTTATAGTACAATACATTACTTGTTATATATAATTTTTTCCAGGGCTTTCTAGATTTCTAAAACTGTGACATATCCAAGTTTACAGGTTACAGCTTGGCATGTTTTATTTGTAATGTAAAGAGCTCAGGTTATTTAAACAGCCATTGTACCCTCAACACACCTGCTTTAAAGTGATTAGACAAATATTTTGTTTGCTGTTAATAACCCAAAGAGAATTATTAGGCTTTTTAAAACATCTTATGGTGGTGTTTGAATATATAATACAAAACTATATGTGTACATCTTCAGTACTACCTTTTAGCTTTTTCTGTGATTTCAGAATATTAGAAGAGAAAGAGGAGCCAGGTTTTCTCACTGGCTTGAAAATCCCAGCTCCCTGGGCTGCTGGGAAAACTGTAGAAACAGTGCATCCTGTCAGGGACAACTATAAGTTTAAAGAAACTGTACATATTCCAGGAGCCCGCTGTTTATATCTTAGATTTGATAGCAGATGTTCTTCACAGTACGATTATGATAAGGTAAGCAAGGGCCAGTACAGAAACTTCTTTATTATGTGTCTTTCATTAATGTTTCTCATTTTCATCTTTGCTGCTCCTCCTCACCCATGGCACCTTATTACTAGTAACGAGGATGATGTGGGAGGTTTTTACTGACAGCAATGCCAACATACTGTAATTCCACAAGGTCTGATTCTCCGTAGAATCCTAGAATTTAGAGATGAAAAGAAATTTAGGGTAGTGGGCAGCTGTGAATAAGGGTGTCAGGGGAAGGGTGTCAGTCTCCTCTCTTAGCACGTGTAAAACTAGGTTGGATTATAGACTAGAAAATACACAATGAGGGAGCTATTTTGAAATGGCAGGAAGATGGGACTGGATGACTTAATAGATCTTTTCCATCTCTGATTTCTGTGCGGGATAATTTCTATAATTCTATTAAGAAAAGGTCAAAAAGTATGGGCTAAACATTTACAAAGGACTTTTTAGAACGTAACGTCCAGTGAATGTCACTGTTGTCTAACAGGAAACTTAGTTGGTAGATCCTTAAAAAATTAAGCTTCGTACAGAACATTTCTCCTAAGGTGCCGGAATGTGGTGATGGTAATTCAATGGGAGAAATATAATAACCCTCAGAAAGGTTACCTCCTCCACAAACTCAGACCAACATTCCCTGTTGACATCCATTTCATGACTGCTTAGATTATTCCTCTTTATTGTAAAACATGTTGAGTTCGTTCTCCTTTTTTCTGTCACCCAGTTTTCCTTATTTCTTTAATTTAGTTGTCTCCTTTGTAGATCAGCACAGTTTGTTCAAACTGGGCAGAACTGGAAAGGATAACTTTCTGATTATAAATGGCTTGTTTACATGGATTAATATGAATATGTCTTTTCAATTTCAAGAATATAGCTAATGAAATACCACCCTTCTTTTCTGTGTAATCTAAGAGCCACTTACTTATACTGCTTAGTAATTGTGGCTTTGTATTCTCTAACGTAGTTTAAGTCCTGTGATACCTAATCTTAAACTTACTGGTTTTGTAACCATTAACTTTTAAGCACTTTTTTAAAAAAAAAAAAAAAAACCAAAAAACTTTGGGCCTTATCATGTCCCCACTGAAGTCATTTGCAAACTGTTAACTCCCATTTACTTCAAAAGGAGCAGGATCCAGCCCTTTATTTAGAGAGGCAGCATGTTCTTGTGGGCTGAACATGGGACTCTGGGAGCTAGGATTGAATTCCTGATTTCTATTCCAAATTCTGCCACTGACTTCCTGTGTGACCTTGGGCAAGTCACTTAGCCCTCTCTGCCTCAGTTTCCCCATCTGTAAAATGGGGAAATAATACTTGCCTGGCTGCCTATCAACCTCACAAGGCTGTTGTGAGGATTTGTTTCTTAATGTTTATGAAGCGCTTTGAAGTTGTAAAGCGCTGTGTAAGTGCTAAGTATTATTATTAGATTTTTTTGTTTTTCTTTTACAGTCTAACAGTGTATTTTATGTTTTGAAGTTGGTGATCTATGCTGGTCCTAACACAAACAGTAGGAAGGTTGCTGAGTATGGAGGCAATACACTGGGATATGGCAGCCGTAGTGTCTTAGGAACGGGTTGGCCGAAAGACTTAGTGAAGGTACAGTATTACAAAACAACAATATTTCACATAGAAAAGTCCCTTTTTGAAAACTGTATCGAGATTATTTTTAACACTTATTTTTGAAGTAGTCGAGCCCAAATATTTTAGTGTAAGCTTATCTCTGAGAGCGCTCGCTAGGATGGTGTTTATGTCCTTGGGGAAGGAACTCTTGTCCCATGCAACATTACTGCTGCCCGTATTTTATAGGAGCATGGCACTCATTTTGGCAGTAATGGCATTCCACGATTAGCATCTTGTAGAAGAATCAGGAAAGAACTGCACTTCCAATCTCAGAGACTTTCAAGACACTACCATTCCCCATGAGTATATATAGCAAAATTTCCTGCTGACCCTGAGGCTGTGCAAATGGTCTCAAGGACCATAGGGGCATAGTTTTAGGACAGCACACAAGCCACTAAAAATATTAAGTATAACCATTTCTGTTCTCCTACCCATTTGTCTGTTTTTTTAAAATCAGTTAATATGCATTTTTTGGGAACATACATTTAACAAGAAATAGAAATCTGAGATTCTCAGAAACCCATAGGAATTTCCAGAGATCTACCAAGATTGGTGAACTTAGAATGTGTTCAGTATGTTCTCTCTGATTTATGTAATATCACTTCCCTTATGTAGTTGTGGTGAAGCATAATCCTGAGTGTTGTCCTATACTAAAATTGGGTATGTACTTGATAAAACATGACATTGTCAAAAAGGAAAGCGAGAGGCAGTTGTTCAGTTAGACAGCAGTGCTTTGACTTGCAACTTGGAAGTTCTAGTCTTGGGAACACTCTGTTCCAGTGGCTCAAATTAGCGACGATAATGTTATTTTGTCAGAAATTACATAGTTTTGTTAGCAGCTCCTGCTGTTTACTTACGTTATTTTACTAGCTTCCTCTACTTGAAGAGCTTGCCTGCCTGTTTGGCCACAGGAAAGGAGCTGGTGATTATTGCCTGCGCTCTCAAAAAAATAAAGAAAATGTTTTAGTGGATATTTGTCTGCCTGGGTTAGCTATCATTGTAGCCATATGGCGACACATTCTTTCCTTTGCCCCGCTATAGATAGTGAGCAGCAAAACTTAACCAAAGTGTAATCAGAAATGGATATTTGCATGAAAAGGGGAAGAGCTTAATTAGCATACATAATTGGAAATAAAGAGAATTTTTGAAATAAAGCAACGGTCATTCTTTTAAAAATTAATCCATAAAATAAGCCAGTTTTATAAAAAAAAAAAAAAAGTTTTTGCATTGTTTTAAGTGTCTTTTCCCCCCTCCCTTTAAAATTTAAGGTGGAAGGGGATACAGTCACCTTCTCCTTTGAAATGAGGAGTGGCCGCGAGCACAACACTCCGGACAAAGCTATGTGGGGCTTTGCTTGCACTGTTCGAGCACAGGTACTGTCAATATAACCAGTGTTGTCAGGCTGAACTTAAATTTTTCTCTGATTCACATTATGTACATTATTTTAATTTAAAAAAAACAAAGGGTGGTTGTATTTGTGAAACAGACCTAAATGTTGGGGTTTGGGTTAAAAAAGAATCAGACCAGCTGTTTGGATAGCCATCTCTGTACAATGGAAGGGAGCTACTGCCTTAGATCTCTCACTTCATTGGCGAGGTATGGTTAGGCACACTTCCTAGTATGATTAGGCCTTGGAACAATGGATGACAGTTTTAAGTACTCTCTGCTTATCTGGTATGAAGCATCAATGGTGCTGGATTTGGAGGAGACC
This sequence comes from Lepidochelys olivacea, assembly GCF_965140295.1. Lineage (NCBI taxonomy): Eukaryota > Metazoa > Chordata > Testudines > Cheloniidae > Lepidochelys > Lepidochelys olivacea. The sequence continues at coordinate 29,956,255 of NC_140425.1, read as the reverse complement.
ACTAGATATCCATCCAGGCTTGTAGGAGGTGAGTTCAATGTGGAGTATCTACTAGTAAGCTGGGCATCAGAGGTAGAAATAATAAATAATGGCTCTAGGACAGAGAAAAAGACCAGACTTGGGAGGAGAGGCAGGAAACAGGGATCAAGTACTATGAAGAAAAATTCATACCACTGTGCCCAGGAGATAAGACAAAGTCTGGTCTAAGAGAAGATAAAATGGAGTTTTCAGAGGTGATGAATTGCCTGCCCTCAAAAAAATAATTTAGTCCTTTTGGATTATGTGACTTCCAGTTTTGTAAGCCCATGAATTTCCTAGTATTCAAATTCAGTTCTTATACATACTGATTTGTAGTGTTCTATAAGTAAAAAATAAATAAAATTGTCAGAGTTTGTTATATTGTGACACTGTATGATATGCATGCCATATTTTGAAGTAGATTGCTTAGAGAGCCACTTTAAAGTTAATTGGATTGTTGTGGTTTATCCCTATCAATACTGCAGGAGTCTTCAGAAGATGTGTCAGGAGGATTACCATTCTTGGTTGACCTGGCTTTAGGCCTTTCTGTGTTAGCTTGCTCCATGCTAAGGATATTATATAATGGACCAGAAATGACCAAAGACGAGGAAACATGCCAGGAACTCTTAAGATCTAAACTGTTACAGAGGTAAAAAATCTTTGTCTTAATCTGAATTTAATGTAATTGTGTGCAGTGTAGTTGTCACAGTGTTGGTCCCAGAATATTAGAGAGACAAGCTGGGTGAGGTAATATATTTTATTGGACCAACTTCTGCTGGTGAGAGAGACAAGCTTTTGAATCACACAGAGCTCTTCTTCAGATCTGAAGACCTGAAGAAGAACTCTGTGTGACTCAAAAGCTGTGCTCTCTCACCAGCAGAAGTTGGTCCTGTAAAAAATATTACCTCCCCGACTTGTCTCTACCTTAATTCGTATATTGAGGCTAGGTAGTAGCTTTCAGAAAGGGTAAATTTGCTGCTGCGCTTAAGCCAGCTGTCATGTATCTGACTGCTCTACCACTTTATTTGTATACATAACTAACTCAGCAGTGTATTAATTCTATAGAACTGTTGGAAAGTAAGGAAATAATCTCAGTTAAAAAAATTGTTGTTTTCTTTACTAAAGCTGAGTGACTAACGGGAAGTATATTCTGTGAAAACTAATTAATATTTTTACAGAAAACTTCCATTCAGCCAGGTTCAGAGCCTTTCCATATTAACTTTTAGCAAACATTTTAAGCACTCAAGCGTTACCAACTCAAATACTTATGAAAAGTAACTTCTTAGCCAATAGTCAAGAATATGAGCTAGAAGCAAATGTTTGTTTGTATTTCATTGTAAATTTCCCAGTTTGTGCGGTTAGCTAGTTAAATAAGTCATGTGGCATTTTGAATGACTTAAGTAACTTCCTAGCATCCTTGAATTACAAATATTTCCTTCTAATATAAACTGAGAAGTTTGTAGTGTGTGTGTTAGGTATGTAAGTTACAGCACATATTGTGCATGCATCCGATGAAGTGAGCTGTAGCTCATGAAAGCTCATGCTCAAATAAATTGGTTAGTCTCTAAGGTGCCACAAGTACTCCTTTTCTTTTTGTGAATACAGACTAACACGGCTGCTACTCTGAAACAGCACATATTGTAAAATCAGTTAAAGTATTGACCATTTCAATAATCTGTGAACACAAAGAATCATTCCTTGAAGTTAGTGAGTTTTAGAATTGTATAATCTGTTCGCGGATAGTTCGCTAGCAGAGAAAAAGACAAAATTTGTTGAAAAAATTGTCTGGCTATGCTGGAATAAGGACAGGAGACACTGGATGTGCTTTAATTAGGCTGCAACTTTATTCCTAAATATTAGTGAGTGCGTGGCAGAGAAAAGTGTACAGTACAGGTAATTCCATAATCATTTACATATACCTAAGAGGTGCTACTGTCAGCCCTTCCCCTTGACCCATCCTGTGCCTCAGCCAGCCTGCTGCTGGGACATAGAATATCAGGGTTGGAAGGGACCTCAGGAGGTCGTCTAGTCCAACTCCCTGCTCAAAGCAGGACCGATCCCCAATTAAATCATCCCAGCCAGGGCTTTGTCAAGCCTGACCTTAAAAACTTCTAAGGAAGGAGATTCCACCACCTCCCTAGGTAACGCATTCCAGTGTTTCACCACCCTCCTAGTGAAAAAGTTTTTCCTAATATCCAACCTAAACCTCCCCCACTGCAACTTGAGACCATTACTCCTCATTCTGTCATCTGCTGCCATTGTCTTTGGAACTTCCTTTCAGGTAGTTGAAAGCAGCTATCAAATCCCCCCCTCATTCTTCTCTTCCGTAGACTAAACATCCCCAGTTCCCTCAGCCTCTCCTCATAACTCATGTGTTCCAGTCCCTTAATCATTTTTGTTGCCCTCCGCTGGACTCTTTCCAATTTGTCCACATCCTTCTTGTAGTATGGGGCCCAAAACTGGACGCAGTACTCCAGATGAGGCCTCACCAGTGTCGAATAGAGGGGAACGATCACATCCCTCGATCTGCTGGCAGTGCCCCTGCTTATACATCCCAAAATACCATTGGCCTTCTTGGCAGCAAGGGCACACTGCTGACTCATATCCAGCTTCTCGTCCACTGTAACCCCTAGGTCCTTTTCTGCAGAACTGCTGCGTAGCCATTCAGTCCCTAGTCTGTAGCAGTGCATTGGATTCTTCCATCCTAAGTGCAGGACTCTGCACTTGTCCTTGTTGAACCTCATCAGATTTCTTTTGGCCCAATCCTCTAATTTGTCTAGGTCCCTCTGTATCCTATCCCTACCCTCCAGCGTATCTGCCTCTCCTCCCAGTTTAGTGTCATGCAAACTTGCTGAGGGTGCAATCCACACCATCCTCCAGATCATTTATGAAGATATTGAACAAAACCGGCCCCAGGACCGACCCCTGGGGCACTCCACTTGATACCGGCTGCCAACTAGACATGGAGCCATTGATCACTACCCATTGAGCCCGACAATCTAGCCAGCTTTCTATCCACCTTATAGTCCATTCATCCAGCCCATACTACTTTAACTTGCTGGCAAGAATACTGTGGGAGACAATGTCAAAAGCTTTGCTAAAGTCAAGGAACAAAACGTCCACTGCTTTCCCTTCATCAGCCCCTGCGCCAGGCGCATCAGCCGCTGCTGGGGCAGTATTGGGTCACTGTGCCCCCTCCCACACACACACACAGCAGCAGAGTTTGGTTGTGGGAGGGAGCAGGGGGTTGGGGCACTAGATGGGGTAAGGTGGGCTCTGGGCGGTGCTTACCTGGGAGCGCTCCCTGGAAGCAGTGACCTCCCCCTCGCTCAGCAGCTAGGTGGAGGAGTGGCCAGGCGGCAGCAGGCTGCCTCTGCCCAGAGTGCTGGCTTTGCAGCTCCCATTGTGCCCCCCCCCCACCCCAAGTTTTATTCACTGGTATTTTTATTAAAAGTCATGGACTGGTCACGGACTATCAGTTTTTGTTTACTGCTCGTGACCTGTCCGTGACTTCTACTAAAAATACCTGTGACTAAAACGTAGCCTTAGTCATAATCCATAAGGTAGACTTTTTCTGTGCTGTGGGGCTTTGGATTCATGTTTTGTTCCAAACTTTGACATGTGACAGTTCACTACAACCTTGAGGTAAAAGGTTTGTGAAAATTTAACTCAATAAAGACTGCTTCAGGTTTATGCATTGTAAGACAGATTCTGTTCTCGTTTACGTCAGTGGCAAAATTTTCATTGGTTTCAATGGGTGTGGTGTCCAGCCCTTGTGAAGCATGAACGTCATACTTTCTTCATGTTTTGAAATAAAGCCATATATACAATATTTTTAGGTAGGGTGTTGCATTATGCCTTTCTCAACCTGAAGAGTAAGAGCTAGAAAGAAACTAAAGGCTCTTCAATATGGGTAACTGTTCATCTTTATTTTCTCAGATGCCAGTGGCAGGTGGAGGCCAATGGGGTAATATCTCCAGCCCTCACTCCAAGTCCTTCTCCACTGCCTCTTACTATAGATGAGGATCGAGAATTCACATATCCTTCTGACGTCCTAGTGCCTCCTGTCGGACATCACTTTGATCTGCCTAGGATCAGGTTGCCTCCAGGAATCATGATAAAACTCAGGGAAATATCTGGACGTGCTCGGCCTCAGTTTAGACCTAGTATAAAGTAAGTAACTGTTTCTTCACCACTGTTTTGCTAATTTATGTTTTATTATTATTGAAATTGATACGCAAAGTGCTCTCAAATGCACAAAGCAAAGAAACTAAATAAAAATATTCTCCAATCCCTCAGTAGTAGTAAGTGTAGAACGAATATTTGTAACAATAATATTAGGCACAGAAATATCAGATGGAAATAGATAATTCTCAACTTGGTGTGTGTTCAGTAGTTCCTAAAGCGAAATTTCTTGAATACCTTGGCTGGTGAACTGTAAATACAAATGATGTTGTATCCTTGCTAATCGGTTTGGTTTCCATCTGTAACAGGGAAGTGATTCAGCCAGATGTAATGGAGGAGATGGTAGTTTCGTGTGTTATTAAACATTTGAACTTGGTTGATGCACTCCAGTCTCTAATAAATTTCCAGTATCAGGAAGAACATGCTGAGGAATATGATTTGCTGTGTAAAATTATGGGTGAGACCTTTAAGAAGCTAAATGCCATGGAAAGACAATTGCAGGTAAGACAGCTAAAGAAATAACTTTTATTACTAACTACTAAGGATATTACTAACATAAAAATGTAAAAAAAACCCTCAAAATGCACTTGAAGACCTCTCTTCTCTTACTGAAGCTAAGATAAATGGATGCTTATGTATATTCAATATTTTTGTGTCTTTACTAGAGTGTAGCTGAACTGGAACAGAGATGGCAGAATGAGGTAGATGATGCCATACATGGGAAGCTGGAAAACAATGTTCCATTCTTTTATGATTATCATTTCAATGAGGTAAGCATTGCATTTATCCCATTCATTCATAGAGGTAAGAGTTTGCTATCTTATTTTTGCATTTGTGGGCTACAGTATAATTACTCTTTTCATTCATTTACTGCTAAGTTTTTTTCAGTATGTAAGTTTATTGGTACTAAAAATTATAGTGCATGCTTTCAGGTTGTCTAATGTATTTGCTGACAATAGGAATTCATCATAAATGTTGATCACTGTTGCTTTTTGGAGTAGTTTTTGTTAGGAATATAAAAAGAGTAAGATCGCCCAAAAATATATTATGATTTCCCAGTGTCTGTATCTGCATTAAAAAGTTGGCAATTAGATATGAGTGATTAATATTCTTGGTTTGTATCCATGGACATTTTTAATGCATATGTGTAAAAAAAAAAAAAAAAAATTCCATGATCCTACTGAATCAGATACATTTTCATCCTGTTCTTCTCTAGAGCAAAATGAAAGAATTGGAACTTTTATGTTCAATGAAAGAAATTTCCTTTGATGGAAGTGATATTGAGAATATGGTCCTGTCATTGAGGTTAGTAGTTGGATCTGTTAGCTGAGCGTTCTAGGCCCTGATTCAGCCAAGGTTCTTAAGTATACGCGTTACTTTAATCACATGCAGTCTTACTGAGTTAGGTAAGACTACCCACAGGTTTAAAGTTATGCATGTGGTTAAACGCCTTTCCAAATCAAGACCTAAGTCTTGTATGAAACTTCTTTGATTTTGACCTACCAAAGTGAAAAAGAAGCCTTGACTAGATTGTTGTTTTGAAAATAGAATTGAAAGGCCTCTCCAAATTGCTGGTAATTCTGCATAAAGAGGGTCATCTTTGGGAACATCACAGTTCATCAAAATTTGAAATGCTGGAGACATAAATACAGTTAACTATTTATGGATGTTATGTAAAGGGGCGGGAGAAAGAAAAAACAATAGGATTGTTCTGTTTTCTACTTGAATATATTTCTTAACTCAAAAACAATAATTAAAGAGATTACAAGATAGACATCTTTAAAATTTTACCAGTTAAGATATGTTATATCAGGAGGCATAAAGAACAACTAAGTTTACACTGGTTTTTCATTCACCATTTTAGGGAGAAATTTTTTCAAGAAGTCAATTCTCTGGTTCAGAAGCCCTCACATCCCTTGGCTAAAACAAAAACATTAGTAAAGAGCTTGATGAATAGAGCAGAGCTACTGTTGCATGTTACTATTGCAGCACAAGCCGGTATCACAAGAAGTATATCTGGTACCCCTGCGGAGACACCAGGTATGAATTTACAGTGCATCTGATTATTAGACCTGAATGTTTGCTGTTATTATTTGCTATGAATATAAATAACACTTGTAATTAATGTGCTATAATGCCTCTTAAAATCATATTCCTCTACCTATTTTTCCTTTTCTATTTAGCAAGCGGTGAATTTGTTTTTATTGAACTAACATGGCTCTGTTTACTATTTGCATACCAGGGTCACCATGTTACCAGCATAGCTTTGTGAATAGTGTTAACTAATTTCAAAACCAATAAGGGGAATTTGCAACATTAATAACAATTATATTGCAAATATAAGTTGTTAGTCTTTTAAATTTCTCATTTATATAGCTTAATTTAAAAAATAAAATAATTAAGTCTTCTGATTGCTACAATCTTGTACACCTCAATCAAATTGCCTCTGATTCCTCTCCTTTCCTATTGATAGATAATTCCAGGCTCTGCAATTTCAATAATAAGTAAATATTTCATTATAAGACTATTATTAGACGGTGTAAAGAAAGAGGATTAAGAAGGTTGGTAGCCCGTCTACAATAACTTTTCTATCAGAGGTTGCCTTAATATAGAAACTGGCTGTAAAAATGAAATGCAGAAACTTTAAGAATTACCCGTTAATTAGATGGTCCTGAAATGTTAAGATAAACATGGATGGAAGACAACTTCTGAGGGAAGTGACCCAGTGTTAATTAACATTTCTGGGTCTATAGAAGATATTTGTTCTTTTCCATCCAAAACTTATTAGGTACACTCTGAGTTGCTGATGTAAAATATAAGTGAAATTACATATTTTCCACTTGCCTTACCTAAAGCTGACTCAATGATACTGCAGTCTCCTAAAATGTAAATGCTACACACCGTAATAATAAACCAGATACCATGAAATAAGACTTAAAAACATATGAGGTTGCCAGCAGGAAAGCCATTTAAATGGAATTTCAGATTCTCGCATGGGGTTAGGGGAAACGCATTTGGTGTTTTGTGTAGGTTGTTGTTTTTGTGTTAACTTATTTCCTAATTTGTTTAGAAATTGCTTTACTCTGCAAGACCAGCAGTAACAGAACTTTGTTTTATAACATTGCAGCTTGTAAATCAGCATCTGAAACGAAAGTGATATCTCATGCTGTCCGCCAGCCTGTCTTCCTTCGTAGTATGTCTGCACCTTCTGACCTAGAAATGATTGGAAATGAAGATTTGGAGTTCACTAGATCAAGTCAGAGGTATGCAGATGCTAGTTCACTGAATTGCTGTATGAAACACCTAAAAGTATATTCTGTATTTCTGTTAATAATGTACCATGGTTTTTAGAAGAACATTTTTCATAGATCAGCTTATTCTTAAATTCTCTAATAAGTGTTGTTTTCCCATAGGAGGCGCCATGTTACTAGTCATAGGAGTAGCTCTTTTACTCTTCTTCAATCTTTGACCATCGAAGATAGCAGAGATAAACCTACATACAGTGTCTTGTTAGGGCAGCTGTTTGCTTTCATTGGGACAAATCCTGACCAAGCGGTATGTCATGTTAAACATGCTAAATCCCTATATACTCGAGCACAAATGTAACATCAGTTTTTAATCTAGGTTGAAAGGTACAGATGTGGGGCTTATGTAGTAAAACATAGACTTTTCTTTATTAGGTATCCAGTAGCAGTTTTCTGTTAGCTGCTCAGACCAGGTGGCGTCGTGGGAACACAAGGAAACAGGCACTGGTGCATATGAGAGAGCTCCTAACAGCAGCTGTTCGGGTTGGTGGTGTTACACATCTTGTGGGTCCAGTGACTATGGTACTTCAAGGAGGACCAAGGTAAGATGTTCCTCAGAACTTTATTAAAGTTTTGGGGCTGGATGGTGTGCTTTATGCAAGGAGTGGTACTGCATTATACCAACAGCAGCTAAGGAGATAACTGGCTTTCCATGCCCAGGGCACAAGTTCTCAGACTTTGTTATGACCAGTCCTCTTATGAGGCATCTTGGAATTCCTTTTAATATTTTCCACAGTGCTTCAAAAGAATTTGTAGGTCCTATCACCTGTCAGGAGGTGCAGGTATCACAGAGTCTTATGGGATACTGCTATTTGAGGACTAGCTGCAAGTGATTTTAGTGAATTCATCTCTGTGTATGACTAAAGACAGGGAAAGAAGTAGGAATTGTAACCCCACCAGATACCTGCTGCTGCCTCTCAACCACTTTAGGCCAATGACCCATTTGTTGAGAACAGCTGACTTAGGAGAATTGAGTGAGTGGAGACTTGGATTTGGTTTGTATTACGTTGTTGCGGCCTAGCGGCTGTGTGCAGGGCTAGGGAAGTAAAATGTTCAGGTGTTAACAATTGTATAATGCATTTTCAACTAATGGCAAGAACACATAGAGCACACGAGAGAGATTCTTTGACGTTTGTGGTTTAAATCTAAACACACACCAAATAAAATGAATCAATAAGATCTGAACGAGTGGGTTTTATGGTATGAGGTAGCAAAATGGGATTTAGGCTCTTTTATAAAAACTTTTTTATGTAACTGTAAAAATAAATTCAAAGAGTTTGTTGGGCGTCTGGAACCAGTTTCTCAGTTAGGTACTGTAGTCAGAGTAGTGAGTTCAGTCAGTATTTTGCATGCATTTTGGGAAGCAGAAAAAGAATGCCGTATTTTGTAGCATTAAGAATTTCTTACATTTTATATAAATCTGGTATAGAATTTTGTCTTCAAATCTTTCATGAATTCTTTCAAATTGTGGCAATTTCCTGTAGCTATGTTTTGGAAGCTTTTAATTTTACTTGGCACAAAGAGACATGATTTCAAATCTATAACTTCCAACAGAATCGAAGAACTCACTTGTGGCGGGATGGTGGAACAAGTCCAAGAAGCCTTTGGAGAGACCATGACCTCGGTGGTTTCACTGTGTGCTCGTTACCCCATTGCTTGTGCAAATAGCATTGGCCTCTTGTGCACCATACCATATACAAGGTAGGAAAGGTTTTGCTTCAAGAAGGAGACAGAAAAGAATGATTAGATTCTCTTTTATACAGTTGTGCCGTACAATTAAGTGTTGCTTCAAAGGGAAGTATTATTATGTAGAGTGGAATGGACTTGGTTGTTGTTTTTTTAAAATTACCCTGTAATATCTCCTGGCAGTATATTCTGGCAGAATAAGCACAGGGATGGACATTGGGAGGGACTGAGTCTTGGCTCTGCCACTGATTTGTTCTGTAGGAATGGGCAAGACACTTCAACTTTCTCAGTTTGCCTAAAGTAACCATAGTACCTAGCGAACTATCTCTTGGGATGTTGTGAGGATTAGTGAACATCATGAGAGCATTTTGAACATATAAAGTTCTATATAAATGAAAAATATTACTGTTATGGTGAGGTATGAACTAAAGATGATCAATGTGTCTTCCATTTTTAGCAGGTGGCATAACTCAGAATGATGCTCTGTAGACTACACATAGATTTAATAACCCTTTATATAGCACTTAATCTTCTACTAGGAACAGCTTGGCATCATGACCATGACATTCAGAGATAATGCTGGATGACAAACTTGAATAATATCCTGTTACATTTTGTCCCTTCTAAGGATAATATAATGGAGGAAACATTGAATTGTCCAAAGCTACAATGAAAGATATGATCAATAGATACAGTACGTGTGCTGAGAAATTTGGGGTAGCTTGTGTATGTTGAAAATGGTTGAGAAGTTACTGCAGTACAACCTTAGTTCTTTGTTCTTCTGAACAGGAGTGAAGAGAAGTGCTTGGTACGCAGTGGCCTGGTGCAGCTTATGGACAAGCTCTGTAGTTTAAGTAGCCAGACGGAATCCAGCTCAAATGAAAAGCAGACTAAAAAACAGAAGGTGGCTACTATGGCCTGGGCTGCCTTCCAGGTCCTAGCCAATCGCTGTGTTGAATGGGAAAAAGAAGAGGGTAGGAGCAATGTTGATATTACATATTGTGTATTTTAAAATCGCTGCTAGATATTGAGTTCATGTATGAGAGGAAACAGTATAGATTTTTTTAAAATCTTGCATTGACCAACCACTGACATTTAGGAATAATTATTTTTTATTAAATATAAAATATTTTATTATATATATTAAAGATTATGAAGCGCTCTGAGATCTATTGATGAAAAGTGCTGTATAAGAGCTAGGTAGTATTATTTATTATTAGTTATTTAGAAATACTGTTGAGTTGGGATTTTAAAATGAGTGGGAGGGGTATTGTTTTTAAATGAATCGAAGTTTTTCATTCTATAATTTTTTAAAAGGGGAGAGGCTTGAGTGGCTTAGTGTCAGGTTTAATCAACAGTAAATGCAATAGCTCAAATTCTTCCTTGGTGGAACTCCAATGGAATCATTTTGTCATTTCAGTATTTTTTTTAATCCGACATGCTGTTGGTGAACTTGAAAAGGTTCTGTTGACTCTTGTATTCCCATATTTATAGAAAACCATCATGTACGTTTAGACACCCATCTGAAATTTCTGGAGCCTGGGCTTTCTCTAAATTGTCTTTATGTGAAATTAGCAAAATTAGTTTGGTGGGAAACTTACTCACTTAAATATTATCCACATAAATAGAATAGTATGTTCAACTACACTGTGTCATAAGACTGAATGTCGATTTGTTACCTAGCAACTAGATGTTATTGCAGGTTTGACTTTAACTCAATATGATTTTTTGTAAGCAATTACTGTCCTCTAAATGAACGTGTCTAGGTTTTTCCAGTATATTACTTTTTTTATTGTGTATACATTTACAATTGTACATTTTTGCATTACCTTTGAAGGTGGTTCAACAGAGGCTGTTCATTCTGGTCTGGCTCGTCAAGTCTCTAGCCTTCTTACCAATCACCTAGCGCGAGCGACAGAATGTTGTGGTAATCAGGCCGCTGGAAATGATGCCCTGCAAGATGTACTTAGCCTTCTTAATGACCTGTCAAGGTACTGGCAGTACTTCGATAAAGTCATTTTTTTTTCTGGCTTACTCTCCAGTGTTGGAAAGCACTTCATTTCCTCTAGCGGAAATAGTAAAGATAATGACACCTCTTTCGATGCCATTCCAAAAGCTTGAGGCTATTTTGACATGTGGCCTGCAGCATAAACACACTTGTGTTAAATTTTAGGATCAATCCGTTGCTGACAGCAGGTGAGAGTGTGGAGACGTCCAGTAGTACTTTCTGAAATTGAAATCTAGACTCTGTGTGACAGAGTCAAGTGACTTGTTTGACCACGTTAACGAGCTTACTTGTCACATGCCTGTATATTTTTAAGATATATGCTGTAACTGAGTAATAGTCTATTCATTAAGAATGAAACCATTCAGTATAATGCCATTGTAAACCTGACCCTGATGTCCTTGGTGTAGTTTTTTATTGACCTCAATAGGAGATGTACACTGGGAACAACTGCGAGATTGAATATGAAGACTGCAGTCTCACGTGCTGGTTTTGGCATCTCACTTCGTATGGAGTCTTTTTGTTGATGAAAAGTGACACACAGCTGCAGTAATACCACAGTTAAAGAACTTTTTTTGTATTTGTTCAGGGACGTGCAGGACGTACTGAAATAATACAGTACTGACATGTTACAAAGGAGATGAGGGGAGCGGAATATCACAGACTTCACAGTTGCTCTTATGTTTATAAGCTTTGGTGCTTAGGGAAGCTGTCTTGGGTTTTTTGAGCTGGAGGATTAATGGGACTAAATAGCAACATTTAAACTGTTTTGCTCTAAAATCTGTCATGAAATTTCAAATAACGGAACTATCTTCAAGAGCTGTTTTATGAGCGTTTATATGGGAAACAGGCAAACATTTTTATGGGGTTTGTATAAGAGGCTCCAGACACCTGAGCAAAATAATGGGGTATCATACCTCTTGCATTTGAAATTGATTACTGCTTAACTCTGATGGATCATTTTATGTGTTTAATTTTTAAGTAAAGTCTTTAATAATATAATCATGTATTGCCATAAAGATCCTTTACCCATGGCAGGATGTCATCTTATAGTTTGTATTTGATTTCAGGAGTGTGATTTAACTTTCCTTTTTTGCCGTCAGAGAGATGACTATGCTCTTTTCTCTCAGGAGTCACATAGGTAAAGCTATCCTGAGCCAGCCCGCCTGTGTGTCCAAACTTCTCTCGCTGCTTTTGGACCAACGCCCTTCTCCAAAACTCGTCCTTATAATCCTCCAGCTGTGTCGTGCTGCGCTTCCTCTCATGAGTGTAGAAGACTGTGGAAATGTTGAACTGCCCCCATGGAGTTACTCAGTGCCCTCCTTGAACAGTGAACAGGATGACCCCAGTGACCCCGCCTCCAAGATTGCATCACTACTCTTAGCAAAATTGGCAGATTATGTGGTGCCAGGTGCTAACCGTTTCTCATGTCTAAACGTTTGTTCTTATTATGTGTAATAAGTGTCAGACAAGCTTGAGAAATAATGCATGATTGTGCAAGAGGCGGGTGTTGACAAAAGGCACAATTTGGATAAATGTGTATTGAATGATCGTGTTTAGAAGGTTAACTTGCCAAAAATTTAACAGCAGGATGAGTTCAAATATCCGGTAGTAGGCATGTTTCTATAATCTGGCATTCTGACTGTTCAGTGTAGTTCAGTTTTCTGAATAAGGTGCTTATTGCAGACATGTGAAAGAAAGCTCAGATAAATCTAAAGGCAATGCTTTTAAAGTATCTGACTGTTGCACTTTTTCTTTTCTGCTTGGAGGCTGTCAGACAGTTCTGTCTCCAACTGCGTCTGAACCAGATACCTCTTTGACAAAAATGAGCCCAAAAAATTCCATAAAAGGAGATAAAGATCCTGGAGAAGAGAGTGAGGCAGTGGATGGTAAACTTTCTATTTTTATTCACAAACGGGAAGATCAGTCATCCCATGAAGTCCTTCAGCCCTTACTGAGGTAATTTTAACTCAGTGGATTAGAATTAACAAAGCAGTTCAGGGGTTTCCATCTTTATTTCTATACAGTGCCAGAACTGTAGGAAGATTTTGTGTTGGAGATGATCGTAACTGAGCAAAATACTTCAAATTCTGTTTTCTGTTGCTGCTTGTAAATAGTGGGATTTTTATCCAAAAGTGAGTTTTGGTGGTGATGTGCAGCTACATAACTAGAAACTCACACAGCTACATTGAAAGTTAAACCACAGTTCCCCAAACTTGGCCCACTTATGCACAGACACCATCAGCTCAAAAATTTCCATTTGTACTTTACTTGTAGATTAGAGGAAGAAAAATCTTTTATTTTCACCAATTTGTTTTTCAGAGTAACAGCCGTGTTAGTCTGTATTCGCAAAAAGAAAAGGAGTACTTGTGGCACCTTAGAGACTAACCAATTTATTTGAGCATAAGCTTTTGTGAGCTACAGCTCACTTCATCGGATGCATACTGTGGAAAGTGTAGAAGATCTTTTTGTGTACACACAAAGCATGAAAAAATACCTCCTCCCACCCCACTCTCCTGCTGGTAATAGCTTATCTAAAGTGATCACTCTCCTTACAATGTGTATGATAATCAAGGTGGGCCATTTCCAGCACAAATCCAGGGTTTAACAAAAATGTCTGGGGGGGGCGGGGTAGGAAAAAACAAGGGGAAATAGGTTACCTTGCATAATGACTTAGCCACTCCCAGTCTCTATTCAAGCCTAAGTTAATTGTATCCAATTTGCAAATGAATTCCAATTCAGCAGTTTCTCGCTGGAGTCTGGATTTGAAGTTTTTTTGTTGTAATATAGCAATTTTCATGTCTGTAATCGCGTGACCAGAGAGATTGAAGTGTTCTCCGACTGGTTTATGAATGTTATAATTCTTGACATCTGATTTGTGTCCATTTATTCTTTTACGTAGAGACTGTCCAGTTTGACCAATGTAAATGGCAGAGGGGCATTGCTGGCACACGATGGCATATATCACATTGGTGGATGTGCAGATGAACGAGCTTCTGATAGTGTGGCTGATGTTATTAGGCCCTGTGATGGTATCCCCTGAATAGATATCTATTCCACATTTGTGCTGGAAATGGCCCACCTTGATTATCATACACATTGTAAGGAGAGTGGTCACTTTAGATAAGCTATTACCAGCAGGACAGTGGGGTGGGAGGAGATATTTTTTCATGCTTTGTGTGTATATAAAAAGATCTTCTGCACTTTCCACAGTATGCATCCGATGAAGTGAGCTGTAGCTCATGAAAGCTTATGCTCAAATAAATTGGTTAGTCTCTAAGGTGCCACAAATACTCCTTTTCTTTTTGCAGTTTGTTTTTGTGTATTTGACAGCATCTGGTGTATAGTCAGGTTCACTACTTTGTTGATGGTCAAATGCACTTCAAGTCTAATTCACTAACATAGTGACCTTATCTGTGCACTAATCTAGGGGAAGCTTATGTTCATATTCTTCCCCAGGACCTGCGTGAGTGTGTGAACCAGTGACGACAGCGGCAAAGCTGAAACTTCAGAGGCAGATATGCAAAGAGGGAGGGAGATGGTAGAGAAGTCACAGCCTGTTTTGGGAGTGTAGCTCTTTTATCTGCTCAGAAACCACAGCAGGGGAGCAGAAAAACCCTTTCAAATGTGTTTTTAAAAGAATTAAACACAGGACCCACTACTAAATGGTACTCTCTCAGAAAATTTGAAGGTCCTCCTGTTATATTACAAATAGTACAATCACCAGAAGAAAAATTATTTTAAGTGTCACTCTCAGTAAGGCTGTCCATTAGGATAATTCCGTTAGAACTTCTGAAGTGATCTTAGTATTTAGTCATACCAACTCAGACTTTGATCTCCGTAAAACTCACAAGAGACCCCTCCAAAATAAAAGTAGGATTCTGGAGGAAGTGATGTTGGTAGTTCATTACATGACACCCCTTGCTCTGCGTCAGCCTTGAGCCACTGCCTCAGTATGATGCTAACAGGCAGTGTTGTTAAACCATTCCTGCCAGCAGTGCTCTCTTTCAGATGAAATATTAAAACCAAGACTCTTAGGCATTCATGGCCACTAAAAGAACTCATGGTTCTATTTTTACAAAAAAAAAGTATTAACTGCAGTAGCATCGCCAAATTGCAATGTGAATAACTACATTCTATATACTTACATTTCTCCTGCTGTTTCAGTACAATGGTAATCTTCCCATTGTGTGTCCTCAACTCTTTAGAATTGCTGTGATATTAAGCAGCTCAACTGGAGAGAATTCTTTTCACTACAGGGCTGGTTGAGTTCTTCATGTAAATAAAGGCTTTAAGGTGCTTTGAGATCCGTTAGAACAAAAGGCTAGTTAGTTAACTAATTTTACATAGTAAAGCAACATTTAATAGGTTTTATTCTTACGTTTGTAGTAGTTCAGAAGGTCGACCATTCCGACTTGGCACTGGAGCTAACATGGAGAAAGTAGTGAAGATGGATCGGGACATGACTAAAGTAAGGAAGTAATAAAGATAATTATTTAACATCTTAGAAATCATTAGACAGTCAACGTTCTCACTACCCCAGTGTTCTTAAGCCTTCTATAAAAGAACCAGAAAATTAAATTTAATTCTCTTCCAAACAGATAATTTATTGGTTAATATTTATATTAAACAAGTGAAATTCAAGAAAACGTATTCATAAACTTTAACATTAGAATGATGTTGTTGACATAAATATGTAAATCCTTGAAAAACTGATGTTTTGTATTACTGCAAAAATATTTCCACTAATGTTTTCTCAAACATGTTTGGGTCATGATTTTGTGTTCTTTCACAAGTATTTAAGGAGTCTGAGTTTTACTGGGATGAAAATCCATAAAAAGTAAATTTCAAAGATCATGTTAGAATATTTAAGGAAATTGGTTTTAAATTCATATTCGTGAGTATTTGTGTCAAAAGTACTCATGCATTCTTTGATCAAAGAACAGAAACAACACCATGTGACTATCTGACCAACTAAACTAATAGTATTGAATCCACTCCTTGATCAGTTCATTGATTAAAAAAATGAAATCAAACAAAAAACTGTCCAATGTGAATAATGAATACAGTTTGAGGAAGTGTTGATTTCTTTGTGGTTATACCACAACTGGGGTCAGATAAAATGGGTCAGATAAATGATTCCCTTAGCTCTGGCTACCCTGGGTTATGATTGGTCTGAATAGAGCTAATTAAATAGTCACTTTGAATATCTTCCATATTTCTTTTTCAGAGTGGCTGCTGTGAGGTTATTACAGAAGAGGCTGCTGCAGCTCTTCGGAAGGCTACCAAGTGGGCACAGTCTGGCCTAATTGTCAGTGTTGGGCCACCTATTGAATCTATCAGTCCAGAAACCACTAGCGGGCTGTCAATTGGTGACAAAAAGAAAACTGCTCAAACCTCCATTTGCAGGGAGAGGAATTCTGAACTTGCCAGGTAGAAACTCACTGTGGAGTCTTCAAAATAACATGAATGTCTTTGTAGAAATGTAGAGAGTAACTATTAGTACCCTAATCTTACGTCACTTGTGTTGAGCAGGAGTAACAATTGAAGCTTCTCTCTCTCTCTCTCTCTCTCCTTCTCCCCTGTTTTAAATTATTGGGCAAGTGACATTTTTCTTCCATACAGAACAGATCCTGTGCGCCCATTTATCAGTGGTCATGTAGCAAACAGTATGGCAGCAGAGGTGATTGCTCTGCTTCATAGCTTATTGATGGCACCAGAATCGAATGCAGCTCAAATATGGACAACAACGGCTGAAAAGGTAAACAAAGGAGGATAAGATATCTAAATGTGTGATGCACAGTATATTAAAATATATCCACTGCAGGACAATTTTTAACTGTTGGCATTCTTCCTCTCCTGCTTCCTTGTTTAAAATATATATTTTTAATTGTCGCTATCCAGGTAGATACTGTCTGTCCTGATAGTCCTCCTTGGGCCCATCTGCCATTTCAGAGAACGTGGGGCAAGGATGGGGGAAACAATTTGTCAAAACAGATCTGGAAACAAGGAACTGACTGCTGATAAATGGCAGTGTTACGTATTTTTATACTTCATAAGACTGTTTATTCAGGCAGTCATCCTACCTTGACAGACCAATCCTCTCTCACCCAGACCCCTAAGGGGCCAAAGTAATGGTTGGAGGATGAAGTCTTTGCTTCCAGATCCCTTAGCATACATTGTGGCTGCTCGGGGTATGTGCTGGAGAGAGGGGGACACATCACTGCACTTCTAACGGTTATGTGGGAATCAGCAATGGAATGTTGCTTTGTTATTCACTGATCAAAGATCTTATTTTAAAGTATTACTGTATACTTCTTGAAAATTAAAATAGTTCCTCTGGTGTATTTTAAAAAAAATTAAGCTGTGCCCTACACTTTTCTGACCAATATTTCTCCTTTGACTATTTAGGTTCTGTCTCGGGCTCTGATGTACATTCCACAACTTGGGAAATATGCAGAGAGTATCTTGGAAAATGGGAGCAGCAGTGGCAGGAAACTTGCTAAACTTCAAAGAATTGCTCGACAGGCGGTGGCTGCTCTATGTGCTCTTGGTGGCTTTAAAGAGACAATTAAAATAGGTTCTGAAGTGCAGGTAATTAACTTCTTTTCCTTTTTATACTTCAAATGAGATGTGATTCTTTTCATCATTTTACAATTTTAAAGTTGTACTTCCTTGTTCATTGTTGTAGGTTTTGGGTAGAGGAATAGCAGGAAGCATTGGAGTGGTGGCTTCTATTAATGAACAGGAAGGTATAGCAACTGTCAAATTTCCACCTGCCAGTATAGACTCTAGAAAGACCTCACAAGCATCAGACACATTAACTATTCCATTATCTAGGCTCTGTGTTCCAAGAGCTGAGGTAAGGTCATTTTAAAATCCAACATTAAGTGTAATAACAAATTGTAATTATACTGTTATTATTTAACAACAACAACAACAATCTGCAGCATGCAAAAGCCTAATTCCTGTTTTGTTAAAGATGACTTGTGTCATTTACATCATTGTTTTAAACATTTCATAGCAATGTTTATATGTAATTTCTCATCCAAATAACATGATATTATTCATCCTTCAGCACTTAAGGATGTTCCATAGCACATTGTGTTACCTTTCCTTTTTGGCTTGTGATTTTTGTGTGGTGCTGTTTTTGTGATAGTACAAAATGAGAATTAACTCCAGGTGATGAAACGCCCTCATGTCTTAGAAACTAACTACTTGAATTTAACTTTCTACCGTGCCCCCCACCACCACCACCATCAGGCATTGCCTCTTCATAAACTGTCCATTACTGAGAAGGTAGTACAGGCAGTCCAGTCCATGTTGCTCCCTCAGGAGGGAAGTCTATCTATTCATACCTCACTTCCTGCAACAGGAGATGGCTCAACTCCAGTAATGGCAGTGGTCCGGCTCCTTGGTGAAATAAGAACAAGGTGAGGTTTTGTTCATTATTTATAAAGGGCTCTAAGTGTACAAGGTGCTGTACAAAATGTAAATGCTCCAGCCAATTGAGGTCATCTTGAGGCTTGTTTTTCCTATGTAAATATTGGCATCTTGCTAGATGGAACAATTGTCTGTTTAATAAAGAATCATATTAGTTTCCAAAAGGAAATAAAGTTAACTGACTTTGTTACAATGGCCTCCCTGCTAATAAGGAGCCCAAAGCCAGGAGTGGACTTGGCAACCTGTTGAGCTGGGTGTTTTATTAATATGAAGTTGGTCAAGCCATTTCTGCAGTCCTAACGAACAACTAAACAAACAGAAGTAGACCAGAATGCACATTTTGTTGAGGCTAGTCCTGAAATTATTTTCACAAGTATTGACATCAAGTTCACCACATAATGTACATTTTTAATGTTTATAATTTTATTTTATTTTATTTTTATTTTTTTTTTTACCTTAAGAGCATGCCTGGTGATGGCCCAGCTATTAGAAGACAGTTTATTTTGTGAAGAATTCATACAACAATGTCCAGCTGCTGTAGAAGTTCTTAACCTGGTGGCACAAGAGTGCAGCCCTGGTATGTATTTAACATGACCCCACAGTTTTACTGTTGTATTTTGTCAGTGCATTGAGATAACAGATAAGTGAGGTTAATTTTAAACTTTAGATACTAGGCTATATCCCAAATAAAAGTGATCTATTTAAATGGAAGACAGTATTAATAGCGCTTAGTAATATAATACAGTGTGGCTTATTACAGTTGCAGAGATCTAAATAAATTTGTGGTGGCTAATAGCTTGACTTCTTAAAATTAGGTTTTAGGTATAAAGGGAGTGGATTTACACCTAGTGTGAATATGGCCGTCGAGTTTTGCCCCTCATAATACTCTGGTCTCACGGCTGGTTCGCTGGTTTTGTGTCTTGTTTTTGATAAAGAATATCAGAAGTCTCTCTTGTATTGATACATACATCAGGGTGCAGGTATACTCAGTTTTAGTCAATAGCAAAGTCAAGCCTGAATGAAATTGCAGGTGATTTACTCAAATCTGTGAGAAGTTATCATTTTATCAGTAAGCTGTGATGTTGATTTATTTATAAACTGTGGTATTTACATGAATGTACCCATCCATACTAATGTACAAACTGAGATGAAGGGAAGTCTCTAAATCTTGGACTTTTTTTTTAAATTTCTCCGTAGTTTTTGTGAGTGTAAGCTGCTGTTTTTCCTTCATTATTCTCTTTTATTCATTCTTTAGTGTATTGGTGCTCTTCTTGCCTATTTTAAAGACTGCTCTTATTTTCTTTCCTTATTTTTAACCTCCCAATCTCCTCCCCTGTTTATGAGTGGGCACTTGGACCCAGCAGAAGTTCTAGGGTTGAGGACAGATTAAAAGATACAGCCAGAGCTTCTTAAGTGGAGGAAAAGGACTGAAGAAAAGGAAGCTGTTAGACTGTAGAACAAAATGGAATTCTGTTAGGCCTCCAGTATGAAATTAGGTGTGCATAATTTATGGCACAGGAATAATTTAATTTCATCCTCATGCTGGGTTGTAAACCTGGTGGCTCTGCATCTTATTGGTTCAAAACTAACTTCCAGTAGATCTTTATTTATTTATCAATATACATATTTGCTGATCAGACACTACAAGTTAAATGCAAGCAAAACCAAAGTTTATGTAAATAGCACTTTTTTTAGTTTGTTCATGCTCTTCAACTCCTGATTGCTGGTTACTGTGGAACAGCCTGCAATAAGTGACATCGTTTTGTTGTAAGTTTTAATGGGATATCGACTGCTGACATAATTTCAGTTGCAGGGGGACAGACAAGGCTGATTAGGTGATGTAAATTTCCAAATTTTTTTTTTTAATGGTGCTGTGAATCTGACCATTTTTTTGAATGTTGAGATGTCTTCCTGAAATTTCAGAGTGATTATCGGTCACTTTGCTGTTGATTTCTGCCTTTCTCTCCCCAACTGTTGTTTAACAGTAATATAAAAATATTCAGCATTCAGGTTACTCCCCTGCTGTCTTTGGAACTTTTATTCTTACAAGTTGTTTTTAATCTTTCACTTAAAAATATCTTGGCTTTGTAGAACTGTGTTATGACACATGATACTGTTCCCAATAGTGATTATACTCAGTGTGGTTAGTTTAAATAAAACACAAAAAAAAAATTCTTCCTGCCTGACAAAATTTGTCTTTTCTCCTTAAGATTTCCCTTCCCCATGTCACTGACATGGCTCTCCTGCTTCCCAAAGCGGATGCTGTCTTGGGAGACATTGTTTTCATTGGCTTCTAATGTTCCAAATCTCAATGTAATCAGAAATTAAGTTTAAACCTTTGAATCAATTACAGGTGACCTGAATAGCATAGCTTCTTTAACAAGTGTTTTTAACCCATACTTTTTAATCTGTATAGCGACTAGTGAAAACATGTTGATTTATGTATTGGACAAAGCTACAGATAAAGTAACAATAGTTAACAGCCAGGTGAAATGGTTACTTTACCCCTTCAGCTTTTCTTACTCATTTCAGTTTTTAAAAGGAATATTATGTAAATTTAAAAAATACGATTTACTGTTCTGGATGCTAATTTAAATTTCAGTTTTAGATTGTTTGCTTCATTTGTAGTCATTTGAACATTAGTTTAAATCCCCTTTGGCACAACTCTTCTTCAAATGTAGTGTTTTCCTTGATCAAGAATTCCCTGGCTCACAGAGTTCGGTCTGTGCAAGGCACAGTACCTTCAAGGAAATGTTAGCTAGGCCCTGAAGAGCTCAAGCACTATCTGCACTCAGCTTCCAGGGGAGACATGCACGTCATGCCAGTCTTGTTCTTTCAGTGTCAGTTCAGCCGTAGGTTAAATATTTTAATAGGAGAGCCAGTTTATCTGTTCTCATTCAGCCAAAGCTCTGTGGCCTAGTTTTTTAAATAACTAGTGATTTGGGGCGTCTCAGCTTTTGGGCACCCAACTTGACACTTAATGCTGCTTGATTTTTCAGAAAATGTTGAACACCCTTCCATATCTGTCTTGGTACCCAAAATCACTAGATACTTACGAACAATGTGGTACTACGCTTAACTTTAATAGTAATCTATTCTGTTCCTAGTGAGTATCTCCACTGGCCATTTTATTCCAATGATCAACCTATAACTTGAAGGTTGCCTTACTTGAAAGTATCCTATAAACTTCAGCGCATTGAAGCATCTTGACTACCTGACAGCAAGCGGGATAGTTTGATTTGATGGTGTCTTAGTCAGTTTCATTTGCAGCTGTAACAAGCTCATTGATTTTATTTTAAATAAATTTAACACAAACATGTATTGTCATAAGGAAAATTAAACAAAACAAGGACATTCTGAATAGCGACTGTGGGGTGTAGGTATGAGGATGTCTTTCCACAGTATGGATGTCAGGTGCTGTAGTGCTGTGTAGTACTTCTTTACCTTCCATGCTAGGTAAGGATGGAGTGACAGCCCTTAATGCAGATCAGCTGCTTTTGTTCACCTAAAATGAAATTTTCGCTGTTACTTGGAAATAATTTCCATGTACTTTTTAGACTTGTAATTCCTCTCAGACATGACACTTTCGCTGAAATATAAGCCAGTCTCAGGTGTACTTCTTAGGTTTTTCTCAGTTTGTTTTTTTTTTTATTTTGGGATGGGGAGGGGGAAGAAGTGAGGGGAAGATTAATTTCTGAAATGGACCTGATTGTCACATTTAGAGATTTTTAGCACAGGTGTAATCTTTAGATCTCAAATGACTGTCTCCAACTAAACTCTCACATTCCCAGTATTAATGGTGTTGGTTTGGTTTGTATTGTTATAGGGGAAAGGCTTCTCATTGTAGAAGTGCAATGTGAAAGGTTAAGAATGTTGTATCGAGATTGTGCTCGTCCCCCACCTCCGCCTCTCCAGGCAGACAGAAGACAGGTAAACATATCAACACGGCGCTGCTTTTCTGGCTCTTTCTCTAATGGATTCAGTTTCTGATATGGTGGTCTAAGGATGACAGGAGTCAAACCATTACAGTGGTTTAAAGGAAAAAGAAAAATTCATCACACTTAAACATGCTTGAATGCAACATATTGGTTATTTATTTTATATGCTGGGTCGAGTATGCATTCCATAGCAGATCTTGGACACTGGATTTCAGCAGAATGAAATCTAGCTTGTGACCTCAAATGCAGTCAGACTAAAACACTCTTTACCTCTTTTACAGCCCAAAGAGATTACTTGGAGCCCTTCTAGAGTGTTTCCACCTGTGCGAGCCTGCATGTTCTCATCACATCTTACAGCAGTGACCTTTTTGGCTGACCCTAGTGCTGGCGGGGGACTGCCTCGTGGCACGTTTATCTACGCTACCTCCCCAGTTCCAGTACAAGTAAGAAATCACAGTGATGGAGCAAATTTCTGTGGTGTTTTACCTTCAGTTTTTTTAAATGACCAACAAATTTTCTGCGTGGCTGTTTCCTTAGGCCCCATCATTTTACTGGGAGATTGAAATAGTTTCCTATGGAGATACAGATGATGACACTGGTCCAATAGTTTCATTTGGGTTTGCCACTGAAGCAGAAAAGCGGGACGGAGCATGGACAAATCCTGTTGGCACATGTCTTTTTCACAAGTATGTTGCAAATATGTTCATTAAAAATTACAGCCTGGTGCACTACATAAAATGAGTATAAGCTCCTCTGGACTGGCACCAGGCTTGCTTTTTGTTCCTGAATAGTGCCGAACGGATAATTTAAATGGAGCAATTAAAGTTTTGAAATATAGTAATTCCTTATCAAAATGAGGATAGTTCCAGTTGCGTTTTAGCAGTATATAGCAACCACCTGAATGCTAACTGATGGTCATTTACAATGATATTTTTACCCTAGAGGTCTGCTCTTTTATGTTTAACTTTCTTCTTCACATTTACTTTCTTAGTAATGGACGAGCTGTGCATTACAATGGCTCCAGCTTGCTACAGTGGAAGAGTGTTCGACTAGATGTGACCCTTTCTCCTGGTATGTCAGAATTCAGTTTATTTACTTAGCTGAAAGAGCCTAACACCTCTTAAATATAAACAAGGTAATGGATGAAAAACAGAAAAATCCTTGTTTCTCTTTGGTCGTGTTTTATTTTCCTCTAGGTGATATAGCCGGAATTGGCTGGGAGAGAACAGAAGGCACTCCTCCCCCTCCAGGACAGCCAGCTAAAGGAAGAGTGTACTTCACATATTGTGGACAGCGACTTGGGCCTTATCTGGAGGATGTCTCTGGTGGAATGTGGCCAGTGGTGCACATTCAGAAAAAGGCAGGTTTAACAGTAAAACACCTACTTTGGGATGTATTTGACTTTCACCAACACTAGTCAATGTTCCTGGGTGGAAACCACGACCTATTTTTAATATCATTTTCACCTTTATTTATTCATTTGGTTTAAAACTTGTATTCTCACCCATCAAGACAATAAAGTAAAGCTGGTCTGATGAGGAGACTGAGTTAATCTTTATATACTAATAGGCCTTACTTTACTATTAATTCACTTTAATCTTAACAGTGACCTTGCTGCAAATTGCATTTGTCCAAATGACTGTCTCTTGAAAGCACCAGGCTGAACAATTATAGCTCAAAGACTGTATTGAGCAGCTTTATATTTTTCAATTGTGTATTATCGGACTTATTTTTTAACCTTTATGGTCAATAATGCAAGGAAATCCATATCACTAGAGGATATGGTAATAACCAGTGGGGATTTCATCCTGTGGCCAAGGTTTAGAATAGGAAGATCACAGCAAAGGGTTAAAATAGTACTTTAAAACAAAAACTTCTTATGCTTTATTTGAATTTTGTTACAGAATACAAAAGTCCGGGCTAACTTTGGATCTCGCCAGTTTGCCTATGCTGAGGGACAAGCTCACAGGAATGCTGCTGATCTGTGCATTGACCTAGCTGAAGAAATAAGTGCCAACTTTGAAGCATTGCCTTTTGCCATGGCTTCCGATAGCGATAACGATGCTGGTACCAGCATAGCTTCTGACCCTGGAACCCACGGACCTCCTTGTAGAATTGCTGCTGTTGCCACAGCTCAGCAACGTAAAGTGATCATTAGTCGCATTTAAATCGCATGCTCAGTGTATTTCAGCAAAACCGTCTAAATCCACTTAAATGTTCTCAAACTGAAATTCTCAGGGTGCTTCCCAGATAAAATACAATAATCGTTAAAGAAACGCAATAGACCGTGGCAGATAAATGCTCACTTCATTTTAAACAAAGCATTCTAAAAATCAGTTATCTTTGTTTTACATTATACGGAATAAAGCATTCAAATTGTTCTGAGTTAAAGTAACCATAATGAAAAATTATTTTATTAGGGCTCTGAATGTAGTTAGATGCCTCACTTGATTGAATTATTCAATGTGCTACACTATGTCAAAATGCATTAAACTTCCACCAAGTGATTGGAGAGAGACCACAGAATGCAGCATATCTGAAGAACTTCATGAAATATTTTAGCATGTCTAGTAATGATTGGGAGTTCATTATTTCCATTTGGTTGGTTGCAGAATATGACAGTGACACTTCTTGTCATTATAAAATGGAACTCAGCTAT
Organism: Lepidochelys olivacea; assembly: GCF_965140295.1. NCBI lineage: Eukaryota > Metazoa > Chordata > Testudines > Cheloniidae > Lepidochelys > Lepidochelys olivacea. The sequence goes on along the minus strand of NC_140425.1, from coordinate 29,931,016 downwards.
GAGAACTTGTTCATATCAGGCCCAGATCCACATCCACCTGCTATTGCAGACGATGAAAGCGATGATGATGATGATGACGACATCCCCCGGGTAAGGAAGATGGGACACCTCACATGTTACAGAGCTGCTCTCTAGCTACAAGTCTTGTATTTAAAAAAAAATGTGTCATGAACTGATTTTGTTGCTTTGAGAAACTAGAGTTTCCATTAAATCTCTTGTTCTAAATGCCATTTGTTTTTTGTTTGACTTCTCTTCCCAGGAGGATCACTATGCCCTCTTGGTTAAAGCCTGGGAGACTAAGGTTTTCCCTACAATTAGAAGACGGTTCCGCAATGAAGCTGAGAGGAAGTCTGGTCTGGACCAGATTAAAGGGGCTTTACAGCTAGGTATGACTATCAAATGTTTATTTCTATGATCACAATTGTATGTGGCATATAACAGATGCAGGAATGAAACTGTGGGAGCTGGATTGGTCTAGCCAGACCCTTGTTGCACTTACTAGAGTCAAGGCTGCAGAACAGTTTTAGTCTTCTGTTTTTCCCGTGCTTGTAACTTACAGAAACATTATTTTCCATGCTTGGTTTCTGCTCAAAAGTGAGATTTTGTGTGGGGTAGAGGATTGTGGAAAGTTTCTGCAAACTCTTTTCTGTTTTTTAGGTTATGAGCTATGAGTCTTATGAGAACAGAAAAACATGTAGTCGTTGGGAGTTTAAAACACACTTTTTAGACACAGCTATATCAATACTGACTGAAGTGTGAAAAGTGCTGAAGCGTTTTTAGAAAGAAGAAAGGTTATAGATGATTGAAATGGTTGGCAGCTTTTTAGCATTTAGCAGAGCTTAATGACATTTCTACCCCCTTATGAGATAGTTGGGCAAGGAATAGGGGCTGATGGGACAACCAGTAAGAGGGAGTTTGTGTAAGTACCACACTGAAATCTCCCCACAAAAAAAACAGAACTAAGCTTTAACACTGGGCACAAAAGGTCACAAATGCAGCAATAATAATAATTAATAAAGTATTACATGATTTTAGGGGAGTTTAGCATTTTTTGCTAGATTCTACTGTATTCAACAGGGTCACTACTTTCATTTGAAAAAAGGTTCTACATTTTTCATTGCAAAGATCTAACCATTACAACATAAAGATATGGGCTGCTGACCTGTTAACCTAGTTCTGCAGGAAACCATTGCCAGGCAAGGATGGGAACTTCAGGACTTAATTTGGCTCATTTTCAACACTAAAATTAATGTTATTGTTGGTACCTTAATTTCTCTACTTTATGACATATTTTTTTTAGTTGTATAATCTTGTATGATCAGAGATTTTTTTCGTTTACTTTTCTGTAGAAGTTCTTTTAATCAAAATTACTTGGTTAAGGAACATAAAATCTTGACAAAAAATGCTACACAGTTCTCGTGAACTCCTGGTGGTGTATTTGCTTTTGATACTTGATTTTACTTGCTATTCAGGAGCTATTGGCAAAGTGCATGGCTGTAACCTCTATCAGACGTATGCTAACTCATTTTATTTTTATGGCTAGAAACCTTAGCTCTAGTGTTAGGGTTTTTTCCCAAGATGTGTCTTCTTCCATGTTGATAAACTAGTGATTTGGACACAGGGGAATGCTGCAAAAAGACTTTTCATTTCAGTACAAGTTTGGCAGCTCATCCTCACATACAATTACTTGCTCAGCGGGAGAGTCAACAGCCGCCTTCTACAGCTTATGTACGGGGACCAATCAGCCTGAATATTCAATGACAAATGTGCTTTGTAAATAAGTTTTTCTCCTCTTTGCTTTAAAAGTCCTTTTTTTTTATTTCATTGCCACTCCCAAGTTAATTGCACTTGGTAGGTCAAAGTTTATACAGCAGCTAGCGTGTGAGTGACTGAGTATGTCTTTGTTCCTAGTCACTTGACACTGAGGTTCCTAGTCACTTCTTCATGCAGATTAAAATAAAACATTCCTTTAAAAAAAAAAGTCATGAAAAATGAAGTAGATAAACATTTCTGTTCTGATAAAATCAAAACAAGCTTCTGTGCTGTGGTTTTCCCTTTATAATGCTCTTTCTTAGTTTGTTTCATGATTATTATAATCCATTGGCTCATTAATCTTAGTTTAATGTACCCCTGGGTAGCGGAGGTTAAGGGTTCTAATGCAGGATATATTAGCTCATTGTTAGGAAAGCCTCCCTTCAAATCAGCCTGGTTGGTAGAATTTCAATAATCAGTAAAATCTCCTGATGAGGATGAGCAGTAGTCTTAGTATTTTGGAAGAATCTGTTTATTTCTCACTTCAGCTGGGAGGCAAGAGTAGAGCTTCTGCCACTTCTGTTTTCCTTTCCTCTACTCGTTTACTCTAGGGCCCTTGATACGCCAAGTGCAACATTTCCAGATATGGAAGCCATTCAGGCATTAGAACATAGTGCAAAAACTTGGAGGGCAGGAATTCTAAAGCTCTGCTAGTACCCCTTCTGGTGCTCTGAGGATCTCAGGTTGCAAAAGGAACTGGGACTTTTGCATGTTTCTTTCCCTTTTAAGTGAGCATAAGAAGTATTTAAATGACTGAGGAAGGTTATCTTTAAGACTTATCCTAATGGACCCATGCCATTCTTATTTTGTTTCCTATGGTAGTTCTCTCTCTAAGTCTCTCTCTAATTAAGATATCCCTTAGAATGTTGCTTTGAAAATGTCTACTCCTCATAAATTTCTATTTGGACAGCAAATCTACAGAGGTAAATACTAAATGAAAATGACTTTCTTTGTCCAAAGTGCACAAACTTAGTGCTTGAAACACTATTTAATATAATGCGGCAGTAGATTATCCACAATGTTGTCTTTATCACTGTCTTTTCAGAATAGCTTGTAGTCTGCAGGTAAACATTTAATTTAACTATGAAATAGTTATCATCAGTAGTAAACTAACTTGTTTCCTGAAACAGATTAGCTCTATAAATATTCTCCAGAAATCGGTATAATATTGATTTCGTCTTTTTGAGTGCTAGACATAAGGCCAGATTTTGCTACCTCTTACCCAAAGAGATGAGTGAGGGGGCAGAATCTGGCTTGTAATGAGTAAATGAGACTATGTTGTGATATATTTGTTAGGTTGTGTGGTTTGTTACAAGACCAAGGCCAGCATCTAATCCAAATGCTATTCTGTTTATCAGGAATGGTCGATATAGCCCGACAAACAGTAGAATTCCTTTATGAGGAAAATGGTGGTATCCCAAGAGACCTCTATCTTCCTACCATTGAGGATATCAAAGATGAAGCAAATAAATTCACTATTGATAAAGTTCGGAAAGGTATGTCTATTTCAATCTTTATTTGCCAGTAGGAGAAAAGTTAGGACTAAACACCCTTTGACCTTGGCGCACATGGGACAAAATCATTATTTGGTTAAATTAAGGCTGCAACGTTTTTAGTTTAATAAATGGATAGAACTGGAGGGGTTAAATCACTGCTTTTGTTTTGCTTTTTTTTAATAACTTTTCTAAAAAGTGAATCACTTGTCAATGCACGTGCTGTGCACGAAGTGAACGTGTAAAACAACCCACCAAAAAAGGCTACAGCTTGTGCATTGTTAATGCAAACAGTCTTCGTGCACTCTGAGCCAAAGACTAGTCTATCAGATTCTGGGTGGCAGGAGTCAGTTTGTATATACTGTTAGTTTATTCGGGACCTTCTCATGTTAAAGGATGTTTTGAAGACATGTTTTTCCTTTATCTCCAGGCCTCACAGTGGTGACTCGCTCCCCAGACAGTAACAATGTGGCCAGCAATGCTGTGGGAACGGCTTTACCTAAATTTGCTATTCGTGGGATGCTGAAGACATTTGGTCTCCATGGTGTTGTTCTGGACGTTGATTCGGTGAGTAAAGCTATATTTAAGTTTTTTAATGGGTTATAGCATTTTTCTCTGATCTCCATGGTGAAACATGCTAGTTCATGTAAGATGCTGTTTTCTGCTCTTTGAGTAAAGATGTGTCCAATGTATTGATGGCATTGTTTTTGACATTTCAGGTAAATGAATTGGTGCAAGTAGAGACTTATCTCAGAAGTGAAGGCGTGTTGGTAAGATACTGGTATCCTATTGACATGTTAGAAAGGCCACCTGCTGGCTATAGGAGGACTGCAACAAATGGATTGGTTACTCTGGATAATACAAACATCCAAATTCACAGGTAAATAAGAAATTAATGTAGTGTATTTAGAGCTCTTATATCAATATTTCCATGCATATTATTTGGATGAACGTACAGTGTTTCATACAGTAAAATCTATTACTTATTGCAGCTTTGCTTTAAATAGTAGATTTCAAGAAAACTGCTGAACACCTTCTTAGTACACTCACTAGGTTTAAACCTAAAAAGAGGTCATTTGATCTCCACATAGTATTGGCTAGATCATCTTTTTATAAAAGGAGTTATGATGATCTTATTAGGGTTTTGTTAAAACAAGAATGATCTCTAAATTATTCATAAATATTTAGCTCTAGCAAGGATACAAATATCTTGTCAAGTACAGTCACTTTTTGTGATGGTGGTAATTTCTGTTTATCATCTATGCGCTCAATCCTGTGTGATTCTGAACACTTCAAATTCCTGCTGACTTCAGTGGGACCTCAGAGCACTTCACAGGATTGAGCTCATAACTTGGAAGACCAAGTTGTAAAAGCAAAGACCACTAGTGGAAGAGACCTACCGTATCTGAGGTCCCAACTGAAAGTAAAGGGAATTTTGGGTAGGAAGAATTTATACCTTTACCTTGCCAAAAAGGGCCATCAGATCGTTAATTAAAACTGAGGCATTGATCACTTCATCTCTTTTTAGAGATGAGAAGCGTGTTTGTTCACTGCCCTTGTCTCGAGTAAAGTTACGAGTAAAGAGAGCTCTGTTCCTGTCATCAGATCCATACATGTGGGGCCCCGTGACTATGAAGAGCTCCATAGGGGTTTTAAACTTGTGGCCTGCTGGTGCCCAAAGATTGGATAAGCAGTAGTGAGAAGTTTAGAGTTTCTCATATAGAACCTACCTATTCAGTCACTATTGATTTGCTTTCCAAAGTGAATAAGGAAGATCTGGGTCTATTTAATAAATTATTGCTGTTTTTAAGTTCATACGCCTGTTGTGGGTCCAAAAATCAAGGTGCTAGGTATAGTTCCTATTTTAATGAATCTGTATCTCGCTTTTTTGTAGAGAACTTTTGCGATGTGAAGCCTCACTTGCGCGATTGTACTGCCGCATGGCTCTCCTCAATATTTTTGCCCCCAAATCTCCACATATGTTTACTCGTCTATTTCATATTCCGGCTATCCGTGACATCACCCTGGAGCACCTGCAGCTGCTGTCCAACCAACTTCTTGCACCACCCCTTCCTGGTAAAATAATACTTGAAAAATGCAGCAGCTCTGTTGCTTTTGATACGCTAGTATAGCAATGCCCATGTCAGTGTGCGCTTACAGAGATCTGTGTGAAAGACTGATTAAGTTTAGGAGTTTCGTGAAACTGACCATTTTCAGTTTGTTTCATGAAGCCATTAAGAGCTATTGTTTTTAAATTAAGTTTTTCAGACTTGCATGAACATATGAAATAAGCAGTCTCTTACTAGATCCATGAGTAGCTAGAGAAAGGGCTAACCACTGTGTAAAAGCAGTCAAGTAAATTCTAGGCTAAACTGAGGTGTGTTCATTGCAAATGTTTATTAATGATCTCATGAAAAGTAAGCTGTAGGAAAGACTTCTCCCTCCTTATTCCTCCGCCAAACAGATTCCATTTAATATGTTGCTATTCTTCTTTTAGTTTGTGGGATTCTTTGTGAGAAACTGAAAACGTTGTACAGTTTGAATTCAGTATAGGTATATAGCTGCCAGTTGGGTCACTTCATTTTCAAAATTCAGCTCATCTCCAGTTTTGCAGAACATTTCATCCTTTTCCTAACAGAGTCATGAATCTGATAACTAATTCCTCGTGAGTCTAAGAGAATGCACATGGCCGAATTCTGGGAAAAGATCTTGGGTTAAATCAAATGTGTGTTAATGGTGGAAATCAACCTGTCAAATGCCATTATGCATACTAAGAGATGCACGCAACATGGCAGGGCACTTAAGAGGAACTAAAAAGTAGCTAAAAATAGGTTGTTAATACCCAAAGTTAATCTAAAGCGCTTGAAGATCTTCCCTCCCCCAAATCATTCTGAGACTGGATTCGCTCTCACAGAGGCTGCATCATGTGTGACTCCTCTACAGAGTACAGAGTATTTTGAGGAATTGCATGGCTTTGGGATCCTTTTCTAGACTACAATTTAAATACTTGTAATTAAGCACACACCGTCCCTCCATACTTCCTTGCTTCTCCTGCCTTCTTAGCAATATTTTTTTTCCATTTCTGCCCTTGTTTAGCTAACCTGCGAGTAATTTGAATCATGTTAATATGTGTAATTGCACCCCTCTGAGTGGGATTTCTGCAAACAGGCTCTATAGGAATTGCTTTGTCTAGTGCCGCCATGCACTGCAAATTGGCCCTCCGCAGCTCCTGGAGACAGCAGCAATCTGAAAGGGAGGCAGTGATAGGGAGCCTCCTAAAAATAGCTTGCTTGTGAGTGGGAGAAGCTTGAGGACAGGGACACCACTTCTCCCCGCTTCATCTCATGGAATGAGCGGGGAAAAACCCCAAGCACCATGGACTCATTGTACAGCCTCAAAAAACCTCTCAAGCTGGAGCTACTCGACCCCTTCTGTCTCCCAGGCCATCACATGGATGGGGATACTCCCCCACCCACATGGGCACTGGAGGAAGCAATGTCTACGTATGTGATGCTGGGTTAGGGAGATATCTGACTGCCTCCAGGGTGGGGCAGAGTTGGGTGGCCCCAGAGCCCTTGCACTGCTTTTGTTCCTGGGGGAGTCCATGTAAAGATTGGAGTAATGCTAGGACAGAATGAGACCAGGCCTTCGACCCTCCATTCAGTTCTGTGTCAGCAATGTCAGGGGCACAGGTTTGGCCCTGGAAGAATTCCTTATACTGCTAAACCTTAGGAGGACTTGCACTTGAGCAGAAATGCAGATATAAAGGCTTGTGATCTGTGAGCTTTTTAAAACATGCTCTTGAGTGTTTCTTTGACTGCTTATAAGTTCAGAGGATCTTCCAATATGCAGTGTATTGCATTTGTTCTTTACAGATGGAACAATCAGTTCAAGTTCTATTCTTTTGGCCCAGTCCCTACAGCATTGTATCCATTCCCAGAGCTGTTCTGCCACAGATCTTTTCTACCAGGGCAATTCACAACAAATCAGGGAGTGGCTGACTGTAGCCATCACTCGGACACTACATCAAGGAGAGGAGAGTCTGTTAGAACTAACTAAACAAATCTGTTCCTTCTTTCAGGTAAACAATATTTTTTGATGCTTTCTGAATGTTTATAGTACTGTGAAGAAAATGTGAATTTATTAAAATATGTATTAATCTTTTTCCTCTAGAGAGATTGCCTTTCTTGCTAGAATACTTTTACAATACTTATTACTGTCCTTAAATTCAAAATTCTGTGAACACACTGCAATGCTATCTGGTCATACCGTACACTTTGTGCACACATGCAGGGGGATAGCCTGTGTAGTACTGAAATGAATGGTCTCAAGTTATGTAACTACTTTGCAGTACTATTTTTAGCTGTAAAATAAGGGGCAAGGAAGGGGTTTTGGCTTATTGCTTTGCTTCTCCGAGGCTTTCATTGTTAAATGTCATTTTACAGACCGCACCAGAACAATTCCCCGCTGAAGACTTCCCTATTTCAGAGTCCAAAGTCAATATGGATGTTAATTTTCCTGGGGCTGCTTTTGTAGTTGTGTCCTGTAAGGAAAGTCAGTCTGGATTCCGCAAAGAGTAAGTTATTAAGGAAGTGGGAGAGCAACCAGTTATAAAGAGACCCTGTTTAGGCTGCTGGGCCTGGATTGTGATCTGCCTCTCTCTAAGACCTCTTTGGGAAGTCTGTGTAATGCCTGTGTTAATTTTTCGACACAAACCTTTTCAAGGATTTATCTTGGAGAGGTGGGGGATGATAGTGCAGAAGGATACGACATACCCCTTGATTGTGTCCTTTTTACGTTTGGGGTTTTATTAATTTTAATTAATTAAATTAATTTAATTGTTTTCTGGTTATTTTCTAGTTCCTCCCTGTATAAGGCTCCATGGGCTCGCGTGTTTGTCTATGGTCTTGGTCATAAAATAAAGAGGAACGGTCAGTTAAACCTAACTGAGGCAGTATGTTACCCTCGGGATGCCTCTCCAACCAACACAGGCTTGACACCACCCCCAACAACCAATCAGTATCCTTCAGTGATTATCTCCACTGACAAGGTCCACATCAAATTAGGTAAATGTTTTTAGTATTTGCAAACTGAGGACAGGCTAAATCACCTTATTTATCAGAGTTTCCTGAGGCAGCACCAAACTTACGTTCTGTTCATGTGTTCTGTACAAGGTACCAGAAAATACCAGGCAAGAGGAGTATACTGTCACTAACTAAACAGGCAAGGTTTGATACTGTCCGGGCAGTTCTAAACTGACAGCACCTCACACTGCAGTCTCATCAGTTCTCAGAAGCCAGCCGATGCTTTTCCAGGGGGTCTTCCCTGCTTGCTGCAGGGATTGGGGTGGGTGACTGAGCAGGCTGCACTCTGCTAAGTTCAGTCCTGATCCATTGCCCCAGGTCGGTGCTTTATTTGAGATGCCACATTCTAACCTAGTTTTAGCTATGTAGATAGTTATATGGCTGGCCGTCATCACTGTAGGATCAGGGCCCCTTGGAAATATTTCAGTAGAAATAACATTCTTTCTTCCCGCCAGCCTGTAGGAGAAATAGCTTGATTGGTTTATAATTTGGGGGGAGGTGGGTAGAAAAGGCAAAAAAGCAAGGTTTATTTTTTTCAATAAATTCTTCAAAGTCTCACCACTTACGGTCACTATAATTCCTGTATTCCATTTTGCACTAGCCCTAGTGTCCTGTCAATATTCAGGAAACCATTGTCTGTAGTACAATGAATATGAAAGATCTACACATTTTAATGAATACAAATACAAATCCAGAACTCTACATCTGGCTACATCATGAACTTAATATTTTCCTTTTCTGTCTTTTCATTTCTGTTTAATGAGAGGATTAGTCGATTTAATCAACTACCTCACTTAACAAACTCTTAAGCTTAGAAAAATTTAAAACAATGTTTGAACCTGGCCTAATAAGACTTTGCTTTTTCTTGACACAGTTGTTGCCTTCTAGTTTATAGAATTGTAATGGGAATTCCTCTCTGTCGTCTTGTTTAAGGAGTATCCCCCCCTCCTGGTGCTGTCTTAGTTTTGCACTCTCTTCCGCTCGAATTCCCTCTGGCTATGGCATTTACGGAACAGCTGTTAACGTGGAAATTAGAGGATGGTGATGTAAAATCAGAAGATGAATTGGATACTATCCCTGCTTCAGTTCTCCTACAAATGGTGGAACTCTTAGGTGAGAGTACAGTATTTTTTGAGTATTTACTGACCAATGAAACAGCTGATCAACTGGAATGTTCAGAAAGAAAAATTACAGTATTTAAACTTCCTTTAAAACCATAAATTCCATCATAATTACTAAACTCCAAAACAGTATGCATTCGCATGGTTTAATAATGCCAAATTCTAAAATAAACTCAGTACTAGAAAAATCACATGAAGACTTTCCAGCTGATATCTATTTAAGTACATTGGGTAAAATTTTCAAGAGCACCTAAGTGCCTGAATCACTTTTGAAAATGACACTTAGGAGTCACTTAAGAGCTTTTGAAAATTTTACCCCTTATCTCATCAATGCAAGGATGTGTTGATAATGAGGTTACTTAGTAACCAGGAGCCTTTGTATTCTCCAGTACTGCGGCCAGTGCTTTGCCAGAGAAGCCTACGTTCTGAGCTTTCATTTTAAAAAAATCTAACACTCATGGTTGTGAAAATGATTTTGTAAATCTGAATAGAGTGTAAACTGCTAGAGTGCTGTCCTCCGAAGTCTCCAGGTGGCTTAAAATCATGAACGTGGCCGTTTACACCACTCATATTTATCTCATTGTATTAACTATGAAACCTTAAAGACGGGAAAATCTAAGTATAAACACTAACTGCTTCTCTGCTGATCATTTTAAGAGAAATATCCAGGTCGTGGGCTTATCCCAAAATTAAGTCTATGATTTTGCCATTCAAATTTTTAGTCAATTTCACTGCAGAGGTGCAAGGGAAAAAAACCCCAGAGTCATGAAAAAATCACAGAGACGTGGGGGTGTCGGAGCGCGAGAGTCCACCGCTCCCTCCTCCTGCAGTGGCTCCTGTCCTGTTGGGTTGGGCCCCGCTTCCCGCTCTAGGCATGGTGACCTGGTACACTACGTCACAGCGCCACTCAGGTTTGGCACATCCCCGTCCCCCATCTCCATCTATGACCGGGTGTACGCAGCAAACCAGAGTGGCATTGTGACCTCATCGGCCCTGTCACAATGCCCATAGCAGGGAGCCAGGCTCACAGGAGCCATCACTGCAGGTTTCACACACGTCATTAAAATTCACAATTACTGTGAACAGTTACCATGACCTCCAGGCCAAAATTGTTGCCTTGCCCATAATCACAAATGGTCTCCGACACTTTCCCAAATGCCACAAAGCTTCAGTTATCCCTACCCAGCTGCTAGTACCTCCAGCTTCTCCTGACAGCTTCTTGTGATGCAATTATGCGTTGTGAATTGAAAAATTTGGAGTAAAACAAAAACTGGAAATGTAAAGACATCCATCACAAGATAAACTGAATGCAGTAAACACAGGCCCATTGATCAGATTGTATTCTTGCATTTTTTTAATTTTAGTCAAGGTGATGCATTTAAAGCCTGCTGAACTTGAGTGATGCAAAATGTAGGTTTGTTTTGCCATAGGACCTTCTAGTATTATGTATTTGTTGGTTGCATGAAGATGTCTCTGTGGGAAGAATATCACTATGGGTTTGTAAGTGGCCTTGTTTGATTTTACGCCCGTTGAATGTTGTCATAATTCATGTAATAAAGCCAGTCACATTGGAATAAATCTAATTCCCATGTCTTTCTGTCTTCCATACATAGGGAACTTTCTCTGGACGACAGACATGGCAGCTTGTGTGAAGGAACTGATATTTCATCTCTTGGGAGAGTTGCTTCGCAAAATTCACAATCTGGAACAGAAAAAGAACCCAGCAGGGTTGTCTTCTTCCATTGCACTTCAGCTAAATCCCTGTCTAGCCATGCTTATGGCTCTTCAGTCTGAACTGCACAAACTATACGATGAAGAAACTCAAAACTGGGTGTCTGGAAATGCATGTGGTGGCTCTGGTGTGGGAGTGGCTGACCAGGGAAGATTTTCAACCTACTTCCATGCTCTGATGGAAGGCTGTCTAGCTGTAGCAGAAGTGACTCTGCCAATCAACATGAGTGTAACAGCTAGTGTGATGTCCTCAACAAATGCCCCAAATCTAAGTGATTCCTCTTCCTCCTCTTCATCTTCTCCAGGACAGACGCCCCAGAGCCCAAGCCTCCTGTCAAAGAGGAAAAAAGTCAAAATGAAGCGGGAAAAGACATCGTCTTCAGGTAAACGGTCTTCATCCCGAGCTGCTGAAACTGACGCTGCAATTCTGAATATAGGAGGAAGCAAACCTGAGGATATGTTATGGTTTCATAGAGCGCTGACCTTACTTATAATTCTCAGACACCTAACTAAAAAGGATCCACAAGGGCTAGGTGTGACAAATGATGCTGTAGCTGATGCTTGCCAGGCACTAGTGGGTGCAACAGCTCACAGTCGGTTACTTGTGATTTCTGGAATACCAACTCACTTAGAGGAGGGTATTGTCAGAAGTGCAATCCGGAAGGCGTGTAATGCACATGGTGGAGTCTTCAAAGATGAAATCTACATCCCCTTGCAGGAAGAGGATCCCAAAAAAATCAAGGACAAAGCAGGAGGAGGAGAATGTAGGACTGAATTGGAAAAACCAACTGTGTCTAGTAGTGCAGACAGTCTCGATATCAGCAGTTCTAGCAGCGTCACACCTGCCATGAGTGTTAGTGCCTCAGCCTCTACAAGCCAGGCCTCCCTCTGCAGCTCGCAGGGTATCTCTCGGACAATTAGCGATATTTCTGTAGACCAGTTTCAAGCTGGACTGGAGTTGGCCATTCCACCAGGACTGCTAGAGCCACATGTTGTTTCCAGCCAGGAGAGCTTAGATCTTTCACTTTGCAGCACTGGAAGCCTTGGCAGCCTTGGCAGTCTTGGGGAACAACTTGACAATGTAGAAACAGCGTCTGTATCTGATGTTGGATCAATGTACACTGTCACGTCACTGGACAACCAGCCACTGATGTCACGGCCAATCAAGGGTTTTGCAGTAGTGGAGGTAACAGCTTTCAGGCAGTCAGGGATTCATTTGTAGCTCCCCTTTCTTGGAGCAGTCAGGCCAGATTTTGTCCTAAATGAATGATGTCGATTCTAGTAACTGTCTTCCCCCAAACTCAAAAACAAAACAAATCTTGTTTTTCACTTCTCTCTACACCATATTGTGGGGGTGACTCACAGGGCCAAAGAGGGTGTTTCCTTTCCATATAGACTGGTGTGGGGGTAATACTACAACATGAATAATTCACTTTTGTATATTGGATGGAGAGTGGCAGGTACTATAAACAAGCAATAGTTCAGCACAAATTATGCTGTCTAACTAGGACACAGCATCAAATGCATTCCAGTTAGAATTTGATGGATATGCTTTCTTGTACTACATTATCTTCAGATTTGCCCCGGGATCACAGTGCAGTGACTCTAAACACTTTCTTTTGCCTTTATCAGAACCTTTAAAATCAACATCCTTTCTGAATGCAACAGTGTAAAGTCACTGTGGGTTTTTACAGTTTATTACTTCAGTAGACTTTAAGAATGTACTTGATTCCCTCAATATTATGGTTTGACATTGAATGATTTTGAACTTTGTTGCCAAAAGAGTAGCATACTTGGGCTAACGTCTGCTTGTTTAAAATTCTCCTTTCCAAAGGACTGCAAATGCTATTGAAGGTCTAGTGCTCCTAAATCCCTCATTTGAAAAATCTCCCCTGGGCTTCCAGAGGCTTTCAGTAACATCTGCCTCAAGTTTGTTGCAGCTTCAGAATTAGGCTTGTGTTTCAGCTCATCTTATAGAAGAAAATATAGTTTACTCCAAAGGAATATATTCAGCTGTCTTAATTTTTTACTGAGCCAAAGATATTCACATTGAAATAAGCAATAGATCCTGTAAAGGAAAATGGTAACATAATCATGCTGAACCGTACACCTGGTCTGTAGCTATTCCGGTAATGATGCATTACTGATATTCACAGCTTCCAAGAAAGTTAGGGAGGTGGAACAATAGCTCTGCTTCCAAGGGCCAATTTTATGTAGATATTTTCTAAATACCGCACAGTTGAGGAGAACTGCAGGTGACCCTGAAACCTTCAAGTTGATCTAGAACTAATATTTTCATATCTCAAGGCTTCTTATCTCAAGAGTTACCTCCAAACTTAAGAAATGGAATAGTCATTTCTCAGAGGCCTGTGTAATTAACCCAGGGTGTGGTGGTTTCAAAGACCCCACTTCCTAGGGTGGATGTATTGCCAGTAAATCTGAATTCTGGTATCAGAGAATTAATGTAGCACATGTATAATGTTAAACCTCTGCAAGAAAAGAGAATGCAAGACTTAACCAATATGAATGACAGATAATATGTTCCCCATCAGAATTCCTTGTAACTACTTTCGTTATTTACGCAGATAAGGTCACGAGCTAAAATAGAGAAAATCCGAGCCAGTTTATTTAACAGTAGTGATCTGATTGGTTTGTCAAGTCTGGATGGTGAAGATGAACTAATGGAAATGTCAACTGAGGAGATTTTAACTGTATCTACTGTAAATCAGAGTTTATTTGATACGCAAGGGAGCCCAGTCCTAGAAGACTATTTTAATGATAAATCGATAAAAGGTGTGTATCTTTCATATTGGCAAATACCTTTTTTCCAGGTTTTATGCAGTGGTCACATTCTTCTCACGCTGGTGTAAATCCAGAGTAATTCATTGACAGACTGACAATGGAAAAAATTGTTCTCATATAAATTACTTGCCAATAGATTGGGGGGAGGAGATTTGTGACAATTAGAGTATTCAACAATCTCTAAAGCTGGTCAGATAGTCATGAATAATTTTTTATTTACTAATTTATTTAATAGTCGACAGGGGGAAAAAATTGTGATTTTAACCCATTTACAAATATTATTAGATCAAACTATTCCTTGACTTGAACGGAGTTATGCTGGAACGAATCCAGAGTAACTGAGCAGAATTTTACTCATAGTCTTCGACTTACATTAATCAGTGGTTAATTTTACTCTAACAATGTGATCAAAACCTCTTGAATCAAATCATAAAGCTATAGAAAAGTATATCAGTTGGATGGGCCCTAAATTCTAAATGAGGGGGAGAAAAGATTAATTGGGGCGGGGAGGGAATAGCCTCAGAGAACAATTAATTCAATTATTGACATAAACACTCTTGTGTACCTATGCAAATTGTGATGTGCACCCAGGAATCAGCTGGATAACTAAATCAATTGTTGTTATAATTTTGAGTGACATCAACGTAGTGGATCAAAATAAATGGAAGGCACTGTCTGTAGTACCATAAATTGAACTTTAAAAATGTTGTGACTGCTGTGTATACTGTTTTCTAAACTATTTGCTGTCTAGTATTTTAGAGCACAAGTTTTTTTTAAATAATATAGTGAATGAATAGAACCATATCTTCCCAGTGTCTTAATTCTAAACTCTCTTTTCATGTTGGATTTGTACTGTATTGCAATTTTTTGTATTAGGTGAGAAATTGGTCCCAGGTGCTCGAGAAGTCCTCACAGACATATTTAAGAGCTGTGTTCACTCTGAACAAATGCTGAGCCTAACTCCAGCAAAACCCATTAAAGTTGCTGATATTTATCTGAGCAAAGAGCAAATAAATTCGCAGACTCCTGGAAACCTTCTCCATGTTTTCTTCACAAATGTCCGCCCACCAAAGAAGGTGCTGGAGGACCAACTCACTCAGGTAGCCCTGTGTAAAACACCTCTTTAATTACTCTCCTTGTGTAATTTGGAAATATTGGGTAATCATTCATTTCTCTTTTGGAAGATTTTAAGGAAATACGGTGTGCCCAAGCCTAAGTTTGACAAGAGCAAGTACAACAAGGCAGGCAAAGAGCAACATCCAGTGAAAGTTGTGAGCTCCAAACGTCCGGTTACTAAACCACCTGCAAAGGAAAAATCTGTGCTCAATAGTGTCAGGTTAGTGCCTTGAACTTTTCTGCAGTCATAAAACAGCTGGCCTCTCTGCATGGAACTAGTTTTTTCTTTTCAGTATGTCAGAACACTGGTGTGCAGAAGATGATTTTAAAAAAAAAATTAAAAAAATCAAGAAGAGACCTAAAATAACTCGTGGCTTTGAGGGCATAAATCCTCTCTTACGTTAAACAATATTTCATATTTTATGAAATATATATATAATATTTCATACCACACTCAGTCATTTAAGGAAATGTATATTCTCACCAAAAAAATGTTTCTGTCCCATAGCAGAACAGCTTTAAGTGAGAAGAAACCTACTGTAAAGCCAAAATCTCCAGAGAAGGGCAAACCTGATGAGAAGGACCCAGAGAAGTCTCCTACAAAGAAACAAGAAGGTAGGGGCTGTCTAGAAATTCTTCTCATTACTTTCTATCTGAAAACATGCTATCTAGCAAAGGGTAAAGATTTCAAACATGTAAATTGGCCAGGTATTTCTAGACTAAAAATGAAAGACCACTTGCTTTTTTTTTTAAATGAGGTTAATTTATAAGCTGTCTAAAAGATTAAACTAATTGCAAATGTGGGCCCAATTTCCACTCTCACTTGTATCCATGTGAATCTAGAGTTCCTGGGGATGAGTAAATGAGAGCAGAACTTGGCACATGATTATTATTATAACTCAAACAGCGTACTAAGCACTTGGGGCAGGGAACTAGGGCAGGGAACTTCCTCGACTTCCAAAGAGCTTAAGGTATAAAGGCAACGTGTAATGGAGATGGAATGTGATTGAACAATGGGACTATTAAGCTGAAATAAAAGCTTCAGAAATGCTACATAGATAGCATGGCAATCTTGGGTCTGGTACAGCCAGGCAGGGGAATGGAGTGCAAGGCTCTCTCTTGGTATTCCACTCCTGGGCCAGCAGGGCTTGAGAATGAGGGTTCATTCTGTGGCTCCACCCTTCGCTTTTGGAAACACATGGTCAGATTATAGGACACTAACCTTGGAGAGCTAGCATAGCTCCCTCTCAGGCAGAAATGCTCCTTGATGGAATTGCAGGGATGGAGTCATTAATAAGGGAGAAATGAACACTCTGGATTAAACCCTAGCAACCCTAACAGTTTCAGATTTTTTTCTGGGAAAGGCTGTCTTGGATTTGTCCCTTGTGGAGAGGACAAGACCAGTGGGAAGCAGGCAGGTAGCTTGAGTTTCGGATGTGAGTTGAGGGTAGCCAGACAAAAGCAAACACTCTGGAAATAAGCCTGCATGATATAATTTTTTTTTCTGGTAAATTACTAATTGTTTAATACTTACATCTCTGTTGTCAGTTCCAGAAGAGAAGTATTTGACACTGGATGGATTTCACAGATTTGTTGTTGATCGAGCCAAACAGGACATCCGTAGTGTCTGGAGAGCTATTTTGTCCTGTGGATATGATCTTCATTTTGAAAGGTGCAATACATGTTTTGTAAAAGTGGTATAGAATTCAATACTTAATCTGAACGTGTTTGGAATGGCTGAGTTTTACTACAGGTAGTCTGAAACTTATTAATGCTCAGTGCACTTCTGGATGTGGCTACGATGCATCAACATAGAATTGTTGAATAGTTTCTTAGAATGTTATTTAAGGGACTTGATTCATATTCAGCTGCCAGGATGTCTGTTCCTGACTTCCACGTGCACATGCTCGCTAGGAGGATCACACCTGAATTGTGGAAACCTGGTTTAAACAAAATTAGTTCATTTTGTCCCTCTTACTTCCAAAATCCATAATAAACTGACCTGTCAACAACTGCACTGCCAGCTGTTGCCTAAACTAACCTTCTCTGGCTTCATGCCACATCAAAGCTGCATTCTGTGCCTCATGGTATTGAAACTGCTTTGGTAGATTTCTCCACTTGTTTTGAAGGAGCTAGTACAGGGTAGACTGTTTAGTCATCATGTTACTTTCCTCCCTGTTATCATTTCAAAGCAGAGAAGTCCCTTAAATGGATCTATCCTCTTCCCTGGTATTGAGCTGCAAATTGCCTGCCTACTATATCCCACTCCCATGTCTGCTTATGAGCTCAGAGTAGAGAGTGCCCAGTGCAGTAAGTAAGCCTAGTAAGCAGGTAATGAAAGTCAGGCAAGGAGGGATGATAATGATAATGATTCGTTCTCCCTCATATCTGAAGCATTCTAATGTCTAGGCTAAAGGAGCTGTACTTAGGGAAAGGGAAAAGGAGAGACCTAAAGCCACCTGGCTTCATGGTTAATGCAGTCCAGGGGAGCATTTGCATTTAACAGTTCTAATCCCCTTGTTCTTCAGGTGTGCCTGCATTGACGCAAGACATGCTCAGAAAGCATCCCGGAAGTGGACTTTGGAAATGGACGTAGCCCTTGTGCAGTACATCAACCGACTGTGCCGTCATCTTGCAATTACCCCAGCACGACTGCACCCGCACGAAGTTTACTTAGATCCAGCTGACGCAGCTGATCCCAGAGTCTCTTGTCTGCTGAGTATGCACAAATTGGGGGTTTTCTAGTTATTACTTCATACGCTTTGTATTCCTCTTCAGTTCATGGTTATAGATTGCTTATGGATTCAGTGTGAAACACTTAGTGAAGGGCTGTGAATTCAGCACTGGATTGACAGCCCTGGAAACTGAAGTCCTCTGGGTCACCACAGAAAAGGAACAGCAAAGGCAATGACAGTGCAGGCTTCCCCCCAAGCCACAAAACCCTGTCAGTGTGTCTCTACCCTGGCATGTAGGGGCCACCTCTAATGGACATGGGGGTAGTTCATTCTACAGGGCCCATTCAGTCTGTGGTCACTATGCCAGAATGGGTGTTGATGTGATGAGTTTGAGGACTCCTGTCCTGTCCTTTAGCTCTCTGTTTCTGAATTTTTTTCCCCATCTCAGATGTTCCCATTGAGAGTCTACGTCTACGTTTTGCACTGCTTCAGTCTCTGAACACCATGCTGGAGACCTTCTTCCTTCTGCTGGTGGAGCTGCGACAGACAGAAATGTACGCTAATAGTATTGCTGTGTTACTGCGAGAGGCCAAAGGTCAGTGTCTCTAGGACTGCGTGAGTTCTGTGACTGTCTGATGCTTGGGGGAAGTTTAGCATCTTTTGCAGGTTCTCTCATTGGTACAGACTGGAGAAAAGATTAATCCACACTTACCTCAGAAATCGGAGAACTTTGGGGGGAGATAGAGAGGGGATCACCATACTGTCAAAAGCTCCTTGACTTTGCTTCTCAACCAGATAACCCAGTACGCTGACTGAATAGGGTGACTGTCTAAGAACAATGTGAGCACATGAGTAAGAGCTGTTGCTAGTGTTTTCCTGGATTAGGGAGAACCAACCAGGGCAGTGCTATGTTTCAAATGACCTTGCTGAAGTACTCTGAAAAACGCAATAGGAATTGCTGTAACGAGAAGGCTGCCGTATCTCACTACAAACATAAATATTTAGATGGTATGGTTTGGAGGATGGAGACAGGCTGTTCTATTGTGTATAATGCCCAGCACAACGGACGTTTGTCCTGCTTGGGGATTCCATGTGCTATCACAATATAAATAACCATATGGCTGAAATGGTATGTTA
Source organism: Lepidochelys olivacea (assembly GCF_965140295.1). Lineage (NCBI taxonomy): Eukaryota > Metazoa > Chordata > Testudines > Cheloniidae > Lepidochelys > Lepidochelys olivacea. The sequence continues at coordinate 29,912,045 of NC_140425.1, read as the reverse complement.
GCCCCAAGAGCATACAATATAGTCAAGGGTTCCAGAACCGGTGAGCCTGCTAACTGCTACAGGAGTGGTAGGCTTACAAAGATAGACCTTCATGAGAACCTCCAATAATCATACAATGAGTAAAAGATTTAGGCTACCCTGGCCAGACCAGTCATTTCATTTACTCTGGAGAAATAGCTGATGTTGAGTCTTTGCTTCTACCCAACCAGAAAAGAGCACTTGCAAACCTCAGGTGTGGAAATCGAGTGTTCACAGTCTGTGTGTAGTGTATGGATTTAGGGTGCCATGAGATACACTGATTGATATCTTCTTGTCATTAGTATCCTCCTCAGAGCATGCCAGATTTCAGAAAACTATTTAGAAATGTGCTTTTCTATCTTATTTGCACAGCTTATGGTTTGGCTGACAGGAAATAATCATCTAATATAAGAAATCTGATGTACAGAAATATTGTGATAAAGTACTTACTTGACATGTGTCTTCCGATAAACATTAACTCTGAATACAAAAAGTGTCCAAAGGCTTGTTTGGGTTGGCCAGCTCTTAGACTGAGGCTTACAGAAGATTAAATCAGTCCCAAAATGTTGTTCATCAGATGATTTCAGGAAATAAAATTACAGAAGGACCAATAGTAGACATAAACATGTATTTCTTTATTTAGGTTTAATCTTTTATGACACAAAGGTGACTGTAATGAATCGAGTGCTGAATGCCACTGTGCAAAGAACAGCAGATCACGCAGCGCCGGAAATCACACTGGATCCATTAGAAATAGTGGGAGGTATTTGCATTATTTATTCTCTCTAACCTTAATTTTCATTTACTGCCTATGATTTCAAATTGGTCTTAAAATAACTAAGCTCAGACTCTTATGAACACAAAATACTCACAGTGGATTCAGTTTTTTAAAATGTTTCTTTTAAATAGGGGAGATCCGTTCTTCAGAGAATTCCTACTTCTGCCAGGCAGCTAGGCAGCTAGCCTGTGTGCCATCCTCTCAGCTCTGTGTTAAACTGGCCAGTGGTGGGGATCCCACATATGCCTTTAACATTCGCTTCACTGGAGAGGAGGTGCATGGAACAAGTAAGTTATCGTCTGACAGAACAGTAGTGACACACGCGGCATGTTGATCAGAATGTATCCAAAGAAGGCAAGGAAAACTAATGCTAGCGAGGACTTGAGCATGTAGTCTTCACTAGGACCAGGTTCCAGAAAAGTTAACGAGTGTTTAGACTGAATGAGTAGTACAGGGACGGATCGCTAGTGACTCTGCAGTGATGTTATACTTAAAAGAACGTTCGTTAGGTAAGAACTTTTTTTGTTAAATACGGCTGACTATGATATGTCTCCTTTTCTCCCAACACTTTGTGTTTGTTTTTTGAATCCAACTTGGCTGGGACACTGAGAGTACGCTGGTCAGTTTCACTTTCTGTTTTTTGTGATTAACCCCATGTTACAATAGCTGAGTTTCAGACACTCCAGGGGAAAGGTTTAAATTAAGCCAATAAAAAAAAAAAGTTCATTTTTGTAAAGTTTCCCTTCTTTTGAAGGGGAAAAACAAAAGCCTACGTATGGGGTCTAAGCTATCTGATAGTAGTTTGGTTTATCTGACTAGACATTTCTATTTAATGTATATAATCTGCTTTATAGTACAAATCTTTCTTTGGAGACATGGAATGCTAGTGCCTGCTATGCTTTATGCTGATGCTAGAAAGAAATTGGGAAAACATCGTATCTGAAGCCAACTAGTGTTCTGAACATACGGACGTCAGGGAGAGGCTTATCTAAATGACTTCATCACTAAACTTTGACTTAGAGACACTTTCCCCAGTGCTACATACTGTTGGGTGGACTCTCCAAGAGATACTGGGATAGGAGCCAGGAGAAAGCTTCCTGTTTTACTGATTTGTTGCCATCCTCGGGGTATATGCAAGGGCAAGGGAAGTTTAAAGAACAAACTATCTGAGAAAAGAAAATCAATTCCTGTTTGCAAGATTGATGCAATCTGCATGTACTGATTCTAATGGGTCGTCTTAGGAAGTTAATGACTGGATATAGCATGAGAGATGGCAAAATGGAAATTCTAGTTAACACTTTCCCCACTACTTACTACTCAGTTCTATCAAACTGCATGAAGTCATTGGAGGTGCACGGAAGTATTGTTAAAGAGCTGTTTGAAGTATCCCCTCAAAGTATTAAATCCATCTTTTCTTTTTCGTTATGATGAATAACAATACCTGTGATGTGATGCAGAGGTAACTTGGTTTGTGTTAAGATTCTAGCAGTATTGCCTGATTGCATTTAGCTAGATTGTGAGTAGGCCGCCTGCGTGTTCCATCTTAATGAGGTGGTGATTTCTCCTTAAAGTCTAAACAGAATAACAAAGGTATTGCATCTCTCTAGGTAACCTTAAATAAACAACTAGCGATTGAAGCCAAGACCATTAGCTGAGAATGCAGCGGAAAGCAACACACTGAATGTTCTTTTATGCAGTTAAACAGTTGCAGTGCAGATATGCACATGAACAGGTTAGGGATGGCTGCCATCTTCCCCATTCTTGGTTATCCACTATACACAATGAAACATGTTTCACCTGTAGAAATTTGAGTTAAATGTTGATTTCAGGGGGCTGGTACACTGTGGACAAGAAGGCAACAGGAGTGAGGCCAGAGAGGGTGTATGTGTGGTTTGTTAGAGTGAAAGCTTTGCATCTTTCTTTCAGGTGGTTCATTTCGTCACTTCCTGTGGCAGGTCTGTAAGGAGTTACAGAGCTCTTTGCTTTCCCTGCTCTTGCTGTGCCCCAGCTCTACAGTCAATAAGAATAAGGTATGATACCCCAATGGAGATTAATAAACAAGTGCTTTGCTCTTACTAAGGAAATACTCGATATCAGCACTCAGTGACTAGGATTAGAATGCTCTCAATTGCTGACAACTAGGGGAGTTTTCAAAGAGATGCATGTGGGAGTTAGCCACACAACTCCCATTAATGACTGGAGGGAATGTGTAGGTGAGTTCCCCTGCATCGTGTTTAGAAAAGTCCACAAGAAGTAAGGTGCTTATCTGTCTGCTACATGCTGTAGTTCTGACCTTAGAACAAAGCTCATCTCCTCTAAAGCACCCTTTAAAGTGTTTGATTTCAAGATTGTCTCTTGTATTTCTTCATGAGAAGTTATTTATGGGCCAGATTCTGCCACTCTTACTCCACAAATGTCCACACTGAAATCAGTAGTACTACTTGTGGGGTAAGACCCAACTCAGTATGAGTAAGGGTATTGGAATTTGGCCCCTATTTTGCGTGCTTGACATTTTACAGAAACAAGTAAAGACATGGTCCCTGTCCCAGAGAGCTCACAGTCACTGAGGCATGGTTCCTTCCCTGCAATGCTCCTGAGGTGGGCAGCCACACATTATGCAGAGCAGACTGCATAAACACAATCCAGTTCTGTATGTAAACTACTGCAGGGCCGTCTAACACCTATATGCTTTAGACCTTAAACTATTAAAGCTAACACACAAAAAACTAGGTCAGCGTTTCCCGAACTTTTAAAAGCAGAGCCCCCTTCAACACCCCAATATGTTGTTAAGGGCCAACGTTTATATACCTTCGGGCCCCATGCTTTGAGAAACTGTTCTAGGCTACTAAACAGGCTTCAATGTGTTTGAAAACCTCTTACCTGACCATTCTTTCTTCCTGAAAATATTCACCTCTGGTGTTTTCTCTAATCATTAAATGTTTGTGTTTGTTTTATTAAGGGGAAGTATATTCTGACACCTAGTCCTATAACCTATGCGGAAGAGCAGTTGCTTCATTTCTTTGGACAGCTACTGGGCATTGCAGTTAGAGCTGACGTTCCTCTTCCGCTGGATCTCTTATCCTCGTTCTGGAAGACCTTAGTAGGAGAACCACTGGATCCAGATGTTGATCTCCAGGAAGCTGACATCCTTACCTACAACTATGTCAAAAAATTTGAAAATGTAATTTTTTCCCTCTTTTCTTCTTTGTCTCCTTTACCCATAGCCCTTGTGCACTGGGTCTTCGCTGCTGATAGAAACCCTGCAGTAATTGTACAGCCTGACTGAGGGCCTGATCTGTCAAACTCCTGTTAAAGGCCAGTAGGGCTCCATGTGGGTGCAAAGCTTCATCACCATGCATGGAACGGCAGGATGAGACCCTGAGTTTTAGTCATTTTACATCCTGTTGGCATGGGAAAGGCACTCTATCATGCATTGTCATCCCTCCCCAGGATGGCCACGCTCTGCTTAAATTGAGACTAGGAACTTTTACAATTTATCTTTAGGTGCCACGATCAACTGTGTTAGGGCTTCCACATTAGGTAGCAACAGGTTTTACTCGTTAGCCAGCTGATGTGTTGATCCAGACTTCACCAATTCAGTAATCTGGAGAAACCTAATGCTGTGAATCAGTTGCATAACTCAACTCTTTGTTCTTTGTTTCGAAACATTGCAGGCACTAGGTGATCCCATGCACAAACGTTAATAAGGTGCCCAGTTGTCAGCAGAACTATAAAAACAGTAGTAACTTTAAATTGTCTGTGAAATGCTCTTTAGTTTTTAAACTACTTTTTATAATATTCCCTTAAAAATGTGAAAACTAACATTGCTTTTCCTAATAACTTGGTGTTCTATTTGGCAAATGTTAATTTCCCATAAGACCATGTTCCTAATAGAATTTGTAATGGTCCTTCTGCACAGCACAAAGCAGATGTTAGCACAGTAAAGGAAATGCAGCAGTGTCTGTTCATTGGGCTGGCTCAGCAATGGTAGGCGCTGTCCTTAAAACATTCTGTGTGACACAGGGATAGTTTGGGGGGGTTTTAAGCATAACCTCTGAGAGTCCCCAGCAGATCCTCGCAGCTGGAATGCAGGTCAAGTGACATGCTCATGTTCTCCTCCTTAAATATTTTACTTTATGCAGCATGTGAAATTTAATACCACATTCGTAATCTGTACAGGGCTAAACTAGAATGCTGGCTTGCTCCTCATACCCAGATGTGATCTCTTACTCGAGGACAGGTTGCCTTTCAGTGCCTGTGCCATTGTCATTGGATGATGTAAAATGTAATGGGGCCCTTTCATAGGCACCGCCTCCTTAAGTGCTCCAACACTGGAGCACCCATCAAAAAATAATAGTGGGTGCTCAGCACCCACCAGTGGCCCCGCTGATCAGCTCCTACCCCTCCCTCCCAGCCTCTCCTGCCTGCTGCGGATCAGCTGTTCAGCGGTGTGCAGGAGGCGCAGGGGGGATCGGAGGGGGCAGAACAGGGTGGGAAGAGGTGGAGCAGAGTGGGGCCTTGGGGAAGGGGTGGAGTGGGAGTGAGGCCTGCAGCGGGGCAGGGGTCGAGAACCCCTGGGGAAATGAGGAAGCTGGTGCCTGCCCTTTTAGTCATTATGTTGGCATGATGATGTCTGAAGAGATTAACAAGAACAAGGTACAGTAAAGTGCAAGTTACTAGATATTATCCCGTGTCATCCTAGATAAACGATGAGACTGAACTGGAGGCCTTGTGTGCCGAAATTGCATCCCAGCATCTAGCGACAGAGAGCCCTGATTGTCCTAACAAACCATGCTGTAAGTTCACCTACCTGAGCATGACCGGCGAAGAGCTGGAGCTGTGTCCTAGAGGCAGGCACATTCCCGTAATGTGAGTAACACCATTATTGGGAGGATGTTTCATGAGAGTAAATGCGATGGCTTTTCAACCCTCAGCTAAATAGTGCTGTGACATGATGAAAGCGAGGGTGCTGGGAATACCCAGTACCTTTGACTGGCAGGAGCTGGGAACCTCCAGCATACCGCTGTTCATCTGTAAATAATGGAGGGCTGAGCATGACAGCACAGTGACCGCTTCCTAGTAGTCATCACTGCATGCTGTGTGTGTGCGCGTCCCAGGATCCGCAGGTGCTGCTGCATGTGGGGTTAAATTGGGAACAGTAGATGGCATCAGAATGGAAGTGACCAGAAGCCCATGCCCAGGAAATGGGATTGCAGATTGTAATGGGGAGTAAGACTTTTCCTCTCAGACTCCTTTCTTTCTAAATCCCTTATGTCAGCTGGGAGAATAAGGACATGTATGCAACAGCAATCCGGAATCTGAGGCTGCATGAACTGCAGAATCCTGACTGCATGACGGCTGTGCGTGCTGGACTAGGATCGATTATACCCCTGCAGCTTCTAACAACACTGACTCCTCTAGAAATGGAGCTAAGGACGTGTGGGCTACCTTACATTAACCTGGAGTTCCTAAAGGTATCTTGGGCTGAAGTCCCTTTGGAACATGCATATCTAAAGTTAGGGTAATGAATTGGTAAGCACCTTCTGGCATAGTTGCTTGTTTCAAGAAAAGCTACAATTCTGTTTTCAGGCAGGGATTAAATTTGTTTAAAATCAATATTTAAATTATCAAACTCTAAAAATGTCCACGTCCCCAAACTCTATTCAATACCTGCCTCTTTACTAAGATTAAATTAGCTGTTTAAAATTTCATAACAGGATATAGCAGGATAATTTCTGCAAACATGTACTTTTTCAGAATTACTCAACATTGGCCTGTAAGTACATTAATATTAGTACTACAGACAATGCACCACAAAGAGGGGTTTTTTTGGTTTACGTTATCAAACATCTTTAACCCGTTGTATTAAAATATTGTGCGAAGATGTGTTTGCCTTGCAACAGCAGCAGCCTTGAACTGGTATAGCACAGTGTGCAAAAACCCAGCCTGGATGCAGTTTAGAAAGGGTCTGTGTAAAGGTCAGTCTGTTATAGAAGCAGTTGGGGTAGAATGATAGATACTGGAATTCTATCTCACTGCACCCAAAGCAACAATTTGAATTAATCGATTTCTAGTGGAACTTGTACTGGTAAAACTGATTGTTAGGATACCCTGCTGTGATCGATTTCCATTATCACTGATGCAAGACTTGAAAAGGAGAGTAATACACATCATGTTCTTCATCTGTATCTAATTTCACTGTCCTTCCCCTTCCCTTAGGCGCACACCATGTACCAGGTGGGGCTGATGGAAACAGACCAACATATTGAATTTTTCTGGGGTGCATTAGAAATGTTTACTCAGGAAGAACTCTGCAAATTCATAAAGTTTGCCTGCAACCAGGAACGAATCCCCTTTACGTGTCCATGCAAAGATGGAGGACCAGATACTGCACATGTCCCACCTTATCCCATGAAAATTGCACCCCCAGATGGAGCTGCAGGTATGTTGTCTACTGCACATTTGTATAAATAAAATCAGCCTCTCTTACCTTGTGACCTTCTGTAGATTTGAAATCCTTATTGCCTTTTAAAACTTCCTTTGTCTGACAGGTTCAGGGCTTGTCTGCGCAGTGGAGTAAAGTGCACTAACGTGATATGGAGTGCTGTTTAACTTAGTGCACACCAGCAGGGTCTGCACGTACCAGTTAACACACACGTTAGTGTATTTTAGAAATCACACCCCCGTAGTGCACATTACCCCACTGTGTAGACAAGGCTGCAGAAGAAAGCGCAATGCAGTTAGGAAATGGTTGTAACTGTGACGAGAGAATGTGGCTGTTCTTAAGCCATGCCCTAATAAGATGCTTCAAGCAAAAATAAATCTTCTAAAGACTCCAAATATCTGCCCTTTGGCCATCTATGCAGAGGCGGGGACTGTGGTGGAATTTCGTGATGTGGCTCCTGCAGAGCAGAATATCTTCTATGCTTTTAAAGTGACGATACTGTAGGCCCAGTGTCGGCCCCACGAAACTTAACCGTATAAATTCCATTGGGCTTTTTGGTGGGTCTCCTGAACCTAGAATTTACAGGATTCTATTACTTTCATGTGCGTTAATATCAACAGCGAGAAGATTACATCCTTGGAAAAGAAACTTCACTAGAATGTCAAAGTGCACAGGCTCTTAACAAGTCTTCATGTGGTTCCTTTACAGGTTCCCCAGATTCTCGGTACATCCGTGTTGAAACGTGTATGTTCATGATAAAGCTTCCTCAATATTCCTCTCTGGATATAATGCTAGAAAAGCTCCGGTATGCTGTTCACTACAGAGAGGATCCACTTAGCGGCTGAGCTGGGCAAGACCAAGACCAGGGACGCTTTTGGGAGGCTTGTTTCATGACTGCTCTGTTAGAAACCCTGTGATTCACCTGAAAATGCCTCCAGGGACACTACATAAAGAATTGGAGACTAATTTATTTTCTGAACTTTTGTTCACATTACAGTAATTATTGGAAGACTTATGTTTTGTATTTGTAGATTTTTGTGGTGGACTGGTTATTTTGCTGCCTTGTTTGTGGAATGTTTGTAGGATAGTTTAGTACAGACCGGTTTGATGTGTGTAATTTAATTTTAAAAGACCTTTGAACATGTACACTTCTAATTTTGTAATTTAAAATTGTGTTGCCCATGCAAACACAACAAACTTGGCTATTCTGAGGTTGAGCGCTCAGATCTAAATGATTAGAGCTCATTCTCCCTCTAAAACATTTTTGAGTACAAAAATAGAATTACTTTTAAAAAGATCACTTCACATTTTCCATAAAATCAGAACAAAATACCTCTCATATGAAAGCTGGGAGAGTTCGTTTTCTGTACTTGATACACTGAACTTCCAGCACATACACACTTCGGTTTTGTAACAGAAAATATGCTTCCAAATTACATGTGTTTACATATCCTGAAATGTTCTTGATTATTTAAATCCAAATCAAACACATTGGTAACTACCACAGTAAATATCAGTGTTTTATTTTCAAACTTTCCTCTTCAGAGTTGGATAGCTGAAAAACCCCGAACAGTGAAGAACCATGATACAGTTAGATCCTAATCAAGACATTCCTGGATTGAAACTAAACCTACTAACAAAAATTTCTTCACTGATCTTTGACTTTTAAATAGTGGAAGGAACAGAGTGGGTTCTCTAAAATACCATGTTCAGAATATTAACCAGTAAGTGATTAAAGTACCTTTGATTTGTTTTATGTACTCAAAAATGATTTATCTAAAATGAAGCAAATTATCCTAAAAATGTGACACCCCCTAGCAGGGGGACAAAGACACAAAGTTGCTGAATTGAAGCTGTAGCTTCTATTTTATATAGAAGGATAATGGTGGCATACAGGGAGGTGACCATTCTGTACGTTAAACTGTTGTATGTTCTGGAATGAGTTCTGCAGTGGTAAAACGCACCACCTCGATCTTCCTTCACTAATGCACACAAGCGGTGCCCTCTGCTGGGTGTATTTAAAGTGCGGGAGCACTTTGCAAACCATTTAGAACTGCACTCATGAAAACCCTATTTGTGCTCAAGAACCGAAGAGAACACGGACATTACTGCTGTACGACTTGGCTCAGCACTATCTGTAAGTTAAGTGCCAGTACTGAGCTGCAGATTAGTCATTTTCCTGCTGGTGCACATCTAGCCACATGAGGGTCTGGTATTATGTGTCTCTTTAGGAGAGAGACATACACTAATTGTTTGGCTGGTCAGTTGTAATGGGAATTGAAAAGCTGTATTTTTTTGTATATTATTGTGAATATTGGGAATTATTATGCGTGTGGTATGTTTGGAGAGCAGGATGTGTGAGAACAGAGAAAGCCACTAAGTGTGTATGTGTGTGGTGTTCTGAGAGCGAATGGAAAGGGGTGTGTGTGTGTGTGTAACAGCTGAAGTAGTAGTAAGTGGCATACAATGGCTCCAAATCCTGTTGTTAGAATTGTCACCATTCTATAGCATTCCCCTCCCCTCTGAGAAACATGTAGGAATAATATATACTCTTGAATCTTGTCCACTTTCTGGTAGAAGCATAGATATAGATTAAATCATTCCAAGCAAGGCAGACATATGTAAAGTTTACCAAGACCAGAGGAAAACTAAGCACGATATGTTGCTTGAAATGCTTTATTCCCATCCAAAAAGTGCATTCTCAAACAGATGCTGAGCAAGGGGAACATGAAGAATGTCATCTGAGTTTCATAGCAGAACTACTGTTGCTGACAAATGCTTTGGTTTTCTTTCTGGTGGTTTGAATAGTATTTTTGTACTGTTTAAGTATCTCCTTTCAAACCCCTAACAACTTGAGTGGACTCAAAATTCAGTGAAATACCTCACTGGTAGGGGTTTGAGGACTTTAGTATGCCAATCCTTTCCAATGATAGGATTACAGCTGTGAGTAAGATAACTGCTGCTAATGTTTCTGCTTCTCCTTCCAGAAAGCACATGTGAGTAAAGCATATCACATCTTGGCCCTGAAATGTGTGCTGTAAAGTTACTTGATATATATTATTTATTATAGTTATTTATGGTTGCATTTAACAAACTTTTAGTCAATGCTGTTTACACCCTGCTGTGTAAATGAAGCTTCTTACTACAGGAAAAATGAGTCAACAATAAATAACCTTCATCTACTTTTGACTGATTTGAAAAATGGTGTGATCCCTTAGTAGGAAGAACTGGTTAAAGGAATGAAGTGCTACTGTGGCTTAGAACTAAAGCTTTTCTAATCCTGGTTATTTCCTTGTGCTCAGTCTCTGTAGTCAGCCTGTCTTTCTAAGCAAACCTTGCTGTGTGATTTTTATTTTACTTAGATACTCATTCAGAATGTAAAATTATACAGAGCAGTGGAAAACAGTCAGGTATTTATTCTAGTACCTGCAAGGTGTCCATCTTGGTACTGTACACAGCATTACTGAGTCTTAACATCCATCTTTAGATGTATTTTGTGTCCTTATTACTTGAGGCTGGATATAGAAAACCTGACCTTGAAGTTGCATTTTCTGAGAGAATTAAAACTACTAGAAATTCTTCTTTAAACCCTACTTTTATGGGCTAATAGTCTTTATATTTCTTTGCAGCAGAGCTATAAGTCCAGACACTCTTGAACAGGACAAATGCAGTGCATCTCCTGCAGAGAAAACCCACTTGACAGTTCAACAGTTGTAGTTAATTTATTCCATGCTTTCACCCTACAATTTCCCCATGAATAAGGTATCCAATTAAACATCATCTAGAGAACAAGAGGTGGAGCCATAGTATCCTGCCCCAGGAACTACCCTTGCCTCTTGTGTGTAATAAATGCTTACTAGGAATAGAAGCATCCTTAGCATCTTTATTTGTAAACAGATGTTAGTTCTGTTCTGCTTCTGGCTTTAGTTAGATTGCTTGCTGCTGGCAGAAGCAACTTCCTTGGTATTAAGTATGTCATGTGACTTTTCTAAGGAAAAACCTTTGACAGTGCTCCCTCCCTGACCAAGCCCTCCTTATCAGTACCATCTGCCACTGTAACCCAGGCCCCAGGAATAACATTGAATGGCACCAGTACAGACTTGTCCCCAGGACAAGTTTCTGCCTGACAAGCCCCTGTGTGGACAATGATGCCTTGCACTGAAAGTCCTGCAGCAACAGCTGCCACAGGGGATGTTATTGAGTAATAAGCTGGTCTGCTGTACATTCCACCCAAAAGTTTGGCTGTGAAGCAGTTACAGCAGGGGGCTTGTCTATACAGCAACGTTTAGCACCAGTTCCCCATTCCCATTACTGAAATACAACTGCTAACTGCTTTAAGGAAGCAGGCTTCCCTGCAAACATGTGGCTACTTTTACTTTTTACAACTTGTATTAATGCTTTAACAATTCCTTATCTGAGATGTGCCTATAAACTAATTTTACATTTTAGAACACTTAACTTAAGGTTTAGATTTATTAGGAACTGGGGAAACTTTTGGGAAAGGGGGAGCCTATAGAGGAAGTACAGGTGCCACCTAAATCAAAATGGAACGAGATTGCTGGCACTTAAAATCAAAAAGGTTATTGAGCAGTTTTTAGAAAAAGGGCTGGGGGAAAGCTAACAGGGGAGGATCTATTAATGGAGATTCTCTATGCCCTAGTAAGGAAGAGAGGCTGGAAGATAAAATATTTCATAGAACTGGAAGGAACCTTGAGAGGTCATCTAGTCCAGTCCCCTGCACTCATGGCAGGATTAAGTATTATCTAAACCATTCCTGACAAGTGTTTGGAGATTTTTAAGAGCATGTTAGACAATGCTGGAGGTTCCACAACTTCCCTAGGCAATTTATTCCAGTGCTTAACTACCCTAACAGTTAGGAAGTTTTTTCCTAATGTCCCACCTAAACCTCCCTTGCAGCAATTTAGTATAGTATATCACGATTGACTGGGTACAGATCACCTCAAGATGGGAGGCAGAGAAAGTTTGACACCTTAAATGACTGCTTCTTGGAGCAGCTACTCCTGGAACCCACCAGAGGAGAGGCAATTCTTGATTTAGTCCCAAGTGTAGCACAGGATCAGGTCCAAGAGGTGAATATAGCTGGACCGCTTGGTAATAGTGACCATAATATAATTAAACATCCCTGTTGCTACAGTGCTGGGCTGCTGTGGTTTTCCCTGCATTTAATTTCAGGGGGACTACACAAAAATGAGGAAGTTAGTGAAACAAAAGGTACAGCACAAAAAGCTACATGGAAACTTTTTAAAGACACCCTAATAGAGGCTCAACTCAAATGTATACCCAAAATTAGAAAAACAGTATGAGAACCAAAAAAAAGTTTCCCTGTGGCTAAACAGAGCCCAACTGTCTACACTGCAATTAAAAACAGCCCCCTTTGCCCAAGCCCCAGTCAGCTGGCATGGGCCAATTGCAGTGTAGATGTGCCCTCAGAGCCCAGATAGTATGCCACAATCAGTTATGGCTAAACTGAAGAATAAGCTGGAAATTTTGAAGCCAAAGATGGCTGATGGGGAGAAAAAAAAAATTAAGTTTCTCCCCAGAAGAGTAGTTTTCCAACCCATTCTGCTCAGCATAATTTTCAGTCAGTCACTTTCTAGTGTCTGTCTAGATTTTGTTTCAGTTTACAGAACAAAAGACAGATCAGTAGATACAAATTTTATTACAAGGAATTTAAAAAGTAAGAGCTCCAGTACAGCAAAAGAGCAGTTTTGAGAGAATGGAAGCCCTGTGGGACTGAAACTCTCGCACTGTGGATCACAATCCCTCTGTAGATGCCTTTAGGAATACTGGGCACTTCTGGTATTTAATAGACTTAGATAGGAAGACAGAACCACCATAAGTTACAATATGTATGACTTTCCCCACCTGATTCCCAAGCCAGGTCTGACCAGATAGAAGGCTTAGGGAAAAGTCTTGACTTCAGAAATAGATAGTTAATGCAGAATTATTGCCAACAGCAGCAAGCTAAATGGCTGAAGTGGGAATAGATTTAAAGCCAAGCTACTGAACTTATCCCCTGATCCCAAACCTCAGTGAAGATAATCATTAAGATCAACTGTTCATTACAGAGAAGTATGTTCTGCAACCCACCACTGAGGAGTCTGACTCTGAACAAGTTAAACAAGTACTGAACTCTACAGTAACTTACTATGGCAGGTTCTTCATCCAGAATAGTTCTGGCTGAATGTTTTGGGTTTAACAGGGTTGCTGCTCAGACATCTATTCATTTACTTCAATGACGAAGCAATGGATTACTTCTGCTGCACACTGCTGAGCCAAAGCCTAGCACATTAAAAGGAAACCCCTCTCAAAACAGAAACAAGCAGATGAGATAAAAACAGATTGGGCCTCTGAGTACTGACTGACTTAGGATAATGCCAGTTTGGACCACCCAAATAGCAGCAATATAAAATTTACACTTTGACATTTCTGTACAGCAGCTATAGTATGCATTACTCCCACAAACTTTTAAAAAAACCAAACAATTATAGAAAATCACTGCCTAAAAAATTTAAAATGAATAGAAAGTCCCCATTGATGGTGGCAATATAGCAAGTACTTGCGCTGGGATAAATAAGTACTATAGTGCATAGTAAGAGAGCTTCAAGTGCTAAATATGCGCTTCATAAAGGATAGATTATTCTTCCTCAAGATGGCCAGACTCTGGTTTCTGGGATTTTGCCTGTGTAAGGAGGAAACAGTAAGTGAAACATACATGTCATTTTAAAACAGACAAGTTGAATCACAACAAGCTCTGTCTGCCTCACTCAGGCTTGATCAAGGAGCAAAGGACAGCACACCAAGTAGAATAGTTCAGACTCCTGCAAACACCAAGCAATCGTATATTAGCAGAAAAGGTGGCTCCTCGCCAATCCAGACGAGATTGAGGACAACAGGCAGTCAGCAGTGAGTGAGTCACTAGCAACTACCTGTGTTGCATGTTAGAGTTCCACAGGGAGTCAAGCTCATGCTTGATGCTGTCTGCTCAAAAGACAGTAGTAAAAATAAACTAAACGTTTTAGTCAGCCACTGAAATGCAGAAGAGAAGCCATCCAGTATAGGGAAAGAGCTCTGAAAAACTTACCTTTGTGCTCCTGTTTCTGAAATTGACAGGAACATTTGCAGTCCTAGGACTCCTGCCTGCTTCGTTTCTCACACTACAGAGGAGAGAAGTTGACACCATTAGACGAAGCAGTTCTACAAATTCAATCCTCTTACAGGAACTGGTTTAAGGAGGGGGAAGGGGAAGAGCACAGTCCTTCTGAGAAATGAAGTGTTCCATCATAAACCCCCAAAACTCTCACCCTTGGCCTGTATCCCAAACTGCTGAATCTTGGGATCAGAGAACAAGGTCTCTCACTATTTCACCTTTGGATACTTTGATACTAAACATGCAGAATTCACAGAGCTTTTGGCCATACATACTGGAGGCTGGACCCAATAGCAAGGGAAGTAGGTGTTAAAGACAGAACTATTTCTAACCAGTGGCATCCCAATAGCAAGAATGCTACTGAAATATTAGAAAAAAAAAAAAAACATTTCCACACAACAAGATTAGACTCAGTTTCCATGAAAAAGGAGAGTGCATGTAAAAGATCTACCCAAATACATAGGGTACTACCAAATTCAGTCCATTTTAGTCAATTTCACAGTCATCAGATTTTAAAGAATTGTAGATTTCATGGTTTCAGCTATTTGAATCTGAAGTGTCATGTGGTGTTGGGGGGTGGGGGAGGGTTGTGGTGCAGCTACCCTTCCTTGTGTTGCTGCTGGAGGGGCGCTGCCTTCAGAACGGGACGCCAGCTCAACAGCTACTGCTCTCCGGCAGCCGAGCTCTGAAGGCAGCAAAACCATGACCTCCCTAAAATAAAATCTTGTAACCCCCCCGCAACTCCCTTTGAGACAGGACCCCCAATTTGGGAAACGCTAGTCATGAAAAAAATCATGGACAGGTCATCGGCCGTGAACAAAAATTCATGGCCCATGACCCGTCCAGGATTTGTACTATTTACCCCGACTACATTTTTTTTGGGGGGGGGGGGGGGAGGGAAAGGGGGAGAGGGGCACAGCCCAGGGGTGCCACAGGTGCTTGGGGGAGGGGTTGTAGGGCTGGCAGGCTCCCTAGGCAGCTCCCTGAAAGTAGTGACATGTCCCTCCCTCAGCTCCTAGCTCCCCACACTGCCCCTGCCCCAAGCACCAGCCTTAAAGTATGCAAAAGACCAGATTTCATTGGGGTGGGGGGGGAAGATACAAGATTTCATGGTCTGTGATGCATTTTTCATGGCTATGAATTTGGTAGAGCCCTAGAAATAGGTGCCATAAAAACAGTTTCCTAGAAAATCTGTTTTCCTCTTAAACTCATTACTTACTACAAACCCAAAAAGACACCAGCTAGTCAAATTGAGTGCAGCCTAACCCAGCCATAGGCAAAATGTACACGGATCTGTGGTGGGGTGATGAGAGGGCCAGTGGACGCAGAATTCTCCTCCTCCTGCCAAGTTTTGATGTCTGCACTAGCAGAAACACTGAAGCACTTCCTCACCATAGCAGAGCTAGATCAGAATGGACTAATTGTCCATTCATAAAGATGCACCCCCAGGAATCACTTAGAGCTAAACATTCTCTTTACACCACCACCACGCTGAGTGGAGAAGCTACCTTGGTCGTGTTGGAGACACCCTTGGGAAACTAGGCACGTAGCTTTCAGGGTGGAAGTTTTGAGTGGATCGCACAACTGGCCTGGGGCCTGTTCCAGATTCAGCTGTGCCTCTGCTTCTCAGTCTTCTGTCATTACCGTCTAAGTTGCTGGACTTCCCTTTTTGAATCAGAGCATCATTAGCTCTTGCGGCACTAAGAGAGGTTAGTGGTACGCTTCTGGCAACTGCCAGGTTGCTTAGCGATTGGCTCCCTCGTTCAGCATGGGCAACGCTCTGCTGCCTGAAGTCTTCTAGATACAGAGGTGAAATTTCCCCTAAAGGAAAGTCAGATAAAATAAAGCATACTAGGAACAGCAATGAAATAACGGATCAAAGCAAGGGGCATGGATCAGAACAAGAGGCAAAAAAACCAAACACCTTGATAAAAGCGTCTGGATTTCAAAGCTATAGCCTACATTTTTAATGCAAGACCATAGAATCTGTGAAAACCGACCTGCACCACAGAAATATTGGCTTCACTGACTAGTACAATTCCCCCATGATGGGGAACACACATTCTAAGCAGCTTTGGAGAACTTCAGTATGGTACCGTGATTGCGTTTAGGTCAGTGTTGTAGTGCTTTTTAAAAAGCAGAGTTTTGTCCACGAAGGACGTTAGGACAAAAAAGTTACACATTTTACCAGCTTCGCATGGACGTCAGATGCCAGTTACGGGCATCCTGTTCATTGAGGGAAGCTAGTATAAAAAGTTGCTTTACTTGCATTTTAAAACTAGCTTATGGACAAAGTCACTACCTTCCATAACATTGTTAAATTTATATACTAACTTCAACCAACACTGGATGACCCCATACACAAGTTAAGTAAACTAGTCCATTTCCTTTGGGCAATTTAAGATAATACATATGCTATGGAGTTTCTATTCTGTGATTTATTGGGTTTTTTAAATTTAGTAAACATTCATGACGGATCAGCTTCTACCCTCTCATACCCACCTATGATTTCTATTGTCACTTAAACCTCTCTGCATGCAACTAACTACATAATTTGACCCTAAGAGTGCAATTAAAAAAATGAGGCAAGAAATTCAAAGTTCACCCCAACATTCGTTTCCCCACAACTGCAATAATTATGGATGGAGCTAGCAACATATGCAGACTATAATCAGACTTGTCAGGTTCCACTCTTGCCGCACAGGGTTTAGTAATTTCAAGTTTCTCTTTGGTTTTTGTTTGTGTTGGGCTCCATGTTTATGATTTAGCAGCATTTTTAATGTATGTTGCAAGTTATGCCATGCAAACCAGAACAATGGTATAAGGGTGGAGTTAGGACATTCTAGTCCTTATCTAGATTAAATATGCCTTCTTGTTCTGTTTTGCAGTTGGAGGAAATGATCTTAAAAGCATGAATAGAAAGACGCACAGGCTGGAAATCTGTACTTTGCCAATACCTTGATGCCGGATGCGTCTTCTAAATTCTGGCGATTCTGCTCTCTCCAAGTTGTCTTTGGGAGGCAACAGTTGCGAGGATGCCAATCCCTCCCCTGGGCTGGCAGTGGCTGGGCGCAAGTCACACTGGTCCTAGTGCAAGAGAGATTTTGATTGTTTCTGGACACTTAGAGAACACCTAATTCCTGTGAAAGCTTTGAAGGGTACATCTTCCCTCAAATGCCAAGGAGAAGTAAAGATTTGTTTTGAGAAAAGAATGAGACACTGGCTTGATAACAGCATACTCACATCTTCACTTCTAGGTCACCTGTTCAAGTCCAGCCCAGAAATTGTAACTAGTGGACATGTCACCTATGCAAGATGGAGCTGATGACCTCAGTCTACTTCCTGTAGTAGAAGTCACCACACCATAATTGTGGTCATTCTTTATGTCCAGTCAATGCTTAGCCAGTCATCCTTAGAGATGATCCCTCCAAGCCAAGCTGGAGCATGTGAGCAGGCAATCTGCATTGCCGCTAGTGTGACAATGAAACCTTGCACCCACCCCGTCAGCAGGAAAGTCAGAAGAAATATTGTGACCCTGATATCAGTGTAGCTTAAAAAGCCAAGTGAGAAATATCTTCAAGTGCTATACCTGCCCCAGAGCATTCATGCTAGTTCCCCTCAATTTTACAATCTTTTTTTTAAAATAGATATAGTTTCTCTCCCTCTGTTGCTATGTGAAAGGCCTTCACTAAAGAAGGGAAACTGACTGCACTAGGTGCTGTCAAATGCACAAACTGAGAACAGAATGTATTTGCCATCTTTCAGTTATACATATTAGGGATTATCTGCAGTACAAGAAGTTTAAAAACAAAAAAGAAGGATGTCCCTTTTAAATTTGATAGCCACAGGCTAAGATTACTGTAAGAAAGTTGTACGTGACAGCGGCTCAGTCCCAGGCACTCAAGACACTCTGAAGGAGCCCCAAACAGCATACTATGATCAGACATAAAAAGGAACTTTATCCAAATGCTCTTCTACTTTCAAAAGGCAAAAATCAACCTGATGTGGAAAGCCATAGCCATCAACTATGATCCAAGATGCACTGAAGCTCCCCCTACTATGGAACACATGCTATAAAGCAAAGAGGTAAGCTATGGAAGTTTATCAAATTAACTTTGAAAGACTACTACCAAGGTCAAGGGGGTAAAATTACAACTTCTCTGTTCCTAGAAAAAATAATGCATAACTGATCTACACAGGGACTAGGGCATTTTAACTGCTCCCCCTGCCATTGTTTTGCATGGCACAATTTTCATCATACTTGAAGACACTACAAAACCATCCCATTTGGATCTTGGTTCATGCATTTCTCAGTTCACTTCAATTCCTTTCAATATTCTCCCTTCTTTATCACTAGAGACGTCGCCATTACCTTCTGTCTCCCAGGAATGTAATCTGTATGTGGGAATGAGGAAGCAGAAGATACAAAGACTGCAGGTTTGGTCTCCTCTTCTCTTACCTTCCCCTTGTTCCTCCTCAGTTTCACACTTTGCAGGATAGGTTACACCTTCTGGTTGGGTCCATTCCACCTGCAGGGTAACTGGCCACTCAGCCCAGTCTTACATCTATCAGGGCCCTCAGATCTGCCTGCCCCCAACTCCTGCTCTATGCTTGATCTTGTCTGTGTTAAACTAAGCTCTTCACAGTGGAGACTATGTCTTATTCCATGAAGATGACGTGTGTATGTATTTGTGGCACTATTGAAATATATAGTTATAGGAAGACATTTCATCCCTTCATACTGATGGCAGTGGCCTTTCTTCAACAGATTGCCAGAGTGAATTAGCGTTCCTAGTGTCTCTCACACATACACACACACACACACAATACTGGTCTCCCCTCCAGATTTAAACAAGCTGAAGCCATGCTGCAGCAGTGTTGGCAGACTCTTGAGCTAAGTAACAGAACAACTCTCATATAAACGTTGTGATACATTTACTAGGCAGGTTTTCACTTTTAAAAAAAAAAAAAAAAAAAAAAAAGAAGAGGAAGGTTTAAATAAGTTTGCAAAATATATCCTTTGTGTCACACCTCTGACAGTCTACCGCTCATCAGATCTGAACATGCTGTGACAGGAAAGTTTGCAACAGTGTCGGATTATGGCAAAATGTCATCTCTTTGGCAGCTTTTCACTGAACAGTAGTTAAATCCAAATACATCATGAAGTCGGAAAAAAGTCAGCCAACAGTATCTGAATTTAGGTCAGACTCTAGTCTCAGATGACCTGTGTGCATGCCATCTTCCCTTTCAAGAAGTTCTGCATCAGAGAATTGAATCTGTTCATTCATGTGCATTAAATTCAACAGGTGCATGAGCAAGAGGCCAAGATAAAGGAAGTGTAAGTCAATTAAAATGTTATGAGTTCAGGTTTGGATAGGGAAATAAAATAGGTCTCTAGTGAATACTTCAGAAGAGCCTAATGGGAGAAAGATTCAAGAACTTAGACATTATGGTTCTTTCTGCGGAATTATTCGCCCTCACTCTTAGAGATGGAAGATGGTCATGCAGAGGAAGGTGTTATAGCGAAGGAGTGAGAAGGTGGCAGTCAGGAGCTTCTAAAATGTGAGGATTTATGCTGTATTGCTTGAATGCTGTTTGCTCAGACTCCATTATTTGGGAAAAAAATATTTCCACAACTGTTCCTTTAACATGAGCCCCAGTATGCTCCAACATCTTGGGGTACAGATCACAACCCCTGTGTTGAGAGGGGACAGATTCAAATGACAATTGTGAATCCCTGGCATCTGCAATCCCACTTGCAGCCTCTGAGCATTACCACGATTTCAAATATTTACTATTAAGGAGTCAGATTTGTTAGGTCTTGTCAAATTCCATCCTACAAATAGCATTTGTACCTGGTGGTGGAAGAGTATTTCCTCTTCTAACTGAATGCCACAGAATTCACATGGAATGATAATGCTCCCTTCGGTCTGTACAGCGTGTTGCTGCAGTGGATATGTAGATCTGCTGCTGTGCAGTTGGTCTAAGAAATCTTTAGCATGTCTATTGTATTCCTGTTGTTGACTTGGGGAGGAACCTCTTTTACTGAACGAAGCAAAGGCGCTTGCTGGATTACAGCCTGTCTGTTATGTGGGCAACATTGGAAAGAAGGTATTAGTTATACTTACAAAGTCTTCATGTGCCAAGTAATATTTGAACACTGACAATACTACTGCCATTTCACAGAGTAAAACAGATCCACCCTCTATTTCCAGTACATACTCTTAGTATTATAATCACCCAAAATTGTATTCCACTTCAGATATCCAGTTAATGGGACAATAAGGTTAAAAGTAAGTTGCTATGCATGGTGAAATTCAAAAACTAACATCAGTAGTTAACTTATTTTTCACAATGTATGTGGTTTATTACTGGCATTTCACTTAGCATGAACAAGAATGTTAAATTTGTTTCTAGTGCTAATCCAAGGAACAGCACAGTGAACATTTTGATGAAAGTTTTGTATTAAACTAAAAATACTATTAAGACATTTCTACTGAATATTAGGCTTTGTAAGGTTCTATGCAGACAGTGTCCTGTAAGCATTGTTGGAGTTTGTTCCCACTATGCTAAACTGCTCCAACAAAATTCAGTTTCTAAATAGAAATTGTACTCAAAAGTGCTAACATCCATTTCAGTAAGCCTCCTGCATATACACCTATAAAATGGGGATAATGATGCTTACCTTCTTTGTAAAGCCCTTTTAAATTGACTGACAAAAAGCACTTTAAGAGCTAAACATTATTGTTATAGAATTCAGAAATACCAAACCTGATGGAGAATCAGGTCTTCTTCAGGGTAGAGTGCCTCACAAAATTCACATGGCAACATGATCTCATCATCTGTGAGGTAAGTAAAAGGATTAAACCCCCTACCATAAAAAGGGGTAACAATCAGACTAACCAACCTGTCTTCAGAATTTCTAGTCCATGGGATCATTCTGTTCTGCACCACAGAGGAGGGATTATAGCAAGTCTCAGGGCAGTAGTCACTCTTTCACATTTATGAGTTTTACAAGGGGGGGGGGGGGGGAGAGAGAAGTCACTTTTTTCCTAAAAAGTTTGAAAGATTTTTTTGGCCTCAAAACCTCAGTTCCTTGGTCCAATACAAAAAAAAAAAAAGAAGAAGAAGAAGAAGAAAACTCTTGCTATCTGCCTACCTATGCATATTACATCTTACACACAAAATTTCTTTTAAAAATAATCTGGCACTCGCATAATACAGGAGAGTTCCTCTTTAACATATTTAATCTTAAATGTAACGTCACCTACTCAGTTGTTACATCTCACTACAAGCAGGAATAAGGGGTTGTTTTATTTTTAAAGACATGGCAGAACTACAGCAAGTTGAATCTGAGTATACAGTTTTCAAAAAAAGTCACTTTTACCTTCCCATATTAATATGCTGAACTCTTGTCCATTTAAAATCTTTTTGGTAAGAAAGGAACTTTGGGATAGATAGATAGCAATATCAAATTTCACTAGTTAACAAATCTTGAGACTATGGTCTATGAAGTTAAATGTTACTATTTTAACAGCCAGTACAGTCAAAAATGTAGGGAGCTGAAGATATAGTTCCAGAAAGGAAGGAAAGACTCCAAGAACAGGAAAGGCTTTTCTGCACATTCACAGAGAATTTCTACATCAGATGCAGGAGATATCTAAAGCAGTTTAGAAAGTCTCAACGTGCTACTGTTCTGGTACTGAAAGTCAGAATATCTCCAAGGAGCTAGTCCTGAGAGTCCCCCGATCATCAACAAAATCAATTTTGGGGTTTGTTTTGTTCTTTGTTTAAGAAAAGCTTTTTTAAAAACTTACTTTTTAGCTGATCCGAAGTGTTAATAGATGAAAGGTCATGGGAGAAAGTATCCGATTTGTTTATTTCATTAAGATGCTCAGATGGCTTGGACTCTTTGGAGTCGAAGTTCTTCCAGAAGTCACTGTGAATTTCAGCTGCAATATTGTTGTGGGGATTATTCTCACGTTGCAGGCTAAGGGCTAACATATAGTCCAAATTGGAATTCTGTTCTCCATACAGAGAGGACTCCGTGTTTTTATTCCTCTCCAGCTGTTCCAGCTCATCCTCTTAAAGAAATATCAGAAGCTATAAGAATCAACTGCATAGTTTAACAATAATTATGATTTTAAGAACAGACTAAGTAAATAAAACAGAAGTTTTCATATATGCAAATGAGGGCAGAAATGGGCCCCCAAACACAGCACTCTTGTTTTAAAAGAGATAGTCAAAACCTCAGAAAGACACTTTGTGACTTATATTTTGGGATGAATTAAGGGAAGCGAATCCTTGCCCTTTCCTGTATTTTTCCCCCGTCTAGCCTGAGAGGAGGAGAACTTTGTTTCCTATACTAGCTATACAATTCTTAAATTTAAACAACTTGCTAAAGGACATCATGTTTTTTCCATCCCTTGCAATCTTTAAATCACACACACAAACACACCCCTAAGAAATAAGCTCTAGTTCAACCAGAAGTTGTAAGCTTGATGCAGGAACTACTGGAAGAGATTCTATGATGTGTATGATTCAGGAGGTCACAGTAGTTCAACATGGTTCCTTCTAGTCAAAGATCTATGAACCTGTAACAAGTCTTATGTTTTCAGTCCATCACTGAGAAAAGTCCGTTTGCCTACTGATGCAAGCATCTGACCCAGATGCAGGTTAGTGGAATTATGGCCATACGAAGTGAAGCCTCTAAACATGTCAGGAAGGAGTATTCAGATTCTAAATGCCTGCAATGACATTTACATGCTCTGATCTCTTGACCCACATGAAGATTTCAGCACACTGAAATCAGTGGGGTTCTAAACAATAGGATTTATTTTGTAAGTTAGTATGGCAATTTGATACAGATGCATTTAGCCAAGTATTACAAGACTGAACAATTTTGTAATCCCACAGTATGTTTAGTAAAAACACATGGAAGCTGTGAAAATTTTTCTACACCTCTGTGGTGTGAGAATTCCTTGCGCAACTCACTTTTTTTAAACAAAACAAAACAAAAACCTTGGTTTTTTTTAATATACAAGATATGGCTGAATCACAATTTTAGAGACCTATATTTAAATTGTACATCTCTTTTAAAAGGCACATTTCTTTACACCATTTTTAAACTCAGCTTTCTTAGTTTCTCATTAAATGAAGATACAGGTGATCAGTAAGATAAGGATTTTACTTTAAACATGCTTTAGCAACACATCTGTGTTGGAAGACTCTACCCAACAAAACCATGTATTTACAAAGTACAGGACGCTTCCAGGTGAGTGAGTGTGAGTTAGATAGGAGAGGCTGTTCTGAAAAACCGTTCAGCACTGACATTGTATTCATTCAACATTCATTGTAACCATTCAACATTCAGTCATTAACTCCCAGGCAATGCACATGCCAAGGCTGTTATTGCTCTTAGACAAGCTGAATATGAGAAAATTAAAAAAAAAAAGCATTTGATCTTTTTATGGGTGATGTACACAACCGTTGAAATTACAAGACATTTCTATGCAATTAATACCTTGTGCATTAGTCAGTGTTTAAATCAACTCAATATTCCATTCAGACAAATAGCAATTTTATGATTAAAAGCTTGCATATCTGCTTAACCTATGAAATTAAACCTGGATTCTAATAAAAAATATCCAGTTCAATTAAATTCATAATCCTATAGTGAAATCAGACAAACCAATACACTCGGAAGGAGCTGCCAGATTTTTTTTTATTATTATTTTATTGTTGTTCAAATCCATCATTGCTGCTCTTCAAGTCTCGTGACTCTCCATGGTTCAAGACAAGAATCTTCCGTTTTTAATCTATATCTTCCAAAGGGCTTCATTCAGTTTAACCAGAGGATCCAAATAATACTCATTTGCTAAAGCACAACAACAGTTCCTCAATGAATCACTACACAATTCTCTCTTTGAATATGAATTCTTACCACTTCTTCAGGATTCACACATTGCTATTTCATAAACCACCTTAGCTCATAAGCTCCAATGGGAATAACTGCAAGACAAGGTCCAAATCTTTCCCCTATCTGTTCAAAAGCAACACAGTAACCAGTATCTCCTGCAAAAAAAAACCTATTTCAGGGCCCCAAGACAGACCAGCTGCCCCATTATCTGTTGACATTCTCTTCCACCGGTGTTAAGAAAGGGTAAAAACAAAAAGTAACTGCATCATGACCAGGGAGACAGGTCTCTTCGCACTAGTCCAGCTCACTCTCACAACCACATTTCTGCATCCAGTCTAGGAGACCCAGAAGTACAAATCATCTCAGCTCACTGCCAAAGAACTCATTTGAGCTCATACTACGGTAGTCCAAAAGCTCATAGTTCGTGTGGTTGATCATCATTGCACCTATTTTGGGGAACTAGTGTGCACAGAGGTCTTTGGAAACGTTTTAGACCCATGAACTGTGCTGGGGTAGCCCACTGCCTAAAGATGGGGTAAGAAAGAATTACAAGTTCACCCATTTCCACCCTAACTGACTATGTCCCAACCATCAGAATTGCATGCCAGCTTCACTCTTTCCAACTGGCAGGTCTTGGAATGAAGGAAGGTTTTAACACTGGAAGCTCTTTATCAAGTTCCTGTTCTGAACATGGGATGTAGCTGTTTTTTCCCACAAGGGCCATCACAAAATATTGAAAGCACAGATGGGCAACTTCCATGTTGGCCAAAGGTTGACAAGTGTTCCATCTTTACCTCTTCTGTAATCCAGCCTGTAGCTTTTCCTGGGTGTCCTGGAAAAGTTGCTCTCTGGAAACTGGACTGGAATTTTGGTATTCCCTTACTGCTTAAGAATGGTTATACTGGGTTAGATCAATGGTCCATCTAGCCCAGTAACCTGATCTTCTGACAGTGGCCGGTACCAGGTGCTTCAGAAGGAACAAACGGAACAGAGCAATCTATCAAGTGATCCATCCCCTGTTGTCCAGTCCCAGCTTCTGGCAACTTCCTTCAAGCACTGGTTACACGCAGTAAAAAGTTGCTCTTCAAGAGTCTTGGTCTGCCTTCTCCACGTTTTTTGGTGAAGAGCTTGTGGGTTGCTGCTTGGAGGAGGTGTCCCATCTTGGTCTTCCTCCTCCATGGGGCTGCTGCTCCTCCTCCCTCTTGGTTGCTCTGCAGCTCCCCAGACATTAAGCAGCTGCTGCTGCTTCCTACCTGACCAACAAAATCACTAAGGGCAGCGAAGAGAGATCCAGGCAGCAGCTCCACAGCACCCTGCTGCTCATCATGGTGGCAGCTGTTCCTGCTCAACAGCTCCAGCACACCCCCTCCCAGATGCCACCTACTCCCCCAGCACAGAAAGCTTGTCAGAAGCCCAGTACTACATCACACTGCAGCCCAAGAAAGACTGAACTCCTCCATGCTGCCAGTTAGAAAATTAAATTGGTATTCAATCTGAACTCTCCATATGATCCAGAATTTTTTTTTTTTTTGGGCACTGAAATCTACGTAAGAGGGGGGAATTCAGTTCCTTCCAAAATGTTCAGTATTAAGCAGCCCAATTCTAGAGGGTCTCTTTCCAATTTGGAAATTAAGTCATTTATCTTCTCAGTTTTATAAACTAAATCTGATTAGTTATTTCATAAGCAGGTCAATCTTAAAGCAAAAGGCCATCCATTCAGTCTTCAGCAATGCTACATACTTTGAATACCTCTGAACATAAAGCAAAGCATGTGTTCATGGAAAGGGTGTCTTAAAAAGAGATATGACCTTAGGCATGGTGATTTGGGAGATTAGAACCTTAGGTGGAAAGAGAAGAGACATTTATATCACCTATGTCCACATAGGCTGTTGCTGCAAAAATGCTCATCAAATATGAAAAACTGCAGAAACATTTTAACTAACCTTTAAGACAATCACAGAAGAGTTTGACTGCAAAATAAAATGGATAGAATTTGAATGGATGCAAGCCAAATTCTGTTTCTAGGTAAGAGATTCATTCTAGTAATTAATATTAGTAAGCTACTTGTATCCTACCACCAGATATTTCAGAAGTCGTCTACTCAATCGTTTTGCATCATTGAAGTTCTATTCTGTAGTAAAAAAAACTAAGCATTCATATGTGAACTCTAGCCACACTTCATTAGAGGTTTCTAATTATCTGACATTTCTACACAGTGCACAGGTATGGAGCTTTCACTCCACTTAGTTACATAATTTTAAATTAAAGGTAAAAATAAAAAAGTTATGAATGTATAATTATTGCCCTTGTCCACACTTTACCTTGGTTCGGATCTCTCTGCATTGCTGATGCATTTCTTCTGTTAATATTCTTAGAAGCCTGATCGCCTCCAAAAGTGCTATAAAATCGGCCTTCCAGTGGCTCAGACATCCTCTGCAGAGGCCCAGCATAGCTGCCTGAACTCAGAAGATTTCTGATGCTTTGAAAGGTACACAGATTTGCAGCCTCATCTTTATAGTTATAACGTGACATTGCTTGGCTAACTCTTCTTTCTTCCACCTCCTTGCCACAAACTTCAGGATGCTCTTTCAGATCTTTCACCATTATGTTGCGACCGCACTCACTACATGTTTCAGTCCTAGTGCCACAGTAATCCTCGTGGTCCTGAAGTCTATTGAATGCAAGCTCTATCTCACAATGCTGGCAAATTGCAGGACGCAGAGGGCATGCTGATGCCTAAAACAGAAAATTGAATAATTCTTGATATATGCAGTCTTATAGTTATGCTATGTTTACTTACGGACCAAAAAGTACCCAGTTCACTGTGTTATTACAGAAAGATGCATTCCAAATTGCTTTAGGAGATTAATTGGGTCTTCAACTAGAAGCCACCCAGCTCATAAAAGTAGTAGTAAATTACTATTTAAGACAGGGAGTACAAACTCCTGAGTAGTTATACACAGTATGTCTCCAGTGTATTTTACATAGGAAAAAGGAAGCATGTATTTACAAGACATCATACTTCAACATAACATCCCTAAAAACTAATCTGAATGCTCAAAGTGGATTTTTTTGGTTGTGTTTTAGATGCAACTGTCCTGATCCCCACTGTTCATATTGCTTCATTAATAGTTATAGTACATGAAGTGATTTGAGTAAGTTACTACAACAGAAAATCAGAGGATCAAAACGGCATGCTTTAAAATAAACCACTTGATCCAACTCCCTTCACATCCCTCCATGCCCTAGCTTTGCATTTGATGCTTATGCTGAAACAGAACCTCATTTTCCTGTGACATACTTTTGTTCCACTGACAACGTTAACTGCAGTGACAATTTGTAATTAAGAAAATCATAGAAAGTAAGTGTTTATTGTTCCATGATGTTTAAAAACGGTTTAAACAAGACAAATCTTCAGGTCCTGCATAAAAGTCAGTATGAAGGGGGGCGGGAGAACCTGAAATAAAGAAGACACTGAAAAGTGATGTTGCCAAGATCAATGCTACTATAGCCACAGGCAGAATTTTTAGCCTTAACCACTACTTAGGGACAAACCTAGGCCACCAACCCAAGCTACCAATGTACATAGACTCCCTCCTGTTAGAGTCATAGAGTCATAGAATATCAGGGTTGGAAGGGACCCCAGAAGGTCATCTAGTCCAACCCCCTGCTCGAAGCAGGACCAATTCCCAGTTAAATCATCCCAGCCAGGGCTTTGTCAAGCCTGACCTTAAAAACCTCTAAGGAAGGAGATTCTACCACCTCCCTAGGTAACGCATTCCAGTGTTTCACCACCCTCTTAGTGAAAAAGTTTTTCCTAATATCCAATCTAAACCTCCCCCACTGCAACTTGAGACCATTACTCCTCGTTCTGTCATCTGCTACCATTGAGAACAGTCTAGAGCCATCCTCTTTGGAACCCCCTTTCAGGTAGTTGAAAGCAGCTATCAAATCCCCCCTCATTCTTCTCTTCTGCAGGCTAAACAATCCCAGCTCCCTCAGCCTCTCCTCATAACTCATGTGTTCCAGTCCCCTAATCATTTTTGTTGCCCTTCGCTGGACTCTCTCCAATTTATCCACATCCTTCTTGAAGTGTGGGGCCCAAAACTGGACACAGTACTCCAGATGAGGCCTCACCAATGTCGAATAGAGGGGAACGATCACGTCCCTCCATCTGCTCGCTATGCCCCTACTTATACATCCCAAAATGCCATTGGCCTTCTTGGCAACAAGGGCACACTGCTGACTCATATCCAGCTTCTCGTCCACTGTCACCCCTAGGTCCTTTTCCGCAGAACTGCTGCCTAGCCATTCGGTCCCTAGTCTGTAGCTGTGCATTGGGTTCTTCCGTCCTAAGTGCAGGACCCTGCACTTATCCTTATTGAACCTCATCAGATTCCTTTTGGCCCAATCTTCCAATTGGTCTAGGTCCTTCTGTATCCTAACCCTCCCCTCCAGCATATCTACCACTCCTCCCAGTTTAGTATCATCCGTAAATTTGCTGAGAGTGCAATCCACACCATCCTCCAGATCATTTATGAAGATATTGAATAAAACCGGCCCCAGGACCGACCCTTGGGGCACTCCACTTGATACCGGCTGCCAACTAGACATGGAGCCATTGATCACTACCCGTTGAGCCCGACAATCTAGCCAGCTTTCTACCCACCTTATAGTGCATTCATCCAGCCCATACTTCCTTAACTTGCTGACAAGAATACTATGGGAGACCGTGTCAAAAGCTTTGCTAAAGTCAAGAAACAATACATCCACTGCTTTCCCTTCATCCACAGAACCAGTAATCTCATCATAAAAGGCGATTAGATTAGTCAGGCATGACCTTCCCTTGGTGAATCCATGCTGGCTGTTCCTGATCACTTTCCTCTCATGCAAGTGCTTCAGGATTGATTCTTTGAGGACCTGCTCCATGATTTTTCCAGGGACTGAGGTGAGGCTGACTGGCCTGTAGTTCCCAGGATCTTCCTTCTTCCCTTTTTTAAAGATTGGCACTACATTAGCCTTTTTCCAGTCATCCAGGACTTCCCCGGTTCGCCACGAGTTTTCAAAGATAATGGCCAATGGCTCTGCAATCACAGCCGCCAATTCCTTCAGCACTCTCGGATGCAACTCGTCCGGCCCCATGGACTTTGCACGTCCAGCTTTTCTAAATAGTCCCTAACCACCTCTTTCTCCACAGAGGGCTGGCCATCTCTTCCCCATTTTGTGATGCCCAGCGCAGCAGTCTGGGAGCTGACCTTGTTAGTGAAAACAGAGGCAAAAAAAGCATTGAGTACATTAGCTTTTTCCACATCCTCTGTCACTAGGTTGCCTCCCTCATTCAGTAAGGGGCCCACACTTCCCTTGGCTTTCTTCTTGTTGCCAACATACCTGAAGAAACCCTTCTTGTTACTCTTAACATCTCTTGCTAGCTGCAGCTCCAGGTGCGATTTGGCCCTCCTGATATCATTCCTACATGCCCGAGCAATATTTTTATACTCTTCCCTGGTCATATGTCCAACCTTCCACTTCTTGTAAGCTTCTTTTTTATGTTTAAGATCCGCTAGGATTTCACCATTAAGCCAAGCTGGTCGCCTGCCATATTTACTATTCTTTCGACTCATCGGGATGGTTTGTCCCTGTAACCTCAACAGGGATTCCTTGAAATACAGCCAGCTCTCCTGGACTCCTTTCCCCTTCAAGTTAGTCCCCCAGGGGATCCTGGCCATCCGTTCCCTGAGGGAGTCGAAGTCTGCTTTCCTGAAGTCCAGGGTCCGTATCCTGCTGCTTACCTTTCTTCCCTGCGTCAGGATCCTGAACTCAACCAACTCACTGTTGAGGAGCTTGGAGCTGCTTATTAGGCATGTGAGTACCACCACTTCAAATTAATACAGCTAGTCTCTTACAAGAGTATCACTGATTAGCATGGATTTAGAAAGCGGATTAAACATGGGGAGAGCAGACCCAAGACCCATCAGTTAGCACAGTAGCTACAATCTGAACACTAAGACTCTAGTGTCAGTACTGGAAATACACTGGAGTATTATCAAGAGCAAAAACCAAGCATACCAACCTCGTGATCCTCTAAGTGGCATTTTTCCATCTTCATATTACACTTACAGGTAACCTAGGATAAACAGAAACAATTATTAAATGCAATTCATGAAGATCAGCTATTTTAGAGTAGAATTTATTTTATTACCTGCACATGTTCAGATTCAATGTGGTTTTTTATTTCAGATTTAGGGAGAGACTCCTTGCAGAAATGACACACCCCAATATTTCTACTACAGTGGATTTCATGGATGGTGAAGTTAGCTACAGGAACATCCTTTTTGCTACAAGAAAGATACAAAAAAGTTACTCTTCACAAATGACACTGAAAATAAATTCAAACGGATTTCGGATTCAAGAGAGCTGCCTAAAAGGAAGAACCAATGGTAAAAGCAAATAAGCCCTTCAGAAATTCATAGTTTCCGTGTATTCAGGTTTGTAAAAGAAAAAAAGCCTATCTAGGACTACATGTTGTATACAGTCAGCACACACACACTTACCAAGTTAGACACCCAAAGTCTCCCAATTCATCAAAATAAGTCAAAACTCTGTTCAACTCCACCTTTGGGGAAAACAGACAAGTCTTGCAGCATACTCAGGCAGTCACCAGATCCAGGCTGTCAGATCAGGAGTAACCAGAGGTGAAAGTAAGCCGGTACGGCGTACCGGTAAGAGCCGGTGCACCGTACCAGGACCAGCTTTTAGAGAGGGCAATTTAAAGCCCTGGGATAGCTGCGGCGGGGATTTAAAGGGCCGCAGAGCTCCAGCCGCTGCTACCCACCACCCCCCCCTTTAAATCCCAGACTGAGCCCTGCTGCCCAAGCCCTGGGGTAGCAGCAGTGGGGCTCTGGCGGGCATTTAAAGGTCCGGAGCGGTACCAGTGGCTGGAGCCCCACCAGTGGCTGGAGCCCCAGGGCCTTTTAAATCCCCGATGGAGCCTGGCCACCGCTACCCCAGGGCTCAGGCAGCGATTTAAAGGGCTCGGGGCTCCAGCAGCTGCTACCACAACAGAGCCCCAGGCCCTTTAAAGCTCTGCCAGAGCTCAGATTTAAAGGGCTCAGGGATGTAAGGCCCTGCCTCTTCCAGTTGAGGCCACGCCTCTTCCGGTTGAGGCCACGCCCCCTGCTCAGGACTCCGGCGTACCCGTAAGTCCTCTAACTTACTTTCACCCCTGGGAGTAACAGTTACAGACTCTTTGCAAAGAGCATTCCGCCATAGCGTAAAAGTCAGGCAATCCTTCTTCAGCTACGCTGCAATACTGTTCAATGGTTCAACCAACAAAAGATGCAATATCCCTGCCGTTCTGAAGTGAGGAATCCCTACCTTACTCTACTTTGGATACATCTATTGCTCTGTCCTGAACTATGTGCAGACAGACTTACAGGTGGGAAAAATCCATTCAGCTATTTGAGAAGCATCTGACAGGGCAGCACTGGCCCTTTAAGAGGGAAGAGTACAATGCACCTGAGACTGGTCAGCTGACCCCAAACTGGGCTTAAGAGAAAAGGGCCTGGGCTCTAGAGTGGAGGAAGACCAGAAAAATCAGGTAGGAGAGGGGAAGAAAGCAGAGGTGGGGCTCTGATGGGCTGAAGCAGAAATCTCTGGAGGTGCTAGAGAGAAGTCAGAAACCAGGAGGCCTGGATAGTGGGAAGAGGAGTCTAGAGCAGCGGTTCTCAAACTGTGGGGCGAGTCCCAGTTTTAATGGGGTCACCAGGGCTGGCTTAGACTTGCTGGGGCCCGGGTCTGAAACCTGAGCCCTATCACATGGGACTGAAGCCAACGCCCAAGGGCTTGAGCTCTGGGCAGCAGGGCTTAGGTTACAGGCCCCCTGCCTGGGGCTGAAGCCCTTGGGTTTTTCCCCCTTCCCAGAATAATGGGGTTTGGGCCCCCTCACCTGCGGCAATGGGGCTCGGATGGGCTCAGGCTTCAGTCCCCTCCTGAGGTTGTGTAGTAATTTTTGTTGTCAGAAGGGGGTCGTGATGCAATGAAGTTTGAGAAAGAGGAAGGCAGAGGGCATCACCTCCATGGGGTGATGTCCCATACAAGGAGCAGGGAAAAGCCCAGAAGGGATGAGAGACTTCTATTAAGCCTAAATGGGTGGATGTTTCTTTATTTGGGCCTCTGAAGTTACCATGTAGTATAGATATTCTAAGCTTAAGAGAGCTGGAGAAATAATCCTGAAGAGCCCTGAGAGGGGAAACAGAGTAGAGTGCCTGAAAGGCTACCCCATGTC
Organism: Lepidochelys olivacea; assembly: GCF_965140295.1. NCBI lineage: Eukaryota > Metazoa > Chordata > Testudines > Cheloniidae > Lepidochelys > Lepidochelys olivacea. Next base: position 29,879,430 of record NC_140425.1, on the reverse strand, counting down.
ATAGAAGCAAAAATGGCAAATCAGACCAATTGCAAGCAAAGTACTTGAACCTCTCCCACTCTCTACCTATATCAACTTGATAGCAGAAAGTTAAAGAGGGAGTTTGACTTAAGGGAAAAAATGTTCACAAGAGCAGAAGTGAAGTCATCAGCCCCCAACAAGACAATTATTTTTACCCTCCCTGACACAAGATAAAAACCTAGCCCCTCCAAAAACAACAACAATAACCTTCATTCTTATCCCATCTGTTCCTAAGAACCCAACAGGCTGGGACATCAGCAAAATATTATATATGTATAACAAATGCAGAGCTATAATAAGCCACAAAAATTAAATCCTGTATATTTCAGCTTTCTTGAAACTGATTTTAAAGAATCATTTTAAAAAATGCTCTGAAGGAGAACCGATAGTTTTAGTTGATTTCTGCTTCTTCTAGGGTGGAGTAGGGGAGAGGAAACCACTACCAGCAGGTTCCATCAATATTATTCTGCTATTCTCAGGGTGACACAGCAAATTCTGAATATCAGTGAAGTACAAGAATATTTTCTATTCTTTTATGGTCATTAGAAAAAAAGTTTACATACCACTTGCTGCTTCCATCTCTGAAGACATTTGCCAGCAATACACATGTTTCTATGAGTTTATGTAGGGACACTAACAACAGACAATACCCTTGTGCTAACAGTGTCAGACATTTGTTTCTTACCAATTGCTGCACAGGTGGGTTTCCTGTTCATTAACTGCAGCCATATCCATATTCTTTTGAATGCTGGAGCAAGGGACAATTAAACATTTTCAGTTTCATTTCTGTTCATAAGAACAAATGCGATTATTCATTCTGCTACTTTCTGTTTCTTCAGATACTTTTGCATTAAATCACATAATCCATTATTATAAATCACTGCTTTCTCATCAAGCAGTCAGCAAGACTCTCCCATCATTTAGAAACAATTGTATTATTAAACATGGTTTCAAGCAGCTCTTAAGAGTGTAAAGAACCCCAGCTGGCTAGTGAGGATAATCACCTGCAGATGTTTTTCCTTGAGATGTGGAGAGTTTCTTCTTAAAAAAAGTTTTTATATATATATATATATACACACACACACACACATGAAAAATAACTCTGCAAAACTGTGGGCTGTTTATGGCCTGTAAAGCATAATTTATGCAATATAATTTATACAGCAAGACCTAGAATTAAGACAGCACTCAAAAGATCAACAAAAATATCTTCAGGAAGACAAGCCTTAATAAAGATAACTGAAAATTTTACTAGGAAAAGCCTTGACTCCTGCCCCAGGTGATCATATTTATTTGATATCAAAAACAATATTTAAATAAAAAAATAATAACATAGAATAGATGACATTCCTTTCAAACAGATTTTTTCCCGTGTATAAAAGCCAACTTGTAGCCAAAACACTGCTCAAGATTTCCAGTTACCCGAGAGAGAGGTGAAATGGGTAGGAGTTTGGTCTTCATAATCACAGACTGGCATTTCTAGCATAAAAACTGGCAGGAATAAAAGCAACCCACAGACCTATGCAAGCACCCCCAGAGGCCCCAGCGGGGTGTGGGCTGGGGGGGAGGAGGAGAGGGGCCCCAGCGGGGTGTGGGCTGCGGGGGGGGGGAGGAGGAGGAGGGGGAGAGGGGCCCCAGCGGGGTGTGGGCTGCGGGGGGGGGGAGGAGGAGGGAGAGAGGGGCCCCAGCGGGGTGTGGGCTGCGGGGAGGGGGGGGAGGAGGGAGAGAGGGGCCCCAGGGGGGTGTGGGCTGCGGGGGGGGGGGGGGGGAGAGGAGGGGGAGAGGGGCCCCAGGGGGGTGTGGGCTGCGGGGGGGGGGGGGGAGAGGAGGGGGAGAGGGGCCCCAGGGGGGTGTGGGCTGCGGGGGGGGGGGGGAGAGGAGGGGGAGAGGGGCCCCAGGGGGGTGTGGGCTGCGGGGGGGGGGGGGAGAGGAGGGGGAGAGGGGCCCCAGGGGGGTGTGGGCTGCGGGGGGGGGGGGGAGAGGAGGGGGAGAGGGGCCCCAGGGGGGTGTGGGCTGCGGGGGGGGGGGGAGAGGAGGGGGAGAGGGGCCCCAGGGGGGTGTGGGCTGCGGGGGGGGGGGGAGGAGGGGGAGAGGGGCCCCAGCGGGGTGTGGGCTGCGGGGGGGGGGGGGGAGGGGCCCCAGCGGGGTGTGGGCTGCGGGGGGGGGGGGGAGGGGCCCCAGCGGGGTGTGGGCTGCGGGGGGGGGGGGGAGGGGCCCCAGCGGGGTGTGGGCTGCGGGGGGGGGGGGAGAGGGGCCCCAGCGGGGTGTGGGCTGCGGGGGGGGGGAGAGGGGCCCCAGCGGGGTGTGGGCTGCGGGGGGGGGGAGAGGGGCCCCAGCGGGGTGTGGGCTGCGGGGGGGGGTAGGAGGAGGGGGAGAGGGGCCCCAGTGGGGTGTGGGGGGAGAAGAGGGGCCTAGCGGGGGGGAGGCGTTGAGGGACCCCAGGGCCCCCATGATGAGGGGCCGGTCTCGCAGTTCGCTGTGCCTCGCCCCCCTTCGCCCCCCCCGGCGGCCCGTTGCCCGACTCACCCGCTCCTCAGAAACCAAACACCGGGCCCCGCTTGCGCCCTGCTTCCTACCCGCCGGCTACACCCGCCTCCCGATTGGCCGACTGAGACTCGGCTAACGAGCTGATTGGTCGTAGCAGCCGCCGTTTACCGATTGACTAGGGCCCGCCCCTACCGCGGCCGGATTGGGTAATGCAGGGGTCACTGGAGTTAGGCTCCGCCCCCTCGTGATTGCCCCTCTCTCCTCTTATCAAAAAGGGCCTGGGATTGACCAAGGCTCAGGGTGAGCACATCAGGGATGAGAGGGGAGTGTCAGGACTCTAGGCAATTAAAGCAAATTAGTTTCCTGGGCAGGCCTTTAAGCTGCAGGGGAATGAACCGGAGGGAAGCTGTGCACCACTAGACAGACAATATTACACAGGTTCCAGACACACAGGCCTCTGAAATGCCGTAAGGAAGGCAGTCTCTGTTGGCAACTTTGAAAAACTAAATTCTAAATTGTCTATTCTTTGCTACAGCCCTTAATTTTTTCTGTTGGGGGGGTAGAAAAGGGGATCGTCTCTTTTTTTTAACTTTTGGGCAGGGTGGCTGGTTGTTTGGGTTTGTTTGTTTTCTGGCTGTGTGCGTTTGCTATGTAAATTGTGTTACGCTACAGAAATCTGACTTTCTTTGTTCGAAGCTGGTTTAAGATTCTGTTCTCATATGACATCCCCTTCAAGTATGTTCTGAGAAGGAGCCCATATACCTACCTAACTAACTACACTTGAGGTACAGTTATCCCCAAAAACAACAAGGAGTCCTGATGATCACTTTAGATAAGCTATTACCAGCTGGACAATGGGGTGGGAGGAGGTATTTTTTCATATTCTCTGTGTATATATAAAGTCTGCTGCCGTTTCCACGGCATGCATCTGATGAAGTGAGCTCTAGCTCAAGAAAGCTCATGCTCAAATAAATTGGTTAGTCTCTAAGGTGCCACAAGTACTCCTTTTCTTTTTAAGGAGTCTAGTGGCACCCTAAAGTCTAACAGATTTATTTGGGCATAAGTTTTCTTTCATCTAAAAAAGTGGCGTTTTACCCACAAAAGCTTATGCCCAAATATATCTGTTAGACTTTAGGGTGTCATCAGACTCCTTGCTGTTTTTATAAATTCTTTTAAGAGCAGGAAATTAGGCATGATGTCATGAGGAAGGGAGTAACATAGGAGTAACCCAGCATCAGAAAGACTTAATCTCCTCTAGACGACTTGAGGCATCTCTAAAAATAGAGTATAGCAACTTGACTTTTAGTCAGCTACAACTTATAATTTTAAAAAATCATTTCAGTGCTGATGAAAGTTGGAGGATTGTCAGCTCTGGAGAATGAAGTCTTCTGCTTATCCAAAGAACAGGGACAACATAATCAAGCTTCCCCTGCATCAGTTCAGGTTCTGTTACTGCTCTGCAATGAGGGTATCCGCTGTAGAAGTGTTTTTGTAATGAGGACATCTGCTTACTGAAAACTGGATTACGATGACTATCACGTTCATGTTACAGATTCCACCAAAAAGTCCTCCAATAATAGTGTCAGCTAGTCTGGACTGGATTTGTTCTGATCACCTAATAGTGAAACATTCTGCTTCCAATTATCAGTCCCTGAACCAAACAGTACCCCTTCTCTAAATCTAACTTAGAGCGGTTTTGGTAGCTATTTAGAACACTTGTGACAGCTTCTTTCTTCTGTGATTATAGCCTCAGAGTCATGCAGACTCCTGAAGTCTGAAAGCATTTTTGAGAGTATAAATAATAATAATAATTAATACATACTTAGCACTGATTATAACTTGGGCCTCGATGTGAGATTGAATTTCTGATATTGGACAATACTTATCTACAGAGTTGCAGTGGACAAGACTGTCAGTTATTATTGTGTTACATGGTTATTTACAAACTTCAAATTCAAATGATGAAGAATGAAAATCTGAGGCAATTTTTGAACTGTCCTACAGCTGTGTAAAGTGTGATGAGTGAGCTGTGTTAAATTTGGTGACAACAGTGTGATTTGATTTTTGGCATTTGGTGAGGACTGAAGACGAAGGGCAAACTTCACTGCTAACATAAGGAGAGGCAACTCAAGTTACACCACTGCTAAATTAGGCCCAGAAGCTGCTCCCTGTGTGATGCCTCATCCTTCATAGACTAATTTGTATGGAGGAGTAAATAATATACATACTTTACTAATTTACTGTACCTGAAAAGTGCCAGCTTCATAGCCCCAGAGGCTGAAATTCTCCCTATAACCTCCTACCAGATACATCCTGGGAGTAGCAGTGGAAGCTCCCCCATGCTGCTTCAATCTTAACTTGAAAAAACCATCTCTTGGAGTGAGAAGGAAGTTCAGATTCTGAACCATTCAGTCCTTGGACTCTCTGCTGAGAATGCCAACAAGTTAGCCAATCAGTGTCAATTATTTTTGCCACCCTGAAGCTAGAGGGAGCTCTAGAAGCAATTGTGCCTCAACCAGTGCTTCAGCAGAGCTCTGCAGAACACAGGAAATGCATGCCTGCTGGGAAATTTATGACTGTGCATCATGCTCTCTCCACATCGCAACTAGCCACTTAATTAGTGTGGCATGGGGAACACTGCCCTGGCCCCACCACCTCACTGTTCCTCTGGAAAGCCTAGGGTGCACTAACAAGGAACCATGGTGGCACAGAGACTGCAATTGTTCCTTGCCCCTCCACAGGAGACAGAAGAGCCAAGCCACATTGCCACCTTTCTCCTGTGTGGAGAAGGCCAAGAGGACCCACCGCAAAGGAAGAAACTAAGGCAGGGATGTTGCAGGGCTACCCCCCGCTATGAGGGGATGCTGTTACAAGGTACAATACAGAATAAGAGTAGCACATAGCTGGTACTGTTAGAATGCTTTACAGAAAAAAAAATGGTTACTTACCTCTCGTAACTGTTGTTCTTCGAGATGTTGCTCATGTCCATTCCAATAGGTGTGTGTGCGTGCCACGTGCACGATCGCCAGAAGCTTTTCCCTAGCGGTACCCGTCAGGTCGGTTGTGGAGACCCCTAGAGTGGTGCCTTCATGATAGTGTATATATGTCCCTGCCGCCCCACCACCTACTCAGTTCCTTATTGCCGGAGTACTCCAACAGTGGGGAGGCGGGCGGGATTTGGAATGGACATGAGCAACACATCTCGAAGAACAGTTATGAGAGGTAAGTAACCATTTTTTCTTCTTCGAGTGATTGCTCAAGTGCATTCCAATAGGTGACTTCCAAACAGTTACCCTGGGGGAGGGGTCGGAGTTCACCTTGCTGAGTGCAGGACTGCCCTACCAAACCTAGCATCATCCCTCGCCTGCTGGGTAATGGCGTAGTGGGAAGCGAAGGTGTGGACTGAATACGGTTGCAAATGTCCTGGAGAGGCACCTGCGCCAGGAAAGCTGCGGACGCCGCCTGCGCTCTGGTAGAGTGCACCGTAATCAGCGGGGCTGGAACTTTCGTTAGGTCGTAGCAAGTCCTGATGCAGGACGTGATCCATGACGAGATGCGCTGGGATGAGATTGGGAGCCCCCTCATTCTTTCCGCAATAGCAATAAAGAGCTGTGGTGACTTACGAAATGGCTTTGTGCCTTCAATGTAAAATGCTACAGTCCGTCTAACATCTAAGGAACGGAACATGCGCTCCCTGTGAGTGGCATGGGGTTTCAGGAAGAACACAAATAAAAATATGTCCTGGTTCACATAAAACTGGGAGACAACCTTAGGCAGGAACACAGGGTGGGGGCATAGCTGCACCTTGTCTTTATAAAATACCGTGTACGGAGGTTCAGAGGTCAGTACCCTGAGTTCAGATACCCTCCTAGTGGAGGTTATAGCCACCAGGAAAACCACCTTCCAGGAAAGGTAGGAGAGAGGGCAGGTAGCCATAGGCTCAAAGGAGGGCCCCATGAGTGAGGACAGGACCAGGTTGAGGTGCCAGAGGGGGACGGGCCAACATACTGTAGGAAAAGTCTGTCAAGGCCCTTAAGAAACCTGCTCACCATGGGATTACCAAACACTGAACTCCCTGCCATTCCCGGGTGGAAGGCCGAAATGGCCATGAGGTGTATCCTTAGGGATGATATTGCTAACCCTTGGTGCTTGAGATCTAAAAGATAGCCCCAATTCCCCTTATTTTGGGCTGATTGCAGCTCAGTTCCCCTTTGTCAAGACCAAATGGAGAAACGCTTCCACTTAGCCAGGTATGTGGCTCAAATGGAGGGTTTCCTACTCCCCAGCAGGACCTCCCTAACCAAGTGCGAGCACTGAAGCTCAAGAGGGTTCAGCCATGGAGCTTCATGCCATGAGGTGGAGTGACTCCAGGTTGGGATGCTGTAGACGGCCGTGGTCCTGTGAGATTAGGGTTGGACAGAGAGGGAATGCTACTGATCTGTCCACTGAGAGGTTCAGTAAAATGGTGAACGAGTGCTGGCGGTGCCATGCTGGTGCTATGAGAATTAAGGAAGCCCTGTCCTGATGAATCTTGAGGAGCACCCCGTGTATGAGGGGAATGGTGGGAACACGTACAGCAGGTGACCCGTGCATGACAGATGAAAGGCATCCCGCGGTGGAGCCTGGGCTGTGGTTCAGGAAGGAGCAGAATCTCTGGCACTTCTTGTTGCTCTGCGTCGCAAACAGGTCCATATGGGGAGTGCCCCACCTCTGGAAAATTGAGTGAGTGATGTCCGATCTGAGGGACCACTCGTGTGCATGGAACAAGTGACTGAGGCAGTCTGCCAGCTCGTTCTGTACCCCTGGAAGATGCAATGCCTGCAGGTGTAAGGAGTGCGTGATACAAAAGTCCCACGGCGTGAGAGCTTCCCGACAGAGAGGAGAGGAAAGAGCACCACACTGTATTGAACATCACTGCAGTATTGTCCATGAGCACCGATATGCACCTGCCCTGCAGACGAGCCTGAAACACTTGGCATACCAGGAGAACTGCCCTCATTTCCCTCACGTTGATGTGCAGCGATAGCTCTGCATGGGACCAGAGGCCCTGGGTTCTGATATTGCCCAGATGCGCTCCCCAACCGAGCGCCGAGGCATCTGTGACAAGGGAAGCGTGGGTTGGGGTTTTGCGAAGAGTACTCCCACACAAACCAGCTGTGGTTGCAGCCACCATTGGAGAGAGTGGAGAATTTGAGGCGGGAGGGTCACAATTGAGTCCAGTGGATCCCTCTCCCGTCTGTGCACCTGGACTAACCACGTCTGGAGGGGCAGGAGACGCAGCCTGGCATGCTGTACCACGAACGTACAGGCCGCCATATGCCCCAGCAGTCTCATACAATTCCTGGCTGTAGTTGTGGGGAAGCGGAGGAGGGTCTGGATAATGTCTGTGAGTGCTTTGAAACGCAGTTCTGGAAGGAACACCCTCGCGCACGTGGAGTCCAAGAGAGCGCCAATGAACTCTATTGTTTTGTGTGGGGGTCAATGTGGACTTGGGCTCATTCAATACAAGTTCCAACCTGTGAAACGTAGCCCGGGCCAGGAATACATGGTCCACCACGTGTGCTTAGGACTTGGCCTTGATGAGCCAGTCGTCCAAATACAGGAACACTTACACCTGGCAAAGGGGAACACCCTGAACTGGTAGTAGTGGCCACTGACCACAAATCTGAGAAAGTGTCTGTGGGCTGGAATAATAGCAATGTGAAAATACGTGTCCTTCAAGTTGAGGGTGATGTACCAGTCTCCCGGATCCAGGGAGGGAATGATGGTGGCCACAGAGACCATGCGAAACTTCACCTTTTTTATGTATGTGTTGAGGTCTCGTAGATCCAGGATAGGCCAAAGCCCGCCCTTGGCTTGGGAATAGGGAAATAGTGGGAGTAGAACCCCTTGCCCCTGAATTCCTGAGGAACCTCCTCTATTGCCCCTAGAGCTAGGAGTGATTGTACCTCTTGTAAAAGGAGTTGTTTGTGAGAGGGGTCCCTGAAGAGGGACGGGGAAAGGGAGTGGGAGGGAACAGAATTGGATAGAATATCCCGCCCCCATCATGCTGAGGACCCAGCGGTCTGACACGATCTGAGACTAAGCACGGTAGAAGAGGGAGAGCTGATTCACAAAGGGGGGGGGAAGGATCCAAGAAGGTGACTGGTGCACCGTCCTCATGCGCATCTTCAAAGGTTGGGCTTGGGGCCGGGGGGCTGTTTGGTCGAACCCTGGCCTTGGCCCAAGGAGGATTGCGGTGGGCACCTCCTGTTATTTCTGCCCCTCCTCCTAGGTGGATCCCACCTAGGGGGCCCCAGGTAGAAACGGGATGGGGGCTGAGGTCTAAAGGGCTTTCTCTGAGGCACTGGGGTGTGTAGCCCCAGAGACTTCAGAGTTGCCCAGGAGTCCTTCAAGCTATGCAGGCGCGTGTCCGTATTTTGACGTGTGCCCTCACAGTCAAAGGGGAGGTCCTGAATTGTATTTTGGACCTCAGGTGGGATCCCTGAAACCTGAAGCCACGTACTGCGCCTCATAGCGATGGCAGTGGCCACAGTTCTAGCTGCAGAGTCCGCTGCGTCCAGGGCTACTCGGAGGTTGGTCCGAGAGACCACTCTACCCTCCTCAAGGAGCGCACCGAACTCCCTGCGAGAATCAGCCGGGATTAAATCCTGGAACTTAGCCAACGAGCTCCAGGAATTGAAAGCGTATCAGCTAAGCACCGCCTGCTGATTTGCTACCCGAAGCTGGAGCCCCGCAGTTTAATAGACTCTACGGCCAAAGAGATCCAGCTTCTTGGCATCACGTGACTTAGGTGCGGGGCCTGGTTGACCCTGTCGCTCCTTCTGGTTTGCCGCATCAACCACCAGAGTCCCCGGTTGGGGGTGGGTAAACAGGTGCTCATAGCCCTTTTGTGGCACAAAGTAGCATCTCTCGACCCCTTTCGCCATTGGTAGTATAGAGGCTGGGGTTTGCCAGAGCATCTTCGTGGTGTTCTGAATTGTCCTTAAGAGGGGCAAAGCTACTCTGGAAGGACCCTCGGGGGTGAGGATGTCCACCATCGGATCTGAGTCCTCCATAACCTCCTCTGCCTGGAGGTTGAGGTTAACTGCTACCTTCCTAAGCAGGTCCTGGTGGCCTTTGGTATCCATTGGTGGTAGAGTGGTGGAGGTACCTGCCACCGCCTCGTCCAGCGAGGAGGAAGAAGAGGTTCTCGGGACAGGGTCTTCCTGACCCCAGATTCTCTGGAGTCGGGGTCACTTGTGCAGGTCACTTGTTGGCATAGGTTTTGCACACCTCTCGCACACTTTAAACCCCTGCGACCGAGGCATGCCCCGGCGCCGGGGAGAGTAGAACTGGGGGAAACCCCCCGAACTACGCTAAACTAATCTAATCTATAACTATTAACAACTAACTAACAACTATGTACACCAGAAATAAGGGAACCACTAGGTAAGGCACTTGCAAAGCAAGAGACTAAGCTGTTCCAATGACCATCACGGGCGGTATGAAGGAACTGAGCAGGCGGCAGGTCGGCAGTGACATATATAAACCACCATGAAGGCGCCACTCTAGGGGTCTCCACAGCTGACCCATCGGCTACCGCTAGGGAAAAGCGTCCGGCAATCGTGCATGCAGTGCGTGCACACACCTATTGGAATGCACATGAGCAATTACTCTGAAACCTGTCAAAGAAGAATGTCTCTTAGGAAATCACTTAAACTTTGGACATCATATTTGGATTAAATGCTGATCCTGTATTCAGTTTCATCAAATGTAGATCCTGTTTGATTTGTTTTTCCCTACAAATGTTATTACTAACTTCTTTTCTACCTATTCTGTATTTTTTTTTTCCTAGATCCACAAGTATTGCCAGATCAGGACAGACATGTGGCCCATCTAACTCAATATTCTGTCTCAGGCAGTGGACCAAGTTTTAATTAGTGAAAAAGAAGATGACCTTATAGATGATCTCAATGTTTAGAGGCCCATGCTCCAGAGTGAATAAAATATATGTCACTATAGAATTGTGACATTTAAGATGCTGGCAGCATCTAATTGATGGGTTGTTTTGGTTTGGGTTTTTTTTGGTCAGCTCTTACACTGTAAACATTTATATCGGGTATTTAGCTGCATACCCTACTGGGCATCCGAGTTTTAGATCCTGTGACATTCATAGTGGGTACTGTTTTGTTTTTTTCCCAGCTCCAGGCAATACCTAGTCACTTCCCTTTTGCAAACATTGGTCAGACACATACCTTACAAAACATTAGATTATTTTTATGGCCTTGATTTAAAGGAAAATTGTGTCCTTTTAATGTTAGCTGTGGAACCAATAAAATTTTGCCTGGAAAGTTGCTAAAAGCCTCTTATTCTGCACTGCTGGAAATCCAGTAAGTGAGAATGTATAACGTGCAGTCCGTTTACCACTACAGAACCATTATTATAAATGGTTGTGAATGAGAAAGTGGTATTACTTCAGACTTCTTTATAATTCAGTATTAAACTACTTACAACACTGATGTTTCTGATCAGCAAAGATGCTCCTAAGTATGACTGAATCTATGTTATTTGAAAGGGCCTCAAGGACATCTGAAAAGCAGTTTAAAGCAATTACTGTCTCTTCCCAGACTGTGCAGGCTAACACAGACTGAAGAGCTGCAGAAAAGTAGATTCTACACTGTACATATTATCAAACTCTGCCACTGATTTTGTTGAGAATCAGAACTTATGTTTAAATTAGTCTCATCAAGTGAAAGTAGTTTCTAATAACAAAATCACTAACCTTTTATGTTTACCAAATTAATTTCAATTTATACACAGTTCCTTTAATTGTGAAGAATCCTTGTGCATTAAATAAATATACTTCATATGCTCTTTACACAAACTATAATAAAGAGCCTTATTAAGCTTGCAAACCCAGTCACTCAAAAGTTTGGAAATTACAGAAGTAATGTTGCCTGTGATGGATTTGCTGTGGGGATGAATCAGAGTAGTGCAGTGAAGGAGACTCTTGTCTGTAGAACCCCTGCTTCATTTATTACAGAAGTTGGAAGATGGCTGCCTCTTGCGGGTACTGGGGGGATGGGTGAGCCTAGGCTTGCCCAAAACTAAAGGCTCCCCCCCTCCCATGAGGGGATGGAACCACATATCCCAGATACCAAGTGATTATGGGGTCAAGAAATGAAAAAAATAGGAATTGCAGTGCAGGTCAAAGGTTGAAAATCAGTGTTCTGGGTGGGGAGTGGATGAGGCAGAGGATCGCAGGAACAGACAGGATGCTCAGGTGATTAAGGCAATTGAATGCTGTGCTGCATTCTATCTGTGTCTCTACCATCAAGGAGTTCTTGTGTGAATGATGCTAGTCAAATTGTTTAAATCAAACTCAACAACTGGTCTCTAATTAATGACAGGTTTCAGAGTAACAGCCGTGTTAGTCTGTATTCGCAAAAAGAAAAGGAGGACTTGTGGCACCTTAGAGACTAACCAATAAATTGGTTAGTCTCTAAGGTGCCACAAGTCCTCCTTTTCTTTTTGGTCTCTAATTGTGTTTCTGACTTTCTAGGTACTTGACTTCGGCTTCTGGGCTCTGATATGCAGGAGTGCAAGTCAAAGGGAGCTTTACTTTGAACATCTAATGTATTGTGTTAACATAAACAAGTCCTAGATGTCTCAAACTGGGTAAAATTAGTGGATGCTTTTGACCTTAATCTCTCTGTGCCCCCATATCCCACCTGCAAAATGGGGCTAATACTCCTCACAGAGATGTGGGAAAATTCATTAATATTTCTGAAGCACTCCAATACTATAGTGGTGAGTCCATAGAAAAGCCCCTGAGGAAACTAATGATTGTCTTCAGAGCAGGGTTTGAGTAGTGTGCAGTAAACATGTCATGGAGCCACACAGCGAACAACAAGGGGAAAACAAAGCATTGTATTCCTGCTTGTTAAGCAGAAAAATAAGAGTGTTCTAGCAAACAGCACTGGACTAGGATGTTGAAGACCTGTGTTCTATTCCAGCTCTGCCAGTGGCCTGCTCAGTGACCTTGGGAAAATCATTTCCCCTCTTTGTGCCTCAGTTTCTCCAGCTGTTAAATGAGGATAATGATGCTGACCTCCCTTAAAAAGTGCTTTGAGATCTGCTGATGAAAAGTGCTATATAAGAGCTAAGTATTAAGTGATCACTGAACGAAGCAGGAGTCCTGTGGAAAAAATAGTATGTGATCATGTCATTAAACTGTATTATAATTTGACCTCTTTAAATGCATGCATTAAGGCTGCACAGGCAACCTTTAATTCTGGCATTTCCTAATTTTTGAGAGCTTGAGCTTAATTTTTTTATGTAATTTTTATGTATGTAACTTCCTAGCTTTTTAAAAAAGCAAACTGAAAAACAAATTCTATCCCATGGTATTACATTGGCTGCCCCATAAGTCTTAGGTTGGAACCTTTAGTTATACTATGGTATAATGGGTAGCTGATAGCAGTAGTAGGTTATCATCCTTGATGTGGCCCAGCTCTGGGAGGATGAGACATTTTGCCAGTGGGTTTCAGATACTAGCTGACAGCTCAGGAATGTTGAAGAATATTGAGACTCAGGTGGGAAGAAAGGAAAGTGTGCCCCCTAGAACAGGGATTCTTCTGCTCTTTCCCCCATATGTGACCTCTTCTGCTCCATCTCCATCCTGTCTTGCTTCTGTCTCATTCCCACCCCAAGCTCCTTGTCCCAGTCTCTGCTCATCAGGCTTCTTCTCATCCCAGTGTCCCTGCCTTCAGCTCCCTGACCCTGTTCTCCTTGCCCAGTCCCAGGCCCTCATACAATTTCTCTCCCCTACCTGTCTCTCATGTCCTCCACATACCTTGTCCCCACTGTCTCCTATTCCCACCCTCTGTCCCTGTGCTACTTGTCCAATATCAGTGGGGATATTGGACATATATATCTCCTATTCGCACCCTCTGTCCCCCTAGCTCCTTGTCCCAGTCTCTTTATCGAACATTCCCAATTCTCACCCTAAATAGTAAAGTTTGGCAAAATTATAAGCAACTGAGAACAGGGTCTTACAGTGGGAAGTGGCAAGCAATTATAATAAGAGATAGTACGACCAGCCCTACCTGCAATACCCCACTTTAGTCTTTCAAAGTGTTGTACAAACATTAGCTACTGCAATTAATATATTTAGGGCTCATTTAACCAGCCACTAAATGTAACAATGGCCAGACTGGGTCAGACCAATGGTCCCTCTAGCCCAGTATCCTGTCTTCTGAGGGTGGTCTATGGCAGGTGCTTGACAGGGAATGAACAGCACCCGACAATTATCAAGCCAGCCGTCACATTGTCCACTCCAAGCCTCTGCACAGGACTGGAGAGTGGATGACAGTAGAAATCCAGCTCTCTGTTGAATGCAACATGCGGCTGGCGGGGAGCTGAAAAAGACTTTATCCAACTCAAACAGGAGAAGGAAGTGAGCTAGGAGGAGCATGATTAATAAGACTTTGCGTTTTTCTACGCTTCTCATGCAAAACCCTCGAAGTGCTGTGCAAGGAGCAGATAAAACTGGCAGGGCTCCCTCTTGAAGTACTAGCCCGATGAGGTGTGGGTGCGCACCCAGGCCCCGGCTTACCAAGGGGGGTGGACGGAGAGCATCTCCCCGGCTGGACATGGCCATGGGCCTCCCAGTTACTTCAGGGCCAGGCGGAACAAGCCCCTAGGGGTCTGGGTTGTCGCCCCAGGGCTGGTGTGGAGCTCCGAGCCGGCAGCCCGGGCCGCGGAGAGGGGGCACCACCCTGCAGCGTCGGGCGAGCTGCGGCCCTGTCTCCCGCCACGCTGCGGGGGGACGGACCTCGCAGCAGGCCAGGGGCGGGAACGGGGGGCGTGTGGCGGGGCCCGCGCAGCCCCTGGGCTCCCGTGGCTGAGCTCAGCGCGCCGGGCCGCGGCGGGGGGGATATCGCGGCAGGCCCAGCCCCGGCAGCCGTGAGGCGGCGGCTATCCCCGGCTGGCGCGATCACCGCAGCCCCCGGGCTCTCTCGCGGGACACGGCCCTGGGCCGGTCACATCGCGGGAGGGAGAGTCCGGGCCCGGCGAGGGCGAAGGCCGCGGCCCGGGAGCGTGAGGCCGCCCGGCCGCCTGCCAGACCCGGCCTCCTCACCCGCCCCCCGGGCCGAGCCTGGCCGGTCCCGCCGGCGCGGCGGCTGCGCACTGCGGTTCTGCGCTCTCATCATGGCGGCGCGGGGCCATGTGCAGGACCCCAACGACCGGCGCCTCCGGCCTATCTACGGTACCGACCCTCGCCCCGGGGCTGCCCCCGTACCGCGGCTGGCACCCGGTCCCGTCCCTGTCCCCCTCCGCGGCCCCGAGCAGGCCGCGCCGCAGCCACGGCCTCGCGTGGTTCCCTCCGCCGGCTGCGCCCCGCTGGGCCGGAGGCTCGGCCGGGAAGGGCTAAGCCTCGCCCCCCGCCCCCCCGAGCGCCTGCCGGGGAGCGGGGCTCAGACCCCGGGCGGAGCCCCTTGTGTGGCGGGGAGGCGCCCCTCGCCGGCTCCGACCCCTCGGGCGCCCTTCACGCCCCTAGCCTGCCCCTCTGCCCCCACAGGGGCCCCTCACCCCGTCCCCAGCCTCTGTCCCCCCCGGGGCTCCCGACCCCCATGTCTCCCCCCAAGCCCTGGAGGCGGGGTGTGTGCCCCCTTGATTTCCCTCCTTCTCACTTAGGGTGACCAGATGCCCCAATGTTAGGGGTTTGTCTTATATAGGCAACTATTAACACCCCCCCCCCTCCAAAAAAAAAAAAAAAGAGCGTCCCAAAATTTTTCATACTTGCTCTCTGGTCACCCTGTCCCCGTTATAAGCTCTGTTGTGCTGGTTTGCATCTGATATTGGAAATAACATGTGAGCAGGGACTGATCACTACTAAGCTTCCCTCCCTGAAGCACGTGGGGCCACCATGGGGTAAAGAGGCTTTACACAGTGTACTGCAGACCAGACCCTCTGCTTTGGCTAGGGAGGAGAGAATTTTCCCACTTCTCCTCACCCCTTACAAATCTGTGATTAATCATTACTGGTATTTTGAAGGGCTAAGCCAAGGATTACTGAAGGAGCTATTATTGCGAATTGTCAGTGATTTTATTTACATGGGGAGAAACTGAGGGATTGGCCCTTTCTTCCTCTACCTGGTTGGTCTTTGGCCCTATGTTACTGTTTAGCCCTCAACACCAAGTTTGGTACTGTTCAAGGCAAAATGTAAAGAGAGTCCCTGCCCCAATTAGCTTGCAGTCTGTTAAGGTAGTATGTAGTTTATATCTAAAATTAGGAGCTGGGGAAGCTATTAATTATTTGCATGATAGTAGCACCCACAGTATACTAAATGCTGGACCCATCCCTGCCACAAATAATTTCTTTCTCCTGCGTCCCCCATCCAAAAGCTGATCCCTGTCTTTAAATATGAATTTCTCACCAGCATTAGAGAATGTATTTGGCCTATTCCACTTCTGTATATTTTTCTGTAGGTTGCATTACCTTTGCTAAATATATTACCCCATGCTTTAACTTGCTGTGCAGCTTTGATATCCTTCCTTCCTTGTATTCCCACACTTGGAAACCTCCCAATTCTCTATCTCTTTTTTGGGGAGAGAAGGGAATGGTATAATTTCTTAATGCAAAACACCCTTGGACAATTGCCATGTTAATTTCTTTTCCTCCTGGTTAAGAGAATTGTGTTCCCAGTTTATTTTATTTTGCACAAAAGATTGAGAGACTTGTAAGAGTGGATGCATATTTTTTAATGCAGAATTGAGCTTTCCTTCCCTATCTGCCTTTGCAAACAAACATCAAATCTTCCCCATGCAAAACTGATTTTTAAGTTAAAAACTCATTTATCTGTTAAACTAAAAGGGGTGAGAGAAGCCACACGCTCTTTAAAGCTGTTGATTGAAATATTGGGGCACCTAGATATCATAGTGATGGCTATACAAAAATCAATAGAGAGAGAAAGTGGTGAAACTTTACAAGAGAGTAGTCTTGTTCAGCAACCTCCTGTCTTAAAAGTCTGCCCCAAAATATCCTTAAGTTTTGCTTGCAGTTCTTCTCCAGCTTTATTAGGAGACACACTGGTTAAGAAAGTAGTAGAAATTTTTTGCTCTATATTTGTGCATGTGCCACACTGGGATGTTAAACTTCTAGAATCCCAGAACAGATAATTTACAGAGTGCAGAAAATGTGTTTGACTTCCAATATACAAATAAATCACTGGTTAGAAATACAAGGGGAATTGCATTTGGTTAGGGATGAACTTGTTTTCTTAAGTGCACCATTCATGGTTTAATTACTTGTCTCGCAAAGAAAACTTTGCAGGTAGACCCCTGCATCCCAAGCTGAGTTCTGGTGAAGTCAAGGGATGCAGTTCTCTTTATGGGATTGGGGCCATAGCTACTTCTGCTGGGTGTTAAATTTTTATTCTTTACAGTATTTTAATTAAGACATGATTATATTAAAGAAAAATAAACATTCCTTACAGAAATTGTAATTGCAGCACTGTAGTTTGGTTCAGTGTGATGAACTGAACGTTTCTCTGAATTTTCTGTGGCATGCTCCGATTGCTGGCTTTGTATGTAGTGATACGTTTCCAAAGTAACTTCTTAAACTGGAGAAAATTCAAATGTTAACTGTTAGAAAAACTGTAACTTAAAAAAACTAACCTAAATTAAGCCAGAAGACACTGAAGTATACTGACATTTTAACTAAGATGTATTTCGGTGTTTCAGCCCCTAATAGCTGTCAGAGAGCGTGAAATGCCTTTTAAACATGCAATGTGCTGAGTGCATAGTGTTGGTTCTAGAAAGCATCACTGGGAACCTAATGTGTTGTATTTAATATTTGGTATTTATAGTCCTTAATAAATGAAGCATGGCTTCTTAAAAATATAATTGTGTGGCTTTCATTAAAGGCCAAAAAGTAAACAGATTTTGTGTGGGGTGAAGGTTCTAGTTACTTTGCTTGTAACATCACTTTTCTGTTTGTCCCGTGCACTTGATTACTCAGGATGCCTTGACAGATATGTCTATCTTTTATCTTAATTTGTTGTACATTAATCAGGAGGTTAATTATGTTGCATTTCCATTCATTTAAAATCTCCACCCATGGACTTGCTATTAATAATATGTACTTTAATATTTTTCTTTAGTTGAAGTTCTTTTGTGATAAGTGGAAGATGCCAGTTCTTTTAGTTCCTGAGAAACTTGTTCATATTGTTGACAAGACATAGTCCTTATTCTGCTACTATTTAGAAAGCCCTTGTGGCTTGTGTGTTACACTGCTACCTATAGCAGAGATCTTATCAGTGCAGGCTAGATAAGTTTAACAACACCAAGGCAGTCAGTGCAAACTGGATACTGAAGGATTGTGAGTTTGTGTACCATGAAATACAAATCTGTGAACCAAAAAATGTATAGGGGTTATAGTGAGGTTACTAGCTTGGTCTATTTCAGAATTTTTTAAACATCTGTATTCGGCAAATCTTTAAGGTCTAACACCAGCCTGGAAGGGCATAGGATAGAGGTTGCTGTGCATCCTTTTCACAACAGCCACCTCTTATAAAGTCATAATACCATTTTACTCTGTTAGTTGAAATACTTGAAAATTTTGTTTTAGTTAGTATGGACACACTGCACAATGTGCACTTAACCTATACAATCCCCCCAGTTCATTTAGCAGTGGTTCGGTTCTTTAGCATAGATACTACCGTAGACGCAAACGTTAAAGGCCATTGAATGTAAATCTCGGTAATATGGATATGAATTTTGTAGGCTGTGGCAGGAAATTACTAAAGGTCACCACCTTAACTCAGTGGAATCCATCCTCATAAGAAATGCAGTCCTAGCAAGAAAGTGTATAATTTAATTTCTATTAGCTAGTGTTAGCTCCTCACCAGGAAATTAGAAGAAAATTAGGAACACTTCACCTATGTTTTTTGGCTCATTGGATACATCCCGGTTGTTTTACACTAGGTTTAGGTTAACGAATCTCAAAAAGTCTGACGTGGGGCAAAGATTGAGTGGGTTTATTTCTCTTCTCAAATTAATCTCTTATTCTGATTTCAGTAATTTTCAAACAATCTGACTGTATCCCATTGGAGGTAGAACTGAGAATAATGATATGAAAATGAGAAAAGAAAAATTTAAACCGTATAGCCAACATTTTTCTAAAGGTATGTCGACACTGCAAAAAAATCCACTGTGGCAGTAGGTCACAGAGCCCTGGTCAACTGACTCAGGTTCACAGGGTTTGCACTATGAGACTAAAAGTAATAGTATAGACGATCTTGCTCAGGCTGGAACCCAGGCTCTGAGACCCTTCCCCCTCAGAGCCTGGGCTCCAGCCTGAGCGGGAATGTCTACATTGCTATTTGTAGCTGTGTAGCGTGAACCCGAGTCTGTTGACCCAGGGTTTTGTGCAGTGTTAGACAAACCCTAAGAGATGAGAATAACGGAGTCTTGTTCCATGACTTGGGGGAAGTCTACGCTACAGAATTAAGTCGACCTAAGTTATGACGATGTACAGCCGCCCACAGTAACGAAATAACTTTTGCACGTCCACACTGTGCTCCTTGAACTGGTGATGCATGTCCTCACTAGGAGCGCTTGCACTGATTTAATTGTCAGTGTGGGGCATTGTGGGATGGCTTCTGAATGGCAGCAACAGTTGATGTAAGGAATGCAGTGTCTACACTGACACTGCGTGGACCTAACTACATTGACCTAAGCACTACACCGCTCGCAGAGGTGGAGTTAAGTCAGTGTAGGGGGTGAGTTACATTGGTGGGAGTGACATTTTAGTGTAGACGCTTACAGATTTAGGTTGATGAAAGCTGCATTACGTCAAACTAACTGTAGTGTAGACCAGGCCATGGGCTCTTACATGCTACAGTAATAGAAAATAATAAATACTAATTGTGGAATAGTTTCCATAGCACCAATGAAAGCCTCGTTATTTGAGTGCTTTAAGACTTGACTAAACATAGCATATGGAATATTAGTAGGGTGTAAACCTGCACTGATTGAGGAATGGATCATATAACCTAATAGGTCTTTCTATTTACTGTAATGATAGATTGCAAATGTCTTTTAAGGTCTGATCCACCGCCACTTAAATCCATGGAAAGATTCCTATTAGCCCACCAAATTCACTTCTACTTGTAACTAGAGCAAAGGATGTTAGCCTACTCTTAAGTGGAGAGAGGCTCATTTCTGAATGCATTGTGCCTTGTCATATTATAATAATGTATCCTGAGCTTTTATCAGGAAAGACCAAAAGAGTCTCTTACTGTACTTTGTGTTGGGATGACTGAAACTGGAACAAATGAGATATAGTTCTAAGATGCACTGTGGAAATGGTCACTGAACAGGAGTTCATTAGTTATGAACTGAACATTCATTATCACTCTTCCAGCACAGACCTTCCGCCCTCCTTGAGATTAGGGAACAGGTAGCCATCTTTTCTTTGCTGTCAGTTGTAATCACTGTGTGTTTTTATGTAGATTATCTTGATAATGGCAATAATAAAATGGCAATCCAGCAGGCAGATAAACTGCTAAAAAAACACAAAGATCTTCACTGCGCTAAGGTAAGTCTGAGTGCTCTTCATTACATTATTTTACTGAATGAACACAGTTCTGAAATTTGGGGAAATTCTGCTGTCCCATTCAAACTTCCAATAATTAGTGATTTTTTTTATTTTTTTTTACAGAGGCCACAGTGTTTCTTAAAATATTTCAGAAGGTTATTAGAACACTTTAAATCCTGTAATATCATGTTTGTTTGAAAATGTGTTAAGAAATGTGCTTTCTAAACTGAAAAATTCTGCCCTTTGACTGCTATGATGTTACCAGAGCTTCTCCTGTTCTAGCCTTCTTCCAGGCTTTTGGCTACTGGTGCAGCTGCTACTTGTCAAAGTTTTCCCAAGCTGCTGGAGAGTGAAAAAGATGTGAATATTGTTAGTTTCTCTTCTGACCACATAGTTCTGAATAGCAGCAGGGAAAACTGGTGAGACTAGTTGGTTTTCACTCTGCTACAGCTAGGGAGAATTGAGCAGCAGCAAAAGCACTGAAACTGGCAGTCTACAGACTGAGGAAGGCAGCACTGCATCATTTTGCACCAGTGGTTTTCAACCTTCTTTCATTAGAGGGCCCCTAAAAAATTTTGAGTGAAGGTGTAGACCCCATTGAAATCTGAGACGTAGGTTGAAAACAACAGTTTTACACTACTCACATTTGGAAGATTTTCTTCACAATTATAAGAAAATATACCTGCAACCCCCACCCCCTTTTTAATAAAATTTTATTTTATTAAATGGAAGCTTAGATTCTTCAGAAATTGATGGCACTCACTTAGACAAGTCCCTTTCTCACCATGGGCGAGTGGATTTTTCTCTAATAATGATCCTTTGTTTCAAAATAAGTTTTTCTTCTGTAGATGTTGGCAATGTTTTTTGAATAGCTGCTTTTTTATTACATGTTTAGGTTTTAAAGGCAATTGGCTTGCAGAGAACTGGGAAACAAGATGAAGCATTTGCTCTCGCACAAGAAGTAACAGCACTCGAACCCACAGATGACAACTCTTTGCAAGCACTAACTATCCTTTACCGGGAAATGCATAGACGTAGGTTTTTTTATTTTACTTTTCTCCTGCAAATTTCAGCTTCTTGATCATAATTATGTAAACTTTCCTTGGGCCTTTCTTTAAAATGAATTATTGCCCAAAATTCAAAGGGAAATGTACAAAGTCCAGTTTTCAAACATAGGCACTTTAATAGGTGGTTCAGACATGGGATTCAGATGCCCAGTTTGGCACAGAACTGCGTAAAAATGCCCCTTTGACATACAAGTTTCTATTTGATCATCTTAAAGCAAGATGTTCTGGTTAGGCTCCGATTATTGAAAATTGGGCCTAGAGTAATTTTAACATTGTATGTTAGTCATAATATCAAACAAGTTCATTCAAATTTATTCCAGCAGAAACCATGTGATGTTGTTGTTACTTTAAATAGGAATCATGTAAATCATAAATGGCTAATACTGTATATGAACTTCGAAGAAGCAGACAATGTAAAATGTATATAGACACAATCAAGGAATTTAGCCCCTCAAAATGGCTTTAAAAGTTGTGTTGCAGACTTAGAGGGGAAATCCTGACCTCTCCCTTTCCTGTTACTCTTTTGAAAACAATTCATCTGAATCTTAACTTCTTGGGTCATTCAGTAAACAAAGCTATGAAAGAGAAACCATATGTGGTTTGGTTAGTCTGCAGCACAAGGAGATACCTTATCACTATCCTGAGGATGTGTCAGTAATGTTCATCATCAGGTTTATTGCAGAAAATGATTGTAGACTGAAAAACTGATTTATTTTTTTTTCATGAAGAGATGTAACTGCCCAGGGCCATTTCTTGACAAATAGCAGCCTCTTGTGTCCTTTACTAGTTAATTTCCAGTACTTAGGCTTTGCTTTTTTAAAGCACTTTTATTGTAATAGTATGAAACCTCTTCATATCTGCCTTTGAATCTTTATTTCTACAATTCTCAACTTAAAAACCAGAAAAATATAAACATAAATAGAACTGAATGTAGTACACGTGGAAATTAATTATTCAAGAATATATAAAATCATACTAAACCTTATTAACCTTGCACGTATATAGTGCTTTTATGTGAAGAATAATTTGAATTTTTAAGAAAAGATTAAAAAAATTTAAGATACAGACTAACACGGCTGCTACTCTGAAACCTGACGTTAAATAATGATTGTGTGAGTAAGTACAAATAATTTTTGGGTGCGAGGAGGAGGAGCGATGGTAAAATCAAATACAAATAAAAGTGTCTAGGTATCCTAAATATCCAATCATAATAGGTCTGTATTAATTTATTTCAAGATAAACCTATTATCTTTGTATTAAATTATTAAAGGAGATTGAAAGCAAGAAAGTCACTTGGGAAGTATCAGGGCTTTCTAATGTATAGCATAGTCGCTCCTAATACGTTAGACAGCGGTTCTCAAACTGTACGTTGGAACCCCAAAGTTGGTCATGACCCATTTTAATGGGGTTGCCAGGGCTGGTGTTAAACTTGCTAGGGCCTGGGGCCAAAGTGTCCTGCAAACCCCTCTGCCTGGGGCCTGAGCTTTCAGTCCTAGGTGGCAGGGCTCAGGTTACGGGCCCCCCCCCGCCAGGGCTGAAGCCCTTCGGTTTTGTGCTCCCCCCGAGGGCTGCGGGGCTCAGGCTTTGGTCCCCCATCCTGAATTGTTTCAGAATAACAGCCGTGTTAGTCTGTATTCGCAAAAAGAAAAAGAGTACTTGTGGCACCTTAGAGACTAACCAATTTATTTGAGCATGAGCTTTCGTGAGCTACAGCTCACTTCATCGGATGCATACTGTGGAAACTGCAGAAGATATTATATACACAGAGACCATGAAACAATACCTCCTCCCACCCCACTCTCCTGCTGGTAATAGCTTATCTAAAGTGATCATCAAGTTGGGCCATTTCCAGCACAAATCCAGGTTTTCTCACTCTCCGCCCCCCCACACACACATTCACTCTCCTGCTGGTAATAGCCCATCCAAAGTGACCACTCTCCTTACAATGTGTATGATAATCAAGGTGGGCCATTTCCAGCACAAATCCAGGTTTTCTCACCCCCCCCACCCCCATACACACACAAACTCACTCTCCTGCTGGTAATAGCTCATCCAAAGTGACCACTCTCCCTACAATGTGCATGATAATCAAGGTGTGCCATTTCCAGCACAAATCCAGGTTTTCTCACCCCCCTCCACACACACAAACTCACTCTCCTGCTGGCAATAGCTCATCCAAACTGACCACTCTCCTTACAGTGTGCATGATAATCAAGGTGGGCCATTTCCAGCATAAATCCAAGTTTAACCAGAACGTCGGGGGGGGGGGGGAGGGGAACAAGGGGAAATAGGCTACCTTGCATAATGACTTAGCCACTCCCAGTCTCTATTTAAGCCTAAATTAATAGTATCCAATTTGCGAATGAATTCCAATTCAGCAGTTTCTCGCTGGAGTCTGGATTTGAAGTTTTTTTGTTGTAAGATAGCGACCTTCATGTCTGTGATTGCGTGACCAGAGAGATTGAAGTGTTCTCCGACTGGTTTATAATTATGTTATAATTCTTGACATCTGATTTGTGTCCATTTATTCTTTTACATAGAGAATGTCCAGTTTGACCAATGTACATGGCAGAGGGGCATTGCTGGCACATGATGGCATATATCACATTGGTGGATGTGCAGGTGAACAAGCCTCTGATAGTGTGGCTGATGTTATTAGGCCCTTTGATGGTGTCCCCTGAATAGATATGTGGGCACAGTTGGCAACGGGCTTTGTTGCAAGGATAGGTTCCTGGGTTAGTGGTTCTGTTGTGTGGTATGTGGTTGTTGGTGAGTATTTGCTTCAGGTTGCGGGGCTGTCTGTAGGCAAGGACTGGCCTGTCTCCCAAGATTTGTGAGAGAGTTGGGTCATCCTTCAGGATAGGTTGTAGATCCTTAATAATGCGCTGGAGGGGTTTTAGTTGGGGGTTGAAGGTGACGGCTAGTGGCGTTCTGTTATTTTCTTTGTTAGGCCTGTCCTGTAGTAGGTGACTTCTGGGAACTCTTCTGGCTCTATCAATCTGTTTCTTCACTTCAGCAGGTGGGTATTGTAGTTGTAAGAATGCTTGATAGAGATCTTGTAGGTGTTTGTCTCTGTCTGAGGGGTTGGAGCAAATGCGGTTGTATCGCAGAGCTTGGCTGTAGACGATGGATCGTGTGGTGTGGTCAGGGTGAAAGCTGGAGGCATGTAGGTAGGAATAGCGGTCAGTAGGTTTCCGGTATAGGGTGGTGTTTATGTGACCATTGTTTATTAGCACTGTAGTGTCCAGGAAGTGGATCTCTTGTGTGGACTGGACCAGGCTGAGGTTGATGGTGGGATGGAAATTGTTGAAATCATGGTGGAATTCCTCAAGGGCTTCTTTTCCATGGGTCCAGATGATGAAGATGTCATCAATATAGTGCAAGTAGAGTAGGGGCATTAGGAGACGAGAGCTGAGGAAGCGTTGTTCTAAGTCAGCCATAAAAATGTTGGCATACTGTGGGGCCATGCGGGTACCCATAGCAGTGCCGCTGATTTGAAGGTATACATTGTCCCCAAATGTAAAATAGTTATGGGTAAGGACAAAGTCACAAAGTTCAGCCACCAGGTGAGCCGTGACATTATCGGGGATAGTGTTCTTGACGGCTTGTAGTCCATCTTTGTGTGGAATGTTGGCGTAGAGGGCTTCTACATCCATAGTGGCCAAGATGGTGTTTTCAGGAAGATCACCGATGGATTGTAGTTTCCTCAGGAAGTCAGTGGTGTCTCGAAGGTAGCTGGGAGTGCTGGTAGTGTAGTAATTTTTGTTGTCAGAAGGGGGTCGTGGTGCAATGAAGTTTGAGAACCGCTGCATTAGAGAAGTTTCCTTAAAACAATTTAAACTTGAGAAATTATTCTGTCTTAATAAATCATTTATTTAAAGTAGACAGTCTCCACGTGACCCAAGTACAAATCTTGAATTGGTGTAATGCCCCAAAATGGGTGAATTTTAAAGTTTTTTAACCCCAATATACGATGTACCTGAAAGCATTCAGTACATTTCTGAACGTTTTAATCTTTTTTTATTTATGTTTACACAAACTCTTTTTTTAAAATATTTCTCTTTCTTGCCTACTGTGTGTTTGTGGGGCTTGGGGTGCTGGGGGAGATAGACCAGTTCCTATAGGTGTTGAGTGTAATTGAATTACTCTGCACAGTATCCCAAATGTTATCTTGAGATAGTTGCTTTATAACTTTATATTCCAAATGTGTCTGAACTGAAACATCTGTTTTTGGTTTAGCGGAGTTGGTAACAAAACTTTACGAGGCAGCTGTAAAGAAGGTTCCCAACAGTGAGGAGTATCATTCTCATCTCTTCATGGCCTATGCCAGGGTCGGGGAATACAAGAAAATGCAACAGGTACCTTCACCCATTTCAGTTATAGTAATCGTAGGTGTCACATTTAACAATAGTGGTGGCAAAGTTCTTAGACAGAAGTGTGATTTTTGTTTTGTTTTTCCTCCAGTTGATGGTTGCCCATGAAACAAAGTAACTAATCAATCTAACATTTCCTTAAGGCTCTTTTCTGTATCATACTGTACTAGTGACCAGCACCTTTTAAAATTATATTTAATTTTCTAGAAAGCTGAGCTGAATCAATGCTAAATTTCTACGTCATGATTAAATATTTGATACAGGGTTGGTGAGAGAGACCACTACTCAAATTTGTGTTTTTTACATAAAAGACAATTGCTTCCTTTCCCCTCAAAAAGAGAAGGTTAACTTTATGAACTGTAGTCCGTACTGATGCAGTATGTTGGTTGGCCGCCTTGGCATATTAGCTTCCTATTGATACCTATATCAGAGAATACTAAGCTTACACATAAGGGAGTGTATTAGGCAGGAATATTTAGCTTTACTGAGAGCTCCTGAGGGCAACAATTTCAAATAATGTACAAACTTAAGTTTTGTTTTCTTTTTTTTTTGCCTGCACTCTTATCTCTAGGAACCAGTGTAGAGTTAGACTATGCAGCTTGTATTTTGATAGAAGAAAAGCTTAGTTGTTTTTTTCTTTACATGCATCTTGTTTTTCAGTTGGCAAGACAATCTCATGCCTGTTAGTTTTGTTTTTCATTCTTCCCAAATTAGGTGCCTGGAGAATGCCTATAAATGGAAGTCTCTTTTCAAAGCGTACACACACTCCCTCTTTTATGTATAAAAACGCACAGGGAAGCAGGCAAATTGATTCCAGGCTCTCTCTTCCCACTGTGTTAAGGTGACTTGAATCTCTATACAAAGACCATATCTTCGCAACCAAAAAATAGAGTTGAACAATGGTGATTAATCTCTGTGTGGCCCAGCTGTAAGTGGCTAAATTCGATCGGGCCTGAATCATTGGTATATATGGTGCTTTAGAGAATGATTAACTTTTTATCAAATGACTCTTTATAAAAGGCTTAAATCTGCAATATCATTGTAAAATCATTATGTCTCATCTGAGATCTGTCCTGAATTGGTAGGTTAATTTAGACTGCTACTTAAAAATAGTTCTTATTGTACTAAGTACTTTCAATATTAATTTAAAAATAGCTGTAGATTTGACCAAAACACCAAGGAATATATCTGGTTTGCTAATCCCTAAATTTGCTACGACTGTGGTTGTTACCCACTTGACCCATGTCAGCGAGCAGCAAGACTGAAGTCTCGGAACAGCCAACTACACCAGTCTCTAGCAATCTGTGACATTGCGCTGGTATGTGTATCTCACCAAGTTACAGCTTTATTAATAGGAGGGAAATATATATTTCCTGCAAAGTGCTAAATACCAATACAGAGAGATCTGGTTTATTCTTGTTTGACATACCTGCATCTGAATATCAGAACAATTTTGGATTTACAATTTTTGCATCTTAAAAAAGGCTAGATTGTAGTCTGACTCGCAATGTATCATGCAATACATGATATTGCACTTGTGCAGAAAGAGAACTTTTGAGATATGCTGTGATAGTTGTGAGTTGGATATTAATCTAATCTTAAAATTTTGCTTGTTTTAATGGATTTTTTTTGTTTGCTCGGATAGAGGCTTCAGATAATTCTTGATCGGCCTTGACTTCAATTTAATGTCTTAAATAAGGATTATATTTATACTGATAAATGGAACACAGAATTAATTTGCTTCATGCCTGCTTATGTTAAAAATGATTATGCATATCATTTTTATTTTGGGTCTTACAAAAAAAATCAGTTACTGCCATCATTTTTATATAGGATACTCTTTATATATAATTCTAGACAGCCCTCTGTGTGTTTTCCATTTAAAGAACTTGTTGATTTCAAAAGAAACTGGCATAAGCATGCATATACATTTCAGGGTTCAAAATCAGTAGGATCCTGAGATTTCTAATAATGTCAGGTCATCTAAAAATGAAGTGTGTTGCTCTCCCAGATAAGCAGTGATAAAGGTAAAAGGTCTAGAAAATGAAGAATTGGTCTATAGGTGAAGTGTGCTTTATTTATGGCTGAATTAAGCAAAGTCCTTTTTTGCTGCTCTGACAGCTACATTGATTGTGTGGAATTCTGACCAGAATTTTTTTTTTTAAAAAAAAAAATGCTTTTTGCATAGATTTGCTGTGATGCAAACATCCTTCAGTAAGAAACCTCATTGTTTACTCTAGGCTAGTATATAATACTACTTTACGAGCTGTATGTGAAATCTAAAATTCAAGCATTTACCCTTCTAATAATTGTACTCTTAGTCAGAATAATGAATGGAAAATACCCAGTCTTATACAGATACAAAGTGTCACATAAATGCTAAATATTCTGTTCAGACCATTGTATAAACATGTATCTGATTAGATTATCTAGATTGGTAATGCTCTTAAATGGCAAATATAGGGTGGTTTTGAATGGGTATCTACTACTGCACCTAAGGACTCAAAGGGATGCAGACTTCAGACAGAGAGTGACTGAATGGAGGGTGAAAATGAACCATCTTTTGTTGCATCCTGTCAAACTTTAAATGAAAGGCATGAAAAAGTCTCATTTAATCTGAAAACAGACAAGAAACAGTTTGTAGAAATGAACAAGGAGTAGAGTGTGTTTCTTGTAAAAGTAGATTAGCTAATGTAAAATATTATATTCTGTGTGTATATGTAATTTCTTAGCAATTTAAAAACTCGGAAGTAAATGTAGGAAAGTTCAGTCTTCATTTATATAGAGACACAATGCTTGTGTGAGGGATGTGTGAATAAGAATAACTTCCATTCTAAATTAAGTGACTGAAGACTTGGCTGTATGTTGATATTTAGGGCCATATTTTCAACTGGGCATCTCTTCAGCTGTCTCTTGTGCCACATGCCTTCAAAATCTGAACACATGCGTGTGCAAGTTAAAAATGTTCACGTGCAGGTGTTTACATTCACGGTGTGGGCTTGGTTGTATGTATACAATTGAACATGTGCAAAGATGTAGACCAGAGCTGAAAACTTCCCTTAATCTGCAGAAATAGGTAGTGTGTGTGCACGCACGTGCACCCTGTATCGAAAGCTATAGACTCTTCAAATAATCATTCTTCTAGAAATGCCTTTCCAGGCCAGCTGAAGCTATAATACACTGTAAAAAAGAAACCGCAGCAGATGGAGGGAGAGAAACTGCATCACGACCAAGATAGATCTCGGTGGAGGGTGTTTCCTAGGGAGTATATCCAGTTGGAGTTAATAAATTCTTATGTGGTCACTAATCCTCAGGAATTGTTTGTCACTGGTGTCATCACTCTTTCACTTTCTATAATGCAGCTTATAAATTGAAGCATTTTTGAAATGATGGATACATGTCTTATATTTTTCAGGCTGGAATGGCACTTTATAAGATTGTCCCCAAAAACCCTTACTACTTTTGGTCTGTGATGAGCCTAATTATGCAGGTGAGTACACCATTTTGATTGAATTAAAGACTTTAATAGTGGCTGTAATGTTAACATTGAGATGTTCTGGGTGTTTTCACATTATGAAAATACCCAATAGCTTTCTTAAGTAAGCTGGCTGGCTGCCCGCTAGCACTGTAGGGTGCTACTATTTCTGTATAAAGTCAGTGTAAACACTGAGCTCTCCTCAAATCTGTATTTTCTGTGTGGTCCAGAAACTTACCTGGTATTGCTTGTCTCTTAGATGTCAAGATCCGTGCAACAATAAAAATCAAAATAAGCCATTTTGGACTAATACAGATAACAGACTTGAGCGTTAATCAAACTTCCTACCAGACCTCCTTTAGGGTATGCCTGTGCTGTGGGCCTTACAGTGGTACCGCTCCAGCCGTACCACTGTAAAGTCTCCTGTGTGCGTGCCAACAGGAGAGAGCTTTCCAGCCAGCATAATTAAACCACCCACAACGAGCGGCGGTAGCTGTGTTGGCGGGAAAGCGACTCCCACCGACATAGCACTGTCCACACCGGCACTTCTGTCAGTGACATTTATTTCAGTCAGGAGGGGGGGAAGGTTCACACCCCTGATGACAGAAATGCTAGTATAGATATAGCCTTAGTCAAGCAAAAAAACCCCATGGAAATAATAATTGTATACTTCAAAATAATTTGATTGTAGAATAAATGAATTAATTTTTTTTTGATTGATAACACGTTGTCTGTTACGTTGTTCTGAGACTCAAGTTGGAAAGAGTGAGCACTTCATTGTACCATCAGTTGCTTCCCCAGCAGCGTGTTTTACAAAACGCTGTGTCCATGCATGTAGCTGATGGTAGTCCTGATGGGTATTTCATGGGTTGTGCGTGTGTCATGTTTCCCACCTGATGAAAAAATTAATTTTGAGTTGGACAATACGAAAGGCTGATAAATTGCTACAGTAATTCTTCTCTCTCCCCTAGTCTATTTCAGCACAAGATGAAAACCTCTCCAAAACAATGTTTTTGCCCCTAGCTGAAAGAATGGTGGAAAAAATGGTGAAAGAGGATAAAATTGAAGCTGAGGCTGAAGTAAGAGTTGCAAATGTTTTCTGTTTGATTTGAGCATTGTTAATAGATTGTATGAGCTTTATGTTATGCTAACAATTTATAGCATACCTAATACTGAGTCTGGTTCCCATTATAGTGCTCTGTTAAATTTTTTATTATTAAGTACACAAAGTAGAAGGCTTGCTGGTGATCCATGGGGAGCTGGCTGGCCAGTGTTGGCTCTCCATTTCCAGCTGGTAACTCACAATAAAAACAGCTCCAAATATTACTTTCCTAATATTCCAGTTCAAGGGAATCCATTGCTGTCGTTGCCACAGGGATGTTATATGATTGCTAGTGCGAAGGAAGGTGCCTATGCAGACATGACTAGAGAGGACATGGTCTGTGAGACAATCTGTTAAAGCTTGACCCACTCTATGGATGTTTAAGAACCCCTAAGACAGAAAACAACTTCCATGTCTCAGAAGAACTCACAAACTTAATAAAAATACATTGCAGCCAGGGATTCTACTTTTCAGTTTAAACCAAAAACAGTAGCTGTTGAGACAATCGCAATGGTAGCTTTTCAAAAGCTAACTTTGAGAAATCATAAAATGGTCAGATTCTTTCAAAGGGACTGTCAGTGAAATACATGTCCTGGTCATTTTCCCTCCTGATACGCATCCTGTCCGTGCTCTCTTGGCTTCTCCTCTTGGTCAAACAAAGTAGGATGGTCAGCAGCTTTTCTTGTGTGGTTACACACAGTGCGGAAAACATGGGAGACAAAAGAAATGTCAATGTTCACATTTGTTCAGAAAATGGATTTTCGTTGCTAATTAAACAGATTTCTACGGTTATAATTCAAGTGAACCTTTAACAATTTTCTGGGAAGTTCCCAAGGTGCAAAAGAAACCAATAACGCGATGAGCGTGAGTAAAAATCAGAACTGAAAACTGGAATTAGTTGAACAGGACAGCAATGTAGATGCAAAGAGGGGGAGGGGGAATATCAGCAATGCATTTATAAGCACAGGAGGCCCCATGACCAAAAGGAGTTTTGAGAAGCGATATTGAGAAAGGAGAAGGTGCTTGGTGTACAGAAAGTAGGAGACTGCTGCAAGCGTCAGCATGAAATAAGGTATGAAGCAGGGAGCAAGAGGAGGAAGACAAAGGGAGCAGTGTGGAGAGAGGATATAGAGGAGCCTAAGGAATGAAAGGGTGTGGAAGGAAGTGAGGGCAGAGGTTGTAGGTGGTGTGAAATTGTGAAGAGTTCATTGCTAGATGAAGTGATTCCTTTGTAGTGTTTGTAAAGCCCAGGGGATCCTTTGGGATTAGAGGGCATTAAATTAAATTAATGAATTTTCCTTTCTGGTGGCTGTTAGACATTTTACAGGCAGCATTGACTTTCTCCTCTTCCTAATGACAGAAGCACAAACTGGTTTTATTTCCAGACACTTTTCACTTGTTTTACTTCCAAATGTCAGTGTATCCAAATCTTTCTTCTAAGGTTGAACTTTACTACATGATCCTGGAACGTTTGGAGAAGTATCAGGAAGCCTTGGATGTTGTTAGAGGAAAACTAGGAGGTAATTTATCTTTCAACGCATTCGGTCAATTAACAACCCCACCTGTGTGGAGGTTTGACTGGGTTTTCCTGCTTTTGCCCCAGGTCTTTATTATGGAACTTGTATTATGGGGATTTAATTGATCTACACATGTACTCGTTTAAAGATAGGTGTAGATTAACTTAATTCATATCAACAGCACACATTGAGCCCAATTCTGCAGATTTTCGCACTGGTTTCATCAGACTGCTTGTGGTATTACTACACTCAAGAGTGTTTGCAGCATCCATTCTATTATCCATGTTAAAGTAGCAACGTTGTACAAAGGGCAATTATCAGATTATCAGTTTCATTAATCAGATAATTGCCCTTTGTACAACATGTTGCTTCTTTACAACACAAAATCCCATCATGTCAGCTCATGTTACCATCTTAAAATCAGTGCTGCTAGTGATGGCATTATGCCCCTTTCTCCTGGACGAGTTTAGAGCTTTATTTTTCTGCCACAAAAGTGAATTTGTAGCTTAAGAGCAGCCAGAACATTAAGGTTCCAGTCAGACTCTACAGTTCTGCACCCAGTCCTATGTACTTTTCAAGTGAAGGTTTTGCACCATGGGCCCAGCAGCTTCTGAGCCTATACCGGTAACGGAAAAAGGAGGGTAGTTGTGTTGTTGAGAAGATTGTTTTAATAGAATTTCAGTCCCTCCTTATGTCATATGTTGGCCAATAATTAGGCATAAAATGTTTTCTTTCTAATCACAGGTTCAGCACTTTCCTCAGTTGGAAAATATGTGCTGATCCAGCAAAGAGTTTCAAGCGCTGATGCAGCTAGTTGAGGTACCAGGCCTTAAAAATGATTAAATGTTAGGACTCCCAGTTTTTCAATAACAAAGCACTAATTTCTAGCACCGTTGACCTGCAAGATATAGGACCTTAAATCTGTTACTGACCTCTTGGTTTAGCAGTGCTTTTTGGCATTGGTCCTGGACTTAAGTCCTGGCCCTCCAGTCTCAGAGAAGAATGTGTTTTCTCTTTTCCATCCTATATAGGATAAAATACTTTGTTCTGAAAGTTGTTAAAGAAAAATGATGGTTGAAATAAATTCACAACTGTTTCTGATTTAGAGAAGTTGACTAGTGAGCTCCAGAGTAGAGAGAATAAGTGTATGGCGATGTATAAGAAGCTGTCCAAGTGGCCAGAATGCAACGCACTGTCCAGGAGGTTGCTACTGAAAAAGTAAGTTGTGTTCACATCTATGCCACTGACTCACTCTGTGGCCTTGGATGAGTCACGTCCCCACTGTACCTCAGCTGCTTGTCTCTCAAGTTCTGAGACTGAATGCTTGAAAAGTGTTTGGAGATCCTCTGATAAAAGGTGCTAAGACTGCAAATTATCATTAGTTCACATGGAAGCTCCACTAACTTTCACAGTCAACAAATGAGTGGTGCAACGTGTGTTTTCCTGAAATAAACTAATTTCATTCTCTATTTCCAGAGGTCCATACCTTGCTATCCAACATACTAATTTTCAGAAAAAATGCAAACTTGTACTTGAATTTCATTTCCTACAACTATTTCCTACAACCTAGTTCTCTTAATCTGCCAGGCTTCCTTCTGGTGGCTGATTTACACTACTGCATAAGTCGATGTAACTTATGTCGCTCGGGGTGTGAAAACGACACCCCCTGAGTGACATAAGTTACATCGACTTCAAGAGGTGTCTGTACCATTCTGTATCTGTAGCAGACTGTCTCCCACTGGCACAGCTTCCGCCTCTTGCAGAGGTGGAGTAATTATGCTGATGGGAGAGTGCTCTCCCATCGGTATAGCGTCTGTTCACCAGATGCACCCAAGTAGCACAGTAGTGTAGACTTGCCCTAGGAAATGCAACTGCTGCTTTGAATATGTCAGAACAGAGCAAATCAGGATGATCGGATCTGCCTCTGAGAGCAGTCATGAGGGATTGTTTTCAGGACTAGGACACAGTTAATGAGATTACAGTGAATCCTGTCTGAAGCTGCCATCCAAGAGATCAAAAACTTCTTATTTAAAAGAATTGTTCTTTAACAAAAGGTTGAACGTAACTATAGTGGAAATCATGAGGAGACTTTAAAGCCTAAATTCTTGGTGGGGGGAAGGGGCGGGGCGGGGGAAATGACCTAGCAACAGCTAAGGTTACTACAACTGAAACGTTAGATAGAGATAGACAAGTTTTCTGTTTACTTTGGGCATTCTGCAGCACTTTGTACATAGTCGGTTTCACTTGTTTGTTGATGGTCAGATGCATTTCCCAGCTCCTACATTAGGAATTTGGTGGTACTACTCTTGAACCTGCTCATTCCTTTTTTGGAAAGACCTTTATAAATGTTAATGGGAGCCAAAATCCCTTTTAAAAAATTGTGAAAGAACTTAAAATATAAATCTGGATAAGCTGTGTCAGAAACTTAAGTTTCTTGAAATACGTTGGTTTTAGAAACCTCTGGTTAACAGTGCTCCTTTAAGATGGGGAATTTTCTAGTGGAAATGGTTCTTAGTGTGATTTTTTTCCTGTGTGTTTTAATTGTTCTGTGTCTTGCAAGATCTAACAATGTTTTTATAAAGGAGTAGACTTTGCATGTATGAGTAACATTATTTGCACTTTCCTTAATTTTGCTCCTTGCCTGTTTTTAGCTCAGATGATTGGCAGTTCTATATAATTTACTTTGATTCAGTCTTTCAACTCATTGACAAATCCTGGACTCCTCCAGCAGAAGGAGAGCAGTAAGTCAACTACTATCCCTGAGGGTTTTTTCCTTTTCATACAGTAGATGTCAAAATCATAGTTTGTTCCTTGATGGTTTTACTTTAGTGTAGGGATGCGCAATTTTAAGGTAGTTGAGGGCCACAAAACCCACTGAAACCATTGATGGGCTGGGGTTTGAGACTCGGAGTTTGGGTCCTGCCCCCCCAAGGGAGTGTGGAGAGTGAGCTTACCTTGTGACAACAGCTCCTGTCCCTCAGAGCTGAGCTCAGCTCCCTGCTCTGGCACGTTGGCTTTTGCCACAGTGTCACATAACACATGAGTAGGCAGGACCCTCCCCCTGCAATATAGTGCCCTGTCTCCTTCCTGACCCTGGCACTGCCAGGTTGCCTGCCCCGATCTGGGCTGCGGTAGGAAAAATAGAACAATTTGGCAGGCCAGATGTGGACCCCAAGCCGCCACTTTTCCCATCCCTGCTTAGTGTATCCCATATAGGTAAATAGCTAGTGTAAATGCATGCTTATGGAGAGCTCTCTATCTCAAGAGTCATCATGGCTGCTGGTACATAACCAAGCAACTTAGCTGCGGAAGCTGGTCCCTGTTCCAAGAGGGCACTGACCCGCTCTGGAAGCACGCATATAATGCTAGTTTTGACTTTATTAGAGCTTCCTTAACCTGCTCCCTGCTCTGAGTCAGAAAGTCAGTCAAACCTGATTGCTTTGAGGGCGTGATGTTAAGGCATGCTTACCACTTGCTGCCAGGGCCTCAGAAATGGCAATGATATAAGAATACTTGAAATCAATACTCATATCTTTAACTGCACAGCTCTTTGGAAGGAGAAGTGCATTATTCTACAGAGCAAGCTGTGAAATTTATAGAGGAGAGGATAACAGAAGAAGCTAAGAGCTCTCGGCCACTTCGGGGACCCTACCTAGCCAAACTGGAGCTGATTAGACGTTTGCGACACAGGGGTTGTAATGATGAATATAAACTAGGTAAGAGCCACTAATTGGAAGATAAATTAAACCTTAAGGGAAAGAACACCAACCTAGAACAAGCTCTTTGTACTGGGATCATCAATTTAGTAGTGCCTGATGTAAAGTGTGTGCAGGGATTGCATGCATAAAGCACCTTCAGATGAAAGGTGTTATAGAAGGTCAAGTATTATTCTGATAACAATTCTAGAGTGTTTTAGACCTTTTAAAACAAGGTCTTTGGGGGAGATTTCAAAGGCACCTAATTGGTTTAGGCGCACAAACCCAGTGACTTTCAGTGGTAGTTGTGCTTTGATAAATCCCTTAATACTTTTGAAAATCCTCTCCCTTTGTCATCCTTAGTGTAATCACTGGCTGATATTTCTTTGGGCTCTTTGGCAGCCTTATAAATGAGAACAGTAATCCTTGTTAAATGCACTTATTGGAGGTTTCATAATTTAAAGAAAAAAAAACACTTTTGGAGTGGTGTAAGGAAGAGAATGTGGTTTAATATTAGCAAGATTTCTGCAGACCCTATTTAAATTAACTCATTTTACTTTTAGATGCAGGAAAGTAAATTTCATCATCAGACAAATTGTGCGTGGGTAGCTTGAAATATTCTCCTGGGTTTTTTTCATCTCTCATTCTTTATCAGATGGGTTAAGCTTTCTGATTGACTGTAAGATCTGAAATGGAACTATCATGGTTTGTAAATCACTGTTTAACTTTGAACATAAGAAATTGCTATGAATAAGTTCATTTCCAGGAGTAAAAATTCCTCATAGTTATATTGAGGTTTGACAGAACTCTACTTCTTTTTCTTTAAATAATTTTGACAGAGAATATCTGTTTTTAAGCATTTTTTTTTTCTATTTTTATTGGTGTAAATTTTCACAAGTGCTGGAAATTATGGGTAGGAGGATCAGACAGTAATTATTTAATGACAGTTTAATACAGTGGTTCTCAACCAGGGGTCCAGAGCCCACTGGGGGGGCCCCAATCAGGTTTCAGGGGGTCCGCCAAGCAGGGCTGGTGTTAGACTTGCTGTGGCCCATGGCAGAAAGCTGGAGCCCTGCCGCATGGGGCTGAAGCCTGGGGTTCTAAGCCCTGCCACCCAGGGCTGAAGCAAAAGCCTGAACAACTTAGCTTCACAGGATCTCCTCTTGCCCTGCTTGCCACCCCCCTGATGCTGGCCTTGCCTTTTATTTGCAGAAAACCAGTTGTTGTGGCACAGGTGGGCTATTGAGTTTTTATAGCCTGTTGCAGGAGCCTCAGAAAGAAAAGGGTTGAGAACCCCTGGCCCAATACGTTCTCTAGCAGTTTTTTTTCTTTCTTTGATAACAAAAATGTGTAGTTAGGCAAAGGAAATATTTTTTCTTCAGTTTGTGTATGGTGAAACTGATGCTCACCAGGATTTACCAATAAAATTCTAATCCTTCCAAGCCTCGTTATATTATTGACTTCTAAGTGAGCATTTAAAAAAAAAAATAAAAAGGATTGAACTGGCTTCTTTATAACTGAGTTTCTTTGTTAGGTGACCCAGAAGAACTAATGTTCCAATACTTCAAAAAGTTTGGGGACAAACCCTGTTGTTTCACTGATCTCAAGGTATTTGTGGACCTCCTCCCATCCACCCAGTGTACAAAGGTAAGAACAATAGCACTGGGTGAAGTAAAGGGAGGGGTGTTGGAGACTGCTGAGTGCACTAGCTGTCTGCAGAATGCAGCTTTTGACTTGGTGATATCAAAAGGAAACCCCCTTTCAGGGAGGGAGCGAATCAGTTTTTAGAAAAACAAAATGCCAAAAATGTAGAATTGGTTAATTTTATTCAAAATTCCGCTCTAACCAGAAAAAATAGTGTTTCTTAAAAAGCAAACATGCCAAAGTTCTGAATAACTTCAATGGGAGTTTTCAACACACACACTGCACAGTGACGCCCATGACACTATGAGTATTCATGAGTGGTTCTATTGGAGTAATTGGGGAATTATTTGTGGGACCGAGCCTTTTCCTTGCAGTTCTGTGGTGTCCCATCACTTCTGTTGATTTTAGTGGCAAAACCTCTCCTCACTCTTGTTCAAGTTGTTACAGTCTGAGATATACAGTAGAGCCCAAAATATCTATCACCATAAAAAGGTTTATTCTTCCTGTATAAACATGCACAGCTACCATTGAAGCAATGTGAGTTAAATATGAGCGTCAAGGGAAGATAGACCTCCACAGAATGAACTTCAGGGCATGGCTATACTTGTAGACGTAGTGCGCCGGGAGTTAAACCAGCGCTCAGAGAGCGCAGTAGAGAAAACGCTGCAGTGTGTTCACACTGTCAGATTCAAGTGCACTGGCGTGGCCACATTAGCAGCTCTTGCAACGCCATAGAGCAGTGCATTGTGGTAGCTATCTCAGCATGCAAGTGGCTGCAACGTGCTTTTCAAATGGGGTGGAGTGTGACAGGGAGTGTGTTGTGTGTATGTGGGGGGGGGAAGGAGCATGTCAACATGCTGTCTTGTAAGTTCAGACAGCAGCAGACCCCCCCTCTCCCCAGCCTCTCTCTCTCACACTCCCAGCACCAGCATTCCACAGTAATGGTTGCTTTGTCCCAGAGCAGATAAGCATTCCGGGTGTCAGAAACAGAGCTTTGAAAGGGCATATCTGCATTCCTACAGCCAATTCCAAATCAGTGAGAAGAGTGGCCACTTGACTTAAGGGGATCATGGGACGTTTCCGGAGGCCAATCGCAGCGCAGTAATGCAACACCTCGTTCACACTGACGCTGGGGCGTTTCAGCCAAGGCGGACAAAGCGTCATGTTTCTCGTGGAGGTGGAGTACCAGGAGCACTCCAGCTGCAGACTCCAGGCGCTCTAAGTGCTTTGCCAGTGTGGACGGGTCGTGAGTTAGGGCACCTGGGGCTGCTTTAATGCACTCTAACTTGCAAGTGTAGCCAAGCCCTTAGTTTCTATCTAAAATATCAGAATGAATAAGATTGGCTTGTTAAGTAATACGACTTATGTTACTATTGTGTTGAACATTGTCCTTCTTTCCTTCTCCCCTTGTCTGTCCTTGTTCATGCTCTGTGTCTAATTGTAAATACTCTCTTGGAAAATGTCTTTCTCTTAATCTCTGCCAAGCACCAGGCACAGTTAGGGGACTAAGTAATAACACTGCAGCAGATCCAAGTGACAGAATGGGCACATCAGCATCAATTGAAAGAGATGACTGGACACTATTGGTAGTTCTCCCAGAATCTTTCTGACCCCTACCTTATTTAAACTTAAATTGAGAGAGGATTTCAGCAGAGTCACAAGCAGCTTGGTAGATGACTTCAGCAGCTGGGAATCCTGCCACTCACCCCCTTGTTCTTCTAAGCTATTGTGGTATATTTCTCAGGGATGGGAGTTAGATAAAAAGTCCTGGATCAGTCAAAGGCTGTTAACAAAATCTGTGTAAACTACATATGGGCATTGTCCGTATTAGGGATCCCTCTGTTGCTAAGATCGGCTCAGCTCCCCCAATGGTGGAAATGTCGGTAGCCTTACTATAAACAGGCTGCTGCCAACACTTTAAGCCCCATGTTATCTATCTTGTTCAGAGCAGGTATAATCATTGTGATGTTAAAGCCATTTTTAGCTAGGAGAAATTGATGGTATCATTGCAAGTGTAATTTTCAAAATGACTCATTTTAATTCCTAAAGTACTGAACAGGTTTAATTCTAACTTACAGTGTCTTGAGAGAGTTAATTCCTTGGAAAGAGTTGTATGGTTGGTACTGATAAATATGATTTTTAATGAATAACAATAGAATTTAATTTCTACTTGGGGCTTGATGTTAGCAAGGCGTGGAGCATTCTGGCCACAATCCAGCAAAGCACTTGAAGACATAGTTAACTTTAAGCCTGTGTGGAGTCCCATTGACTTTTTTGGTACTTCCTGCCTTCTCAGGATCCGAATGTGTACCATCTTGAGGAGTGAGCCCTCTAACTTCAAACTTCAATGCCATTTTATTTATGGAGTTGGTACCATCACCTCCATAATCTCATTTTGTCCCAGTTTCTGAAAAGGGATATAAGACTTGTTATTTTCTTGAGGTGACTAAGTGCATTGCAAAATTTAACACTTGTGTTTCTTTTCCAGTTCATCAGTCAGTTGCTGGGAATCATTCCTTTGTCAGCATCAGAAGAGGGTAAACTTGCACTACCAGCTG
The DNA here is from genome assembly GCF_965140295.1 of Lepidochelys olivacea. Classification (NCBI taxonomy): domain Eukaryota; kingdom Metazoa; phylum Chordata; order Testudines; family Cheloniidae; genus Lepidochelys; species Lepidochelys olivacea. Next base: position 29,839,905 of record NC_140425.1, on the reverse strand, counting down.
ACATCAAAGCTTTGCAACAACACTTGTGTGTGGTTCAGCTAACAAGATTGCTTGGTCTCTATCACACCATTGATAAAAAACAAAAGCTGAGTGTAGTCCGGGAGTTGATGTTAAGATACCAGCATGGATTGGAGTTTGGTAAGAAAATCTTGAAACTAGTGCATTGCAGTTAATTCATATTTGGACTTTCTTATGGGCCAAATTTCCAAAAGCTTGTCACTTTTTGTAAGCATTTTCAATTTTACCAAAACGAAAGTAGTAGTTGTATTTGTATCTGGTTGAAAAGCTCTTTGTCTTTAAACAATCCTCTGTGGAGTCTGTAACCCTAGACCCTGCAGTACTTAGCTAGTATAGAAGAGCCTGGAAGTGAAACTCACTAGAAATACAAATGAAATGGACTCATTTCCTGTCCTCTTTGGGGGAACTGCAAAAAGCATAAATGAGGAGAAGGAACACGTTGACAATTCATTCACTTTTTATAATCTGACATTAGTAGCAGATGTGAGGAAATTTGGGATTTCAAAAATAATTAACCTGACAGTGTCCCTTTAGAAATGTAATCTGGTGGGCTGAAAGGCTGCCAATTTACATAACTATGTAAGAAATGATTGGCCCTGTTTATTGCATGTAATGATTTTGATAATATATGAACTATGTGGGGTGACGCTTTTTTTTCCTCTATAGGGAAATCTTGTTTGAAAACTGAATTGCAGTTTTCAGATTATTACTGTCTGCTTGCAGTTCACCTGCTTCTGGATATGTGGCTAGAGGCAGGTAAGTCCCTTCAGTCTTACTCTTCTTAAAACCTATATGAATATTTTTCTATTTCTACATGTGTGTTCTGCATCCCTTGAACAGGAGGGTTGAACCTTGCATCCTTTAAATCTCAGTTGTAGTTGCTACTTATTGGGCAGAAGGTGTCACTGTTGAGTCACGCAACGTTAGTTTGTTGTTTCTGAGCGTAGCCAGGGTCCATCTCCTTGAGGCTTAACTCACTTCTTTTACAAACAGTGCTTGAATTGCTTAACTTAGACGTTAGTTATTTAAGGCTATAACAGAGATGTGTATCTAACTATTACTATTGATTATTTGTATTACATTAGCTCAGCGCTGTTCTGATCTATAGGAAGATACAGTCCCTGCCCCAAAGAGCTTACAAGCTAAAGACAAAAAACAAAGTTTGGGGGCAAGGATACAATGTTACAAGTGAAGGGCTGAGTGTGTGGGGGGGGGTGGGGGTGACTGAATGGTCAGCATGTGGCTTGTTAGTTCTGTGTGTTTGGGATTTTTTCTGCATAAACTATCCCCGGCTGTTTAAACTATCCTCTTCTGAGCTGGTGTTTCCTTACCCAAACCTCGTTTGAAACCTGACATTTTTAAAGAATTTCAATTTTTAAGTCCCAGTAAAATCCTTGGAACTCTGCCTCCTTACTTAGGACTCCCCCCATCCTTCCTCAGACCAGCCTCTCTCTGCATTCCTCTGCAGAAAATCTACCCCCTTCCTCTGCAGAACCTCCTCTTCACTTAAGAGAAATTCAAAAGTCCCTTCTGACATCAGACTGCTGGCATTGCTGGGCTCCAGCAGCTGTAAAGACTTCACCCTTTGGTATTATTGATTGAGGAACCATGGCCATGGAAATCTCCCTAAAGTCCTGGCTCCATAGTGGTTGAAGGTTAGGAAGCTCCTCCTACCCCCTGGTGGTGTGACTGCTACTGCCTCTCCTTTCTGGAGAAGGCTTGGTCCTTCACCTGGGAAATATCATGGAGGGCTCCACCACACAAGGTTCTCCAGGGAGGATGGCAGGTGGAGCCACATGCCCCAAAATTCCTAGTTCTGTTGGGGGCAGGGTGTACCTAGTTAACCCCCCTCCCCCTGGTACTTAAAGGCACCCTTAATCTTCTCATGTGGTTACAGTCTAAATGGTCCAGGAGTCATTTACCAGAGGGTCATTCTCTCACTGTCATACACTGCTGGAGTGTGGAGTCTGCGCTCTGTGGTGGATGGTAGCAGAGTGTTCCCAGTGGAAAACCCAGGCGCCTGGAACTAGTTCCTTCTAGCAAGTGCCTGTTGCATCCAGATTGAATTGTAATAATGTATTTTTAAGGTACCTACATGCCTTGTTTTGGTGCCAAGCGTAATACAATTTATTTAGACGTTTGTATCATTCAAAGCACCTTTAAGTGAGGAGAGTAACGTGCAGGCAGCATGGGAAATGTGTTTGAGGAACAATGAAAGAGGTTTTTCAACCCAGTGTAACTGTGCCAGTTTCAAACCTGCTCTCTGTTAAATACCCTGTTCACACCTAATGTTTGTCTCTTCATCACCAGGTGAAGAGATGGCCGTGTGGCAGTCCTTGACTTTATTAGAAGAAGGATTAACCCACAGTCCTTCTAACGCTCAGTTCAAATTGCTGCTCATTCGAATTTACTGCATGCTTGGTGCATTTGAACCTGTTGTGGAGCTTTATTCCAGCCTTGATGCTAAGCACATACAGCACGACACCATCGGGTGGGTAGTATATACTCAGAATAACTGGTCACACTGGCTCTCCGCTAACCAGCCTCAACATTTTAAAATGTTCTATTTTCCGTTTCCTTTAGAATTACAAACCAGTAATATGTTATTAAAAGGATCACTCCAGGCTGGTAGGGTCAGCTCAGGCCTTCCACCTTATGAAATGGATAAAATGAGTACCATGCTGTTCACGCTGGAGAGGGGAAGAGAGGTCTGTTAGATGAGATCTTAAAAACCAAGATCATGTCTTTTGGTGGACAGTGAAGATCCCATGGAGTTTTTAATAAAGTGGGGGATTTAGCCTGGCACCCTCGGATCAGATTTCACCTATTGTCCCTATGGTTTTGCAGGATGCTTTGCCACTTGGGTGCTGCCTCCAGCTCCTGAGGGAGACATGTTTCTGTGAGGCTTTATCAAAATAGCATGTGGAATTAATGGTGCTTCTGTAAATGTGAGTTAGTATTACATGTAAAACACAGACCTCTAATCTTTTTCAGCTCCACCATAGTGTCCCTCAGTCCATGTCTAGTTCTGCCATATGTTTCTTATGTGGTTTTATATTGGTTACTTTTAAATCTTGGTACATCTGAATGAAGGGGACCTACTTATTGATTTCCTTCTTTGAAAATGCCTTTTGAATTTGTATGCCTGGTATGGAGGCAAAGCTTAGCTCTGTCATAAAGTGCTGGTCATGCAATCTCAAGACTGTGCTGTGGTAAAACACAGGTCTGGTCTACATTACAGACCTATATTGGTATAACTACATTGCTCAAAAAAATTCACACCCCCGAGCGACGACATTATACCGACTTAACACGCACACACGTGTAGACAGCGCTATGTCAGCAAGAGAGGTTCTCCCACCAACATAGCTACTGCCTCTCAGGGAGGTGGAATAACTAAGCTGACGAGCTTAGAGCATCTTCATTAAAGCAGTGCAGCTGTGCCCGTGCATTTTAAATGTAGACTTGCCCACAGATCACAAGTGCATGGAAGGATCCTGAAGCTTTTTTTTGTGGATATCAACTTAAAAATGCTTTTGCCCCTTGGATCAGATAGGAGGAGCTCTGTGTCCTGCAGATCATGGTTAGGCAAAATTAGAATTTAATAATAATAATAAAGAGGAACCTTTACATTAAAAAAAAAGAGAGAGAGATGAACATTGACAAATTCCCATTACCTTGTAACTCCCTTGAGAATTGTATATGAAGACAGAAGGTGTGCTGTGATTTCCTGGTCAATGTGACCCATAGTGAAATGCATCTTCTCAGGGCATTGTGTGACAGTGTATAATTCAAATGACTGTGTTGTATTTCAGTTACCTTCTGACACGCTATGCAGAGGCCCTGGGTCAATATGCTGCTGCATCCCAATCCTGCAATTTTGCACTCAGGTTTTTCCACTCCAACCAGAAAGATGTAAGTGACACTCATTTCTCTCATGACTCCTCCTAACAAAGCAGTTGTGTCCAAGATACTTCAAAAAGAACACGTGTCCCATAGAAAGATTTATACAGGATTTGCTGTGGGTGGATCACAATAGAAAAAATGGATCTATAACATCGCAGCTTGTTGTGGCTATAGTAAAGGTTTGTCTCAGCTTTTTGTTTAGAACGGTTTGTAATTGCACCACAAAACTTCATTGCTTGCTGGAATTCTGCATTCTTTCATTTTCTAAAAGCCAATATATTATAACTATATTTCAAAAGTACTGCTATGGCCATTTTAGATGTAATCACTAAAGAATAGTGATTTCTCTATTCCTATAACTAAAATATAACATGGCCACGATGGCATAAATTCATATTTAGCATTTTGGAAAGTCACATGGCAGCACAGGTTGATAACATAAAGATCCTGGTGGCATGAACAGGTGGTCCTGACGCCTCGCAGTAGACTGGAGCAGGATAATTGATGTATGGTTAGTCTCAGTAGTGTAGGTTGTCATAATAGTGCAGTAAATACTTAGGGAATAGGGTGAGGGTATGAAGAGAGGAAAAATTAAACTGACTTTATTGAAAACTGGCTTCAATAAAGCAGAACAGAACTAAAAATTAGCTGCAATACTTTGAAACAGTGAATAAAGATCAGGATTTGGGATTCTGCAGTGCTAATGGAAACTTATTTCAACTGCCACCATCAGGCCAGCAGAGTGAAAAGTGGTGTGACTTTCAGGAAAGTCTTCCTGATTTAAAGATGATTCTCTCAACTATAATGGGGTTCTTTGGAGTGGGGCTGATGAAAGAGCAGCTGAACTCCCTGAAGAGCATTTGATACTCCTTAAAACGCACATGCACATGGTTGGGCCTACAGAGAAATTTAGTTGCTTGTTTGTGACTGTTAACACTTTTTAAGTGTTAGTGTCATGGCACTCTTATTTGTGAAATACATTTCCTGGAAGAATCTTGGTGTAGCTGTGGGAAAAATATCAGTGTTCCACAATTGCATTGTCAGGGTCTTTTTGTTTGTTTAAACATACCTAGATATAGAAGTACCGATATTTAGGCTCATTTCTTTGGTTTTGGGGTGAGTATTTATTAGGCAATTAGGAATAGAAGAAATTGCTCTAATGCAGGGGCAGGCAAACTTTTTGGCCTGAGGGCCACATCGGGTTTCCAAAATTGTATGGAGGGCCGGTTAGGGGAGGCTGTGTCTCCCCAAACAGCCAGGTGTGGCCCAGCCCCTGCCTCCTATCTGACCCCCCTGCTTCTCGCCCCCTGATGCGCCTCCCCTCCTCCCCCCGGGGACTCCTACCCAATCAACCACCCTCTGTCCCCTGACCACCCCCAGACCCCTCACCCCTGACTGTCGCCCCATCCAACCCCCCCTCCTTCCTGACTGCCCCCCCGGAATCCCTGCCCCCGTTCAACCCCCCTGTTTCCTGCCCTCTGACACACCCCCCCAGATCCCTGTCGACACTCCCGCCCCCTGACCACCACCCCGAACTCCCCTGCCCTCTATCCAACCCTCCCTGCCCCCTTTCCACGCTGCCTGGAGCACTGGTGGCGCTACGGCCGCGCCACCCAGAGCACCGGGTCAGGCCGCGGCTCTGCAACTGCGCTGCCCGGCCGCCCAGAGCATTGCACCGGCAGCACAGTGAGCTGAGGCCGCGGGGGAGGGGCCGGGGGCGAGCCTCCCGGGCCAGGAGCTCAGGGGCCGGGCAGGAGGGTCCCGCAGGCTGGATGTGGCCCGCGGGCCGTAGTTTGCCCACCTCGCTTCTAATCTGTAACAGTTGTTACATGATTGTATATACAGTGTTGCTCCCTACGATGAATTCAGGAGGTACATTTTTGTACCACGGAATGAATTTTAATACCTAGCCCTTACATGGTAATGCTTTACCAATGCTGATCATCACAACATCCCTGAGAGGTAGGTAATAAAGAATTATCCCCATTTTACTAATGTGAGGAAACTGAGGTCCAGAAAGACTGACATTTCCACACTTTGAGTCATTGTCTGAATTTAGGAATTCTTGGTTGTCAGTGGATGGTTTAAAACTCACTTTGTCCTTCTAACATCAAATAAAAATGTAAGGGTTATCTGTACTGTGTAGAAATGTGTGTATGATACATACAATGCAGTCATTGCATAGACGAATCTCCTTGGTCTGTCAATAGCGAAGTTCTTTCAATGTGTAAGGTTTCTGTAATGCTTTAACTGTCTTCTAAGGGTGGAAATCGAGGTGGTGATCTTATTTGCAAAATGTGGCTGCAACTGATATGAAAACGATCTTGTGACAATGGGGCAGAGAACCTCACTTGTGCGGCAGACATGCTGGATAGATGACATCTTAGCTTTCTCTTATGTTATCTTTACTTGCCTGTTTTTTTGTTTTACTCTGCTGAACTTATTTGTCAAGATCATTGGGACTGTGTGTGATGGGTGCACTCTCATTATACTGAAACAAAATTCTGGATGGAAACATTAATTTTTTTGATAGCAGAGTCTTGGATTTATCAACGTAGTGGTTTTTCTTTTTGTTTCATTGAGAACTGACTTGCTTTTGTTAAGTCATGTTTGATCTGTTTCCAAGTAATTCAGTGGAAGAGACTGCAAATCAGGACAAAGTGACTTTCATTGATGATAAGTTTGACAGCAACATGCCAAGGAATAAAAATAAAGATTTGGAGAAAACACCTAATGGACATAATTCTCTTAACTGAGCGCACTAAAGACTGTAAAGCAGCAAGAAATCATATTGATTGGGAAAACAGCTCAGATTCAACTAACATCAGGCTGCATTACTGCCTCTGGGCACCAATTTAGGATAAGGTTATTCTGGTTAGTATGAATTATAAAAATGCTTGGGATGGAGAAGACCGTGTTGCCCTTTTCAGTAGCTCAGGGGACATATCCACATAAAGATCTATTGAACCACATTCAATGTGGTATTGGGACACTCTAGGCAGGAGGAACGCTCTTCAGAATCTGGTGTGTCAGTTCAGTTTTCAGAATATTTTGTAGAATACTTCTTATCTGGATTAGTGTATTGGTTTACTGTCTCATCTCAAAGAATTGGAATCAAAGTGGGAAAAAGATGCATTTGGACAATCCCCATCTTCCTACTATTAGTCTGAAGACACAGTTTTGAAGACCTACACCTGTCATTTTTCTTCTCATGGATGCAGCATTTCAGAAAAGTCATTAAAGGCGGCTGACTAGTAGTGTCTTTGATTTCCGAAAGACAAGCATTGATTTACTCTATCGTCTGACCTGAACAATTTCCAGTAGTCACCAGCTTAGGTATGTTTAATGGAAACTACACTACTGTGAGCATTACCAGCTTGCCTGTAGTATTGGTCTTTAAATCCTGTCTGTTTTGCAAATTGCAAGAGAGAGAGGTTCATTTCCAGAGTTCTGTTTGAATAGGACGATGTTATGTCAACAATGGAAAAATAGGGCTTCTAACAGAGGTCACGCCTCAACTGTCATTAGTTCAAAATCTGCCTGCAGTTTTCATTCCCTCCTGCTGTTCAGTTAGGGGGCTGTCTCTTCATCCTACTAACAGTTCTGACGTCAGCTTCCCGGATCCCCTTCTAGTTCCACAGCAACATCTAACTGCAATGTTAAAGGAGGACTATTCTCTAAAAGTTACCTTTTTAGTTGGGTTAAGATGCTGCCTGATGCTTGTTCCTTGCTTTTTAGATTCTTGTTTAAAAGGCTTGAAATTTCACCAGAACATGTCTCCACCATACTGTCCAAATACAAAACACACTGAACATGCCCTGTAGAGTTTTGTTCATGGGACTTTGCCTGAAACAATACATTTTGGGTTTAAATTGAGTGATCTCACATAAAAGTGCATTTGTTCTTAGTGAACAGTACTGATCATCTTAAACTGATGCATTTTTCAGCTTCCTTGCTGAATGTATGCCCCATGGTAAGATGAATTAAACCCCTAGCAAGGTGACCAACATTAAGGAATCCTGTAGGGTGCACTATTCAACAGTCTTGAATATTCCTGTTCTGAGAGAGACCACAAAGGGCAGACAGGAGGAAAAGAGGCAGTATTACTGTACTTGACCAAAACTAAAAAGGCAACTTCATCCTTTTCAAGAGAGTCCTTCTTTAAATCTGCAGAATCACAAGTAATCTCTTTAATTTTCTTGTGTCCGTCCGTCTTTAATTTCTCCAGATACTGCAGGCAAACAGAGCACCGAGGTGTTCCATGGGGATTTAAAAGCCGCGTCGATGCAGTTGAATTAGCGCCCATGGCGCAGTCCCGCAGCCTGAAATGAATTCTGCAAGGCTGTTTATCAGAGGGTATGTTGTTGAATATTGGCATATTTTTCATATTATGCAAATAACCAAATTGCCTGGTAAAAAGACAGGGAGAGAACTGGCTAAACGGACATTCCCTGTTTTTGGCAAACATACGGTGACATTTGGCTGTGTTAAGTACAAGGTTCTAGTCTCTCAAGCTCTTCAGACCAGGTTGAATCAGTTGGTATAATGTATTATAGACACACACTGGTGACTTGATCTGGTGTATGTCAGGTGTGAGTTCATCCCATAATCTTTCATTTGTGGTTTTCATTCTGATTTTCCAGAATGTCTCATTGATAGAGTAATTCTGGTAAAGTATCGATCTTGTCTTGGTGCATGAATTGCTTCCTATGTCTTTATATTTTGATACTTACATCAAAATAAATGCTCGTTTTGGGCTCCCTACTCATATAGATCTCGTCATGGGTAACGCTTGGATGGGCCCGAAATCTTGGTTTAGAGCTTTTACTGTTGCATTTCATTGAAGAGGGGAGGCAAACTAATGCTTGAATTCTGATGTTTCCTTTGGGATTTAGATTGTATTGAGATGTAATGTGTACACACCTCATGGTGTTATCCTGTGATGCTGTATTCAAAACCTAATAAAAATGAGAAGCAAAAGTGTAGCATGAGTAATTTTTTAAACCTATGTGAAAGTAACACACAATGGCACATGCCCAAATCAGTTGCAGGAAAATCTGGGGTAGATTTATTTTCATTATAATGGATTTTCTCAATGAAATGGTTGTATTTTGTTCGAGATGCCCCCACTTTCTATAGCGTGCACAACAAGATCTGAAGAAAAGAGGAAGCTTCCACAATTAAAAAAAAAGTTGTCTTTCAGTTTTAGGGGTGGCACCAACTTGAGGTTTCTTAGTGTTGGCTCATTTATTTAATAAAGAAATTGGTAGCTTGCTAGACACACTATCCCAGGGTACAGGCTGCTTTTGCTAAAGGAAAGCAGCAAAGCTTACACCGCTGTCTGTGTCTGGGAGGCTTGGGCAAGCAGAACTGCACATTTCTCCCAGGTGATAAGTGCTTGCTAGACTCTACACCTTCAGATTCATGGCAGTCACAAATTTGATTTGGCTGTAACCCTGTTAAGACTCGAGTTGTTTTTACTGTATCATGGCAACTAATACAGAGATGATGTGTGTTCCTTCCCAGACCTCAGAATATATTATTCAAGCCTACAAGTATGGTGCATTTGAGAAGATCCCAGAATTCATTGCTTTTAGGAACCGGCTGAATGCCTCACTTCACTTTGCACAAGTCCGCACTGAACGGATGTTGTTAGACCTCTTACTTGAAGCAAATATGTAAGTATGGCAGAGACAAAAGTACAGTAACTCAAACAGTAAACCAGTCAGGGATTCTGCATGGGAAGGGCAGCCTTTCCTGAATGGGTGCTTCTTGTCTACCTGTTACAGGTCATCAGAGTTGCTTTCCTTGTAAGCCTTAGGCCTGGTCTACACTAGAAAATTAGGCTGGTTTAACTGCACCACTCAGGTGTGTGGAAAATCTACACCCTTGAGCAGCATAGTTAAGACAATCTAAGTCCCTGCATAGGCAGGGCTAGGTGGACAGAAGAATTCTTCCATTAACCTAGCTACCGCTTCTCGGGGAGGTGGGTTGCACTATACTTGTTCTGCTGTAGCATTATAAGTGTTGACAAGTCCTTAGTTTCCCCATCTGTAAAATGTGTTGTACTACTAGGGTACCTCAGAGGGATGTTGGGAGGTTTAATGTTTGAGGTGCTCTGCTGGAATGTACTATTGAAGTACAACAAGGACTCATTTATTATCCTAAAAACTTTATCCAATACTTCTAATCCCTCCAATAACATTTACTACCTTCAGTACAAGCTCCAGTTAGTCCATGTGAGTTGCTAGTTTGCTGTCCCTACCAGCATTATCTCTTTAACACTAGTAGATAGATTTGACTTTTATATATGGTAGCTAACAGTTATGTGCTCTGTAGAGAATATAGACTATATCAGTGGGTTGGGCTTTCACCTCAACTATTAAACATTTGGTTTAACGATACTAATATTTATGTGCTAGATCAACCAGTTTAGAAGAAAGTATAAAGTCCATGAGTCTGAGTCCAGAGGAAGATGATATTCTATGGAAAGATTTGCATGACAACAGAGACCTAATGGTCTTATTTAATTGGGATCCAAAAGACAGGTGAGTACAAAGGCCCAGAACTGCAGGGGTCAGTATTTCAGAAATGTTTTAGAGAGAAAATCATTTCCAGATAAATTCCAAGTGTCACTTAAATATTTTCTAGGCTGGCTAACTGGGCACATTTAACAAGAGCACCATTTACAATGTCTAACAATGCTCTCATCTATCTTATTCACATTAATACCACTCCCTGAATTTCCAGTCATTCCCACCTCTCCACATGTGATTCCAAAGCTTTGCACCAGAATAGGATAAAGGACATTCATGGAAGCTTGCTACTGTTATAAATATAAAACATTTGTCTAAAAACCCATGGTGTCTTTCCCTAGGGACATTTCTGAGGAGCATAGGAAACTGTCATTGGAGGAAGAAACCATCTGGCTGCAAATCCGATCTTTAACTTTAAGGCTAGTAAGCGGACTCCCAACTCTTAGTCATACTGTTCACCCAAAGAACTCTGAAAAGACTTCTGAGAATGGTGTCTCATCCAAAATTGATACGATACGGTCTCTGCTTCAACAACTGGAAGTGGCAGTGGATTCAGGAAAGCGGTTTCTTGAGCAGAAAATTCAGGTACCCGCTAAGAAAAAGTGATCCCAGAATCTTTAATGACCATGAATGCAAGCATAGAAACTCAGTGCATCTTGTAACGTTCTGCAGGCTGCAAAACTCACTTAACTGATCCTGAGTTTGTAGCTTTTGAAATCTGAGATGTGCCAAAGAAAAACACTGTTTTCTGTTTAAGGAAAAGCTGCAACATCTTTCTTTTTCTTTGCTTGTTGCCTAGTATCCCGTCCTTGGCCCTCCTCCTACCCGAATGGCTGGCTTCTTCAGTAATGGCAGCTGTCAGTGCCAGAGTAGCTTGTTTTATCTTGTTAGTGATATTTATGAACTAGATACCAATGGCTTAGGTAAGTGTTTGGGTTGTGGGGAGGTTAAACCAATTTGTGTTGGGTGTCGCATGGGGTGGAGGTATCTAAACAGCTTCAAAATGGCTTTGCATTTAGTTAATAAAGTATATTAATGAGTCGGAAACAAATTGATCAATTATGTGTAGATTTTTTGAATGACACTTTATGTTATGAAGAAAATCACAGCTTTATTTAGTCTTATGTGCTTGATTTGAAGTCTTCCTGAATTATCTTACAATGATATTAATGTACCAGTCATTCACACTTGAAGCATCCATACAGTGCATATTTTTGTGGGTTTTTAAAAAAAAATTGTTTTGCATTTTTGAAGCAGAAAAACCATTATTTAGAAAATATTTATTTGTAACCTTTTTTTCTTTCAGAAGATTCAACAGAAATCCAAGAGAGGATAGGGAATTGTTTTAAATCTTTACTAGAACAATTAACAGGTAAGTAATAGTTTGGGAATAAACATTTATAGCCAAGGCAAACAGTGATTTAAAAATGCTGGGACTCACTTAGGCTCCTTTGATAATATCCTTAAATCGCTGGAGGCTGAGAAAGCTATTATGTCCTATTGTTTCACTGCCGTCCCCCACTCCCAAAAAAAAAAATAGAACCATGGCTTTATACCAGTCACACGCTGGAATTCTACTTTGCTGGTTTGTGGTGATATAAGAATAATCCAAATGATTTATCTGCTGTTTAGAAATATTCTTTCCTCGTTCCAGACATTAAGGTAATTTTGAAGCAAAAAGTCAGTCATTACAGATCTAGATTCCATTTTTAAGCACAGAATGTTTTTGTTATACTACCCAACACCCTATACAGCAGCAAACCAAATGCTCTGGCACTTGTGTGTGTGTGGTTATAATCTAACATTTGTGTAAAGGGGAAGAGAAAGCCCTGAAATGATTTTAAAGAAATTTGTCAATTTGTAATGGCCAAAAGTTACCAACGTATGATTGCTGCCTGGTATTATGTGAAATGGGTTTGAACTGAGTCCAGTTCCCAGCATATAGGTCTGTATATCACACAAACCATCATGGCACTAACTGGCAACCTTGTTGACAGCCCTAGCAGAGGGAGCAAGGAGTGAATGAACCTTCCCTTCAAGTCAAGGTTAAGGCATTCTGGTGAGATGCGGTTGGGAAGTTGGTACTGCCTCTGCTGGATCAGATTTGTGCATAATAGGGAGCTGTGTTCCCTGGGTCTGTCAGTCCAGCACCCTTCAGAAGCACTAAAATCCCACACACAAGGTTTAAACTAATCCTCTAACTGAGTAAAAGCACTTAGCAAGCTTAAAGGTAAACTTCTCTCTGTAAAGAGAACTGCCTGCATGATAAAAGGAAAAACACCAAGCCACCAGAATATCAGTAAGGGGAAGAGAGCTGGATTTCTCTCACTGATGTTAGTGAGAATGTTGTGAAAATGCAGTAAGAGATTCTGAATCAGTCAAAAAAGGACAGTCATGTAAAACTGGCCTTTTACTGTTCTTAACCTTCCTTATATTCTCCTTCATCTCCACCTGTAGCTATCTTTCTTCTTGTAAGCAGACCGCCTGGGTTTTGATTTAAACCAGTTTATTATTAAAAACCTGCAGGTGAACCTGTTTGCTGGTAAATGTTGGGTTATCTGACTTCCTACTCCATTTCTGGCTGTACTGATGTGAAAGGTGCACGTAATTACAAATGCACAAGACAATAGAAAAAAATCCTATACCAAGTTTTTGACAAAGGCTTTGCATTACAGATTCATTCAGAAATTATTTTAAAACTGTATCCACTCTAGAAGTAGTCTTTGGTTAACTGTATCCTGTCATACACTAGTTTGAAATAGGTCTTTTTGTAGCTTCATGTAGTATAAGATGTGTACCACATAAAAATATGTAAGCATCTTTGTTGATCCTTATTCTGAACATAAGAATTGTCTTCCTTTTTCCAGATTTGTTCAATAAATGTAAAGGTGACTTAATGGAAGTCAGAGATGGCATCTTGAAAACTCATCCTAACATTTTAGAAAACTTAGTCTTCTTTGTTGAGGTAAGCATTTTTCATTTACTGCAGTTCTTGGTTGCTTTGGAAATTCCTGCTGTTCTAATTTAATTGTTCTCTTTTACAACCATCCAAATTGCAAGATGAAATCTGTATCCTGCTCCCTTCTGAGTTCTCCCATGTGGCTCCCTGAACCCTGCCTTTTCACATTGAGCTTTATACAAATAATCATGATGATGATGACAATGCAAAAATAAAACCCGACTTCCAGACTTGGAATTAAAACAGGAGCATGTTGAGATTCCTAAAGTTTTGTTTCTTGAAGGGGCCTGGTGTAATTTTTGGGAAATGAGATGCAGATGAAGATAATGGTAAAATATTTTAGAATTGACTGTGCTCAGGACTTTAGCATAATAAATGAAGTGCACAGATCCCAGGTTTTTTATGTACAACTATGGAAGCCGCCATATCTCCATTCCCTTCATATCCCAGTTACTGTATTTTAAGTCTTTAATAAAGGACACAATTTTGAACTTAAAAATGGCTCCAATAGTATTAATTCTGTTTGTACCATACTTGTACATCTGTTTTTCTTCCTTTCAGACAATGTCCATCACCCTGTGGGTGTCAAGTTACTGTGATAGTGTCCTGCGACCCTTCAAATCAAGCTTACAGAAAAAGAAAAAGAAAAAAAAAGAAACCAGTGTAGTTATGGTAGGCAACTAACTCAATGGAGACATGAGTTCTAATCTTATGATGCTTCCCTGAAGAGAAAAGGAGTACTTGTGGCACCTTAGAGACTAACCAATTTATTTGAGCATGAGCTTTCGTGAGCTACAGCTCACTTCATCGGATGCATACCGTGGAAACTGCAGAAGACATTATATACACACAGAGACCATGAAACAATACCTCCTCCCACCCCACTATCCTGCTGGTAATAGCTTATCTAAAGTGATCATCAAGTTGGGCCGTTTCCAGCGCAAATCCAGGTTTTCTCGCTTTCCGCCCCCCCACACACAAACTCACTCTCCTGCTGGTAATAGCCCATCCAAAGTGACCACTCTCTTCACAATGTGTATGATAATCAAGGTGGGCCATTTCCTGCACAAATCCAGGTTCTCTCACTCCCTCACCCCCCTCCAAAAACCACACACAAACAAACTCACTCTCCTGCTAGGGAGAGTGGTCACTTTGGATAAGCTATTACCAGCAGGAGAGTGAGTTTGTGTGTGTGGTTTTTGGAAGGGGGTGAGGGAGTGAGAAAACCTGGATTTGCGCTGGAAATGGCCCAACTTGATGATCACTTTAGATAAGCTATTACCAGCAGGACAGTGGGGTGGGAGGAGGTATTGTTTCATGGTCTCTGTGTGTATATAATGTCTTCTGCAGTTTCCACGGTATGCATCCGATGAAGTGAGCTGTAGCTCACGAAAGCTCATGCTCAAATAAATTGGTTAGTCTCTAAGGTGCCACAAGTACTCATTTTCTTTTTGTGAATACAGACTAACACGGCTGTTACTCTGATCCCTGAAGAGAGTGGGTGCAATTTTCAAAAGCACCGAAGTCCTACTTTCAAAAGTGGCTAAGAGCTTAGCCTCCATTAAGGGGCTCTCCTAAGCCACTTTTGAAAGTGGGACTTCTAAGTCGCTTATGTGCTTTTGAAAATTAATGGGAAAATGCAACATTATGGAATATACCATAACCAACACTGCTGAGTATCTGCATTAGCCTGTTGGATAGAGTTAGTATGATTTCTATTTTGTATATAACCATCCTAAGTCCAAGGTTGGTGTGGTTTCCAAACTGTTCCCACAAAAAAAGGTTTTTCAAGATAAAGGCTTCTAAAATGAGGATACTATCAAGTTACATAACATTTTTCATCTTCAGAGGGGGTTTTGTTTTGTTTTTTTACAAACATTAACTACTAAATGAAATGTCATTTTGAATAGTGCTAGTTGGGAATTTTTCAATGAATTTTTTTTCCGTTGGAAAATGCCAGTTGGTCTAAACTGAAACTTGTCATGGAAACGTATCTATTTCGATGAAACTTTCATCAAGAAGGTTTCTTAGATCCAGGCTGGAATCGGGCTGAGCAAGGATTTGAACCTGGCTTCCCACATCCCAGGTGCATGCCTTAACTATTGGGCAATAAAGTCAGACTCTCTCTGGCCAAATGACTGTTTGTTTATTTATACCAAGTGGAACAGCTCCAACAGGAGTGATTGAGCTGCTGACTGGCTCTATGGCTTGGTGGTTAGGGCATGCATCTAGGATGTGGGAGACCTAAGTTCAAGGCCCAAACCTGAGTCTCCCAGGTACATGCTTTAACTACTGGGCTTATAGAGTCAGTTTCATTACATAGCAGAATAAAAACAAATTCTAAGAGCTCAGTTTTTCACACAACGGAAATGCTTGCCACCCAGCCAGCCCTACTTTTTAAGCTATATTTGACTAGCACATTTGTGGGTTTGGACACAAATGAATCATTTTATTTTAAAATAGTGACTTGAGTGTCATATACAAAAATATTTTAAATGGGTGTAAAAATGTGTTTTAATATCACTTCTTACTGTTTCCATAGCCTCCTGTATTTACCAGTTTTTTGGATTATGTTACTGAGCTACAGACATTAACTTCCAATGTTATAGATCATATCAAAGGGCTCGAAATAATTCTGACTGCACTTAAACTTGAAGAATTGTCCATAGATGACACTTTACTTTCACAGGTAAGAAACTGTACCTTATTTTATGTGATTTATTTTAAAAACAAAAAAATAAACCTAGAGAATATCTCTTGGCTAACTTCACCTTTTTCTTTAAATGTTACCTATTGAAAAAGCTTTATAACCACTGATATGATTGACGCAGTTGTTTGCTATTAGCTAAAAAGAATAGGGTCACAATTGGTTGAAACTGACCCAGAGTGGTAGAGTTCTAGTTATAAAGTTCCTACCATGTGGAGTCCAGCATAGTAACTTTCCCTAAACTGATCATTTCTTGCTTATTTCCACAAATTCATTCATTTAAAAAATGCTACTGGAACCTTAGAATTGTAAACCTATGTATCTTTATTTTTTTTTTTTTAAAGTGAGTTGAGTATGTGGACAACAAAATGCCGTGAGTGACATTAATTTGTTGCCATGAAAATGGATGTTCTTATTTTCAGTCTAGAAAGGCATGACAACATCAAATAATAAAGGCCAGCACAGTTGTGACAGAAAATCCTTGTGGTTCAATTATTTCTGACTAATAAAAGTTGCCAGGGAAATTACTGAATCCATATGAAAGAAAATAGCTGTCCCTTCTAACTCTTAGCTGTTTAGAGGGCATCGAGGACAGGAATCTATAGGTGCAAAACACGTCAGGCACAATATGTGTTAAGATGTATATGAAAATTATTCCCAGTGAAGAAATCTCTTTGAAGCCGTGAATGCTGCTCTGATTAAATGAGGGAGAAGATGCCCTGAAGGACCAAAATATTATGACACCAGGAAATAAGCACATTCAGGATGTACTCACTGTCCGCTTCTTGAATCTGTCTTTCAATTAAATAATGGCCTGCCTCTCTTCAGCACCTCAAAATATCATTGGTGTTGAGTGGTGGAGGATCAAGTTCAGATGTACAGATCTGATTTAGCAAATAAAGGACAGAACTAGCCATTTCTTTATCTTTAAATGTGTTCTGAGAGTCTTCTCTAAAGTGCAAGACTCAAAAGTAGATTGGTGTTCTTGCCTCACCTTAGGTTATGAAAGTTGGCAACAAGTTGCAAGTCGTAGCATAATTCAAGTGAGGTGTGGTTTTTGAGAACCATGACTTTGTGCTATTGCCAAATAGGAATGAGTGTAAGAATTGCTCTCTGTTGGGAAATTATGCTCTCCTCACCTAAAATAGCTGGGGGCTGTTACCATTTTTAATTATAAGAATTGTATGAGCTGATGTAGACATGTTTCCAGTGGGACTGAAGAGAAAAACCCAACTCTGAGGAACAATGCTGAGAAGCTGCTCAAAACACTGAATGAGCAGTGTCTGTAGCCCCAAAACTCTCATTGACTCTGGAAAATAGGCACGTAGCACGGTTACAGAATCAGATCTGTGCAGCTGTTGCTTTCAGACAAACTCTTATCAGCTTGTCTATCCCGCCATAACTTTACATCCTTCTAGGAGCTCTACCGACTAATGTGAAGACAAGCTTCCCTGGAGTGTAACTACGGAGTTTGTTTAAAAGATACATCATGCCACTTAAAAATCACACTTCTGGGTTTGCGTTCAAGTGCTGCTTTAGTCATCTTTGGTCTGTCTTGTAACTGAAAGATTAGAAAAATAAATTGTATTTTTCATTGTTGACTTTATGCATTTGATTGCAGTTTGTGTACAATTTCCCCCATTTCTGTTGGTCTTCTCTACTGTTGCTGTGTGAAATTTAATATCTTAAATATGAAAATGTCACTGTAAATTAACAAAACCTGGTAGGGAGCGAATGAAACTCCTTAGATTTATTTTTTCTTAATTGACTAGGCTTCAAATTGTATTATCCCTTTAAATTTTCTTTGAAGTGTTTTCTAGAATTGCCTTAGCACTTCAAACCTTATTGTTTTTCTGGTTCTTTAATGATCTAGGAGTGGCACAAGTAAATTTTCTGCTAACTCATTCAGTCAGCAAATTCTACACATTTCCTTTATGTTCTGCCAAGCATTGAGGGAATTTGGAAATCAGAAATGCAGGGGCCTAAAGAAAACATAAGTTTCACATGCATTGATTTTTATGGTACCCTGGAGAATGCATTGGCTGGGAGTTTTATGGGGTTTTCCTACCTGCATACTATGTTTGCTATGCTATTTGTTATTTATACTTTACTGGGAGAGTGTCAAACAGTGTGTATAAGCTGTATAACAATACTTGGGGCCAGAGTTCCAGAGAGGTGGGGGGGGGGGGTGTGCACACACACGCATGCACGGCAGAGATTGTGAATGCACGCAATTGCTGGTGCTTTTTAAAAGGTCATTGAAGTTTGTGTCAGCTGAATCAGACAAGAATTTGCTCTTTATGGAACATAACTAGTGATGCACTAGCTGAGATGTAGCATCAACCCTTTAAATATGCACAAATATCATTGTACTCGGCACAGGAAAGTCAATGTCCATCTCATATTTTACCTTGGGAAATAATGCCAAGGAATGTTGTTCGTAGGTGGGAATTAAAGAAGCTCTGAGAAGACAAAACTGCTCTCCGCCATTTAACTCATGCATGTTTGAAGAACTTGGAAAATAGGGGTTGTGAGGGTGTCTAGAATAGTAGACACTAACGGTACGTCTACATTACACGCTTCTTTCGGCAGCGTATGGGGTGCATACGTGCATAGTCCCTCCTGGCATGGGTATAAATAGCAGTGTAGCTGGTGAGGAACAGCTTAGGCAAGTAAAGACACTCCCGAAGGGTGTGGGTATGTATGAGCCTACACGGCTCTCTGCTTGGCCTTCGCATCTACACTGCTATTTTTTTGCAGTGTATTATCCCACTGCCTTCCTGCAACTGGAGCCTTCCCCCCCCCACAGGAAAAGACTGCGGTAGTAGGGGGGCAGTAGAGAGAGTCTCAGGCAGCTCTTCATTGTTGGAGCCTTTCCCCGCAGGGAGAAAAGACTCTGGGAGGAAGATTTCCCTCCTGCCAGTCTTTCCTCGCTTCAGTGAAAGGCTCCGGCGGCGTGGAGCTGCTGAAGCCTTTTCCCAGTGCTGGAGTCTCTCCCTGACATGTGGAGCTACAATTGCAGCATGGACACAGCTTGCTTTTCACTGCAGCATGTAGCTACACATACCCTACATGCCACCACCAGTGGAGTATTTTGGAGACGTAGCTTTAGTCTTACGAAATTTTGATTTCAGCCATTTGTTTTGTATTTACGAGGCTTCCTGCTTTAATAAATTATTTCTGGATCAGAATGTCTGTCTTGTAACTGACTTGGGTTTAAGGGAAGCCATCTTTTGGCATTAAATTCATTATACAAGGATGTTTCCTGCAAGTGTCAAGAAATGTTGATGTGCTAATAATCCTGTGACAGGTAAAACTAACATTAACTTACATTTTAAAAGTACTGCTTGTGGGGCTTTTATTCTGGATTGACGAGCTTTCCTATCTTTGTAGTTAATTCAGACTATTACTACAACCCCCTTACGATGTATTGAGACTTCAAACTGAACTTTTTTCTCCATTTCAATATTTGCAAAGAGAGGGTGTGAGGAATTTTACAGAGGAATTTAAAATACAAAATGGTTTTTAGCCTGCAGGATGAATGACTCCGTTTTCTTGATTTGCAGGAAGAAAAAAAGTTTACAAAGACTGTGCAAGGAAAGGTCCAGAGCAGTTACCAGCACTCAATTCAGGAAATTGGGGAGCTGCTGAAAAAGAGACTTGATACCATAAAAAAACTAAAGATTTAAGAAATGCACCCCAGGCATAAAGACTTCACAACAGAGTGACACCATAATCCCAGGCAGAAGCAACATCCAACATACCATCACTTTAATCCAGAACTTCCTCATAAATGCATGAAGGACTTTAATCATAAATATTTTTTTTAGATATTAAAGATATATTCAGCTGATTAAATTATTGTACATAAACCAGAAGCAGGGACCCTCCATCAGGGTTTGACCACTTTTTATACATGTTCATAAGTATATTGCAACAGGAAAAAATTCGTCTCCAGAGACAACTGGAGATAATCCTTAGAAGCAGCAATAGAAATCCAGTATAAAGCATATATCTCAAAGGAGTTGTATTTTCATCACCGTACAGTGTTTATAGGTTTTATATGGTCCTTGCCTTAGAAAAGCAGAAATTGTAGATGCCCACATTCAACCTTAGAGCATATTGTGTGGCCTCCTCCACTGAAGCAGGTTAGTTCTGGAGCTGTCTATTCTATTGACAAGCCATGTGGCCCTGCTGGAAAAAAAGACTTGATATCATGTGGGTCCAGCAAGGAGCGATGACTTTATATTGGGAGCACATCTTTTATGTAGGCATGTACTGCCTTCCAGTGATGCTCATCATTAACTGCAGATGGTCAGAGTAAGTCATGCTTAGTACCGATGCAGTTTCCTCTAACATTGAACCCCAACAATTGTTGGAGGAAGTGGGTGGTGTTAGTTTACATACAGATTGTTTCTAATGGAAAGGTGGTTCAAAAAATTACAAGCCTGATCAGTGTTTCAGCAAAAAGCTAGAGGCAATATACATAATATCTGCAGTGAAGTCTGACACCACTGACTCTGATCTCATGTCAGTTTCATGTAAAACAGTAAATCCTCATGATTTTAAAAGGAGGTTGAAACTTTAAGACTAAGTACTTAAATAATTTGTAATGGAATTGAGTCCTATCAACTTTCTATGGCTGTAAGTTGGCAGAAGTAATTTTTGCTTCCAGTGGTATGAGGCTGAGAATTACTCTTGTTTGTAACTGTTTCCTTTTGTAACTGATCTTTTATGATTATCCAAGTATAGACACATTAGTCATTCTGTTAGAGAAATGTAATTGCATCATCTGATACCATAAAATCTGCATTTCTGCTATTTTAATTTAAAGAGTAATACACACTATAAAACGAATAGGCACAAATATGAACATGTTGCACCTAGGATGTGAGGGACACTTGAGACTTTTACAGATTTCTTATCTTCTGATTAAAGAAAAGCAAGTATAATCTGAAATCTATATTTAAAGTTTTAAGAGCGCTGACAATCCTAGTGTTGTCATCTCTTCTGAATACATTTTGTTAGAAATGCTAGAACGTTGACGAGAGTATTTTTTTAAAAGCCCTGTATAAAATTTCAAGTTGCTGCTCTTGCTGGATTTAGTTTTACTTTGCCCCTTCCTAAAAGAGAAAGAGGACTTCCTACAAGTTGTTTGAATTGTGATGGATGTGCTTATGATGTAGTTGCAGTGTCTGGTAAGTGCTTTGGGCCAGGAGAAAACAATACCAAAATGTATTAACTCTGTTTGATAGTGAAACACCTTTCCTGAGCAAACTATCTTATACGTTTGTATGAAAATACTTTTGGAAAGACAAGTGTGCTATTTACATTAAAACAAGACTCATGACTGAAGTTGATCATTTGAAGTGAAACAGTCCCATCACTAAGATTGCACAGTGACTACAGTGGCACTGAGGTGAAGTCTGCACTAGGCTTTTTGGCTAAAATATTCACACCTTGCCATCACCAGTAGGACTCGCTAGTGTCTACAGGGCTCCAGGCAAACACTGACACTTTTAAGTACCACGTTGCAGACAGCTCTGAATAAGACCAGACAGTGCAGTAGTCTATGCTGGAGCTCCCATCCATGATTGCTACTACCAGTGGAGCTGAACAGTAGAAAATCTTAGTGAAGTAAGTTGAGACTACAAGCCTTAAAGCCTTGTGTACGCTAGAAAGCAGAACTTACTAAACATGTTTTTCAGCATCAGTTCCCTTTGAACAAGATTGAAACCAGTGGGTTATACATCTGGCTGTGTTAATTTTAAACAGCTGGCTTGAGTTCTGAGAGTGGGTGGAACCAAGCATCAGTCACGCTTTCAGAAATGGCATTGAACATGCTTGTGTTCAGTCTGCACTAGCATTTAAACCTTTCTCAATACCAGTTCAGGAGGAATGTTCAGTTTTTCCCAGTGTACAGCTGTTTTCCCACTTCCACTTGCAGCCACCCAATTGACCCTAAGCCTAATGTCAAACTGTGATTCTTTTGTTACACAGTAGATGTTTCTATACTAATTCTGTTGCATGAAAATCAGATTCCAGCTCTTAAAACTCCAGGGTTTCTCTATAAAAGAGGCAGCTAGATGGGTATGCAGAAATGGCTAACTAATTACTGAGCCTTTGGGAATCTTTTCTCAATCCCTATAAATTGTGTACAGTTAAATATATATTTCTTACTAAAGTAAAGAGCATTTTCCCCCTCCAGCACATACACCTTCACTGGGATTTGATAGGAAATCCAGGGTATAACCCATTGCTGCTGTTATCCTTTTTGTGGTTAAATGAACCATGTGTTTAGAAAAGCTACCAAGACTACTGTTTACAGACTGAAAATTATTGCTTTTATACTACTGGGATCATGAGCCAAGATCCTTCTACAGATTTCCTCCTCAACTGATTTATTTGCTTTAAATCATTTGTCTGATGTGGATAAAGGTGAAGAGTTCTCCATCTACCTTTCTCTGCATAAAGAAAAATGTACAATGCCTACCTGTATTGCCCATTGTTTTTGTATCTTTTTAGCAGTTTTAACTGTTCAAAAATTGCATTTATATTTTGCAATCAATATGTTAAATCATGATTTATTTTAACCTTCATTAATATAAAAGGGTTTTTTGGTTATATCTGCAGCCTTATCTGAACTTTCTCTTCCTGATTATTTGTTGTAATTTATGACTGTGGAAGTTATGTATGCTTCAGCCTTCTATGGAATTAAGTGACACAACCACAAGCGATCTGCTTTAAACTGGATGGGTTTATAATTTATATAAAAGTCAGTTTCGTTATAAATTAATTTTGCTGCCTTTCATTTTCTGTCTGGATCTTTGAAAATAGTTGAAGTCCTTGTCTTCACCATTTTGCTTTATAATGTTAATCTCCCATCATACTCCAAGCCAGATCTCCCCTTTATTGCATGAAGGGGAGCAAAAGTTGCCTGAAAATAGAGCAGTGGGGAGGGAAAACAAGCTTAACTGGAGTCCTCTGAAACAAAGCACTTTGTGCAAAATAACGGAATGGCTTGCTGGCAGGAGTGGAGTTGGGAAGCAGATGTTCTATGGCATGTTCATATGGCAGAGTGCTGAAGAAACTTTCATTGTCAGTTTATGCATTACTCACTTGCACCCCTCCCAAGTTTTTAAAGACAAATGAAGGAAGAAACAGAAACTTGCAGTATGTTTGGATGCAGCCAGTGGAATTATGATAGAGTAGCCCTGGCAGTCAGGGACAGTTTGAACAACAATATGTGGCATCTGGGCATCAATATCGCTACCCCCATACGGCTGGCAGTGCGCTGTCCACTCCAACTCCCAAGACACTGATAGAAGCAATATGTCCTTGTTTCCTCAAGCCAGGTCTTGTGCTGCTTTCTTTCTTTCCTTACAGAGACGATCATCTGGCCCTTGCACACTCAGAACTTAATCTCGAGTTTACTCTCTCCATTTACCCTCTTAAATGTTATGTGAACACAGAGATGTTGAAAGTTGCCAGACTCTAGTTATTGTACCAGCAGCAGCATGACCAGTTTCCCCTAAACCCCATGGCTCCGGATGCAAGTCAACCCTGATGTGGACGGGAACAGGTATGGCTAATCAGTTACTATCCTGGTGAACCATTTGCTAAAAGGACATATTTGAGGTGACAGTTACACTTGTTAAACTTTTCTCCTCTCATTCATGTTTATAAATGTACCACTTGAAACTGAAACCTGTTTAACAGAAACTTCTGCACATTCATGCCTTGCTGACCTGCTGCCACTTCTTGTTTTTGTTTTAAGTGCTACAATATTTGTGGATAAGAACACAGAAATCGATGAGAATACATTAACAATATGCTTCCCTTTATCTTCCCCCCTCCTCCTTTTTGTGTGTGTGTAGTGACTCAAACTGCTCATCTGGATAGGTTTGGAGGAACATAGACTACATGAGAAACTGTAAAGCTGCACTACCAAAGGTTTAGAAAAGTTTAACTAGGAAGTAGCAAAGAAAGGTTCCCTTTATGTACACACATGGGGACCAGATGGCCTGATATTGGGACCCTCATGAATTAAGGGTTTTGTCTTAAATACACAGCTATACCCACCCACCCGTTTAAAAAAAAAAATCCCAATTTTTCACACTTGCTACCTGGTCACTTTATGTACACAGAACAGATCAACCCTAATTATCCAAATAGCTCAAGGGTCATTTCTGAAATGTGGCTCAACTTAATAAATAAGGCTAGGTCTAGGGGACCTCTAGTGGCATTGCATTTTGTGTGCATGTCAGTTAAGTACTTTTCACCACCGTGTAAGCATCAGGTGCAGGGAAAGGTTCTCATATTTCTCAGTGTAGACCTCCCATCTTAACAAAAGTGGTCTTGTAGTGTTCTCCCATTGGCCATTACACAGGCCCACTCTTCCATTCACAATTGTTTCACAGCATAGAAAAGCAATATATTATTGAATGGTTTAGCTGTTTACAATACAATGTACCAGCTGGAAACTAGGAGAGGAGCCTGCACCAGGTAACCAGACTGCTCTCCACACGTCAGCAAGCACTTTCCCTATGCTGGTCTCTCTACCATAATTTAGGAATGGCTGTTTTAAGGTTTTGGTTTTTTACACTAGGAAATTTTAGCAAAAAAAACCCTCCCCCCTGGTACTTATCCCCAGCTCAGCTGCACAGGGGCGAAGCCTTTGTCTAGCAAATTTCTGGCACAGTGGTGCCCTTTGTTTTTTTCACGTCAGCTAAGGCACCGGTTTAATTAACATAATAAAAAATGCCCAAAGGGGCTGCAGCCTTGTCTATAGGGACAGGTTTCAGAGTAACAGCCGTGTTAGTCTGTATTCGCAAAAAGAAAAGGAGGACTTGTGGCACCTTAGAGACTAACCAATTTATTTGAACATGAGCTTTCCTGAGCTACAGCTCACTTCATCGGATGCATCATCGGATACTTCATTGGATGAAGTGAGCTGTAGCTCACGAAAGCTCATGCTCAAATAAATTGGTTAGTCTCTAAGGTGCCACAAATACTCCTTTTCTTCTTGTCTATAGGAGGGTTCTTCCTCCTGCAGCCCAACCAGTGGTAGGGTAAGTACTGAGGGTAGTTCATTGGGTATTTTTATTGTTTGTTTAGGTGTATGGGGAGAGGGGGTGTCTTTTGCTAAAATTCCCTACCAGGGAGCCATCCCTGCCCTCACTTATAATTAAGCTATAACCACTGTTTGAGTTATAGCTGGGGGGGAGGTGATGAGACACACACACTTTTATTTCAGTGCTTTCTAGTGTAGGGCGGAGGCTCCTGGCTCTGTAGTATGCCTTCTCCTGTAGTGCAATGGATCACATATCTGTGTGCTCCTTTCATTACCTAAACAATAACTCAGACCTACTCTGGGTTGATGGGGGGCTGGTCGAAAGCGATTCACGAAGAGAGATTTCCAGGGACCACCCCGATCGTCCACAAATGTAATTAAAAGATTTTGCAGCTGGCTAAACCGAGGTTACCTCTGAAGAGGTCCTGCTCTGGGACTGAGCGCCGGGCGTGCCATCGCACGGCAAAGATTAGGTTTACGAATTAATTTTTAACAAGGGGGACGGGGTGACTTCATGGACCTTGTTGTGCCATTGGCCAGCGCGAAAGAGCCAACGACCAATGGAGCAAAGCAGAGAGGGGAAGAACAACTAGTAACTGGGTTGTGCAGTGGAGGTGCTGGTTTTTCAGAAGAGCCTCTAACCAGGAGTTTGCCCTGGGGTCCGTGGGCAGCCCGAACCCGGCCCCTTTCTCGGTTGCTCCGCTGCCCGAGGGCCGGGAGGCCCAGAGGTCGCATTTGGCGCTCCAGCTCCTCCGAAGCGTCTCTTCTCCTTTGGGGGGAGCCAGTGACACCAGATCAGGTCACGTGAACCGCGCAAAGCAAGTCCTCTCCGTCTAGATCCTTCTCGCCATGGCTTTTGTGAGCAGGGCAGTCTCGGGCTCCTCCCTGCTACTTTGCTGGCTTTCCTTCGCCTGGGAGAGCAGCAGCGCTTTGCATACCAAGGGCTCCCTGCCCCTGGATGGCATCACCTTCTATAAGGTAAGGGGCATGCTGCTGGTTGCAGGTGCCTGTGTGTCTGCTCCTTCTCCCTCTGCATGCATGGTGCGGCTGCACGAGCGCTGGGGCTCACACAGACGCGGGCTGTTGGATGGGGAAGGACCTTAAAGCCACGGGCCTTTTCAGGAACTGCAGATCGCTGTATTGAAAATACATTTCGGCACCAGCGCAGGTCTCGGGCGGCTGCAACGGCAACGTGCCCTGGACGCTGGGCTTTGCAAGAGGCTGTTTGGGAAGGGTTGGTGGGTGGGTAAAAGAGACCGTGTGCGTTCCCCCTTTTTGTCAGCTCCGACGTGGGGCAACCTCAGGCACTCTGCGGGTAAAATAGCACGACCGGCGCGCTCAGCCCTGCAGGGCTGTGACCGGAAGCCTGGGGCTCGGCTCGCGGCAGGAACAGATACAACGCCTGCCCCTTGCAGCGGCGCAAGGGCCATTTTCAGAAGCTGCAGGCGGGCAGCCGCTGATGCATGGCTCAAGAGTTTGCCCCTGGACCAAGGTAGCCAATGGGGAAAGGACAGAGGAGAGGCGGCCTCAGCAGCTGGCCAATCACAGGCGTCCAAGTGTCTCAATTGCACCGCGAAAGTGGTTGAACGTTTTTGCCAAGGCTGCGGTGCATCGCTCCGGGCAGGCCAGGCGGTGTCCTGAGCACCTCGGAGCTTTCCTGCTGCAGCATTCGCTGTCTTTGTCTGTAGCAGCTGTGCGATTGCCGCATCCGTCAGGTGTCCTTCCGTCCACAGCACGTGCCCTCCCCCTAATGCAGCGCGGGGCACCGCCGCCTAGCCTACGCCAAGCTCTTGTGAACGGACGGAGCATTCCGTGTCCAGCCCCAGCCGGGCTCTGAGCATTGCATGCGCTTGGGCGACATTCCCAAAGAAAGAAAATCCAGAAACACCCTCTTCTATCTCCGTATATAAGAGCCATAGTAGGTGTATTTGCTCACCTCTGTGAGCCTCTCACTCTTATCTGATGCTTCTTAGCAGCCTCTGGATGGGCTACGTAGTCTGTCACACAGCAGTGAACTCTGCCCCTGAGTTCACTGGTCGGATCCGTACAGATTTTTATTTTTCCAAGTAAGAAAAGGCAAGTAGCTTAAGCACTAAATTTAAGTTGTGGGAAAGGATTTTTCCAGAGCTAAGTAGAAATGGAAATACCTTCCTGATTTTGTTTCCATTTCATTAACAGGGTGTACTTTTGTTATTTAAAGGTTTAGGTTTCTAGCACTGCAAGAAACCATGTTTAATCACAAGAGCCAGGTTTTAGAAATAGGAAGGGAAATTGATCAGAAATAGAAATCTCTGTATTGTGAGAAGTGGGACTGAAGTACACCAGCTAAATTGAGCCAGCTGTCATAGGACAGGCTTCCAGTCCACACTGGAGAAGGGGTACTAGGCACCTACTGTCAGACCATGCAGTAATAACACTGAATCAATATCAGCTTATTTAACTTGTTTCTCAACGTATGTAAGGAAGCATCCACCCTAAGCAAGTAGCTGTGATAGGGGCACTGACTGCAAAAGGCTGCAGGTTTTCTTTTCTTATGACAGTTCATCTCATCCACTTGAAATGAATCTCCACTTTGATAGACCAGTTTTGGTGTATTTGCATTCTGGGACCCCTTAAGCACTTGTTCCATAGCATCTTTTGCTAGGAGCAAGGACTTGGGTAATTTCCAAATATGAAGCACTACATTGTGGGATGAAGCTAAAGAGACTGGCTGACAGGGTGGAGCTACAGTATTTGCAAATTTCAGCCATGCTGAGGAGGGGAAGGAGTGTAACTGGCAACTACACTGGTCAGCAGGATCAGAATTAAAGACTTTGTTCCAGGTGTTGCATACATTACTTCGAATGCTTATAAAATGCCTGGGATGGCCTTTGTGGTGTGGTGGTGGGGGAGCAGTGAGTGCAACAAATTCTTGCTAGGAATGTTCTGAGATTGCAGGATCTTCCCACTTAGCATAGAAAAGGCCAAGACATGTGTCAGGTGTAGACACAAACCAGGTTTTGACTGAAAGCAAACAAGTCCATTTCCAAGCTGACCTCAAAGAGCCAGTGTGTTTGGTGCCAACCTGACAAGGCCAGTTTCACTGTCCAAGCAGAGTGAAATTAAAAACCAGTAGCACAAATGACGGCAAGTTAATAAGATGTTTTTCAAAAACTTTCACTTTAGCAATCCAAGGTGCTTCTATAATCCTACTTCCATTACTCACTTGAGATATCCCAGTGAAATCAGTGGGGGCTGATTCTACTCTTTAAGTCAGTGGAGCTCCCTACCAGTAAGGTGAGCAGAATTTGGCCCATTATGTCAATCAATTTGACACCACATAAGCAAAATGAAAGTAAAATCTTTCAGGGTATAAGCCATTTTAACAAAATACTGAAGTATACAATTTAGAATTCCTTCTAACAGCTGGTACAGGAACACACATGCACAGCCCATCTACTTCTTCCTCTCACCTTGACAGCCACATTTATTAAATTAAGAGGTGCTTGATTATTAAACTAATTTCCCCCAATGTGCCTCACAGTCAAATAATTATTTCACAGGAAAAGTGAAAACTGGCCAGGACATCCTTATATAATTGTATACTGCATGTTTATGAAATATTCAATAATTCCTCCATTAAATCTTTTTGTTTTTCTTGTGCTAGGTGATTCCAAAGAATAAGTTTGTCCTGGTGAAATTTGACACCCAATATCCTTATGGTGAGAAGCAAGATGAATTCAAAAAGCTGGCAGAAAGCTCAGCTTCCAGTGAAGATCTGCTCATAGCTGAAGTGGGAATATCAGGTGAGCTGTAAACAGACTAATACAATATCATTTGTGGAGGGAAAAACAAAACGTTGGCACAGCTTGACCTCTTAAGCACTGTGAAATGTCACCCAGCTCTCTGCTTTAGCTGGGTTTTGGGTGTAGTTGGCACGCTGAGAGATCATAGAGGAATTAGGATGGCCCAAAATGGGGGGGATGGGGACCTAAGAATAAATGATTGAAAAGTTCATTTTTAGTTACTGATATATTGAATGCCACCTTAGCCTTGTTGGTAGTGGAGCTGACTGCCCTCACAGCCTCATGTGAGGTGGGAGTAGGAGTGCTGGATATCTCCAACCCCCTTGGGCCAGTTAGTGAAGTCTCTCAGCACAGTTATGGAATTAAAGTTGATTTGCAGTTCCTCTTGACCAGAGGGAAATCTGGCCTTTTCTTAGCCTCTTGGCCCACTTCTATGGAATATGTCTTGTGAGAACTCTTTCAGCCATAATTGTGGTCACAGGCAATAAGAGGTACATTGTTAATTCACTCTAGGGAGCATTGCCATTCATTGCTGACATTATGATAGAGGTGTCGGCATCACAACTGGCACTAATTGACATTGCTATGGTAGTCTCAAGAGAAGAGCCAAGGCTTGTATAAGTAATGAAGACCTAAATTCCCATCACCCCTGCTGCTGCCTGTTCTGTAAACACAGGATTTAAACCTCTTCAGACTGCCCAGGTGGCATACATCACTAGGCATTGAAGTTTACCTAAACACAAACCCTTTATACTTTAGTAGAATATCTGAAATCCCTATATTCATATTCTAGCTTCAGGAATTCACATGGGATTTATGTTTGTTCAGATGTCATCTTACAAATTTGCTTGGCATATAGCATATTCTCAATAAGAACTGTGTCTGCAGGGACATCAGCTAGAAATTATAATCAGTATTATCAGTCTGTATGCTTCAGGCTACAAACTAATCTGATGGGGATCAGGAAGGAATCATTCCATCCCACCCCAAATCCAAGAGACAAAATCAGTTATAGAGTAAAGCAAGGTTAAATACGTACATTGTGGGGGATTTGCATCTTCCTCTGAAGCAGTCGATAATGGTTACTCTTGCAAGCAGACTTGCTGGACTTTTGGGTTGTTCCATCCTATGGCAATTCCTAGTAGAGGGAGGATGCTTACAGAGTTGTAATTACGAACATAAACATTAATTGCTTTGGAGAGGAAAGGATCCTACTTACTGATTTTGCTCTGAGTAATGTACTGATCCTTTTCATGTTTCGTTTCTGTTCCCAGATTATGGTGATAAACTGAACACAGAGTTGGGTGAGAAATACAAGCTGGATAAGGACAGCTATCCTATTTTTTACTTGTTCCAGGATGGGGACTTTGACAATCCCTTACTTTATAGTGGCCAAATAAAAGCTAGTGCTATTCAGCGTTGGCTGAAGAGTAAAGGCATCTATCTAGGAATGCCAGGCTGCCTACAAGAATATGACATCCTGGCAAGCAAATTTGTGAGTACCACTAAAGAGTTAGAGCGTCAAGCTCTTCTCAAACAGGGGCAGGAGAGTTTAGCAAAAGCCAAGGAAACAGAGAAGAAACGGGCTGAGCAGTACTTGAAAATCATGAGTAAAATCCTGGAGCAAGGAGAGGAGTTTGCTGCTAATGAAGTTGTCCGGATCACAAAACTGCTTGAGAAGAACAAAATGAGTGACGGGAAGAAGGAGGAGCTCCAGAAAAGCCTAAACATCCTTGCCTCTTTTCAAAAGAAGAATAGTGAAAAAGAAGAGCTTTAACAGGCTGGAGAACTTTGTACAAGCTGTGATATTCTGGCACAAGGTCCCATCCAGTTCTCCTTATGCAAGCAAACTTTCCTTTGACCTCCAGGGAGCAGCAGAATTCCTTCTAGTGTGTTTGGTGCTTTAGAAAACTCAGAGAAAGGCATGTTGCCTTTGAAAAATGACAGTATTCTGTAGTAGGGATTCAAACAATCCCCTCTTAAAGTGAAACTGATGTGTATTAGTTGATAAATACTATTACACACAAAAATACATTAAAAACAAACTTCAGGTTGCAAAGTCAAGCACTCAAAAATTTAGGAAATAATATAATTAAGGTTGCCTCTGCAGAACTGTCCCTCCACTGCACTGAATGGGGATAGGAGTCCTGTGGAAAAAATATGTGATCATGTAATTAAAGACTATCATAATGCACATGCACAATGGGGCTGAATTGAGGTTGTACAGGCAACCTTAATGTTGATGTTTCCTAACTTTTGAGTATTTGGCTTTGCAATCATAATCTTGTAATGTAGTTTTTGTGTGTTTAATTTCCTAGATTTTTTAAAAAAGAAAATTGAACCAGCAGAAATCCTACCATGTAGTGTATATTGTCATACACATGGTTCAGCAGCAGCATTGAAACCATTAAATCCACCACACAGACATAGTAAGTGATAGCAATTAGCAAGTTGTCATCCTCTACGGAGTCTACATGACCAGTACTAGAAGTGGAAGATACACCTTGCCAGTGAGTTTCATAGATATTTGTTGATAGCAAAGAATGCTGAGTGAGATTCAGGAATCTTGGGCTCTATCCTAGGCTCTGGAGGGAAGTAGGGTCTAGTGGGCACAGAACTTTTCTCCCCCAAGTTTACCCCTTTCTACCCCACCCCCAGCTCCTTGTTCCAGTCTCTGCTCTTCAGGCATCTCATCCCAATCTCAGTCCTTCCCCAGAAAATCCTAGTTTTCTCTTGCACCCTAGCTCTTTCTCAGATCTTTTTCTTCTCTCCCATTTCCCCCCACCCCCTGAACACTGGTTCCTAGACCCAGTTTCCATGAGCTCCTTGTCTCAGTATCCCTCTAATCCCCTGGCCCCCCCACCCCGCCAGCCCATTGGCTTCTACTCACCAGCTCTCAATCCCAGCCTACCCTCCTCCAACCCTCAATCCCATCCTGGTAGCAGACTCTTGGGGCATTTCAGATAAATGGTCTCAGAAACTTAACATGGGCCAAACAACATTGTTTTGCAAGCCTTGTTCTGAAAAATTACAAACTGTTTTGGCTGAAATTTTCCACAACTCAGCCTGGAGGAGATGCCCATTGTGGAAAAGTTCAGCCCAAATGGTGAGCATTTGGCAAAATTCTAAGTGCATACAAGGTCTTATAAGGGAAACAGTTGGGCATCCAGAACAACAGGCAGTGCTACTAGTCCTCCCATAATTTTTTTTTAAATAATACCTTTTCCAGAGATCATTTTGTTCTCTGTGAACAAGCAGATTCTGCTGCCCTAGCAAGTGTTACTGCATGTGCTGTTCCCACGTGAAACTCAGGTAGCTGCCCTAAGACTCTCTGTGCATTTGTACTCAGGGCTTAACACAGGGTCTGCAGAGGACCAGGCTCGGCCTGGACATTGCTCTACGCTACGTAGTACGTACCAGGCTATCTGAGTGCAGGGGTGGGTGCAAAGAGTGAGTACTGCTGCAAATAAAGACGGTGCATTACTACTGCTACGTGAAACCTGTCTGCGTCCGCTCGCGCCAGCGGCCTCCTCCCCGTCCCAGGGCTGCAGCCCTAGGACCGCCGCGCGCGCGGGAGTCTGGCGGAGGCGCGCGGCCCGGCAAACGCCTGGGGGTCGCGAGCCCGGGGAGGGGAGGGGAAGGGGCGTAACCCCATCCCGGGCTCCGCCCAGCGCATCGCCTCAGCGTCTCGTCCAAACAGCGGCCCTGGCCCCGCCGCCTGCCTCCCTCCCTCGGGGCGGGAGCCCCCACGGCTGATCTCGGGGGCCTGACCGGGAACCGCTGCCCGAGGGTCCCGCTCTCACCCCATCGTCCGGCCCCGGGAGCCCCCTACCTAGTGCTGCCCGCTGCAGGGCGGCCGGGGCGACTCGCCCGGCCCCGCGGGAGCCGAGCCGCCCCGCCGGCCACCTCCTCGGACCGCCCAGGCTGAGGCGCCCGCGCCAACGGCTCCGCGCGCGCGCTCTTTCCACCCCGCCCACCCTGTGGCTGCCGCGTGCACGAGCGTCTGCGAGACCCTCCCAGCGCGTGACGCCAGCGAGGGCGGGACTAACGAGGAGGTAACGGAAAGGGGTTGGGAGGGGCTCGCCTGGGGGAGCAGTGGCGCGTAGGGAAGCTAAGCAGGGGCTTTTGGGTGTAGCTGTGTAATGGGTGACCGACGCTCAAGGCGGCTGGCCATGAGGCTGGTGTTGTGCAGAATTCTTAAAGGAACCCACTCAAGCCTGCAGAGAGGGACCTGGTTGTGTTGTTTCTCCAGCTTAGAGTACGCCGGCCAGGGGGATTGTCACTAGCCACAAAGTTTTTGATGAAAATACCAATTTGTTAAGTGCTTTTGGTTTCAGCGGGGAGGGCCCTGTGGCCCAGAGCCTCCAAGGACTTCAGTGGAAGTTAGGAGCCTAAGTACCTGTGTGGGTCTGGGCCTATGCCCCTGGTAGACCATTCTCACGGTCACTACACAAAGAAGGCACAAGGGGGAGAGCCGTACGAAGAGTGTATATTGTAAAAGGAGCCTACACCGCTAGGGCCCAATTTGTTTTACAATAACAGTTAAAAACAGGCCCAGGACAGTCAAAGGAAATGCATGGAACTGAATGAAACACGTGGAATAGAGAGGCATGCGAGTGAGGATTAAGGCCCTGGGAATCCTAGAATTTAAGGCCAGAAGGGATCACTAGATCAAATAGTTTGACCTCCTGTATTTCACAGGCCACACACTAAACCCAACAACCAAAATCAGACCAAAGTATTACATCCCACTGGAGACTAGACCATTGTCTGCCACAGGCAGTGAACAGGAGGGATCAAGGTGCACCAGTGGTTGAGGCTCCCGCAATGGCAAGGAAATGATTACGTAAGATATACCTGGCAAGTGACCTGTACTCACACACTGCAGAGAAAGGCAACCCCCACCCTGAATCACTGCCAGTCTGAACTGAGGGAAATTGCTCTCCAGCCCCATGTATGGCAGTCAGTTAGATCCTGAGCATGTGAGCAAGAACCAGCCACCCAAGCACCATGCCTCACCTGTACCTGTGTTCAGTGATCCTAAATAGTACCCCCAAAACCTGTAGTGTCTGATACCTTTATCTCTTTGGATGATCCCTCAGCATATAGCAGAATCTTATGGCCACCTGTCCAATTTGCATTCTTTTCACGTTATTTTGATTCCGTGATATCATCCCTGAAAACTCTACTTATGTAACGAACAATAATGGAGACAAAGGACACTCCTGTCTAGCAACTCCCTATAATACAAAGGGCCAGGAAAAATGAGTCACTTGAACTTTCGCCAAAGGAATAAAGTAAAAGGTTTTATTAAATTGTCCCAGAGCTCAAACTGAGTGAGTACAAATGACAGATAGCCCCGTTTTCCTCTAGTGGCTTTTCCGCCTCTAATGATAGGGTAGACACTGGTTCATTCATTTCCTCTGAGTCCCACAAGACATGTATTCATCTCCGTAAGCCAACTGTAGCTGGTCTCCAGCATAAACCCGAAGTGACCATCAGCTGTATAGTGAACACTCTGTTAGTGCATTAAGCCTAGACATCATCCTTTCTATTGCCTTTTATAAAGGATATTGGCCAGGAGTACTGCCCCAATAGTTTGTGCATTATTTAGTCTTTATCTGCAATTTAAATACAGTGGATTATTGCATTGGTGAATTGAGTCTCTCAAGAGGAGCATATCTCTCTGCCTGTCTTTATGCACCCATCACCATGGTATCACAGCCAATGATTGGGTG
This sequence comes from Lepidochelys olivacea, assembly GCF_965140295.1. NCBI lineage: Eukaryota > Metazoa > Chordata > Testudines > Cheloniidae > Lepidochelys > Lepidochelys olivacea. The sequence goes on along the minus strand of NC_140425.1, from coordinate 29,805,183 downwards.
TATGAGTGTCAGTGTGTATCTATGTGTTTAAATATGTGTTTGTCAGTAGTATTTGCAAATTCCCAAGACTTCTAGTAAATGTCCCCTCCATAACCATCCTTACCTTACTGGAGATTCCTCATTTTTCTCTAAAAAAGGATTTGAAATTTTAAAACTGTTTGTTTTGGATTTCAACATCCTCTTGTAGTGTTTGCAGCCCAAACACTGCAATACTCTGTTAGGTCATGAAAGCCACTGACTAAAACTGACTACTGAGTGAAATGCAAAAACTGATCAAACAGCATAAACAGTGAAAAGTAAATGGTAATTTTTTAAATGTTACTTCAGCATTAGTAACCTTCAACATGATTGGGAACACAGATCATGATTTGTTTAAAAGTTTTGCAGTGACTCACTTGTGGAAAATTAATCATAACTTTCCACATGTGCAATAAAGCATTATCATTCTTGAGTTCTGACTTATATAAACACTTCATGGTCAACAAAAGCTTTCTTTTTAGCTGTGATATCTGCAACTACAAGTCTCATTTACATTTCTTTTTTTTTTTAATAGCTGGAATTTTCTTTGCCTGGCTAGTAACCGACCCCCCTCCTTTAGCATAAATTATGCCTGTTCTATCTTGGGAAAGGAAAATTGGTCCAATAAATAGGATCTGATGTTATTGACTATGTTATCATTGGATGATAGAATCTGATAAACTCAGATCGCTAAATGTAGAGGAAAGATGACTCAGAATATTGGTAATGGGATCTAGAATCTTTCTATTGGTCATTTTATGATCACCCTCCATCCTCGTTCATCATAATGTTTCTTCTTCGAGAGATTGCTCATGTGTATTCCACAATAGGTGTGCATGCTCGCCACATGCACCGGTGCCGGAAGTTTTTTCCCTAGCGGTACTCATGAGGGGGAGCGCCCCCCACAACTCCTGGAGTGGCGCTTGCCTGGCACGGTATAAGGGGAGCTGCGCGCTCCCCTCCACCCTCAGTTCCTTCTTGCCGCCAGTGAAGGTGCGTTGGAACTACTCTGCTCCAGCTTTGCTGTAGCTCGTCCCCAGAACTGTTTGTTCATTCAGTGTTAGTACCTGTAGTTAGTTAGCTGTTTAGCTATCAGCGAAAGGTGTAAGATTTGCAAGTTCTTTAAGCCTCGGACCAAAAGAGAAAGGGACATTAGGCTCCGGACCATCCTGATGGAGTCGGCGCTGACCCCGACTCCGGCATGCCACTCCAAACCGGTACCCGGCACCACAGCGTCAGTACGTGGTGACTCTCTGGTGCCATCAACCAGTCGGCACCACTCCCTGTCCACAGGGCACGCTAAGAGGGCCAGGAAGACTCCCTCTTTGCAGCGGCACCGAGGGAAGTCTGGGACAGAGTCTAGGCCTATGTCGGGCAGTCCTTGATCCCCACCAGGCCCCAGGCCTCCGACTCACATTCAGAACAGGCCTCTCCGGATATCCGGATGCCATCCACACCTGAAGCCCTCCGGGCGGCCTGGGACATTATGTCCATGCTGGTGCCCGGAGCACCGCCGACGTCGACCCCATGCTCCAGAGGCAAGCCGCCGCTGGGATCTCCGCAGTCGCCTCCGGCCCAGTACCGGTCTCAGTTGAGGGAATGTTCCCGATGCTGTTCACAGCCCAGCGACTGCTTGGGGCAGAGTCCATATGGATTGCCCTCGACGCCGACCAGACTGTCTGGCTGAGTCCCATCCGGCTGGGACTCTCTGCACCGCTCATCCTCAAGGAGCGAATATTGATGGAACTACAGCGGGCATCGCCAACAGTCCTCGTCTCGGAGGGGGTACCGCAGTTGGTCACGGCACAATCGTCGACACCGTTCCCACTCTGACTCCCGCTCCGAGTCTTCACCAAGACATCGCAGCCCCGGGCGTTGATTGCCAGCGTCTCACCATCGTAGGTCCACCCGTCGAGGCCATTCGCAGAAAAGCTGTTACCCATCGGTATCGGTCCTCCGTGTCGAGATCACGGTCCTGTGGCCATTGTAGATCCCGGCACCGCCACTCCTCCTGGTCCAAAGACAGCAGCAGATCTTACGCCAGCCCGGTCTCCATTCGTAGCCGTCCTTCGAAGGGCCAGGCCAGCCAGCCTGAACAGCCGGCCCCGCCGGTGCCGCAGCAGGTGCAGTGGCACCGAGTGTCGTGGCCGGCCCAATGGTACCAGTGGGCTCTGTGGCCTCTGGCGCAGCCCCTGGTAGGAGCTCGCTCGGTGGCCAGAGCTTCGGAAGCACCATCAGCCTCCCTCTCCAGACCCCCGAGAAAGGCGTCGGTGGGACGTACATCCTCGGGACTGTGCCCAAAGTCCGATCAGGTGGTGGACCCTCCAGTACCGGCTGACACCCAGAGCACTGCACCGGCCTCTTTGCCCCGCCCGGAGGAAGCGATTGCGGCCCCACCCCCCTCCGCCCCGCAGGACGACTTCAGGGCCCACCAAGAACTCTTAAAGAGGGTGGCAGCAAGCCTCTACCTCCAAGCAGAGGAGATGGAGGAGTCCTCAGACTCCCTGTTTAACGCATTGTCCCCATCGGCACCGGGTAGGGTGGCCTTGCCTCTCCGTGAAGGGGTGGCTAAGATTTCAAATGCCCTGTGGCAAACACCGGCCTCATTGGCCCCCATCTCTAAAAAGGCGGAATGCAAGTACTTTGTACCCGCTAAAGGGCATGAGTACTTGTATACCCACCCGGCGCCCAACTCCCCAGTGGTCAAGTCGGTCAACCACAGGGAATGGCAGGGTCAACCAGCCCCAACCCCAAAGAACAAAGACTCTCAGAGACTGGACTCTTTTGGAAGGAAAATGTATTCGTCTTCGAGCTTCTAGTTACGAGTTGCAAACCATCAGGCTTTCCTGGGCCAGTACAAATTCAATCTGTAGGGCTCCCTGCCCAAGTCTGAGGACTCCCTCCAGGAGCGCGATAAAAAGGAGTTCAAGGCGCTAGTGGAGGAAGGGGCAGTGGCCACCAGGGCGTCCCTGCAGGCAGCCTTGGATGCTGCAGACATGGCCGCATGATCAATGGCCTGCGTGGTGTCCATGAGACGGGCGTCATGGCTCCTGCTCTCTGGGCTGTCCAGCGAGGCACAGTCCTCCACACAGGATCTCCCGTTTGACGGGAAGGCTCTGTTTGGGGAGGAAACAGATACAAGGCTGCATGGCATGAAAGACTCCCGCACGACCCTCCAGACTCTGGGCCTCTATGTCCTGGCTCCGGCAAAACCAAGTTAAAAAAAAAGTTCAAACCGCAGTAGACTCCAGCCCAGGCCACCCTCCTGAAGTATGAGGCTGCCCAAAAGAAGCAGTGGGACTATAAGAGACGCCCTCAGAGGCAGTCTCGACCTGCCCCCAGCCTGAGTCCTCCAAGGGCAAGCAGGCGGGGAAAAGGTGTTTTTGACGGGACGCTCGGAGGCACCCCGCTAGTCCTCACCAGGGATCTACCCCCAATAAAGCTCCCCTTCTCCAACCGGTTGTGTGCTTTCCTCCCGGAATGGTCGCAGCTAACCTCGGATCAATGGGTCCTCAACACCATCTCCTGGAGTTACATCCTCCAGTTTACTTCCTCCCAGCCCAACCACCCTCCGCCCCCGTCCCTCTTGGGGGATCCCTCGCACGAAGCTCTGCTTGAGCATGAGGTGGGGCAGCTCCTAGGACTAGGAACGATCGAGACAGTGCCCAAGGAGTTCATGGGCAAGGGGTATTACTCCCGTTATTTCCTTATCCCGAAGGCCAAACGGGGGCTCAGGCCCATCCTGGACCTGCGAGGTCTGAACCAGTACATGGTGAAACTCAAGTTCCACATGGTCTCCCTGGCCTCCATCATCCCCTCCCTGTATCCTGGGGACTGGTACGTTGCCCTCGATCTGCAGGACGCGTACTTCCACATCCATGTATTTGAGGGGCACAGGCACTTCCTCCGTTTCATGGTGGGACAGAATCATTACTAATTCACGGTCCTTCCGTTTGGTCTGTCCACTGCCCCCAGGGTGTTTACAAAGTGTATGGCGGTGGTAGCGGCCTACCTCAGACGGTGCGGGGTCCAGATATTTCCCTATCTGGACGATTGGCTTGTCAAGGGTACCTCCCGGTCACAGGTGAGGGATCAAATGGCGCTCCTCCTGTCCACCTGCACCGCCTTGGGCCTGTTGGTAAACTACACCAAGTCCACGTTAGTTCTGGTCCAATGCATAGAGTTTATCGAGGTGCTCCTGGACGCAGTGTCGGCCAGGGCCTCTCTCCCGCCAGACAGATTCGAGACCCTGAAAGGTCTCATCGACTTGGTCACAAGGTTCCCAGTGACAACAGCCGGGGTTTGCCTGTAACTCTTGAGTCACGTGTCGGCGTGCACGTACATGGTCCATCATGCCAGACTTAGGATGAGGCCCCTCCAGCTCTGGTTGGCCTCAAAGTTCTCCCAGGCCACGGACAGGATGAACAAGGTCCTCACCGTGCCAGACTCTGTGATCACCTCCCTACGGTGGTGGTCCGCTCCAAACAACAAGCTCCGAGGGGTCCTGTTCAGGGACTGGGCCCCATCGTTGGAGCTGGTGTCCGATGCATCGGACCTGGGTTGGGGGACCCATGTGGGGAACTTTCAGATCCAAGGCCTGTGGTCGGCTCAAGACCTGACCCTACAGTTAAACGTCCAGGAGCTCAGGGCGGTGTGGCTGGCATGTGTGGCCTTCCACTCGCACCTGGAGGGCAAGATAGTCAGGGTCCTCACGGACAACATGGCCTCGATGTTCTATATCAACAGGCAAGGCAGGGCCCGATCCTCTGCCACGAAGCCCTCAGGCTGTGGGACTTCTGTATAGCCCACAACATCCACCTGAAGGCCTTCCACCTACCAGGCGTCCGGAATGAGAGGGCGGATCGCTTGAGCAGGGACTTTTCCTTGCAACACGAGTGGTCCCTCCACCCGGAAGTGGCCCACCGGCTCTTCTGAAGGTGGGGAACTCCCCAGGGGGACCTATTCACAACTCGGCAGAACCAACGATGCCCCCGGTTCTGCTCCAGGGGCGTCCTGGGGAGGGGCGCTATCTCCGATGCCTTTCTCCTGTCCTGATCAGGCTGGCTTCTCTACGCCTTTCCCCTGTTCCCTCTAATCAGCAGGGTCCTGGAGAAGATAAAGACAGACAAGGCCCGGGTCCTCTTGGTTGCCCCGGCGTGGCCCAGGCAGCATTGGTACGGAACCCTCATGGGCCTGGCAGTAGCTCCGCCATGGCCATTGCTGCTTCACCAAGACCTGCTCTCTCAGGACCAGGGCCGCCTCCTCCATTCCAACCTAGCGGCTCTTCACCTTATGGCGTGGCTGCTCAGTGGTTAGGCGGAGAGGAAAGGACGTGCTCAGAACAGGTTCAGCACATCCTTCTTGAAAGTAGACGGCCCTCCACTTGCCGCACTTATTTGGCGAAGTGGTCCTGGTTTTCTAGGTGGGCGGTGGACCAGGGTGTCTCCCCGGTGGCCGCCTGATCCAGCTTATTCTTGATTACCTCCTCCACCTGAGGGCCCAGGGCCTGGCGCCCTCGTCAGTCAAGGTGCACCTGGCAGCCATATCGGCCTTCCATCTGCCAGTGCAGGGCACATGGTATTTTCCTATGCCATGAGTGGCCGGTTCCTTAAGGGTTTGGACCGTCTTTTTCCATATTCTAGACCCCCGGTCCCGCAGTGGGACCTAAACCTGGTGTTGGCGGGTCTCACCTCTTGTGGAAGGTGGCCTTTCTGGTTGCAATCATGTCGGCCAGGCGAGTCTCGGTGCTCAGGGCCCTGACCTGCAAGCTGCCATACTCGGTCTTTCATAAGGACAAGGTCCAGCTCCACCCACACCCCGCATTCCTCCCGAAGGTGGTCTCCACCTACCACATGAGTCAGGGCATTTTTCTAGCGGTCCTCTGTACCAAGCCCCATGCATCCAGTGAGGAGCGCCATCTCCACACGCTCGATGTCCGGCGGGCTCTGGCTTTCTACCTTAAGCGGACCAAGCTGTTCAGAAAGTCCTCGCAACTGTTTGTCGCCTCAGCTGAGCACACGAGGGGCCAGACGATTTCCACTCAGCGGCTTTCCAATTGGATCACTTCGTGCATCTGTTCCTGTTATGAGCTGGCGGGTGTCCCCCGCCACCCATTGTGAGGGCACACTCGACTCGGGCGCAGGCCTCGTCGGCTGCCTTCTTGGCCCATGTCCCCATCCAGGACATTTGTAGGGCCGCCACACGGTCTTCGGTTCACACGTTCACCTCGCACTATGCGCTCATCCCCCAAACCAGGGATGACTGACTTGTTAGTACAGCAGTCCTATAAAGAAGGTGTAAAATGTAAACAGCCCTGGAAATGGTCGTAAATGCCGCTTGTCCTGTGGTAGAAGGAGGATTTAAACCAAGTGAGACAAAATCTAATTCATGGTTTGGGGGAAGTGCTGGCCAGGTCAGCCTTGCTTCAGATTGACTCAGGCTGCCATAAAGAAAATTGGGAGCTGTGGAAGCACTGAGGCCCAGAACCTCAAAGATAGTTAGTTGCCTTATTCCCAGTAGCAGTTATCCTGAGTTGGGCCTAAGCCACCACGCTGATGACCAGGGGTGTCCTGATGTCCTGAGTTATCACTTATTTACTATTCATATTTCAGGAATGTCAGGAGATTCCAGTCCAGCTCAGGAGCCCATTGTGCTAGACACATAGGAAAACACACTGCTGCAAAAAGAAAAGGAGGACTTGTGGCACCTTAGAGACTAACAAATTTGAGCATAAACTTTTGTGAGCTACAGCTCACTTCATCGGTTGATAGATTTCCACTCCATACGGCTAAATTCAGTGCCTTGCATAATGACAGGTTTCAGAGTAGCAGTCCTGTTAGTCTGTATCCGCAAAAAGAAAAGGAGTACTTGTGGAAATCTATCAACCGATGAAGTGAGCTGTAGTTCACTAAAGCTTATGCTCAAATAAATTTGTTAGTTTCTAAGGTGCCACAAGTACTCCTGTTCTTTTTGGGGATACAGACTAACAAGGCTGCTATTCTGAAACCTGCCCCAAGGTGCTTACAATTTAAGGAGCCCAATTAGATGCATTTCTAGCAACCCCTCTCATTTCCCAGTTCAGAAGAACTTCCACAAGCTGAAGCTCCCATCATTTCCAATTTCTTAGGAGGAACTTTCCACCCCATTATCATCATTCCTTTTAGTCAGCGGAGTAAAGCAGCCTGCTTGGATTTTAACCTCTTCTTCTCCCCAGAGCTCTCAACAGTCATGCTGCTCCCAGAGTAGATTCAATTCCAGTAGCATTTTTCCACCCTATGCTCTGTTTTGGTTTCTCCCCAGTGCAGTTTCTAGAGCCTGCCAATGACATCTCCTGGCTTCCCATCAACTTGAACTGCACTGAGGGGCTCAGTCTGCTTAGTGACCGCGGTGCCTTTGTGACGCGATGGTCCTGATCCTGCCCATTTTCCGAGCAAGATGCAGGCAGCCACCTCTTCATGAAGCCTTCCTTGAATAATGCAGGCTGAAGAACAACAGGCGTCATCGGGGCCCCCAGAGAGTTGAGGAAGGGGAGGGAAATGGAAACAAGACGAAGGTGCGAGGGAGCGCCCTCCAAGCAATAGCCACTGAGAAGAGGAGAGTTTATACAGACACATCCAAAGGGAGCTGGCTACTGCAGTGACAGGTTCATGAGCAGTACAACCGAGGGCTGCGTATGTTAAGAGGCGATTCCCCTTCTCTCGGCAGACAGACAGCATTTCCCCCGGGGACTGAGCGGGCTGCCGCGGGGCTGGCCAGGACCGCGCACGCTGCTCGGCCGGAGCCAGGATGTGATGCGGAGCTCCCGGGGCGCTGGGTTCAGGGGCAGTTTTGCCAGAGGACGAAGCGAGGGGTAGGGTCCCTGCGAGGCAGGCAGGGGCAGGGTAAAGTCGGAGCGGAGCCTGCTTCTGCCCCGTCCCTTCTCCGCCCTCCCTCCTTTTGGCTTTTCCCCCTTCACCCCCCGCCCCATCCCTGCTCCGGGGGGCTCTGGCCCCGGCTGGCGGGGGGCGGCCGTGCCCAGCGGCACCGGGGCGGGGGCGCTCAGCGGCGGCCGGGGGCAGGACTAGCCGAGCCGGGAGGAGGAGCCGGCTCCCGGCCGGAGCGCAGAGCTCAGCGCCCCGGGGAAGGGGCTGCCGGCGCCCGATGGCCCTCGCAGCGCAGGCGGCCGGGCTCAGTGTCACCCGGCTGGACGGGGACTGGCAGGAGGTGAGTGAGCGGGAGAGGCCAGGGGGCTGCGGGTCCGGAGCCCCCAGGGAGCAGTTCCCTAGTTCCCTAGCTAGCCATTGCTCGGATCTCCCCAGCCAGTCCCTGCCCCTCCCGTCCGTCCATCCGTCCCCTCGGGTGGCCCTGTCAGCTCAGCCAGCCGCCCCTCCGAGTGATCTCCCTGTCCGGATCCAATCGTCCATCCTTCACTCACCTCTTATCCCTATCCATCCTGCTGAGCGCGGTCTCTGGCTTCACCTCCGCTAGAGCAGAGCTGCTTCTTCTCTGTCATCGGTCTTTCTCGTCCCTCTCCGTCTTTCTAATCCCTCCTTCTCGTCTTCCATCTGCTCTCTCTGTCGCTATCCATTCAGCTAACGTAGCCCCTCCGTGATGCCAGGGCACCTTACATAACCTAAACTCTCCGTAAAGGAAACCTCCTTAAGAGAAATCTTGGGTAAATGGTGGCGGCTCTCTCCGTTTTAAGGAACAAACATGGCTTTGAGTTTTCGCCTAGGCATCTCAGGGTTTGCACTGCCACCCTGTATTTGTGATCGAGTTTAGTCAACAATTTAGTCCTTTTTATTACAGACAGAAAATGAGATTGCAGAGTATGTTTACAGCTGCACTTACCACCTGCATTTTTAAATTTCCCCCAGATTTATTCTGCTGTACAATGGATACAGTTTGTCATGGCCACTTTAAGGTACAGTATGTTGTTTTAAACTAATAAGCAAATGTCAGGAATGACAGCCTTCCCTGCAGATTGCTTGAAGGTTTATTACTCCCTTTAAATCTCTTTCATTGGAACACAAGAAAATAATTTATTAATTATTGTTTTCTTATTAATAAAAGTATAAAAAAGAGAATAGCAACCCAATAGACACAGATCAAGTGAAACAAGACCCAAAGTAGCACTCTCCAACCAGCCTGCTCTTTATTTTCTCAGTGTTATAGGTTCCAGCTCAATTATTGCCTACGCTGTCTTCCAAAATGTAGTGAGATCCCCAGAGGTAAGGATTCTGCCTTTCAGTTTTTAAGTTTGAATGTTTGTTACCCTGAGGATAAACCATATTTTATGTAACAAAACAGATGTGTGGGCATGAGTTTTCCACTAGGAAGGCTTCAAATTTTTAGGCACCTTCTCTTTTTATTATTAATAGGAGTAAACCAACTGTTTAATGCTGTGGGGCAGATGAATAAACAATTCATGGACATGTTTTGCTGTAATTATATACTGCTTTATGAAGCACATATGCTTTCAGTGTTTTTTAATCCTTCCCCATTACATGTATGTAAGTTAAATTGTGCCCATGTGGTCTGAGTCAAGGACTGGGAGCCAAGACCTCCTTAGTGCCAGTTCTTGCTCTGATATTGACTCTTTCTGGGCCTTGGGACAGTCACTTCACCTCTCAGACTGAGTGTTCCAGTCTGTTAAATGGAAACAAGAATAAAACTACTTCAGGAGATAGAGAAAAAGGGTTGTGAGGATTAACAATTTATAGATGCACCGCAAAGGTTATAAGGGCTGAATATTGTTGAGTCAAATTCTGCATTCAGATACACACATTCAACTCCCATTGACTTTAGTGGGGACTGTGCACCTCTGTTTGAGAGCACAAATTGACCAAATATAATTACATGTAAGGATATAAGCATTATCCTAACTGCAGCTGAACAAACGATTCACAACAAATAATTTCTTAATTGAATTTCATCTCTTTTTCTGGTCATTAACAGAAACGCTTAGATTTATTCATGATTCAGAAAGATGCATTAATTTATGCTTAGCATTTCTCTCAAATATGAATGGCCTCCAAATATTTGCTGCAAATATTTGAGATTCAAACTTCAGAGTTCACAGGGTTTAGTAGATTATGTATGTCACATGGTGTCTCTTTTCCCTGACTGGATGACCAGTGGAACTAACCAGTAAAATGTAAATAACAAATGTTCCAATCAGAAATAATTTAAAATTCAGTTTCAATCAAAATGTTTGAATAACATTTGTTTTTCACAAGAATACGCACTAATAAGACTCAAGAACTTCAATGTTCATGGAAAGGTGAGAGAGGCTGAATAGTAATTTTCTGTCAGAAATTAGGTGAGCAGTACTTCTAAACTTGTATTCTGTTATAATGATATCAAAGTTTTCTATTTCTATATATATCTTCCTTATCTCCAAAGCATGTCACATGTTATGGGTCCCACACACCCAAAACTCCTGTGGAACACAGTGTGTGTGGGCCAAGGAGTCCATTGCAAACTTACAGGACTAATTCTGACAAAATGGGGGATTTTCATCCACAGAGAGCAGACTGGGGCTCAGTGTTTTAAGATCTTGTAGAAAGAGCCCACCCAATACACAGAGTAAACTGCCTGGAACTCCATTGATTTACCTTAGAAGAATGAGGGCTGTGTCACCCCTGCTAGGATTTGAGGCAGTGGCTCTAGGGAACCCAGGTATTTCAAGCCAGATGTCTAGAGGTGATTAGACCATCCCGTCTGTGTCAGAAAGTGTCTTATTTCAAGAACTGTGAGGTAGCTAGTTTGGTTACATAAGAACACAGCATTGGTAACTTTGTGTCAGGCTTTGAGACTTGTACCCTGCCTAGAGTGGTAGTTAATTCCTGATGCTTCAGAGGAAGCCAAGTACCTCAATGCGCTCCCACTTCTACTCACGCCCACCATGCACCTGACCAGTTGTGCAACTCTGTAAATGAAGGGCATAGGGTGAATCCTTCCTGACACTTGCTGTGATCAGATTGTTCCCTGATACATGATATTTAAAGAGTAATACTTTTAAAAGAAAGGTTTATTTCCCAGTTATTGAGAGGTATGGGAATCATAGATACTTATCTTTCCACACTAGAACTTGCAGCTGAATGTCTAATTGTTGAAACATATTTTCTGGATCTACAGAATCCAGAAAACTCTCAACATTAACTAAACCATGTTTAAGGCATGACATGTTAACAAAAGAATCTCCGTTTTGTGATAAAGAAAAAACAGGGTGACTCAAAAATATAAACAGGGTCTAACCCTAGAGCACTTGTGGGTGCAGCACTGAAGACACAAGGATTTCTTATGCAAGCAGATGTGCTTCAAAGAGTGCCCAGTCTGAAGATATGTAGTAATGGCTACGCATTTTGTCCACCTAACCAGCAGTTCTAAACCATTACATTTCTTTACATTCCGTTCCCCCAGTTTATAAACAATTTGGCTTTTCTTCCTGAAAGAACTTTAACAACACCCTCGCCTATTCCTCCAACTTCCTTATATATGCCTATACCTAAATAACCCACTAGATAAACAGTTGGGTTTCACTATACTTGCGCAGACCTGGGTCAGCTGTTCACTCATTACAATTGGTCATCTACCTTCTTCCAGGGTTGTTAGTTTTTAATATACTCATAGTAACAACCATGCAGAGAAGTCTAGACTGCTGTATACCTACTGCTTGGTTCTGCATGGAGAAATACGTACAAGTGTTTTTTAAAATGTTTTAAGAGGGATTAATAAATACAATGAACTAGCTGTAGCTATTTAGTTAGCAATAAAAGGTATCAGAGTAACAGCCGTGTTAGTCTGTATTCGCAAAAAGAAAAGGAGTACTTGTGGCACCTTAGAGACTAACCAATTTATTAGAGCATAAGCTTTCGTGAGCTACAGCTCACTTCATCAGATGCATATCGTGGAAACTGCAGCAGACTTTATATATACACAGAGAATATGAACCAATACCTCCTCCCACCCCACTGTCCTGCTGATAATAGCTTATCTAAAGTGATCATCAGGTGGGCCATTTCCAGCACAAATCCAGGTTTTCTCACCCTCCACCCCCCCACACAAATTCACTCTCCTGCTGGTGATAGCCCATCCAAAGTGACAACTCTTTACACAATGTGCATGACAATCAAGTTGGGCTATTTCCTGCACAAATCCAGGTTTTCTCACATCCCCTCCACCCCCATACACACACAAACTCACTCTGGGTGGGGGGGATGTGAGAAAACCTGGATTTGTGCAGGAAATAGCCCAACTTGATTGTCATGCACATTGTGTAAAGAGTTGTCACTTTGGATGGGCTATCACCAGCAGGAGAGTGAATTTGTGTGGGGGGTGGAGGGTGAGAAAACCTGGATTTGTGCTGGAAATGGCCCACCTGATGATCACTTTAGATAAGCTATTACCAGCAGGACAGTGGGGTGGGAGGAGGTATTGGTTCATATTCTCTGTGTATATATAAAGTCTGCTGCAGTTTCCATGATATGCATCTGATGAAGTGAGCTGTAGCTCACGAAAGCTTATGCTCTAATAAATTGGTTAGTCTCTAAGGTGCCACAAGTACTCCTTTTCTTTTTAATAAAAGGTATGATTCACTGATTTATTGGGGTGACAGGTAATGTACGGTGCTAATAAAAATAAAGATATTGAGATAGACGTTTGGTTTCTCTGACACTGTATAAAACAGAGGTGCTTAGAGTACTCCCTGAAGGAAAAATATGCCCTAGAAAGACCTTAAACGGAATCTACCCCACTCTCTATCTGTAACTACAGAGTAAGGACAAAACAACCTGCTGGCAGATTTTTTATTGTTGCTGAACTAACTAAATCTACAAGCCATTACTCTTCAACTCTCAGGAAAGAGAAAAGTTCAAGCAAATACTGTGATAGTGCACATTCCTTTTTAATTAAAGGACAATATCTGGTCAAATTCAGCCCACAATGTAGGTTCTATAAAATAAATAACGTTTCCCAGAGCTAAGACCTGTATAAATGTTTGCATGTTTTGTTTAGTTTTAAAAATGCCTACAGAAAAAAAGGCTAAATTTTTCACTCCTGGATGCTGAAAGTTAGGCACTGAAATCCACATTTCGGCACCTAGATAACTGGCCTGGTTTTCAGAGTGGCTGACCATCCACAGCTCCCACTGTCAATGAAAATGTGGTCATCATTTTTAAACAAGTAAATCTTTCCCTGCAGTGTTTACAACTCAAATGCAGTGGTCTTGTGCCAGTGCATGAGAACTTGAAATTGGCTAGAAACTGACCACAAGCTAACTAAAGTGATATTCCATTTTTCAAGCTGTGCTATGTAGCAGGGAAACAAACACACCCATAGACAGAAAAATGAAGGATTTTTCAAAATACTTCAGTCTTTGTCACCATGGATGTTACTAATAACACAGTGAAGGAAATCTGTTTTATTAAATCATAGGATTTTGAATCCTCAGAGCCAGATTTGGTGCAGCTCTCAGGTACTTGGGCAGTTGATAATGTGGCCCATGATCATTAAATCTTTGTGCTCTTGGTGTAAACATCTCCTGAGTGCACAAATCAATCCAGTTTCCTTGTGTAGGGATAGCAGCATTCTAAGGCTAGGCATAAAAGTATATCAGGAAAAGGAGGGTGAAAATTAAACCCTTGTTGTAGCTGACCATTGTGGGACTATGTACAATATTCACTAAGCCAAATTATCACTTCAACTTTTCTAGATGCGCCCTCTGTTCTACCTGAGCCTCTCTGACCTGTTTCTGGGGATGTGCTGGCTCATTGGGGCTCTTCTCTATACCACAGAGACCACAAATCAAGACGTTGTCTGCTATAACCTTCAAACAACTGGTCAGGTGAGTAACTCTGGGTTATCAGCTTGTGACGTCAGGTTGCTTTGCACAGAATTGTGTCATGAGCTGGTCTAGCAATTAGAGCACAGGACTGGGAGTTAGGCGGCCCTGGGCTCTGATCCTGGCTCTGACACTGACTTGCTGATTGATCTTAATAGGTAAGATCTCTGTATCTCATCTGTAAAATGAGGATAATTGTATAGACCTACCTCACCCAAAGGTAAAGTCTATTAGAGACAGAGAGTAACTTGAGGGTTGCTATTGGGAGTGTTCAGTTATCTATGTTAAATGAGTTGGTCTCATCTGTTGAGCAGGTACCCACTGCTATCTCTGTGACTAATGTACTGTTGTATTTCCACACTCCTCTTTCCTGTAAAAGAACAAACAAACTCTGGTATTCTCCTTGGGCCCCGCCCTGTAAACCTTACTCCCATGAGTAGCCCCCATGGGATCTGCTCCTGTTACCCTTATACCAATAGTCTCCCAAGCAGTCCCGTTGGGTTACTCTGTCTGTGGGCTGTGGTGCTCATGGTAAGCTCAGCCTTCTGCCCTGAAGGTCAGCTGTGTGTCCTATTCTGTGCTGAATTCATGTGCAGGGACCTCAGTGAAGCGGAAGCATTTTCCTGGCAGTTCTTTTTGTCTCGTTGGGTTGCCGCTGCATCATTAGGGTTTCCTCCTGTCAGAGTCTATTTGTAGATGTCTGAAGCACACCAGGTAATGACTGCAGGGAGAGGAAATGGGTGAGGGGCTGCAAGTGGGACACAATGGCAGTAGCAAAGGCTCTGTGCAGAAACCCATTACCCTCCAATGGCTATGGGGATTTGGAATGGCTTGTGCTGAAAGGAAGGGAGAATATTTAGGAAGCCATTTGCATTTAGGACTTTGGGACTATTTAAAGCAGGCCAAATTAAAGATGAACTGTATTCTGGGCCGAAGGAGCTTAGCTGGGAAATACAGTGAAGCCTCTTAGTGCAACAAACCCTGCCTTTGCCTTCATGGCCAGGGAAGTCCCCAGATGCAGAGGAGCTGATGTGTTTCCACTCCATAGAGTGTGGGAGGGCGATGCAAAGATTTGGGTAGCCTATGTGTCAGAGACCCCATTCTATGGGAGTCACCAGCACACTGGATTTGGGGTTGGGAAAGGGGAAGGACTGGTTGATCTGTCACTTTATAGATCCAAGGCCATTCACCCAGTGGAGAGGGAGCATGCTGGTTGTGAAGGCCGCTGTGCTTGAGAGGCAGGAGTGGTGGTCATGAAATTGCTTCACTGCCTGGGATTGATAAATCCTTCCTCGCTGCCCCCTGAGAAGCTCCCAGTTCACAGCCTGGCTTGTGTCTGCGTTAAGCCAAAGAATTTCACATACAATAACTAAGTCTCACACTGGCCCAGGAATCTCTTCACTGTGTGCAAATTATATCAGTAATTGATAGAAATTTACCCATCACTCCAATGTGGTGGAATATGGCAGCTGGTTCACAGCACACAGCAATGCATGGCCACAGTGGTAAAGTGAGACGTAAAGAGTACTGCTATCCCATTGAAACTACAGGGGGAATTTA
This sequence comes from Lepidochelys olivacea, assembly GCF_965140295.1. Lineage (NCBI taxonomy): Eukaryota > Metazoa > Chordata > Testudines > Cheloniidae > Lepidochelys > Lepidochelys olivacea. Next base: position 29,789,783 of record NC_140425.1, on the reverse strand, counting down.
GGGAGGCAGCTTTTAATTACTTGAACTTCAGTTTGGCCAAGGCACAGCTATTACCACCATCACTCTTACAGGTAATGTCATGAGATCTCTGGTCACAAGCAGCCAGGAGCTCAGTTTTATGTCTAATTTGGAATATTGACTCAAGTAATTGGCTTTAAAAAAACAATCTACAAAGGCTGAAAACTCTAAAGCTACTGTTAAATCCTCCTGAGCGGTGTCCCTTAGAGTGAGGTCCCCCTCTAGGTGTGCACCCGAGAACAGGCAAGGCAATGTACTGAAGATCACACTGTAAGGAGCAGTGTTTCATTGGCCTGTGGGATGGTAGAGAAAATTACCTAATAGGTTTTCTCTTCTTTAATTCCTATACTGCAGTCCAGACTTGAATCAGGTTTGTTCTGGTGTGTAGGCCACACATTTTCCATGGAGGCTACCAGGAAACCTCCCACCCCACTCTGTCAAGCCAAGCTGGGGGGAGCTGGAAATGGCTTTTTGCATGTTGTAGAGAGGGCAGGAAGGTAACTCAATGTACAGCATGTGAGAGCAATCACATTGCTTTGTATGTGGTTGTCGGGTTACTGTGGCATAGATTTGTGTTGGGTTTTTTTAAACATCAGTACACATGGGTAATTCCTATTACTCATGACCCCAAGTACTGTACTTAGGTAGCAGCTATTCCACTTCCAGCTTATCTCTGATCTCTCTAGCTCCTCTTATGCTGCTGTAAAAACAATGATATACATTCACCTTGAGCCTCCAGGTAAGGAACAAAAGGTTTGTATGTAATTTGGCCATTAGGAAAGGCATGGCAATGACCCCTTGACAATGAGGATATAGTCTACTTGGGGGTTATACAAGGAGAATGAGCTGGTGCAGAGAAGTGAATATATGAGAAGATTCACTAGGCATGTGGCTGCAGGGCGCTTGCAGGACAGGTGTCACTTCACAGGCACATATGCAAATTTGCCATTGGAATACTATCATGAGGCCATGGTTCTTATTGGTCAAACACGACTCAAAGAGGTCATGGGATTAGGTTGTCTTGGTACATACTTCTCTGGGGAGTGACAATGCCTCCCATTTGTCTGGTTCTATTTACTCTAGACTACTTTGAGAAAGGTTGGAATGCATGTTGGCCTGGCGTCAGAGCTCTGTATTGTATCACAGGAGATGTGGGTTTGGCAGTGACTTCAGAGACATCTCCCTTCTTGACCGAAGTGCAGTAAAGGAGACTGTGTGCTCGAGACAATGCTTTGTCACCACTGAATTCAGGGGATGGCACACTCTGCCTCCCAGGTTTGCAGCAAAGCCGCTTGGGGGCACCTGCAAGAGGCTGGAGGAAATGGAGCCTAAAAGGGTAGCTGGAAAATGAAGGAACTTGACGTTCCTTTGAAGCATAAAGTCTTGGTCACTGATGGAGGCAGGATGCTTGACTACACGGACCTGCAAGGTACAGCAAGTCCTGTGTCCCTATGAAAGAGAGCCATCAGCACCTGCCTTTGTCCCAACCTGAGAGATGGCAATAAGTGAGCTGCTGTTGAGATGTTTATGCTACCACTGCCAGCTGTTGAATGCAGTGAGTGTGAGTGAATCTATTACCCTGATCTTTTGTGGTTACACAAGCACATATAGCCAGTGAAGGGGGCTACAGGGGACTCACTAGCCCCCCATACTGTACCCAGGTAAGGACAAAGGCAATCCCTCTCTGATGGGAGGGTGCTTAGGTCTGGCAGATCCAACTTGCACTCTGGCAAGATCCTTTTTTGCTATTTACTCTAGGACAGAATTAAAACTACTTGAGTGATTACCCTAGCAACCCCTGCCTCACGTGGGACTTGTGATAAGATACAGGGCAGGGAGGAGGCAGGGTGAGAGCTCTGGCACATATGAGACAGGTTGAGAAGCACCTCAGCAGGCTACACGTGAGCTGTAAACTAATGAAATGAATAAACCTCTCCCCCTCCCCACCTTCCCTGTGCTGGGCTCAAGAATCTCAGAGATGCTGCATTCCATAGACGTGCAGCAAATAACAATGGCATTCCTTTTGTCAGAATGTTTCTTTGGGCACTAATATTTGTAGAATGCCACGAGGGGCTGGAGATGGGCACTAAAGCCAGACTGAGACAGCACACACTTCATCATATCAACCACTGAACAGTTGTCATATGGTAACATTTTCAGTCATGACCAACCTGTACTGGATTATTCATTTTTCAGTGGTGCTCATCGCTGTGAGGCCCTCAAATGTGTTTAGCCGCTCAACTCCCATAGATTTCAGTGGGAGATAGGTAGTTAAATGCCTTTGAGGTTTTAGGCCTGAGCTCCTCAAACATTAATAGTTTTCCCTCACAACATCCAGTGAGATAGAGAAGTATTATCCCTCATTATCCCTGTTTATGTTTTCAGACAAAGACTAACATCATAATTCTACTCTGCTTTACCAGTGGGGCTCATAGAATTTCTACTGCTTTCTTAAATGGAAGATAATACAAATCATAGTTCCTTTTCCCAAACGCAGGGCCAAGTTTACCCCAGCATAACTCCGCTGCGGTCAGTGGAGTTACGATTGGGGTCAATGGATAATTCACCAGAGATGAGTTTGGCCCATGCTTTTTGTTTTATTTCCTCTTCCTTGACAATTTCCTCCACTTCAGTCCCCAGCACTGAGCTGAACAAATGAAATTCAAAAGTAACTTATTTTCTCTTCTGCTGTCCCTTTCCGGTCATAACCCTTGATTTCCATGCTACAAAACAGAGAGGATGACATGCTGTAATTACGCACTTCGTCTACAGTTTCCCCAATTAAATTCTAATGACCTAATAACATCTTCTGGTAGATTCCACTCTGTTTGGCTGGCACAATGGAAAATCGCAAAATGATTATAAGTAGCGACTGAAGAGGGATAAACAAAGGGCTCCTGGTTTCTCCTATGCTCCAGCTTTATTTCTGTATGCCAGGCTCTGATGGGGACCAGGGCCTTAGGCCTGCAGGATTATACCCAATGCCAGAAGCTGAGGATAGGGAGCTAGGAGAGCAGGGCTGTTTTCCTGGTTCTACCAAAGACTCAATGAGAAGCCTTGGCTAAGTGTGTGTGTGCCTCAGCCCCCTCATCTATGCGATGAGGGTGATAACAGTCACCTAGCTCTCGGGGGCTGGGAGGTAGGTAAGAAGTAAAATGGGTTACATTTGTAGAGTGCTTCCCGAGTTGAGAACTTCCAGAAAAAAAAATTTGTGGTTTGCCTAACACTAGCCGGTCACCCAGTCACTTGTCTGAGCCTGGTTGCCACTGGGGTGTCCTGGGTGGGCACTCATCCAGGCATTGCCATGTCACGGCAAACAGTGTCAAAGAAATTTCTTTTCCCAGCTGCCCAGAACTTCCTCAAACAAATTCTTTTTGTGTTCAGATTCTCTATGCTTGCTCTCAGTCCAAAAGGTGATTCTCGGAGCGGGCGGGGCAGAAAACACCTCAGACCGAATAGCTCTAGATTTCTTATTACTCTCTCTCTCCCTCTCTTTTAATTTTTTATGAGGAAAAAACCCATCTCCTCTCATGTAATCTCAGCCATGTTCCCCACTGGCTTAGCGTTCTCCATTGCTGCTGTCTTCATTAAATGCGCTCTGGTTCGTTATTCCCACCAATTCAAGGGAAGCAGACAGTGTGGCCAGATCAGCACAATGGAAGCAAATGTAGTCACAGAGTCTGTGCTGTCTCATGAGAGAGACATCTTTGGACTGTCTCGATTTTGGACTGCTGTGGGGGTCAGACTCGTCCTGACGTAACCGCTGGGGGCTGCTCTAATTTAAGGCCTATGAGCTGTGCCATGGTGCTGGATGCTATGGGCGTGCTCCCTTCTGATCCCAGCTCCATCCCCCACCATAGGCGCTGACTCCGTGGGTGCTCCGGGGCTGGAGCACCCATGGAAAAAATATAGTGGGTGTTCAGCACCCACCAGCAGCCCCCCCGATCAGCTCGTTCCCATCCCTCCCAGCGCCTCCCACCCATCATGATCAGCTGTTCAGCTGCGTTCAGAAGGTGCTGGGAGGAGGGGGAGGAGGAGGGGCAGGGGCAGAAAGAGGGGGCGGGAAGAGGCAGGGTGAGGGCTTGGGGGAAGGGACGGAGTGGGTGGGAAGAGGCGAGGCTTTGGGAAGAGTGTGGGGTGGAGCAGCCCCTGGGAACTGAGGAAGTCGGTGCCTATGCCCCCAGCTTAGCCCCTTCGCTGGGGCCTGTGAAGGAGGCAGTGCTGGGTTGCCTACTTCAGCCCTATGCTGCTCCAGGAAACTCTGCCCCAGCCCTTTGTGGCTCCTTTACTGCCGCTGGAGCAGCATACAAGCTCAGGAGAAGGGCCAGAATCAGCCTCTTAATTTTTGGCCTGTCCTGATTGCTATATCTAGCTCGCCAGTCATATCTACCACGCTCAGCACTCTGATAGCTGAGCACCTACTGAGCGCTTTAACACTCCCTCAGGGCTCTTTTTACAGCTTGTACAGCGTAGCTTTGTCAAGTGCTCTGGGTTCATAGGCGATGAAAGCAGCTAAGGTGCTATAGAAAGTGTGAATGATTACTGATGGAATAAAATAAGGCCTGTTTTTATTTTTCAGATATTTTATTTAGCCTCTTTTCTGTACACAGTCAACTACACCCGGCATCTGTACGTGGATTTAAAGGTGAAGTACAATCAGAACCTGTACAGCATTTCCCCCTTGGTGAGTGCCCCCTTGGCAGGTTTTCATATTATTTATTATATGTTAAGAACTAACATTGTGCTCGTTGCTGTACAAGCATAAATATAACGGCAATTCTCACCATAAGGAGCTTACAATCTACAGCTGATTCTGTGTGGGTTGGTGCCTGTGACCATGCAGAGCCATTGACGTCAACAGGGGCTACTCGTGGATCTGCTCTTGTGTTCTGATTGCGGGACTAGGCCTGAAAGTCCAAAACAGAGAAGACAGTAGGTCTCAGGAGGAAAGAATAACTGGGTGGGCCAGATCTCTTAAAGTCAATGGAACTACACTAGTGACACCAGCAGAGCATCTGGCCCTGTGTGGTTTATTATTGTCATTAACCCACTTCTGCTGGGCATTGCAGAAGAAACAAATCTTCAGGAGGAATTTGCAGGAAAGGGATGTGGCTTGACAGGCCAGACTTGTGGGGAGGCAATCCGGGCATGAGCAGCATGGAAAAGGGCTCAAAGATGGACCTTCATGTCTCTGTTTTTCAGTTTCCACGCCTCTAAAATGGGGATAATACTTACTGAGTATCTCACAGGAGTGTGGTAAAGCTCCATTCGTGAATGTCTGTGAAGTGCTTTAAGAGCGTCAGGTGAGCAGTGTAGTGGAAGTGAGCTGGCATTTAAAGTACTATTCACACTTGGAGCAGGACAGATTAGCTCTGCGGAGAAGGGGTCCCTACCATCGTCATTAGCCTTTAAAAATGACTCTTCAAGACCAAGTGTAATCTTTGGGAGCAAAGGAACAAGGACACAGTCCTCAGAAAAACACACTTTGAGTACAAGCTAAACAAACACTTCACACACCCTGTGACCAAACTTGATCTTCTCAGAGCAGTTTCCTTGTTGTTCACACCTGACTAAACTCTGAGCAGCTTCTGTCTCTCCGAGAATTCCTCTTGATGTATTGCTGCAGAACAACAGGCTCTTGATACACTTATACGGTTCATCCCAATGATACACTGGCTAAATTTCTGCATATCATTCCTCTTCCCAATCGAGAAATCACATAGACTTCACCCTGCACATCGTAGAGTTAAATTCCTCAGATGGCTCCCGTTCTGCATGTCTGTTGGGGAGCAGCAGACTTGACAGATGAAAATGCACTTTTGAGAACTTCCATTCTTAGATTTTGGATCAGCTCACAATGGCGATATTTTCCTTTCTTCACTAGTCCCTACACTCAGATCCAAATTTCTTTTCAGACTTTTTATTTCTAATAATGAGCCACCCAAACTCTGGGGTGTGTGAAACTTAGTTCTGAGTGTTGTGACTTGAGACCATCTCTAGTCCTTCTGTGCTTAGCTGTCACTTCTCTCTTTGTTTCAGATTTAGGGCTCAATCCACCTGGACAACTCTGGTCTCAATAATACTAATAAACCATCTTAACCTAAGGGCCTCTTTTGCCTAAAAACCCTAAGAGCTCCATCTTGTCCCTTCTTCCCTGCTTCTGGAAAAGAGGATGTGACATATCCAGGGCACAATCTGGACTGATGAACAGCTGTGTCACCTCAGATCTCTAACCTGGAGTGCCTTTTACACTACTTTGCCGTGGTAGCTACCTCTCCTGGTCTGCTCACACAGCCTCCAGCATGTAAATTATTCCCAGTTATATTGTGAGTGCTGCACCCAACCACTCTTGATTTCCAGTGCAGAGCAATACAAGTGAACTCCCAATCCCAGGGTTTCCCCAGAAATGTACGCCTTGTACTGCCCAGTTCCCTCCTGGACATTATTCATAGAAAACGATATGCACAAATCTTGTCTTCCCAAATGGAGTTTCCCAAACACTTCAATTCAAACACACTGGGTTTAAATAAAACAATAAAACAAGTTTATTAACAGCAAAGAGAGAGATTTTAAGTGAATACAAGTAATGAAGCATAAAAGTCAGAATTGGGTACAGGAAAAATAAAAGTAAAATGCAACGAATGCCTAACTTAACAAATAAGAACAAATTCAAAGCAAAGTCTCCCTCAGCACAAATTTCCGCAGTCTACTGGCTGAACTTCTTTCAGTCAGGATCCCTCCCCCAGTCCAATGCGGCTTCCTTTGTTCTTCAGCTGTTGTGGATGCCATGGGCAGAAAGAACGGGAGACACCCTTTGGGGGGTTTTCCCTCCCTTCTTCTAGTCCTTTCCCTTCTTCAAGAAGCATCTCCAGCTGAGGTTCAGGAGACAAAAGTGTGCAGATGAGAACCCCATGCTGTTTGTTTGCTAAGATGTAGATTTTTTGCCCAAACCTTCTTTCCTGCCAAAGAATGGCCATTTAAGCAGGTGATGGCCCATTTGACCTTTTTACACCTAGCTTAGGCGTCAGCTTGTCCTTTGCCTCTGAGGAACTGGTGTGGCCACTCCACAGATTTGTTACCTGTCTTAGTAACACCATACAGTGAAATCCTATAACTTTACAAACAATGTGCCACACATATTTTATCAGGACAATAGTGGCCAGCAAGTTACGAGTTTTTCAGTGATACCTCACAAGGCATACTTGCAGAAAGATTATTATAATAGTGTGCAAGGGGCGAATACAGGGGTACAGACAGTCACACCTCCCCGCAACAAAGCTGCAAGAGGGTTAGCCACTGGTGACCTGGAGGCAGCAACTCAGGGGCCTCTTTCCTGGACAGGGCATCTGCCACCATGTTTTCCTTAACCTTTACATGCACAGTTTCCGTATCAAATTCTTGGTGTATAAGGCTCCAGCACAGAAGCTTGGAATTTGAGCCTTTAGTTTTGTTTAACCAGACTAATGGTGAATGATCTGTAAGGACCCTGAACTTTCTGTTAAAAAAGATAGGGCCTTAATTGCTTGACTGCCCATGCTATGGCATAGCATTCCTTTTCTAAGACAGAATAATTCTGTTCAGTGGGTGTCAATTTTTCATTTAAGAAAGCAATTGGGTGCTTCTTGTTATTCTCCCCTGTTTGCATCAGCACAGCATGTAGGCCGATGCCTGATGCATATGCACATGGTTCAAACATTTTGTCAAAATCTGGACTAGCTAGAACAGACTTTTCAGACAAGCTTTTCTTTACCTTATCAAATCCTTCCTGGCATGCCTTCGTCCAAATGACCTTGTTGGGTTTAGTCTTTTCACATAGATCAGTGATTGTGGATACAAAGTCACTGAACCCACACACAAACCTTCAGTACTAGTTTACCAGACCTATGAAAGATTGGCCCTGTTTCTTGGTAGAGGCACAGGCCAATTTACAATGGCTTCAACTTTTAAGGGATTGGGATGTTTGACTCCCTCTACCCAGTGTCCCAAATAAGGAACTCTGGCTGCTCCAATTTTACACATAAAGAAGCTTTTATGGGTAGGCCTGCCTCTTTGAGTTTTGACTGCACAATTTCCAAGTGTTTTTTGTGATCAACCCAAGGGTTGCTAAACACTATGGTGTCATCCACGTATGCCCCTTGCAAAGTTCTGTAAACCATTTAACACATGGTTGATCAGCCTCAAAAAGATGGTTCCAGCATTAATTGAACCAAATGGTAACTCTGTGAACTCAGAGTCTCCTATATCAAAGGAGCATTACAAGTATTTTTACCATAACACACTTTTTCTTTGGATTGCCTGTCATTGAGGTTAGTTTGAACAATAACCATCATATCTTTTAACTCCTTTCTGAGCCTTTGTACATATTCAGTTACTGTCTCTTCCTTTACCTCAGTGCCTGCTTTCCAGGAGTCTCTGATCAGATCTAGGGGTCCCTCACCTTCCTTCCATATAGGAGATCAAATAGGGAGAACCCCTTTGATTCTTGAGGTACCTCCCTACAAGCAAACAGCAAAAATGGTAATAATCCTAATTTTGAAGCCTTTTATTTGCATACATTCCTAGCATGGATTTTAGGATCCCATTGGTTTCTGGGTGATATGAGGCAGCTTTTAGTTGTTTCACCGCACATCATTTCCATAGCTCACTGAATAGCTGGGACATGAAATATGTCCCATGGTCAGATAAAATCTCTTTTGGGAAACCCACTCTGCTAAAGATAGTGAAAAGATCTCTTGCTACAGATTCTGCCTCAATGTTAGACAGAGCTACTGCTTCAGGATATCTCGTGGCAAAATCCATGACCACCAAGATATATTTATTCCCTCTGCGAGTCCTTGAGTCTCCAGGAATTAAAGATTAATTTTTAATTAAATATTATGTCCTGTGATGAAATCTCCAGGAATTTGTCCAACCAAAGTTGGCAACCCTACATAGAACCCACAGTGTCCATTGCTACCCTCAGAAATGCCTCTTGTATAAAGGAAATTTCTGGGGTCCTGCAGGTCTTTAATTTTTTTGACATAATTCACAAGACAGGAGGTATTGTTTCATATTCTCTGTGTGTATATAAAGTCTGCTGCAGTTTCCACGGTATGCATCCGATGAAGTGAGCTGTAGCTCACGAAAGCTCATGCTCAAATAAATTGGTTAGTCTCTAAGGTGCCACAAGTACTCCTTTTCTTTTCACATCATTCTGTATTCCTGGCCAGAACAAATGTTTCTTTAACCTGTCATAGGTTCTCTGTGCCCCTAAATGACCAGAAAAAGGATAGTACCGTGCTAACAACATTAATTCCCCATGGTACTGGGTGGGCACAATCAACGGGGATACTACCCAGTACCCCTACAGTCACATCACCTTCTAAACCTTCCCATTCCACATGCACCTTAGCTAAAGGTACAGGAATCTTATGTCCACCCAGGGCCAGAAGCTCTACCTTTTGGTTATGTAACATGTCCATCTTTTGGAGCATGCTTTCCTTGACCAGAGCAATCTGTGCACCAGCGTCTCTCCACCCTATGCACTCTGTGTTATTCACTCTGGAATCCTTGATAAATTCCATATCTATCCCCTCTGGGTCAGCCCTCACAAAACTCATTGTATAACCTGGGAGTGTCTCTGGCACTCCTGTGTTAAGAACAGCTGCATTAACATGGGCTGGATGAGGCTTAGTGTATTTTAGCTCAGGGCACTGATTTCTCAGGTGCTCAGTGGAGTTACACTGGAAACACCTTTTTGGACCCTCCCACTTCACAGGAGTTTTGTGATGGGGATTTGCAGGAGGGGAACAATTCTGGGGGGAGTGGGAGGGAGGGAGGCTGAGGGCATAGGCTCCCGACCACCCTCCTTCTTCCCAGGGGTGAAACCAGATCCCCCTTTACACTGGGTTTGTGCCCCTCCTTCTGTGACTTGTGCTCACTGGATATCTGGGTTCATACAAATGCATCAGCAACATTAGCCATTTCTAATACAGATTGTAAAGGTTTATCCCACAGGCTATTCCTTATATCTTCATCACATATACTTAAGAAATGTTCTTGAGCAAAGAGATCAGCTAATTGGCCATAATCCTTTTCCCTTTACCCATTTTCTCATTAGGTCACACATCTTATACGCATATTCACTATGACTCATGCCAGTACTCTTCTTAACATTTCTAAAATTTGACCTATACACTTCAGGAGTAATTTGAAATCTTTGTAAAACAGCTTTCTTAAATTCAGACTATTTCGAACTTGCTGAATTGGCATTTCATTAAATACATTTAAAGCTTTACCAGACAGTTTTGCAATCGGTGTGGGGACTTTCTTGTTCTCAGGAATATTATGAACCTCACATAGCGTTTCAAAAGCAGTGAGATAACCTGGGGATCTCTTTTGCCTTCAGACCCCAACAGCTCCATCTTGTCCCTCTTTCCCTGCCTACATGCTTCGGGAAAAGACAGACTCAGGGGATGTGACATTCCCAGGGCACAATCTGGACTGATGAACAGCTGAGTCACCTCAACTCTCTAACCTGGGGTGCCTTGTACACTGCTAGTGTAGACAAAGCCATAGGAACACCATACAGTGAAAACTTATAACTTTACATACAGTGTTGCCACCCATATTTTATCAGGATGTTATAGACCAGTGAGTTATGAGTTTTCCAATGACAGCTCACAAGGCATACTTGCACAAAGATTATTATAACAGTGTGCAAGGGGTGAATACAGGGACACAGACTGTCATGGGGGAAGAGGAAGGAGTAATACCAGTTAAATTCCTGATCTTAGAGGGGAAAGCACGCGGTGTGCAAATGTATTCATGGCTACGTGCCTCCATTTTCCCAGCTATAAAATGGGAACGATGATCCATGACTGCAGCACAGGATTGTGTTGTATTTTTGTAGAGTGGGATAATTCTGCCCTTTCCTAAAGGCAAATTGGTGCCAGCACCCACAATACATTTCCCGGCAAGCAGAGTCTCCAACAGTCAGAATTGTTTGTGCTTCCCTTCAGAGCTTCATTACACTTCTGCAGGACTGTGCTAAATTATGCTGCACAAAATAAATAAGCTACATGCAAAGATCTCATCAAGAGTCTGTTACTTTTCCAGTTTGCTTCTGGAAACTGGAATCCTCTAGCTTTGGAGGAGCAGCCGTTCAATCAATTGGTGGAAGAAGCAGCTGCACAACCCCCCAGGTTAATTTCCATGACATCATGCATTCCTCAGTTTGACTCAATAAAAAGTTCTTTGCCATGAGCCCACACTGGGAAAATACCTCCACATCTTGTAAGCGTGGCCAAAGAAAGGTGTGACCTAGTGATCTGATCACAGTTCTGAGAGCCAGGAGTGGCTCATTTCAAATATTTACCTACCTCTGATATGGTCTGATATAGAGATTAATGGATGTTTAAAGCATTTTGATCTTATAAAGTTCTCTAAGTCTTATTATTTATAACTCCCTTTTGTTTTGGGCAAGTACCCAGTCATGGGAATAGAGGGGAATTTGGTTCAGAGGATGTTGAGTATTAAAAACTGACTCATTCTCCAAAGGAGGAAAATGTTAGTCCACATACAATGAGCAGCTCTAATTTGTTTCCTGGCCCTTTTCATGGATTTTCACACTAATATTTATTACAGCATCTGGTAAACATATGCCCATAGCTGTCTCTGGAACACCAGAGTCTCATATGCACACAGTCTTCCCAAGGAAGAGAGCATCAAGACTAAACATGCATCCATGTGTCTTGTCCTTTCCTTGATGTGACATGATAAACTGGCACGTGAGGGATAAATCTTCAGCTGGCAGGAAAGTCACATGTTGGTAAGTCGGTGAAAGTTGGTCAAGCAAAATTCCCATTGATTTCACTGGGGGCGTGATTTAGTCCAGGGAATGAGTATTCGATGGTGTGGCTTACATGCCAGCAGGAAGAAGGGCTGGGCCTGTAGCAGTAGAAAACAACTAAGGCAGGAGATGGATGAAGCTTTAAAATAAAGCATCCCTCAGCTCTATCGTACATGCACCTGATTGTGGTTTTTCCTGATGCAATCCATTTCTCCCCTTCAGTTTACAATTGATGCCTACTTACAATGTTATAATTGATGCCCATTTATGCATGTGTAATTTAACCCATTATTTATGTCACTGACCTCAGAATTGGCCCATTTTCTCTGTAACATTTTTCAGAGCAGTCAGAGTTCTCTGACAGCCACACAGTCATGTTCCCCTCCTCGGGTGGCTTTCCTGGAGGAAAATGCTTACGTGGGAATCATTCCTGGAGAGGAGTGCAGGAGTTGCTGTTAGGGACTAGTGCTCTCATCAAGCCAAAATGTTGACCTTTGAATTTACACTAGTAATCTGGGTACTTTCCCTCCAGTGATCCCTCGGGACTAGGGTTGCCAACCCTCCAGGATTGTCCTGGAGTCTCCAAGAATTACAGATTAATCTTTAATTAAAGATTATGTCATGTGATGAAACCTCCAGGAATATGTCCAAACAAAATTGGCAACCTTACTCAAGACTGGCATTGTATCCCTACTGAGAATTGGTGCCCTGAGCTATTCATAATTCCTGCTTTGATGAGCCTGGCTGAAATGTAACTAAATGATGGTTGCACTGAAATATAAGGAATGGTCATTTAACTGAGCTTTTTCATCTGTACAGGTTTTAGATCATGCAAATCGCATTGGCCGAATAGCAACAATTTTGTCCAGGTAGGCTTTAGTTCTCTCTGACAGTGTTAGATGTTTACAGTAAACTTGAGTGTTTTAGACCCAAACTATTCTTTATTGAGAAACAAATCTTATTCAAACTTGACTGTGTATGCTGTAATTTGGTAATCACGGTATTCTGGGCTGACAAAACTCAAAAGGTCCAGATCCTCAGCTGTAAATTGTTTGATCTCCATTCAAGTTAGCTATAATGACTCAGACTGCAAAGAGCCAACTTTTACGTGCACGTGAGAGAGTGTGTGCGTGTGTGTGTGTATATATATACACTCATGCACGCACGTCTTCCCTCCAGTGCATGGAATCAGGACTTTGCTCACCTGTGTGTCATTGGCCTCATGCTGCCAACAGCTAATGGTGATTCCCCTTTCAGAGGATCAAGGTCGTATTTTCACTGTCACCATGAAGTTCAAGTGGCCATGATGTGTGACATGGTGACAGCCACTAAACTTTGGGTGGCCACGAATTTGTTACTGTTGTCCCTTACCTATCTAACAAGGATTAATTAATGGTTCTAAAGTTCTTTGAGGACATAAACGTTATTGATACTAACAGTAAGATGTTGAGATGATAATGTCCTTTTGAGGTGATCAATAATAGAATCTGAAAATACATTGAGACAAATTCTGCTCTCAGCTAACCAGGTACAATTCCTCCCGTTACCCGGGGCCCTTTCTGTATGCCACACACAAGCTGTAGGCTAGAACACTTGAGTGCTAGAAAAGTACAGTTTCAGGCTGTTCCATAAAAAGCAAAACGACCTCTCAATAGCGACAGAAGAGAGGGTGAGTACAGGAGGGCAGTTGTAACTGAGCTATTGTCATTTTCTCCTGTCAGCTTGATCCCTTTCCTATTAATGGTTCCTGTGCTTTGTCTGGGCAACAGCAATGATTGCTACCAGAACTTCAGCCAGAAACATGGGTAAGCTGCAACCCCCACCTCTGAGAGCATCCTACTTCCTCTGAGGCTGATGAAAGGAGTCACCAAAAGTAAACACGCAGGCTTCCCCTTTCTAACTGCAGGTGTCTCCTGATGCACACAGAAACGGCCATGCTCACTGGCCAACTGCAAACCCGTGGTGGCTCTGTTTGTTCTGTGATATATTTCTATGGCATTGGAGTCTTCCTGGTCTCCTTCCTGATCAGCTTCATAGCCATTATGGTAAGAAATATTGTCCTTGTCCATCAAACAGTGAGTTGCAAGGATGATAGTGACTGACATTTATACCGAGCCTCCCATTCAGATGATCCCTAAGCTGCTTTAAAATCACTGATGGACCATATCAGCAGTCCCTAGATTCACCCCCTTGAATAGAGGAATCTGGGCACTGCCACTTTTCCTCTCTGTGCCTCAGTTTCTCCATCTATAAAATGGGATAGTGATACTGACCTCCTTTGTAAAGTGCTTTGAGATCTGCTGATGAAAAGCTCTATATAAGAACTAGTCATTGTTTTTATTATTTTGGGCCAGGCCTTTGCTTGAACAGGTCAGAATTATAAAGGCATTTTCTTTTCCTTTCTCCTATTCTCCTCTGAGGCTGGGTAGTATTGCTTCCCTCTGTTGGTAGTTATAAACAGAGGTTGGTTTTTGTGTGTGATGTGCCTAGATGCCAAGGTGAGAGGCAGAATATAAATTATTAAAATAAATGAATGTTTTATTTAGTTTGTGTGTGACTGTCCCTTTCCCACTGAATATCTGTAGAAGTTCCATCCAAAAAACATAGCCCTTTGTGGGCACAGGAATTATTCCACCCACCTCTGAAATGCCCCTTCCTCTGTGGTGGAAGGCAGCAACTATTTAACAGCACACAACAACATTATACAACAGTATAAGGCAGGAAGTGAAGAAGAATATTGAATCCATCTGAAAATACAGGCAGAATGTCTGATTTAAAATTGGGTCAGGATACCAGAGTTAACACATGTCCCAGAGGATATTTAATGACCGCAAGTGGTCAGGACTTCAATCTTGCATCTCATACAAAAGAGGGATAATTTGTTTTAAAACATGTTAAGGGTGATTCATTGTTTCCTGGAGTCCAGTTATATTATCTGCTGCTACACTAGCTAGAATACAAATCGTAATTGGAATCAACTCTCATGCATTAAAACATAAATCAACCACAACTTCTCTCATAGATGAGTTATGACATTAATTGTCCATTATACTTTCTTCAGAAGTGTGTTACTGGCCACTGCTGAAGGCAGGATACCAGACTAAATGGACCCTTGCTTTGATCTAGTACTGCAGTGTCTGTTTTCCAGATATTTCTTAGAGCAAATAAGTACCACATGAAGAACAACCAATTAACAGTATACTAGTGCTTTGAGGCACCAGATGAATACTTCTTAAATCAGCCGGTACATGAGACACAATGAATCGTACAGTTGCATTTAAGTAATCATGTATATTAAGAAATGCATTTTATTTTCTAGGTTCTTCTCATCCAAGCCCGAGCTTTGTACAAAAGGTTCATAAACTCAACAGGATTCCTGGGTGATCAACAGTGGGCAATGATAAAGATAGTGGAACAACAAGTAGTTTTCTACCCTATCGCTTTCTTCTGTTGTTGGGGCCCAGGTTAGTAGAGAGCTAGGTTACTTCTGCCGGGTTCTAAACCTCATGTTCTGGCCACTAGGCAGAGAGAGAGAGATAGTAATAGTGACTGGAAAGAATGAAGGCTAAAGCATTATCATTTTATCAATCCCTTTTCACAGCCGTGCTCCTCGGAATAGTGAAGTTGACTGTTTCAGTGAACAGCAGAATCTACATGGCTCTTTATATTCTACAGGTAAAACCCTTGAGGGTGAAATCTCTTAGAACTTGTCTTCTCTCCTTTGTCAGTCATGTGAGCTTTTGGTTGGTTCTGTACTCCAACAGGAAATGTACAGTCTGATTCCACCCACACAGACAGGGGCCAGATGAGCTTGTGTCTGATTTATGGATGGAATTGAGGAAGGCTCTTTGTAGTTGTCCTTATGTTTGTTTTTTACATGCTTTTTAAGGTTGCAAGAACCAAAATAAGTAAGAGCTAGTCTCCTCACACTATTAGGGCTTCTAGGTGCTGGAAACACTGTGAGAAGATCAGATCTTATGTTGTTCTGGTCCATAAATGGAGTCCTAAGGCATTAAAAATCCTGGTGAAATAGGTCAAATGCAGACTCTGAGATAACTTTATTTGGGTTGAATACTGCTGTTTGGGTTTCTACAGAACCTGAATGCATAACCTTGGTTTGTGACACTGTTAACCAGGAGTTTTCTTGGAAGGCCATTTCCTGATGCCACTGAAGCTGCAGTTAGCATAGGGCACTAAAAAATTCCAAAATTAATCTATCACACTGGGATGCAGACAGATCAAAAACTCAAAGAAAAATGGAGGCAGTTTTATGAACAGACAAACATGCAAACTGTTGAATCTCTTAGGGCCAGATATTAATTATCTTACATTTCTGTAGTGCTTTTCTTCCCCTTAGGATTCCCCAAAGCACTTTGCAAACTTCACTCTGATACACAAACTATACCCAGGGATCATTTCCCCTCCCACTGAATGGCAGCTTCCCCTGAGGTAGAACCCAGCAGCTGTTTTCTAGCCCAGAACATCACCACCCTGCAGTTGAGGCCAGGAAGACCTGAAGAATCCTGTCTCCAACTGAAAGTGCAGAGAAAATGGAGGGAGACCAAATAATTACCCTGACATTTGGCTAGTTTACATCACAGTTAACAATCATCCTTTTGTGAAAAGAACCAGTGGGAGTTTTATAACCGTGAGTGGTCAGGGCCTCGGTTTGGCATCTCACTCAAAAGATAGCAACTCCAGCAGCACAGCATTCCCCTCGCACCACCTGGGGTCAATACTGTCTCAGAGGGAGGAGAGCCATCTACTGAATCATAAATATCAGTTCCTGCAGCAGCCTATGGTTTCCTCATCTAAGCACCGAACAAGCTCGATTCCACTGAGTTTGGTGAGTGCTCTAAGTGGAACAGCTACAGGCAGATTTTGAAACTGGCCTCGACCATGGCACCCATAAACTCCAGGGTGGTTGCAAACAAGCATCTGCTATGGAATGGAGCTTCTAACTACCTATTTGTGCCCACACAGGTTGTGGGCACAGTCTTTGGGGGCACTTTGAAAACAGGACAGGTGGGAGGATCCTGCACGGATTCCAAAAGGTCCATGTCCATGTGCTGAAGCACACTTAAAGCTTGAGCTGAAGCCCGCTGAAGTCAGTGGGAGTTTTCCCACTGACTTCAGCGGGCTTTGGATCAGGAGCTCTATGATTAAGCCCTGATGGGGCTCTTCAGATTCATTCCAATTTCAAGGAAATACTGCTTTTCCTTGGAAATGCATCCTTATCATGGTTAACTGAATCCAGTAACAGAACTGCAGCTCTGAGTCCAGTACAGACCCTGGCCCAATGGGCATGGTGAAACCTAGGGATTAGACATTAACCACACCTGATGTGCAGGAAGCTGCGTAGGGCAGGGGTATATCCGATGTAAAGAGAGATTTATGCTCTGGGTTCTCTCCTAGGCTCTAACAGCAGCTTCCCAGGGGCTCCTAAATTGCATCGTTTATGGGTGGACCCAGCACATGTTCCGCTGCATGAAACGCAAAGCTTGCCGTGACATCGACACACAGACACCTCTCTTACGGTCCCAGAAGAAGCACTATGCCAGCACCCAGGCAGCAGCTGTAGCTACATCCACAGTGTTGTGACAATTCTCTGCTCAGCAAGAAAGGAATGGGCAGCATGTTGCCCTGCAACCCTAGCCCGGTCATGTCTATGAGACATCAGCCAGACCTATTCTGCTGATTTTCTTGTTCTGAACTGTTTTGTCAGTAACACATGCAGAGTTAAGGCTGGAAAAGCCTGAGCACATCTAGCTGGAGATTAGCTGTTTTCACTGAAGATCATTATTTATTTTATAGTTTTTTATGAATTTGTAATGCATTATTTTACCTTTGTAAGCCATTTAGTGCAGTCTTTTCCTTATGAAAACATCTCCAGGATTTGCTGGGAATTGTATATGAGAGATCCTTTACAGCTCCTTAAAGACCTTTCTCATAAGGGTAGATGACCAGGGGATGTTTTTCTTACCTCAGTGATTATCAGATATTTGTAATTACAATTGAACAATAAAGCCAAGATGACTATTTATAAATCATGCTCTTCTACCTCCATGCAAAAATGCAAACAAGTCCAACACTGGTAGCTAAAAGTCACACTTTCAGGTTAAAAATCACTGGTCAGTTTCATCCCTGTGCCCTGTAAACCCATTGAAGTTAGATCATGTTTTTATAAACTATATATCTTTGCTTTAAATTAACACAGAAATTACTCTGAAAACGGAATTTAATTTTCATCATTGATGCTGTTTGTTTACATTTTGTGCTTCACTCGGCTTTGAGAATGAACAAACTAAATTGTTTAATTTCTGCTCCAAAGACCAAATCATGCTCAGCTGACAGTACGTAAATGAGTAGCCCTATTTAAGTCAATAGGGCTCTTCACATGAGTAAGGTGAGCAGGATTTGGTCCTTTTGTAATAGTGATATGTAGCACTTCTACAGAGCATCATGTCTTCAAAGCATTTTACACATTAGCTAATTATCCCCAAAACACCCCATGAGCAGGGCTGCTGGAACAATTTGTATAGTGGGGGTGCTGGGAGCCATTGACTCAAACTGTAAACCCTGTGTATGATGGAAATCACTTCAAGCCTGGGGGTGCTACTGCACCCCCCCAGCACTCCTAGTTCCTGCACCTATGGCTGTGAGGTAAGTTCTATTATCTCCATTTTACAGATGGTGACCTGAGGACAAGTATGTTTAGGGGATGGGGACTGGGTAGAGACACTTCCCTCCAGGGAAAACTAGCATGGACAATTGTGGCGGTGAGTATTGTGGCTGTGAGTGATTGGCTATCAAATGCCCAACTCCTAGTGCCTTAGACAAATGCCACGCTGGAACAGGAACAGACTATTGGCCACAGACGTCTCAAGCCTCATTGGCTGGGGCAAGTGCCATCGCTAGAAACCAAGGCCAAGAGGTTGGCTACAGACCACCTGGGAGACTCTGGACAAATGAGCAGACAGCATAGGGCTGGAAAGCAAGATTGCATGCAGCTGGAGCGGATTTTGGTTTTGGAGAGAGAAATCAAGATCTGCCATGGCCATTACAGAGAGGGAGCAATGTAGACTGCACAGCCTGGAGCCAACAGGACAGCTGAGACCAGTTGGCAGGACCCCACCATTCTGAGTGTACAGCGGACCCCAGCTCCAGAGTGCCAGGCAGGTAGGACTGACTGAAGGGGGGCATGGATCAGCTCAAAACAGAGAGCAAGTGCTTATCTAGGAGGGCTGTATGATATATGCTGTACCAAGGGGAAAAGGACCTTGTGTAACCCCTGATGGAGATCCTTCCCTGGGGTTAACTCCTGGCACTATCTGAGCTAGATACAATGATTGTTCTGTTGTTAAGTGGAGTACTTGGTCCAGAGGTCTAACAGTCCTCTAGGAAAAAGGGTTGGTACTTGTGCAGAGGTACGTGGCTGGGGACCCAGGACCACCTTCCCCAACTATGGGAACTTCCCTTCTGACAGTACTATTGCTCCCATTTTATAGATGGTGAAACTGAGTCACAGAGACATTTAAGGGATTTGCATTAATACAAAGCTCCAGTGTTGAGGCTTAGAATGCTACAGGGGACATTTTAAAAAAATCCATTGAAATATTTTGTTTAGATTAGATATCTTAAATCTGTTTATTCGCAGAGCCTTTATATTAGTTCTGACAGTGTGCATGTAGAGGTGGGAACAAGCTTCATTAGTTATGGATCAGTCCTGCAGGGAGCACAGACTTTGAACCAAAGGGAGAAAGAAACGTAAGACTAAGTTAAACAGGTCACAGTAGGAGTTTCACAGAAACCTTTCCACCAAAACGCTAGTTGAGTTGAGGCTACCTTCTGCCAAGGTGCTCACAACTAAGAGTAATGGGAGCAGATTATGGCACAAACAGAACATGTCCAGGGCTGCTACTGCTCCATAGTAGCTGCTCTGTCTCTCATAAACCAAGATCAAACCTGTACTTTCAATCCTGATGACTTTATTAAGGAAAATGAGAGAGAAAGAACACATGTAAGCTCCATCACAAACTAAGTACTCTCAGCCTGGAGATGCAGGCTAGAGAGACTCAGTAAACAAACCTGCCACATCTCCTTACAATGACATAGCAGCAGATGCCATGGGAATGAAAGCCGATTTCTCTGTTTTCATTAGCAGTGAGGTTAAGTAGATCTGGGTAGCTACAAGGGGCAAACCTCCAAAATCACGCATGCCCCTGGCCTATGTTGTCTCTTGCAGTTGTATCCCATGTCTTGTCTCACTAAGTTCTATAACAAATACATTGATGGTTCCTGGTGCCTGGTTCCTCTGATGACTGTAATGTGATCATTCATTATACAGCCCGGGGTGCATATGGTGCTGTATACACAGATAAGTTAGCCCCTGCTTTCAGAAGCTCCTAATCTAGAAGCTAAATTCTTAGGTTCCCACTGAGATGGTGGGAATTCTGTTCCATGGGAGTTTTTCCCAAGTAAGGACCTCAGGATTTGGCCCCTGGTTACCTAGGATATAGATTCTCAGAAAACTATGAGCCAGGCTCAATTCTGTATGCGGTATTCATCGCTGGAGTCAGGCCGGTTGTTAGTAGGACATGAACGACCGTCAATGCCACTGCTGACAGGTCTTCACACTCCCCCAGATGCCATCATTGGCACAGTCTGTCCTTCTCAGCATCTGTGCTCGGGTCTGGAGCTGGACGTCTGACTCATTTTCAACCACAGGAGAAAAGCCATCATCGAACTGCACCATTTCAGACCAAGAAACTCCAAACCTTCCTGCATGTAGTAATGCTAACCACTGGATTGCTGGCATTTGCCACGTTACCATCCTACTAAATATTTACCAGGAGGTGCATTAAAATTGTGGATACAAACTATCAGGAATCAATAAATACACATATAAGGCTAACATTTTATCCCTAATTCATACTATCCCTTAAGAGGAAGAAAAGACTTTTGAGAACTGTAATTTTTTGTAGCAAATCCAAAGTTAACTATGACTTCACTGTTATCCATATGCTGGACTTCACAGCAACAGTGGGATATGTAGCTAGGTTCTCACACTGTCCTATCACTGTTACCTTAGCACCTCTTTTTCCTACACATTCCACTTCCACAATCACAGGCCCCTTCTATTTGGGCTAAAGGAGAATCACCCTTCACTGTCAGCAATATAGCACCAATGACACACAGGTGAGCAGTTCTGATTCTATCTAGCACAGGGCAGTGTAGCACAAACACACACACACACACATTATGTCATTGCTGTGTTATTTATATAGCATCAGGAGTTTTTACACTCAGAACACTGTACAAACTAACAAATGTATCCTCATAACATCCTGAAAGGCAGGAAAGTCTAGTCTCCACTTTATAGATGTGGAAACCGAGGCACAGAGTAGCTAAGAGACGTGTCCAAGGCAATGTCGCAAGTCAGTGTCAGGATTAGAGCACAGGCACTCTTGGCTCCAGGTCTGTGCTCTATGCACTAGACCGCAGCAGCTCCAATGGTTAGGCTAGGGGTGGAAGGTTTCTGATGACTTTAGCTACGTGGTAGTTATCTGGCACTGGCAATTCCTAAAGATGCAAATAGACAATGATTGGTTCCAAGCCAAATTTCCACAAATTATAACAGAGAAAACATGGATTTAGTTAAACCAAATGCCTGACTTGTCAGATCCAAACAACCCCGAGTCAACTTTCTTGGCTTTTTCACTATACCCAGAATCCACTGTTCTTTGGCAGTCACTCCAACTACTATTCCTCCCCCAGAGGAAATTCCAGTGGGTCCATTAGAATCCTTCAGCTGGTTACTGTCAAAGGGCAAGTAGCCCTAAAACCAAGACCCCAATCCAGCCACCGGGTGTACATTGGCAGGCCATTACACATGCACAGGTTATTCAGCTGCAGCCCTGGAGCCTTCGTTGCCAGCTGGAAAAAGCTGAAAAAAATTCCACTGCTCGCCTAGGCTATTTGGTGAGAACAGAGGCTTTGGAGCAACCTCCAAAATCAAAGCATTGCATTGTGGGACAGAGTTAGGCCCAGCTGAGCGCATGCAGCGGGAGCACTTGGATGACCATATTGCTGATGTACTAGTTCAACCTAGACTTCAGCTAAAGGCCTTGTCTTAGGTGTTATTCCCAACCATTATTGCTAATGCTTGTAAAACACCTGGGATGGTTATTGGATGAGGTTACAAGAAACTTTGAAGGGTGTTATCACATAGCACAAAGCCAGGGGCCAGCTAAAGGCTCCCCTTTGCTCGATTCTGGAGCACGGAAATACTGACAGGCCTCTGTAGTGTGGTCGGAAATTCAGGCTTCTAAGCTGGGAAGAGGAAGAAAAGCATTTTGGCCTTTGCATCTGAAACGCCAGCTGCAATGGAATGTTTCAAACAGCATTTTTTCTTCTTCTTTCATGTCTGGTTGAAGGTGAACAGTCTACAACATGTGACTGAGGCTAAAGAGGCCTGAGACTATAGCCGCACGAGTCCCCTGTAGGGAAGGACATTAGGGTTTGCAGACTGTTTCACGTATCTACAGAAGTTTTATCAGTTGCTGTGTGTAAACAGAGACTGGTCTCCCTTAAAGAGATGGCAGTATCACCCATCCCAACCATCAGTGGCCCCCAGCGATGTCAGTCTTCCACTACCTCCTTTTCCAACACCTCCCCACCTTAAGATAATGAGTAGTGTGTGCTTGGAGAAATCCTTTGATGTACTGGAAAGGGACAATTTGGTGAATGGGGTGCTGGACGGCTGTCAGCAGCTACTATTCTGAGGCTTTGGGCAGGGGGCAGGAAGCTTGAAATAGGAGCTTGTGAAGGGGAGAAATGCAGGAGGGCCATAGGCTGTGTGGCCGAAAACAAGCATTTAAAAATCATGACTCAGCTCCCCACATAGCGGGAGACGACTTTAAACAGTGAGAGACTTTTTTTTTTTTTAAACAATGTTTTTTTCTGGTCTGCGTTCTGACCTGTGAGCCTACAGGGTGAGGTTGGCTTCAAAATTCAACCTGAACTGCCAAAAACCACAAAAAGGGGTAAGCCCCTCCTCCCCCCTTGCTGGCTGCTTGGAGGGGATTCCACTTGCCTCTCCTATGCCCTGGGGTGGGGTAAGGCGGGAATGGCTGCCATTGAGCCCTCTCTAGCCTTTGTCCTGATAGATAACCCACCTCCCTCCTGACCCTCTCTAGGAAGCCTCCACGGCTTCTTCCTTCACTCACCTATATTTGCCCACGTGCACCCGCCCACACCAGTGTCCTTCCCTTGGGGTCACCGACCCTTTCTCCCCACCCTGGCCCACCTGTTCTTCACAGTGCCCCTCTCTGCCTCCTCACAGAATATGGGGCTGCCCTCTTCCCTCAGGGCAGCAGAACTTCAGCCCCACGGGTAACAGTGGGGGACACGGACCGTACCCATTTCTTTTAAGAGCTGCCTAAAGTCCTCCTCCACAGGCTGTAGGGAAATGGTAGCCATCTTAACCAAGGGCTGCCTGTGGCTTCTGTCTCACTAAGAACAAGGAGAGATGGCCATTTGGAAAGCTGACTTTCGCTGAAGGGGACGATATTAGGTGCCAGCCTCTGCTGAGGGAAAAACCTGTGGGTTGTGAAGAAAAAAATGGCAAAAAATAGGAACCTTAGCCCTAAATATTAAGTTTTAAAAACTCCCAACTGGGTCTTGCCCCTTCTCTGCTAGCTTCTGTGTCAATTCACCATATCCTAAAAAAACACAATGGTGATAAACAGGGAAGCAAGGCTGCCAGATTCCAGTCAGACCCCAGTTACAAACCCTGGCACAGACAAGCTGTGAATTGCTTAGGGCCTGTTTGGGGGTCGGGGGGATGATATATTGATTTAAATCCATCAGTTTTTTAATTTGATGACCGTTTTGCTATTTGATTCCAAGACCAAATTTATTTAAATAGTTAAAAAACAGAACAAACTGCCAAAAGTGTATGTGTGTACGTATAAAGTAAATTTACATGAGTCCTACAGAAACTAGTCATCCGGACCCATTGATTCTCCGGCTGGGTTCCCCAGGCATTTCCACAGCTGCTCTGAGAAACCCTAAACAATGGACTTGCCACTCTGCACTGGCTTTTTGAAGCTAATGCTGCCTTATTTTGACATGCTCCGGATAGGTGGATTTCTTTGCCCAATGCGTTCAGATGCTCTATGAATCACTTTTGACACAGGCTTTTTAAGTAAGAGAGCGATAACTGCAGTGACTATAGCAGCAGCAATGGTTATACCCAAAATAGTCCCAACAAAACTAAAGAGTCCAATTTTGGAAAGTGGTGGGGGCCCACTGTCAATGCTTCCTCCAAAGCCAGCAAACTGACAGTTCGGAGGGGCCCAGCCATCATTACAGTGGCAGTTCTCATTGCTGTTGCAAACCCCTCTACTGCTGCACTTCTTTAAAGAACAGTTGGATGTCAGCACAGTTGTCTCATTAATACATGTATGGTTAATACAAATCTTGTTTGTACCACACTTTGCGCCATCTTCTACTATACCCGTATCAGAGAGCTCCATCCCCAAGTGAAAGTCTGTCCCCCAGCACCACATGTTGTCCACTGGTGTTTGAATTATGGTCATATGATCCTCCCGCCAAGGTATTCTTTTTACATTCACACACTGCAGCCTTCCGCACAAGATGTTTTCCAACGTACATTTCTTAAACTTTACATCACCCCCATTCCCTCCACAGTTGCCAAACCGATCCCCTTTTACGTTCACTTCTTGGAAGCAACTTTCTGGAGCTGCCTTGGCTGCTTTGCCAAAGAGGTGTTGACATTGCAAACTGTGAGTAGAGCAAAACCCATGAAAACAGTAGCCGTTGTCACTGCATAAAGTCCCGTCTTGCATATACACATTCTC
Source organism: Lepidochelys olivacea (assembly GCF_965140295.1). Lineage (NCBI taxonomy): Eukaryota > Metazoa > Chordata > Testudines > Cheloniidae > Lepidochelys > Lepidochelys olivacea. Next base: position 29,765,051 of record NC_140425.1, on the reverse strand, counting down.
TTGGCACCATGGAGACGTCCCATTGCAATACTCAGGCAGGTCACATTCATTTGTCTTCTCTCTGCATGTTCTTCCTTGTTGAAGATACTGACATTTGTGACAGCACTGTCCCAAAGCACAAATCGCTCCTGGCTTCAACTGGCAAGTGTGATCACAGCAAGGGTCCTTTTTACACTGCTTTTTGGAGCCACAATCGCACTGTTCTCCTGCATCTACTATGAAGTTGCCACAATGCTGCACATGAAATAGTTCCTCAATTTCTGGGATGTTGTTCAGACAGTGTCCTTTCCTGGACACTATTAGGTCAAAATAGTCTCTAGAACTGCAGTTACTGAATTGATGGACTTGTATATGATGCGCATTCATGATGCAGGTACTGTCATTGGCACATACACATTCTTTTCCGTCATGTTTCATGCCAACATTATGTCCCAACTCATGAGCAACAAGTACAGCAAACTCCCTTGAAGGGCCATGCAAGAATGCTTCGACACCGGATGCACGATTCTTATCACAGACACTTCTCAAGTACGCTTTTCCAATGTTTGCTCCAAAGTTCATATACACAAACAGGTGTCCTACATCATGTGGCGCCCGTGGATAAATGTGACGTTTTCTCCAAAGGTTAAAAGTAGAAAGAACCTCACTTATATTGTGTGTAATTTTGATGGGGTTGCTTTCTGTCCAAATTTCTAGTCCAGTTAGTAGTACACGAAGACGAAAAGGATAAAAAAGCTCATCTACCATACTGACTACATCAACAACTTGCATTGAAACATTAGTTATATTTCCTCCTGAATATTCAAACCGCAGTTTGTCCACCACTATAAGAAGCTCCATATACTTAGTGTGCGTCCAGGGATGAAATTCTTCCGCTTTGGGAACCTGCCTCCTCTCTGTTTCAGAAGCTTGATATTTTATCTCCTTGGCGGTTAATCCACACATCACAGCCTTGGGTTCCATCTCCTCTGTTCGATAAATACGGTGCTGGAATGTAAAGGAAGTCTCTACAGGTTCAATGCCATAGTTTAAGCTCCCAATCTGGAGAAACCCTCTGAGTCCAGAGCAGGTGCTGAGGGCCACGTGAGACTCTGGGGTATCTTCCACGTACCCATGATAGTAGCAATCATCTGGAATATGGGGCTGATCAACTCTCAGTTGACCTCTAGCATCATAAGTGAAGACTGGAAAATTTTTTACTAGGAATCCTTTCTTCTGCTTTAGGTGAACAATGTGGTTCTTTCCTTCTGCCTTGATGACATAGGACATCTCATCCTTGGTGGCTTTGCCTTCCTTGGCTGCTAGCTTCCTTGGAACTATCACTTCATAGGAAGCAAACCGTGGAGGTAGATGAGGACTAGAGACTGTGCTGGGAAGAAGAGGCCCCAGCAGCACCATGGAGACGCCCAGTCTGAGGAGCAGCCTTTGTCCCAGCACTCCGTCCCTGGCCATCAGACTCCTCCGCATTAACGCTGGATTAAACTGAATGCTCTCTGGATCTGATTTATGGTTGCTGCTACACAAACTGCAGTAGAGAAGGGAAACCTTAGGGTGTTAATGCAGCAGTACTGCCCTTAATTCAATCACAGAGCAGCTCCTTCACCCAGTACAGCCCAGCATCTTAAAAACATACAGGTAATGCCCCTCTCTCCATTGCTAGTTGCTACCCATACCCCTTACTAACTGCCTCCCTCCCTGACTCTGAACATTTTAATGACCAAGTTATGTTCCCCACACTCTCCTTACATATCACCAGCTAGATCTGCCTGAAGTATCAAAGCTGCCTGCTGCCTTTCACATATATTTTTATGGGCACCCTCCCCATGTCTCCTTTGTATTTTCAGGGGTGCTCTCTCTTTGTCTGGCAGGGCAATACTACGTCCAACAAAGCAGCAGGCCAGCCAGAGAGCCCATCCTGCTATATTATACAGCACAGAAACACTAACAAATCTCTCTAATGTGAAAGCAAATTTAGGCTTCTAAACTGGGAAGAGGATAACACTTATAAAATGTTACTCCTGAAACTTCTGCTACAATGGAATGTCCCAGATGGTGTCTGTTTCTCCTCGTGCCTCTTTGAATATGAACATTCTACGGCATGAAGCTCAGAATGCAGCCATGTGTTCCCCCATGCAGGGATGGGCATGAAGTGGAGATTTGGATCCCTGGGATTCTACTCTATATAAATTTTGAATGAACAAGGCAATGGAAAGATAAAGGGTGGTGAACAGTGCTTCAGTCACTCATTGGGACCTAATATAGCAACAAGACACACCTTGGGTTATTAATGAATGATTTTTGGCGCACGGGCTAGCATAATGCCCTTTTCTGTACATCCTATTGCTGCTCAATTAGAGGCTGACATTTTATTAATTGTTTTTTGGAAAGTGGGTTGCATGCATTGAGCCTTCTGCTCTGAAAGTTATTCTCACAGTAGGGTGAGAAAATAAAGAAGAGGGTTGTAAGCTTCCTGTCCGCTACAATTTTACATATATACAGCTTGCTTGTGTTTTTGTCATCTCTCTTCTTTCAAGTTACCAGGACTTTTTAGGCCTGTTCTTTCCTCCAGCAACATGGATGCTGTGTCACAGCAATGCTTTATAGACCAAATAGCCACTCACTTTCTATTATGCTAAAGATTAAAAATAGTTTTACTGAACAGTTAGGTTATTTACAATGGAAAGTGGATTGGAGAGGCAGCAATGACCCAGAATTGCTGTCACTGTGTCTTCCCCATCTCCCTCCATCACCAGCCTGCCTATCTTCAGCACACAGGTCTCCCCTCCATTCCCTGTCAATTTTAGGAGTGCAGAGATTTCTTAAGCATTTTTGACTGATGAGGTCCTCCTTGGGTTGGTGTCCCCGTGTAACAAGGCCAATTAGAATGTGCCTTTGGACAGTCACTGTTTTCCTGTCTTCCTGCCATATTCTAACAGGGCTCTGAAGATATCTGACTGATATTAAATGCAGACTGTAATACAGTGAAGTATGAGTTAACTAACTACCCAAGAAGCAAGAAAACACATCAGTCTCCTAGTAGAAGGTGTTCTTTACTGAAAGGTTGAACAAAATTCTCCTGGAAATCTTGGGACAGTTCCCATTTGTGTAAAGTTCTTATAAAAGCAAAATCATTCCAGCTAGTGAACACAGTGAACTCAAACATAGTGAACTCAAAACCTTGCAATGCCTTCCTTTGCTTCAATTTAATTTTCTTTAATGCAGTGCCTTGAGAGTTTTCCCTTTACGCAACTCATTAAGGAAATAAGAATAACTACCATAGTTTCTGCTTCCAAGAATACCCTTACAGCATGGGGTCACCAAACGTAAAAGAAGACATCAGATTTAAAACATTTAAATGGAGTCTTAGCTACCACAGTAGAAACACATCAACTTTCTCTCCCCAACTCAAAAATTACAGCTACAGTAAGTTATCCAGTAGAACCTCACTCAGAGTTACAAACACCAGAGTTAAGAACTGACCAGTCAACCACACACCTCCTTTGGAGCCGGAAGTTCGCAAACAGGCAGCAGCAGAAAAGGGGAAAAAAAGCACCTACAGTACAGTACTGTGTTTAAATGTAAACTATGGGGAAAAAATAAAGGGAAAGCAGCATTTTTCTTCTGCATAGTAAAGTTTCAAAGCTGTAGTAAGTCAATGGTCAGTTGTTGATGTAAACTTTTGGAAGAAAAACCGTAACTTTGTTCAGGGTTACAAACATTTCAGAGTTACCAACAACCTCCATGCCTGATGTGTCTGTAACTCTGAGGTTCTACTGTATACACTGACAGAATGGGGCTAAACTGGATTCTTATTTCAGAGTAGCAGCCGTGTTAGTCTGCATCTGCAAAAAGAACAGGAGGACTAGTGGCACCTTAGAGACTAACAAATTTATTTGAGCATAAGCTTTTGTGAGCTACAGCTCACTTCATTGGATGCATAGAATGGAACATATAGTAAGGTATTTATACATACAGAGAACATGAAAAGGTAGAAGTACCCATACCAACTGTAAGAGGCTAATTAAGAGGAGCTATTATCAGCAGGGGGGAAAAAAACTTTTGAAGTGATGATCAAGATGGCCTGTAGCCCACAAAAGTTTATGCTAAAATAAATTTGTTAGTCTCTAAGGTGCCACAAGTACTCCTGTTCTTTTTGTATTCTTATTGAGCGTATAATACTGCCATCTAGAGGGAGGCATCACAGTTACTAAAGAAGAGATGACAGGTTATCTTGCCCCACCTATTAGCAGTGTGAGATTGTCACCTACCTTTATTTTCTGGTGCTTTGTCTAGCCCAGTTTTGTAGTTTGCCCTTAAACACAGCACATTACAAATATGAGTAAGTTAAGCCGCCCAGCACTCTTGTGAGGTACAAAGGACTGTGACTATTCCATTCTACTACAGGCAGGTAAAACTGAAGCAGAGAGATCAGATGACTTATAGTGAGAGAGAGCCCAGTTGTCCTTGGTGTTGACCACAGGACTGTCCCTTTCTCCCTTTGGGCTACAAAGATTTAAATTCAGCCCTGATCCAAACAAAAAAGCCAGATACCTTTTTAAGTTTAGTAAAATCATTTTTTATGTACACTGATGAATAATATTTACAATCTAATACTGATCCAAAATAAACTAATATTACAAATACACTGAAAAGGAGAAATGAAAATATTCTTAATACACAGAAGATAAACATGTCATATGAAGGGTTCCAAGAGAGATTTCCAAAGGAAAAACACGTGGTAATGATATCAAAACTTTAATATCTTCCTCTTTCCAAGCCAACATATTCTCCTTCTAGACAAGTTCTTCTACTCTTTTCTTTTTTAAGTAGCCCCAGTCAAATCACAAGATAAGCCAGATTTATATTTAAAAAAAATATATAAAAGGTCAAATGATTTCAGGCAAAGATTTATTTTAGAGTTTTACTTAAAAACAAAAGAACCCCTCACATACTAGCTTCCTTCATCATTTGTTTTTTTAATAAAGAAAATTTTATGAAATTTTTATCTTTTATGGGGTACCATCCATCAGACCCTTTCAATTCAAGATATTTAAAATATTACAGTCTGCTAAGGAGGACTGGTGGAGTTTATTACCAAACAAAAATATGCACAATCAAGACAAAATACCTGGCAGTTTCATCCACTGAAAAATAAAAATGTAGGGCAGAAAAAAATAAAATTTACGTACACTAATGGATTTCATTTAAATAGTTTTATTTAATTTTGAATTCAAAAATTTAACTTAATTTTTAAAAAGTAAAATAAATCAGTTTTATCATTTTATAAAACCATTTGACCTTCAGTTTCAACTAGTGTCACCGTAATCTCTTCCTTCCTACACACATTTCAGATTAATCTCTTCTCAATTAGGATATGGACAATATAATCGAAGTAAACTTGCAAAAGGCAGTTTTTCCACCAGAGACTTGGAAATTTTACTTCTCCCCCTCCAAACCTGCACCGTTAAAATACTGAAACAGTTCTAAGTCAGATCTGAATTTACCCATCTTGCAATTACTAATGGCATGAAGTCATCCTGTCATTTTAAATAAATTAAAACCGATAAATGGAGAAGGGACTCAGTCACAATGTTCAGTAACTAATCAGCCAGTTATAGGTCTTCCTTGCCATTTTCTAGCCCTGGTTTGGATTTCTCCTAGAAGTAGTTGCCACAATATTCTCTAAGGTTTTCTACAAAATGGATATTTTGTATTGTGGAAACAGTTTGAAGCTATTTCTTACAGGTGATTACACAGTAGCAACACCAAAAGCCCATTTTGGCTTCACTTCCAAAGCAAAGCAATATGAAAATACCAGGTCACTGGTTAAGGCAGTAGTACCCAAAGTTTGGCCAGTGGAATTCTACAAGGCAAGCCTGGTCATGATCACCTTTAATACCGGAGGCAACCTGCATGAGAGAACAGGTCCCTGCATGCTATACTCCATCTTGCTCACAAAGGAGAAATTGGCTGGACCACAAGAGAGCATGGCATTCTGGGACCACTATTTTTTGTTGCCTAGCATTCCATATTAAAGATGAGGATAACTACCATCTGGTCCATTTTATATGCGAGCTACATGTGGCCTTATGCTCCTGGGAAGATGCCAGTGGGGTGCTCAGTTGGGCAAAGTTTGGGCATCCTGGCTTACAGGATAAAACTTCAAAGTGGTCTGTGGGGAATTAGCTACACAATTCCTATTAAAATGACATGACTGCCTTGTTTAATTCTCCATACACCACGCTTAAAAGTTGACAATTAAGATGTCCCAGGAAAAACAGATGTCGAGTGAAAGTTTAAAACAATCTCAAATATTTAAAGACTTTGTGGATGTTGACATGAGCGAGAGATTAGTGCAAAGGAAAGGTGTACAAGCCTGGAGCCTTGCAGCTGCTACTACAGAGAAGTGAAGAATGCTCATTTCTGCTAACGTATTGTACCTATGCCTTAATCTGAAGAGGTCATCTCTTTTATGGGGGAGGACAGTTAAAGTATCCAAATTCCATTGTGCTATGGACCACAGCCTTGGAAGTTATTCCCATCTCGTTTAGTTTTATGGGGCAGGACAGTTACTGATCAGAACTAGCCAGAGATCAAGTTCACTTTCCCAAAAAATTAGGTTTCCAGCAAGGAACCATTATTCATTGCCTGCTAGTTCACTACCTTTCTCATTAGTATGTATCCGTGCACAAGTATTCCATGTAGTGTTTAAGGGTGCAATTCTTACTTAGGCAAAAATCTCCCATTGTAGTCAGGGAAGGTGCTAGCTAAGTAAGGACTGTGTCCTAAAATTACAATAATCAGGCAGTTTAAAGCTTTAATAAGTGGGTGTACTACTGGAAGGGATTAAAACCGCCAACACACAGAAAATGTACGCATTGGAAAAGAATGCAAAGTGGAACATCTCCTTTATGTAGGAAAAACCAAGTGATTGTTTACAAAATCCTACAGAAAGGATCCGATGCAGCTTTGCCTGCCAAAGCAAACAGGTAAGAGGAAGTCTGATTTAGAAAAAGACAGAATGTGGCCCAACTGCCATACTGAGTACACTGGGAGATTTATGGCTCAAGTTGTTAAATGTAAACCAAAGAGTAATGAGCTATGAAATGTAACAAAGTTCAAGAGTAATTACTCCTAATAGCCCTGAATGGGCACTTCAGACGGCAGACCATAATTCTTCTATGGCTGCACAGGTATAGTACCAAAATATCTCTATAAAAAGCCTTCAACGAGTCTCAAAAGAAAGGAAAGTATTAGAAGATAGAAAACTAGAAATATTTACAGATTTTTTTTTAAATTAAATTAAAAAAAAAAAAAGCTTTTTTTTTTTTAAGCCAAAGTTTGATTAGTGTAAGGATTTGCCCTTGGTGGCCTTCACAGTGTGCTGCAGCATAGGGACTTGAGTCGGGGGCAGCTCTAGGTCAATCCCTCCCCAGGCAGATGAAGTTCAAGAAAATCATAGAGCGAATGTGCTTGGACATAGATGGATCACCACTATCCATCTCGCACAGTGGCACCGTGATTATACACAGGATGATCCCTTCCAGCCAGGAGGACAAGCTTGACTCCATGCTTCGCCAGGGTTATATATTCCAGAAGGAAAATGGTGGAGTGGTGGAAAAAAAACAAAACTCAGGCTCAACTAGTCATCTGGGGAAAAAGCAAACAAATCCACCCACATGTTGCTGCCTGAGAGAGGTATCACCATTAAAATAAAAACAATACACACAAGTTACTGAAGTTTTCCCCTACTGTTTTAAAATAAAGAAGAGGAGTCTGATGCTGAACAGCGACTCAAGTCCTGGTGAAGCCAGGAAGAAGATGTGGAGCTGGAGGAGAGAGATACAAAATTACCAATCACAACTAAAGATTATAGCAAGAGTATGGACTTGAGTGCATGTCTCCTTAGCAATGCTAAGAGTGGCTCTTGGGTTATCTGGCAGAGGAGAAATAATTCTGCTGTCACTACAATGCTGCAGATTTAAGGTAAAAAGGGTGCCTGTGAAGTTTTTTCCACAGCACTTGCTTCAAATATTTACTGAGCAAAATGCTAAGAAACTGTGGTTGTCTCATTCATGTACTTAGTCACTGCAGCTGTCTGTATAGCAGATGGAAGGCTGCTTCTGCATCTGGTTATTAAGAAAACAAACTGTCTTTAACAATATAATTTGTCCCGTTCAAGGGACTCATGAATTAACAGTACATGAGTGATCATATATACCTTGAGGAACTGAGTTTTAAAAAAATATTACAGTACCAATGATTTTTGTATCTACAACTATACAGGATTTTCAAGCAGTGTGGAAATTTAATGAAATAATTATGATTTATAAATTTACATAAAAAATATTTTACAGTTAAAGAATAGCTCTCAAATGGTTAAAAAAAATAAAAGAAGAAGCTCTAGCTATTGTGAATCATGGGAGTTTGTCTGCTCTTCAATAACTTGTTTCACTATTTCTGCCAGCTTTAGCCGGTCCACCTTATCTGTGAATCCTCTGCCTGAAATTAAAGAAAAAGCAAGTCAGTTTCAGTGCAGTGCAGTGCAGGCAGACAGTCATAACAGGCTGAATACAAACTGATGCTTTGATCCCAGACAGTAAAACTTAGGGTAACATTTTCAAAAGCCCCCAACTGACTCAGAGGCCTAACCCACATTCAAAAATCAATGGGACTTAAGTGCTTTTTGAAAATTTTACCTGAGCCTCAAATATAAAATTTAACAGGTTTTAAAAAACCATTTAATTCATGCTCTGTGCTGGCAAACTGACACCATTTGGGGCCATCTAAGCCTGAATGGAATTAAAACAGGTTCGTTAAAACGGTTTCAAAACATACCCTGCATGTAAGAGCAGTCTCTGTCTTAAGAGAAGGTGCCACTTACCATTCCAGCTGAAGCTCTGTAGAGTGTCTCGTAATAACTTACACTCCCTATTATATTTCCATGCTTCCTGCATCACTTCATTCAGTTTCTCATCTTCATTCTCTCCTATTTAAAAGAAAGACAAGATAAAACAGAGATTTGTCATATAAATTCTCAGCAAAGGAGGCACCCTTTTTCTCCTGCTTACTGGTTTTGGGAGCAGAGGCTTTGTTTAGAAAGCCAGTTTAATAGCACCACATGCCACTGTTAAAGCAAGGTGTTAACACTTTATTACACAGATAATTTACAATCCACATGCCATTACAAAGAGCAATCCTATTCTTTTAATTGGAAAGTTTTGCAGTGATCTTGCCCACATCTCAATCCCTCTTTCTCCCAGGTCTCCATTGGGCTGTACCAAGAAGAATCCATACAACTGCTGTGAACAGCAACTCATTCCCCAGACTCTGTAGATCGGCATTCTATCCTCTCCTGCCTCTTGACCAACAGGGTGGTGATTTCCTTCAAAAGGCTGCACAACTGACAATACAGACCTCCACTGATCCCCTACAGTGGCATGGGTGACTCCCAAGCACTGGAAGGCTCTTCTAGCTAGACATCCCATCACACATAAATCAGCAAAGGGTCACACCAAAGTTATGCATATGAATCAATCTTCTGCAGTGAAGTTTCATGTATAAGGTGCCATAAAGATATACGTTCTAGGGCAAAAGGGCATTGATTCATGTGTGTTAGCTTTACCTTCAGGGCTGGTAAAAAGGGACAATTCCAAAGATGCTGGGCTTTTCTGCAAAGAAACTTTTGTCCTACAGCTATAAAACAAGCCCCTTTAGGACTCTGTGTCAGGCAAAGAGCCCCCTATCTCCTGAGACTGACTATAGCAATAGGAACGCTGGGCATACTCCTTCACTGCTGACACAGGGGCTAAACTGGCATCACACTAAACGTGCATTAGCTTTCTTAAAAGCGGTGACCTTTACCAGCCTGTGGTAGAATACACTGTGCAATGACATCTCTGAGTTTTTCCAGAGCCACATTGGAATCGTCGCTTCCATTCTCAGGATCGTGGATATAGACACCATCCTTTGGTTTAGTGCTGTAACAGATGGGAGTGAGAAGGAAACACTATGACTGTCTGAGCACAACACAGCCATGTAACCAAAAGCCAAATCTAAGGTGAAAATAACTGCTAATAACAGAAGTTTGAAAGAAGTCTGATCATATCCATTACTCAATACATAATTCTGAACCCATGTATATTTCTCTTATGGGATCTGGAAACCTGTAAAAGAAAGTAGATTTATCAGAAGTTCTGACAACACTCTGTCATATGATGGCACCTTAGATCAGAAGATTAAGACTTTTACTAATGTCAATCAAGTAACATGCTCAATATTCCTAGAAGGTAGGTAAATATCCTAATTGTCAGATGAGTAAACTGCAGCAGAGCGAGATTAAGTGGTTTGCACAGTGAATCAGTGGCAGAACCTGGAACAAATCTTGAAATCCTGATTCCCAAGCTGTCCTGCTCTAATCACTTTCTTATAGCTAGGTCTGCTCCATTCTAACTATAAATGATATAGAATCGTAGGACTGGAAGGGACCTTGAGAGGTCACCTAGTCCAATTCCCTGCACTCATGGCAGGACTAAGTATTATCTAGCTCATCCCTGACAGGTGTTTGTCTAACCTGCTCTTAAAAATCCCCAGTGATGGAGACTCCACAACCTCCCTAGGCAGTTTATTCCAGGGCTTAACCACCCTGACAGTTAGGAAGTTTTTCCTAATATCCAGCCTAAACCTCCCTTGCTGCAATTTAAGCCCATTGCTGCTTGTCCTCTCCTCAGAGGTTAAGGAGAACAATTTTTCTCTCTCCTCCTTGTAACAACCTTTTATGTACTTGGAAACTATTAGCATGTCCCCTCCCAGTCTTCTCTTCTCCAGACTAAACTAACCCAATTTCTTCAATCTTTCCTCGTTAGGTCATGTTTTCTTTAATCATTTTTGTTGCTCTTCTCTGGACTTTCTCCAGTTTGTCCACATCTTTCCTGAAATATGGTGCCCTGAATTGGTCACAATACTCCAGCTGAGGCCTAATCAGCACAGAGTAGAGTGGAAGTAGGCAGGGCAGGAGCAGGGCCTTATGGAAGGGGTGAAATGGGGGCAGAGCCGGGGGGGGAGGAGGGTCTTTAATCGAAGTAATTCTAAAAGTAAATGCGTGTTTTGTCGTTTGAGTGAGGTGAATTACTGAGTATTTATATTTTATTAAAACCCCTCTTCGCATTACAGTTTTAAAAAGTTAATACATTGACTTTTAATAGCATACGATATTATGCTTCATTTTTTTTCATTTTTGACTATACAGTACTTTTGTATCATTGTATGAAAAAAAGTTTCAGTGATGCGACCCTCGGACCAATGTACTAGTCCTCATGTGGCCCTTGTGGTGATTTGAGTTTGAGATCCCTGATCTAGAGAAATAAGAATAGGGTCAGAACCAGACATTCCAAACCCATGAAAAAAACACAGAAATCGGGCTTGTTTTTGGCTTAATTGGTTTGTGAGTTCCTTGTTGGCTAGTTTTTGGCTTGTAGCTTGTTGCTTGTTTGGCTTGTAGTTTGTTGCTTCTTTTTTTTGATTGTCAAAAGAGGGCAAGCAGGGGCAAGGGGGGGCGTGGGGGAGAGAGTCAGGAGTGCACAACGAGCCCACCATAGTCTCAGACTGCACACCAGGGGGATCTAGTCACATAGAACATTGGGGTTCTTAGGAATTGGCTTGTTTTGGCCTTGTTTTGAAATAGGATTAGCTTGATTTTTTTGGCTTATTGTGAAAGTTGGCATGCTTATTTACCACATGAAAGTTGGCAACTGTGGTCAGAACTCAAACAAGAGCGTTCAAAACCAGGGTCTGCCTCTGATTTGCTGGGTGCCATATCACTTCTCCTACCTGCCTCACTTTCCTTATGTATAAGATGAGGATACCACCACCATTTTCTTACCTCACAAAGGTGTTGGGAGAAGCTGTGAAGATACAGCATGCTATACATGTATTATTGTTACTAGGTTTGACTCCAGCTGTTTCAGCACAGGAAGTAGGAACCAACCAACCAACCAACTAGACATTTTAGGAATTTCAGTCAAACAAACCTCAACAGAGGTTTAAGTGTTAAACAACAATTGAAGCACCCTGGCTTCTGACATTTAGGAATTATTAGATTTAAAACATTAAAAAAAATTTTTTTAGGAAGTTACCCTAGCAATTTTCTCTTGCGTAGAATTGGATTGTTGACAGAGTGGAGGGGTTTGAGGCTGACTTTGAGGTCTTGGATTCTCATGTTAGCAAGTTGTTCTGCATGAGCCTGTTGTATCCCAGCAACCATTGCCTGGAATGGAAAAAGTTACACATAGTGTTTTAATTAGTTCCTTTGTGTATAAAAGGCTAATATAAGCCAGTACAAACACAGTTCATAAAAATCCTGCACACATTTCAGGGATACACAATAACATCAGGCTTGTGCTACACAAGACCAGCTCAGTACTGAGCAGTGATCCAGTGGGGGATAATACCCTGACCTTGCAAGGGCCTGGACTCAGTCTAATGGGTCTTCTCCATGTCTAACTTCCATGATCTTAGAGACCTGACTGTGCAACCGCCTTTGTGCAAATGAGTTTTCCACTTAGTCATTTAAAGGGGGGATATAGAGCACACAGCTGAACCCCTGCCTGCCGACCAATAGACTCATACCTTGGATCTGCAGCTAAACAAAGGAGAAAAAGGATGCAATACTCAAGTGAGCAAAGCACCTAGAGATAGAAGAGCCCTAATAGATCACATTTACTAGAATTGTCCATCTCCTCCTAAGCCTCAGGGTTGCTCTTTACAGCCAATCTTCAAGCATTTTCTTTCTATCCCAGTTTTAAATGAAACTTTTTGGTTTTAGGAACAAAGATTCTTCTTCTCTTTCTGAAGGTGATTAACCTCTGAGCTCTTAATCTGCAGGACGTAGTTTTAAAACAAAATGCTTAACAAATATCAATGTGGCCCGTTTCCAGACTTGACCTTTTTGAAATAATAAAATGTTATCTAAACCTTGTCCATCATCATTTGGGAAGAGGGCAAAATGTTATCGAGAGCTTCGGTGGAGTTTAGCCAGGGATGGTCCAGGACTCCTTCTATAGTCAGCCGTTCCTCGGGCTTTACCTTCAGCAGCCTGAGAGAAAAAACAAATCAGTCCTTAAAGATGCTCTGTTCTTTCTATGCAACAACCTGCTGTTCTACCTAGAATCAGAGTGCTTTTAATTTTGCAGTTACCATCCCCAGAGATGAGAGTTCTCCTTTGACTAGAATGCCAACAAAACCTCTCTCAAACAATTTGCTCCTTATCAGTCATTTTATTCCAATGTCCCTTTCTGGAGATCTATTTAAGCACTGCCGAGTTACAGTGGGTATCTTCAGTGACACAAAATGAGATAGGGATCCTGTAATGACTGCACTCAGCTAACTTGTACCTTCAGATCCTGTGGTAGCAAAAGTTCTCCTCCCTTAAGAAATACCCAATGCAAAAAGGATCAACATTCTCTGGAAATGCACTTCTACAGTTTTGTCAGGTAGTGGGACTTACTTAAGGATTTTGTGCATGGCGGAGTAAGGCAGAATTGCAAAGTTAGGTATGTGTTTACTGAACAGACTCTGCTCCTATAATGCAACTTCTTAGCACTGTTTCCTCAGCAGAAGGATGGACAAGTGGACACCTCTACAACAGAGACCATCTCTGGTGAATTAGCAGCTCTTAGTTAAAAGAACTCTCCAGTGACGTACGGACTCAAGCAATTATTTAATGGTTGTGCTTGCAACAGATGGATGGCCTCCTTTCCCTTCCGTCCCTGACACTTACTGCACAGCCTCCAGAATACTCAACTCTCCCATGTTAACAGTGTAAATTAGCTATTTCCACCTAAGTTTCTAGACTGTCAGATATCTGCTTATTCTTTGCTTTTTACTTGTACCAACACTCAAAGCACAATTTTACTATAATGTAACAATTGTAAAGTCCCAGATAGGATTGTAAAGAAGAGTTGCATTATGAGATTCTGTGAAAACCTTATGGATTGTTATGGAGAGTATGTTTACAGTAGTAATGTAAGAAAGACAAATCACGAGACACTCACTAGAAAGAGCAGCCTGAAAAAGATTCTGCAGGTAAATTAAAGCTCCCACTATTAGGCACAACTGTTTAATAAAAAATAAGTTGTCGGTATTATGGCTGATATATTATTGGCATTGCTGATGGTCAAAGACAAAGGTCAAGTTGGAAATAGACAAAACAATACGGTCAAATTAAGGCACAATTTACTTTCTTGGACAACTATACCGTAAACTGATTGTACAGCAGAATTGTTCAATATAGAAAGAAAAAGTAAGTGACTTTTACAGAAGTGTCAGCAGTGCTCCCGGCTAGTCCATAACTTTAGGTACAAGGCACAGGTAGCAAACAGGCCTCCATTTCAGTTTTGATTCAAGACCCCAAACCATTTGTATTTTTTCCTTTAGATTTAAAAGGGATAATTTATATACTTAAGTAAAGATCAAGGCCACATACCAACTAAACGTGCTCCCAAGCAAGCAGCCACTTGAAGGCAGAATGTGACCTCCAGAGCCAAGGCTCATGTGAACAACAATTTTTTTTTTAAACTCCAAATAAACAGAAAACAGCACACATACAGGCTAAGAACCTCTCTCAAACAAGAAGATCCCCTATACAGACTTAAATATCTTCCTGCACATCAAGCCATAGACACAGGTTCTGACATATTTGCTGGAGAAGGACAAAGAGAAAAAGTAGTTCTGATAGTTTATTAAAGAGAATGAAAGAAAACTGACTTTATCCAAATTAGTGACGGTCTGTGGAATCCAGTATCGTGGCCATTTTGAAATACAGTGGAACCTTCTTAGAGTGAAGCTGCTGTATGAAAAAAGCTGATTTTACTCTAAGTGTAGGTTTCAGTGAAACCATAACTGCAATTTGTATGTCAAAGCCCTTCTGGACTTTCTCTACCATTATAAACAGGTTCCTCCAATATTTACAAAAGTATGCCATTGGTTTAAATTCCTGGAGTTTTTACAGTGCCTTAAAGGGGACAGTGTCAGGTTAAAATAATTGAATGGATTTGATTTTCAATATTTATGTTGCTTTTAATTGTTTGTTTTTCATTTCTCTGACTGAACAGTGAAAATGCAACTAGTCAGTTTCACTTTTAAAAAATGCAGTTGGATTCTGATCAGTTCCATTTTCTGGTTATTGTGCAATAGCAGAGTGCTGCAATGTTTGAGTTGCAAACACTTCAGGAAATATTTATTTGCTTTTAAAAAAATGCACAGAAATACTTTTTTGGGGGTCTTAGGCTTTAACAGGTTTTAACGCTCAAATTTTAGGCCAAATGTGACCTGACAGTGTCCTTTTGATAAAATACATATCAGAAAACCTGTTGCACTGTGCTCAAAACCCTTTTCTGATCAGCTGCTCCTTTTAGACTGGGTACACGTGCACTACGCACTGAACACCTGCACTTTTCCAGAAGTGTTGCTTGAGGATTTAACCGTACCACTCCTGTTAAAGGCTACATCTCCATGCAACTCTAAATATTTTAGTGGTAGGAGCTGATTAAAATTTGAAGACAGTGGTCTGGAAAAAGAGAAACAAGGGAAAACATTTACCAACCTTTGTTCATGCTGAATATGAAATACAACGTTCCAGCTTTACACACGGCAGACAATTTTTTCCCTTTTGAAAATGGAGCCTTTAGTGACAAAATATTTAGTGATTTTCCAATGTCTTGATATAAATAATAAAGAGTAATATAACATTTTCCTCAACTGACTCACTTTCTCACAATGTCTTTTGCCATTTCTGAGATCTGGCTCCATTCTTCCTCTGGAAATTCAAAACTTCCTGTCATGATCTTTTTCCGCATGTCCTTTGGAATTGTCCGACTGTGGTGTTTGGAGTAAAAAGGAGGGTATCCGCACAGCATCACATAAATAATGACACCCAGGGACCACAAGTCACAGCTCTGAAAGCAAGGAAATTATCACTTTTGGGGCACAACTTACGGCAAAGCACTGTGTAGCCATGTTAAAAGATCTACACGACTTCTTATGAAATGCTGAAATACATTTTGGTCTCTCTCTAGTGGTCTAGTCTGAATTAGTTTATTGGAGAGGGAAAAACAAAATCAACTAAAAGTGTCCAAACTCTATAAGAATTTAGATTTTAAAAGTGTTTTTCCCCCTCCCTTTAGATGCTTAATACTTTACCTTTTTCTTAAATAAAAAGATTAATTTTAAATACTTTTGTCAGCTAAATTGGTTGTGTATTTTTTAAAAAAATCTTTACTTTTTTAAAAAGAGTAATCTCCCAGTGTACTTTGTAATGTTCTGATAGTCACATGCTAAGATTCAAGTATCCTTGTATATACATCAGTCAAAAAAAAAAAAAAATGTACAACACTTCGCAAGTTTGCCCAGTATACCTGCATGTGCCTCTGACTTACTGAAGGCCCTTCCGACACCCAGATCCTCAGGGTGGATTTGGAAAGTAGACACCCAATGTATTTTGCTTCTACAAAAAGTCAGTTGTTTAAATTTTTTTTTTATAAACAAACTCCTCTGTGGTTTCACCAGATACCTTTCATGGACAAAATTTTCCCCAGGCTTCCATTGATTTCAATGGAAGATCGGAGCTTAACTTCTTTTGAGCATTCCACCCTTAGAGTCTACATCTTAACAGCCAGTTCTGTACTTACCAAAAAAACCCCAAAATATTTTACTTACCCCCACCCCCCGAACCAGTACACACAAAATTTACAAAAAAAAACACCTCAAACTCAAGGGAAGGGCTTTTCCTCCAATTTAACTTTGTAGCAAAATGACATGCAGCATTTATTACTTGTGAAGGTGGATCATTAAACATTTGCAATCAGAGTAGTCTAAATTACTATGTAAAGACAGTTTACGTGGGAGTTTATCACAATCTATTTCAGAGAGCTGGGCATATGCTAGGTGCTCTTTTTGCAATGAGTCACATTTGGCAGGAGGATACTGGTAAGAACATTTTATACACCATTCCTAGCTAGTTAATGAAGCCGTGACTGAAAGCTGTTCAAGAACGAGCTGGAACAGTTCATTAAGTGATCTTTGTCACATACAAACAAGACTGATACATCACAGTATAACTCTAAAGGACAAGACAATAACTAAACTGGATGAAAAGGGATAACACACTGGCAACAAACTGGTTAACCTTGTCAATACAGGTACGCACTGTGGAGTTCATTCCTATTCTTCTGACTTTCCTTTATGATAAAATATGATTCATACTTTGATAATGTACAGATTTAATCCACTAAAGGAACAAAACTGCTTTCAAGCTCTGTATCAATGTGACAGTGAAAAAAATTTTCTTTTTAGGACTCACAAGGGTTACATTTGACACTTCCGTACTGAAAGGGAGAGAAATTAGACTATCCAATAGCGGATAAGTACCTGTTGCAGTCCACAAAAGTGCACCCATGTCCCCCCATTGTGACTTTTAAGAGCTTAACAAAAAGCAGTTGGACCACTTTCCCTATCACTGAAGCTGTGACGGTATGTCAATCACTATATTGAAAGAAACTCCTGCCGGACACCTGCTCTGTCAGTTCCATTATTTATGTAAGTGTCTGGAAAGTACTGGTTTCTTCCCGCTCAACTCTGCCCAAGGTACTTTTCAGGGATTCCTTCTGAAAAGGAAGACATATGGGGTAATGCAAGAGAGATCACCTCTGTGTATTGCCATTATGATTTCTGATATAGTCTACTCAAATGTACCTCCTTATACCAAAGACTCCCTTAGTGTATGCTGAGCTGAAGAATTGCCCTTGAGAGTGATCTCAGTGCGAACATTTTCCCTTGCAACCAGAGAACTCTAGGCTTTCTTCAATCAAAGCTGAAAACATCACAGGAAAACACTAAGTGGACAAAACACCACTAACTATGGAGGGAAAGATGCCGATAAGCAGACTCAGTTTTTAGGAGAAGCCAAAAACGAAAGCGACCTTCCTGGTTAGCCTTGAGTGCTCATAAAAGAAATCTCAGGACAAATTCTATCACAATCTTTGTCAAGACAATCCTAGGATCAGCCATGATACCTATGACTTTACGGGTACAGATATTAAAGTAGTTTCCCATTGTATAATAGAACTATTCCTCATCTTAAAAAAAAAAAAAGACAACAGCATGAATCAGAGAGAGGCTCAAGTTAGCAGGCTCTGCTATTGTGTGATCAGGAGCCCCTAATATCAACAGAAGAGAGGATTCTTTTGGAAGAGCCTTTGACAGTGGTGAAAGAATTTCTTCCCAAACAGGTATATCCCAATGGAATAATTTTCCTTGCAGTTTTTAATACTGTGAACTGTGCTGGCATATTTCTCGTTTGATCGTGCTATTATGAAGGAGTTCACACTTCAGACCAAGAGCTCACTTCCATCAGAAAGAACTCCTCAAAGCCAGATGCACAGTTAAGCATGTCATGTATCACTAGACCTGGGACAGCTAATCTGCGCAGCCCAGTTAACAAGCAGAAACTAATCACAGTACCTCTGAAATCCATGAACCCTAAAATAATAATTGGAGATTGAAAAAAGCAACTATGAACAAGAGGGACAGATGTGTTTTGAACTATTAAGCGAAGCTGCAATTAATTGCATTTTTGTGGCAACAGTTTACCTTCCTCCAGACCATAATACTCACCTGCACACAAGTCTCCCAGCCCGCTTAAGGAAACCAGGCCCGCCATATACTCAGGGAAGACTACTGCCAATAGTGCCAACGTACCACCTGCTCGGTTTTTTAATTTCTATTTCCCAACACTTGCTACATTGTAAAGTAGCCAAAGCAAAAACTCTGTCCCTGGGGTTATTCCATTCCTGCTAAGAAGCAAAGTGACAGGTCCTTAAGGTTTGTTACTGTTCCTGCTTTTCACTGGGAAACTCGGTGTTAGTTTTATGCATTCGGAAGCCTAGAGTCTGAACCTTTTTACTGCTCCTGGTCGCAGATGCCCCACTTCATGGCAGTGGGATAAGCTGCTATTACAGTTCGTTCTATGGTGGCATCTACCTGCAGAAGGGAAAAGCACTTTCCTTAAAAGACATCAACACGCAGGCTCCTTGAGAAGTTTACCTTGTTATAAGTGTAGGGTGTTGGCGAGGTAGGGATAATACCAGATTTCTCCTTCTGATGTCGTCTTTGTGCCTCCAGTACCTATTGCAGGGAGTCGAAAACAAGAATCCACCTTAGAAATTACAGTACAGATCTAAATCACATGCCTATAGTTAAAGCTGCCTGACACCTTCCATTACACGACCCTATTTTCAGCTGCTTAAAACTTTTCCAAACAAACAGTTCAGTCTGAAATTTTCTGGGTAAGTTTCAGCTAAAATGGCTTGGCCATTTCTGAGAATGAGGTTAGCCAAAAAAAATGAAGTTAGAGAATGAAGGTTAGTTGTTTAGCTAACGTTACAAAAAAGCGTTGGAAGAATTTTTTTTGTTGGGAAGCTCTAGTACGTCCAGCAGCAGGGTGTTGCGCTGGAGTCAGGGATGTGCCTTTTTTGCTGCCCTTGTGAAAAGCTAGCCAAGTTACAAGCCTTCAAAAAATCAGCTCCTTAGAGACTGGGCAGAGTTAACAGCTAAATTTTCCAAAGAGTCCATCTTCACTAAGCATGCTCCAGCCCCTCACACATCTATATGCTGAGGGGAATATGTATGCACCGTCCCATCGAAGGAGTGAACATGCTCCCTCATGGGGCTGCAGGGGCTCAGCAGGACTTTCCCTACAGTTGCTGCTCCTGGCTGTCAGAGGCTGCTGTCATGCCAGGCACCATAACAGAGCAGGGAGCCTGCCTCTGCTATGCTCTCAACGCTCACCCTACTGGTGCCCAGGCAGCAAGGAGGAGGAGGAATTAATCTGATTTGGCTGCAGAGGATTGAGGAAAGGAGAGGGAAGGGATCATATAATTAAAGACAGCATATGTGCACCAAGGGGCCATATGAAGGGTGCATGGAGAACTTGATTTCTGGCATTTCCTAACTTTTGACTACTTGGCTTTGCAACTTAAGGTTCTTGTAATGTAGCTTTTTAAAATGTAATTTAATATAGGCTTGCACTGGGGCAAGGAGGCCCCAGAACACCTGTATTAACACAACCAGAGCTCAGTTTCTGAGACCCTAAGTCTCAACGCAGATGCAACAATAGGTTTCTGCCCAATTTACAGATGACCCTCCCCTTGAGGGAGATCAGAATTCAAGATTTAAAATATATCCTTTATCTCCATTTTACTAATACATACTAACACCATTTTGCTTGGAAAACTACAAACCAGAAAGGCTAATTGATTGCAGCAAGGCAGAGTCCAAGCTAGAAACAGCCTCTAGAACTCGTGTCTCACAGTCCCCTGCTGTAACCAGTAGATTGCAGTGGTGTAAAGCAATAGGCACTTCGTTTTGAAAGGCTATCCATACTATCCATTTATTCATGACTCCCACCCGAGAGTCCCTTAGTAGTCTCTAGAAAGGGGTATTAGACTGGCATGTGTACAAAGGCATGGCCAATAAATACTGCATGCATTATTTCCCTATAACTGAAAGTACAATCATTCATTACCTGAGGTGCTACATAGTATGGAGTGAACTGGGGTGTCATCAAGTCACCTTGGTCTATCTTGGCAAACCCAAAGTCGCACAACTTAACTGGAGCGTCCTGAAACAAGCAGCAGGAGGGATTGTATTATGGAATCTTGTTGTATTTGAATTTCTTTTCCTTTATGGTAGAGAGTTCTTCCTTCCCTCTTGCATTCAACTCTAATCTCATTCCTGTTGTTGCTTACTCCTCTTTTTCAGCTATTTCCTTCCCACTGACACCAGGCGGCTATCATGAATTGATTTATTTGAGCAATGAATACCCTTTGTGCTCCAGGCTGCTCTCAGAAACTCAAAGTATATCCCACCGCCTTGTCTGGAAGGTCCTTCCCGCAAAACTGTGCAGGTTCCTTTGCATATGCAGAGTGGGTCGCGGGTAGGGAGGGATGTGATGGGCCATCAACAGTGGTTCCACAACTATATGGATCCTCTAGCCCAGGGGTGGCCAAACTTACTGACCCTTTTTAATAATCTTCATAACCTTGAGAGCCAGGCACGCCTGCCAGGACTCGGGGCTTCAGCCCTGGGGGCTCACCTGTCGGGGCTTGGGGCTTCTGCCGTGCAGAGGGTGGTGGGACTTGAGGCTTCTGCCCTGTGGGAGGTGCCTGCCAAGGCTCAGGGCCCCAGCAGGCATGCCCCACAGACCAGAAGCCCTGAGCTCCCCTCCCTGCCAATCTGTGAGGGGGAGAAGGGGGGTTGCGGTTGGGGTCTCCAGAAGCCGCACTTTAACTGTACAAGAGCCACGTGTGGCTCGTGAGCCACAGTTTGGCGACCCCTGCTCTAATCAAAACACTCGTACTGTGTATATTTGCAAGTGTTTGTTGGGGGTGGGAGGGATGGAGATGCAGTGACTAAGGTAATAAAAACAGAGTAGGAAGGATTCTGTCCCATTCAAACCCTTGAAAAGATCCCTTATGTAAGGTCCATTTATCGTGGCTAGGCACAGGATTTGGCCCTAGGTAAGATCTCAGTGGTGCGGACATGTTCTGTTCTGAGCAAATCACAATGGGATTTCATTGGGGCACTGAGAAGTAGGAATCCAAAGGAGTCAGTCATGTGCTATCACCAAAAGATTGGGCTGATCTCACTGCACAATGACCGCTCTTTGTAAAGCACGTTGAGAACTACTGATGAAAAGCACAATATAAGAACTAGGTATTATTATTATTTTCCACTTTTCTAAGCATCATCTTCGATCATGTTATAAAATTCACCAAGAACGGAAGAAAACTAAGTCCGCATCTTACCAAAGAGTTATCCTTGAAGAGGAGATTCTCAGGCTTGAGGTCTCTATGTGCAATGTTTAATGAGTGACAGTGCTGCAAAGCCAAAGCTATCTGAAAAAGGGCACAATAAATCAACTAGTTATAGACTTCTCCCTTTGCCTTGACAATATATTTGCACTTTAAAGAGACACTGTAACATAGTTTAGGCCCCAAATGTTTTCAGAGAGAAGTTTAAATATTTAATGAAAGTCAATTGTAGATTCAGACATTCCTGTGCAGTACTGGAAACCCAAACAGCACACTGCACTAGTGCATGGAAATCAGGAAGTGAAACTGCCTAGAAGTAGACACACTGACCAGTCTATTCAATTTACATTTCATTAAGCTTCGACAAAAGGAAAACAAACAGCATAAATTCTTTTTCATTACGTAAATAAGCCAGAGCAGTATTACTAACCCAGGTATGTAATGCATTTTCAGTACTGAGGTTTTATCATGACAGTGTCCCTTTATTTGCTGACTTGGTCAGCAGTGTCACTAACATGCTTGCAGTTACTCAAGCAATTACATTCTGCTTAACTTTCAACAGTAAAGTTCTTATTTCAGGACTTCAGCTACGAAAGTTGATTTCAGCCAACGTTTTCTCTCTTTCATTACTTAAGAGCTAACATTCAGGCCACTTTATTCTTTAACACGTTAATGGACTGTCTACATTTCACCTGTTCCATGTGACATAGAAAACTACTAGTAGTCCTTCCAAGGTAAGAGGACGATAGTTTTACACTGCTGCAATTGCTTAGAAACTTGTTACCTAGTCTTAAGACTCCACAGATTGCACATGTGAAGGTGCAATTCATTTAAACAATGAAAAGAAAAAATGTTTACATAACATCATTGAAACAAAACAAAATTAAGGCCCAGTCAAGCAGTCCTTATTTGGGGAGAATTCATTGATTTCAATGGGACTTCTGCCCAAGCAGGGACTCAGGATAGGCTTCATTAACTGGGAACACAGGGTTAAAATTCTCTAACTGCAGATATTATTCAGGAAACACCAGACATAAGAATAACGCTTTAAAGTAGTTTCTAAAACCCCATTCTTGCAAAGGCTAATGCATTAATAAGTAACTTTATGCATGTGTGTGGTCTCATTGAAATCAATGGACTTCACACATGCATGGTTGTAAGACTGGACATAAATGAACTGAATTCCGTCCATGTGCTTAAAAAAAAAAAGTTACTTTTGACAAGTTCTTCCTGGAGACTCTTGTTCAGAAAGTGTGCTGTCTTTTACAACCAAACTTCATAAAACACTAGTAAATTTACTGCGAAGAACAATCCTGCACTTCTCATCTAATTTCTGGGCTGGTCCATTGCACTGAATGGAAAGCCAGAAAGATAATTGCAATTAACACTTCATGAGAAACAACTTACAAAACATAAGACAGTGGTTTTCAACCTGTGGTCTAAGATTTCCAAAGGGGTCCAACACCTCCATTTGAAATGTTTTAGGGGTCCGCAAATGAAAAAAGGTTGAAAACCACTGACATAAGGTATTTTATAGAAAATTAAGTTAGAAAGAACAGAATTTGCTCCATCCCCTCCAAATCTCCCCTCCGCCTCCCCCTCAAAATACAGCACCCAGCACAGTCTCCCTAATACACTGGAAGCACAATCATGACATCAAGGTATCACTATGCAGCCATATCAACAGCTTAAAGAGCCAAACACCCTGTGGAAAACGTTGAAAAGCATTCAATTTAGAAAGAATTATGTGGTATCCCTGTCTGCTTTTTCTTTTTAAACCCACTATGGTCATTTTCAGGGGACCAGGATATTTGTAGCTTAGAGTTTTCATTGAATCTTGCTCCGTATATCTCCCATCTCAATTCATGCATCTTCATTTTGGGATGTCATAATTCTCTCCGCAAGAACGAGGTGAGGGGGACTGTGTTCCTGATATTCACATGCAGAGGAGCCCTTCAGCATGTGGAAGGGCTCAAACACTTTTGTAGCCATATCCTCCTTTTCTGTGGCTCCTGGTAGAGGCCTTTCCTGCCCCACAGTGGTTCTCTGGAGAAACGACAGCCTAAGGCTAGATTATTTTTTCTGCAGCCCTCTCATGAATCTGGGCTTTTCTGGGTGGGCCCCACAGCTCACCCAGAAGGGTGGGAGGAAGAAGGAACAGTTTCCCTTCTCAGAGGAATGATATGGGGAATTTCCCAAGGGGATCCTTACAGAAATCCTAACCCACTGAGCCCCTCCTTCAAACTTGACCACATCTGGCCCCTCTGATGGGAGATGAGCAGATGAACTGATAAGCAACAAAGCATTTGATGGATGCAAAAGTCCTCAGTAATACAAGCTGGGGAGATGCCAAGATACCACAGTGCTGAGTGCGTTCTAGTTGGCTAGGGAGAGAAAAGAAACACAGAAGACATGTGCTATACATACTGGTAGACTCATCTTGGAACTCAATGGATTTTTAGGTCTTCCACAAGACATTAGCAGATCCTTGACGCTTAGAGAGAACACTGGTATTTTCTAGACTTCTAGAAAAATGAATGCTTAGGGCATATATACATAATATGGTATATCTGCTGTCTCCCATGGGCTGAGAGAAACACTACTAATTAGTAATTATATCTGATAGTTAGCAGTGGTTCCCTGCTAGGCCTGCGACCATCTGTTCCCCATGAAGACCCTTCCTGGTGGTCTCCTGAATACAACATTTTGAGAACTGCAAAGCCAGGGACAGGTTAGGAGGGTCTCTCTCTCTTGTGAAGTGCTCAGGAGAATGAAGAAGCTGGAGAACCACTAATAAGAAGGACTTCAAAAGGTACAAAGATCTTAACCCAGAAAAACTAGCAAAAACCTTAAAATTCTTCAGTTCTATCAAAACTTTGGTATTATCAGATTATAACAAAGCAGGCAATGATCATTGGATCAGAACTGAGGGTTATTTTAGCTTCCTTTTTCCTTCCCCGCCCCCATGAAATTGTAACTATTTTAACCATTATTGTTCCTGGTTTTGCTTATACATGGGAGTTAACTTGCCTGCTTTGTTACTTGGCTTGCTTGCTTCTCAGTAAAGTGCCGGTGCTGGCTGATTCTGTGAAATAGCTCTCCCCCTTCCATCATCTCCATTACAATTAGAAGCCGAGCCCTGTTTAAAAGCATTTCATTTCATTACATTAAAAAAATTGTCAAAATATAACAATTGCTAATCTAGAAACGCACATTTCAGAGCTGGTGATGCAGGCCAAAAGAGAGACAGTGTAATTGTCTCATACTGTTGTTCTGTCTACTATAGTTTAATAATTTTGGTTTTTACAGCGTCAAATACAGTATCTTCTGGTCTCCTGCATAATCTGACTCCCTGAATAGTGCATTGTACTATCACACGGGAGACTACAGTTTGCTCTTCACATTAGGCTCTCATGCTTTCCAACTGAAGCGAATGCATGTAGGGATTATTTATGTAGAGCTGTAGGTGTCCATAGCAATTTACAAATGTGAAGCTGCCAGCCACCTTTAAAGTTTTAGAGGCAGGATACCATATTGTGCCTCCCAGTTTTAATTAAAGTTTTACTGTCAACCCCCCTGAGAACAAAAAGACAGAGGATGGCAGTCCTTCGTTTTATATTAAAACAAAACTCTACCCACTCTTAAGTCCTTAACACCCAATTAGAAGCTACTGTCAGTATTTTTTCCTTAGGTCATATCAATAGTTGACAATTGCCCAGGTTCAGAAATGTTATTTTTCAAATGCAATTCAATATACAGATGTATTATTTACACTGGCATTTCTGAACCTGCTCCTGGCCAGAAGACACCAATCTCTTGCAAAGGGATCTCATTTGTGAGCCTGCATATAAAAGGGAAAGTATCAGTGTCAGAGAGATAAAACTACAACTCCTACCCTGTTTTAATACAGGCTTGAAACTGGAAAGCTCCTCAAAGAATGCTGACTCTGAAGCTCTTATGCACCAAACTAGTATTAAAGCAGGACAGAAGCCTGTTTACTCTCAGACAATGTATGTGTTCCAAATTATGGTATTTTTCAACAAGATGATGGCAGGAAATATGCAGCAAAGAAATCAAACTTTAATCAAAAAATGAAATTCAATGTATACAGTATCTGTCTATAAAGCCAGGGCACTGCAATGAGAAAAATGGGTGTAGCTTACTGTGAAGTGTAGTATTTTGCCTGGAAGCTCCAGCTGGGGGTTCCTTTCAGGTTCATTATTAATTATTTATTATTATTAAAAAAGTCTCCACTATACCTGGGCCTAAATATGGAAAGCAAGATGTGGGAATCAATCACCCTATGTAATCTTACCTTGGACTGGATTCATGAGGGAACTGCACACTGTTAGCATAAACTTCAATAATTTGAACAATATTTGGATGTGTTGCACACATCATGTGCAGACGTACCTTAAAGAGAAGGTAAGAAACATTACTGTATACAACGGTATGCATCAAACCGCTCCATTCCTCCCCATATCCCCAAGACTACAGGAACCAATAAATCAAAATGACTTAACTGCTTCCATGTAAATTACACACAGGCTAAAAATTATATAGCCCACTCACTTATTTCAAAACGATGCCTAAAAGCATTTATGTGATCAGCCAAGGAGACATTACATTCAAATAAATAAGACAAAAAGACAATATCAATTTATTTACCTGTCAAGAATTGTTACAGCTTATGGTATCAACTCTAATAAACCACTCAAAGTTCAATCTTTAGAAGATTTTTTTTTAAAGAAATGATCTTACAGTAACAATAAGGATATGGCTTACAGTGACAAACATCTGGAAGTTCACCAATAAAAGTTCAAACTCTAGACCCTGCCTCCTTTTATGACCAGATGGAATAGTACTCATGATACGTAAAGTCACCTTCTATTCAGATATTCTGCCATACTGGAAGCTTCAACCAGTTTTAAACCTCTTAGTTTGGAGGATCAAGCCAGATCCTTGATCTTATTTTCATGTAGCTTTCCCAGGCAATTTAATGAGAATTTGCTTTGTAGCAGGAAAAGGAATTTGCATAAATCTTAAGCACAATTTCTCTCTTTTTTTCCTTTTTCTTTCTAGAGTGGGGAGCATTAAAATTGTAAACTATAGCTTGTAATTTTATGTCGATTGATACATTTTTCAATGTGAGGAGAAGGACACCAGTGCTAGATGTGTAAAGAATGGGTGATATATACGTGTTTTTTTAATTTAAGAATAAATGACATTTTAATGTACACTGATTAAATGTTGCCTGAAACATCACATCTATTTTCATTCAACAAAAAAAATTCAAAAGAACACAGTGTGCAAAATCATAAAAAAATCTGTAATAGCCCTCTTAAAGATCATGCATTCCACATGGCTATTCCCATGTTAGTGTCACTCACACTAATGTAATCATAAATTAAGCTAGTGTGCTCATCTAAGATCTCCTACACCAAATCAACCCTAAATTATTTAGAGTGCCACTTGAAGCATGTCTGACAGTTCTTATTTTAGTAATGCTGGGAGTGAGATGTATGGAAGGTAAATTACCTCTAAACTATTCATATTATGTTACATAATGGAGGGTGAGGAGGGCACTGTAAATTCATACACCTTTCTGAACTGAACCTTCTGTGCATAGACAGCAGATATCCATTGTGAATGCAGCATGTCTAGCAAGACCACAAAAGTGTTCCCAGTAGAAACCAAACATAGGGAGTTCATACGGTCAAAAGCAGAGCACTGCCTAGCAAGCGGTATTGCAAAAAGCAAACCCTTCTTAACATATCGTAAGGGAATCTGCCAATGGCTGACTCACTTTCTACCTTAGCTAATTCTTTTTAATACAAGTGGAATAATTTGCAAAATGGGAGAGATCTTGTACATTTCAATAATTATACAGGTTTTTAAAAAATGAACTATACCTCATTTCTAGCTTTTGGACGATCAAGAAGAATTTTCAGTGCAAACCGTTCTTGAGTAGATTTTTTCATGCAGACTCTGGTATTATAGCAACAAAATCATTCAGTCAGCAGGATTGTGAAAAAGGTATTTTAATTAACTGATTTATAATTACTGGTATTAGCTCATCAAATGGGAGCGAAGATTAACATAGGCTATTTGTAATATACAGGGTGCTTGTTGAGAAACTAGACTAGAAAGCCTCAAAGGAATGACAAGTCATCACCATATTCCACAACGATCACAAGACACACTTGAAATGTGGACATTTTACACAGAATTTATACTCCCAACAATACACAGCACATCTTGATTCAAGAGACGGCAAGGACTGAAATTGGTAAATAGCTTTGCAGATTAGAAACAATATATTATACATGTTAATAATTGAGTAGCTTTTGATTAAAAACTCACTGACAAATTAAACATCTGGAAAGTAGAGTTTAATCAGCAATAAGACACATAGTGTTTCCAATGCAAAGCTATTGTTCTGACAAGGCCACTGACCATGTTGAAAACAAGCACTTGTGCAATGTATATTTAATATTAATGATTGGACTGCTTCAGAGGGAAGGGTCTTAGGCCTATTTGGCAGCCATCAAATATAAAGAACAAAGGAAAATTTCAAACTCGATGGGACAGAGTGATAAAAAATGTATTGTAAGAAATCATCCTTCCTGGACAGGGAAAATAGATGAGATGGCCCAACTGGTCTTCTCCTTCTCAGTCCCCCAGTGCTAGAGACAGTGAAGTTTGTTTTCCAGGATTGTAACGAGGTATATTCTCCACATTGGCACTAAACGGGTTAACTGGAGCTAGAACAGCTCAATTAAGAAACCTGGAGGCGGGGCTAGGTCCCACCAGATGAAGCCCAGCTGGGTGGTGAGTACAAAGGGAGGAAGCCCAGTTAAGAAGGGTGATTTTTCAGTCCATCTCTGGTTGTTAGAGAGTGAAGAATGATCTAGAGAGAGGCAGAGAGAACACTAAAGGAAAGGGCCAGAAGGAAAGCCAAGGTAGAGAGAATTCCAGGAAGCAGCAAGAGTCAAAGGGAACAAACCTTAGCTGCTCACTGTGGAGTCTCTGAATTGGAGCCTAGGGGAGAGGGAGGCCAGGGGTTCCCCTACCTACCACTGGGAAAGGTGGTATGGGAACATCCCGACACAATGCAGGCAGGACTGTTGCATTTGGAGCTAGACCTTCAGGTTAAAGAATCTGTAGAGGAGGGAGTCAGGCTAAGGGCAAAGAGTTATGTCTGAGTTTAAGTTTATTGGACTTGGGAGGGGGACTAAATGTAACCTTGCCAGAGGGCTGAGCCATGAGAAGAAGCAGGCCCCTGCAGGACAAGAGTGACTGTCAGCGGGGGGCAGTAGATGAGACCCAGCCCCGAGCGGCACTCCAGCGGTGAGTGAAAAGGACAGAAGTACAAATGTCTGTTCTGGGGTTCCAGGCTGACAGAGACTGTTCATAGCACCTTGCAGGCAGGGCCCAGTTCTTGCATGTCAGTGATAAGAATATTAACGACCCAGCTAGTTCTGGTAAAAGATACTGGACTAGTTACAGTATCTGAATTGGCTTCACATAAGCTGAAAAAAAGAGCTGGTAAAATTAGCTAAAAGGCATCTAGTGCTGAATAACCAACTGACAATACCATAGATGGGCATGGTGCCCTCTGCATTGTATGGACAGTGTTTTAGAAAGAGAAACAGATGCTGGAACAGGATTTTCTAAGAGCATCTTGCCCAAGCACATAACTATTCCTAGTTTGTTTTAGAAATAGAATGGTGGGCAATGGGGCAAAATGAGAGAGATGAGATGAAGAATTTTTACTTTTATTGCAAACATTCCCAATAGTGGCAGAGTACCCGAGTCACATATACACTCCATGTACATGGTACCTTACATCAGAGTCAAGAACTTGTTACTAACACACAAACTTTTCCTATTTCCTTTTAACTAAACGGGAGGAATTCTTCAAGAGTTACACTTCTTTCTACTATTAACACAGTTAAAATATATACTCACTTCTTTGCAGCTAACCTGACAATTTGATGGCATACACAAATCAGCAGGTGTACTGTCTTACCTAACTGGACCACTGATTCCAGCTCCCAGCTTCTGAGTCCAGTTAATGCTGTATTCCTCTAAAATGGAGGTTTCCTATGCAAAAGGGAAAAAACAATTACCACAACCTTTCTGAAAAGCATATATCTGCAGCCCAGATTTGAAAGAGACATCAATGGAAAAATCTGCTTTTATTTCACTTTACCAAGGAAAGTTACACACCCTTACAAACAATAGCATAACATGGTGCTATAGTGTAAAATATTTTTTGTGCTGCTGGGGCAGTTTGCTAAAGCTGGTCATGCTAGTATTCTGAAGGGGGTGACCATCAATTAATACAAGGGGCCTGGGAAATAATAGTATGCAAGACTTTCTTCTCCCTCCCTCCCCCCCCCCCAAAAAAAAACAGACAAACTGTGGATGAACAATATATTTTTAATTTGAATTTACTTTTTGGTCCCATCCACATTAGCATCTTGCTAAAGAACTGAGATTTCCAGTCTTTGGATCTTTACTTTGCAAATTAAGCACAGCAGAGGCCAGTGCTAAAAACTGGTTTGATCTTGTTTGTTAAGGAACCACACTCAGAATAACCATTTTTTCTCTGATACACACAAACAGGACCAAACCGTACTATGATATGCCTCAGGAACTATCATACTTAAACATGTTCCTTCAACATTACATCATTTGTTGTAGAAGTGGGGGGCCTGAGCATAGACAGTGTGTTGGCTAAAACTTCTACCACTGCTGTTAAAGACAGTCATCTAACAATACCACGGGAGAAGAGTATAGATTTATATATGCTAGCTGTTAATATAGTGCCAGGGAAATATATATTCCATATTGTTCCTGATGCTGCTCCTCCCAGGAAGTAATTTATGTAAGTTTGTTTTCTGGCTTGCTCTAAGGAACACAGGAAGTAGAGATCGACAATGCAGGGGAAAGATTAAACAGGAGAAAAACGTTAAGGTGCAGTGAACAGAATAAACTGTTTGCCAAGCGACTATTTTGACTAGTCTTTCCTATATATTTTCTGTCAGACTTAGTAGTACAATAGTGACCAAAGCCAGGGTCTGAGCTCTCTTTCTGCTCATCATCCTTCCCTCACCCTGCACGATCTGTACTGGTCATTATCTGGAATGTGTGACAAACTTATTGCATATTTTACCACCTGTGTGCTCAGAGCTGTATACAGAGAAAGGCATCTTCTAAATACAGGAGTGGATCACCAAAGTAAAATACAGATGTTCAGACATATTACTGACAGGCTCAAGATGCAAAACTCAAATGGTCAGTCTTTTTAAATTTAATTAATTTAAAAGACCCCCAATATCCACTGCAGTTGGTGGGTTAATGTTGAACGGCCTCCCAGAAAATGTGGTATTTTAAGCAAGATTTGAAAGGACTGAATCACATGCAAGGATAAGGGAATAGGTCCCCGGGTAAAGGGGAGACATGAATTTAAAATTACATTGCAAGCTGTTTAGGACAGGGAGCTTGCCTCTCTATATGACCTGCAGAGTGCTTAGTAAAGTTGGGCACTAATAATAGAGTGGCATGAACAAAGGTACAAGTTTAAGCATCTTTCACATGTCCCAGTTATACCCCCTTAGAAGAAATAGGAGAAAATTAGAGCAGGTGTTTATTACATGGCTTATTGTTTTCAAGTAATAACACTGACGAAGTGTAGTTCTCTTATCAATTTATCAGTTGCAATGATCTTAAAGTCATATAAAGGAACAGATTTATCCCCTTGTTTTATTCTTGGATCAGTTATTTGTATAATGAAAGTGCAGGCAATTAGAAAAATTGCCTTTTCATTCTAAAAAAAATATTAAAGTATAGATGGGGTCTCTTTGAACAATGGCTAACACATCACGCTACACCTCCTCAGCACCTTCCCTGCCCAAACAGAATGGCAAACAATATTCATGGTGTCTATAAGACCCTCCAAGGAATAACTTGGAATTTCCTTGATGCAAGGAGGAATTAAAACCCTCTCTTCAGAGAAGCCTAGCAAGACAACTGTTTCTTCCTGCCTTATATAGGACAAAGAGACCATGAAAGGAGACAGCTGCAGGCGAAAGCAAAGAGCTCAGACAAGACTAAATGCTATTTTAAAGCTTCTGAAATGAACCTATAGATTCTCTAGAGAAACTGAAGAAAGTTTTTTTTGGAAAGGGGGGCGGAATAGATGGAGGAAGTAGCTTCTGAAGGGCTGAAACAGCACCTACCGATGCAGGTAGCAAACCAGCAGTATACTATAGCTAGCTCTCCAGCTGGAAAGACCTAGCAACTTGGGAGGAGCAGTGTAGTGAAGCAGTGAACTTGTAAAGTGACTGGCAGGTCAACTGGAACTAATTTGCAGATGCTCAGAATGAAAGTGCTGCAGCTGCTACTAGTGAAGGGATTTTAAATGTGCTAAGTTGTACCTTAAAATTGCTTCAAACACTCATGCCTGTTATGCAAAGAGGGTGCATGGAGCCTTATGCTGAGGTTAAAAGTTCTCACCTATAGCGGTGGGATTTGTATGCCTTTTATTGTTTTGCGCTTAAAGATGAACTAAGCCTGCTTCCTGGGGTTCACTCTCATTGCCATATATTTCCCCAGACCTCCCTCCATCCATTGGAGTTCCACTGTGGTAAAGAGTTCAACTTCCATTCAATAAGTAGAGGGCACTTAAAAAGAATGGTGTGGGCACTCATCCTACACATCTCATATCCAGGCGCCAACAGAACAGCAAGTGAGTGGCAGTCTCTGAAAACCAACTAAGCTCTTTTCCGGCACAGGCCCTCGCGTGTATCAAATATTTGGGGGAAAAAAGTCTTGCAAGTTCATTCTCCAACACTTTCCCCCTAGACCCGGTGAAAAATTGTAGAGAGGAATTTAAAAAGAACCATTCATATTCAACATCAAAACCAATTCAAAATTTGGAGTAATTAATGCCTGATCTTCAAAATATGAGTGGATTTGCATTGCTCAAATGTACTTTCCAACTTCTGCTAGTTTATGCTGACACAGTGATCTACGTTCACCCAACTTTTGTTGCAGAACTTGAACCAATGGGCATGAAAACAAACTGTAATAATCACATTTGATCAATGATAAATGGGAAGTTCAACCTCATGCTTTAATGAAGGATTGAATTATATTTTGAATTGATATCATGTCTTTTATCCTAAAGAATCACACAGTATCCACTGCTAACTAGCTATCCCGAGAATAACAGCCAGCTACATGGCTGGCACACACCACAGTACACACGGTGGGGGGGGGTGGATTTTTAAACGAAGGCCATCTAGGCAAATGCTTATTCTTACAAACTGTGCCACAGGATTGTAGTGCCTGTGCAAGTCAGACAGATGAATGCTCACTTTTGGACAACAACTGCACTGTCCTCAGTCTGTTACCAACAGGATTAATCACTCCTGAGGTATCTGACTGTATTATACATCCTCTAGTACATTTTTATTGTTGTTTTTGTCTCACTGACTTTCACTATTTTCCTCAGGGAATCAACCCAGGCAAGTGACAGGATTCAACAAAAAATTAAGTTCTTACAATCATTCTTGCTGTGCAAACCTAAGTCTGTTTTGTGCCCTCCCCTTTCTCCCAAAAAGCAGATGTCACACATGCCAAGTTTGTTTTCATAAAGAGCAGCATTTTCTTCTGAAGTGGACAAATTTCCTGCATATCAATTTGAGGACAGACTACAAAACTGGTTAGATTCGGTCCACTACATGGCAAAAGACTTCAGGGAGTTGCTCCTGCAATCAGTGGGACATGGGTACAAGTTTTTATACTCAACATAGTATCAGAGTGCCTACATATTTATTACCCTAACAGCACTCAAACCAACGATCAGCCAATGACAATAGCACAGAGCTATTCTGCCAGCTGGTTAAATTTCCATTGCCAAATTTAACAGCACTGTAATTAAAGTCACTCATATTTAAATATTTTAGCTCTTTATTCTCAGTATCAAAGGACACAGATGGCTGAAGTTTGTTTTCAGAGAGACAGCATGTGCGAAAGAATATGTTGATGGAAAGAATAAGAACAAGGAATAAAATTTGTAATAGGGAGCTCAGATTGCTCCACTCCAAGGTATTTCGGAGACATCTGAGTGAAACAAGATCAGCCAGGTTCTTCGCCCCCCCCCCCAAAGATATTGAGCAAAGATTTGTGGCCCCTGCAGAGACTGCACCCAGCACTAGGGGCGACTCCCCCCGCCACATACCAAGAGATTTTGGGGGGTGGGGTCCAAGCCCCCAAAGCGAAAGGAGTGAGCTGTTTTAAGGGTCTGAAGACCCCGAGCGGAAAGGCGTGGGGGGAGGGGAAGAGGGATTGACGGGGGGGGATCGGGGTCCCCGAGCTCCGGCGCCTCCTTCCTACCTTAATCATTTTATCCATTTCGTGCTCCTCCGACATCCTCCCCCACGGGGCCCCGAGCTGAGCGGGGAGGGGAGGCGGGGGATCCCGCCTGCCGGTCCCCAGGGAGAGAGGAAAGGAGGCCGGGGGAGCAGGGCAGGGACCCGGGGCCGCTGAGTGGTGAGGGAGCTTGGCGGACACGGGAAAGGGGGGAGCCGGGCCGCGCCCGCACTAGGCAACGGGTAGCCCCGGAGGAGCCTTTGTGTCGCTGCGCCGCCGCCTCATCCCCGCGCGGCCGGCTCGGGGAGTGGCCGGGAGGCGCCTCTGAGCGGGCCCCGGAGGCCGCCGCTTAACCCGGTAATCGCCGCAGCCGACGCTCCGCTACGGCCAGCGCTGCCTGGGAGCCGGACATTGCCGGGGCTCTGCTGCGGGACAGCCCCGCCAGGCTGCGCGGCGCACGAAGTCACCCGCTGCGCTACCCACGATAACGCAGCTTGGGGGCCCGCACCCGCCACTAACTCCCCACGCCACTAGGAGGATTTTAGAAGCCACCTCCGCGGCGATTATATAATTAACAGGCGCCCGCATTCCCGTCTCAGCAGGCGACGCCGATACCAAGGACCACTTGGAGGGCCTTCGACCTTTGAGTCGCCCACTTATGACGTAAGAGATTGGGGCGGATTAGGCTACAGAAGAGGTGGAGCCATAAATCAGACTCCCCCCACCCCCTGTAGCTCCGCCCTAGAGCCCGCTAGGACCCGCCCACTGCGCGAAACTGTCCCGAAAGAGGCTGCACCAGCCGGATGGGTCATGGCGGGACAGTCCCGCCCGAGGTCTCGCGAGATTTGCAGGCCAATGAAAACCTAAGCGCGGGCCGTGCAGAGCCTGAAGCGCCATTTTGCGCTGGGGCCGCGTCGGGCGGGGGCAGGCTGCGGCCCCGCTAGCGAGGGGGCGCGGCAGCCGCCGTGACGGCTCCTTGGGGGCGGGGGGATCGGGTAGGGGCTGGCTCGCCCCGCGCGGGCGGAGGCGGCCCCTTCCCCGCCGCATGCGAGGCCCGAGTGGCGGCGCAGAGGCTCCCCGAGGCTGTGCCGTTGGGGGCGGAGGGGGCTCGTTCAGCGGCGCACCGCGCTGAGGCAGGGCGGCCGGGACGTGGAGAGGCCCGGGGTCGGGGCCCGGCTCTGCCCCAGCCGCCCTGGGGGAGCCCGGCGGAGGGGCCAGGCCGCGCTTCTCTGGGCCCAGCGATGAACGTGCCTCCCTCGCTGCGGCGGCGTGAGGCCCCTGGGAGAGCGGGGCCCTGCGGTAGATCAGCCCTGAGCCGTTTACCCAGGCGGAAGCGACGTTAGTTGTGGCCTGTCCCCTTCTGCTTCTTACAGGGGCTCTGCCCCATGGCAGCCGCTGAAACACCTGCGCTGGCTGCGTGTGCCTTGGGCGCTGGCTGCGTGTGCCTTGGGCTCGGGCCCCTGCCGGCATAGGTCAGCAGTTACGAGCATAGGGACTAAGACTGGTAATGTCTGCAAGCAAACTGTGTCTCGCCTAAACACGGCCACATCACACAAAGCCATCAGCATAATTGGCGCGCAGGTAGCCTCGGTGAAGGAAAGTAAGGTGTATATATCTCTTGAGAACAAGCTTCAGTTAAACAGCAACAGCGGTTGGGGTTACAGTCATAGGTGCAAACTTCCCCTAGTATAGAAAAGCTTAGTGTCCTAGAGGTGGCAACCTAATGCCAATCTCCTCCCCCCAGCCCTTTTAAAAAGGGGGAGAACATCCATTTAGCTCAGATAAGAAACTAAATACATTATAGAGGTTACATGTAGTTTGAAGTATTAATCTTCGCCACAAGAAAAAGCCTGTGTAATGAAATTCTGAAGTTTTTTAGAGCACAGATTAATATAAGGATAGGGTATGTTACCCTCCCATCCAAACAAAGTAAAGCTAATATTTCTGCTAGGGAACTCTGAATTCTTGAGCATTTTTTTTTCCCCAAAAATGGAGATGAACATTAAAGGTGGTAGACTGAGGTTTTTCTGAAGTTTAATGTTAAACCAAGACACAGCGATAGCTTTGTTTTTTCATGGACTTGATAAGGCATAATTCCTGAAATTAGTATCAAAATTGGTAGCACATGTTGAGTATCTGATGTGTATGAAAACATTAGCTTCTCTATGCACTTTAATTTGGGTTAACAGTTTTAGAATATAACCAACCCTAGACAACTGAAATAAAGGATTAACCTTACCATAGTCTGGCAGGTTAAATACCAGTATGTTTATTATGAAAGGGCAAACAGTATAAGAAGATATTTCAAGATGACACGGTCTGGAAGAAAAAGCTTAGACTTTACCTAGATTAAGTGTAATTCAGATGACCAAAAAAGTCATATTCAGAGTAGCTATAGTTTAGGAAGATACTGTGTTACACAATGTCTGCTGGTAGGTTAGAGGGCCAAATTCTGCTCATATATGTCAGTGAGAGTACTCTCATACATCAGCCAAACAGATTTACTCCTCAAAAAAGACAACAACAACTTTGTAGCAAGCCAATTATAAGCAATTAATTAGCAGTCTCTAGTAATGGTATTTTCACAAAGCACTCAAATTATTTCAAAAGAGCACATTAGATTCTTCAGACATAAATGCAAACAAGGTTATCCAAATATGTGTAGCACTTGTGCACAAAGAATTATGTTTGGTATAAAAAAAGTTAAAGCTAAGTGAAGTTTCAGACAAGCAGAGAAAAAGAAATTGCCTCAGGCACTTTCTAAAGAATTTTTTTTTTAAACATTAAAAAAAAAGTTACATGTACTTTGCACTTATGGACGTCAGGTTTTGCTTGCTTTAAGAAGGGTTTTCCCATGTTCTTATTCCGTTAAACTTCAACTGCATAGAGCAACTAGCATGTCCCTTAAGAGTTCTTCTGTGGAACTTTGATTGTTACCTAGAAAGAAGAGTGTTGGTTAGTTTCCTATATTTGAAGTGTTATTTAGAAGATTCACTTTGTTCCCTTCCTATTGCAGACATTAGGTCATCCCCGATTACTGATTATTCCCTGTGGCTCACTCATCCTCTATATTCTAGTTTTAAGTGGACCATGTGGTGTGTTTTTACCACAATTTTACAGTCTAACAGAGCTCACTTTTGGAAGGTTTCTGGACTTTCAGTTTAGTCGTTTCCTTTCTTCCAGTATCATCACACGTGCGAAGGCATGGATTCAATCTTGATTTGGACGGAAGAGTGGCATTTAAGTAGCACTGCTTGGAGGTCTCCCATTCCAGTAAACTACACTCCAGCTATTAAGTGGCTGATTTATAAGTGCACTACTGATATTCGAGCTTGTAGGCAGCACATGTTCTTCAGAAATGCAGGCTTAATTCCTTCCTCAAATGAGTTCATTACTAGCCCATTCATTCTTTACAATCAAATGCACTTAAAATGGGGGGATTCAAAGAGGTTCCTTCAAAAATCAAATCTAAATATTTGAATTTTTCAAATATTCCTTCAAATAAATCTATTAGTCTTTAAGGTGCCACTGGACTCCCCATTATTTTTGTGGATACAGACTAACACGGCTACCCCTGATACTTAAGAGGTTTCTTGAAGATAGTGTTCAGTGGGGCAATAAACTGGAAGTTAGAATAGAACCCAGGATGCCTCAGTTTTACCACTGCCTCACTGTGAGATTTTGAGCAATTCACATATCCTCATTTTACAGGTGAGGAAACCTGAGGTGGAGGTAGCTGTCCCACCTCACATAGGTAGTGAAGCTTGTTTATCAATTATGAAGTGCTCTGGCATTCTCTAATGAAACATGCTAAACAAGTGCCACAAGTTTTGTCATTTTAGAAGCATAAAGTTCAGATCTACAAGAATTAAAATGTAAAGTGTTAAATGAAAAGAAGACAGTTCATGACACTGAATGCTGAGGGCCAACTTCCTTCTTCTGGCAGTCTTGTGTCAAACGGTACAAAGCCCATACCTCTAGTGTTTTCCCCTGGCACAAACACATTGATACTCACAGTTTTCACTTCTGTATATGCCTCCAGGCCATATTCCCCCAACTCTC
This sequence comes from Lepidochelys olivacea, assembly GCF_965140295.1. Classification (NCBI taxonomy): domain Eukaryota; kingdom Metazoa; phylum Chordata; order Testudines; family Cheloniidae; genus Lepidochelys; species Lepidochelys olivacea. The sequence goes on along the minus strand of NC_140425.1, from coordinate 29,726,739 downwards.
GCCCATTCCCAGATGCTTTGTACCCACCAAATGGGGCCTGAGCGCCAAACACATCATAACAGTTTATCCTGGAATGGAAACCAAACCTTAGAAGTAGTTTGTCGCTCTAGAGCATCTACAGTGCCAAGGACTTTCCATGAAAGTCTCCATGATTAAGGGATGAACATTTCCTCAGATTCAGTTACAGCAAGTAGTTCACATCTACAAGGATTCTCTCCCACACCCCACCCTTTTGGCCAAGCAGATCCAGAGGAGGCACAGTTCAGCATCCATCAGAGAGTCAGGCGGGAAGGATTTGGGGGGGGGGGAGGGCAGAGTGGTGGAAATAAGGTACAACGATCGCTCCTCTGCTGGCTGAGTACTAACCTCATCCCCACTGATCCAGGGAGCAAGACAGGGTCAGGAATCCAGTTCAGGTCTCCCACCTGTCAGCACACCAAGCGCCAAGGCTGCCCCTATCTGGCCACCTTTAAGTACTGACTACCTGCTTACTGCATACCATTTCTGGAAGGGAACGCAAGATGCTGGTGTTCCAGAGTTTTCACTAGATTCCAGTTTGTTTCTACAGTAAAGTTCAAGATGTTTTGAGCTATATACTAAAAGCCCTGACTACCTTAGACACACCTCTCTTTTTGTATTCTGCTGCAGCAGCCAAGACAGCACAAACCCCTCTGCTGACCTAACAGCTTCTAAATTCAAGTGGTAAAGGGCTGGGAGTTGGCAAGGTTCCCCCGCGTTGTATCTTCTGACCTAATGCTGGAGCCTGTTCTTCCATCCCACCCACCAAGCCTCTGTCTACTCTTCAATGCTCATCTCTTTGGACAGATTTTGCCAGAGAAGGTTGGGGATTTTATTAGAGTTTGAGACTTTTGACATTTTGGTTTGGTTTTAGTTTTGTACCTGCACTGAGGTGTGTAATAAAACACAGTTTATATATTGAATGAAGGAGGCCGCTTGAATGAGAAAGCCACAGCTTTTAAAAACTCAGGGGAAGGATTTGGCAATAGAGATCCTGTGTGTAGACTCTTACCAGACAGTTCCAGCCCGCAATGCCTGGGACACGTAGTTTGCTTTGTCAAGATCTTTTGTGAAGACTGCTGCTGCCAGACCATACTTGGAGTTATTTGCTCTCTCAATGACTTCCTCAATGGTTTTGAACTTCAAGATCTGCATGACTGGCCCAAATATCTATGAAATCAAAACAGAGCATATAAAAAAACCCCATGGCCTAGCCTATAGCGCCAACAAAAATTACAGGCTTGACGCAGAAACTACTAGGTGAGGTTCTCTGGCCTGTATTATGCAGGAAGTCAGACTAAATTATCACACTGGTCCCTTCTATCCTTAAAAATCTAAATGAAAAACATTTCTGGATGATAGCTTGTCCATTTTTCATCTGATTCTAGCAAGAGTTAGAGTTCAGATAACAATCTATGGAATTCTGGTACTTGTAGTCCCTAGCATCAAGAGAGAAAAAAGAAAGAAGACACTTGGCAGAAAGTTAGAGAAAAGAAAGATTTACAAATCAGTTGTTCTGACCTCCTCTGTAGCAATGGTCATGTTGTCCTGCACATCTCCAAAGATGGTCGGCTGGATGAAATAGCCCCTGTCTGCAGCAGGATTGCCACCACAGAGCAGTTTGGCTCCTTCCTGCTTCCCAGTGCTGATGTAGCCAAGGATCTTCTTAAACTGCTCTTCATCTACCTATGATCAAAAAAGAATAGTTTGATCCTTATGGAGGGAGAAAAGGATTCTACCACATTCTGGTCTATATACACCAGTTCTTTACATGGAGTTAGGAAGGCATTAATAGAACAACAATGCTGCGTTTAGACAGATTCCTAAGCCAGTCTGCAAGGGGAGAACTTGCTGTATCTAATTGTTTCAGATGGAGTATTTTGAGGTCAAAGTGATTATCTAAGTCAGTTCATTCATCCCCATTTCATTTAGACAACGGGCAAAAGTTAACGCAAGTTAGGCATATGAGTGCCAAGTATCTTTTAGCCTACTGGTTCATGGATACAGTCCCAGGTTTCAATGCACAATCAAGTAGCATCTCAAGAGAAGGAAAACTGAAGCTTCATGCTCTCACCTGAGGTCCCTGTTCAGTTTGAGAGTCAAACGGATTTCCAACCACCCTGGACTTGGCTCTCTCAATGCTTCTCTCTACGAACTCATGATATACATCTTCTTGGACATACGTCCGGGATCCAGCACAGCAGCACTGGCCTTGGTTGAAGAATAGGGCAAAGTGGGCTTGCTCAACAGCCCAGTCCACTAGGAAAGAGATGGCAAAAACTCAACAGATGGCTTAGGGGAGAATCTTCCTCATGCCAGCAGCAGGAATGTCAGAGCTATGAACTCCAGTCCACTCAGTCACTTCATATAGAAGATTGTGAATGTGGGTCTACATGCTGAATAAGTCTTTATTTAGATCAGATTCTACCCAAACTGCAGTGTCCATTAGAAATTAACCAAATCTGAAAAGTTGTTTTGGATCCAGCAAAATTTCCTTCCCCCACCACCCCTTAGTGTGTGCCATTTTTTTGGCTCAAGTGAGAGGTGTGCACACACACCTGAGAAATAGGAGAGAGAACAATGAAAAAATGCAAGAGGTTAGAAAGAGGCAGGCACAGCAGTGAAGCAAAACTTAATGGAGGAAAGAATGGGAGGAAACACTACTAGATACAGAAGATAATGAAATAGAGCCCAGAAGAATGAGTAAAGGATGTGAGGTATGCAGGAAAAAAACAAAAAGTGTAATCTCTGGGTAAATTAGTTCCCCCATCCCCACCCATACCCTCTATTGTTTTGTGAGGAAATGCTGATACACCATTTTGGCGGCCCCATTGTGTGTAAGATACTCCTCCCAAGATGCACCGTGCACTCTGTAGGACACTAGCTAGGTGGCGCCATCAACAGGAGTCCAGAGAATCCCTCGGTATAGGAGCTTTTGTGGGAATCACTGTCAGAACCTTCCAGCCCTTCCCAAATCCTGGCTGCAAAAAGCCATCCCGAGAGCTACAATTCAAACACTGCACTGAGTCAGTGCTTACTGTCGGCATCAGACATGATGATATTTGGGCTCTTCCCTCCAAGCTCCAGCGTCACTCTCTTCAGGTTACTCTCTGCTGCAGCCTTCTGGATCAGATGCCCAACCTGTATCGGAAGGAGCAGAATCAAGATTAGGAACTAAACACCTCTCAGCTAGTGTTTCCCAAATGGTTAGTGGATGGAAGGTTCCATGTGGGTTATGAAGGAAGCCCTGGGAGGTGGGGGGCTAGAGAGCAAGCCTGCTGGGCACTCACCCCACAGCAGCAGCTTCTGTCACAATGGAGGGGGTGGCCGGGCCAAATCTGAGTGAATGGCACTTCAACCCATGCACCACAACGCCCAGAGCGAGACGCTGGGCCCAGCCCCCGGGAACAGGAGCTGTTGCTGTGGGGTAAGTGGGGGGCCGGCTCACACTTCAAACCAAACACCTCCCCCCCTCCCCCTCCCCCCCCCCCCGCCGCCTCCACCTCAGGGCCTTCCCTCTGGCCTGGGATTAGGGTTGTGGTGCCAGGAAAGAAGGTGCTGCTGTGGGAGATCAGAGCCTCCTTGGTGGGGCGAGGAGGAGGTGACAGCAGTGGTGAAGGATGTTGGCCTGTGATTCCCCTGTGAAATTTTGATCCTGGGTGGGTCACAAAAAAAAAAAAAAAAAATACAGCTGGTGGGTCACCTTACTAAAAAGTTTATGAACCACTGTACTAAGCAACTCTAATAGCTGCTCTGTGTTACTCTGATGCCCTCGGACATTGCAGTGAAGGGTCTGATTTTGTCCTAATGCTTTTCAAGCAGCTGGTGCAAGGACATACACTGTAAGTAAGAAAGGAAGCCATGTTGTTGTACTCCATTCTGATTTCATTAGGGAAGTCTAGGCAGTAACAAAAATCAACAGTAATGTCAGACATCAGAACCTCTGACCAAGCAGAGCTGGACACAGATGTACAGCTTGGGTGGATTTGATTTTAGAGAGAGAGACAGACAGAATTTAAAATCTAGATATTTCAGCAGCTGCTAGAGCTTATTGCGTCACCTGGCCGGGTTACTGGTGTTAGATATCTGTCAGCAGTTTCCTTGTAATCCCTTCATTGTCTGCATTTTAGCTGAATCATTGAAGTCTGCACAGAGATTAAACTTCACCTACAAAGAAGCAGCCCAAAGGCAATCTTCTTTAAGAAGAACCATTCCAAAAAGACCACCTGAACAGAGTAAGGCTTAGTGTTGTTACAAATCAGTCCTGCTGGTTAAAGACAGCTGCGTTTTTAAAAGGAAGGCAAAACAGTTTTTTAGTGTTTGGTACAGAACATAAATTTTACACAGGCCACCCACACGAAACAGTTGACAGGGATGCAGACATGCCGCGTCTTACCTCAGTGGAGCCAGTGAAGGCCACTTTATCTACTTCCATGTGGGACGCTATGGCAGCCCCTGCAGTGGACCCATAGCCGGGAACAATATTAACCACCCCTGGTGGGAATCCAGCCTGTAAGTTCACCAGCCAAAGAAAACTGATGTTACTTTATTATTCCCTTTACAGCTAAAGAGGATCCGTAGCCCTGTCAGTCACACCAACCTCCAATACCCTGCCCCACAAAAAAAACAGGACTCCTTTCCACTTCACTCACATCCTCCAGGCTGCAGCCTTTTTAGGACTTTGCTAGACCACAGACACCTGCCTCCAGTATCTTAAAGCCAGATTGCCAGCTTAGGTGACCTCTGACTAACTTAAAGGGGCAGCATTCATTTAAGTTCGTTTTGGTTAGTTAGCCCACTGAAGTTCATTGAAAACTCCATCCCCATTCAAAAGCAGAAACTCCTGTTATCTGCCAGGGAGAAGGGCAGGGACAGGAATGACATCTGGTTAGTCTAGATGCTGGAATTCGTTTAAAAAAAAACAAACAAAAAAACACATCTTTCCTCTTTGGCCATGGCAACTTTTTGCTCTGGCTCTTCCCCCTCCCCCCCCGCCATGGCAACTTTTTGTTCTGGCTGTTCCTCCACCACCACCACGCCCTCTTCCCCCTCCCCCCCCTCGCCCACCTCATACGGGTTCCTGTAACCCATTCTTTGTGTTGCTGTGTGGTCACAGCACATTGCACAACCACAGATAGAAGTACAAGTGGGAGGTTGAGTCAGAACCAGCTTCTTCTCTCACCTCTTTGATCAGACTGGCCACATAAAGAGCCGTCAGGGGTGTTTGCTCAGCCACTTTCATCACAACCACATTCCCGGTGGCCAAGGCAGGCCCAATTTTCCACGCCTGCATCAGGAGTGGGAAATTCCACTGCAAGACACAAGGAAACCTTCTTGGCTACATTTGAAAACACTGACTCTCCATTTGAATTCATTGGAGAGATGAATGAGGGTCTGATAGATCCCCAGCTTCTGTAGTTGGTTCATCTCCACTGAAGTCACTTTCACCAGCTGTGGATCCAACCCTGTATGTGTCTCCCTGTTTTACTAACACCCTGGATTATAAATTTGTGGTTCTCCTTTCGCTATCCCAGCCCTTGGTTCATGCGCTGGTAAGAGGGAACTGCAGAAGTTTAAATTTTGATGCAAAAAAGGTGAAAGCCTTTTCATTGACACTTAAAACACCTTCCTGAAAACTTACTTAAATGATTCTACATTCTGGGTCTGACCTCTGGCCTTGTCTCTCAGAAGTTTTTATTCATTTCATTACTTATTAATATGTCATCACACCCCGCCACAGGATCCAGGTATCTCACAAATGGATGAGTTTAGTCTCAACACCCCAGTGAAGTAGAAGAATGTTATTCCCATTTACAGATGTGGAGTGGAGCCACAGATTAAGCAAATTGGTCAAGGTCACACTGTCTGTAGCAGAGCTAAGAACCAAACCCCAAACTCTACATCCCAGTCAAGTGCAGAAACCTCAAGGCCGTCCTTCCTGGGATATACTTGACAAGGATGCAGCATTAACTGCAAGCACCTGCATGGCTCATCTGATGGGGGCCAGAAACAGAAGATTAATTTCCCATAGCTAGAGTTGACTGAACAGGAGAGCTGTTCACTCACTTCTGGAGTCTATCAAATAGTTAGGAACAAAAACAGAAGAGACTAGTAGATAGAGTGAACAGCTGGGTCTCTGCCTCTCAAGATATGCTATTTTTAAAGGAGTGACATATTTTGGGGGATGTCTATTTACAAAGGTTACACCTAACTTGAAAGTTAGAACCTTAACTGTTGGCAACCAGGCCTCTTCTAATTGTTCACAAGTTGGTTTGAAACATTGATAGCGGAGTGTCTGCAAGAGCTTGCTTCTGAAAAAGTTCATGCTAAACTCGCTAACAGATTAAGATTCCAGAATTAAAGGTTTATATCCAATTCCTGCTTATTAGTAGACACAAAAGCACAGTGCATCACAACCATGTCTGATCTCTAACAAGGTAATATTTACACACTATTTTATGTCCACAGCAATTCATAGAAATAAGACTAGATACAAATGAAGTTGCATCAGATCTGAGCTATAAATGTAAATGAAGTACTTGCGGTAAAGAGGGTTAGAATTCTGTCATTCACAGCTGGATGCACAGAGTGTGATTGACAATTACATCAAGTTTGCTTCATCACTGCCAGAGCAATGTAAAGGGCTACTAAGCATAATTTCCCTCAGTATTAAAAGGGAAATCATGCTTAGCAGAGGCCAGAAACTTGCATTTTAATGTTATTCTCTATGCCAAGGTGCATTTCTGTAGGCCCACGATACATTTTACTTACCGGGATGATCTGTCCACAGATCCCTACTGGCTCATGTCTTGTGTAACTGAAGAAGTCTCCATCTACGGGAATGGTTTTTCCATGACATTTGTCAGCCCAGCCAGCGTAGTACCTGACAATTACATGGTTTTAGTCACTGGTTTAGGACAACAAGTCTCCCACTTAGGAATAAGAGTTAACTTTTTTTGAGATCTCAGGCAGGGATTCAGACTCTGACCCTACAGCAGTAGGAGGGAACTACAGAGGCATCACCCCGCATGACCTAATATAACCTTGCCTGAGACACGAGGTGACGCATGACGCACATGTGGGTCAACAGACTCTGCTACAAAAAAATCTCCTGGCTCCAGCACATGGCGCACATGTGTCCCCACATTTGGGATACATTTCGGGACCACGACTCAAAGAAGAACGTGTCTCAAACACTGATTTTAAAAGGGACCTGAATGGAAAGCCACAACATTGCTAAGAGGCTCAGGTCACCTGAAATCATTTTTTTTTTAAATATACAGTGCATTAGGGTTGAGTGAGAGCCCCTTCAAAGCAGTCTAAGCTCAGTTCTCATTGCAAGCTTCACCGGGTATAGGCTTTTTTAGCTCCCAGGATGGAGTGCCCACCTATGTGACTATGTAACCCACTAGTCCAGCATGGTTTTGTTTTTTTTTGATAGGCAAGTAAAAGATCACTGGCATTCCTTGGTTTTTTATCATCACAGTGAGGGCTGGCAGAGCAAGTTGCGTGTTCCTCTGCTAATGATTTCATGAGCATCTGGCACAGCTACTTTTAGCCACACGCATTCCGCTGAGCTATGCCACTGAGCTAAGTTCAGCTCAAAACTGGACACGCCCCAGGGACAGGATTCTGCCAGTGTAAAATACTCATCACAGGAAGCCTCCACCCAGCCTCTAGCCAGCACCTGAACACTGGCCCATCTTCAGACACCAGACTCACAGGTTGGTGTTTTCCTCACTTTACAGACAGCAAATTGAATACAAACAGCAGAAACAGATTGTTTGGGTCCATCCAGGACTCACAGCGGCCCATTACCCTTCACGATGGGTTTAACAAGTTCAGAGGGCTCAGATTTGCCAAAAGCATCTTTCAGGGTTGGTATGTGGCTTTAGGAAGGCAGGATTTGGAGATGCGCATTCCAGGGCCATACTGAGGAAGCAGCTGACTGCACTAGCCTGGCTGAACTGATTAAAAGTGAGAGTCACTGGCTCGGGATGCATTTCGCCCTGCCGCAGGCCAACAGGATGGGACACAGGCTGCCATCAGGTCAGATCAAGTCTAACCAGTTAGCATGCTCAAATTACAGCAGCACCCAGACAGGAATTCCCCCACACAGCAACATTTGCAGATCTCCAGCTACCACAGATAAGCTGAATGCCAGACTTCATAGCACTTCGCACTGATTTGCTCTCCTTGTTGCATGAAGTAAACAAACTCCTACCTGATGCATTTGGTTACCATGTCCAGATCCACTAAGTAGGCAATGGAGTACGGTTTGCCATTATCCAGAGTTTCCAGCTCCTACAAAGAGAGTTACAAACTCATATTTGGATAGTCCCAGCCCCGACTCCCAACCACAGCCCACGGTGAGCCTGACTCTGGGTTTGCTCTTTGGACAAGTTCCGCATTTAGCTCTTCCTACCTAGCCCCAAATGCCCGACACTGCAAAGACTCCCTCCCACTCCTTCCTTGCATAGGCTATGGCTCTTTTGGAGCGTGAAAGGGACTGATGCAAGGTCCTCTTCTCCCCTCTCCTAGGGCAGAGTATACAGACCCCACAGCTATTCCAGACTCCAGGCTGAAGACCTGAGCTTGGATCACCCCCTGCTGCAGCACACGGAGCTGTCAGACCATCAGACACTCCAAAGGACAGAGTCTGGACATTCAGTTATTCCCTTCCCCACTAATGAGACAGAGCGGCGTAGTCGTGATCAATATCATCATGCCTGTGAGCAGTAGGCAGGGGAAGCAATGGGACTGCGGGCTCTTGGCTGGGCTAGATGGGTTTGTTTCAGTGTGTATCACACTAACAGCAGTATGCGCGAGGCTTCACTCAGGGAGACTCTTAGAGGGAAAGTCTGCTCTCAGTGAAACCAGGCTCGCTCCCTGGTCTTTGACAGTGCAAGAGTCAGAGCAAGGCAAAAGCAGGACTGGCCAATACGCTGCAAGGCCCTTCTAGCAGAAGTCACACCTGCTCCATGCTCAGAGCACTCAGTCAAGGTGGAGAAAGAGCCTCCGGCATCTGCCAGTTCAGAGGGTTCCAAGCCTGGGCCGTAGCCACTGCGGACAGGAACAAGTCGGGTCCTTCCTTTGCTCTGACTGCAGGAATGGGTTGCCGGACATGAGGAGTGGCTTGTTTACCCTTCGTACCCCACAGAGCTGCCATTAATGCAGAAGCTACAATAGCCAGCTCCTCTCACCCGACTTGGCAGCTCCCTTTTACACATGCAGCCAAGTGAGCTCCCCTCCCCCTAAGACGGCCGTATCCATCTCTGGCGACACTGCCAGAATCCCTCCCATACCCAGCTGAACCAGACCGGCAGTGCCCAGCAGACAGCTTTATTAGACCGCACCACCCCAGGGAGGCCGGACAGTACATCCAGGGAGCGCGATACGCACGGCCAGGTAGGCCCGATCTCTCTCAATCAGGTCGGCGAGGCGGAGCAGCAGCTTCCCCCGGTGAGAGGCGTCCATCCGTCTCCAAGGTGAGCCCAGCTGGAAGGCCGCCTTGGCCGCCTGCACGGCCTTGTCCACATCCGCCTGAGGAGGAAACCAGACAGAGAGGCTGAGTGGACAGCGCTCCCCGCCCCCACCGCCTATCTGAGATTGAATGGAAGAGGCTGTACTCGGAGGGACAAATAAATTAGAGGGGTTGGGGAGAAGTGGCCCAGGAGAAAGACAGAGGAAGCTGCAGTGCAGCGTGCACTAGAAGTCAGGACTTTCTGGGTCCCCAGCACATGCTCTAAGCTGTACACTTGGTTTCTACACTAGGTCCCTGTGCCAGGTTAGTCCCCTGATGTTCGCCTTGGGGTTAACACTGACCCGTCTCCCAGGGCGGTGGGAGGCCGAGTGCTGTGTGTTGCAGCACCATACTCTAAGTCATGGCATAGGGAGGGGGACAAAACCCTGTGTGCCTCATCACATCCGTGTACTAGCCTGGAAAATGGGATCCTTCCTCTGCCCTAATGCAGAGAGGTGCTGGGCAAGGCCTCGTTGGCGGAAGTGCTGACGCTCAGAAGCCAGCAGCCACGCAGTCTGGCCACCTTCGCTCTCGCTGGAAGGAGAGATGGTCCCCTACGCCAGTGTCTTGGACTACAGGAGGGGACTGCTCTGGCACTAGGGGGGTAGGTGCTAGCCTGTTCGGATTTCCCCCCTTTGGCTCAGTTGAAGGGAGTGGTGGGTCCCATCCCCAGGAGTTGGATAATCCCCCATCAGCACTGCCAAACACTGGCGTTACAGTGGATAATTCACAAACTTCATGCAACTAAAATAAACCCTCCCCCTTCAAAATACAGCTGCCAGCCACTGGCTGAGAAGGTCGTTGGATTGTGGGAGGGAACAGAACGTCCATCCAAGTGACACCAGAGAGCGCCTGTTGTCTCCTTGATAAGACCAGAGGGCATCTTTCATACATGAAAACCCAGCCCTGCTGTCAGCCGATTCTCTGCAGGCTGAAGTCTGATTCCAGCCTGCAGGGATTTTGCAGAGTCACTGTTTGCTAACGCAGCTGTAGCCTTCCCAGCACTACATGCTACATTCAGAGATAACATTATGAAATTATATTTGAAAAGAATGGGTGTAACAGGCTGAACAACTATCACCACATAAAGGCTGCTTTCCTGGATAAAGCCAAGCATGTTTACCCTAGGCATATTTCAGCGGCAGTATCTGCTGGGCTAATATTTACTTTAGATCCTCTGGCAACGCAGGACAAGAGCAAGGGGGGGTGACTTCTGAAGTTTCTAGTTGGATTTGTTTAGATTTAGCATGGCTGATTCAATTTAGAATCCAGTATCTCTCTATTTTATGGTGCTTAGTGTTTCTAGCCAGTTCCCATTTTTGGTGTATGCACCAACCTAACGAAGCTGACTACCAGCGCATGCAGAAATCCAAGCGATTTCCTCCCTCTCCTCCGACAACAGCGTAAATCGACCAGTTTGGAGAGGAAGGTTGGCCTAGTACTTAAGGCACTGAATAGGGACTCAGGAGATCTGGGATCAATCCTTGGCCCTGCCTGGACTCCAAGCGACCTTGGGTGAGTCACTTCATCTTTCTGTGCCTCGATTTCCTACTTGTAAAAATCGAGAGAATTCTTCTCGTGTCTTTCTGGACTATAAGCTCTTTGGAGGAGTCTTTGTTCCTGTACGCGTATGTGGAGCATGTAGTAAATCAGGGGCCTTGGGCACTATGCAATACGAGGCGCTCGGAGTGATCAGGACCCTTTCATTCTGCTGATAAACATCCATCCATTCCATTTCACTGGCACCCCTCCAAGCATCCAGTCCTGTTTTACAGCACCTAGGTCACGGACACAGCCCTCTGGCACATGCCAGTGCTGGCTTCTGTCCTTCCCTGGGGTAGGAACATTCTGCAAAGACTGATCACAACACTGGGAGCTCAGCCCGTTCTTCACCACCCCTCTGCCATTCTCATCCAGGCTCTGATGTTTACTCATTGGTGGCCTTGAGTTACTTCCCCTTTCTGCCGGTCTCCCAGTGTTCAAAATGGGGGGAAACAGCCATTTTTCTGGGAGACGGCAGAGAATAGTAAAGCACCATATAAACAGCTAAGTTTCCTCACTGCTTGTTTGGCTTCCTACCTTTGATTAGGAGCAGAGCAAAGCAAAGCGAGAGAGTTTTATTGTGCTTTTGGGGCGGGGAGAACCCAAATGAATAGGAAAGCTACACTGACACTTCTTTATATACAGTAAATGTAGCAGTTTACCATAACATGGAGTTCAGGCACTTGCAGGATAAAGGACAGAGAGCAAACATGTTTCTGGACGGGGATTATAAAAAGACGTGCACATGATCTCTTTTTATGCCATGATTTTGTAAGTCAATACCTATCAGTCTCAGAGATCTTATAGGGACAGTGTTTACCTTGTCTCCCTCAGCAACCTGGCAGATAACTTCCCCCGTTGCTGGGTTGACAGAAGGGAAGGTTTTCTTGCTGACTGCGTCATGCCATTCATTGTTTATGAAAATCTGCAATTCAAAAAAAGAGAAAGACTTCAGTATTCAGGCCCGAGAGTCATCTAATCTGGAACCTCTATTGTTTGGTGCTGGGCTTACCAGGAAGCCGGAAGCACAGCTCTGCACCTTAAGCAGTTCAAATTAAGTGTGTGGCTCTACACATCATGTTTAACATGCAAAACACTAGAGAGTCATAGAAAAGCTACTGGCCTCCAGGGCTTTTAAAAAAAACAAACAAACCATCAGACATGTGCCACCTGCAAAAGGTTTCTGAGGAGCAGCCATTAAGCCTTACACAACGACTCTCACAGCATTTTGAAACAGGCAAAATTGCGCGGGAAGGGAAGAATCCATAGTCAAGCGCCGGGTCAGGTCAGCATCAAAACCCCTCATTCTAGGGAGATAATCTGACCAGTGCGTGATCCACAAGAGACACAGCTGCAGCCACTGGGACCCCATAACAACAGACTCCCCCCTGTGCTAGACTCTGCCATGGTAGGTAGCCATCTGTGCAACTGTACCATTTTGCAGACATCCCAGCCCACAAATATACCCCTTGGGAGTGAGGCAGAGAACCCCTCCAAGCCCCTGGATACCAGAACAATGAGTGTGGTATCTCAACGAGATCAGTGCACAGATCTCACCCAGCCACCTCTGCCAGAGACCCCAGGGCATGCTTGGCCGTTCCTCCTGACGAAACAAGCTAGCAAGCAGAGGGAACAGCACCCACCGGAAAGACCTTCTGCTTATTGAAAAAAGGCATCTTCCTTTCCTCCCCCCAGTTCTAAACATTTTGTAAAACTAGAGTAAACAGGAGCAGAGTGGGCAGGGAGAGGGCAGGCGACAACCCGAGCAAGACACAAGCCACCAGGAAAGACAACAAAATATACCCTTATTGAGCTTATTTATTTGTGTTCCTTCCAGTCCTACAATTCTATGCCCAGCTAGGGCTCCAGGATATACACAAGGCAGGGCCTTAGGTTGTGCATGTCCTCCTCCATCCAGGCCATGTGACATTCAGATCAACACCTCCAGGCCAAAACGCAGCTACCAAATTTTGCAACAGCTACCTATTCAATGGCATGATATTACTCTTGCCCTGGGTATCGTATAGGAATAGGGCCGTGCCCCTTTTAATAGGGAGTGCGCCCTCCGTCTAGTCATTACTTTCCTCAGTGTTTCAGAAGCCACCAGCCCTCTGCCAGAGCCACAGGGTTTACACGGAGCTTGCACATTGCGTATTTGCCCATGTGGGTTCTTCATATTATGTATGTTGTGTAACAAGCAAGAGACAACTCCTTCTCCCTCCTGTTTGCCACACTCACTTGTTCTATCTTGTCTCAAATTATACTAAGGTCCAGAGGGCAGGAACCGTGTCTACGCTGCTCATCAGGGTGGATAAAAATCAATGATTTAAAACCAAAAAAAAAATTGGATTTTTTTGTAATTTAAATCAGATTTTTTTTGATAAAATGCTTTTTGAGGAAAAAACCTATCTAAAGATAGTTTTAATTAAGATACATTATAGCTCAAAGATATCTCATCATGGAATAGGGATTATAAATTCTAATTCTATAGTATGAGACAATATATTCATGTCATGGTTAAGAAAAGTTTTGTAAATGAGTTCCAATAGTTCATGGATTAGGGACCCAATTTTATGGGTTCCACTGGATTCTGTATAGAAAGATTAACCTAAATAAATCTACCCACCCAATGGGACTCAGTGCTCAGTCTAGAAGATACCATCAGAGATGCTTAGTTTTGCAGTTCTCAAACTGTGGATTTGTCTCTCCAGAGGTAACATGCTTGTTAACAACATAAATGTTTTTAAATAAATAAATAAATAAATAATGTATACAGGTGAGAAATAACAGACCTCAACTCTATTGATCCTCTGCAAATTTGTGTACACAGAGTCAATCCCTTACATCTCTCTAAAAGTGCAAAGTTTCAAAAAGTTCAATGAATAGAAGATTGTTGGAGGCAGAAGAGATCTGGACAAGGAGGAAGGAGAAGAAGTCTGGAGACACATGTGAGAAGCGAGGGACATATGCTTGTTTTGTTAAAATATTATATATTTGCTGTTGAAGAAAAAAATCCAGACTCCATAACATTGTTGCTTTAGTTAAATAAAACAATTTAAATGTATGTCTGGTGACGTTCTCCTCCTAATACAGCAAGAAAATCCTCCAAATATTAATGATTAACCTGTTCAATCGGAGAAAGTTCACCTCCCAATGACTTCATAAATATCAGCTTCAATTACCTTTGGTAAACGAAATAACCAAACAATCATTCATTTTCTGATATAGCTGTAAAACTAATCTGAAAAAGTTTTCAAAATAAATCACTGTTTAAAAATCTATAGTATGTACCTTCTAAAAATGAAATCTACATCTATCTCTGAGTTGTGAAGAATATGTATTAAGATAATGATAACCAACAAGAATGCACTTTTTATGTAGAAAATCATGATTAAATCATGTCTTCCTGACTAGTGATTTAAATCATGATTTAAATCAAATTGATTTAAATCAAATCCACCCTGCTGCTCGTACAGCAAGTATAATAAACACAGGTAACACAATGGAACCCCGCTCCTGATCAGGGCTTTTTACACGTGCTCTAATCGCAACTGCCTAGTTTGTTTAGATGCTTAACATCAGAGTTTGGCAGCTGTATGCTGTTTTAAGCAAGGATACAACACTCCTCCCGCTCCATTGCATTTCCCACACTTGCCAGTTTGCAATGCACTTCAGAGCTGGTTCCTTGGATCTTGATCTGCAGACTCAGTGCCATTAGGCCTTAGTTTATAAACAATTTTTCCATACAAAATCCTGCCTCTGCCCCCCCGCATGATTCCCATTAGAACTAGAGAAGAAGCAGTCTTAAACACAGACTCAGTGTTTTAGCCAGTGAGGACATATTCATGCAACTCCTAATGACATAAAGCAAACTGGCACCTTGGTGCTTCAGTAGGTTGCCAGATTCAGGAATTACAGCCTTCATTTAGGAAGGTGTCAGGATGTATTTACTGGTGTAAATCACTGAAGTTTCTCAATTCCCCCTCACTGCTCAGTTAGCAATGGCTACTGCTGTCCCTTCACACAGTCTCCCCACCACTAGGGCAAGATTTTTCTCTGCAGCTCCTGCTATCTGGAACAACCAAGTAGGACTCACTGTGGTCAGTTTCTGCCTCATCCAGTCTAGCTTCATGTCTTTTCTAGACATTGGTTTGCTATTCTGATGGGAGCATTATACAAAAGCCCCACTCAGGAGCCTGGCTGCACTGTGCTAGGGCCACAAACTATTCCAGAAAGAAAAGGAGGACTTGTGGCACCTTAGAGACTAACCAATTTATTTGAGCATAAGCTTTCGTGAGCTACAGCTCACTTCATCAGATGCAGAATACAGACTAACACGGCTGCTACTCTGAAACCTGAAACTATTCCAGACAGTCCCTGATTTGAGGAGCTGTAAAATTTTTGTCTTTTTAAAAAAAAGAAAGTTCAGTTTCTCTCTGTTGGTACTGTAGCTTTGTCAGAGCGACATGGGATATAGTTTGCATGAGAGACTCAACCCTAGCATAGCTGTCACATTAACTGAGGTGAGAGGTCTTTCAGAAGCCAAACGCAGGCACCCAAAGCAAAGTCTCAGTGCAAAGACTCCAGCCCTTTTATCAGAGCCACGTTGCACAGTCAGCGAAAGCAAGCTAATTCCCCACAGAAGCAACTGATTCATCTACAGTTGTTATTCAAAAGCAGTGATGTAACAGTTGTAAGATTGTACTTGTCCAGGACCTCCTCACATTTCATTTTTCATCATTAGAGCTGACCAAACAGCATTCCCTGAGATAACAGTGAAGGAAGAGTAGAAGATAGTCTAGGCAAAACAACATACCCAGGTTGCATGCTAAATCCTAGCCAATGATGACTTGTTTTCTCTCTGTTCATTTGCACTGGTAACAGCAAATGATCTAATTAAGTGTAGAACACACATACACAGGAGGACAACTTGCTTTACTGGCCAGATTCAGGAATTGATTGCATTGCTTGTGAAGGCCAATAGACTCTAAATTACTTGTATTAAGAACAGTTGGGATGCGTTCTTTTTGTTTTTTAAAAGAATGTCTTGCAACAAAAGACATAGCATTTAAATGCTCTGCAGGCCTGTTCTGTTCAGCTTCCTGCTCACCAACAATAAAGAAGTGGTATTATTCTGACTGTATTATATTCGCCTCGCATTTACATCCCAGCCACTGCAGCTGTAGGCTCGTACATGAGAACCCAAGAGTGACTTGACTTTCGTTATAAAAAGTCAAACTTCAGCATTAATGTAGTTTAACCTAATCTCACGTGTTAAGAAAGCAGGTAAGGAAGCTTTTTAAATGAGGTTTGGCAGTGCCCATTTATGTACACATGGTGATCAAATACAGGTGCCTTGGTAAGCAAGATTAATCCATGAAGAATAAGCAGTTTCAGAGAAAAAAGAAACGGAGTACTTGTGGCACCTTAGAGACTCACCAATTTATTTGAGCATGAGCTTTTGTGAGCTACAGCTCACTTCATCGGTTAATCTACAGTGCTGTGCTGTCATCCTAGCTCTGTGTGGCACAGTCTTTCCAGCACCATGCAAAGAGAGATTATTTTGGACTTTGTCCCTGCTCCAGGAGGCAGATTTCAGTTTGCTTTGCACTTGGTATTTGCACAACCCTTTGTAGACGACAGGTCACAGAGGCAAGCGAACTATTATATAACCCTCCACTTGTAGCACTTTGGGAACTGAGCATTCAGGGACTTGCAAATTTGTTCCACCCTCAACACACCACGATGCAGATTGCAAATGCCAGGCCACTACCATGGCATTGTTTTTACTTTAAAAACCACCCCCACAATAAAGCAGCAGTGACAGCACAGGACAAAACGCAGCAAATCCGTTGCTTGCAGAGCGGACAGGCAGCCTGACTGCAAAAGATGGAACATTTCTGAGGACTCTTTTTATTTGCAAACTGGATACAATTAACTTAGGCTTGAATAGAGATGGGGAATGAATGGGTCATTACACAAAGTAAAACTATTTCCCATGCTTATCTCTCCCCCCCCTTCCTCAGACATTCTTGACAACTGTTGGAAATGGTCCACCTTGATTATCACTACAAAAGGTCGTCCCCCGCTCTCCTGCTGGTAATAGCTCACCTTAAGTGAAAGGAAAGGAGTACTTGTGGCACCTTAAGTGATCACTCTCATTACAGTTTCAGAGTAACAGCCGTGTTAGTCTGTATTCGCAAAAAGAACAGGAGGACTTGTGGCACCTTAGAGACTAACCAATTTATTTGAGCATGAGCTTTCGTGAGCTACAGCTCACTTCATCGGATGCTTATGCTCAAATAAATTGGTTAGTCTCATTATAGTGTGTATGGTAACACCCATTGTTTCACGTTGTCTATGTATATAAATCTCCCCACTGTATTTTCCACGGCATGCATCCGATGAAGCGAGCTGTAGCTCACGAAAGCTCACACTCAAATAAATTGGTTCGTCTCTAAGGTGCCACAAGTCCTCCTGTTCTTTTTGCGGATACAGACTCCCACGGCTGCTCCTCTGAAACCTTTTTATGAGAGGGTTGGTCATACAGTCGCGCCACTTCTTGGCAACTTTTGAGTACACCGTTTACCGCTGCCATAGAGGATTCTCCAGACACAACTTTCTTAGCGATAGGCGCATGAAACAGCTGGAGAGGCGGACTCTGCCTGACCAAGGATATGAACCCTGGACCCTCCGAGTAAGCGTTTGATACGCTACCAGCGGAGCTGGGTTTGCCATAAGGGCCAAGTCACAAGGAGGGCAACCAACTTCGAAGGGCGGTTTGACGGTCCACTGCACGCATCCGAGGACGTGAGCTGTCGCTCCGGAAAGCTTATGCTCTAATAAACTGGCTAGTCTCCAAAGGTGCCCCAAGTCCTCCTGCTCTTTCTGCGGATACAGACTCGCAGGGCTGCTCCTCTGAAACCTCTCGGGGCCGTGCTCGAAGCACGAGACCAGCGCGCTCCGCGCCCAGCCTGGCCCCGGGGCGGGCTCGCAGGGAGGCGAGAAAGGCCCCCCGGGGCGGCGGGGCGGCGGTCGCTGGTGCCGAGGCTCTCGCAGCGGGGACTCCCGGGGCGCAGGGCCGGCCCCAGCGGCCTCCGTGCTCGGCCAGCCCCAGCCCGGCCGCAGGGCCAGGGGCTCCGCTCAGGTGCCGGGGGGGGCCGCTGGCGCCCAGCCCAGCCCTGCGTCCGCCCCGGGGCCCTGCCAGCCCCGGCTCGCGGGGAGCAGCGGCGGGTCAGCCCGGCCCCTGGCGGCTGCAGGGCTCCCGCCCGCCCGGGGGCTGCAGAGAAGCCGGGCCCGGGCCTGGGACCCCCCTACCTTGTTGTAGGCAACCTCCGGGCGGGGGTTGGGGGCGGGGACCGCGGAGGCGGCGGCCGAGAAGCGGCTGCCGAGCTGGGCCGGAGCCGCCCGGCCCCACAGCCGGGAGCCCAGCGCGGCCGCACGCAGCATCCTGGCGCTGAGGAGACGCGGCAGCCGCGGGAAGGCGGCCGCGGCCAGGCGGCCCGAGCCCCGCCCAGCGGCCCCCGGGGGAGGGTCCGGGCCCCGGGGCACGTGTGGGCGGGGAGCCGGCTGCGGCGGCCTCGGTCCCGCCGCCCCCCGGCCAGCCCTGCCCGCGCCGGGGGTCCGTTTGCCCGCAGGCCGGCCGGGGCCGGGTTTGCCGAGGGGGCCCAGCCCGCGTACGAGGTGACCAGCGAGCAAGGGGGGAAAAGCGGGAGGTCCCGAGGCGCCCGGGTAAGACAAGCCCTGGATGTCGGGACTGCGGCCCCTCTCCAGTCAGGACATCTTGCCCTCCCCGCCTCCCCCCGAGTCCAGGGGGCTGTGGCAGGAGCAAGGGTTTCATCTAATGCATCCCCTGAGGGCCCGTGTCTGGCGCTAGATTAGAGGCTTGTGTGGTCCCCCGTCACTGTAGCGTCTGGGCACCCCACATCCTTTCCTGCGTTAACACCCTTCTGAGTCGGGCAGTGCTCTTACTGGTGGGGAAACTGAGGCACAGAGAGGCCAACGGCCTGGTTTGCCCAAGGTCACACCGGGAGGCTGGGGTGGAGCGGGGAATTTAACCCACGTCTCCCAAGTCTCAGGCTAGTGCCCTATCCCCTGGACCATCCTTCCTTGTTGGGATATGTAAGGGTTAGGTAGAGAGCTGGCAAGCTGCTAAAGTGCTGGCATGGCATTAGGGGACAAAGGCATAAGAAGGCTGTAGTTCTTTGCGTAGTAAATAAGTTGCCATATTTTGCCCTTCCCTGTTGCTTGTAAGAATTAACAGGAATGCAGGTGCATGAAAAATATAACTGGTGAATAATGCCCTTTGTGTGAAAGAAGGGAAATAAATGTTATTCCCCCCCCCTTCCTTTCCCAGCTACATAAACAAACCCTGCGTCATGGCCCCTTCCTCCCTCCCTTGAGCATTGCTGACCGGGGTGATTTGTGGCAACAGATTGTTGCAAAGAATCCACCTCTGGGTCAACCTGCTCTTTCTTCTAACGTTCCTCACGTGCATCTCTTGCACAGTATCAGCATGTAGGACCTGATCCTGCTGGTTGTGCCACACAGATGGACTCTACTCCTCCCCTGAGCCCTATTGACTGCAGGAAAGCTCCATGCCCAGGGGTCTGCCCATGCCAAACAGCTCCAATCCTGAAGCCCCTGCCCCGGGCTTCTTAGCCCAAGCCTCAGCGTCAAAGCACTGTCTACACAGCAATTTTGGGAGCACTGGCTGAGCCCCACGAACCCAGGCCTGTGGAACATGGGCTGGGAAGCTCGTTCTAAAATGCATAGACATGCTCTTCAAAGCCTGCAGGTTTGAGCCAAGCCCCAAGACACTGCTCCCTGATTTCAGTAAGTGCTAGTCAAACCCAAGCTCCTCCTTAGCTATGGGAAGCACATGCTGAGCTGGACAGAACGGGACAGGTTACGCATGTCTGTGTGCCAGATTATTCAAAGTTAATGGCAGAAGCTCCTGAGTGCTGTTCTGCTGATCCCTGTAGGTGGAGGGATGTGGTCAGAGACTGATCCCTGGGAAGGTGCTGTCTCTGTGCTATGCCTGTCCACCATATGGTGCCATTCTGCTGCTTTTGAAAATGTAAGCGGTGGTGTCAGGCTGGCATCTTTTGTGGGGGGGGGGCTAGGATTCTTTGTTCCTCTTGGCCAGGGCCTGTTTGGGGGCTTTCTCCGTTCCCCTCCCCTGAGGAGTCATAACGTCTCTCTGAGCAGCACTAAATTCACACACACAGACGCACTGTTGGGAGCCTGACTCTCTGGCCAAAGCATTCTCCCTCAGGGAGTGTGGTGGTGACAGAATATATCTGTGTTCACACCCTAAACACCACTATAATAATGTTTGTACAAGGTTTGCCTTGTGAGGTATTTAAAAACTCATAATTTGCTGGTCTGCACTGTACCCCAGCAAATCACCGATGGCCACAGATCTAGTCCCTCTAAAGCCCCAAGAAAGATGGTAGGGTCAGGGAAGGGATGAGTTCAGCCTGAGGGTTGCTGCAGAGCTTAGTGTTCTCCAGAGCAGTCGTCCAAGTTGGCTGTACACATGGGATAGGGGCCAAGAGACTCAGTTCTGTCAAGTGGAGAATATAAAGTCACCTGCATGTAGGACGGGTGGAATTCCATCCTGGGAGTCCGTGAGAAATATCAGCTGAGCCAAGGCAGAGCAATTTGCTGCCAGCCCCACAATCCACAGCTAGAATTGTGTCTCTGCGTGCCATTGTTCAGGGGCATATTAGTTTAATACCGGATAGGGACCCTGAGCACCGTCATCAAGCTGTGTCCCAATACAGCTGCCTGGGGCTCTGCTTTTTTTGGCCCTGCTGGCAGCATGCTCATTCCGCACACATTCACCAATGTCAGACATGCAGCCTGAGGGCTCATCCGCGCCAGCTGCACTCTGCTTCCAACGACACTGCTGTAAATCCACTCTAATATGGAGATATACCTCTCTCATAGAACTGGAAGGGACCAAATACCATCCCTTATTTTTGCCCCAGATCCCTAAATGGCCCCCTCAAGGATTGAACTCACAATCCTGGGTTTAGCAGGCTCAAACCCTCCCGCCGAATCAGTGGAGTCACTCTGGAGTTACAATGGCCGCCGGAGTGTTTTGCCCTCAGTGCCCACCCTTCCTGTGCAAAACAGGCTCTGCTCCCACACCCCCCAAAGGAGGGGCTCGTCTCCCCCACTCACCCCATTCCACTTCTGTGTTTCGAGCCAGGGAACCGTGGGTCCTTATTCTCAGGGCCTGTCACTGTTTGTTTTGCAGAATACCCGAGTCTCTCAAACCCAGCAGAATGGCCCTTTGCAGGAGCCACCAGCTGGCAGAGCTGGGCCCAGGGACAGCACAGCAGGCTGGAGGAGCACATGTGCACAGCAGGGGCTTCCCCGCAACTCTCATGCAATACTGTAGCCTCCCTGCCCCCTCCCTGAGGCCTGTTGCTGAGCTCCTGCCTCCGCCCTACTTCCCCCTCAGAGCTCCTCTCACATACCAAAATGACCTGGTGCCAAGCACGCTTTGGCGGCAAGTTCAGCACCGTTTCAGAAACCCTTGTTAGAAGCGGCTCTGACCAAGTTTCCTTTATTTTCCTCAGTGACCGGACAGGGGCGTTCGGGTGAACATGATGCTCTGGGATCCTTGTCAGCACATTTCATACCAAAGTTGTATGCGAGCTGGGATGGGCCCTTTGGGTAGGTCTATACTGCAGCTGGGAGTGAGGCTCTGGCTAGCCACCCAAGTCCAAGCCCACCCGGCCAACCGGCTGGGCCCAAGTCGCCACCATGCTGAAACATCCACACTGCTGGGAGGCGCTCTCCCAGCTGCAGCGTACACCTACACTTTGTCTCTTCATCAGGGCCGGCTCTAGGCACCAGCCAAGGAAGCATGTGCTTGGGGCGGCCCATTTGAAGGGGCGGCATTCCGGCCATTCTTGGAGCGGCCCATTTGAAGGGGCGGCATTCCGGCCGTTCTTGGGGTGGCCCATTTGAAGGGGCGGCTTTTTTTTTGCTTTGACGGGTTGGTACTTGGGGCAGCAAAAAAGCGAGAAAGCTCGAGCTGGCCCCGCTCTTCATGATCACTCTCAACCACCCAACCGTGCTTACGTGCATCTCTCCATTTGTCAGAACTGATCATTCCTGAGGAGGGGAGATGGTATAAAACATTCTGGAAAAACTATTGCAGCTTCAGGTGAGGTCTCAGGACGGGGGCACACCCAAGGATGTGGGTCCATTATTTTTATTCTGATTTGACCCAACATCACTAATGAATGGCACAGAAATAAGCGCGACTCCTTCCATGATTCTTTTTTCTCTACAGAGCGGTGTGAATTACAGAAGTGTAACCAAGTG
Organism: Lepidochelys olivacea; assembly: GCF_965140295.1. Taxonomy (NCBI): domain Eukaryota; kingdom Metazoa; phylum Chordata; order Testudines; family Cheloniidae; genus Lepidochelys; species Lepidochelys olivacea. Next base: position 29,704,310 of record NC_140425.1, on the reverse strand, counting down.
TATGCGGGTGACAAATGGCAACCCCAAACACAGCGAATCATAGAACTAGAGCTCTGCTTCCTTGGCAGAGTCCTCAGGAGCCAGCCAGTTCCCCTCCTGACTTCACCCCAGCCTGGACATCTGTCCCTTCCAAAGAAGAGCAGGGTTCCTTTTGAACCAGTCAGCACCTCTCAGCCAACTGGAGCCTGATCTAATGCCCACTGAAGTCAATGAGTCTTTCCAGAGCAGGCCCCTGGAGGGGCTGCTGCTGGGTGACAAGACTCTTTCCTCTCCATCCCTGAAGGCTGACCACTTGCTAGACCAGGAAGCCTGAGAGCAGGGCTGGGACTTGCAGGGGTGTGCAGCCAGTCCCACCGCAGCCTGGAGCAAGGCCACTGTGTGTGGCTCAAGGACACATTTTCTGCTTTTTGTTCCACCATCAAGCAAGCCCAGCATTAAATCAAGTGGGGAGCATGTCGCCTCTGCCTGAAGGGGTCTGGCAATCTGCAAGGACATTGAAATTAAAGAGCTATCGCCACGCACAAACACACTGTGTTAATCAGAGTACCCCCACCACACAGACACACATCCCAAGGCTGCAGATGGGAATTCCTCTTCCGCCTCCCAGGGGTTGTTTTTCCACAGTGGGCCAGGGCTAGCGTTTCAGCTCCAATTTAGCGACTGCTGTCCTGTGAACTTCATCGGGTCCATCGGCGAGACGCAGGGCTCGCGCCCAGGCAAAGAACTGGGCCAGTGGGTAATCGTTACTGAGACCCGCCGCTCCAAAGGCCTGCAACAAACCCATGGGACATGTGAAAAGGGCAGGACAATGCCATAGTGGGAGCAGCAGAGCAAAGCAGGGACACTTAGCACTGTGGAAGCAGGAAGGCAAACTCCAGGGGCCCGAGGAGCTTGCTTCCTATAACACGGTTTCACGTGAGTTTAGTGCTGGTAGAAGGTTCTCCACAGAACAGGAACAGCGCATAGGCAACAGCAGGACAAGTTTGCTCTATGCCAGCCCCTGCTAACGTGCCTAAGTCCTGACCTGGAGGGATCAGGTCTAGGAGGAAGAGGTCTGGGAGCAGTTTCCTCCTCCCAGGAGGCAAGGGTAGGACTAACTCGTGAGTTGCAGGAGTTGGCTGAAAGCAGAACCATCATGGGGCTCCAAGCAGCTGCTTGCTTTGTTTGGGCTAAACCCTAACCTTCTGGAATGGGAGAGAAATGAATGATAAGTGCACGACTCCCCGCTCACCTGGATAGCACGATCAATAACCCGCAGAGCCATCAGTGGAGCCACCATTTTGATCATGGCGATCTCTAGAGCCGCTGCCTGTATAGAAACAGGATCAAACACATCAGATCCATCCAGCTTGGTCAACCCTCCTCAGTCCTGGCTTGCAGCCCCAGCTATTCCCGTTCTGGTCTCCCCAAAACAATGGTACCAATGTAAGTCAGGCTAGGCCTGCAGCCCCCGTGCTATCCCAGTCCTGGGCCTCTCCTGAACACAGACTGCCTGTCATGCTGAGCTCCATGTGATATTTCTGATGGGAACGAACATCCAAGGAGGAGAGGGCCCAAGCTCACTTTTCATTGGGAACCTGAGACATATTTTTGCTCAGGCCTCCAGGAAGGAAAAGTTTAAGCATTAGAACTCCCCCATAGCGACCAGACAAGCTAAGCACACTGGGCCGAGCGCTGCAGTCCTTACTGTGCACTTACTCAGGCTGATATTGTTAGCCTCCGGAGGGCCCCAGCCACGCACCTTATTGCCAGCTGTATCCATGAGGAGGGCAGCCTTCAGGACAAGAAGCCGGGCCTGCTCAATCTCAGCGCGGGACTTGGCAATGTCTTCCAGGATAGTGCCCTGTTCGGCTAGGGGTTTCCCAAAGGCCACACGAGACGTCACCTGCAATAGGTGCACACAGGGCTAAGGGCCTCTGAACTTAGGGAGTGCTATTTTTGCTGGTGATAATATCTTACATTTGCAGAGAAGCTTTCATCCCGACTGCCGCTACAAACTAGACAGGGACCCACTTCACCTGTTGCTGGGATGCAGCCACCTCTGAAATGCAATGTGGCTGCTGTCTGACAAGGCACAGTGACACTACATGGCAGTTTGGGACAGCAAGTGAAGAATATTATATCAGATTAGCTAGGGAATTGTTTAGCAGGGTAACTGACACCCTGCCTAAAATGGAATTTGGAAGGACTTGAATCCTGAATCCTGGTTAGAGTGCAATAGCCATCAGAATCTCAAGTTTCCAGATCCCCAAAAAGCAGCACAGCACCCCCTAGCACTGATTCCTTGCTGACAGAGGGAACAGCCCCATTCCCCGCAGCATTCCTGGATGGTCTGCCATCCACGTACTGACTAGGTCCTACCCTGTTTAGCTTGTGAGCACCAATGTGATCATAGGCCAAGGTGGTACAGCTGCAGGTCCACCGCGTAACACTCCCTTGGCATTTTCTCTCCTCTGTAGGCAGCGGGACAAACTGACCCCTGCCATTACCACCCCAGGCCAATAAAGGCAAGGGAGAAATTCAGGCAGGTTCTGAGCAAGGGAAGGAAAAAGGGAAAGAAGCAAGATTCGCAGACTCTCAGGATCCACCTGGCCCAGGTACCTCTCCTCCTTGTGCTATAATGAAGCAGCGTGGGGTGTGACAGAGGGACGGAATAGTGGAGCACCTGAGAATGTGTTTAAAAAGGACGAACTGGGTGACCACAATGATTCTGTTGCCAGCGCCAGGATCCAATTACCTAATGGCCAGGGAGTATCCGAGGATGTTGCAGGGCTTCAGCCCAGGGATATGAATTGCCTGGTTAGTTGCTGTTATGAGCGCATTCTGAACTGACATGGAAAGGGCCCAGAAGCTGGAGACAACTAAGAAGGGAGTCAGAGCTAGGGAGACCAGACAAGTTCAACCCTTAATGAGGAAATGGAAGGAAGAAGATTCAGAGTATACAGGGAGCCTTATTTGGCTGAACAGAGCTGCAAACAGGGGAAGTCGATTTCTCTAATCACGAGAGAAACTCCCCACGCATAAGAAAAAGGGAGGCAATGGAGTGAAACAGCCCTTTGTCCATGGAGTACCCAGTCAGGCAGGGAAACTCATTTGATCAGCTGTGTCGCTTTTGTGAGGCTGTTCTTGTGAAATATTTATTTGATCTGAACTCTCAACCCTGCTAGAGATCTAAGGACTCCACTAATAACTCACTGTAGTTTGGCTTCCAACATCCACTGGTAAAGGCTGAATTCACAGGGGTGGGGATTTGATTCTGGATGCCAGGCTGGAGAAGTGGATTGTTTTCTGCTACCAATGGTGCTGTGGGTGTCAGGAAGGTATGCGGCTAAAACGGATTAAAGGTGTTTACACACTACAGTGATAGTCTGCTGAGAAATATGATGCTAGATCCAATCAGACTGAAATGCGGGTAAGGCAGCACTTGGAATGCGGTTGCATAAGAGAACTGAGTAGAGGACAGGACCCTGTCGAACCCGCAGCAATACTCACTCGCTCCTTCATGAGCGCCAGCGCCCTTTCGGAATAGCCCATGAGCCTCATGCAGTGGTGGATCCGTCCGGGCCCTAGTCTCCCTTGTGCAATTTCAAAGCCTCGGCCAGGTCCTAACAGGATATATTCTTTGGGCACTCGCACGTTTTCAAAGAAGATCTCCCCATGGCCAGCTGCAAAGGGCGGGACAGGATGCACAGAGCTCAGCAGCGTCACTCACTGGACACATCCCCGCATGCAGGAAGTTTGAATGTCTTCCCGTTCCTCTCTTCCTGGCTCTTCCAGAGCCCATGCAGCTCTGAAATGGCCTCTCACCAGCCAGGGGCAGGCAAGTGATCTAATAACTTGGGTTCTCGTCAGGATTAACAAACGTTGAGGTTTGCTGGTTTCTTTCCAGTGTTTGATCAAAAAAAGTCAAAGTCAAGGCAGAAAGGTTGGTGGGAGGCTTTTCCCAGTTCTGTTATCAGCACTTGCCATCTCCCCCCCTCAGAGCCAGCCAATTCCTTGTTATTCCCAGCTTCCCGCACCACAGCCACTGCCTGTAATTCCGCCTGCACAGACTGTGGACAAGAAAGTGTCCAATGCTAAATGGACTGAAATACGGGGTTTGCTGTGGTTTCTCTTTGTCAAAGAGCCAGGAAACATCACTTAGAGACTCAACAGCTCATCTGTAGGGTTTTTTGACTGCAAAAATTAATGAAGTCATTACATATAATGTGATGTTAATGTCACTGGGATGTTTTAACAATGTGCTCAGGCTGTAGCAGGGAATGTAGCCCCAGGATTCCAGGGTTTGTTTTAAAAGGAGGTAGCATCGTAACACACTCCATGAATGATTGTTTCTCACACCACTGGTCTGCCTGTTTCTACTACACCTTTCACCCCCAAGTCTTACACACAGCCAGTAAACTGCACTGACGCCTTGGGAGGCAGCTGTTATTGAACTGAGGCACAAAGAAGTCATGGGATTTGCCCACTGAGAGTTAGTGGCAGAACTAGGAAGACAACCCAGGAGCCCTGACTCCCAGTCCCCTGCTCTGGATAATAGACAGCCCTGCTCGACTATGTACCAGGGACAAGGGAAGAGTGTGTGAGTGATGTAGAGAACTGGGAGTCAGGAGACCTAGGTTCTTGTCCCAGCTCTGCCACCACTCCACGTGTCCTCCGGCAAGTCGTTTCCCTGCTCTGGGCCCCGGTTCCCTGATCCACAGGACAGTAATGCCCAAGTCAGAGGATATGGACAGGCAAGGCACAGTGGGGTCCCACAGAAGCTAGGGCCAGCATATCAGAGGTGCACACAACATGTGCCCTTTCAAAACCAGAATAATTCAGTGGACAAAGCGGAGCTGTCAAGGCAGTCAGTTACAAACTGAGCTAGCTCCTTTCCTCACCTGGGGGATCTTCTTCGCCAAATACACTGAGAGGCCTGGTGACTGTTATGCCTGGAGTGTCCATGGGAACTAAGAGCATTGACTGCTGTTTGTGGCGCTGGGCTTCAGGGTCGGTCTTCCCCATAAACACACAGAGCTGGCAACGAGGATCCAGAGCCCCTGCCGGGAAAAGACACAATGAGAACTAGACTGACTGGTGCTGAAAATCTCAGGCCCAATTAATCCACATGGAAACATCACTGATTGCAGCGAAGGCACATCGGCATGAATTTGGTGCCTGTGTCTAACTTTGACTTAGCCCTTTAATAGAACAGAGCAAATCCAGCCACTTTAGCTGAAGCTAATTCAGGACGTGGTTATTTGGTTTAATAGTTTGTTTCAAGAGTTAACAGAAGAGAGGAATCATAGAATATCAGGGTTGGAAGGGACCTCAGGAGGTCGTCTAGTCCAACCCCCTGCTCAAAAGCAGGACCCATCCCCAAATAAATCATCCCAGCCAGGGCTTTGTCAAGCCTGACCTTAAAAACTTCTAAGGAAGGAGATTCCACCACCTCCCTAGGCAACACATTCCAGTGTTTCACCACCCTCCTAGTGAAAAGGGAGAGCTGGCATGAGAACTCTGGGCTCTGATAAAGGCTCTGAAGTCCTTTATCCACAATTACTGTGGAATTACCAGGCAAATTCAAGCTTTCCCACATCACCCCACCCATCCCTGTGACTCAAAGACATGGAGGGACCACCTGGAAGGGAGAAGGCTCTTCAAGGCTCATTCAGACCTTGGCCTCTCTGCTGGAACTGCCAACATAGGTGCTCATTACTTCCTACTGGGAATTGAACCGAGAACACCCGACTCATTTCACAGCCAGCAACCAGTGGATGATAACAGCTTGCAGTCACTGCTGATCCAGGTGGGATTAGAACTGGCTGCCTAGAGGTAAAAGCCTCAGTATCCCATTAGCAACCCCATGTGCCAGCCAGATGCCCTGTATTTTCTGTTTAACTCATCCAAAAAGGTGATGTTTTCCTAATGATTAACATAAAGCTGAAGACTGCAGCAAAAGCATTTCCCAGAGGGGCCCCTGAGAGGTCACAGCAGCATCTAATGCACAAATGCCTGTCACAGTCACAACTGTGCTTGAAACCGAACAGTGCTGTCTGAACTCTGCAGTCCCTGTTGGTTTAGCATATAGAAGTTCTGCTCTCCATTACTCTGGTGTAAATCCATAGTATCTCCATTCAAGACAGTGGAATTATGCTGGATTTACACTGGTGTATCTGAGATCAGAATCTGACCCTCCATAAGCGAGGGCTGAGTGCAAGTCAGGGCCCAGGGCCCTTTCAAGAACTGTTTTAGATCAGCACACTGGAGAAAAGGTCCAACAGACAGGACAGTATCACGCCACAGCAGGCAGCCATGGGAGCACATGGCCTGTGACGGAGACCGTGTGTGTATTGGAATGTACCTGAAATCCACCATTTATGCCCATTTAGAATGTAGAAACCCTTTTCTTCTATGACTGAAGATTCGATGTTGGTGGCATCAGATGAAGCAACCTAAGTAGAAACACTTTCAGTTCCGAATCTGTCAGCTCCTCTCAGCCTCGGAGGGGCTGGAGAGAAGTTTCAGACATTCTAATCAAGTGGCTCGGGAGGCGAGAAATCATTGCCTGAAGCAGGCAGAGCTCAGCACAGCACTGCTGATGCACACCAAAGGCTGGGAACCCCAGCTCAGCTGAACGACCCAGTGAGCAAACACCTCTAAAAGCAAAGCTGGGTAGTCACAAAATGGACTTCAGCACCACCAAGAGTCAAGCCTGAGCACCTGCAACTCCCCTAGAAAGAGGTGCCCAGCCCCTCTGCCAATCAGGCTCGTCAGCTGGTTGAGTCTGACAGCTAGGCAGTAGTTTAATTAAAACACTTTGTTACACTTCATAATTACCACTAACTGCCCAAGAGCACAGCTTAAGAAACATGGTGGCCAAGATTACTAGGAAGTGACTAGTGATTTTGAGTGCCTCCAACAAATACTTTAAACGAATGTGATTTTCTGAAATTGCTGAGCACCTGCCCTCTGAAAAGCAGGTCCCTTTGAAGGGCCGCAAGTTGGGCTCCCAAAATCACGAGCCACTTTTGAAAACCTTGGCCAGTGAGTATAATAACTGCCAGCACTGAGAACAGGGAGAGCCTTTGTATGGTGTGGATCAGCAAGGTTCTACTGTACTCCATTGTGTGGTTGACTGGACAGCGATACTGACCTGCGGCTCAGTCATAGCAAAGCACGAGCGTATCTTCCCATCCAACAGAGGCTGCAGCCAGCGTTCCTTCTGCTCTTCCGTCCCATATTGAACCAGCACCTCCATGTTCCCAGTGTCAGGGGCAGAGCAGTTGAATATCTGGAGGGGGGAAAGCCAAGCACCAGTCAGCACAGCAGAGGCATGTTTGTTGGGAAAGGGAGTTTGTTAGTCAACCTCAAACTGCACAGCTACTTCTGCCTGCCAAAAGCCCATTCCAAAGCATCAGGAAATTTAGACGACACAAGCTCATGCTGGTTTCAAAAGGCCAGAGCTAAGGGCAAAGATTTTACACTTGGGGTGGAAACTGCATTGCAGAGACAGGTCCCCGAGCCAGCACACAGCAGAATGCCAAGGGGGAGCAGCATGCATCTGAGGCTAGCGCACACAGTAGCCTATACAGATGATGTTTTCTTATGTTACATAGAAATATAAGTAGACCCAAAAATCTATTTCCTAAAAATGGCTTGACAATAATCAAGTGAGGCCAGGTAAAATATGAGTAAAGTGAAGTGAGCCAATTCACAGGCCAGTTAGAGATGAGTGACAGCAGAACCCCAGGTCATGTTGTAAACACAGTTTGATCTTAACTGGTTTTTACAAGTGTTTTAAATCAAATGTTAATGTTTTGAAAAATGCGCTCTCTATTTAGAGTGATTGGTTTGGCATTTACACACATTAATTGAGATGATGCTTAAAGTTAAACAGTCAGTGAGCATGTAGAAAATCTTTAATTCTAGCAACAAGGTGGATTAAATGCTCATTATTTAAGGGCCGCTATCATCATTGATTATAAAAAAGGTAGTGAGCTGGTGTCAGATAGGCGTGCCCATCCATTATCAAAGTACCCTTAGAGAAAGGGTTAAACCCATTCTTCCTGCCAGGGTCTGACCACCCTGGCGTCATCATTCCATCCTAGAATGTGAGGATCAGTGCAAGGCCTGTTGGCTTTAACTAACTATAAATAAAGTTTTTTAATTTTAATCAATCACCCATTGTGTCATTCACACTCCTCCACTCAATTAAATGATCTGTAACTGCCCCGGAGGCTCGAACCTTAAAGAATAAAACCAAGCTGAATTTTATCTTTTAAGCTACTAAGTGAGAATACACAAATCAAAGAACTGCACACTACAGAGAAGCTGGCCAAGTCCCCTTACTGGCAACCCTCCGGGGTGTGGTGTGTGCTGCAGCAAGCTCTCCCTTCAGCATCTGGGGAGATCCTGCCCTGCTGCTGCCTGAGTGCACTGGAACAGGGAAAAGGCTCCTACCCCACTCCCCAGGCAATGCAGGGCAGGGCGAAACCCTTTGTAGGAGCCTGGCTAGAACGGCTCCATGCTATACTGGAAACCCGCACATGAGGTTCCATCCAGGGCTGGGGCTGGGCTGACTAGCATAGCGCACAATAGGCCACATTCTGGCCAGCACAGGCCCTTCCCAAATAGCACAAATACACACTGCAAAAGCAGCATTAGCATTCAGATTCAAAGCAGCCAGGTGTCGGGGTAGGCGCAATCGGGAGGGGAGAGGGGAAATGTGTGCAGGGGGCACTAGCAGGGCAGGGGATAGGCCTGTAAATATTCCAGCAACAGGGGGCTAGCTAAGAATCCCTTACCCACACTGCGTGTTTCCTCTCCACCACCCCAGATGAAAAGGCTTAAAGCAAATACCTCAGGCGCAAACAGTGATGTTCCCATGAGCTCACACAAATGGGCAAACTCTTGGTTTGTGAGGCCCGCTCCATATTTCACTTCTGGATCATTCTCCACGGGTAAGAAAAGGTTCCACAATCCTTCAGACTTTGCTTTGTCCTTAAAGAATGGAACAGCATGACACTTCGGGCACAATTCTGCTCTTAGATGTAAGGGGCCAGCTCCCTGCCCATAGGGACTCCCAAGGGGCATAGATGCAAGAAGGACAACCCGAAAATGCTGGGATCTCCTGAGCAGAGCTGAGGCCTGAATCTGCCTTTCCCATTCATCAACAGACAAACACGCAAAGCTGTGAGGAAGAAACGAGCTAAAGACTCAGCTTGGTGTTGGCCTATTGAAGTCAATGGAGTTACACCAGGGGTGAATTTAGTCCAATGGGTCTATGGAAACATCACTTGCAGCCTATAAGAAGAATAAATACTAAAGATAGTACAGAGATGGCTTTGAAGTGGAGAATGATTTGGACTTGAAGGGCTTGATTCTGCCCAGTTACATCAGCATAAATCAGGAGTAAGACCTTTAAAGTCAATGGGGACATAGTGATCAGACTCTGGCCCCAAGACAAATCTCCTAATGCTGAGGCCCTCTTGTATAAAAATGAAGATCACAGTTACACTGTACTTATAGAAGTCCCTCCCTCAATCCGGCTTCCACAGCTCAAGAGATCAAACGCAGGAGACAGCTGGTGTGACATGTAATGGAAGACAGCGCCCGTTAGGTCAGGAACTGTGTCGGAACAAGGGCAGGTTAATACACACGACAGGATTTTGAGTGAGCAAGTCACTGAAATAATGCAGCCCAGACAACTGGGTCAGAAGCTGGGGCTGGCTCGTATCCACAAGGTGGGAGACACAATAGAGGGGCTACACCTACCAGAAGATGCCCAGGACAAATGTTTCTCTGAAAAATGCAGCTTTAGTCAGTCAATTTATATGATGATGCGGGCTCTGGATTTACTGCCTCTCTCCAGGACTTCATTCCCAGCCCTGTAAACTTTCCCTAGGCTCTGGGAGTCCATCTGGTTCCCCACTTAAGTCATTGCCACCCATAATAAAGATTCTGCAGTCAGAATTGAACTGATGGTGTGCAAGCCAGATGAGGCTCCAGCTCCCCCTCTCTTACTGTATTGGATCTGTGGACTGACAGGAGCAGATAAGTGATTTGATCAGGAAGTGCACAGCTCTGGCGCAGAGGCATCCTGGGCGCTGACCTTTACAGTCAATGTGCCATCTTACAGACCCATGCTTGGAGGCATTGTTACTTTAAGCAGAAGTATGACTTACCTTCAGCTCTTCTATAAGAGGATGTGGAGTCCATCTAGACTGTGAAACCTGATGATCTCTCAGAACCTGCTCAGCAGGATAGACATAGCTATCCATGAATCTCCTCAGCTTGTGGTAAAGATCCTGGGCTCTCCCAGGAAGGCCGTCAGGAGAAAGAATCAGATGAGCTTTGGAAGTGTGAGCTGGTGTGGAAGGTGCCATGGTGACATAGTTTCTCCTGGAGAATGCCCCATTCCTGGTCCAGGTACTGTAAGGTCTTGCTAAAGGTTTTGCAGCTGGACATTCTTTAAACACTCGAAATCCTTCTTTTGTAGCAAAGTCCCACGCTAAGTTGGCCATGAGCTCCGCCTGCTTTCCGCCACTTTCAGCTGCGGCTGAGCTTGCTTGACCTGCGGGAAATGAAAGTTAATAACCACCGTCTGCCTGGAGAGTCCACATGACAAAGTACAACAGCGAAGGCCCAAAACACTAGCACGCACTAGCCCTTGGCACGGGCGCTGCAGGGTTATTTTATAAGGGATATGACAACGATATCACAGTTTCTCGGATTAAACACAAAGTCTATCAGCGCCCTGGCAAGTTGCCAACAGAGTCCCTAGTAGGGTCAAGTTTGAGGAGCCCAGGTCTAGGAGGACTAAGTGCCTAGATTCAGCCCTGAATTCCCCCGTGGGTGAGTCTGCAATGAGCAAAGCAAGGGGCACATTCTACAGCGGCGGGAAGAGCTGAGCCCAGGCAGAAGGACGCACTGGGCTGCAGTGAAGGGGGGGGAAGAACACTATATAGGGCCCAGGGTGATTATGGATTCCTCTCTCAGCTTAACAGACTTGGCGGCACGTTGTTTTTAATTGCATCCATCCCTTTCCGTGGTTTCCCTGCGCCAGTGAACCAGCAAGACCACCAGCTACTGGTACGAAGCTTTTAGCATAGGCCTGGGCTTTGCTTCTGTGATCTCATGCAAACCCTCAAAAATTTCTCCTCTTGTTCACAGATCCATCATCTGCAGCAGCAGTCACCCCACTTCCCTTCCTCCAAGGCACAGCAGGTCAGGCGTACTCTGAGCTGTGTTTCCTGGTCCTCGACTCGGCACGTGCTCCACTGGTAACAGTGGGCCAGGTGCTGGGTATGGTTAATATTGCTCCCAAAGCTCTTCACAATATACGTGCAGCCTCGCTGAAAACCGGCCAGCTCTGGGGTAGAGGGCAGCAATCAGGCATATGCTAGTGCTCACCTACAGCAGCCCCGCCCAAAAACCACATCAGACTTTGCAATGCAGCAAAAAGCAACAGCTAATAAAACACACCCTTCTCTCCATCTTTGTGTTTGTTTGCAGAAACCACTGCTTTATTATAGATGGATATCTGAGCAAACACAGCCCGCTGCTTGGCATTCGAACTAGCCTCCATTCCAAAGCCTTCCAAGGTCTATGCAAGGGGAGGATTTGTTCTGTAATATTGTTGTGAACTCTCTTTGAATCATAACCTTTTGCCCCTCTCCCACACCTCACAGACATAGAGGAATTAAGTCCCCCATCACTCCTCTGAGGAAGGGTACATTTTCAGGATGGCACCCTTTGGGCCTGAAACTGAAATGCAAGTGCAAATCAGAGTATCATCATCAAGGCAAATCCCAAAGGAACACAGCCTCGCAGACTGTGCCAAATCCGAGTGTGTGCCCCTCCAATTACATTCTTTTTGCAGGCATAGGCTCTACTGGCATGGACTCTGACTATAAAAAGTGGGGGCAGTGCTCAGTCTGACTGTAAAGGTACCCCTGAGCGACTTGCCCATCATCACAAAGAGATTCGGATGCAGAGCTGGGACTTGAACCCAGGTCTCCTGATGTCCAGCTCTAAACTGCGGCCACAAGCAACCTTAGCCCTTCTAGAAAAACCTGCTACATTTGTCCTTCGATCCTGCCACACTGTGTAAGTCACTATTGCCTTCTACTGGCCAGAATTTCAGAGGGGCTCAAAATATATAGGTTTCAGAGTAACAGCCGTGTTAGTCTGTATTGGCAAAAAGAAAAGGAGGACTTGTGGCACCTTAGAGACTAACCAATTTATTAGAGCATAAGCTTTCGTGAGCTACAGCTCACTTCCTCAGATGCATATCGTGGAAACTGCAGCAGGCTTTATATATACACAGAGAATATGAAACAATACCTATTCCCACCCCACTGTCCTGCTGGTAATAGCTTATCTAAAGTGATTTCCAGCACAAATCCAGGTTTTCTCACCCTCCACCCCCCCACACAAATTCACTCTCCTGCTGGTGATAGCCCATCCAAAGTGACAACTCTTTACACAATGTGCATGACAATCAAGCTGGGCTATTTCCTGCATAAATCCAGGTTCTCACATCCCCCCCACCCCCATACACACACAAACTCACTCTCCTGCTGGTAATAGCTCATCCAAACTGACCACTCTTCAAGTTAAAATCCAAGTTAAACCAGAATATATAGTTATGATGCCCTCTAGGGGTACAATACTGCTACACAAGCTACTGTACTGACGTCTGTAATTAAAGTCGGAGATCGTTTCCCAGGCTAGTGGTTAAACACTACTACACTGGAACAGCACTGACATCTCTTCAGTGTGGTTGTGGGTGGACAGTAAGAACATAAGAATGGCCAGACTGGGTCAGACCAAAGGTCCGTCCAGCCAAGTATCTTGTCTACCGACAGTGGCCAGTGCCAGGTGCCCCAGAGGAAATGAACCTAACAGGTAATGATCCAGTGATCTCTCTCCTGCCATCCATCTCCACCCTTGACAAACAGAGGCTAGGAACACCATTCCTGTATCTGTGTTCATGTCACCCTCTAGTAGCTGCAGCATATAGAGGATAGGTAAGCCTCCATCCTAATACATGTGGCATCAATTGAACATTCAGGGGCTGGCTTGTTTCATTTTCTCACCTGTGAGCGAGCGTTTGTACACACCCTGCAAGATCGCGGCCACTCTGAAAAAGGAAAAGGCCATGTAGAAATTCCAGTTCTCGATGGGTGGAATTCCCATGTGCCCACAATACATCTGAAAATATTCCTCTGCTGTGGGAATTCCCAACTGCATTACATCACAGTCCTTCAAACCTGAAAGAGAATCCGGCATAACCATGACTAGGCAGGCGGCGTTCTCAAAGAGAGACAGACAGTTCTACGGATTCCGTTAGTTTCATGACTGGCACACATGCTCAGTGGATAAAGCTATGGCCTTTCTGCTCTCAGGTTCTAAACTCTGGTGTGTCTGAATCATAAGACCACCTATAACCAGGGACAAATTAGCTCTGGAGAGGCTCAGGACTAAGCTAAAATGAGGTGAAGTTACCCTCTGCCTCTAACAGATACTTGAATTTACATTGGCAGAAGAAGACTGACAAGTCTCTATAGGGATTTGGTCTTTAGCAAGGCAGGTAGCATGTGATTGCAATATCTTTATCCCAAACCACTCTTCTTATAAAAAGAACAAAACCACTGCCAGTTATGGTGGTTTCTACTGTATCTGAGTACAAACAGAACTAACTTCCTGCACTAATCACTAACTATTCTGAATGTGTCCTGGGCAGCTTTGAATTTCATCAGGGGCCATTTTTCCTCTGTTAATCTTCTTCCTACTTGACGCAGCAGTAAATTTCTGATCTTTCTAATCTCTGGCTTTGCAATACCACTACTGGTGTGACTCTTTTTTATAAGCCTCTAATTTCATGGAGTTTATAAATGGGACAAAAATCCTTTTGGTCTGAAGCACGGCTCACAGAATTTCAGCCCGAAAGAAAAGATCTTTGCTTCAATCCATTTTTGCAGAAAATGACTTCCAGAGTTTTAAGATGACTTTGGTTTTGATAAAGACAGAGCAACAGGGATGGGGGAAGGAGGGGGGGATCAAAACCTTTTTTATTTTAAGTGGCATTTACAATCTGCAAACCAAGGTTTTCCTCAAATCCTTCATGCTGCTGGCCCCAACACCTGTATTTTCTAGTCCCATGTTGCTTTGGGGCTAAATACAGAGACATCACATCACAAAGCAGAGTGGTGACAGTTGCTCTCTCAATGGTTCCGCAACCAGAACAATGACAGGAATACTGTGTTCACTTCTGGGCACCTTCATATTAAAAGGATACTGACAAACAGAAGGAAGTTCAAAGAACAGTAACAAAAAATGTTAGGGGGTTGGAAGGATTGAGTACTGAGAAGATTAGAAGGGCTAAATATTTTCAGCGAGGCTAAGCAATTGGACACAAGAATCAACTATACATATCTGAAGATGTTAACACCAAGGAGAGAAGAGGATTCTTTAGGGAGGTAAGAAAAGGTAGAGGTGGGAGTGATGGGATGAGACAAGAAAGGGAGCCCTTGTCTGAAGCACTGAGTCAAATTTCCAGCTGAGCACCCTTCACAATGTCCTGGCAGTTTCTAAACAATGTTTCCCAGCTCTTTATTTGTAAAACGTTCAAAATAGGAAGCAAATTGTGTGTTCCCCAGGAGGACACATTGTACCTTTCAATATATCAAAGTGAGAAGGCAGATAGTGGGCCATGCAGTTGTACGCCACATCTGAGATGGGATCTCCTAAGGTAGAAAGTTCCCAGTCGAGGACAGCAAGGACTTCTGGACCCTCTGGATGAAAAATCAGGTTATCCAGCCTGGATCAGAAAGGGGAAGGGTTTAGATAAGTCCTAAGAGAAAAAACACGCATCAGAGGGAGATGCTTTCCTGACAATCGCTTAGTTTCAGTTAAACAAGTGACCTGGAACTCTGTGCTAGCTGGGGGATCGATTCCCTATCACTAGCTCCCTTGGGAGGGCTGTGGAAGCGGAGAGCTCAGCTCTGGAAAGTGATGGACAGAAGAGGCTTATGTTGTTCAACCTTCTGGCTGGTTAACTGTGAACTGACGTGGTTTAAAAAATAAACAAGACAGTTTAGGATCTCAGATTATTAACAGAAACTATGGTACGTGCCAACTGGAAAATGACAGACTTCAGGTCAATTTCAAAATGGATTTATTGGTCACTTTAAGCCAACACTTGTCATTTGTTATTGATTCAAGATCCCAAACTGTTGTCTGCTGACTTTTTGTGTGGTGTAGAGGCTTCCAAGAGTTTGCACAGAGGTTGGCTATGATATGGGGGTGTGAAAGGCTCCTGCTGAGATGCAAAGAACGCATTCACTCCACTCCCAAATGGGAGTTTTATTGGTGAAGGAAACTGTAATGCTTCATGCCTGGATGAGTTAGTGATCTGCCATTTGGATCCATCATGCAGCATCAGAAATGCAAAGGAAGAGCCATGAGCTCCCCTAATCCAGGTCCTTGCCAGGCAAGCGAATGAGAGCTGTCTGCAAGGCTGGATGGGAACATCCAAGAGGTATAATTAGTCACAATGGGATGATATTAAGACAGGGGAGAGTCGGACGGATTAGAGTAGGATACTCTACTGGAGGGGAAAGGTAGGAGCAGATCAGTCAGGTCATTGCTGCTTATTTATTTATAGACTGCATGCCACTTCCCAGGCACTTAGAACTAGGAACGATTTATAGGGGCCAATCCTGCCCTGGCTCCCAGGGCACAGACTACATGGGAGATAACAGGTCCTTTCCAGCCCTAATTTCTACAGGTTAGAGGAGCAGCTCCTATAGTTGGATTGTAAGCTCTTTGGGGCTTTGTTCTGAGTTTGTACAGAGTCAAGCACAAGGGGTTCTGGTCCATGACTAGGGCTCCTAAGCACTACGGTAATACAAATAATAAATAACAATAATTGTTCAGCCAGTAGATTGAAGTATTACAGAGAGGTAGCTGTGTCATGCTCCAGCAGACGGCAGTGGTGCACAGATCTGCAGGCCAGCCTATCCCCTTTGACCTTTTAAAGAGACAAATGTAGTTCATGCTCCAGGCAATTTTTTTAGCTCATGATGAAAGTAGTTCTCACCAGTCAGAATTTTGACCTCCCCACCTGCATCCATCGTATTACTGAAGGGTGATCTCCTTTGTAATACTGTGGCATTAGCTCACCCGCTGCCAGACAGGCAAGGCTCCATCAGAAACACGGATCTAGGTAAACTCTCACTATTTTACACTTCACATCACAAGGTTCTTTCTCTCACTGCTAAGAGTGAGGCAGAAAACATCATCTAATCCCCAATGTTATGTCTCAATTAAGCTGAGATCAGCAATGGTGCCGCTTTGCAGTGGCTGAGTCCGAAAGAGAATCCAAACTGCTGATCCAAAAGCAAAGCTGGGACTAGAACCCAGGTGTCCTGACTTCTAGTTCCCTAAATTACTAGATTGCACTCCTCTGCACCAGAACACACACTGCTTTAATCTGCTACAAATGCACTAGGCAGAGGCAATGGGGAGCGAAATGCTGCATGGAGCTCTTGTGAGCTCTCAGAACAGAACTGCTGAACAGAGCAGAGCTTCAGCTTCCTTTTCAAATATCACTGGAGCATCGTGCTGGGGGGTTCTCGGAGATCCCCCTTTCTTCCTCCCTAGGTAACACAGAGTGCCTTGTCCAAATGGGTGCTGGCAGACAGCTAGTACCTGAAATCTCCATGCACAACTGTGGTCTTCTGGTTCCCTGGGAGATGCAATGGGAGCCACTCAATGAGTCTCTCCATGGCAGGAATAGTGTGGGTTTCTGTGGCTCGATACTGCTTCGTCCAGGTTTGAACTTGCCGTTGAACATAGTTACCTAAAGCCAAGGGAATTAAGTCTCTGGGGTATAGTTCCAAATAAAAGGAGGCCTTTGAAAATAACCACAAAAGAGCTGCATCTGGAAACAGTCTAACCACCAAAAACAAAGCCAGTCTCCGTCCAACCAGACAAACGTACACTTCTCCAAGAGAGCGTTTGGCTGCAGCCATGGGCCACAATCAGTCCCAGAATAATTGGGCAGAACTCCCAGCAGCCCAGAAGATTTGCCTGCTTCTGCTCAGGCTGCCTTTGGTCCTGTAAGTCTGGTGAAGCAGAAATAGCCGTCACCTTTTTTACACCTGGCAGCTTTAAGGGGCAGGATAGGTAGAGCATCATGTAGATTGGCTTATGATGAGATGGTCACCCAAGTCATGTTTTGTTGCTGTCTCAAGAAGGGAGTCTCCTCCTCTACTACAGGTACTCCCCTGGTTTGGGTTAAGGACCCTGTCTGGGCACTGCATCGTTTCCTGGCAGGGGATGGATTAGATATTCCAACTGGCTACAAATAACTGGGATCCTAAACAAAAACTATAATTCCAACAACGGCCAAATCCTGGCGCAGCTGCTCAGCAGGACCCCTCTGCCCCCAGAGGCGGCTCTGCGAGAGGTACTATTGAACCTCTGGGGCAGGATCTGAGGGAGCCCAGTCACGATGATAGCAAACAAATTACTGGCAGGAAGGGCCAATGGGAGGAAGTTCTGGAGACTACTTCCAAAAAACACTGACTCCTGGAGGATCTCAAGCCACTTTTCCATGCACCCTTGACTGGCCTGAGGCTCCGTCATGCTGCTGGACAGCTCCCCTTCCCCACCACTGCCCTAAGGATTTGGCCTTATGTGACCACACCCCTTTAAAAACTAACACACAGGAAGAGTATGACAGCAAATTTCCTTCTCACCATGCTTCCCATAATCCTCCAGTCCAGCCGCTTTGAGGTCTACTCTATGGATTTTACAAAGGACTTTGTTCATAGCCATGTAAGTAGCCCTCCGCTGGCCAGGGTCCAGGCCAGGAAGAGAGGGGTCCTTGTAGATGTGGCCAGTGCAGTATTCCATCAGATAGAATGGGGTGCCAATGACACTAGAATGACAGAATTGAAACAACTGTATTTCAGTGACAGGCCTCAGAGATGAGTGGAATATTCCTGCATCTATTGCATCAGTGTATAGAAGTTATTGCCAAGTCTGAACATGCTCTAATTCTCGGATTTGTTCTGTGCAGAGCACAGTGTTTATGCCTAACGAACAAAAATCAGAATAGTTATAATAAATAACGACAGAACTCAGTTAACCATTAGAACCATCTGATGTAAATATCACTACAAAACAAAAGTGCAATTAAGGTTAGAAACGTGATTATGTAAAAATAATGCCTCTCTCAACAGAGGGACTGACTTTAGGATCAGAAGCAAGTTTGTGCTACTGTTTACACCTATTAGTCTTGCAAAATCAGCACAGCAATGGGAGAGGGAGACGGATTCTATTCCTTTTTATGCAAGAGCCTGTAAGAATTGTTAACCAAAGTTCCAGTTGCAGAATCTTTGTTGATCATTATGATGATGCAAAAGCCAGAAAGAACTCAGCTTTAGCTCTCCAGGCGAGTATGCAGGTCTGGCAGGTAGAAAAATCATCTTGTTACTTGGAACCTGAGCATATATGATCTGGAACCACACAGGGAGTGCCATTCTGCCATTTTTGCAGTCTCTTTTCAGAGCGTAAGAGCGATTTTAATTAATTGCAAAAATAAAATACTCAAGACACACCCAAAACAAGCTGAATAATAATATGTTATGGTGCTTTGCACTTCTATAACCTCTTTCATCTGGAGAATTCAAAGTGCTTCACAATAATTATTAGTTAAGCCACAAAAGCCCTTTGTGAGGTAAGGACAAGGGATACATAGGTGAAGCATCATCCACCACTGAATTACAGCAACTTCCAGGGCAGATCATGGCAGCTGTTTAACAGCACCTAGCAATGCTATAGAATAGAGTGGGAAACAAAATTCATATACCCAACTGGCAGGCAGAATGGAATTATCTGAGTGGAAACTGGGTCAGAACACCTAATTAACACCACTATTTTTGCAAGAAGTGCGAGGGGATCATTAGAGGCCAGAAACAGGCAGGACCATCCAAAACACAAATGCCCAATATTTCAACATATCTGCAGTAAGACATTCTCCACTGGCCACACAAACCGTGCCTTTTACCTGTCTCCTCCACAAACCGCCAAGACAGGGGTCCTTCCTCCTGTGTTGGTTTCAACACTTCTTCACAGGTCTGACACGGTCACTGAAGTTACTGCACCTTTGCTGTTTCTTTCCACATGAACAGTTCTATCTATCTAACAAGGTTTTTCTACAGCTTCTGTCACCTTTGAGTCTGACAGCTGCCTCCTCCTCTGCTCTGCTATAAACTGGGAGTGGAAGTGTCTAACAACTGTCACTTACTTTTGATGTAAATTGGAAAAAAAAAATTACCTTGAATCTTCACAGAGTGAGAGCACTTTAGGAACAGGAACTCCGGCCTCAGCAAGAGCCTTCAGTACCCTGCCAGGACAAGCAACCCAGAGAGACTTTGTCAGGAGAGAAAGAATTGATCATTTTTTGCCTGCCGTATTGGTGGTGTTAAAAAAGGTGCTGTTCTTGATCTTTAAAATACGATCGTAACATGCTTGATCAGTGGTTCTCCCTTTTGTACTGGTGACCCCTTTCACACAGCAAGCCTGAGTACAACTCCCCCCTTATTAATTAAAACACTATTTTTATATTTATCACTATTAAATGCTGGAGGTGAAGCGAGGCTTGGGGGTAGAGGCTTTCAGCTCACGACCCCCCACATAATAACCTCGTGACCCCCTGAGGGGTCACGACCCCCAGTTTGAGAACCCTGGTGCTAGATGGACATATAGAAATGGAATCATGCTATTAATGTAATATTTAGCATTCATCCCCACTTTATTACTGGCTTACATGTATACAACACCTTTTACCTAGCAGGATCTCAAAACACTTTAACATACACACAGAGAGGAATCACTTCCTCCACCACTGAAATGCAGCCACCTCTGGGGTGGAGCATAACTATTTAAAAGCACACAACATTACCAAAACAATATTTTACAATCCCCTGTCTAAATTGTGAAGTGTATCTATGTGCCACTGCCCCTCTGCTGGACAGAATGTCAGACTTGCCAAGTATGTCACCCTTTCGAGGCCAGAGGCTATACGTCTTAATCCTACTATGGCTACAGGCGATTCTCCTTCACATCAAGTAGGGGTGGGGCGAGACCTGTGGTCTATTCCCGATGAGGACTGTGAAATCTAGACATCCACAGAATCATCATAAAGTGGAGGCACCTTGTGTCCTACTGAAGCTGCAGGGTGAGTTTAACCAGACAGTCTACTTCCAACAAGAGTAATTACATTCTAAGTCAAAGAGGCTACCACCCCACAATGCTTGCAGTGTGCACTCTCAGAGCGCGAATTAGCAGGAGCTCAGTTTTATGCATCATCGTAAAGGAGGCACCACCCGCAGCACAGTGCCTTGTAATGCCATGCCGATTCACTGGGGCAGTATTAACGCAGACTGAACCTCTTGAATCACACGTAGCACTTCCTTAAATGTGCTAAGAGGAATATGCCTGTCACATACACTACAAAAAAGGATCTCTTTCCTTCATGTGTCCTAAGCCTGCCAGTTTCCTACTGACAGCTACTCTCGTGGAGCAGGGCTTGGAATAGAAAAGGTGAGACTGGAAAACAGCACTGTCTACAGGATGTGCACATTTGGAATTGTGTTACAATAATCAGAGAGCACCTATGTTGGCCAGCCAGAACTGGGAACGATTCTGTAGCACACTGTGCCTTTTCACCTGTACTCTCTCTCCACAGCATGAGCAGATGGAAGTAGGCTGCCAGGAGGTTTCTTCCTGAGGACTAAGTTACGATCCCCAAGCTTGATATAGTAAGTGGGGTTAGATTGTCCATGACTGAACTGTCGTAATATCAGAGGACCTGAAAGTTTGAAAAGGAATGATCAATGAAAAGTACAGGAACTGAAATTATTTCTCATCTCTTTCCCATGTTTTATTTTACTCTAAAATGGACAGAGCTAAAGACTGTAATTTGCATCAGCAGAAGACTGAGCACTGCCCCATTGTTATGGAATCAGTATGGGGCCCTATTGAGTGACAGTGGTCACTCTTGGATGGCAGAGGGCCAGAAATCTGCTTGACTTTTGCTCTGTATTTTTTGCCCAGCGCTCCTCCCCAGCTCCTCCCATCAGGAAGTTCTAAGCACAGGTTGTTTCCCAGAGCAAGGGAAAGGAGCTATTATTCTGCATTAATAAGAGCTGAACACTGCAAAGTGTAGAGCTCGCTACAATCGTTTGGGCCTTTGTCACTGAAGACTAGATCACTGCAATAAGTTCTGAATGTGGGGGGAACATCTGAAGACCATTTGGAAACTGCAGCTAGTACAGAACGCAGCAGTTTGCTTGAGGCTTAAAGCCCTCTGCCTTGGACTATCTTAAGGTTTTAAAAATACTGCTTTTTAAGCTCCAAACCAATACAGAGCTTTAAAAAAGTGTCAGGTGTGGTTCAGACACGCAAATGCTAGGATTCTGGATTTCTGTAAATGGGTCCTCCAAGCCCTACTCAAAAGGATAATTGTCAAGCAGCAGAAATTCAACATATAAAGTTTTTCAAGCCAAATGTCAAAAGAAATATTTTCATTATTTGTTTTTAAATATAAAGGTGGGTTTTGTAGAAATTTAGTTAAATATTACCCATGCAATGCTTGCCACCCAAAAGTTGCACAACTGTGCTAGTGCAAGAAAACCCAGAAATGAAACTGACTAGAAACCAACGTTAACTGATCTATTTTCATTGTCCAAGCAGAAGGAAGTATGCAAGTAAACAAATAGCATGAATAATGAAAAGGAAACTAGATCTGTTGAATTCTCTCTCTTTAAATAATCTTAGTAGTTATTAATAGTCCAGATATGGTACTTTCTTGTATTGAAACATGACTTTGAATCTGACATTGTTGCTTTAAAACTTGACCTAATCCAATACTTTAATTTCTAGACTTTTTAGACGATGAGGTGTTTACATTGTGGTCCTAAATGGCTATGTAATACCTGTGTGCCTGAGGCAGCAGCTGGAATCTCCTGGCAGAGAAGCGACCTCCTGCCAGGGAGCATCATTCACTGGCTTTTACCAATTTTACAAGTGTTGGAGAAGAACCACTATAAACAACAAATGCCTTTTAAGAAAGATGCAATGTCTAGAAGCTTTTGGTCAGGGAGCACAATGCTACACAATACAGATACTCACTGTATAGGCAGATGCATGGGCATAGAATTCAGCATAGTCACAGAGTAGGTTTTCCTCTAACTATCCAGGTAAATACCAATAACAATGTTTTAAACAGTCTAGCATTTCACAAAGAGCTTGGAAAGGTACCTAAACAATGAGAGTGGCTTTGCAGTAGTTGATACTATTAATATTTTTAAAAGTCTTTTTGTCTTATGCTGGAAAGAGCCAACAGACCCAGAATATGTGACCTTTAAAGTTGTAAAGTATAAAAGAGCTAAAATACCGGTTGTCTGGCCACCTAGGACCTCTTCCAGGTACTTCTGTAGGGGACCTTTTGGAATTTCCATTGTTGGTCTCACTAAGCGAGTCTGTGGAACAAATCCTCGCAAAGGGAAGCCCAAGTAGGTTTCTAACTCTTTGAGAGCTGCTTCTGGGTCATCAACCTGATACCGGCGAGAAAAAGTTGTATGATAAATAGCTAATTAGATTCTGATCTCTTGGCAAAGACAGGGCTCTGCATCCTTGTGACTGCTCTGTAGCATCTACTATGACATTATACCAAAGGTAGCACCAACACTGCCTTCCCTCTCCTGATCTAAGCAGCTACATTTTGCCTGGTTTCTGTCCAAGGGGAAAGCGAAGCAATTCCAATGGGGAGAGGATGATCATATTGCAAGCACAAGCTGCGATCACAGTGGGACAGGCAGAGGGAGGTCAGAACTCAGTCCATCAAGGAGTCCCATCCTTACCCTTCCACCTCCTCACCATCGTTTGGAAGTTAGCCAACCCCAGGTGACATGTACATGAGGTTTATCTAGCTTCCACAGGGCTAGTTAATGAAGCCTCACAATCCCATGTTTGGCAGGTGTCATTACTGCTGTTTAACAGATGGAGAACCGAGGTGCACAGGGAGGGAGGAGTGACTTGCCCAAGGCCCACAGGGAGTTGGTGGCAGAGCTGGACATGGAACCCTGCAATCTTGGCATCCACAGTTACCCCTGCATTAACCCTGTGGTTATTTGGCTTACTGGTGTCATGCAGGACAATGGACATGTTCAATGCGTGAAGCATGGCAATCTGTATCGAATGCCACTGTGTGAAAATATTAAACACATTCATGTCAAATGCAGAATTTGGATTTAGAAACCAAACCAAAATATTTAAGACAATAAATGTTCTACCAACAACTGTCCCTATGCACCCCGAGGGTGCTGCTTTGTACCTTCACTGTGTTAATGCCAAGCTGAGCGGCTGCTTTCAAGTTCTGCCCAATATCATCAAGGAAGATGGATTCCTTTGGCTGAACACCCAAGCGCTCCAAGCATAATGTATAGATACGAGGGTCTGGTTTGCATATCCCTTCCCGGCAAGATTCAATTACCTATGACAACATACGATCAAGACAGGTATGCACAAGGCCACTGTAATTCTCGTTCATGAATATCAGGACAGTTCTGGACATGGAGGACACAAGTATGAATGAGCGTGTGACTAACATGCAGTGCAATAAATGAAACAAAGGACCACAAGACTGCTGCACAAACCTAAACAGTGGTAGAGCGGGACTGGTAGAGAGGCTATGACCTAATCTGATGAATCATTGTTCTGCAGACATATTGCCTCAGCTATGATCTTGTCAGATCAACCAAGCTAAGCAGGGTCAAGTCAGTACTTGGATGGGAGGCCTTCAGGGAATCCTCATGGTGCAGGTGACTCCATAGGTGGCACTCTTTCCCTAGTCAGTACTACACCAATCCTTTGATCTTGTGCTAAAGGCGGGTGGAACTCCTGGAAGTGTCATCTTGCAGCTGAAATGCAAAACTGCGGTCTTGACTGTTATGCTCATCAGCCATCCCTACTCAATTTTCACAATAGTAAAGATGTTAACCCCAATGTCCTGTCCAAATTCCAATTTTGGGAAGTACATACTGTCTCCATAAATACTGCACTTACCACGGGATACAATATTAGCTTAGAAACCACATTGATGGGCACTTTAAAATGAAAAATATCTAAAATACAGACATTTTCCTTAATTTCCTGTCCTAAATTATTGCGTAATATTGCTGTGCATTGTTAAACAGCAACCACATTCCAGGGGGGATGACATTTCACTGCTAGGCGTGTCCT
Source organism: Lepidochelys olivacea (assembly GCF_965140295.1). NCBI lineage: Eukaryota > Metazoa > Chordata > Testudines > Cheloniidae > Lepidochelys > Lepidochelys olivacea. The sequence continues at coordinate 29,680,004 of NC_140425.1, read as the reverse complement.
ATATACATATATATATATATACAGGGTATGTAGCTATAAAAACGCTTTGAGAATGCTTTGAGATGAAAGATGCCTTTATTATAATAATAATATATTATCTTAATAGATACTGATTTTTCTAGTAAAACACATACAAGGAAAGGTGAACAGAAAATGATCCAACATCCAGATGTTAACAGGATGACTTTAAACAGCCATAACTTTTAAAAACATAGATCTGATTTTCTTCATGTATGAATTGTCTTTCCTTCCTCAGTGAGGGCTATAAAACAAGCCTAAGTTATGAGTGAACTTCTGGAGTTCTGTCAGTGCAAAAATGTGAGTTGGCATATATAGGAAAAGTGTATTGTTAAAAAAAAAAAGATTTAAAAAAAGAAATTCCTTCCTTACAAAACATCCTAGTGGACTGAAATCCACAGAATTGTACAGTTTTGATTTCCTTTTCCCTCTGCTATTTGCTTCAGTGTTGCGTGTCACTCAGCCAGGCCTGTGACACTATATTTACATGTTTATGAAGTCAGTTTCACAGTCTGGGTCTCCTCATATACTGTAGTTGGGATTCAACACATACATAGAAAGAATTCTACTCATGGTAGATTTTGTGAAATCGTGTAAAATAAAACTTAAATTGTGTCCAGACTATAAACTGATATGGTCTCTAAATCTAGGTGCAGCAATGACTGTTCCCACACTTAATATGCAAAACGAATTGACACCTGGTGACTAAAGCAAATGCAAGGAAACTGGGAGTATAGTTTCCTGTATAGTTTCGAACGTGCTGAAAACTCAGCCAGATTTAAAATAACTGATCAGCAAAAAAGAATTATTATTAACTTATGTTTAAAAAGAAAAGCCCCAAAGTAAATATACATTGTACCTATCTATGAAGTGAACATGTACACAACTGGCTATCTGAGAGTTGAAGATGAAGCTATTGTGTCTGGAGCATTCAATGACGGAAGATTCCACTGAGCAGTAGAGGAAAGGTTAATCATTTCATATAGAACAGACTTAAAGTCTGAACATCAAAGGTTTCAGACTTCACAATGCTGTCCACATTCCTTGCTCACGCTTAGCATCTGTGTTCATATACAGCACAGGAGAGAGAACATTCACTGAAGACAGCCAAAATACTTTACTTTAAAATCCATCCCTCTTGATAAGTCCATGGCAGAGCGAAAAGCTCCCCCGACTAGATTTAAGCTTAGATTCTAGAGCATGAGATGGCAGCATTCCAAAAATAAATTAAATAAATAAATATAAATAAATAGCTTGCTGAATCAGCACCAGCTTGCCTCGTTCAACCTCTGATAAGACCAAAAGCTTGCCCCTGTGTCCCTGGCCAAAATTTCCATTCCTCTCTCCAACTGTTGAGATGGCTGTCTACCTGGCTGCTGTCCACCTCCCCAGATATGACAGCATTTCAGGGGCTGTCTGTATGCAGTGTGTGAAGTACTCTCTGGGACCCTTTGAGATGAACAGAGCTTTGGAACTGTTAGAGCATTCCATCTTCTAAGCCTTTTACAGGCATTATTAGATATGTAATACACTAGCTAATTGTGAGCCTCTTTGTAATGAATCCACTAAATGCACAGGTGGCTGGAGCTCACTCTAACCCTTGCTATGGGCTAGTCACTAGAAGGAGATGCAGCTGAAGACACACCATGTGTTACACTAACACATTATATTACTGTTCTACTATCTTTAATTTGGACCTGCACTTAGAGAATTCTGCTCAGTGCTTTTTATAAATCTAGCTACATAAATGCATTTTTTAATCTGTTCAGGCTTACCACATCAAACTGGTTTCGGTCTAGGGGCAAAAAGCTCACCCCACTGTGAAGGTAGAAGTTGTTGCTTAGAACAGCTGTCTTAAGACCTTCTGCCCGGATACACTCTAATGCTTCAGTCATAATGGGGAGCTGTTTTGACATCTGACTACTGGTTAGGTCAGAGAGAAAGGAGTCCACTGGAACAGAGAAGTTTGCCTAAGAAACAAGAGAAACCCCAACAATGATCAGCAGCAGCAAATGGAAGAAAATGTGAAACTTTGTGCATAGCCTGAGACTGGCTGATCATTTTAACTTATTGCCCCACTTTCTCCTGTAACAGAAGGCAGTCAGTCTAGCTCTCCAGCTAAACTGCTCAAACACAATAAATAAAAGTTCCTTAGGTTACTAATTCTACGAAGGAAGGAAATGAAGAGTTGAGTGTTAAAGAGATGACCCTGGGGAAGAGAAACAACTAGAGACCCTTATTTATTTATATTGCGCTTCCACCATAGCATCAGGGCGGATCACAAATAAAGCCATTCATTACAACTCAGCAATCAGAAAAAGAGCCTTCCTTTTAGACTGATCTGTTTGACAAAAGCTTGGTTGAAAAGCTGAACCTTGCTCCACTACAGACGGAGTATGTTAGCTTCTGGAGCATGGTGCAAGTTCCACTGAAGCTACAGACGCTCCACCAAGAAAGTTGCTTCTAGCCATTAAGAACGTCCCCCTAGGCACTATCAGCAAAAGTCAGTCTCTGCCACCTGGATGATGCCTAAGGAAGGAGGTGATCTTTTTGCTGAGGAGCCTCTACTTCTCTTCTCTCCCTGCTGACCCTTCATCAGAGGCGGATATCACACATCTACAATAGCTCTCATGGCACTGGAAGTGGAAAAACTAAGAAAAAAAGCTATGACACAAGGAAGGCAGAAGGGAGGGGACCAGGTTAAGGCAGCCTCTGCTAAAGTAACAGAATAATGACAGCAGTGTAAAAATCTAGATAGACAGATAGAGTGGACAGCTATGTCTCTTAAATGCATGAGAAGATGCTATCGGAAAGTGCATTGTGGACAGAAAAGTCCACACCTGCCCCAGCGCTATATATGAAGCAGCAGTGGAAGCAGTAACAGAACCTTCTACAGACAGGACTCTTTTAAAAATTATCTTTTGTTAGCTCTATGCTTTCTATACAGTTTAATGGATCTGCACAAAACCCCATTCTCCTGTGAGGAATCAGCGAGAATCAAGCAGGAAAGCTGGGAGCTTGGCTTACAATCTCAGAGCACTGCTGTCCAAATTCGTGCAAGAACTCCACTGATGTCAGCTCCCCTCTCATGTACCTCAGCCAGGGCCTGTTCTCCCCTCCAGATATTAAGGCTTGTTTGATTGTGCCACGTGGAATACGATTCCGCACCTCCCATTCTAAATAAAGGAAGGTAGCAGAGTGAGGAGACAGCACTTATAACATTGTCAGGAGTGGGAAAGCCCTAATGGATAAGGCTGTGATTCCGTCACAGAGGTTGCGGAAGTCACAGATTCCGTGACCTCAGGCTGGTCCTGGGGAACGCCGGAGCAGCGGTCCCGGGGCCAGCTGCACCAGCCACTGCGCAGGTGGCGCCAGGCAGCTGGCCCGGCAAGTGCCCGAGCAGCGGGTGCCTGGGAGTAGTTAGCGCCCGTGGCCAATGCAGGGGCTAGCCATCAGAAGCAGTGGCGCCCTGGGGCCCCAGGAGCTGTTAAGTTTTACTCAGAGGTATTTATATACTAAAGGTCATGGACAGGTCATGGGCCGTCAATTTTCATTTATTTCCTGTGACCTGTCCATGACTTTTACTAAAAATACCAGTGACTAAATCTTAGCCTTACTAATGGAACTGAAATCCCTCAAGACTAGTTGGCATTACTATAAAGTCTAGCACAGAAAAGGCAATATTAGCATTCATGAAAGGTGCTGAACTGACAACCCGGGTGTCTGATGTCCTCTATGCACCCATAGAAGAGATACAGTAACAGTTTCCCCCAAGCCATCCTGCCAATGTGCCTCAATCCTGTACTAGAGGGTAAAAGGATTAGTTCATTTTCATAGAGTAGTCGGAAGCACTACAGGACAGTTTAATCCTCACACCCCCCCCAACCCTTGACCTCCCACCTGCAAATGCCAACAAGATTGCCAACTATGTCAACTTTAATAGTTTTGATGATGTGTATGAGTGTTCACTGGGAATTGGAACCACCACCATCATGTCATGTAAGTCCCCAAAGAGGAAGTAAAGTTGACCATCACTGTATTGGAAACACCAATAAGAGTTATAAATAAATGTGAAATATACTTATATTAAATGCACGAAAAGGTCACTAGTCAGCTACTCCAGTCAACATGTCCAGTCAAAAATACTCACCTACAGCCATCCGGTAAGGGGAAGGGAGAAGAACTCCCCCCATGTCAAAGATTACAGCTTTATAGAGACTTGATCCTGAATGCCTCCACTGTACCAAACTTGGAGGTTTGTATCGTACATGCTTTAGGATTCCTGATGTTCTGGCACATTGGAAATAAGAGGCTTGGATAAACCTCCTAAGGCCCATTCTGCAAAACTCTGTGTGGGGAAGGGAATGTTTTAGAGACATATATTTAGGGTTCTCTGGCTTCTTCTTCAGATTATAAGTAGTTGCACTGAGCTCTTTGTATAACACCACTTACACTTTGGACTGAGTTCAAGCGTAGTATCAATTTTATTAGTATCACAGTTTTATTACGCACTGTTCTAAGGTGCCCATCACAACACTATTTGAGCACGTGTAACATACAGGCTCCGGACAGGTGATCATGTTGCCCTCCAGCTGCTGGTCCATGGGAAAGATAAGGGAGACAGTGTGCAGGAAACTCACCCAAGCAGGTGGCCCCGTGTCAACGTGATACAGCAACTTCGCACGGCAGCTGACACAATTACACAATTTCCCCTCTACTGTGCCGTCCCAGAGCCCACAAACCCTTGTTCATGCTGCTCAATTCTACCCTCACCACACCTGAGCCCGAGGAGGAAATTTACCTGGGGCACCATCCCTAAGCAAGGCCCCACTCCATTCCCCCCAAGTCCCTTCCCCACCTTGCACCCAGCCTCCCCCGACAAAGCCCAGCCGTGTCCCCCCAAGGCCCACCCCCCTGTGCCCCCAGCCTCCCCCCAAGGTCCACCCCCCTGTGCCCCCCACAAAGCCCAGCTGTGTCCCCCCAAGGCCCCCCCTGTGACCCCCACAAAGCCCAGCCGTGTCCCCCCAAGGCCCCCCCTGTGCCCCCCACAAAGCCCAGCCTCCCCAGACCCATCTCCAGCCCGCCCACCTCCGCCTCTAGGCCCCAGGGGAGTTAGTACCACAACGGCTGGTGACCTCTGACCTTCAGCGAAACGAGGCTGCGGCCCCAGCGGGGGGGAGCCCTCTCCTAGCAACAACACCCGTCGGTATAGGGCATTGAATCTCACGTGACCAGGGCCCCCTGCGCAGCGCCTGCGTGACCCCGGCGGGTCAGAGGGCAAAGGTCTCGGGGGCGGAAGCGAGCGGCTCACAATCCCCGGCGTTGTGCTGGGGCCGGCCCGTTCCCGCTCGGGCCCCGCCGGCCCGGGATCCCCGGCCCCTATGAGCGTGTCACTCGTTGTGATCCGACTGGAGCTGGCCGAGCAGTCCCCGCTGCCCGCCGGCTTCCCCTACAGCGCGGCCGGTGAGCCCCGGGGGGGGATGCCGGGGCGGCGGGGCAGAGAAGAGGGGCGCGGGGCGCTGAGTCGGGCGTGGCGGGGTCTCCCTCCGCTGGGGCTGGCGAGTCGCTCCTCCCCCCCGACGGTCTGATCTAAGGGGGTTGGCGGGAAGGTGACCCCCCGATGGAGCTGGGGGAGCAGGGTATCCTCTTCCCCCCCGCCTCGTGCAAGGGTAGGGGGCCGGTGGGGGAGGGGGAGCAAGCTGTCTCCCCCCCCCCCGAGCAAGGGCTGGGGGCTAGTGTCTATGTGTGGGAGGGGAGCAGAATTTTCTGTACCTCGTTCTGTGCAGTGGAAGGGGACTGATGGGAGGGGGATCAGGGTGTCTGTCTCCTTCTGGGCGGGCGGGGGGCGGTGCTGGGGGAGAAGGGTGCCTGTCCGCAGATCTCTGAAGGGGGTTGGGGTGTGAAAGCAGGTGCCCCCCTGCCCTTTGAAGGAGAAGGGTTAACATGTTTTGGGGTTTTTTTTAAGCTTTCACTTTGTTTTGCAGTTTCTAAAAGAAAACAACTTTGCTCTGGGCAAACTAAAACTTGTGGCAGCAGCAAATGGCGGGGGGGGGGGTGTCCCCTCGTCAATGGCTCTGAGACTAAACACTTAGTACGGTTATTAAAAGTGTTTTCCAAAGTGCATTGGGGTATAGGTAGATAAATGCAGTCAAATTTGACAGGAGTGGCTAAAAAGGGACCACTCTCCTGTATAAAGGATAATAAATCAAGACTCTCTTTGTTACCAGATAAAGACCCTATGAAATCTGACCTGGCGATAGCTGCCACTGATATATATGCAGTGATGGTGCTCGTATGACTCCTCAGAGTTGGTTAAGTGCACTGTTTGGAGGGATGATTAACTTGTCCTAATATCTAACTACATTTTGCCCTTTTTTAGCTTCACATCTGTTTAATATAAAATAGAGAGATAAATTATTTTAAAGAGTGACCGACCACACTTTTGTTTTTGAGGAAATAAAATATATTCTCGGAACGGTGCTCTTCTGTTTCATGTTTTTGCTGGCCAGAAGAAGGAATAAAAGCAGTTTCAAGAATTAATGTAATAAGCTAGTAGTGGCCTAATTGCTGTTGTTACACAGGTCTGTTCTGCCCTTGCTTGAGTAGAGTTGTTTGTTTCTGCTTCTGGGTAGCTATTCCAATGACATTAATCATTGTTTCTACTTAGCCACTGAAATGTCTGATGAGGAAATCAAAGAAAAATCACTAGCTTCAGCCAGAGCCTGTCTAGAAGAAAAGGCACCTATGGAAAAAGCAGCAATTATTCACCAGCATATTGGTCGCAGAGAGATGACAGATATGATCATAGAGACCATAAAGTCCAATCCAGGTACCCATTCCAAAAGTTTGAAAAGGGAGGTTTTGGTCCTGTTAATTTCTCTGGTACATTTGTATGGCTATGCTACAATTTGTTGCATAAATTGTCTCTTACAAGTATTTAAAATTGGACTGATTTTCCAAAGTGCTGGGCATGCAGGAGTGGCCATCGACCAAAATCTATTGTGTTACAAATGTAAGGGCAAGAAAATGCCAGCTTTTTTTAAGAATTTTTTTGGGGAGTGGATAGGCGAATCTATTTCGTCCGGCAAAGCACTACCCAGCAGGGACAGCCACTTGCCAGTAAACGCAAAGCATACGCTCGTTTGTGTGCGTGCCCATCAGAGTACCCTATCGTGATTAGCAGGCAGATTTCAAAACTCTCTCAATTGTTTAATGTAAAATTCTATAGCTTCTGGAAAACTAACTTCAGAATGGAGAGAACATTCAAAACTAGGTGATATTAAATTCTGTAGCCAAACAAATCCCAAGGAAAATTGTCCTGACGACATTGTTTGTTTTTCATATTTAATTCAATAAAATCTGTTTTTTAACTGTAGAAAAGTAGGTGTGCTGCAGAACTTAGTATGGCACCTTTCAGAGCTTGTCTAGCTGGCTTCACAGCACCCCGGGGCCTTGCCAATAGCTCTCTAATGCTGTGGATTAAAGATGCTTAGTAGCTATGTTGATGTTTATTGTATGTCCAGACCCCATAGTTTAGAAGTGTCTTTAATTCTGTTTTGAAAGGGAATTATTTGACTTAATAGCTGGCTCTGTTGTACATCAAGATGACAATTAAAGTGCAATTGATGTTTCTGACGTGTGGTGTGTAATCTGAAAGCTTTTGATTTGTAAAAGATGAGACAAAAGCTGCAATGGAAGGAAGAAAATCTTCAGAGGCTTCATCTGTTGACGATAAAAGTAAACGTGATGGTCAAACTAAAGAATGTGTTGAGGCTGCTCCAGACTCTCCATCTAAGCAACTTCCTGACCAGATTTCCTTCTTCAGTGGGAATCCATCAGTTGAAATAGTTCATGGTATTATGCACCTGTACAAAACAAAGTAAGAACATGGTTAACTAATTATAGACTTAGTGGGAACAGTGCCATAGAATTATACTGCAATCCAGAAGAGTGAGTCAGTAACCACTGGGACTGCTGCTCCTTGGGCTGGCAGAGCAGTGGCACACTGGCAGTGCGATATATTGGCACCCAGAAAGGGTTACAGTGCCACCTGAATTGTATAGCTGCATTAATGGCAGAACCTGAAGCAGGTCCAGGCCTTCCAGCCATGGGTAAAGTCACTTTTGAGTGCATGCTTGTGCCAGGGTTAGAAGCAATGAGATAAGTAAAAATAGTGGCTGCAGACAGACTGGTTTTGAGAGGACTCTGTTGAAGGATATCCCTGCATTCAAATTCCTACAGCAGAAATAGGGAGAGAACCTGCACTTTCAAAATGTGTTTTGTTTTTTTTTTTATTATTTTTATGGTAGCACAATTCTATACCTTGGGGAGCTGAATGAGAATGTCAGTCTCCGATATTCATCGTGAAAGTTACCGGGACACAATGACATGTTGTATGCATACTCCATTTTTAGTGATAACCGTGGCTCACTTGTTCTAGGAATATTTTGAGCATTTGTGGTTTGCAAGTTCCAACTACTTTTCTAGAACTACAGATGTCACTTTGAAGGGGATGATCTGTCTCTTCCAGTGCTGCACATATCTTCAGCAAATGGTTCATGACAAAATTTATATGGGCATTTTTAGATTTGTTACCACAACCTTTTGTTAAATCTTAAATGCTTGCAAATATGTAAAGAGCTTTGAGGTTGGTGTTTAAAATAATGTTAATAGCTAACCATTTGAATTATGAAGCATCAAGTTTTCTTTTGTCTTCTATGTAAAATGGCATTGTCTTATAATAGGATGTCTAATTTGACCTCAGTTTAAGACCGTCTAATTATTGTCTTATTAGTAAGATGACCTCCTTAAAAGAAGATGTAAGGCGCAGCGCCATGCTATGTATTCTCACAGTCCCTGCTACAATGACCAGTCATGACCTTATGAAGTTTGTGGCCTCATTCTATGAAGTAATTGAACATATGAAAATCATCAGAGATTCCACTCCAAACCAGTATATGGTGCTGATAAAGTTTAGTACACAGGTAAAACCTAAGATATTAGACTCCTTTGCCATAGGTACGGTTTTAGAAATGGCTTGCATACTGCTTTATAGATACTATTTGAAGGTGCTATCCAACCTCAGTGGTCTGCTGTGTTATCTGAGATCACACACCTTATCCTCTTGCTGTGTAAAGCGAAATGTCTTTCTCAATCTTTCCTTAAAGCAACACTGAGCCTGGTAGGCCTGGAATTAGGCCTGCAGCTTGAATGGCTGTTATGAAAGCAAGTGCCTCTCTATCCTACTTCATACTTTCTCACAGCAGACGGGGTGTTGAAATCTAGAATATACTGCTCTCTGGTGCTTCAGAAATGGCTGTGCTTGTAGTAAATAGACAAGGATGGAAGAAAAGTACAACATGCCTATAAACATACTCTGATATCTTCATGAGCGCATAGTGCAGAGCAGAAAGAGCTTGATCAGTGTGGCGTCATTAGTTTGAATAGAAATTAAGGATTGAGAGGACCCATTACCTATTTAGTCCACTGTTCTGAGGAGAGTGGGGCATTTGTCAAGATCAGCAGGACAACTAAACGTACTTTGTGTAAATAAGCTTCCTTTCTCTCAAACTTGGGTGAGGTGGACTAGATGACTGAATACTGTAGTTCTCATCCATGGGGTTCTCACAAGGCTAAAATTCCTATATGTGTTGTGTACATGTTGTATATGCACCCAGAACTGCAGAGAAACCCACTCAATATCAACTTGCTTTGTTTGCACTAGACATTTTCCAAGCAATCTTGCACTAATTCAGCAGAACTGTCTAGAGTCAATTGACTTGGCAACTTCTCATCTGTCTATCAAAAATTGCTGATTTCTGCTCCAGTAGGACCTCAAAGGCAATTGCTGCATGCAGCAAAAGGCCATTTGAATTACACTATATCATTATTTGTTTTGTGGAGCTCTGTGGCTTTTATATATGAAGCAACTTGAAACAATGACATGGACAGACTGGAATCACTTCATATTTTACCATTAAAGCACTGGGGGGGCAAGGAAGAGCTAATGCCCTGAAATCTAGCTCACTTCACTTGATGGTAGGATCCTTACTGGAATATCCGAGCATGTTAAAATGTTGCACCGAGTGTGAGGCTTCCTAATCGTTCTGAGGCAGGTAAAGTTTTGGGCCTGATGTCTGTGAGTGCCTCTTTCTAAGTCGTCCTCTATTATTGGTGGCTCAACAAATATCTGAGCTGCTCATAAGTTAAATGGATTCTCTCCAGTTAAATTATATGCCATCCTTTTCACCTACATGAATGTGAATGTTTTTGAATAGGGCCCTCTGCAGCAATCCTTTTACTCCAAGTTTTTGCAGAGAGACAATATTTGCTTTCCACCCGTGCTGAAATTGCTGACTAGGAACAAAACTGATGCTAAAGAGAGATTGGCTATCGCTGTTGAATATTAAGATCATAATAGCTGATCTCATTGTGCACTTCAGTTCTTCCTGCCAATTCAACTAGAAAACTATTCTGCTGAAACCAGTGTGGAAATGAAGGGATCCTGACTAGCAGGAGAGCTCAAGAGATTAACCTATGAAATGGCTTTCTTTTTGGTAATATCCTAGTACTTGGAAAAGTCTCATTTGCCTTACTCCTTGTCAACTGGCTTCCTTTGGTTTGTGCATAGGCTGATGCTGACAGCTTTTATATGGCATGCAACGGTCGACAGTTCAACTCCATAGAAGAAGACGTGTGCCAGCTGGTGTATGTGGAGAGGGCTGAAGTCTTCAAATCAGAAGATGTAAGTTTTTGTTTTTTGTTTTTTTTTTCTTTTGCTGATATTTTACAAGTGGTTTAATAGGATTATCTGGGAGTGGGCAGGGCAGGCCTGTCTGTGGGGCTGGAGGATACTTAACTGCTGCAACCCCAACTCTGCCTTTGATTGTTGCAGTACTTCCATAGGGGAGAATGACCTATTCTCTGACCTGATGGGGCTTAGCCCTAATAAGTGATCACTGAAAATTCTCCAGGTCCAAATTCCTCACTCTTGTAGTAGATCTTAGTGATTCCCGAAATCTGAATTGGGCATGGTGCAGATACATTTACCATATCATGTCTGTGTTTTTGAGAGACAGTTGTATGTTCTGAATCAGTAATGTCGGGGCTAGAATAGCTAAGCAAAGCATTTCCCCCAAACAAATGGATTATTTTCCTTTCAGATTTATCAGCTGGTATCTTAACACACAGTAATTCTTCACCCTTATCCTTGCAACACCTCTGTGTCATGGAATACGTTTTAATGTGATCCCTATGGGGAAGCTAAAGCAGAGCAATTAAGTGACTTGAGCAGGGTCACAGAGACTGTACCAGAGCTGGGAATAGAACCCATGAGGCCTGGCTCCTAGTCATGTCTCTGACATAGCTCGTCTCAGATGTTTAGGAAAAATCACTGAAATGTTTTGCCATGCATACAGTTGAGTATTAGTTGTGCACTGTCAATGGTTAGACCAATAATCAAAATAGCTAACGAGGTTAGCCACTGTTGTGGTTGAATTTTCTGTCTGCATTTAAACTTACTGGAACATTAAACAATCCATTTACTCCCTAGCCCCCACAGTTACGAAGCAGTAGGGTAAGAAGTTGTGTAGCTAAACGTATGTGACTTACCTATAGCATATGGCGTGAGCAGCAATAAGCTTGTGCTCCTCTTCCTGTGAAGGGAGCCAGCCTTCCTGTAATGGATCTGACGGAGCTGCCAAAGTGCACGGTGTGTTTGGAAAGAATGGATGAGTCTGTGAACGGGATCCTTACCACGGTGTGTAACCACAGCTTTCATAGCCAGTGTCTGCAGCGCTGGGAAGACACCACGTAAGTGGCTTTTTATTCCCCTGATTCAAAGCAGTGTGTTTAAGGTGTGGTGAAGCTTTTCCTTGTCCACATTGACAGGACCAGCTCTGTGTCTCTACTGCAGGGATGGGAGCTGCTCCAAGCCCTAGTGATCTTTGCCTTCCCTGTTAGGAGGCACAGAAGATAAATCTCCTAGACAAGGATAGTTGGATAAAGCTCCCTCTGGCTCTTCATGGCCATGAGCTATTTGCAGAGCAACACGAAGAATTTTAAAATGCTGTAGGATAGAGATGTCAGTTTTCACTGTTTCCGACACAGAGACCCCATCGTCTGTCCAGTCTTGCACAGCTCAGCTTCTCCTTATCTACATTTAGTCAGTGTCCTCTCCAGTGGCTGTGTGGGAAGGGTAGTGCAATAGGTGTTTGTCTCAGATGTTTCCAAAGCGACACAAAGACTCTGCTCTGATGCATTTTCAATATAACTTCGACATTACAATAATGACAAAGAATTGGGCCTGATAGCTAGAGTAGACTGTGTCCAAGGGGAGATCTTAGCTGTAGTGCTAAGCGAAGCAGAAGGGAAGGGATCAAAAGCCAATAAGGTTACTTGGCAAATGGGAAACAGGAGGCTGCTTCAGTCAGAGCACAGCAAGAAAAAACGTGGCCTAGACTGAGACCAAGGGGATATGGGCTCATGTTTCTAGCCAGGGAGCACAGGATCAAGCTTCAGATTCAGACTGATCCCTTGCATGCAGCGCTGCTAGCTGCCATCACCATTTCATTACAACTCCTCCTGGGTTTTTCCAGAGGCATTGTATTTTAGCTAAAGTTGTACCCAGCTGCCTGTACCTGACCCCCTTACTCAAAAGTTTTTAGAAACAAAAAGGGGGGGCGGGGGAGTAGGACCTATGTATAGAAGCACAAAATCCTGGTCTGAATCTTGGCCTCTCCCTTGCTTCTCAATCCAGTGGAGGCTGAGTGTGCTGAAGCTGTGATATGCCTAGGCGGTAATCTGGAGGGAGTCAGCCTTGTATTGCTTTACAGTGACCTCTGCTGGAGTAGCATTAGCTAGGCTTTGCAAGGAATCTTGCAACAGAAACTACATGGAAAGTGCAATATAAATTTCCACTAAAGAGTGAAGTAGTGTGTAACTGCCATTTAACGTTACAAATGTGTTGCTGAAGCATTCAAGAGATCTTATCCTTAAAACTTGTGTATTCTTGCCTTTAATTACTTAACTTTAATCCTTTAGAGTATTTTTGCTCTTATTAGTTCTACGCATTCCATTTAGATAGTGCAGTCAGATTTGAACATGTCTGAGTCCTTCAAAGAATCTCCCAATGAGAACAAAGTCCTTTTATCTATCATACATATTTTGCATTCCTCTTGGTAATTAGTTGCAATTTGTTGCAGTAACTTGGATTGCCTGATATGTTACAGAAAACTAAATACCAGAACCGACCTCAAATTCTTTATTGCTTTCCTGTCTATAGTGGCGTCGTTCCTTTATTGTTACAGTTAACATTTCACTGTATACCCTCTTTTGCATGCCATGTTTCAGCAGAGCTAATTGTTCTTGTCCCAAAGTAAACTTCTCACAAAATGTCAGCAGGACTGAATTAATAACTTGTCCATAAAAATAGCTTGGTGCCTCATAAATCAAAAACAGTTTAAATTTAAAGAAATTAGATTTTGCCAGTGACTGACTAATCCAGATCCCTCCCAGCTCATTTTTAACCAAAAACTGGCACAATATCAAAGCTTAAAACGTGTATTGCACAAGGCTACATCTCCTCGCTAAAATTAAATCTCTTGCATGACAATTTTTTTCTGATTATGTTGTTTTGCTAGACTAGAATATCTTCAGTAGTGCAGATTTGCAGCATCCTCCCATGAGAATGTGTAACACTCCACAGGATCCTGTTGCAGATAGTAAGGAAATCTGGGCTCTGTCTTCTCAAACTGAGAACATCTAAGTAACAAGGAAGTGGCTGTAGAAAGAAGGGTGGCTTTTTCTTTCCTTTGAATGAAAACTCTACATCTAACTACCCAGATGATTCTGACACAGCCCACCAACCAGGAGTTTGCTCCTCACTGTCTATCTGCACAGCTCTTACTTCTCACAAGAGCCAAATACGTGACACAGACCCAAATCAAGATGCATTAAGAATGAAACAGGAAATGTGAGATGGATAATGATCGAGGGGGCTAGCCCCACTCATGGTGAGCAAAGGGGCTAGTCTTGTTTTTTCTGGTTTCAGAGTAGCAGCCATGTTAGTCTGTATCCGCAAAAAGAAAAGGAGTACTTGTGGCACCTTAGAGACTAACCAATTTATTTGAGCATAAGCTTTCATGAGCTACAGCTCACTTCATCGGATGCATTCAGTGGAAAATACAGTGGGGAGATTTATATACACAGAGAACATGAAACAATGGGTGTTACCATCCAGACCACACCACACGATCCATTGTCGACAGCCAAGCTCTACGATACAACTGCATTTGCTCCAACCCCTCAGACAAACACCTACAAGATCTCTATCAAGCGTTCTTACAACTACAATACCCACCTGCTGAAGTGAAGAAACAGATTGACAGAGCCAGAAGAGTACCCAGAAGTTACCTACTACAGGACAAGCCCAACAAAGAAAATAACAGAATGCCACTAGCCATCACCTTCAGTCCCCAACTAAAACCTCTCCAACGCATTATCGAGGATCTACAACCTATGCTGAAGGACGACCCATCACTCTCACAGATCTTGGGAGACAGGCCAGTCCTTGCCTACAGACAGCCTCCCAACCTGAAGCAAATACTCCCCAGCAACCACACAACGGAACCACTAACCCAGGAACCTATCCTTGCAACAAAGCCCATTGCCAACTGTGTCCACATATCTATTCAGGGGACACCATCACAGGACCTAATCACATCAGCCACACTATCAGAGGCTCGTTCACCTGCACATCTACCAATGTGATATATGCCATCATGTGCCAGCAATGCCCCTCTGCCATGTACGTTGGTCAAACTGGACAGTCTCTATGTAAAAGAATAAATGGACAGAAATCAGACGTCAAGAATTATAACGTTCAAAAACCAGTCGGAGAACACTTCGATCTCTTTGGTCACTTGATTACAGACCTAAAAGTTGCAATTCTTCAACAAAAAAAACTTCAAAAACAGACTCCAAGGAGAGACTGCTGAATTGGAATTAATTTGCAAACTGGATACAATTAACTTAGGCTTGAATAAAGACTGGGAGTGGATGTGTCATTACACAAAGTAACACTATTTCCCCTCCTACTGTTCTTGTAAACTGCTGGAAATGGCCCACCTTGATTATCCCTACAAAAGGTTTTTTCTTCCTCTTCTCCTCCCCCCGCTCTCCTGCTGGTAATAGCTCACCTTAAGTGATCACTCTCGTTACAGTGTGTATGGTAACACCCATTGTTTCATGTTCTCTGTGTATATAAATCTCCCCACTGTATTTTCCACTGAATGCATCCGATGAAGTGAGCTGTAGCTTACGAAAGCTTATGCTCAAATACATTTGTTAGTCTCTAAGGTGCCACAAGTCCTCCTTTTCTTCTAAGATCAAAATCATCAAGGTGGTCAATTGAAGGAAGTAATAATTGAGGCTGTCCAAAATAATCAGATAGTTCACTATACAGAAGAGTTTTACTGGGTACTTTTTCTTTTAATGTTGAGGACAAGTAATGTTTCATGACATCAGTTGACTTGCATTGCATTCTCCATGGAAAAGACTGGGTGCATTGACAATCTTGTCTCCCGGCTTTATCCCAGCTGTTCAATTCCTGGATCACAGTTAAAACTAAGATTATTGCAAGATACTTCATCTGGTTTAAGAAATGGCATTCATCAGTTTTACAGGAATAAATAGTGAGAGAACAGCTGGTTTGTGTAGGAGGAAGGCAAATTTTGGGTTAAACTAGTGAGGAAAAAGCTGAAAGATGGGCTGGGGTGGGGAGTGTCCCACAAAACCCTAGGATGTAACCTCTGCCTTAAGCTTCCTGGATATGGTCAGTTTCTCCCCATCTCAGCACTAACCATCGGGTTCCGTGTATCTAACTATATCTGCTTGATTGTTATGGTTATAGGTGTCCTGTCTGCAGGTACTGCCAAACACCTGAGCCAGTGGAAGAGAATAAATGCTTTGAGTGTGGAGTTCAAGAAGTAAGTAGGTGGGGTGGGAGATGAGTGAGATTTATTAGTTTTGATCCCACTGGTGCTTTTTGTTGTTTTAGTTTCCTAAACCCCTAATGCCCGGGGCTGCTGGGTTGGCCCATCTTTCTTCTGGCTAGATTAGTGCACCCATTTTCCATTGGGGTCAGCCCACTGGGAGGGGATACTGTCCCGCAAAAAAGATGTCCTGCTGTGTGAAAAACCTTCCCGGGACCTTTGAGAAGCGTAGGAGATGTTCAGAGCTTGCTTTCAGGGTTCTTTTGGGATGCCTTACTTTGGGAAGGTCACTCTTTGGGCTGCCCTTGCATCTGGTGCACTGAGACTTCTTTCAGTAGACTTATACTGTACTTCTGCGGTCTTGCCTTTAGTCTTCACGGGGTTTCACAACAAGCAAACCCTGTGCCTTGCCTAGGAAGGTGACTGGAAATACAAGCAGCCATGCATGCTGTCAGTGGAGGATGCTAGCAATTGTCCTTGCCGGATGCTTTCTCAAGCCTCTAAAACCACACAAGCACCTTTTTCACATTAACAAATTTTACTCTTATACATGTGCAAAATCTCTCTCCTTCTGTTGACAGAACCTTTGGATTTGTTTGATATGTGGGCACATTGGATGCGGTCGTTACGTGAGCCGGCACGCTTACAAACACTTTGAGGAGACTCAGCACACTTATGCAATGCAGTTAACCAATCACAGAGTTTGGGACTATGCTGGAGGTAAACCTCTTCCTTCTGCTCTTAACGGTAACCTTGCTTGCTTGGACATAGTTCTCAGAATCTTTCTGCAGTGGCATTTTTAACACCGTCCTAGTAATAAAGTTAACATGAAGATTGGAAGGGAGTTTTTGCAGTGTTAATGTCCCATCTTCTGGGACCATCTGTTTTCTCTAGTAAAGCCATTCCAGATGCTTCAGTGGGAGGCCATAAACCCATAATGCCATGAGACCACCCTGTAGCATTGGTGGAATGGAGAGGCCTGTCTCCTGATCAAGTTGTCCTGAAGCATGACTGAGCTTTTGTAACTATCTTAGCTAGTGTCAATGCAGATTCTATTAAACATGGAGTACATTAAGTAATTACTAACCTCTTTGCCTCAGTATTACTCTGTGGCATCAAGCTGCATGATTAACTGTGCTGTGTAAAGTATTTCCCAGCGTTCCAGTCAAGTTATAACACCTGGGTTTTCTCAAATTGAAACTACCCTTGGTTTGGTTGCTTTTCTCTCTTTAGATAATTATGTCCATCGACTGGTTGCAAGTAAAACTGATGGGAAGATAGTTCAGTATGAGTGTGAGGGGGATTTGTGTCAGGACGAAAAAATCGATTCCTTACAGTTAGAGGTAAATATTTAGCTTTCTTCAGATACAACTTTGTGCTGCTATATGTAAACATGCATCAACTCTAAATGTGACTAAAAATGGCATATGGTTTACTGCTTTTTACTCCTTTTGGCTCTGCAGAGCCAACAGCGAAGAGTTAGCTGGATTCTGTTCCTTTCTGTGCATCATCAACCGAAAGGTCTTAAAGTTCAGTCAGTTACACCTGTGCAAACTCAATAAAGTTGCAGAGGTGTTACTGATGGCCCATTCTTGCCAGTGGAACCTTCCTTACTGGTGATGATACAAGAGAAGGGAAGACTCCTGGTTTGACTTCAGGAACCCAGGTGAGTTTGTGGGCAGACAGAAGTAAGCTAAGCATGCTTGATCTAGAATCTAAGTTCTAGGATCCCATGGTGACATTATTTTCAGTGCAAAACCTTACTTGATGGCTAAATCACTATAACCTTATTTTTTCTGAGAACTTGAATTCTGCCATCTTAATTGGCCTTGGGTTCAAATTCAGCATACAAACCATCAACAGAACTTAACGTAGGATTTTTAAATGAACACTTTGCTGGTAGAGCAAACTAGATCAAACATTTGTAGAAAGAATTTACTTGACTAGCTATTTGGAGTGTCTACTGAAAATGTTTAAGGGCTTTGTCTTCCTGCTTAAACCTGCATTGAAGTCCTAATCTGGTGTCTGTTAGTGTGCAGCTAAACAAATTATCATATTTTCCCAAATCCTCATTATAAATTTACTAGAAGATCAAACTGGAAAAGATGGGATGTAAAGCAATAAGTCCTTGTTTTAAACACAAAAATAGCATTGGTAATGAGCATTCCTGGTCAGAAGAAAGCACAAAATACTGAGGATAGTTATCCACAGCTGAAGATCCATTCTTTCTCCCAAGGTGCAGATCACATGAGATTTGCACCTAATCCCTCTTCTTAAGGATTTTAGAAGCCTGTACAGTTGTAGAGTAAAACCACCTGAAAATGGAAAACAACTGACTGACTCAGAGATCCTTCAGTAGCTCAAATGCAGATAGCAGGTGTGATTGGTAACTTCATGTTCTCGTTGAAGGTAAAAGCTGAAGGGGACTTACCCCTTTTCCTAGGGTGCTTGTATTGTCCTTTCCCCTCATTATAAATCACTTACTATTGTGACGCTAGCAATGGCCCATTTAAAACTCACAGGGGGAACCCCACGAGCATGCAGTAAAGATTTTGCAGTTAATTTTTTTTTTTTCCATTGTCTGTGCACTGCATCTGCAGTTTGTCCCCTTCTGTGAAAAGTTTAGAGCGTTGCTTCTACACAGTGTAATCGTATTAGATTTCTGAAGCCCTTTGGGTTTATTGGCATCTGCGAAATGGTGGTAACCTGCCCTAATTATTTACCTTTGCATCTCTTGTATGATTGTAGTACTCATATTTGCTTACAAGCCAGCTGGAATCTCAGCGCATCTACTGGGAAAACAAGATTGTCCGAATAGAAAAGGATACAGCTGAAGAAGTAAGCTTTTTTTCCTTCCCTAGTCTTGTTAATTGAACATTTGGCCTGATTCTCAATGTGCTGAACACCCCCAGATCCCATTGGCTGTAATGGGAGTTGTGGTTGCTCAGCACTTCTGAAAATCCGGCCATTACTGTGCAGTTTTAGTGTCAGGGAATTACGCTGCCATATGAAGGAGAGCTCCTTTTCTTCTTTAGAGGGAAATTAGCACCGAGATCCCTCCCCTGTCTTGTGCACCGACTCAGAAAATTGCTGATGAGCTGTGCAGAAGGAGGCAAATCATCACCCAGATTGAAGCCTGACTTAAATTTGGTGACTTTGAAATCTGTGCAACTAGTGGAAATGTTAGGAAGCTCTGAAATGAAAATCTTGGAAATGTCACTCTATGCTACACTAGCCCTCCCTAGTCTTTTGTGACATTAACCTGCTCCACTGAAGAAAGCCAAAATAATCTCTGCTCCGCACATCCCCAGAAAGATGTGTGTGTTTAAAGTTCTATGATTTGTGGAGTGTTCTATGGGCAGGACTGATCCAAAATGTCTTGGGCAGAAAGGTACAGAGAAGCTTTAGTGAAATTGGAGAACATAAAAAATATCCATAATCTGTGCAGATCCGATTGGTGTTTGTGCTTTAAGTGAATCAAAGCTCTTGGATAAATCCTCAACTGAACCTTGTCTGCATGCTGTATAAGATTACATAAACTTTGTGGCTTCCAATTAATCATGCACTGTATCTGCAGTTAAGCCACTCCATAAACATATAAAGAATTCATTTAAAACTAGCTACGGGTAGTGGGTCCCGAAAACTTGATTTTCAATAAGAAATGGCTGAAGAACCTTATCTGTGTGTCTGTAAAAGAAAATTTTATAGTTAAAATCCTCTTTGAAATAGCTGCAAACACAGTAGATACAACTCTAGTTTTAAACTAAAATCACTAGGACATGTATTCTGAAGACTGCTTCTTATTCTAAAGATCCCTGTAATTGTTCCTGGAACTCTGTCCTTATAAGGGCCTTTTGAATTAACTGTACAAAATATTCCACTATCCACTGGCAAGTGTGCCTCCCAAAATTAACCAGAAGTTGCATAAACATTAAACTATAAGTCTGGAAAGCATAAAACCTGACCTGCTTTCACAGTGGCTCCATTGAAATCAGTGTGTGTGTGTGTGGTGGCTTTTAAACTTGTCAAGGCTGCTGCTTCAAAAAAGCAGTGTCCGTTTCAGTCCATGTTGCCAGTATGTGAAAGGTTTTTTTATTAGATATTGAATGACATCTCTCTTTCCCCTCTTTGAGCCATCATTTGTTCACTGGGTTAGGATACAAAGACATTCCTTGTTTGTTTTTGTGTTTTTTCATATGTCATATTTAGTCCACAGATCACGTATTGGAGCATGGCTCTCTTTAAGCGAAGCAATGGTGCCTAGTTGTATGCTACATTGGAACAGAACGCATACCCGGACATACCCAACTTTTTTCGTTTGCATTATGCATGACTGAGAGAAAATGTCAATAGGTCACTGTCGTATGACAGAGGTCTGCTGCTGCTTAGTAAATACTGAAGTGGAACCAGCATCTGAGTGTGAATTGCTAAACTAACTCTCTCTCTCAATTTAAACTTCAGAAAAAGAAGGCAGCAATTTAGGGCTTTGCTGCAGGCTTATTTAGTGTCCACTAAGGTCTTCTCCACCCCATCTTTACAAGCTTAGTTGCACTTCTCAACAAGCAGATTCCATAACAATTATCCTCTTGTCAGTGTTTCTGTTAATTCTTTTTTTGGCAAGCAGCATTTATAGGGATTTCTTTCTTTCTTTTTTTTTTTTTTTTAAGGGTGGGGGGAGGATTTTTTTCTGCTGCTTTCAATCTTTTGAACAGTTGCTCACCTGGTTCAGTAATTGGTCAAAGTCTAGAAAATGCTTCAGAAAACATGACTGTCATAATGAAAGTGCACAGGACTTTGACCTGTTTGAAATGTCTGTTTGTTTTTACAGATTAACAACATGAAGACTAAATTTAAAGAGACCATTGAGAAATGTGATAATTTGGAGCACAGGCTGAACAACTTACTTAAAGAGAAACAATCTGTGGAACGGAAGTATGTGTCTCTAAAAGTAGATTTTTAACAAGTCGTCTAGCTCTTTTTTTTATACACACTACTTTAAGACTCAAATTGGATCTGACTTTTTAAAACCCTCTTCATCAGGTTCTCAGGACTTCTTGAATATAAATATTTAATACCCTCAACTGGTGTGGTAAGGACCCTGACTTTAAAAATCCAATGTCCCACCTCTGTGGGTGTCTTACGTATTTAAAATGGCTGTAGCATGGAATGCAGCTTTTGAGCTTCTGCTCTTTCCACATAGTTTGCTTGGTTAGTGTTCATTAAATCTTTCTCCTTCCATGCCCACTCAGAAGTGGAAGCCAGTCAGCTGTGTAGTCAGAAGGAATACAACCTGCAAAGAAAGGAAAGCAGCTGGAAGGAGGCATTCCCCATGAATAAAACAAACTTGGAAGCATCTAAATTTAAAGATGCCTAACATAGTGTGTGTCTTTGTAACAATCCCTAGCGCTCTGGTACAGTACCTGTTCTCCATGGTGCTTTACACACTTTCCTGGAAGTTCGGCAAGCGTTATCCCTGGTATACACACTGATTACATTAGGGCACAAAGGTGGTGACTATCCCATGATCATCCAGAAAATCCGTAGTAAAACTGAAGTCTGCTCCAGCCACTGTACCATACTGCGAATGGAACATGTGTTTATAGGCAAATGGATGACACAACATTGCCAGTAAACTACAGGCTGGATTGAAAAACCTGTGTGATAAGGGATGACTGTTAACCTGTGAAGGTTCTATTGTCCTTCCACACCGTAGCTTGTTGTCCTTGCATCTTGGTGGTACCAGCTGATTCTTCCATCTAGCCAATGTCTAGATCTCAGTTTTAACCCAAAAGAGTATTTTCCTGCCATGAGAAATCAAGGGCAAGGAATCCTGACACATTAATCCTCCTGCTGCTTCACTATTCAATATTGTCATTAATCACTTAGATAATGGCATGGAGAGTATGCTTATAAAATTTGCAGATGACCTCAAGCTGGGAGGGGTTGCAAGCACTTCAAGGGACAGGATTAGCATTCAAAATGATCTTGATAAATTGGAGAATTGGTCTGAAATCAGCAAGATGAAATTCAATTAAAAACAAGTGCAAAGTGCTTCACTTAAGAAGGAAGACTCAAATCCACAGCTACAAAATGGGGAATAACTGGCTAGTTGGTAGCACTGCTGACAAGGATGTGGGGGTGATAGTAGATCACAGATGGAATGAGAGGCAGGAATGTGATGCAGCTGCGAAAAAGACGAATATCATTCTGGAGTGTATTAACAAGAGTGCCAGATGTAAGACATGGGAGGCAATTGCCCTGTTCCACTCAGTACTGATGAGGGACCCTCAGCTGGCACTGTGTCCGGTTTTGGGCACCGCACTTTAGGAAAGATGTGGACAAATTGGAAAGCGTCCGGAGGAGAACAACAAAAATGAGAAAAGGTTTAGAAAGCCCGACCTGTGAGGAAAGGTTAAACAAACAGCACGTTTAGTTGTGAGAAAAGACTGAAGGGGGACCTGATTTCTGTGTCTTCAAATCTGTTAAGGGCTGTTATAAAGAGGACAGTGATCAATTGTTTTCTGTGTCCACTGAGTGTAGGACAAGTAATGGGCTTCATTTGTAGCAAGAGAGATTTTGGTTAGATAGTAAGAAGAAACTTTCTAACTCTAAGGGTAATTAAGCTCTAGAACAGGCTTCCAAGGGAGGTTGTGGAAACCCCATCACTGGAGGTTTTTAAGAACAGTTTGGACAAACACCTGTCAGGGATGGTTTAGGTTTACTTGGTCTTGCCTCAGCACAGGGGGCTGGACTTGACCTATTGGGGTCTCTTCCAGCCTTACACTTCTGTGATTCTATAAACTTTGTCTGACTTAACCCCCCGATAGCTTAACTCCTCTGATAATTAGGCCACTGTGGCTGCAATGTCTCATTTGCTTTTTCCTTCTTGTCTGTTGTGTGTAAGGTGCGTTCAGCTGAATAACAAGGTGGCCAAACTCTCCAATGAGCTAAAGGAGGAACAGGAAATGAACAAATGTTTGCGAGCAAATCAGGCCTTGCTGCAAAACAAACTAAAGGAAGAAGAGAAGGTTCTAAAGGAAACTTGTGAGCAGAAGGACCTGCAGATCACAGAGATACAGGAGCAGCTGCGGGATGTCATGTTCTACTTAGAAACACAACAGAAAATCAACCACCTCCCAGCTGAGACCAGGCAGGAAATTCAGGAAGGACAGATCAACATTGCGGTGGCATCTTCTGCAAGCTCGCCAGCGGGGGGCACAGGAAAGCCTCCTTCTAGGAGAGGCCGTAGCAAAAGGGGCAAGTGAGGATTGGGACAAGTGGATCAACCTCACAGCAATCAGCCCCACTTCTGAATGATGAGGCACAAGTGTCGGGACTCAAGCTGAATGTTACATTCAACACTAAATACCAAGTCCAAATAAGGCTCAGCTAGAAGTTGTTTTCAGAGCTTTTCATAAAGCTGGCTGCCAGCTAATGGGGAATCTACAGTATTTAAAAGCATTTCACTGCATTAGTTAGCTAATGATAGGCAGATTTTAATCACCATTTTGCCTTCCTGTCTTATCTAAGTCCCACTTCATACATTATTTTCTCATTGGAGATTGTGTTCAGTTTTAGCCATGTCTGAACATAAAACAAATCTTCGATCCCCTTAAAAGGACATGACTGGGTAGTTCGGCCCAAAGTTTTAAAGGGGGGTGGTTGTTTTTTTTAAAGCCTCTTCCTACTAACCAAGATCAGAAATGCTCATTAAATAAAAACTTTTAATTGAAAACCTGATTCAGTCCCCATCCCACTTAGCGTGTGGAACCTAAACCCTGCAGCATTGTGCTAGCACAGAATTAGGATAGGAATAGGGGAGTTAGCGTGGACAATGACATGGAGTGAAGTGTGTAATAATCATAAACCATGTTAATGGTGTTGAGAATTGCTGTAAGGGAGTCCATCTTAAACACCTTTTGAAGGTGGTCTGGTGCAGTGCTAACTGCTTTAAAGTTCAAGGGATTGTGGAATGAGTATGCTATGGAAATAATTGAACATAATTATTTATGTGCAGTGTTGTTGTAGCCGTGTTGGTCCCAGGTTATTAGAGAGACAAAGTGGGGGAGGTAATATCTTTTATTGGACCAACTTCTGTTGGGGAGAGACACAAGCTTTTGAGCTTACGCGGAGTTTTCCTCAGGTCTTGGTAAGCTTGAAGGCTTGTCTCACCAACAGAAGTTAATCCAATGAAAGACATTACCTCACCCACCTTGTCTCCATAATTATTTATAAGCATTCCTACTAATTAAAAGGAACCGTATACACAAAGACTGGTACCTGTTGCAGACTAACATTGTTACACTGTTCTGCTCTCTGAAGCGTACTTCTCGGACTAAGATGCATTAGACATTTGCCTTCTGCATATTTAAGTTGTGCCCGTGCGAGGTATCTGCATACTCTCGAGTGCTGTCCGCAGAGTGAGGCGGGAATGATGTGTGTAGTGTGAAAACCACACGTTCACTTTCCTCTCTCTGAATCCGTCACCTTTCAGATATGGCCGTAATACTCTTGGCTTTCACGCTAGTCACTAGCTTGTTACCATTCCAGGTTGCCACGCGCTTGAGGAACTGCTCATACTCCGTGTGCAGTCTGCACAGCCAGCTGCCGGGATAATGTATGTAACATCTTCACGCTGGGTGCATCTGCTGGACCCAGTTCCTGTGGTAGCTGAACACACAAGCCCAGGTCCTGAAAGTTAGTTAGGCTGCTGACTTGCACTGATTTCAGTGGAAGTTAGGAGCCCAAATAGCTTTCAGGATCTGGAACTCAGGGCCTCCCTTATTTTCCTTTAACACCCCTCTTGCTTTTCCAGTGGAGAGGTAGAGACTGAAGCCACCCATTCCGCTTGCCCTACAGCCATCTGTGGGCATGCAGCCTTCTTGGGGAAACTCTCTGGTTCAAATCTGGCTTTGTCCTAGAACACATGATAAACTGGGTACTTTACAGTGTCTCCCTTAAATGAAGGCCTGAAGGTGTCGGATGACATGTGCTGAGCATTTTAAAGGACGCAGACTTACCCTTTCTTACAAATGTGTGGGAGATCTTGTGACTGTGTCCTCTCCATTGGATAAGCTGTTCAACATTCAACTGCAGCGGTTTCCTCAATTTAGGCTGAAACCAATGCACCTGCAGCTGTGACTTACCCAGTTGCTCAGCAGAACCAACAAGTGAAAGTAGCATTAGTTACAGGAGCCAGGCCCAAAGGAGCAAGGCTAGAATTGCATTGCATTAAATCTGCTTCTTGCCTTAACCCATTGGCTGGCTTAATTTTAGGAAGGTTACATTTTCTTACATTTAAAATACACGACTTTTGTTCATGCACCGAATGCATCCAATTCTTTGCTTTGTAGACTTGCCCTCAGCTGCTGAAGCATGACTGTACGTGAACTTTTTTTTTAGGCTGTAGATTGTACAACTGGGCTTCTGGCTCCTGTAAAATATTCTAAAGAATTAGAAATGTTCACCATAGTTTGCTCTCCTATAGAAACTCTATTTTATTTAAAATATATTTTTACACCAGCTGGGATACTTTACCTTTTGCTGAAAGCTTGCTGTGTGTAGAACACTGTATCCTAGAATTCCTCTTCAGAAAATGAGACCTACAATTAAAAGTGTACAGTATTTTTGTTTTGTATCTGATCACACTGTTGAGGGCGAAATCTCTAATTAAGGAAGACGGGCTTGGGGGCGGGGGAGACTAAAACCAGAGCAAAAGGAGAACTGTGAAACAAAATGGGTGTCGGAGGTAAAGCTGTCAAAGAAATGGCGTTAGTAAAGTAAAAGATAAGAAACTCAGCTTAATTCCAGCCAGTCATTAGTATCTGAGAGCTATTCGGGGCCTATGTGAAATGAGTTGATATTACTGGTTAGGTATCTATATCAGACAATCACCTCTCTGCAAATCTAAGCTGCAAGGCCAGCGGTTGAATTAATACCTCCCTAGTGGATATGGGGGCTAAACTACTCTCTGTCCTAACCATGTTTCATCAAGCTGCATGCGTGCTGGCAGGGCAATGAGAGGGGGGAGCTTGCAGGTTACTGTTCCCTCTGTACCTCTGCTGTCGCTAACGAGGCCTTCTGTCCTGAGCTGTCGCTTCTGTCCCCCAGCAGCACCTTTCACAGGCACCTTGGTCATTTTGAGATAGTTTTCCAAGTGTTTGCACAGACTGAGATCGGCATTTGTAAAGGGGTAGATTAGAATCCCTCTTATTTACATTGTAACAGTTGTGTGAGACAGCCCTTGGTGTCGTTCTTACTAAGACTGACACTTTCCTGTACCATCTGAAACCAAGGATATTAAAAGTGCTGAAACTTGGGTGAATAGTCTCTCTCTGCATTTGTGGGAAATGTAACTATGTGGGGGTGTCCAGCTAATGTATGAGGAAAAGATCTTTTAAGGCCGCCTAAAGGAGATGAATGAATTTCAGAGGGGAAGAGAATCCCCTAATCAGTTTATTTTCCTCACTAATTTAACCTGGAACAAGAGTCCAGATTTATCCCATTCAGCTTTCTCTGTCTTTACAAGAATTGTTTGTTGTAGCCAGAGGTGGTGATACTCATTAGGATAATTGTTTGTTTGTCACAGTTACTGGCCTAACCGCCCCTTCCTGGCCTCTTATAGTGCTTCACACTGCCCACCCCGCCCCATCATCTCTAGGGTGGAATCATGCAGATTTCCCACACTCAGACTCGGCTGCAGTCCTCAAGTACTATGGGTGATTACCTCAACAGGCCTGCAGTTCATTTCCTGCTGGCACCTATGACTAGTATCTAGTAACCAGAAACTCTTTAAAGCAAAATATTTATTTAGAACCAAAGAAATTCAGTGGAAATAGGTCTTAAAACTATAAGCATGTGTAACTGCCTCAAAGCTTACCAGCCCCTGGAAAGTGCTTCAGACATTTTTGCAAGGCCTGTGTGTCTGGTTCCTCTCAGGGTGTTCTCCCCAGAAACAGCACACTCCTAACTCTCCCTCCAGAGTCCCTTTAGCTGTTGTGTCCCTTTGGCCTCTAGGCATCCTTGCCAAAACACCTGTCACTTTGGGCTGGAGCCTGGCCCTAGGCCTGTCCTGTAATTGCCCCCAAGAGTGTGTTGGAAGGTTACTTATCTATAGCCCATGTGTTGCTTTCCTGCATGTTTTTCCAACAGCCTTCTTGTAAAGCTAGATCAGGACATTCATGTAGGAAAGTGTAATAACCCATCATACAGTAACTTCATCTCACTGAGCAGGTCCCATATAGTATTCATAAACCTATTACACATCACTATTCTTATCTGATCCACATCTGCCACATTTTGTCATAATGCAGAACTACAAACCAGTGGACAGATAATGTTCTTTGTCTTAAAGAATTTAAACACTTCTTCCCTCTAACCCATTTTCTTTAACATGATTTGAAAAGGAGACATGAACAAGTTTACGCCGTGTGTGTGCTGATGTATAAGGAAGGCCTGAACTGGGGTCATTTTTCTCCCCACTAGAAATTAAGTCTTAGGTGCTTTTTCAAAGGGTACTTACACTCCTAAGTCATTTAGGTGCCTTCTGGGAAATCTTATCCCTTCTCTACATTGTCTTTCCTGGAAGATGTGGTCAACCACCAGGAGTAGTACATCATAGATATTAAGTACAGAGAGAATGACTGAGAGAGGAAGTGACTCTTATTCAGACTGCCCAGCCACCTGGGTGGTGGTTGATATCAACTCACTTAAAAGCCCTGTAGATAGAGATCTGTAGCTAAACATTCAACACCTCTCCCCTTTCTATTAAGGGCTAAGACAGCACCCAGGGACATAAACTCTACCAGAAGAATCGGGAAGATGGGACTGGATAGCCCAGTTCTGGCTGATTTTATTTTTTTTTAACCTTACCAAGAACTCCTAACTTTTCATGCCTCCTGTTTGTATCATGAAGTAAAACTCTCTCCACCCCTTTTACAGTTCATCATTATGAGCCCTCCACCGATGATTTGTTGGACCCCTTATGTGGAGCTAAGTACAGCCCTTGCATGGGGGGCGGTTAAAGCTGGGTACACAGTTGAGGACAAAAGTTAGCTTGTCAGTTGCACTTGTCCCGTAGCCTTTGTTGTACTAACTTATGTTTCATCCCGAAGCACTTCATGCATGCTGTTCCTTCAGCATTTTCAGACTTCGTATGCTTTATACATTAAATGACCACAAGGGCTCAAAATCATTTCCCAAAGACAGAAACCTGAGCAAACCTACCTTCAACACCACAACTGTTGGGACGCTATCAGGGTGTTTTCCATAACTCTTCACATGTTTTTACAGCGAGTTTTGTTTCCCATGGGTGGATAGCGGTGGTTACTGAGCAGGGACATGGTGAGCCAACAACAGAGTAAAACCCAACTTCTGGTTCTTTTTGTAAGCGTCGTGCAAGTCTGGCTGCCCTGGATGTTGAATTGCTCAAGCTGTGACAACATGTCGTGTGACAGCACAAGCATTCCCCTGTGCCCCCCTAAACTGGAGCTGGTGAGAAGCTGAGTTTAGTCTCCAGGTCCATTCAGCTCTTGGCCTAGCCTAGCAAGGGATTGAACCCAACACTGGATTTCACACAGGCCACCAAAGAGCCAGCAGATTGCCACAACTACCAGTCACTACGAATGTGGCTGAAATTTGAAGGGGTGTTCCAGATGTGAAAGGTTCTGTAGCCCACTTCGCAATCCCCTTTGCCAGGCAATTCCCCGAAACTTCACTGTTTATCTATCTTACATTGTGCTGGGGAGGGAAAAGAGACCTAGCAGAAGATTTCCCTTGTTCCTAATAAAGCTAATTTCCCCTGATAGAGCTAGTGTTCTTTCAATTTGTGCCTTCCAACATCAGTGAGAGACAGAGAAAGAAAAGAGGATCCAATGGTTTTTAAAATAGAAAATCCAAAAGATGAGATTTCTCTGTAGCATGTTTGTTTTGGTCCTGATGGGTCATATTCAACAATTAACATCATCCCCAAAGTGGACCCAAAAGTGTCCCCATTTTCTTGAAAACTGTTTTTGATGTTCATTAATAATTGCATCATAATCTGTCCTTCCTCCTTGGATGTTGACTCAATTTTCAGTATCTCAGTAAAATATTTCCTTACCGATCAGATGGATAGTCATCCACTTTTTATCCTCTCTGGAAACATGCAAGCTGGAGGCATCATTAAGCAAACAAAGAGCATGGATGGCAGACATTTTTTCCATAAATAACTGAGCAGACTTCAGAGTTTGCTATTTCCTAGCAAGGTCAAATGCACAGCCATCTTCAAAACGGGCCGGAGCCTCTTTGAGAAAGAAAGTTCTGCCACTATGCCTGCTTCCCTTAACCCTTTCAACACAACTGAGATCGGGGCCATGCTGAACAAGTAGACAGGTTAGGTTGGTTAGTTCTTGTGCTGTCATGAGGATAGGGTAGAGGCCACCAAATGCATCATGAGCCAAAGAGTGCTGGCCAACTGTTTGAGAGAGCAGGACCTGTTTAGTTAGACAATGGAGCTCTTAATGTGACTTACCTTCATATTATTTAATGTTTTCGATAATTCAGAGATGCTTCAACTGAATGGTGTCCATCTTCTTTCCAGTCTTGACACTCAGTGGTCATGTTTCAGTCCCAAAGGTCAGCTTACCGACTACTGAAGCAGCGTATATCCTCTGCTTCATCTCTCTGCCTATCTCTCCTGATTGCAAAAGAAGTTCTTGAGGAGGTGCCCCACTACTGATGATGCTTTTGCAGGGTGGACTTCAACTTCTCTCTCAATGCCACCTATGTTGTCAACAACAGAGCAAAGGAAGGTGAAATACCTGACTCTCTCTGCTGGGTGGTCGCCCACTAAAATGCTAGAGCCTGTAACATGTTCAAAATCACTGACTGGAAAAATTTTGGTTTTACCCCAATTCATTTTCAAGCCAACTTTTGCCGCTGAGCTTTCCAGGGCTTTAAATGCTGCAACTAGCTCATCCACTGATTCAGCCACGAGCAGCATGTCAGCAGCAAAATGGACAATGGTGAGAGGTTCTTGTCATTAAGGCCTCTGTCTAAAATGCATTTACTTAGTGTTGGGCCAAGCACATAATCTGATGGCATTGAAGAGTTCTGGGGTGACAGCTCATCCTGGCTGAACGCCTGACTTAATTCGTAAGAAGGTGATTCTTTCCCCATATACGAGAACACAGCTTGAGGAATCATCAGAGATGGAGCATTCTACAAAGCTTGTCGGAGATGCCGTAAGTTTCAAGATCAGCCAAAGCGATTCCCTGTCAAGGGAGTCAAATGCAGCCTTGAGATCCACCAATGCAATGTGAACCAGATTCTCCTGCCTT
This sequence comes from Lepidochelys olivacea, assembly GCF_965140295.1. Lineage (NCBI taxonomy): Eukaryota > Metazoa > Chordata > Testudines > Cheloniidae > Lepidochelys > Lepidochelys olivacea. Next base: position 29,649,676 of record NC_140425.1, on the reverse strand, counting down.
CTCAATAAGCTGGCACACTGTGAAGTTTTGCTCCACTGGGGGCATGAAGCCAGCTTGTTGTTGTCTTCTCTTGATCCTTAAGATATCAGTGGTTTGGGCCTATAAGGTAGAAGCAAAAACTTTCCCCAAGACAGACAGAAGAGTACAGCTGCAATAGTTAGAACAGTCTCATTTGCTGCCTTTGCATTTCCAAAGTGGCAAATTGTCTTTTTGCCAGTCAGATGGGACCGCCTCTGTTCTCCAGATGATATTGAACAGCATCTGCAGCCTCAAAAGAACAGCAGATAGGGCAGTCACAATAAAAACACTGCTCTAAGGGATCAGTTTCTGCAGAATTTAAGCTTTGAGTTTTACAAAACATTCCAGCCCTGAGATTGTGAAGAAACCTTCCAAATGTGACCAGATGCAGTGCTGTCTTCCTGAGCCTGCAGAAAGACAAACAATATCATGAATTGTCACTGCACAGCTCAATTTGGATTAACCCTGAAACCTAATGATGAAAATTAAACATCCTTAACTATTTCACTACTGATCATTTTTAGTATTAACATACAGTTGACGTGGACAGAGCTGCGGACATGGGTAGATCTGGAGTAGCTGTCCCAATTTTCTAATCTGACACCTGGTTTGAGAACACATCCAGTATATTGTAATTTAAAATAATTTGCTTCTCTAACTATACTCAAGTTAGGCTTAAAGGGCTATAGATAAGAAATGTTTTCTGTATTCTTATTGTACTTAACTTCTGTGCAGAATATCATTGTCCTCTATTGTTCAAGTGTATATCATAAGCCTACATTGCTGATAAATGACAGAGGTTCTCCTTTAGCTCAAATGGAAGGGGCTTGTGTTTGCAGAGAACTGAGTTCTCAATTACTATCACCATGAAGTTCTGAGCAGCCCTGGTGTTGAGTATGGTGACAACAGTGAAACTCTAAGTGATTGTGGTTTTGCTAAAACATCCCTATTTTCCTCTACAGGCAAATCAAGCTATAGTTTTGCATTTCAGGCACCCTTCCCAGCCACCTTCTGCTTTCATTTACACACAGCTACACCTGCACTTCTACTGACAGACTAGGGAAGCTTTTATAGCTTTGCTCCTTGCTGACCTGGAAGTGATTGATTGATAATTTAGTTAGAAAACAAACCCCAAAGCATTTATTGTTACCAGCGAGTTTTACCACTTTCTTTTGGGCAATTCATGGGACAATGAGATTTCTTCCACACCCAATCAGTTAAAATAGCCAAACCCATGAAGGAAAAGAATGTTGATTCCCCCATCAGGAAGTTAATTCTTGTTGAACTTGTCCCAGGGACAATAGCTACTATAAAGCTGCAACAGGTGACTGAATTGTTGCCCTAATGAAGTAGAGGTGGTGTTTGATGTGGAGCAGGTAAAGGTTTGTTCCTGTTAGCTGGGGTTTTTCCTAACTGTGGTAAGATTAGTGCACAGTAATGATTTTACTTGTATTTGTGTCTTGGAATGTAGTTATTTTGCAAGTGGGTAGACTTGCACGGGTTGAGTAATTTGAAGGTTTGTTTGGGCATTTTTATAGGTTCAGTGGTGTAATGGTTTCATTACTGTTATGGGTCACTACTGTATTAGAGATTGTATGGATTCCTGACTCCAGTATGTGGTTGGTGAGTGATGGGGAAAGTACTTATTTATTTGTAACTGTTCATGTTAAATCATGTACCTCTTGTTCTTTATCTGTGGCTCTTGTCTGCAATACTAATCTATTTTTAATGCTGGTTACTACTTCTGATACTGCTGAGTCCACTTAATTGGGATGCTCTTTTGGCTGACTTTTTAGTCCTCATTAAGTGGCATTCCTGACTGACTAAAGATGCTATTTTAATAGTAATATGTTCCTCTGGAATGCTGCTGAACCTGTTCTGTTCATGGCTAGACCCCTGATGCTGGGAGGTGGTATAGTCTGCCCAGGGAAAGGGTTTGACTCTGCTCTTTATGGAAGATAGTAGTTAGGAGTTGCCTAGCATAGAAGCCCAATACGTGGAGATGATGTGGAGGGAGCAATTCTAACCCTGGAGACCAGTGCTAGGGAAGTACTCTGCTCAATAACTATATGGAAGTGAGCCAACAATGTGATGCTGTTGCATGCAAAAAAAAAAAAAAATCTAATATTCTGGGGTGTATTAATAGAACTGTTGTATATGAGATGTAGTTGTCCCACGCTGCTTGGCAGTGGTGGGGCCTCAGCTGGAGTGCAGTGCCCAATTTTGGGTATCCCACTTTAAGAAAGATGTGGACAAATTGGAGAGAGTCCAGAGGAGAGCAACAAAAATGATCCGAGGTTTAGAAATCCTGACTTATGAGGAAAGGATAAACAAACTGGGCCTGTTTAGTTTTTTTTGGGGGGGGGGACATGAGGGAGAACCTGATCAGTCTTCAACAATGTCAAAGGTGGTTTATAAAGAGGATGGTGTTCAGTGTTCACCAAAGGTAGGACAAAAAATAATGGCCTTAATCTGCAGCAAGGGAGGTTTAGGTTAGATATTTGGGAAAACTTTCCATTGATAAGAATAGTTAAGCACTGGAATAGGCTTTTAAGGGAGGTTGTGGAATCCCTGTCACTGGAGGATTGTAAGAACAGGTTGGACAAGCACTTGTCAGGGTTGGACAAGCACTTGTCAGGAATGGTCTAAGTATACTTGGCCCTGCCTCAGAACAGGGGGCTGGACTAGATGACCTCTCAAGGTCCCTTCCTGCCTGACATTTTTATGATGCTATAAATCAGCTGAAGCTGTTCCTATTAAGCAGAATTAACATCCCTGTTAAACAGCAGTCATTGCTACTATTGGGCTTAAATTGCTTCCCTAAGAATCATCCTAAATATATGACTTTCCCTACTAAATGTGTCCTGTATTTGTCACTAGAGACATGACTTTTCAGTGTCACTTGCACATGAACTGTCTGGATCCATAATGTTCAGTGATAGGACTGTCCCTGCATGTTCATTGTGGTGTTGCTTTGGAAAGTATCCAGCCTAGCAATTGGGCTCCCCTGCTGTTGACGCCCCTACGCGCACAGGTAATGCTTTGTATTTCTGAATGCAAAGCTTGGACAGTCCTTGGCAATTTATACACAACCTTGTGCTGTTTGCATGTGAGGCTACCAAACCTCTGAACATGATCTCTCACTCAGTGAAACGACAGGGTTGTAGGATCAAGATAAACCCATGTATGTTTGAGAAATCTTCTATTGTCTAATCTAAGACACTGGAAAAAGGACACTTGGGAGTCTTGGACTAAATGCAGGATTTCTGCACATTGTTCACAGCCTCTGTTTTGGGAGTGGGGAATGGAAGGAAGAACAATGTAAAATCGAAATCTGCAGATGTAGTATCTAATCTGCCACAGAATCTTTTACAGTGAATAACTGCAACAAAACCCGTATTTCACCCTTACAATAATGTGTTGTAGGTACAAATCTGCATTGGCTAAGGGGGATAGAAAGACAGTTGTGCTGACTAAAGGCAGCCGAGAAGCAGTACAACCTGGGATTGTCAAGCGCCAGTAGAATCCCCATGCTTTGGTGAAAAAGATACTTTTTTTTTTTTTTACAGCAATCCTCAAAGGGCCCAGTCTGGATCAGGACGCTATTGTTCTAGGTGCTGTATGAACATAGGTTTAAAAAGTACTTGCCCCAAAGAGCTTAGTCTGAGGCCCTGATACTGCAAACGCTTAGGTACACGCTTAACTTTAAGCACCTGAGAAGTCCTAGGAAAGTCCATGGGGGAATATGTACAATCTTAGTTAAGCACATGGATATGTGTCTGCAGGATTGGAGATTAATTTAAGATGAGATGCAACAAGCTTGTAACAACAGAAAGGAATCCAATAAGGAGATATTCATCCTATAAAAATTGAATAACTGATGATGGCTAGAAAATAAAACTGGTCAGTTTGGATTCTTTTGCCAAGATGAGTAAAAAGTAAATCATTAAATCCTTTCTGTAGTAGTAACCTAGGCAAAGGAATCTTAAACATGATTTGAGGATGCTCTTTAAGACAGCATGGCAAAGAACGTAGAGTTCCATAAATGTAAGACAAAATGTGGCAAATATGTCTAGTGCATTAAATGTGATCAGACCGATTTTTCGAATGACATGGCATATGTTGTTTGACGTTTCAGTACAGGTGAAACCCAAGAATATTGAAGTCTAGGTTAAAATCAGTGTATGTGCAGAGGGGGCGGGGGGAGATATGAATTGTCTGTTTCCAGTATGGAGTCTCTATTTGGTATGGCAACACCCATTTTTTCATGGGGTGTGTGTGTGTGTGTGTATATCTATATATATCTCCCTACTGTATTTTCCACTGCATGCATCTGATGAAGTGGGTTTTAGCCCATAAAAGCTTATGCCCAAATACATTTGTTAGTCTCTAAGGTGCCACAAGTACTACTCGTTCTTTTTGCTGATACAGACTAACACGGCTACCACTCTGAAACCTATTGAGGAGGTCATTTATAAGAGTAGTAATAGTCCATCTGAGGTGTGATAGGTATGACTGAATGACTGCCTGTTGGCATGGAAACAAACTAGTGTGAACAGCCTCCCTGCAGGGCTGAACTGACTGATTGTTAAAGTGAAGTCTAATCTCACCAAGGATTTTCCCTCTGCAAATGGAATTAAACAGTATAGGATTGTCTGTAACCAGGAGACCTCCAAATGACTTTGACTGCTTCCCTGTCAAAAGCACTTTAGTTGTACCGCCACTTAATGAGGTCATTCTGAGAAAGCCAAAATGGGCTATGCTGTTCAGTGAGGCAGCATGATCTGGTGAACTGAATACAAGTCTGGAAGCAGAAATTCCTGCCTTCTAATCTTGATTTCTTGTGTAAAACATAACCTAGCTGTACAAGGGTACAGCATTTACCTGCCTTAAAGTTACGATGATTGATTGATTTTTGATATATTGAACAGTGCCCTGAAGAGGTAAAGCACTAGATAAATATTAAGCTTTTAGAATACCCCATGGGAATATATGATGTATTCAAATTGTGGCACTCTATAGAGATCCTTGGGTCAAATGGTTAGCAGCAGTTCAGAGGATTAGATAATCATGATCATAGTTTTAGCTAGCACCACTGCAAAGAATAGAAAAGCACTCAATACAAAGACTTGAAGGTGGGACATGATTGTAGGAGGATGGACAGGAGTTCTCCCTCGTGGCATAGCATTTTGGTTAGGTGGGTGCATAGGTGTGCTTGGGGGCCCTGCTTTTTTCAGACATGCTAAATACCCATAGCTCCCATTGACTTTAAGTGGAGTTGTGGGCACTCAGTGCTTCTGAAAGCCAGGCCCTATGCCTCTTTCACGTCTGTGAAGCACCATCAGCCATGACTGGATGCATGATTCCAGACTGCACGGAGCAGTGGTGTTCTCGAATGTGTCAAACCTCATGACTGGCAGGGTTACCTACAGTGAGGGTGTAGCGAAGTCCATAGAGAGCATATTAAAGGCACACTGCCAGGTTAAAATTCAGATATTAGAAGAAAACCCTTACCTGATACCAGTTAGAGAACTGCAAAAAATCACTTCACCATTTATGCAGTTTTAGCCTCGCTTAGCTTGGATAATGAAATGAAACTTAGTTGCACTTTGGTTTGTGGTCACTTTCGCCATACAGTTCTCATGCACTAATGTAATGTTCACATCCAAACAAAGCTACTTGATAAACTACCATAAACACTAGTGATGCACTGCCAACATTTTAACAAGGGGCTCCTACCAAATTCCCCCCAGACCCTGTGACAAGGCCAGTTCCCCAAATGTTATGAGCCTGCAGGCAGGATAGGGTGAGTGCACATGGAATCTATTCATCTGTTTCCCTAGTTGGGGGGCAGGGGAAAAGTGCTCTGGTAACCAAGGAAGAAGACAATTTGGCAAATCAGCCCTTTTGCTCACAATGTATCTCAGTTCCTGAAGGTGGCCCAGAATATATTGCTAGCACAGTGTAGTGCGCAGCATGGATAACTTGCATTAGGAATTGGTATAATTCCTTGTAAGGCAATTGGAGGGTCCTTGTTTGTGAAAAAACTTCTGAAAATGCTATCCAGTTGATCCCATCTGATCCATTCCAAAGACAGGTACCTTGCGGTTCATAAATATTTGTGTGAGCCTCAGGGATATCATCTCTTGCAGGGCTGACCTACTGTTTACGGTTTGACTCCATCAGAGAGGGAAATAGGGTGACCAGATGTCCTGATTTTATAGGGACACTCCCAATATTTGGGGCTTTTTCTTATATCGGCGCATATTACCCCCCACCCCCTCCTCCTGACTTTTCACACTTTCTATCTGGTCATCCTGGATGGAAATCACCTCAGACCTCTTCAGTTTGGCTGCATATGTTTGCTAAGAGGTTATGGGAGCACCCAAGAGCTCCCTCCAGCACATCAGATGGAAACAGAAGAGTAAATGTCAGGGGTAGCAAAGCTTTAGTAATGTAATGTATTGAAGCTGCTGAGAGCAGTTCCAGTAGCTGAGTTTAGCGCTCTCTCTAGATACTGTAGCATCAATCTGCCAAGAGATAGAACACATGCAGCAAAGATTATGGTCCTGAATTGATGGCTGTTGTCTGCTGGTTATGTAGCAGTTTAAATTTCTCTCTAGCCACCAGTGGCAAAGACAAAACCCATTGAAACATCTCAGCCAGAAGTCTAGGGCACCAGTTCAGATTCAGCGCTGGTCAGGTCTGACCGAAAGCTGTTACAAGCTGCTGGCAGTCTACGTGAAGGGAGTTTGGTGCTGAATTAGTTTCTAATGGACAGGTATCTGTAATGAATAAACAACATTTTAAAATTGCCATTTCAGCTGATGTCCTCGTTGGTGTGGCTGTTTCAGTAAAGGGACATGGAGTGTAAAGAAATTTTTCTCTGCCAGTGGGGCAGTGTTGGAAATCTCCAATGCTGTTGCCCGTTGTCTGAAGTGTCAATTTTGTACCAAAACTAGCTTAGCATATCCCTGAGCCTGAATTCCAAGAGTACACCATAGTCCCCTTTCATTCCCATCCATGTTTGCAGTATCACTGCTGTAGGACTGTATCAATACCTGGGTTAAATGTCAGAAAAGTCTCCTTTCTGACTTGACTGGGTGGAAAAGGTTATAACGGGAGCAGCTGGGACATTGTACTGTCTCTGCAAGGAGGGGAGGATTTCTTGTGACACTTCATTCTTTAGCACTATATTCTATATAAAAACATTCAGGTTTCCTATTGGAATCAGCAGAGCAAATCCTACAGGAGAGGTCAAGGCAATCAAATCCATAAACCTAGGTAAGATTAGAAGGGAGGTGATCCCTCCTTCCTATGAGCCCTGGGGTATGGATGGGTCAGTCATCTGGTTCCTGTTCTGGGTGCAAGTCAGAACAATTGATCACATGGCTTGTGGCTTGGCCAATGGCACAATCCAGCCTAACCTTTGTGAACTGGCCTTCAAGGCCATTGAAACCACAAGAGCAAGATGCAGCCTGCTGTGCAAGGGGGGATAAGGAAAAGCCCTGTGGCTCTTCCCTTTCTACTTCTGCACTAGTGACTGAGACTTGGAGGTAGAACCTAGGCCCCTGGCATCTCTGTTAATGGAAAAGACCTTTGCTTTGGGAGGGGGAGAAGAGGTGATCAGGCAAAGCCAGAACACTTGCCATCTCTATTTTGTGGACTCCATCAATGCCAGCTCCATTTTGCCTGCTCTGGAGAAGAGAGGGTTGTGCCTGAGAAAAATATCCTTAAGACAAAGTGGATGAGGTAATATCTTTTATTGGACAAACTTCTGTTGGTGAGGGACAACTCAGAGCTCTTCTTCAGGCCTGTAGTGGAGTGGTCACCCTGCTCCAGTCCTGGAAGGGTTAAAAGCAGCCCTGGAGAGGGCTGCAGCTGGGTAAAAGGGATTAAGAACTGCTGGGGAAGCTGACTGAGTAGCTGATCACAGCTGTGGCCAGCTTAATTAGGGCCCAGCTCGCTCTGATAAGAAGGCTGTGGGCTAGAAGCCCAGAAGTCTCACTTTAGCCCTGGAGCAGGAAGGGTTGAGCTACCTGGGAGCAAGGTACCTGAGGTGGAGCAGTGCTGGGGAAGGGCAAAGGGAGCTGGGGAGCTCCAGCCTGCTAAACCCCCAGGCTGCAGGCCTTGGTGAAGGCCCAGAAAGGTACTGGGGCTGTAGAGGGCCAGCCTGGGAATAGGTAGAAGCAGCTGGTCCTACCCCTTGCCAATGATGAGTGCCCATTAGACTGCAGTCTGCCCCAGTGAATGGGGGCTAGATGATGACTGGCAGTAGCCACTGAGGCAAGGTCAGTTTAGAGGGGTTCCTGAGGGAGGGGAGACCCAGATGGGGGTACTGCTGGGGCAGAACCCTGAGGGAAAGGGGCACTGGGGTCTGGGAGGGACATGGGGCCAGTGGCAGGCGAGACACCAGCCTGCAGAGGGCGCTCCTTAGGTTGGAGAGCTAATTCCTGGGATGATGAGCAGGAGGTGCTGCACTGGTGTGTCCTCACCTTGCTACAAGGCCCTGTGTAGTTCAAAAGCTTGTCTCTCTCACCAACACAAGTTGGTCCAATAAAGATATTACCTCACCCAACTTGTCTCTCTCATATCCTGGGATTAATGTAGCTGCACCACCACTGCATACAGAAATATCCTTGATGTTTTTCTGAAATTTGACTGCATGGGAGAAGAGCAAGAGGATATCCCCAGAAAATGTAGGGGAAATATTGCATTCTGAACCAGAGAGACTGTCTGAAGGGTAAAAGAAATGGGAACTTGCATATGAGGCAGGGATGAAAGGACTCTTCCCTAGAGAGAAGCTCTGCAGGCGAGAATGGAAAAAGTGCTTGTATGGCATGAGACTGTTGCTCTGTATGTAGAGCAGAGCCTTCCCTTTTGGTCTGAGGACTTTTATTTTAGATTAAGGAAAAGGACAGGAATGAACAAGAGAGAGCATGGTGTGTGTTACTCTGTAACAGGCTGCAGCAGCTGAGAACAAAGTGGCTGCTGAAACCCAGTCATGGAAAACTTTCAGAATGTAAAGCAGTGGAACAAAGAAAACAAGGCACCACAAAGTTCATAGCTATATACACCACCATATCCTTTCTCGTCTCTGCTTCAAACAGCGAGCAGCATGTCAAGGGATGGAATGTGGGAACCTGAAGCATTGGTTGGAAGAAAGGCCAGCAGGAAACCCCCTTCAGAACCAGAGAGGAACAGTAAGCAAGGAAACTTTAATACGGAAACCAGGGGAGCTGTCAGAGAGGAAACTGAGATGAAACCAACAGACCCCGAAAGAGTATCAAAGAAAACCAGATAGCAATCCACATGCTAAGTGAATATCATGTCCTGAATGTCCTCCCCCTGCATTGCTGGTATGAGGGGTCTGACTTATCTGTTTAAATGCAACCTTTTTCTCCATTGAGTGAACTCCTTGTTTCTAAAGCACTAATTTGGTTCTGAGAATGATAAACTGGCTGCATGGATGGAAGAGGGGTATACTGAAGTATCTATGGCCTGGCCGACACTTAAAATTTAGGTTGACGTAGCTATGTCAGTCAGGGGTATGAAAAATACACCCCCCTGAGAGCTGTAACTATGACAACCTAACCCCCAGGATAGAGGCAGCTCTGTCAACAGAAAAATACTTCCATCAACCTAGCTACTGTTGCTCAGGAAGGTAGACTTCCTACACCAACAGAAAAGCTCCTTCTGTCAGTGTAGGCTGCTTCTATATGCTATGGGCTCACACCAGCGTAGCTATGAGCATGAATAGGGTATAGTTCATATAGTGTTGATGTACACTATGTAACTGCTTTTGGAGGTGTAGGATTGCAGTCCTGACTAGGTTAGGAGGCTCTGTGTCATCTACCTTGAGATGCACATGTGCTCTGTAGAAGAGTTTGAGAGCATGATGCCTGTAGAACTATACTGGAGATAAGCTTTGAGGTAATAATTGCTTTACCTACTGCTACCTTCTAGTAGTAATACTTGGGATTTTTTATCTGTAGCTAATCAAAATGCATTTATGAAGAAGGGTTAGTAATAATGGTGAAATGACATGCCAAAGAATGAACAGTAAATTGCTTGGCAGAGGTGGGAGTGGAACAGTCTCCTGATTTGTAGTCCTGTGCCCAATTCAATTCGCACTAAACTTAATGTAAGTTTTTCCACATTTTTTCTAGTGACAATCAGATCAGACTCCTAGTGCTCTCCCTGCTGGACCACGATCCTCCCCTAGAAAACATGCTCTTGTTTAAATGGTCCATTCCTGAGATTAACTTTAATTAAAAAAAAAAAATGGTGGTTGTAGCTGGCAAAATATGCTTGTCACATCTCTGTAGCTTTTGTCCAAGGCCTTATCTACATTAACATTTTTCTTAATCTCCCACTGGTGGCAGCAACAGTTAAAATGCTAGTTTAGACTAACCATCGGCATTTTAGCCTTTGTCACCGACCTCTCCTTTGAGCTGGATGACATCATGGTGGTTTTAAAATGCTGGTGGCTGGTCTACATGAGTGGTGGAACTGCACTGATGGTAGTTCAACTGTAAGAAAAAATTATCAAAATGATAGTGTAGACATACCTCCAGAAATGTACGCTGTGGGAGTTAGTAAATCACTTTCGGAATTCCAAGCAATGAGGAGATACTATATGGCAATGGGGTGGGAGGGGGAGGAAAGAGAATGAAGGAGTCAAATATGTAGCAGTGCAGCTGTAGCTGCCTCAGTCCTGGGATATTACAGAGACTAGGTGGGTGAGATCTTTATTGGACCACCTTCTATTGGTGAGAGAGACAAGCTTTCAGGCCTCCCAGCTCTTCTTCAGCTCTTGGAGTACCTCTCCCAGATCTGAAGAGCTCCATGTGGCTGGAAAGTTTTTCTCTCACCAACAGGAGAGAAACTGCTCATCTTTTGACTTACCTGCCAGTTCTAAAACAGAGCTTTGTTTTTGTTCACTGTTGTATAGGTATCTCATTCAGGTTTGGCACGTATCGCGTTCCTTATGTAAAATAAACATTCGCTTCACTGGCTAGTTAAGATGTCTTTCCTGGATGTATTTTTCTCTTCCTTTGACAGCGGGACTTTTTAGGTGCTTGAACAGAGAACTAAAATTTGTGTCTCAAAGTAGGACTATGAATTTGGGAAAGAAGTTACTTAGTCTCTCTTTCTGAATATTTTTATTAAAGATCAACTTCTATTATAATTAGGGATTTAAGCTGTTAGCATTGCTTATATAAAAGGAGAGTGTTACTGTCAGCTGCGTCATCACGGACATGTGTGCATCACCTTGTTAAATATGGTCCCCTCCTCAATGGTTCCAGCAAGAGAACAATACCAGGTAAAGAATGATCATATGATCAGAGATTGAATTCATGAGAGCCTCAGACCCATCATTTGCTGTAAAATAAGATAAATTATCATAAATAGTTGCATTCTTTGAAAGCTTCTTAACTCCTGATCCTTCCCCTAGCTAAACCTGTACATAAATCAGTCATGCTGAATTGTCTAGTATATAAGGTGCCTGCTGAAGGTATCCAAAGGCAATATAAAACTGGCAGTACAAAGTATTAAAAACCCACCTAAATACAGACAACTGAACTACACAGTTGGACAACACCAGCTGCATCTGGCACAAAGGCAAACCCAATAACCATGAGCAGATCACCCCACCAACAAAAGAGAACACTTCTCAACTGCTGCAAAGAGAGTGAGGAAAGGGAAAAACAAATCAATGGACGGCCAACAAAAATAAAAGGGATTTGTACTATGCCCTGAAACAGTGGTTCTTAAACTGCATTCTATAGAAAACATCCAGGTGATGTTACAGATGCTGTGTGGCATGTGCCATTTTTTTAATCCAAGTCGAGGTCTGAATTTGGCCATCAGGATTTAGAGACTTTTTTGATTAAACTAATTGGCTGTCTCGTCTCTCTTGACGTAAGTCTTTCTTTGGCACACATTCACTTGTGATCAAACTTGCAGATCTCACCACAAAGAGTAGAGGCAAAACTCATAGATCAACAGAGCCAAACTGCAAAGTGACTAGAGAGATTATAGTATGCAAGGGAGAGGAAACAAACCTCACAGAAGAGGGATAGGCAGAACATAAAAAAATCATGTACTCAGCACCAGAAGTTGGCAGAAAGATGTGGGATTGAGAGGCAGTCTCTCTCTCCTATGTGGTTCTCAGTTTTCCTATTACAGGTCCAATGTCTTTAAAGGCAGTCACTGAGGAACTCCAGTAGACATCTGTCAAGGTTCCTCCCCCACTCTGAACTCTAGGGTACAGATGTGGGGACCTGCATGAAAAACCTCCTAAGCTTATCTTTACCAGCTTAGGTCAAAACTTCCCCAAGGTACAAAATATTCCACCCCTTGTCCTTGGACTGGCCGCTACCACCACCAAACTAATACTGGTTACTGGGGAAGAGCTGTTTGGACGCGTCCTTCCCCCCAAAATACTTCCCAAAACCTTGCACCCCACTTCCTGGACAAGGTTTGGTAAAAAGCCTCACCAATTTGCCTAGGTGACTACAGACCCAGACCCTTGGATCTTAAGAACAATGAATAATCCTCCCAACACTTGCACCCCCCCTTTTCTGGGAAATGTTGGATAAAAAGCCTCACCAATTTGCATAGGTGACCACAGACCCAAACCCTTGGATCTGAGAACAATGAAAAAGCATTCAGTTTTTTACAAGAAGACTTTTAATAAAAAATAGAAGTAAATAGAAATAAAGAAATCCCCCCTGTAAAATCAGGATGGTAGATATCTTACAGGGTAATTAGATTAAAAAACATAGAGAACCCCTCTAGGCAAAACCTTAAGTTACAAAAAAGATACACAGACAGAAATAGTTATTCTATTCAGCACAATTCTTTTCTCAGCCATTTAAAGAAATCATAATCTAACACATACCTAGCTAGATTACTTACTAAAAGTTCTAAGACTCCATTCCTGGTCTATCCCCTGCAGAAAGCAGCATACAGACAGACACAGACCCTTTGTTTCTCTCCCTCCTCCCAGCTTTTGAAAGTATCTTGTCTCCTCATTGGTCATTTTGGTCAGGTGCCAGTGAGGTTACCTTTAGCTTCTTAACCCTTTACAGGTGAGAGGAGCTTTCCCCTGGCCAGGAGGGATTTCAAAGGGGTTTACCCTTCCCTTTATATTTATGACAACATCAATCACTTAACACCCAGGTTGCTATACCAGGCATTAACAAGAGACTGTTTTTATACAATACCCAAAATGTAAAAGAAAATTTGTTTAAATATCTGCGTTCATACTAGATCTCTTGGAAGCAGCCTATGGCAATGCATCCCAAGTGCACTCATTCCAGCATCTCTGAACTGCAAGGACTGTCAATCTCATGCATGCCAGATCATGCTACTGACCTTCTTTCTAGCTTTGTTTCTGGATCAGATAAGTGTTTAGTACCTGCATATCAAACTGATAGTATGCTCTTACTTAAAATATTTTTCTAGAATTAAAATTTAATATGCAAAAATCTATTGAATAATCAATTGTATGTTGTCAATTTTACTTGCTTTAATTGTATCTGGTCATTTCCTTTACATTCGGGGCACATTGGTACATCACTAGACACAATCCTTTTCAGCTCCAACTAAACTGAAAGATCTAAAATATGCCTTGAAACAAGCTTGAAAGTCTCTTAACTGCTACATTATTTGTATTGTAGTAGCCTGTTGAGGCCCCTGTCATGATTAAAGCACCATATTACTAGGAACTGTATGTATGATGATCTCTTCAGGCAATGCTCTGAAGACCTTAGTCTAATTTAGGTGTTCAGGATACTTGCTTCACTTTATAAAAATATGCAGGTTGCCTTTAAAGAAAATAAAACTTTTTTTTAAAAATTATTTAAGGCTCAAGATCATCTCTAGCAGCAGGCACCAGGTGCGTTACAGAGTTTTGGCATAAGACTAATTTTGCTGCAAATGTCATCGAAACCTGTGCTGGGGTAACTTTAGCGGTCTCCAACGCTGCATACAGAAGTCTCTTCCACAAACTGCATAAATACTTTATGTTCATGACTTTTAATTCCTGCGGTTATGAAATCACTAGTTTCCCACAAAACTTACTGAAAAGGGGAGAAAAAAGAGAGCTTTAAATTTCTGGCTCCACACGGTGCAAGCATTTCCAATTAAATATAAAGAATTCTTTCTTCTGTGTCCACTTCAGTTGGCATCTACTGTCACTCAGCCAATAATGTCACCACATCATTATTCAGGCCTGTAAGATAAAACAAAACAAGAAACTTAGCAGCCAAAAGTGTACACATGTGGGGGAAATTCTAATTTAAGAAACTTAAATGTTGCTGGGTTTCTTACCATTGTGTTTTACCACCCACAACTCTGCCAAACCTATAGGAAAACTTGATTTACAAGCAAGGTGTATAAATAACGCCTGCCTAGCAGCATTCCTTTTCATTACACTTCCATTCTCTGGGATTCCTAGAGAGTTGCCATGAATAGATTAGCCTCAAGAATTTTGAATAACCATGGTTATAAATCAATTTATTCTCCTGGTTTTGAAATTCCATCTGTTCATGCTAATTATGTACATGACAGACTTTTAGCAGGTCAGTCCAGATTTTATTTTTACATATTAGAATGAATTGGCTGCACTTCCATGCTTCAGGAAATGACAAGTAGAATAAAGTAACCAGTACAAGGAACACCTCAAAGAGATCTAAAGTTAAAATTTATGTTTAAGATTGGCTGATTTTCAATACCATACATTAATAAAATGTCTTGCAACCAGGGTTAGTTGGCATTTCAGCACTTACAGTATGTCCTGCCTTCTACCAATTATGGCAATCCAACATTAACTGTATAAAGTTTTTTTTGAATGTCTTAAACTGCATTTAAAAAAAATTAAGAATCTTAAGTACTGAAGGAGTTGGCAAAATGTGATAACCTAGTGGGATCCATTTCAGCTTTGTTTAAATACAAAGCTAATGCTGTAATCAGTTACTGATGTTATGTGGTAAATCTACATTTAAAGGACCACTGATTCCTCAAAATTTGAAACTACTTGTTTAGAAGTTTGCATATATCATTTGAGTTTGGTTTTTTGTTTGGTAGCTGGGGCAATTTGGTTAAGCGGACTGAAATTAAGAAACTCAGTGTAGCCTTGGATAAGTCTTTTAAAAGGTGAAATGCAAAGGCAAAAGAACGATTTGTTCCTTTACTACTTTTCTGACTGCAGATGGGCTTGAGCTTTTTTCAAATGTCTTTTATATAAATATTAGATCTTTATTTCCTTCTCTGGTGGAGGCTCTGAAGAGTGATGTCATACACAACTGTAATCTGAGCTGCCTCACTTCCTCCTCCAGGTGAAGGAAACAGTTTCCTAAAATCCAGAGAGATGAGGGAATGTTACAGCTCCAGGGTCAGCTGCATGCCTATGTGCTCCAGCAAAGAGGGAAGCAAAGATTTTTAAATGTTACCTGAGGTCAATTCTGTAGCTAGAACTAGTAAAAGCCTTAACCTCCATCTCCGTTTTCTTTGCGTAAAACAGGTATACTGTATTTATCTTCCTCACAGGAGTTTTAAGAATGTTTGCAAAAGTGATTTGAAGATGTAAGGTTTCAGAGTAACAGCCGTGTTAGTCTGTATTCGCAAAAAGAAAAGGAGTACTTGTGGCACCTTAGAGACTAACCAATTTATTTGAGCATAAGCTTTCGTGAGCTACAGCTCACTTCATCAGATGCACCATCAGATGCACCCGATGAAGTGAGCTGTAGCTCACGAAAGCTTATGCTCAAATAAATTGGTTAGTCTCTAAGGTGCCACAAGTCCTCCTTTTCTTTTTGAAGATGTAAGGCACAATATAATTAACCACTAATTCCCATAATTGTTTTATCTATTAGCAGTCCTCTAAAATGTGTGAATTTATGGGAGGAGGGGCATACAGTGTTCATAAACTTGAAATAACACACAGTGCATTACAAACCTCCAGGTCTGGGCCCATTTTTTTTTTTTTTTTTTTAAAACCATCTAATGCCCTAATCCTGCAATCAGGCGCCTGCTCTGCCTCCGGGAAGTCTGCCAGGGCCCAGGAGTGCAGAAGTCTCTGCTAGCGGACCCTATTGCAGGGCTGGGCCCGCAACAGCCCCAACCCCAGCAGGTAACCGGAGCGGGAGCAGACAGCCGTGGAGCAGCCGGAGGTAAGGCGGCACAGGGGAGCGTCTGTGGTCCCAGCCTCGCCCCAGGGGGCTCCACTGAGCCCTCAGCTGCC
This sequence comes from Lepidochelys olivacea, assembly GCF_965140295.1. NCBI lineage: Eukaryota > Metazoa > Chordata > Testudines > Cheloniidae > Lepidochelys > Lepidochelys olivacea. Next base: position 29,633,406 of record NC_140425.1, on the reverse strand, counting down.
CGGCAGCGGGGTCCGCGGCTGCTGCAGGGAGGGCGGCCGGGGGCCCGGCGCCCCGCCGCGGACGGAGGGGGGCACGGTAAGGTAGGTGCCCGCGCAGCTGCCTCCACTCCCCTGCCCCGGCGCTGCTGGAGGGCGGGCCGAGGGAGCAGCGGCGGGGAGCGCCTGGGCCGGGCTCTGAGGGGCGGGCTGGGGGCCGCCCACACCCCGGCAGGGAACGAGCCAGCGCGGCGTGGAGGAGAGGAGGGGACGGGAAGACGGAGCGTCGCCCCGCCGGCGTTGGTGCCCCCCCGCCGGTGTCCCTGGGCCCGTCCCCGGCCGCCTCACGTGTCCCGCCCGGCGCTCGCTCCCCGGCCGCCCCTTCACCTGCCGCTTCCCCGCTCAGACCCTTCCGACTTCCCGTAAAGAGTCCGGCCGCGGGGAGGCTCCCGGCGGCGGGGCGGAGCGGAGCCGGGCTCCCGAACGCCCCCGGCCGGGTCCCCCGGGCCGCGGGGCTGGGCGCGGCCGCCCGGCGGGGCGCTGTCAGGCGGCGGGCAGGGCTGGGCGGGCAGGTACGCAGCGCGCCTCCCCTCCCCCCGCCGGATCCCTCCGCGCCCCGCTGCCCGCGCGCTCGCGCTCCCCCTCCCTCCCTCCCGGCCCGGCTCACACTGTTTGGGAGCAACCGGCCGAGACAGCGGCGGCTCCGGAGCGGCGAGCGAGCGAGCGCAGCAGGCCCCGGCCCGGCCCCTTCGACATGTCCCTCAAGCAGCAGCAGCAGGCGGCCCAGGCCGCCGGCAACAACCGCAAACCCCCCGGCGGCGGCGGCGGCGGCAGCGGCGGCCCCGGCATCCCGGCAGCAGCGGGGGGAGGCGGCGGCGGCGGCGGGCGGCAGAATATGGGCAGGTGGGTCTGGGGCGCGGGCCTGGGCGGGGGGAGAGCGGGCCGCAGAGCAGCGCTTCCGCGCGGGGCCTTCGGCTGCCCCCGGCCTGGAAGGGAGGGTGGGGGCGCGACAGAGGACGCGGCGCGGGCCGGGCGCTGATTCCCTTTCCCTGCTAGGCCGCGGCGAGGCGGCGGAGCGGGGGCGATTGGGTGGGTGGGTCTAGTCCGCCGGAGATGCCGGGCAGGGGGAAGGGGCCCCCGGCCCGGGGGGGGGCTGGGCCTGGCATCGTGGGGAGGGGGAAGGGGCCCCCGGCCCTGGAGGCGGGGGCTGGGTCTGGCATCGCGGGGAGGGTGAAGGGCACCTGGCCCTGGGGGGGGGGGGCTGGGCCTGGCATCGCCGGGGGGAGGGGGGTGAAGGGGCCCCTGGCCCTGGGGGGGGGGCTGGGCCTGTCATCGCCGGGGGGAGGGGGGTGAAGGGGCCCCCGGCCCTGGGGGGGGAGGAGCTGGCCTGGGCCTGGCATCGCGGGGAGGGGAGGGGAGGGGGGTGAAGGGGCCCCTGGCCCTGGAGGCGGGGGCTGGGCCTGGCATCGCCGGGGGGAAGGGGGGTGAAGGGGCCCCCGGCCCTGGGGGCTGGGCCTGGCATCGCCGGGGGGAAGGGGGGTGAAGGGGCCCCCGGCCCTGGGGGCTGGGCCTGGCATCGCCGGGGGGAGGGGGGTGAAGGGGCCCCCGGCCCTGGAGGCGGGGGCTGGGCCTGGCATCGCCGGGGGGAGGGGGGTGAAGGGGCCCCCGGCCCTGGAGAGGGGGAGGAGCTGGCCTGGGCCTGGCATCGCGGGGAGGGGGGTGAAGGGGCCCCCGGGTCTGGAGGCGGGGGGAGGGCAGCGGCGCGGCCGGGGAGGGGCAGCCCACTCGGGGGCTGGTGGCTCCGCAGTGGAGCAGGCGCTGCTAGGCCTCTGTTTCCCGGGCCGAGGCTGCAGCAAAGCCAAGGCCGGCTCGCGAAGGGCGCTCGTGCCGCCGAGGGGGCCGGCTCCCGTCGTGCGGCCTAAGGCCGGAAGGTGCCGGCTGAGGGGCTCGCTCGGCCGGCCGGCCGGCCGGCGGGCGGGTCCCGCTTGCGGGAGGAGGGGACTAAACCCCACCTGCGAGGGTGGGGGAAGGAGGGCCCGGCCCGGCCCAGCGAGTGGGCGCCCTGCCCGCAGCCAGGCCGGCGCGCCTGCTGCCGGTACAGAGGTGACCATTTTATTTTCGAAATAGGCGTTGTATGGAGACCCGCGTAGTGAGTCTGCTCCAGCCCGGCGGCTCGCACTGCAGTAGGCGGCTCGTCCCCGCCGGGCCGCCTGCTAGGGGCCCTGCTTAAAGTGTCCGAGTCTGCAAATGCCGGTGAAGGTGATTCACGTTAACCCCTGCAGAGGAGACGAGGTTTTTAAGCACACTTGCTCATGGAGTGAAATGCCATCCAAGTCCGTAATGTGAAGACGTTTTTCACTGGTGGGAGGTGTCGGGTGTTCTCATCGCCCACTGTTGGTACTGAGACTCCCCCTGCAGTAAGCTCCCTACTTCTGACCCTGTATCTGAGCTGCTATCCTTTGCTTGATGATTGGTATGATTCTCAGGGCAAAGATATGCTCCCAATTCTTCATCTTTCAAAAGGGTTCCACTGTTTAGTTGTGCTTGCCTCTGTCACCTCCCCCTCCCCATCATGCAGACTTTCTGGTATCTCCTGACACCTTGAGAGATCAGGCATAATGTTTCCCTTTTGGAGTTCCTGGTCTCAGGGCACTTGGTATTTGTTTTCCCTCTTCCATTATGCTCTAGTTTGGCAGTTCTACTCTTACTCAGTTCTGTGTGCTAGCAGTAAAACAAAATATATTAGACAACTGTTGTGGGACACATCTGAAAGCAGGATTTTACTTCATTACCAGTCAATAAAACAAAGTGGGGGAAAAGATCTAGGGTGAAAAGAACAATGCAAACTAAAAATGTATTGACACTTTGAGCAGTTTGCTGAAGTGATTTCTTGCATTCAACATTCCTCTCTTAAAATTTTAGTGGGGACGTGAACCCTTTTGTGAGTGTGTGCAAAAGAAAAGGTGTCAGCTCATGTTTTCTGCCCAAATTCCAATGAAAGCAATTACATTCTTCTTACCTATGTTACCGTTTTGGTTTCAAGTGGATAAATTGTTACAGGGATAGTTAACTTGACATTCAGTTTATGTAACCTGTACAGCACTTTGAGAGCTTTCTAGATGAAGGATCCTGTAAAATTGAGACTTTCTCTCACTGGAAGTCTTGCCAAGGTGCTGAATGAAGCACCTTTAAAACACTCCCACTGGTAGCTTAGAGAAAAATCTTAATTTTGGATTATCAGTGTTATTAAAATTTACCTCATGCTGCAAATTTGTATGTATGCTCTGTTTCAGAGTAACAGCCATGTTAGTCTGTATCTGTAAAAAGAAAAGGAGTACTTGTGACACCTTAGAGACTAACAAATTTATTTGAGCATAAGCTTTCGTGATGAATCTGATGAAATGAGCTGTTGCTCAAATAAATTTGTTAATCTCTAAGGTGCCACAAGTACTCCTTTTCTTTTTATGTATGTCCTGTTTGTGTGCAGAGTTTAAAAAACAGTTTGTTTTTTAAAAATGTGTTTTACAATCTTTGTGCCTTGGTATTAAACTTTGTAATGAAAAATTAAATTGTTTCTTGCTTGTGCTAAGCTGGTTTCTTAACACTTTTATTACTTATAACTCCATAATGTTTACATGCATAATACATTCTTGAGATGCACATGCTGTTGCTTTGCATGGGTAGTCAGATTTTTAGGAGTTGAAATTTGGCCATAAAGCTCATTTGCGCTATCGGAGGCAAAATGTTTATAATGGTAGAAATTAGTAAGGACAAGCACCTGCTTCTCTTTTGACAGTGGGGTGGAATGCTTCCTTGCGTTGCTTAATTCACTAGATTTGCTTTCAGAATGATTGCTTAACTACCCTTATATAAGAAAAAGATTTGTGTGTGTTTTGGGTGGGGGATTAGCAGCCTCTCAGTAAGAATATTTAGAAAACAAAACCTCTCAAAAAGAAGCAGATGTGTCTCTTACAAACTGGCAAATGTGTTAAATGCCATACTTATTTATGGTCTGTATGTGGAATATGGCATATATGGACATAACATGCTGTTGGTATCCTCTGTCCAACCGCTGAAAAAACTATTACAAAAAATACAGACACTGTATACAGACCTGACAAGCTACAGCATGCTAGTCAAACATTCTCAAATTATATTTTGATGTTTGGTTCAGTTTTATCCAATTATAAATTTAGTTATTCTGCATCTCTCCTGTAATCGTAAACAGTTGCATCAGTCTCATCAGGAGGCACCATCCAAAGGAAAATTGTATTATTACGAGGAAATATCAATATTTTTGTCCTCAGGCAACGTTATTTAAAACAATCTTTTAAATCAGGGTCTACTTTGAGTAGTTGAGTTACAATTGTAGAAAACTATTTTTCTGTACTTTAGCATCTTGATCAATTGCCCAACTGTGCTGAACATTCAGTTTTAAAGGGATGTAAGTTAAAAGTATTTTAAAAATTCCTTGCTTATAAACAGATTAAAGCTGAAATGATTGAAAACTCCCTTTTTCACTATTAATGCTAATTGTTCTCTATCAGATTTCCTTTTAGGCGATGAAGAAGGTTAGTCATTTTCACTTTTCAGTAGTCTCATCAAAAAGCCTACACCAAGAGCAGGAGGAAGAATGGTTGTCCCACCTGGACAGAAACTAGTTGAGAATATTCAGTGTATGCTAACTCCTAGATACTATTGTAGTGGCTTCTTTTAAAATGCAGACTGGTTGTGCCAAAGTTAAACCACCACTTTCTCTACCCTAAAGAGCTTACTGTCCTCTGTGCTTGTGTGCATGCACGCTTTTAGTAGTGACCTCAGTTGACTAGAAGCCTTCACCTCTGTCACAGTAACCATTTTATGATATAGTAATCATTCCCTTGGTGTCTTATTGAATACCTGTAACTTTTTTTCATTTTTGTACATTGTGTTAGTAACTGTTTTAGGGAAAGGTGGGCTGTTTTGTGTGTAAAGTGTCTGACTAGGAGTTGATTTGTGTGATTTAGGGTAAGTTACTAAATTTCTCTGTTCCTCACTTTTCTCAGCTGCCGAATTAGGATAATTTCCTATTTTATCTCTCAGTGCTCCTTCAAGGTTTAACTTAACATTTTAAAGCACTTGGAGGTCCTTGGATGGAGGGCACTACATGTGTAAAATATTTTCCAGGATTACATAATCTTCTGTGGTGGTCAAGTTTATAATAAAATCTACATCAAATTAGTTAGTAACTCATATTGCTGGAATGTAACACTGTTAAATTATCAAACAGAATAACTTGCAACCTACAGGTCACTCTTAATTGTAGATTGCTACTAATGTTCATAAAGAGTTATCAGTGTGATGTTTGTTTCATACTTTCTAGAAAGTGCAATTGACAATATGAATGGTTGTGATTTGCAACAAATTATGTGAAGAAGGCTCTTCAGTGCCTCTCTTACCAACAGTCCTCCTTTACATAAGAGGTGTATATAAAAGACACTGATATAAGTTACTGAGCTGTAACTTTGACCTCATGTTCACTGTTTATTTACAGGATGGAGTAAGTGTACTTTAAAAGGAGTTTAGCATTAAGTAGACAGTATTGTAGAAAATCTACTGAAAAATCTTGCTTTAATACTTCATGTAGGATTTTTAATCTGTGATACACAAACATTTTTATAAAGATAGTCTGATTTTGCAAGATGCTGAACTCAGCTGAGGTAGATAGACTTTTGTAGAGGTTCTCAGAAGATGCAGGCAGTTATGCATGCACAAATAGGTTGACACAAGGTGACTACATCGACCTGACTTTGTAGTGTAGACCAGGCCTGAGAGAATCTGTTGGAGAAAAAAGTACAATTGTCTGTTAAGGTATTTCTCTAATACAAGAAACTGGTTTACAGTTTCTAGGCAATTATTTTGTAGGGAAAGCATTCTGAAGCCAACTCATCCCATATATCGTCTTTGAAGCCTTAGTACTACTAATTGATGCCCCCAAAAGTCTTCTCTTTGCTCTGTTCAATTTAACAATTGTAGTTTGCAGTTGCTTGTTTTAAACTGTCTGCCCTAGCTATTTCCATTAAATGCAGTGTATGTATGGAGATGTTTCTAATGTTCAGTCTTGTATAGCAAAATCCATGAAACCAACAAAATATTCCATTTGGAGAAAAATCATGAGACTTTATGTATATTGTTGGAAAACTAAGTTCTCTTTCTTTAAACATTCATGTGTTCTTTGTATGTTTTTTTTTTAACTAGAAAAATTTATAAAAGTTGACAATTCTTTAAATAGTTTAAAGGAACTGCTTTCTGCTTGTATTTATATTCGTATGATATTTGAAGCTTAGGTGATAATAACTGAAGTATAATTGTGTAGCATTTATAAATAGTATGATTTAGCTTTTATAAACCTAGAAAACTTACTTACCAAGAAAACTTACTTACCATTTCACATATGGGATAATAAATACCCTTTTGTAACAGTCTGAATTTTCAATGTGACTTCTGAGCACAACAGACTCGTAATGTAAATATTGACCTGATATGAGAAGTTTGCTATTTTGGCGCTCTTCCTACAAAATAATGGCTTAAACTGTTTCTTTTGTGAGACACATACTCTAACAGACAACGTCTGTGCCTTTATCTGTGATTTTGCTCCCCCACCATGCATGGAATGATTTCCAAGTTTAGTCTGCCAGCTGCTACCCTCTTAGTCAAATCCCTCCTTAACCTCACTTCTGCAGTGCCCACAAGAAGTGAGTAATAATTTATTACATTAGAAACTTAGGTTTCAGAGTAGCAGCCGTATTAGTCTGTATCCGTAAAAAGGAAAGGAGTACTTGTGGTACATTAGAGACTAACAAATGTATTTGAGCATAAGCTTTTGTGAGCGACAGCTCACTTCATCGGATGCATACAGTGGAAAATATAGTGGGGAGATTTTATATACACAGAGAACATGAAACAATGCGTGTTACCATACAGACTGTAACAAGAGTGAACAGGAAAGGTGAGCTATTACCAGCAGGAGAGCGGGGGTGGGGGGGAGACTTTTGTAGTGATAATCAAGGTGGGCCGTTTCCAGCAGTTTACAAGAACAGTAGGAGGGGAAATAGTGTTAGTTTGTGTAATGACACATCCACTCCCAGTCTTTATTCAAGCCTAAGTTAATTGTATCCAGTTTGCAAATTAGTTCCAATTCAGCAGTCTCTCCTTGGAGTCTGAAACTTAGCTGAACAGTCAGGATATGCACTGCTTAGACAATCTGCATGGTAATTGCTGTGATTGCTTTCCCTTCTCACCTCCTCCTGTCCTTACTGGTCGTTACATTCATTTAGGTTATGTCTCAGTCCCTGACCCAAAGAGTTTACCATTAATCTATATCTCTCTGTTTAGTTAAAATCTAATATGCCGTTGGGTGCTATGAACATAATAAATTATAATGGCTCAGAATATTATTTATTGTACTTCTGCAAGGATGCTTTGAGGTTGAGCCTTTTCTTATTGGGATAGAAACATCAAGTTGATTGGCCTCTATTAGAAGGCATGTACCACTGTGGTTGCATTGCAAGATATAAGCAGAATGATTTTAAAATCTTGGTTTCAGAGTAGCAGTCGTGTTAATCTTTATTAGCAAAAAGAACTGGAGTACTTGTGGCACCTTAGAGACTAACAAATTTATTGTGAGCATAAGCTTTCGTGAGCTACAGCTCACTTCATCGGGTGCATTCAGTGGGAAAATACAGTGGGGAGATTTATATACACAGAACATGAAACAGTGGGTGTTACCATACACACTGTAACGAGAGTGATCAGGTAAGGTGAGCTCTTACCAGCAGGAAAGCGCGGGGGGGGGGGGGCGACCCTTTGTAGTAATAATCAAGGTGGGCCATTTCCAGAAGTTGACAAGAACATCTGAGGAATGGGGGGAGGGGGAGATAGTTTTACTTTGTGTAATGACCCATCCACTTCCAGTCTTTATTCAAGCCTAAGTTAATTCCAATTCAGCAGTCTCTCGTTGGAGTCTGTTTTTGAAGTTTTTGTTGAAGAATTGCCACTTTTAGGTCTGTATTGAGTGACCAAAGAGATTGAAGTGTTCTCCGACTGGTTTTTGAATGTTATAATTCTTGATGTCTGATTTCTGTCCATTTATTCTTTTACGTAGAGGCTGTTCAGTTTGGCCAGTGTACAAGGAAGAGGGGCATTGCTGGCACATGATAGCATATATCACATTGGTAGATGTGCAGGTGAACGAGCCTCTGATAGTGTGGCTGATGTGATTAGGCCCTGTGATGGTGTCCCCTGAATAGATATGTGGACACAGTTGGCAACGGGCTTTGTTGCAAGGATAGGTTCCTGGGTTAGTGGTTCTGTTGTGTGGTTGCTGGGGAGTATTTGCTTCAGGCTGGGGGGCTGTCTGTAAGCAAGGACTGGCCTGTCTCCAAAGATCTGTGAGAGTGATGGGTCGTCCTTCAGAATAGGTTGTAGATCCTCGATGATGCTTGGAGAGGTTTTAGTTGGGGGCTGAAGGTGATGACTAGTGGAGTTCACCCATTGTTTCATGTTCTCTTGTGTATATAAATCTCCCCACTATATTTTCCACTTTGGGCCGCATCCGATGAAGTGAGCTGTAGCTTACAAAAGCTTATTCTCAAATAAATTTGTTAGTCTCTAAGGTGCCGCAAGTACACCTTTTCTTTTTAATAAAATCTTGGTGAATTCCCCCCCCCCCCGTTCCTTAGGGCTTAAGATGTAGCTTGAAAACAAGAAGTATGATTCAGAAAGGTATCTAGTAGCTCATAATGCAGTAGGCGAAAACCCAATAGTTAATCTAACTCTTGAACCAATTTAGAATTTGAGAAATTACTGCTAGTGAGGACAAGGAGAATTTTTGCTGAGGACCATTGCTACAGAAACAAAGGAAAAAACAGTAACTTTGTTAATGGAAGTGCTGCAGCAGATGTGGAATTTATAACTTCGCGCACACTGAAAATGTTAAAAGAAAAACTGCAACCATTTTGCTCAGTCCAGCAGCCTAAAAGCTTATAGGCTAAGAAGCACTTCTTACTAGAATAAAACTGTGATTTCTTAATCTTTTCAGCTGTGATGGTGACTTTTAAATGTTGGAGGCATCCAGGTTACTAAAATGACTCTTGACACCAACAAAAGAGGTCTGGTGAAGAATCTCCAAGCTAATTTCTAGCCTGCTTTGAGGCTGGTTGAGTCAGCTGTCTGACTTTTCTGTAATGTTTAAAAGTTAAATGTTTTGAACATTAGTGTAATAGAGCACAATGAAAACTCAGCTATAGCTTCTTTCATGGAGCTCTCACCTCTGATTACATCACTTTTTTGCCTTCTGCATGAGTGGCACAGATGGATGTTCCTATGTTACGGGAACATGAAGGGCTCACCATGCCACAGCATGTAGTTTGACAAGTGATTAATCTAGTCAGCTACTTGTAACCAAAGCTCAAAATAAAGTGCGTGGCACTATTTTGTGATGCTAATGGAGAGGCGGAGAACTCATGCAAATAAACTTTTATTTACTTCCCTGGTTTATGATGTTTCACTAGACTTCTGAAAACTAATTGGGCAGCTTGTCTTCTGAATGACCTGTATTTTATTACTAATTATGGGGCATCATCAGTATGCGTGAGGCTGTGTAAAACAGAAAGAAGGATGAAGTCATGCCTCAAGAACAGTGGTTCTCAACCTATTTACCATTGTGGGCCGCATATGCAGCTCTCTGTGTGCTATGTGGGCTGCATCCACACAATATATATACTACCTGTATGGTCCTGAGGATGTCACATTAGCCACAGCTGTGTGCTGATTGGCCCGCAGCAGGCCGTGGGTTGAGAACCGCTGCTCTAGAAGCTTATATTTTAAACAGGGCAGCCAACAGTTCAGAGTCTTCCTCTTCCCCTTCTTCTTCTTAATACAAAGAGAAGTCTTGGACAGACCAAAAAACACTGAATCTGTGACATTTTATCACAGTGATGAACCTGTAGGGCTACTCGTGAGCAGCTACCTTTGCATTCAGTATCACTTTTCAGGAAATGTGTGATTCTAGGTACTTGTAGGACCACCAGTACTTGTGCTTTTTGTGTGGTTACATGTGCAATTGACCTAACATAGACTTTAAGGCCAAAAGGGACTATTACTATGATTCAGAAAGATATTACACAATATATTCCAGTGTAGAAGATTTCATTCTTCAAATGTGCCAAATATGGAATACGTAAGACAGTTGGAAAATTATTTGTATGCTGGTACCTTTTAAATTGGCACTAGGAATTTAAGACTTGTCTACATGAGGAAGTTATTCTGAAAGAAGACTGGGTGTGAATTTTAAAGTGCCACAGCTATTCTGGAATAACTCCCTGCATGGACACCCTTATTCCAGAATAAGGTCTGGTCTACAGTTAAATTTTTAGATTGGCATAGCTCAGAGATATGTGAAATTCACACTTCTGAGTGCTATAGCTATGGTGACCTAACCCCTGGTGTAGATGCAACTAGATCAATAGAAGAATTCTTCCATCAGCCTTGCTACCACCACTCGGGGAGGTGGATACCTAAAGCAATGGAAAAACCCCTTCTGTCACTGTGGGCTGCATCTATACTATGGGGTTATGGTGGCATAATAGCAGTACTATAGACCACTGTAGTCCCTGTAGCATAGATGAGCCTTAGGAGTGTCCACATGAGGGAGCTATTGCAGAATAGCGATTCCAGCCAGATTCCCTATGTAGACAAGTCCTTATTCAGATAGTTGCAAATTCTTTCACGTTTTTTTTATGCAGCTCTATAAAAGGTAAACACATGGACTCAGAAGTGCTAATATTCAGTCAACTTTTTTCTTAATGTTGGAAATGTAGATCTTTTTCTACATATGAACATCTTATGCTTTATATCACTTTGTAAAGTAATTTGAGTGTAATTCAAAAGCACTATAGAAGTGCTTGTTACTGCTATGCAGGTCTAATGCCAGACAGACTCTCGCCTATAGCTGGTGCCTGGTAGTGTCTGCTATAGGTTCGAGACACTTCCATAATCCCTTGTTTTGAGTTGCATAAAGCATAAGCTTTAGTTTTGGGCCTGACATTTTCTGTAGTTGACGTTGGCCTTTATTTTTGTAAATGTTTGAAGAAAAAATGGTTAGCTGTTCTGGATTTTGTTTTAGTTTTGGAAGGGTGAAAAGTCTCTCATTTTTAAGTATAGCAAGTTGCTTTCTGACTCTTATATAATGAACTGCCCAATATAGTAGTACCAGATTTTCAGAATGGCTATTCAGATCCTTTTTTATTTACAGAAAAACAAATTCTAACGTTTTAGAAACTCATGTTTTGCACAGTTAATGTTTAATATTAGGCATTCCAATTTATTTTACTACTGACAGTGTCTTCATAGTTTATATCTCACCTCATACAGATTTCAGTGCAGAAACAGATTCAGGATTGAAAGCTGTTTGAACTTTAGAATGAACACTTTCTGAGTTTGGGATCACCACAGAGAGAAAGTGCCTTTCAAATTCCTCTAATCTAAATAGCCTCCAGAATTTTTCTTTGGGGTGGCAGGAGGCAAGATGATCAGATTAAAATGCAAAAAACTTACATTATGTAACATTAAGGTTATAAAATTAGAAGTCTGAAGTCAGAAATGCAAAAGTTGTGGCTTAACATGAAACCAGAACACTATTCTCATGGGCATGTGCATTTTGTGATAATACTGTTTCAAAATAAAATTTATTAAATACAAAAACTTTTTTACAATCTTAGATACACGTGTAATATCTGTAATATTGCTATGCTTTATTCTAGAGTACTATGGTATCAGCGCCTTTTAGTAGAATAAAAATGCTATAATTCACACTTATTTGCTTATAAAGTTGCCACTTCTGTTTCTGGATGTACGTTAGTATTCTCAGTTATGACTCTGCAGTGGTACTTGACTCTATAATTTGAAACGTCAAATAATTACCTTTGTGACACATAGCACTTGGTCATAAATACATGATAACTTAAGTAAAAAAAGGGCTAGTATTTAAGAGGTAACACGTCTTAAAGTGAAATTGATTTAGAAATGTTCCTTCACTGCTATGTTCCTTGGTCTGTTGTAGATGTAGAAATGGTATCTTTTTAAGATTAGTAAAATGATTCTAAATTAGGTTTTCTCTTGATAGAGGAAAATGTTAGAGGAGCTTTAATATTTATCTTTGCTTTTTTTTTTTTTTTTTAAAAGATGTAAGGGAAACTTTATTGGGATAAAACGCTTCTTCCTCTTTGAGATTGATATTTTTTCTCCAACACCTGTAATCTGGGTAGGTTTCCTGTACTCAGCCAGTTTCCCTGAATACTTGAGTTCAAGTGATGTCTAATTTCAGCAATCTTATTGTCTTGTTTCTATTGAATCTGATACATATTTAATAATTTCAGAGGTCGCAGCAGTGGCAAAGGGCCACCTCAGCCTACAGTAAGTACATATTTCATTGTTTCTCATAGTACTATGTTGCTTTGCATGGAAATTTAATATCTAACAACTTGAAAATTTCAACTCTTGTTTCAGGAAAACAAACTTAAATCTCTAATATTTTGGGTCATTGTAGATAGGTAATTTGAGAATAGCAGACAGTAAACTGTCTTAATTGTCAAATATCTCTTGGTTTTAATACCTTTGTGGATATTCTAGCCATTTTCACAGACACTGTTAGAAAACATTTGATCAAACATTGAGTGACTCTCTTGAAATTTAGGGCCTTGCATTCATTTAATTCTAGTAGTCTCCCAAACAAAGCACTTACCTATAAAATATAGATCTGTGGCTGTGTAACTCTGTTTTCTGTATATTCTTGGCAACTGCATCATACACGTGCATAGTAGTACCTATATAGGTGTTACTCATGGCAATGGCTACATATTCATTCCTATTTGAGGCCTGTAATGTTAGTCCCTCCCTTAAGTGGAGAAGTCTAAAGCTAGTTCAAGACATCACTGGGTTGAACAAAAGTAGCAAATGTTTTAGCACTATTGATAAGGTTGGTCTAATTTCTCTCTTAAACTGGGAGTTTAGTTTTGGTTATTACAAGTTCCGTACAGCTCTGAAAAATGTTCTACAAATTAGCATAGTTATATAGTTCTACACATTTGGAGTTCTAGTGAAACAAAAATTATGTTAAACTTTGCCTCAGACACCTTTTGGTAAGCCCTTCCCTAAAAGCATGTATGTGTACAACTTTGATATGGTGCGGGTTTTGAGGGCAATTCAATTGTTTAATTTTTTTGTAGGGGGAGAGGGTGACTTGAAATGGCTAAGGTTATACCTAGTGCATCATTTTTACAGATAGAAAAGTGTCTTTATAGTAACAGTAAAGCACACAATTTCCCCTTGTCCCTTCAAACTTCATATACTTTGTCTGAGAGGCTAAAGCTAAACAAACTGTTTTGTGTTTGATGTCTTTAAATCACCCACACTAACAAATATTGAAGTATGAACCTCTAAAGATGGTTTCTAAGAACAATGGGTGATGTCATAAAACATATACTTCAATACATCGGCATAACTGGATTAAACTCAACAGTTTGACACATCCTAAAAGAGATGCAGTCAGTTGACAAGCTCAAAATATGATGGGGTATTCATCTGTTTCAGCATCTGTTGGCTCACAAGAATGAAGCTGGCAGGGAAAGAGGAGAGATGTCGCACCATGCGCACATTCTCATCACTTAACGTATGCAAGTGCAAATCCAATAAATCTAGCATCATGCTTGATATTTGGTGGGGTTGCCTAGCTTAGGATCTTAGATTTTGATACGATTGTAAATCTAGTCTTGGTTTATTTAGAATATGTTCTGTCGTCGTCTTGGGAATTTATAATTTGATGCTTTTAACTGCTGCTAATATGACTGGGGTTGGTTGACCAGATATCCCGATTTTATAGGGACAGTCCTGATATTCGGGGCTTTTACTTATATAGGCGCCTATTACGCCCCACCCCGTCCTGATTTTTCACACTTTCTATCTGGTCACCCTAAACCTGGGTCTGTTAGCTAGTCCCTGAAATGGAGGGGGGAGAGAAGGTATATCAACAGGCTTTTAGCTAAAGCAGCTCTCTTTCTTGGATGGCAGTTGAGGTATTTGCACCAACAGCCTGTAGTCTTAAACTGGAGGGCAATGATAGCAAGGCATGTTTGGGAGGGGTTTGAGGTTTTTTGGATGATGGAGAGGCTTGATTCCTTTGTTGGCATTGAGTCAACTAGTGACCTGTGAATTAATGAATTTTGTGTTTTACCCTTGTCTACAGGAGTATGTAGTTCACATGAAGCTGGGGTGTAAATCTGCCCCATGCTAGCCTGCCTCACACGAACAGTTTCTTGGTGCACTTTGATCTACCCTGCTTTGAAAAAGGAGTAGATCAGAGTGCACTGAGGCACTGTTAGTGCATGTCAGCAGTGTGCAGCAGGCTAGTAGATTCACACTCCAGGTTGTTGCTAACTAAATTTATGTTGGCAAGCCCTGAGCAAGGTATTTGATCCACATGCTCTTACAAACTGGTATGTTCAGTTTTGTAGTAATTGAAGCTGGCAGTCCTTCCATAACCTCATTTGAATTGTTGTGGTGAATAGTTCTGCTTTTTTGCTTTCTGATACAAGCTTTTTATCTTTCAGATTTCTTTTGATGGCATCTATGCAAACATGAGAATGGTTCACATACTTACATCAGTTGTTGTAAGTTGTCATGACAGGAGAGTAAACATCTCTAGAGATGTTGATACAGAATTAATTATAAAATATTAAACTAACCGCAGCTTAATTGAGAGCCTTTAAATTAGCACAGCGGATAGCTTGTGCCAAGATTTAACCATTAAGAACCACAGTGGTGACTATCTGTTTCTTTTTAGTTTAGAAAGTTGCAAGTTGCTTGTGATGGGTATAGTATGTTTCTTCCCACAACCCTACTTCTTTTGACTTTGCCATCTTAGGATAGATTTTGAATGAGTGAAATAAATGGCAGTTTAAAAATCATTAAGTCTGTCTATAGCACACCAAAAAAGTTATGTTTTGAGGAAAATGCTGACATGGTGAAAATAAGAAGTGAATCACCCAGGCAGTCCCACATTCTTGCTGCTAGATACTTTGGGTAAGCTTTCAGCCTCCGCCCTCCCCTTGCATGTATACGTGCGCACACTTTGCTCTTGCAAAAACTTGCATGTGCACTTGAACAATTGTAAACATTTATGGCACACAAGTGTTGAACTGACAACTTCAGACCCCATTAGGACAAACTTGAGTGCACACAGGTGTTTGCATCTGCAAAGCATAGGTGCGTGTTTGTGAATGTATGGAAATGGTGATTGGGTAGAGGCCTGGCTGAAAATTGAGCCCTTCACATTAAATACATAAAGACACAAGTGTAGAAAAAAGCACTCAAATGTCACTTGACAGTCTTTATGCCAGAGTGAGAGAACTTCTTTGATTTTTTTCGTCTTACATTTTAGGGATCCAAATGTGAAGTACAGGTGAAAAACGGAGGTATATATGAAGGAGTTTTTAAAACCTACAGTCCTAAGGTAACTTTTTGTTTTTGTTTTTGTTTTCTTTCTGATCAGTTTTCTACAAAGCTCACTGATTTACTACTCGTTAGTATAGTAAAGCAAATAATTCTTAATAAGTTTATTCAGATCTAGCCTGTCTCAGTTTGGGAATTGCCCACAAGCAGCTTCATTTTGAAGTTCTTCACTATGGGAAATATGCCTAATACTTGTTGCAAATCTTGTTGTGTAGGTTGTTAACAAGTAATTAATTGTTCAATTGTCACAATATTTATTATTAAATTAAATATTTAGATTCAAAGTCACTTGTATTTTTAATGTTAGTGTGATTTAGTGCTTGATGCTGCTCATCGAAAACCTGAAGAATCCAGTCTGGGGCCAAAACGGGAAGACATATTAGAGAGTATCTTGTTCAAGTCTTCAGATTTTGTTATGGTGCAGTTTAAAGATATGGATACCAATTATGCAAGGAGAGGTACGTTTCTGTATTTTAAATGGCTTTTTAAAATTGGGTATAGCTTTACATCATAAAGGTAAACATTTTAAATCTTGATGCTTTGGGTTAGGCTCTGAAAACCAAATGTAAGCACCTGAATAAGACTCTTCAGAAATGCTGAGCACCTGTAGATCTCATTGAAGTCAATAGGAGGTGCAGGTGCTCTGCACCTTTTTGAAATCAGTCCACTTTTATTTAGGTGCTTAAAAATATAATATGTATGTTGAAGCCTAACTTTAGGCGCTCAGATTTAAAAATTTGGCTAAACATTGCCAGTAATTTTATGTTGTCTGAAAAGTTAACTTCCAGAAGTATTAACAAATGTGATGTTACTGGTTCTCTAGAAAATGAAGTAATTTATTCACAGAAATTGCTAGATTTTCTTACAAATGTGGATGGTTTGTTTGCATTTGTTTTAGTAGGCACTTTAATGTTACATGAGAATCCATGAATTCATAAATACTTTAAAATGTATTGCATTCTTCCAGAAGTAATGTGGTCTTTGAAGTCCTCTTAGTCAAAAATTAGGATTTGTCTCTGAACATGCTTGCTTAGAAAGCATTCTCTTTTCAAAATCCTAAGAACTGCTGCAAACAAGTGGAGAGTAAAAAGCTCAAATTATGAGTTTTTTCTTAGGAAGAACCCATCTCTGTATATAAATAACTCACTTTTATTTCTTATCAACTGCATACAGCTTTATAGTTCAGATTTTAAAAAATATAAAAGAATCCAGCTGGACCTGAGACAAAAATGACCTTAATATTTCAAGCCATGGTTTTGTCTGTAACTGCCAGAAATGGTTAATAATATTATAGAATATCAGGCACCTGACAGCTAGTCACAGACTTTTTGTGTCTTTTTCTTTCTTCTCTTTCTACTGTGCAGCCTCCAAGACTTTAGATATTTTTTGGTGTCTACGATGTTCACAGGTCAGGCAGCTCTGCTTCTTTTGAAGGGTTTTTCTCTGTTTATAGCAAATCTCTAAGGTCTCCTTTGTTTGCTTAACGAGTCCTCACTTTGCTGGACCACAAAAGAAGAAAGGCAGTCTATTCCTTCTTGTGCAGTGAAACAAAACTACAAGTGCACCACCTGCAGAGCTTGTACATTGGCAGGCCTCAGCGGGTATCACTGGTAGGTTAGATGTGTTTGCCACAACTGCCTGGGATTTATTGCTGAAGAGACCACCCAGACATGGGATTTCTACGCATCTGTGATGTAGAAGAGACATAACAGGAGGATCTGCTTTAATGCCCTCTGACCTACCATGTTAATCCTAAGAATAGAGGCTTGCTGATTCCAGGCTTTTGAAAGACCCTACCTTTTTAGGGGAAGGTACACGGTCCAAGCACATGGGGCAGTGAAGTACAGAACTTTAAGTGCAAGTTCTTCCAGATGAGTGTAGAGTGCCCTTAGCATAAATGAGAGTTGGGCCCTCAGGCTAATAATTCAGACCCTTGCAGCAAGCAGAGTGGTGTAGATTCTGTTACTTCTCTTCCTCCTGATCTCCTGCCAGGTATCTTTCATTGATAGGAAGTATTTGAGGAGGAGCAGCTGCCTCAGACTACAAGGTCACCTGCTACATGTGGTTATTGGATAGAATCTCTTCTGAGAATAAAGAAACTTTGGAAATACTAGATTCAACTACTTTGAGATCAGAGTTTACCTCTGAGAACTTGGACGAACCTATAGAGATTTGGAGCAAGGTAGATCAGAGATGGCTGCAATGCATGATGATCTGTAGTGGAATATTCATATCCTCTCCATGGTGTCTTAAGAGGAATAGTACCAGGATGGTATTTGTAGGAGTAAGTGAACCTTCTGATCACACTTGCAAATTTGAAAGAAATAGTAAACTCCTTTGAGAAATAAGTAGATGAATAATAAACATAGACTCCCAGGGAGTAATGCATGCTTATGGACATACAGGAATTGTAGGCCATCTGTTTTTAAAAAATAACTTAAGGTTTTTCTTGGTTTGTAGTGTCAGACAGGCACCTGCAGTTCACAGTGAAAGCTAAAGGTTAGTGTTATAGGAGTTTCTTGGCGCAGCTATGCTCCCCTTTAGTATTGTACTGGAAATGTATCCATTGTAGAGCCTAGTTAATTTTGACAACACTATGTGTGATATAAAACACAGCCAACTAAATTCTGTAGATTTCAAAAGAACATGTCCAGAAGCCAACAAAGTTTTTTAAAGCTCTGCCTAGCTCTTGAACTCTCTGCTGTGAAGTAATTAGTTAGTGGACAGTCTGGCCAGAGTGAAAGGGAGCTCAGTTTTTAAAGAAATGGCCCTTTCATTCAGGTGACATCTCTGCTATGTTGCAGGACAGGCTCAGCTGGCAGTCTTTGCATGTAGCGGAGTAGTGTCTAAAAAAATGTTCAGGGTCTAATAGCACTCCCCAGAAAGCTTCAGACAAATGTTCCCTTCATGAGGTCTTAGTTCTAAAATTCTGTAGCTGTATCCTGATTCGGTAAAAGCCAGTCTCCTCTTCAATCCTGTGGATTTTTACCTCTGTACATGCATATTCTGTTCTGCTTCTGTGGAGTTTTGTAATCTGGAAGTGCAGTTAAACAATGGTTCTGAGCCTTAGAGTAGCCCCAAAGACCATGGTCCACAGAACTGAGAACGGTGAAGAGAATTTTGATATTATCCCTAAATCTGCTATGTCATAACCAATCATCCCACAGAAGATTCTTCCTGTCAAAGTGGATAGGACAGAAACTGTCTCAACTCTAAGCTGATATTGGAGGTGGAAGAATGGGACAGCTCAGTCCATTTCTGGTCATATTCAAGGCTTTCTACAGGAGCCATGCAGGTTTCTTGCCTGGAAATGGGGAATCTTTAGTGAAAGAGCCAGCTGAAATTATCACCTTGGCTGAATGGTGTGGCAGATGTGGTGTTTGATAAGTGGAGTCTTTAGGGCCTAGACAGGTAACAAAAGCTAGAGTGCAAGTAGGCTTACCATATTCTCTTTTTCCGTCTACAGGGTTCTTTCCAATTTATTGGTAAAAGTCCGTCTGCTCCACTGGCAAATAACAATTTCCTTTCCCTACTCATTTTTCCCTGTGATGCCAATAGATCATTTGTTAAAACAACTCTTTTCTAGTACATTACTAGTGCCCAATAATTCTAGTGTCTGGCATATTCTAATATACCATGGCAGCTAGGGGAAATGATTGAGTCTCAGACTGTGCAGTTGAGAGGAATGCTTACAGACTACAGAAATTTTGAAGTAGGGAAGAAAGGTAAGAGGTTGGTTGCAGTGGGCTCATTACCAATTTATTTTTAAAAAGTCTGTATGAGCTCATGTTGGCTTCTATGCCCATGTGGACTCCCGTTGGCTACAGTAGAACTCTGTAGGTGAAAGGGTTGGTGCCAACGCATCCCATTGCAGGATTAGGGCCTTATTCTGTGTGGGTAGCTTGATGAATAAAGCTGACTGGGCAGCTCAAGACAGTCAGGCTGCTTCCCTTTTTAGCTTCTGTAAATGAATATGCACAAGGAAATAAATATGAAGCTATTTGTACTTATTCATAGCCTTTGTCACAAGTACCTGCCAAGTATGGGTACAGGTTGTGCTTGTAGAATCCAAAGGCTGAAAATCCAGCCCTTAATATGCAAAACAGAACTTCAGTAATAGGTGACCATTAGGCAACTCTCTATTCCTAAATACTTAGATAGCAGACTACAGAGTACTTAGATTCAGACCAGGCTCATGTACACTTTTCAGCAGCTTCCCACTACCTTGCATTTATGGATCAGCAGAGTGAGTCTCTTCCAGCATTTCTTGTAGTCCTAAAAGCTGTCTTGATTTAAAATGCCAGCTTGCAGTGCCAGCTCTCATGTTTTAAATTGGAACAAGGCTCAGATGTGGCTGATTGGCTTCCCTCTTAAGAGAAAGTAATTCAAGAGGGTGGGTTCTGCTACTCCAACTGCAGGATTCTGAAGTGTTTTGTTTACAGTACTTCGACAGTGCTGTAAATCCGAGCTAGTACCACCAGTTTAAAATATAAAAAAGCAAAGGGAAATAGCTATTAAGTTCTTTTGGGGGAGTGTAATGGTGGAGGTGGCATCCTTCCAGACCAACTGTGTCAGCAGGGGAATGGCAGTAGGCATAATATGAACAAAGGAAAGAAATGTAACTGTGCAGTGGTGGTAGCTTGTTTTGATGCTCTGGGACCGCAGGTTGCCGAAGGGGAAAACATGTTTGGCGTCTGCCATATCTTTGCTTCCTTCAATGACACTTTTGTCCATGTAACTGATCTCTCTGGCAAGGAACCCGTCTGCCAAGTGGCTGGTGGTATTCAGGTGAAGGCCGACAGAGACGAGTCTTTGCTCTATGCTGCTACGTTGGTAGCCAAGGATGTTGCCCAGCTGTGCAAGGAGCTGGGCATCACTGCCCTTCACATCAAGCTGTGAGTTACAGGTGGAGATGGGACCAAGACTCCTGGACCTGGTGCCCAGTCGGCCCTCGGAGCTCTCGCTCGTTCTGGAATGAAGATTGGGCGCATTGAGGATGTCACCCCCATCCCCTCTGACAGCACTCGCAGAAAGGGTGGTCGCCAGGGTCGTCGTCTGTAAACCGTGGCAGGCTTTTGTTTCATCATTAAATCTCTTCCCTCTCCCCGCCCCGCCCCCCCAAAAAAGTCAGTAATAGGCAGGGACAATACACAGCAGAGTTGTTACTCTTAAAACATTTAAGCTAAAACCACAATTTACTTCAAGCAAAAGCAAACTTGGTTTCAGTTTGAGAAGTAATTTGAACATCAGTGGACTATAAAGCACACTGGTTTAGTAAAATCTGAACCTCCCGGTCATGCTTATGGGGCAATAATTAGAATATGCATCTAACAACTTAGAACCTACTTATTCATGAAAACAAGAGCAAATGAAACATTTCATGCTAATCTCCCTAGTCACTCTCTAGCCCTGACAAGCTTGTCTCTAACTTGTTCAAGAACATATTAATCTGAAGCTTCTCAGAACATGTGTATATATATCTCTTATCTTTGCATACCATACAATTTTGCCATGTAGAGAAAGGAATGCCATTGAGATTCTTTACTGCTCAGTTGCAGGATTCAAAACAGGAAAGAAAAGCATTTGAATGCTAAAACTCTAGTGCCCTGGTGAGGATTCTGTGTCCTCATCAGGTCAGAGAGGTAGCATGGGACTAGCCAGGAACTGTTACATCTCCAGCTGTTACTGGCTTCACTTGCCTAAATCCACTCATTACTTAATCTCTTTGCCTCAGTCTTAACAGGTATAAAATGGGATTGATTGTGGACTTGTCTTTCTCTCTCTCACTCGCTCTCACTCACTCTCTCACTCAAAGTGTCATGGGAATAGTTCATGAAGTGCTTTGGTGATATGAAGTGCCATATACAATAGATGCTAAGCATGTTTCACAGTCCTGTTGGTTACCATGCTGCAGATTGACATTTGTAGCAGCACTCCATGTATTCGACTGTCTTCCATGTTAACACTCATCAAAAAATAAGAGCACTTTTTTGTTTTAGGAATTCTTTGCTTTTCTCTCGTTTTCCAGAATGTTCAGTTGCTCATTAACTTTGCTAACTCACTTCTTGTTTGTTTTTTACCTCAGTGTCCTGTGTGTACTTATTTAGCTTTTAGATTACTGCTTCATGTTCTCCATGTGGCTTTCTAAATTAACCTAAGCTATCAAAATTGTCAGATTGCCTTCAGTGAAGTAAGTGAACGTGGCATATTATTGGGATTCTTCTGCAAGGAGTCACATGAGCTTCAATTGTCTGTCTGTGTGTCTGTCTTTCTCTCTCTCTCTCTCTCTCTCTCATATAAAGTTTGTTCGGAGGCTGCACATGAGATTGGAGTCATGTGACTAGAAGTCAGGTTTTTTTCAGTATGGGTTTGCCTTAAGAGTAACTGTATTTTTCGCATTTGAGATCCATCCTGATGGTGAAGCTTGTGGAGCCATGCTCTGTAACTTGATGAAAATGTGTCCAACGTGAGGCATTGGTGAAAACAGTGCCTCTGCATTGCTTCATAATAGTACTGGATTCTGATATTAATCATCTTGATAAGGATGACTATACACAACTATATGTTACTGTTTTTAAACACTTACAAATTATGTAATTTGTAGATTAGAGGCTGCTGCTAGTTCTGTAAACTTCATCAGACAGCATACTTTTTCCCTTTAACCTTTGTAGCTTTTTATAGAGCTCAATTGAATGTTTTTTGTCTCCCTCCACCCCCAATATCTAAGACAAAGAGTGGGTGGGCAAGATAGATAAAATATCATTCAGGTAGTATTTATTCACATTGTAAGTAGCGTACTTCAGCATTGTCTCTTGAGGCCACTTCGTAGAAACTAGAAGACTCAATAACATGCAAAAAGTTATAAATCCCTCTCTACCTGGTTACTGTCTTACCTGATACTCACCATATTCTGTGGGGAATGACTTTTCCAGTTGCTGCTGTGGTGCAGTTTGAAACTGGGTTTCCCTCTTGGATAAACAATGACTCCAAGAGTGAGTTTGGAGACCACTCAATGTCTTGATCTGAGACGATACATTTTGTACTCCATACAAATGTAGGAGCCATTGAGTTCATTAGGTTGCTGCTTTGCCATATAGGTAAATATAGTCATCCCAAGAGAATGTGCTTTTTTTAAAAACAGACATGTTCTCTTGTTACCATTTAACTTTGGCTTGATGTAACACTTACATTTTATTTTGTATTTAATAGTGATAAACATTGAAAGTTATTTTTTTATATACTCTACAAGTAGAAAGTAATGAGGTCATCTTTTTTTCTTGGTGCTGTTTAGATGCTTTTTCAGAACTCTTCACCCTGAAGATTTGTAGAATAGTCTGAGATGCTTTTAGAAGGCAGAATCGGGGGGATAGAGGGAGCTGTGAATGGAGGGACGTGTTTATTAAAATTTGAATGAGACGTATGGCTGTCATATTTTTCGAAGATAAAGGATTCATAATGATTTATGATCATGACTTAATAAATGAAGTTTAACCATGTCTGAATTTAACCATGTAATGTGAAACACTTGAAAAATTGAACGTGTATTTTTATCTGATTTTCAATTTTTTTTTTCTCTTTCCATATCTATTGTAGTTCCTTCAGAAACAGGTAACTTTTTTTAACGGTCACTCTGTTTTTCTGCATCTTGCCTTTTCATAATGTTCTTGTTTCCATAATATGTAATGGAAATTTAATGCCTCTGCTCGCACATTTATGGCACTATAAAACATGCATGCATAATTTCACAGAATCATTTTTAGAAAATTTTACTTTTTTTTGTTCTGAGCCTTGTAGAAAATTGATTTTTAGCTCTT
The DNA here is from genome assembly GCF_965140295.1 of Lepidochelys olivacea. NCBI lineage: Eukaryota > Metazoa > Chordata > Testudines > Cheloniidae > Lepidochelys > Lepidochelys olivacea. The sequence goes on along the minus strand of NC_140425.1, from coordinate 29,610,070 downwards.
GCATTTTATTTGCTTGCAGTATGCAAAATATTGTCTCAAAACTGCAAAGTGGTATGGTACTAAATAAATTGCTCTGCTCCAGAACAGCTTTCAAGTAGCCCAAGTGCCTTTACAGGCACAACCTAGGTGGCAGTAACAGGTTAAAGTATAACCTCACTAAAAAGTGCCGGCCTTCAAGGAGGAAGGTGCTATCATTGCTTTCATTGGCAGACTCTGCAATGACATTTTACAAGCTGACTTGATACTAATTTTTCACATAACAAGCCCTAAAAGTGACGTGCCCCCGTCAGGGTATTTTCCTCTCATGTGGTTTCTTTTTCTTTAATGGGTCTTTCATGTTCGGGGAAACTTTCATATTAAGCTAATATAATTCAGTTGTCTTATCTTTATACACATTCCTTAATTTTTATACCGTATTTGCTAATTAACAAAGCTGTTTATGCTTAAATGCTTAATCCTTCACAAGTATCCTATTTGGTCTTGCTATGCCATATATGACCTCAGTATGTATTTTATAAGACATAATGCTGAATGTTGTTATGGAATAATTGCCGCAACAAATTGTGGCGATCTAAGCACAGAATTTGACTGTGAAACTGGATAAAGTTGGAATAAGAGTTAGGCTGTGTTGACAGCCTTAATTAAAACATGCCTTCAGTGATTGCAGATGAAATGTAACAGATTAGTGGCCAAGTAAATCTCTTATATAAATGTAAACTCTTCTCACAATGGCTTCAGTGTGCGTTCCTCTTCAGTACAATTTCAGACACTGCCAAAATAAATTAAAGCTGCATTCTTCCACTTCAGGGACAATCTATTGGCTTGGTTCCTACCCTTTCCTAAAATCTTAGGAGAAACCCAGATTTTACTGTCAAAATGACTGCTTGTTTCCATCTGTATATTTTGTAATGAAAAGTATATAGTTCTGATTCAAAACTAGACTGAAAGTCATTTACAAAATGAAAAAATGGGTTTATAAAGTAATTCCTTTTTTAAAAATGCATTTAAGAATCTGCAGGCAGCTTTGAGCTTGTTTAGTTCATAAATATTAAAGCTTGGCTGTCTTAATTCTGAATGGCATCATTTTTAATAAAGTATTTAAATGTACTCTTACAGTCTGGTTTGAATAGAACATAAATGAGCCTGCAAATAAAAGTTCATGATCCAATTACTGATTGGAGTAGCTCAGTACACCTACCTAGTGGTATGTTCATAATACAGTTTCATATGTTTCTAGTTCTCTAGTTTTATAGTTGTTGTATGTGCGTAGAGAGTTTTTGAATTTTATGTAATTTGGGTAAGTTGCTATTTAAACAAGCTTCTTCTAGAAAAATGTGTTTTCAGCAGCTTCACATTGTAATACTGGTATATTAAGCTAATGGATAATTCCAAGCATTGCAGGGCTTTTTTATGGAGAGACTGTAAAGGTGTGAACACGGGTGTCAAGTAATCATTCAAATGGAAGAAACTGAGATTGAGTCAAAGAGGGGAGGTATAATTTAAGACACATCTTAGACATTCTGGGCTTAGGGGTGAGTAAATCTGCACAATGTTTTTTGGTGTCTGTAATATGTTAGAGTATAGTTGTATTCAACAGCATTTTTGTTTCAAGTAGTACGTTAAAAACATCAGTGAATATTTTTATCTCTTAGAACAATGATGTTACTGTCTTGAAGCAATAGTGTATATGATTAAAGGCATATTCCTACTTAATGTTAATGCTCTTTGATTTTTCTTAAATCAAAGGCAACAACAACTCTTTCCTGATGCCTACCTTTCAGTTTTCAGTGTTAGCTGACACTTAGCTGAAATTAAGTAATTGCATCATAACTAAAACATATTTTGTATACAAGTGTACACGATTCAGAAACAGAAGTCTTAACACATCCTAGTTTTGAATTTATTCTCAATATATTAACTCTGACAGTTTTGGATCATGCTAGTGTACTTTACTTATAATGCATTTACATTTGGTTATTCCTCAAACATCTGTGTGTATTGTGTTTTCCTTTGTTTAACCAAATGTGCATCTCGATTGTAGATGCTTTTACTGATTCAGCCATTGGTGTTAAAGTAAATGGTGAACACAAAGAGAAGGACCTTGAACCATGGGATGGAGGCGAGACCACTACCACTGAGGAGCTTGAGGCTTTAGAGACAGATGTTGTAAGTAAAATTTATTATACATTGAAATTTTTCTAGAAAACAGGTTGTTTTGCCCCATGGTGTCCCTTAATTTCAATCTAGAATGGAATTTTAGTTTAAGCTAAACTGTTTAAGTAGCATGGCTGTGTAGTGTAAACATGTATTGTCATGAAAATTCATCATTTGCCAATGGATATCACAGTTTCTCCTACAATTTTAAAAGGAATAACTGAATCTCGGACACCACTGTGGTGGTGGTTAATTGAAGTGCCGAAACACTGTCTCTGAGGGTCCTGAATTACTTGATGGAGACTGGTCTTGAATGAGTTTCTACATCTATTACGTTGTCTTGATTTGCTGTGTATGGTATAGTGACTAGTTCTATGCTATAATGCATCCTTTTACTAAAGGACACAAAGTTCTTAATATGTAAGAATAAGAAGAAATTAGCATTGTAGATTAGAGGAGACTAACAATAATGGTTCAAGAAATCTTTGTTCTGTAATGTTGCGGAGATCACTTACCTTATGAACACTAATATTCAAATAGGTCCTGTTCTTTCTATATATCCACCTTATTGGGTCATCGACTATTAAATATTTATAAAAATATTGTAGTAAACATACTGTATGTTTTGTAAAAGTAACAAAATCTTAGTAAAGCTGTTACTGTGGCACACAACACTTCACTAAGAAATGTGGAGATTATGTTGCTTTTGTGTGAGATCAAGGAGGATGTCCTGTTAGATACTTGTGTTGATAGTGCATTTGAAAAGTTCCGGTACTTGCCACAGGGAGGAACACTATTCCATATTTCAGAAATGGATGCATCTGATTGCCACTTTCTGCAAAGGAATCGAAGCTTTTGGCTAATGTAAGCCAGTACATAATATAGTGCCAAATGGGAATGACAAGACACTAGCGGCAATACTGGGTTTTGAGGGTAAAATATGTGTTAGATACTGTGTTGGGTTTATAATTTCACTATCTGATTGGTAAATCCAGGAGTAAGGGCAAAAGTTTAAAATTTCTGGCAAGAGCCATAAATTTTAGGGAAATGTTTCCAGTGTCATTTTGAAAAATAAACCTCATTTTCTTCTAGTCTAATGGATGGGATCCTAATGACATGTTTCGTTACAATGAAGAAAATTATGGCATAGTGTCAACTTATGACAGCAGTTTATCTTCATATACGTAAGTTCCAAAATATTTTGTTCTTAGATTTGTATTAATATTCAGGTTATAAATTTAGATGCAGAATTTGTACCTACTTTCTGAAGTGATAAATGCAAATGATACACACTGTAACTTTGTACTATTGGGGCAAATTTCAGTAGCGTTGTGATCTCCCTGTGCCAGGTCACAATGTCACTCACTCAAATTTGGCTTGTGTGCCCTTCCATCATGGCAGAGGGATGGGTGGACCAAATTTTAATGAGTGGTGTTGCAATGTGGCACCCAGGGTTGCAGTACTACTCAAATTTGGTTTTGGGGTGGGGTGGGGTGTGGTTTTGTTTTTTTTAAATGGTACTTCAACTGACTGCAACTTTTAAGAAACTGTCCCCTCAATCTTTGAACCAGAAAAAACTCACAACTTTCTTAGCCTTATTTAACAAAACTTTGACCCTGTTGCTGTAACCCTTCTGTACTTTTTTGAACTTTAAATATCTCTCTTGTGTCTGTCTCCCCTATAGATAGCTATGGGAGCAGACGAAAAAAGTAAAGATGGCTTTAAATCTCAAGGGAAAAATTCATTGTTTCCCAGTCATTGCAAGAGCAACACAAGCAAAATTGGCTCTGTATTTCTTCCACTAAATTGTAGGGGATTTTAGTTGGAGGAGGAGGAAGAAGGCTTGCTTTCTTTGAACATGCTAAATTCCTGTTGTTTGAATGTGGTTTTAAAAAAAAAAAGTCTCTGACAAAGGATTCATTGTCTGATTCTGTTGTTCCTGAGTTTGAATACTTATTTTATGTTTGCAGCTGTTCTTCAACAACTTCATAAACTACTTACATGCCAACAAACATCTTTGATTGATTTTTGTGCTGGTAAACTGTTGTATATCAAGGTGGTAGGCACCTCGGTAATGCCTAACATAGGTAGGCAATTGTGTGTTGGCTCTCACCTTCATTTCACTTTTACTGGTCCTCTCCTTGATACAGACTGTGAAAACGCACTTTCTCTACCCCTTCTCAGGTTGCCATCAATAGTGCTGCATGGACAGGCATTTTTTCATATAGAAGTTATGTTCATATTTTTAAAATGTCTGCTGGATTTCCACATCCATTTGACAAGCTTGTTTTGTCTAGAGCAGAGGTTCCCAAACTTTTTTTTATTGCATACCCCCTTCCAGACCTACCAGCTGACCATGTATCCCATCCCTTCTCATCACTGATACTTTGTGTGTTCTTCTTAACACTACCTGTCTTTAGCCATCTGTCCATATTTCACTGTTACAAACAGATATAGTTATAGTGCAACATATACAACTGAAAATACCCCTGACTAGGTTCTGAGCTCAGGTAGAATGGACAGTTGCTGGGCAACTGAACCCGCGCTGTACGGTGATTGGAAGTGAGGGCTCTGTACCTCAGTGTATCTGTGTTCTCATTGGTACATCTTGATGTAAATTAACTACCATATTTTATATAATAAATTCCCATAGTTTTAAAGCTCTAAGTAGCCTATTATGAAAATGCAATAAATAAAATAATTAATAGAGGAAATCCACCATTACACAATTTCTCCTGTGTACCCCCCAGAGATGTCTTGTGTACTTCCTGGGGTACTTCCTGGCATGCATCCGACGAAGTGGGTATTCACCCATGAAAGCTTATGCTCCAATACGTCTGTTAGTCTATAAGGTGCCACAGGACTCTTAGATGCTTTTACAGATCCAGACTAACACGGCTACACCTGATTCCTGGGTTAAGTGTACCGTAGTTTGGGAACCCCTGCTCTAGAGAGAGTGCCATGATATTTGAGAGCTGAAATTATCTGATGGGAGGACCAATTCCTTGTGGTCTAGGTGTTTAAGTCTTACTCCTTTTGTCAAGAATTTAAAAAAAGTTGTTGTGGCCTAAAGGTAGTATTTTGTGTTCTGTTTGTAGCAGCAGCTCCATTTGAGCTCTGTCATTGATGGTCTTTGGATTAAGTGCTGTGTGAGCTGTTACGTTAATTTTAGCTCTGCTTGAAATTGGAAAGCAGGATTTCACTCAGCATTTTAGTGACTGGAAGGGGAGAGATGTTAAATGATTTAGTGTCTGTTGCAGAAGTGTCAAGTTCTTCTTAGAGCAGTGTCCCTGTGGGTGCTCCGCTTCAGGGGCACCTGCACCTTTGATGGAGATGTTTGGTAGCTGTGCCTGTTTGACCTGTGAATGCGCCAAGGCTATCTGGGGCTGTGTGAGCAAAGCCCCTTTGGCCTGAGATGGAGTCTACTGTGTGCCTGTTCTGTAATATTTAGCTTTTTCTCAAATAGTTACTTACCTTATAGTGTTACAGTTGGTGGAACAATTCTTCTCTTCGTTTTATCAAAAAAACCAAACACCCCGCTCCCCCCTTTTTTATTCATAGAGGTAGTTGTATAGTTAAGAGATTTCTCCTTTTAGGGGTTAAATTTTTGCCAGTTTTGCTCAGGAATGCTAGGCTTCCCGTGATTTAAAAGTTGCCTCTCCTGTCGTGAGGCTATTCTGATGAAGCTGTCATGCTTCCCCCACCTCCTATGACTGATGACTTCAGGCAGTTTCAGAACCTGATGATGTGGATTGCTGACATGCAGACTCTCTTGGAGAAGGTTGAGGAGTCCCACCATAAACGCCTAGATATTTTACACACTTCCACATCTATGAAAATTGCCATTCCAGTCAAGGACGTTCTTGTGGAGCCCGCTCAGATGGTTTGGCAAAGCCCTGCTGCCACATTGCCTATGTTCGAGGGAGGATAAAAATATGTTCCAGCGAAACAATCAGACTTCCTGTTTTTTCACCCAGCTCTGAATTCCCTAGTAGTGGAGGCTGTTCATGAACGAGGCAGACAGCATAACTTGAAGCCCACCCTGTTCAGCAGGGACCCACCACAGGCTCAATCTTTTTGGTTGTAAATCTTATGCTTCAGCCACGCTTCAGGATAGCAAACCGTCCAGCACTCGTGGGAAAATGCGACTATTTCACTTAATATAATTGAATGTCTTATAAGTTAGCATCTACCAGAAGAATATCGGGGCCAGTTTAAATCCATTCTACAAGCTCAGTTCCTGGCAAAGATGTAACTCCAGGCCTCCTTGCAGGTGGCAGTACTGCAGCATGGTCCCTCTCCACTGCAGGGGTCATGAGAAGAGTGTCTTGGGTACAGCGGCCGGGCTTTACAAGAGAGGTTCGGAGTATTGTCGAAGACCTACCGTTTGATGCTTGCAAGCTCTTTCTGGACTTGACAAATACATCTCTTCACACTTTAAAGGACTCGAGCCATGCTGCAATCCCTAGGGATTTACGTTCCTATAAAGAAAAGGAGATTTAGTAGGTCTCAGGTAGCCCAAAGAACACGCCCAGACCCGTATTCAATGTATATTAAACCCTCTGAACCCCCAGCAAAGAAATTAAGATACCCAAGAAACCTCCTTCAGCTACATCTTCTCATCCTTCTGTGTCCTCCAAGCGACAGTTTTGGTGGGTTGGTAGAGAGTCTCAACAATTTCAACTGACAGGTTCTTACAGCTGCAGCTTCTTGCCTCCTTTCCTCCTTTCAGATGCCTCCTTTCTCATTTTCAGGATGCATGGGAGCATATAATGATGGACAAATGGGCCCTGGAAGTTTATAACATATGGTTACACTGTCTGTTTCAAATCTCTCTCCCCCCTCTTCAGGGACCTCTCTTATGATCACTTGCTAGAGCAGCAGGTGACCTCTCTTCTACATTTAGGAGCAAATAGAACCAGTTCCTGTGCAACACAGGGGAAGAGTATTCTGTTCAGAGTACTTCCTGATTCCAAAAAAGAATGCAGGGTGGAGGCCAATTTTAGACCTCAGGTCTCTAAACAAATATGTAAAGCAACAGAAATTGCAGCAATAATTCCTTCATTAGTAGTAGGAGATTGGATTGCAACTCTAGACCTACAAGATGCATATTTTCATGTCACCATTTACCCTTCACACAAGTGGTTTTTGTTTTCTAAAAAACGAGAGCTACCAATACACGATACGCCCTTTTGGCCTATCTTCAGCACTGAGGGTATTTTCAAAGATTCTGTCCGTGATTACCACTCACCTACGTTGTTTGGGTATAATCATTTTCCCATACATGGGTGATTGGTTGATCAGGGCAGATTGTGTTGGGAAGTGTTAACATGAGTAAAGATCATGTGTTCTCGGTTTCCCAGCCTGCGCCTTCAAATCAACCTAGAAAAGTCCATTTTGATTCTACTACAGAGTCTAGGAGCTTCCCTGGATGCAGTGACAGGCAGTGCTTACCCACTGCCAGTACTAGCCTGTTGGGGGTCCTAAGCAGGAATATTTTTTGGCCCTCCCAAACATATTAATAATGAATTGGGGGTTCCCTTGAGCGGCTTGGGGCCCTCAGCAATTGCTTAGTCTGCTTATGCCTAGCGCTGGCTCTCAGCTTACCTACTGTCCAGCGGATTTTTCTCCCTAGTCAATCTCATCTCAAAGATTCAGGGCAGTGCTAGGTAACAGTAAGAGATTGTATTCAGCTGCTGAGACATGTCTGTATGCATCTTTGTAGTGCAGCATCCCAGACTACACTTCTGAGATCTACAGGGATGGCTTTGAACGATTTACAAACCAAGAGAACACAGTCTAGACCTGTTACTGTCTGTTCTACAGTGGGTTCTATGATCAGTCCACTGGGATAAGGACCAAAATCTGCACAGGTGTTCCATTCTTGCAGATTCCCCCTACTGTAGCGATAACATCAGATGCTTCACTTTTGGGTTGGAGGGCACATCTGGGACCTCACAAGGTACAGGGAAAGTGGTCATTACAAGAATAGCTTCTCCATATCAATCTTGGAATTGATAGCCATCAAAAATGTTTGCCTACGCTGTCTACTATTAATCAAATTGAAATCAGTAAAGATAATGCCAGAAAATGTAGTATGCATGTATTAAATCAACCATCAGGGAGGCACATGTTCCCTCATCTCTCTGTGCTGAAGTGATAAAACTCTGGAATTTGTGCATAGCCAACCCCAGTCATCTCAGCTTTTTACAGGCCAGGTATTCAGAACACCATGGCAGACAACCTCACCACATGTTTCTTCCTAAATTATGAATGGGAACTAAACTTGAGTCCTCCACGTGATATTCATAGCCTAGGAGTTCCTGGAGGTTGATCTGTTTGCTATGGCAGCCAGTGCAAAATGCATCAGGTATTGCTCTGGAGGGGGGCTCGATCCCCAATCCATCAGAGACATGTTCCTCATTTCATGGGTGAAAGCACTTCTGTATGCATATCTACTAACACTGCTACTGTTAAAGGTTCTCAACGAGATAAGATTGAGCCATAGTCCTATTGATTGCACCAATGTGTCCAAGAAGGATCTGGTATCGCTACTGATCGCATCTCGCCCTTTTTGGAAGCTTCTGATCAGTCCTCACCTACTGACCCAGAATGCTGGTCCAGCACTTCACTCCAATCCTACAGGTTTTGAGGCTCTGGGCATGGTTCCTCAATGGTTCTTGGGAATAGAGATATTTGGTTTGTCAGAGGTACAACACGTTTGATTAACTAGTAGAAAAGAATCTACAAGAAATACTTACCCCCAGAAATGGTAGCCATATTATCTTTGGTATAACAGTCGTCAGATTTCTCTAACTGGCTCTCCTCTTCCCAGGGTATTGGATTACCTATTGGAACTGAAAACATGGGGTCTTTCTATGAATTCCATTAGGGTTCAATTAGCAGCATATAACCGCTTTTCACACACCCATAGGGTTTTTTTCATGCTTTGCTTACCTAACTGTGGCAAGATTCCTAAGAGGTTTATCGAATATCTCCCCACAAATCAGAGATCCTACTCCGATCTGGGACTTGAGCCTAGTACTTAATTGCCTTATGAAACACCCTTTTGAGCCACTAGCTACGTGTTCTTTATTAGATTTGTCAATGGGAGCAGTCACTTCTGCCCAAAAGGTGGGAAGACTGGGGGTCTTAATGACAGTCGAGCCGCCTTTTATGATATTCACTGGAGAGAAAGCGTTGTCATGGGCACATCCAAGATTTTTACCAAAGGTGTCCTCAGAATTTCATGGTAATCAGGCCATTCATTTCCCAGTTTTCCCCCCAAAATCACACTCGAGTACTCCAGAAGCCATATTCCATACCCTAACTGTCAGGAAGGCATAGCTTTCTGTCTTGATAGGACTAAACCATTTAGAAGATCTCCTAAACTACATGTATCCATTGCAGACAGACAAGGGTTCAGTAATTTCAAAACGGAAGTTATCAAAGTTGGTCTTTGCTTGCATTAAGATTTGTTTTGATAAAACTCATGTTCAGCCCCCTTTGAGAATGATAGCACATTCCACAAGACCACTACCTAATTCTATAGCCTCACTTACGGAGGTACGAATTGCAGACATCTGTAGAGGAGCAACTTGGTCATCTTCATACTTTTTCTAATAAATACACTTCATACCAGCGGCAAAATCAAATGCTGCTGTAGGCAATGCAGTTATCTCTCTTGTATCTGGCTCTGCTCTGAACCTCATGCCTCCTTAACTGGGGGTATTGCTCAGGAGTCATCTGAAAAGCAGCCACAGGGACACCGCTGAAAGGAAGCAGAGGTTACTCATCTTTCAGAGAACTCTAGTTACTGCACGATATGTGTTCCTGTGGCTGGTCCACTACCCAACCTCAGTCTCCCTTGTTCTTCTTTGCGGTGGAGAAGGAACTGAGTGTGGTTTGCTCGTACAGCCGTAGATAGCTTGGGCACGGGGCACAAGGATGTGTGGGGCACCTACGTGGTCCAAATGGGCAGTTACCAGAAATCTCTGATTAAAGGAACAGAGCACAGGTGCCCTGAAGTGGAGCCACCCACAGGGGGGACACATCTTTAAGAACGCCAGTTACAGCGCAAGGAGAGTAACTTCTCCTTTAGAAATATTGTGGTCCAGTGCCTGGGACTCAGGAAACCTGGGTTGTATTCCTGGCTCTGCCACTGACCTGGTGTATGATCTACATAAGTTACTATAGCTGTCTGTGCCTGTATCCTCTCTCACCTTCTGTTTTATTTGTTTACACTGCGGGATCTTTGGGATAGGAACTGTTACTCATTATATGTCTGTACAGTGCTCAGAACAGTTGGAGCCCCTCAGTTGGAGTCTCTAAGTGCTACTGATACAAACATGAATTTGTATTTAATTTATCTGTTTCTGGCATCCTTAAATGAATTAAGGACTGGTGGGTGTCTTGAGAGAGCCTGATAGGGCTGCTGCCTTTTTTGGAGCTTAGTGAGTAAACTTGGTTTGCCAACCTGAAAATGAGGGAAAGGAAATGATCTCATGCTTCTAAAGAAGATATTTCAGGTGCCAGAATAACCAAAACAAAGCACTACCCTACCACAGTTTATAAAATGACCTGACAGTATCATTTTCTAAAAAAAAATAAAATGGGAATTAGAATAGGCTGTTTTCTTTTTTTTTGTTTCTTGAATAAAACAAATTGCAGGTTAAGGCTGCTTGGACAGTCCACAGCTTGCCTTGTTCTGCCATTTCAGTGGTCTTCTAACTGTTACATATGTGCTAGAAGTGGGCAAAACTTTTAACCAAAACTTGTCTTGGCAAAAAATGTGGATTCGGTATCACCAAAACATTTAGCTAATTTTTGCCATTTTCACCAAATTGTTTTTTTTTGGGGTGGGGTGGGGTGGGGACTGGGGGGAGTAAAAACATTTTGTTTCTATTTTTTTCCAATTCAAAGTAACTTTCTGTTTTGAACATTTCAACTTTATTTTTAAAAATATGCAAAATCAAAATGAAGTATTTAGTTGCAGATTGAACTTGTTTTGATCAACCTGAAATGAAATTTAAAAACTTTATTTTAATTGCCGGTGAACCTAAAAATGAGTTACTAGCACAGCTTGAATATGCACAACTCTTCTTCCATGTAGCACTTTCATTCAGAGAGCTGTAGGTGCTTTGAAAAGGTGTATAGTTACCCAGTGTGAGAGATGGATAAGTTGGTGGTGAGGTCCAAGGTCACATGACAAGTCTGTGGTAGTAAAAAATATAGAGCCCAGGATTCTGATTTCCAGTTCCCTGCCTCTGATTCCCAGTAACCACTGGTCATAACAGCAAAAGCCAAAGATCTAAGGCTGGAATTTTCAAAGGAGTTAGATGGTTTACTTTCACTGAATTTCAAAAGGAGTTGGACACCTTATTTCCTTTGGCTTCTCTGGAAATTCCAGTTATAGAGCTTCAGCTTTAGAGTTGAACTGAAAGGAGAAACAACCTTAGCTTCAGATCTTGATAGCTAAATCTCACATCTTTAACAGTGTTGAAAACTGGAGTCTTACTTGACAGTAGTGCCGAGGGACATCTTTAGTCCTGGGGGAAATGCTGCACCTTGAACTCGGACTTTGGTTGGCAAAGAAATAACTTCGAATTTTGTCAATTTCTAAAATTAGAAGTAATGTTTAGGTTAAAAAACAAACAACCTTTCATTTCATCTTGAACTGCTTTCTTGCTCTTGTGGGTTTGTTAAACTTAGCTTTATGTAAATGTATTTTTTGTGGATTATCTATAGGCTTATAAATTTCAAATATATTTTTCTCTGCCTTCCCATTGTATCTTTTAGTGTGCCCTTAGAGAGGGATAATTCAGAAGAATTTTTAAAACGGGAAGCAAGAGCAGCTCAGTTAGCAGAAGAAATTGAATCAAGTGCCCAATACAAAGCTCGGGTTGCCTTGGAAAATGATGACCGGACAGAAGAAGAAAAATATACTGCTGTTCAGAGAAATGCAAGTGAACGAGAAGGACATGGTGTGAACACTAGGTATTTAAAGGGAAAAATACTACTCGTAGTATGTTAAAGATAAACGTAGTACAGTAGTAATTTATGCATTGAGATTTATTTGTCTTTGCCAGTTATTGGGCTGTTTTTTAAAAAGAAAAGACAAATTGTTGGAGAGTGGGGGAGAAACCGTGTAATCAGTGTATTGAATTCACACAGACTTCAGGAAATAGCAATGTAGGCTCTGCATGTTACGTATCAAAGCATCTAAAATGCCTCAGAAAACCTTGAAAATTCAGCATTAAATTATCCAGTGTCCTGTAGGATTATAGAAACCACACTGTGAGGGCTTAAATACAGTATCAACAGCTATGTAGTGCATGTAAATATTCTTTTTGTTCTGAAATTTAACCACTAAAAGAGTACAAAATTTGAACTAGGAGGTGTAGGATTTACTTTTATTTTGATTGCAGGGGAAGGTACATACAAGTAAAGCTTATTCATTCTTTGAATGGTCAGATAATCTCTTATTTTCCATCTCTGGCTATAACACTGAAAGGAATTTTCTGTTCCAGGGAAAACAAGTATGTTCCAACTGGACAACGAAATAGAGATGTCCTGTCCTGGGGAGGAGGCAGACAAAATTCACCAAGGATTGGACAGTCTGGATCGGGCCCCTCAATTTCAAGATCTGGATCCCATACTTCAGACTTTAGTCCTAATTCTGGAGCAGACCAAAGAGTAGTTAATGGAGGCAAGTATCTCAATTAAATCAACAATCCTTAATTGAGTGAGTTCTTGTTTCTAAAAATCTGGCCACTATGAAGTTATGTGAAATACTGACCACAAAACAATCATACAACTAAAATAGCAAAAACTGACGTTCCCTTTTCCAAGAATAAATCAGACTAGTATATAGAGTTCATGGTTTTCACTTTGGTTTAACCTTTTATTGCTATTTGATAATGAACATTTAAATAGTTACTCAACTATATTGTGGATAGTTTCATGCAGCTGAGAACTCAATTTGTTTACCTTCTGCTAAAACATCTTAAACTTGAAGGAAGATGAACCTTTAGATGACTGATATACATTTCTGTAGTGTTACATGAAGTCTTCTACATATTAAATTAGCAATGATCAGCTTTGTGTTGTGGGTGGGTGTGAGAAGAGTCGAAGTACTGATCTCCAGATGTCACACAAGTCTCTGGTGCGTCTTGGGAAAGAGGCAGCAGTATTAGAAGAAATATCACGCTGCGCTCTTGTATGAGGACCCAAACGAACTTCCTATGAAGGCAACGTAAAGGCTCCCATTGATTTCAGTGTGACTTAGTGTGGCGTGATTAAGGTCTGCAATAGGAAGGTAAAACAACTGGATATAGAGAGGGAAGTTCTCTAGAAGTTTTCTCTCCAGATAAATACTCTTGAGTATCTTTGGCTGTGTGTACGTTTGTGTACTTATATATATATAATTTATTATATATATAATAAAATCTGTAACTGAGCGAAGTGCAGCACTATTTCCTTTAACAGAGCTAATTGAGTCCTATATGCTGCGAACGGGACGTTCAGTTGTTGGCATGTGTTGCTTATTGAGTTCAGTAATACACCAGCCTCGTTGGAATACTTTTATTTTTTTTTAAAACCTAACATTTAAAGATGTGGAGAAATAAAACAGCACATAATACTCAAGTGTGACGCTCTGGGGAGGAGATGTGGGCAATACCTAGATAAAGGTAAGTGATGTTTACTACTTAAATATTTTTCCTTTAAACATTTTGATCTGCAGCACTCAACTACTGCCCAAACAATATAAATTTTGTTTGAAATCTACATATTGTACCTGTATTGTTCATTGTATGAGTTTACTGAATGCACATCAGTCAGAAGTTTATGCATTATGTTCTTAAATTGTGAAGTTGGTTGCTTTGTTTCAAAAACAAATTTTAAATAAGCCCTCGACAGAAGTGGTAGGGGCACAAATGTCCGACTTCAGACACTGAACACCGCTGTTTTTTGTAAAGAAATATTTTCTGTAGTTGATATCGCTCATTGTCATTAAGTTTGAAAAGTAATAGCTTGCATAGTCAGTACTGTATGTGAATCGTTGTATGAGATCCTTTAGTAGTTATTTGTGCATCTTATCTAGAGAAATGTGTACGGAGAAATGTGTATAGAAACAGGCTAACAGATTAAGCTTTAACTATCTATTCCTCAGTAGTATTTTTAGATCCTAAATTAACCCTTTGGGGAGCTCATGAGACATTCAGGCATTCAATTTGACCAGTCTCAAAGAGGGGAAAACAACCTAACAGGGATTATTCTACCACTTGTAGAAATGAAGGAATTTGTCCCCACAGGGTTAATTATATGAAAAATCATTTTTGTCATATTTTACTTTTTTTTTCTGTTTACCTTTTTCCCCACATAATTTTTCTTTAGTTTTTATACTTTCCTTCATATCATTTGTTCTGTCAGGTGTTCCCTGGCCATCGCCTTGCCCATCTCCTTCCTCTCGCCCACCTTCTCGCTACCAGTCAGGTCCCAACTCTCTTCCACCTCGGGCAGCCACCCCTACAAGGCCGCCCTCCAGGCCCCCCTCGCGGCCGTCCAGGCCCCCGTCTCACCCCTCTGCTCATGGTTCTCCAGCTCCTGTCTCTACTATGCCTAAACGCATGTCTGCAGAAGGTACAATACCACAATTTGTTCATGTTTTTGTTTGTCTTTGTTTAACTCCTTTGTGAGTTTAATTACAAAATTGTTTTTCCTCTTCATTACTTAACCTATAATTTGTGTTTAACTTTAGTTTATCAGACTATTTCTATTAACCTTTTTATTTAAAGAAACTTTACAAAAACAAAATATGAAGCTGTGAAATTTCCCGAGTTGGTATGAAATCAGCTCAGCTTTGTAACGCTGCTCAGTGTCTTTATCTAGCAAACAGCAACACACAGGGCCTCGTAGTTTTTTAGAAGGCTTTCTTAGGAATGTTATTTTTAGGATCGCTGTAAAAATCTCAAGCATTTTGTCATGTTGTACCACACACAACAGTTAAATAAACCAGACTCATTCCAACTGCTTCCTCTCGGATCCCCAAATCCTGTTTTTGATAAAAGTGCACTGTGAAAAGAGATTAGAATGTGTTACTTTAAAATGAACCTATAGAAAATATTGACATAATTGACCCTTACGTCAGTGGGACAGCAGTGTGGTATACCTTTGGTAGCTAGCAGTACATATAAAGGATCATATTTTTCAATCTCATAGTTATACATGGAGAAGTGTTTGAACTAAATTTATATATGGTGCACTCCACTATTATGGTAATGGGCATCTCCTGAATGTGAGATTCATAGTCAAATATGTAAAGAAATAGACAATACTGCATACCAGTGCACTAACTGGAAAGTTGATGGCCCCTCAAAATAGGTATTTCAACAGAAACTTCAGTAAGAGACACAGCAGTCTCCGATCAGCTGAATCGATTACTAATATGCCGTGATTTGCCTGATAGAATCTCAAGATCATCTCTTTCAAAGAAGATGGTAATAGACATACCCACAGGAGTTTCCTTCATTGCTTTTGGCTATCATTGCTAGCCTTATTGACTAAATAAAATCGTGAGAATCCAGCATGCAAGTTCCACGGTTTTTTAGCTGCTCTGATTCAACAAGTGTGGAATGAAGCATGTTATTTGATTGTTCAGATTTCAACACTCCTCCAGAGGAAGCTAGTAGACTAGTTTGTTTGGCCCAGGTCACAGTAAAGCAATATTTAAAATGCACATAATTCTTGAATTTAAAATTTCTCCGGAATTAAATTGGTGCTGCAAAACTTCTTTGTTAAAGGTTAGTGAAGCTTGTAACTGCTAGTGAATTCAAGCTCAGATACCAAGATGATTGGCAAGTTAGGATTCCTAGATTGATTGGACAAGTAATATTCACCCATGTGTCCAATTGCTCTGTACCCATGGAACCCTGGTTATGGTCAAGTCCTATTTAACTTGCTTGACTTCATTGTCCTACTAGAGCTTACTGGAATTGGAGCTTAGATCCAGTTGCAAAAATGGATACTAAACTTAGCTAAACTTTAAAGTAAGAGAAATATTAGGTATTCATAGTGTGGGGATGTGTTCTTCTTCCCAGGGCCACCACGGATGTCTCCTAAGGCACAACGGCACCCTCGAGGTCACAGAGTCTCTACTGGTAGGGGTACAATTTCAAGTGGCTTAGAATTTGTGTCTCATAATGCACCAGGGGAAGCATCTACTTCTACAGCACGAGGCAGCCCATCAGGTGGGACGTGGTCATCAGTTGTCAGTGGGGGTAGGTATAGCATGGCTTATTGCAGATGGCTTTCCAGGGATGTTTTTAGAATATTAATGTTAAGCAGAATCTTCAACTTCCAGGCAGTTCAGCCTTTGAATAAACATCAGGTCTGCTAAATGATTGTATTTTATTGTTTTAACTACAAAGGGGTGGTTCCATCAACTGTTTGCTGCAATTAAACATACCTTAAAGGAAGGAAAATGCCTAGGAGTTAGCTGAAAGGAAGTGTGGTCTTGAGAAAGCTATTGGAAGAGGCAAGTAATGGGGTGTGTTCCCCACTCCCACAACTATACCTCAATAACTGCTGTGTGACTGAATTCATGTGCAGTTGTATATGAACAAGAACCTTGGGTAGAGAGGAAAGTAAGAGTGATAGGCCAAGAAAAGTTGGAATTCTACTTAAGGTGAAGCCTTTATAAGGGAATTCAAAATTACATGTTTCTCTTAAAACTGTCTTAGGTTTTAAATTGCTTCCTTTCCATTCTTATAAATCAGGATTACTGTGTATAGTCAGTACAAGTAGGTCTGTCTGGTTCTGTTATAGCTCAGAATTCTTTCAATCAGAATTTTCAGTTAACAGCCTCTTAATTGAAGGGATAGTATTTAAAGCTTATTTTTATGACACTGAATGTCTACTCTAGAGGCTTTTAAACTCCTTTATAGTGTGGACTGTGTCTTAGTGATTTAGCAGCAGTCAGCCCCCAGCAAGTGAGATACAGTCTGGAGCTTGAAGCTTAGCGCTACTAGACCTCTAGAAAATTGTGCAATGGAGACACTATTCTAATGAAAGAATATGTGAATAGATAGTCTATCAAAACATGGCTATGCATTACAAAATGACAAAGGCTATTTCTTAGACCTGCTGCCTTAAGCTTTCTATTTCAGAACAATTCTGTCACTCTCCTTGGTGGTTTTTCTTCTCTTTTATTAACATACAATAGGGCTATTAACATGAAAACAGGATCTTTTTTTAGTCCTTTTTCTTTTGTCTCACTTGAAGTCATAATCTTCGGGCATCACAGCTAGTTGCTTTCAAGATGATCAGTGTCAAAGCAGATTATAAATATGTGGTGAAGAATAGGCAGGAGGAGCAGGTGGTCTCCTAAAGAATATTTATTCTGGTATGCATATATTTCTTCTTAGTGTTAGAACTTCTGGGGTAACAGAAAATCTTATATATAAGTATCTGTCCCAGTGGAATACTTCAGTTTTCCAGTAGGCATCGATCTCTAAAGAGGAGCATGTAAAGCAAGTCATGTGTAAGATACTTATGTCCCTCAGTCACTTTTAAAAAAGTGTTTTACATTTGTTTGTATAGAGGGCCACCGCTTTGCTGTGCCTGAAACTGTGTGTTAATCTGAGCTGTTGCGGTTGGACCGATTTGGAATTGCAGCTTCGTTGTAGGACTGCAGGGCAGTGATTGTGTATTGAGGGAATCTTTTTCTGCGGACAAATCCTACATGTAATCTGAAATGCTGCATTATAAAGAACTAAAATGTACTTGAAAGGTAAACAGGGTTTCAGTAACTGTATTCTGTTGCACTGACTATTTTTAAAGCATGTTCTTAGGCTTCATTTTTTTTAAGCACTTAACAGCTATAGGGGCTCAGCTATCCTATAACTATTGTTTCTATTTATTCTAGTTCCAAGATTATCCCCTAAAACACACAGGCCTAGGTCGCCAAGACAGAGCAGTGTTGGAAGTACTGCAACTGGGCCAGCTCTGTCCTCTCCGCAAGCTGGTACTATTCCTACTGAATCAGTTGCCATGCCTGTCCCAGCTGCATCTCCCACACCTGCCAGTCCTGCATCCAATAGAGCAGTTACCCCATCCAGTGAAGGTAAACTGTCCTGATACTTTAAATTCTTCAGTTTTAGTGTTAAGTGAGGGGAAAGAGTATACTGATCCAGACTCTACACATCTCTCCTATGTTTTGTGCATTTGATTGCATTGTATTCCACTGTATATAGTCAGTTTCATGATATTTGAGTGTCCGGGTGCGTATCTTACACTGCAACGCTGCTGAAAAGCATTTTGATAGACTAAGGCTATGTCTACACGACAGAGCCTATGTTTGCATAGCTATGATGGCATAGCCCCCACTGTAGATGCAGCATACACCTCCAGAAGGAATTTTTTCTGCTGGTGTAGGAACACCACATCTGGATAATGTTAGCTATGCCAGCAGAAGCACTCTTCTGTCTGCATCTGTACTGGGGGGTTTGTTGGCATAGCTGTATCAGTCACGGTTGTGGGTTTTTTTCCATGTCTCTGACTGATGTAGCTTTGCTGACGTATATTTTAAATGTAGACCAAGCCTAAAAATCTTCTCCCCATTCCTCTGTACTTCTCTTAACAGAATGTGTAGCGTACAGTTATTGTCATACTTTTGTTAAAGGTAACCTGAAAAGATTTTTAAAAAATTGAATTTGCAGCCTTTTCTTGTGCCCAAAATATCAGCAATATAAAATCCATTTTTTGTTAGCAGAATACTTGAAGGTCTCAGAACTCCCAAACATCTGTAACACCTTAACTGAAGAGCCCAGGTGGTTCATTTTTCTAACAGTGGCTTTCTTTATCCAAACTGTTTAAATCTTTCACTTGACTCTTGTGAGTTCTTTCCACTAGTTCTCCAGTCACCATAGTCCTTCAGCCCAAGCAGGCCCTGAATTTCTAATGGAAAACAAAGTGCACATTTTTTTCCCCAGGTTCTCATTAGACATCATAA
The DNA here is from genome assembly GCF_965140295.1 of Lepidochelys olivacea. Lineage (NCBI taxonomy): Eukaryota > Metazoa > Chordata > Testudines > Cheloniidae > Lepidochelys > Lepidochelys olivacea. Next base: position 29,590,905 of record NC_140425.1, on the reverse strand, counting down.
AGTATTTTAAAAAATTAAGCCTATTTTTTTCCTTTGCAGCTCACCTTTCACAGAATTTTCGTAAATGTAAAATGGTTGTTAGCTTCCTCTTTTTCTTCTTATGTTCTCTTCTGGCCTAAAGTTTTCTCTCAAATATTTCTTCCCCTGGAGTTCTTGCCATATTCTTTGAGGTGTGTGTCTATACATAATAATATATATATTTGAAAGTAACTTTGAATTGAAATTATATTTCTAGCTAAAGATTCCAGGCTTCAGGACCAGAGGCAGAATTCTGCAACTGGAAACAAGGAAAATGCTAAGCCAAGTGAGATTTCTCCTAGCTTTACTAAACCTGAAAGCAAAGGTTTGTATCTAAAAGTTCCCTTAAATATTTATAGCATAATGTAGGGAATTGTAAGCACGAATGCCAGTATCAACTAGTGAAGTTAACATCTTATTACAGTGACTCTTAGGTAGTTGCTTCAGCTTTCTACAAGTAAGAATTTTTGTTCATGCAGCTGTGAAAGTGAACAGCATTGCAAACTTTGCAGGGGGATTATTATTCCTTAACCATTCCATCAACATTAAAATAAAATATGGAAACGCTTTAGTTGACTAGTTTCGTAAAGACTTGTTTTTAACCAAGCTTAAATGGACCAGAGTTTCCTTTGAAGGTATTACGTTCATGATACATAAGATCATAGAATATTAGGGTTGGAAGAGACCTCAGGAGGTCATCTTGTCCAATCCCCTACTCAAAGCAGGACCAACACCAACTAAATCTTTGCTTCTTGGATATATTAGTTCTCATAGTAACAAAAGTAAATGTATGGTTTTAATTTAGCTTTCTTTATAACCTGCTCCATGGTTGCTCATACAGGTCTCAAGAAATCTTCTGTGGTATTAGATTTTTTCCAGTTTGGTCTCTAGTCTTAAAATTTTAATGTTTCTGGCCATATGCAATGTAAACTTTAAGGTTATATTATTGCATTGGCGTCTGACAGATTGCACTGCAGAGTTCCTTAGCTCTACAGCTAGGAGTGTGGTGTAACAAAAACCTATGGATCTGCCAAAAAATAACCATGGTTTCAGTGGTAAGGATTTTTGTGTGTTTAACAATGCGGTTTGTGGAGTTGTGCAAAACTGTACAGCTACAATGAAGCAGCTGAGTGTTCTTTTTTTTAAAGAAAAAAATAAGCCCAAAGATCTACATTAATGTGGCAAATTTAAAATAGGAAATGCAGAAGTTATGTTTCTTAGAAATGGCTGAATAACATGTGAGTGGAGAAATCAACAACTAACAGAGTTACTCGGAAAAATTCATTGACCTAGTCAATTATTCAGTCAGCTCTTAAGTTTTTGTAGTTAACTCGCACACAGGTTGTACTTTGAATTACTAGTTAGGCCTCATTATTTTGCATTAAAGTTTTATAACATTTGCATTTCCTTGTTTGTTTTAAATTTGTAAGTTGATGTTGTATTAACACGTGTGTGTGTTCCTTATTGTGAATTATGGCCTGCTGTCATTCCGTTGTTGAGTTCTAGTAATATAAAGCACAGAAACCTGTTTTTGATTTTTTTGTGGTCTCCATAAAAAGAGTAACAGCCCTATACTTCAAATGGTTTAAAAGTCATGGATTTGACATAACCAATTTGAGAGTGGGGAAAAAGCAGAATCAAATGAGATTGCTTCAGTTTGGGGAACAAGAGTGAGTGGCTGCAGTTCCTTGAGATACAGAGCTGCTTGTACTTCTCTCTCTGCTTTGTTTAGAAACGTGGGCAGGAGGTTGATACATTACTGGATCTTTCCTCTTTCATACAGCTCAAGATTCTGGAGGCTGCATTGTAACTAAATTTAAGTATCTCAGCAGATAAAGAACAAACTTTAACTTTAAAATCCCAAAAGTGTAATGTATTTAAGGGAGCTTTTCATTTTCTCTTATGCAGTGATTTGGATTAGAATTGCTACTGAATGTTTGCTGCTATCGGAGTAACAGCTTTCCAAATCAAAGATATAATCTTTCTTTCATTCTTGGAAAACTGATATTCATGTTACTGACATAACTCCAGTTATTATAAGGTTTGTTTTATGCGGAGTAGGAGTTTGGGTTTTTCATGTGTATATTATGTTTGGCAGGTGTATCTTCAGTTGTTTCAGAACATAGAAAACAGATTGATGATTTAAAGAAATTTAAGAACGACTTTAGGGTAAGTGTCTTTCATGTGGGTGTTGACTAAAAAGAGAGTTTTATACCGTCCTTTTCCATTGACGTGCATCTATATTTTCAGTTAGGGAGTTGAGCATATTTATCAATAGCAAAATAGGCCCTTAAATTAATGAGTACATATTAGAATGTCATTCAAACAAACATATCCATATAAGATTGTGACACAAGCCAATATGAACAAAATCAGTGCTCACTCTCCTTAATCTGTATGTGGTACTTAGGTGTCTCAGAATATTCAGCATTAGCAATATTGAGCAATTTAGATACTGTCTATTGGAACACTAGTCAGAACCCTTTTGTGTCTCACTGTAAATAGCTCGAGCAATTGGGGCAGGTATAATTAACCGTGTTGTAGCTGTGTTGCACATCTTCCCTCCCAGAGAACCTCTACATCCCAAAAGTAGCTATGCCATAATATGTCTAATAGTTAGCCTAATTTAAAACATTTAATTGAACCGGTTAGCTCTCTGGGGGCAAAAATGGCTTCTTAAATTGCTATCTCATCATTAAGTGTTACTGTTACATTGTATTGAATAGTGTCTAGTACTGCTTAGGTGTTGCTGTGATTTGTACATTCATTAGAAAATGAAAAGGAAGCCTCTTCAATCCCATCAAAGTGCTTCTTTCATCTAAGCCTCCTTAAGTTTATAGACCCATCACATGTGTGTGCTTATTTCTGTTTTTAGTGATGAAACTTGCATCTTCCATTAAAATAATTTCAGGCTCCTGCAGCTGAACAGTTTATGGAAATTTTCCTTTTTGATTGCATAAGTATTGTTGGTAGTAATTCATGTGTTTTCTGTATCCCGGCATAGAGATGATATTTATTGAAAGTGTTAACTATTGGTGTTTTCAGTTACAGCCAAGTTCCACCCCAGAGACTGTGGATCAACTGCTAAACAAAAATCGAGAAGGTGAAAAATCCAGAGATGTGATTAAAGAGAAAACAGAATCAAACTCTAAAGAATCTGTCATTGAAACCAGCAGTAATGCGAACTCAAACAGTGGCAGTAGCAAATCAAATAGTCCCAGTATTTCTCCATCAACTAGTAGTAGCTCTGAGCAGAAGCGAGGGCCAGAGGTAACCTCTCAGGGTGTACAGACATCTGGACCTGGAAGTAAACAAGATAAAGAGGATAAAGAAGAGAAGAAAGATACCTCTGAGTGAGTAATTGTGTTCTTAATAAGCAAATCTGGTGTTTTCTCAGTTTTTAGAATCCCCTGCAAAGGGGAGAGCTACTGTTTGAAAAAATTAACTCTTAGTATTTATATAGGACTTTACGTTAATGAATTAATCTTCACAATGCCTCTGAGTTAGGTGGGTAAATATCTGCGTTTTACAAATGAGGAAAGAGTGGCAGAAGTTAAATGGTTTGCCCAAAGCCACGCAGCAGGTTGGTGGCCGAGCTAGAACTCTGGTCCTCCTGACACCTAATCCTGCACTCATTTGTCTAAATGCTGTCCCTTTGTCAATCAGACTAATCACTATCAAAAATATGCTTTGTAGAAATAAGTGTAGTAGTTGAATTTTTTCCCTTTTCTTTCCATATAGTGTGATTAGCTGTGTGCCCTTTAGTTTCCCAAAAGTCTTCTCAGTTGTAAAACCTAATCCGACAATATTTTTATGTTGTGATGGGATTTTAATAACTCTAACAGTTGAACTGTGAAAGACTTCAGGGGAAATGTTTGTGAAGGAATATCTCTGAACTTTAAATCATTTGTATGTTTTTGTGTTTAGGCAAGTTAGGAAATCAACACTTAATCCCAATGCAAAGGAGTTCAACCCTCGATCTTTTGCTCAAGTAAGTTGATGGTTGTATTAAGCGATATTGCATGTGGTGGCATACAACCTCTCAAGTAATTGCACAGTAATAGTTTTTCTTTGTATGCTTGGGTCAAGTACGCTGTATTCCGCTAGTTGAGTCTGAGGGCTGGTCCACGCTGGGAATTTACATTGCCATAGCTACGTCTTTCAGGGCTGTAAAAAATCCACACCCCTGGGAGATGTAGCTGTGCTAACCCAACCCCTGGTGTAGAAAACAGTGCTACCGACTCTCAGGGAGGTGGATTACCTACGGCGATAGGAGAGCCCCCCCGTTGGCGTAAGTAGTGTCTACGCTGAAGCGCTAAAGCAGTGCTGCGCTAGCATTTGAAGTGTAGACATACCCTTTGTGTCTCTGACCAATTCTCCTTCATGGTTTAACAGTGTACCAGACTAATTCTGAGGGTTTTTAAGAACAGCAGTTTGGTGCATGAAACCATAACACATTTTGAAGGGGGTTCACTATATTTAGTAAACAGACTACACCAAATGTGGTGTACTGTTTTATTTAATAAAAAAGGCTGTCTTAAATACCTGGCCTGAGTGACTGTTTGGGACGCTGTATTATATTTATTTCCTTCAGATCTTCACCACATATCCTCTCATCCCCTCCCTCACCCATTGTCTAAACTGGTTCCTAATTACATTCTTCTGAACTCTGACAGTATTTAAGTTAATGGAACTTATTCACAGATGGTCACAAGTCCTCTAGGAAGGCTTTCAAGATTTTGGTTTTGACAACAATATTTGACCTGGAGCTGTTGCCAGGGGGCCCAAAGCCAGTCCACCTTTCCCTTGAAAAGTTTCCTCCTCCTCCTAGTGAGGAAACAGCAGCTGTGAATGTTACATCCAGGCTACCACAAGGAGGGTGTGCGGCATCTTTGAAAACTGGTGCTGCTAGCAAATGTGGAGGCATGATGTGCTGCTCTTAGCCCCTGCCTTCCCCTTCCGCACAGGCGGTGTGCTATTTCTGTCGTGCTGTCCTCCTCTTCTCAAGGAGCAAGCATTTCTGCTTTGAAGTACTTTGAGTCAGAAAACACTAACTCTAGCACTAGCCTTCAGTATCTTAAAATCTTGATAAACGTTTTCTTCTTTGTCTTTTTAACTTCACCATGCAATCAGGTGAAAAGAATTTACATATTTTAAATGCCTGTATTTAAAGAAGCATAATCCGTTCCACTCCTATCTGACCGCCATGTGCAAACTCTGAGCATAGGTAAAACTGGCATACATGGTATACATGAGTGAATTGTGCGCTGACAGAGTGAACTCTTTCATTTATTTGTAGCCCAAGCCTTCTACTACACCAACCTCACCTCGTCCCCAAGCTCAGCCTAGCCCTTCTATGGTGGGTCATCAACAGCCAACTCCTGTGTATACTCAGCCTGTTTGTTTTGCACCAAATATGATGTACCCAGTCCCAGTGAGCCCAGGCGTACAGGTAAAATAGACTTGTCTAACAGCTTAATTAAATATAATATTGTTGGCACATTTAAGATCATGATTAATAGGAGGTGGGACTTAAAAGCAGAAGTAAGCTGTTAGTGCCCTGTTGTGCGAGGTGCTGTACAGGGATAGATGTGCTCTGTGATCAATATTTACACCATTATTCATATGTATATTTATCTAAACAGCCAAAAATTAGGAAACTTCCCCAATTGCCTCTCAGCGTAACTGATATATTGCTTGATTTCTTATAGGTGTTATTGCAGAAGTGGGTTTTGAAGGGACTTCAGTTCATATATACAGGCGTACCCTCATGCTTTCACTTGCCCAAATACTAGTGAAGATAGCTCTGAGTTTTGTGCCTCAGGCTACCAAATACATAGTGGTCTAGCTCTCTAAATTCCAGCCTCTGTCATTGTAGAGGCTACATCCTATATCAGGGGTCAGCAACCTATGGCATGCGTGCCAAAGACGGCACGCAAGCCCATTTTTAATGGCACACTGCTGCCTGCCGGGGTTCCGGCAGGCAGCAGTGTGCCATTAAAAATCTGGCTGGCCCCCCTGCCTCTTCCCACAGTGTGCTGGGTTTCTGCCCCTCCTCCTCCTCTCCCTCCCTGCTGGCCCTTGCGAGGGAGGGGATGGGGGAGGAGCGGGATCAGCGTGCTTGCTGCTCCTGGTGGAGGCAAAGAAGAAGCGGAGGCAGGGCCTTGGGGAAGCGCTGCATTTGGCCATAAATCCAATACATAAGCTTTCTATTGTAAATGTTGTTCAAAGTAGCACATCCAATCACTACTAGCCTCAGGAGTGGATTATTGGAAATTTTTAAGAGCAGGTTAGACAAACACCTGTCAGGGATGGTCCAGATAATACTTAGTCCTGCCATGAGTGCAGGGGACTGGACTAGATGACCTCTCGAGGTCCATTCCAATCCTACAATTCTATGATTTCTACCCTGTGGTCTGTAGATGTTTGGACATGCAAACTTAATAATAGTAGCTACAATAGAATGCTATGTATTAGGCAATTGGAAACTTGAGCTGTGCTTACAAGCCTCAAACATTTATTAATCTTCTGGTCCCTTGCCAAAATTTCGTGTTTTTAGTCACAATATAAAGACTCAATTAATAGTCTTTCCAATGAAATATTTTTTTGGAGAGAATGAGAGAGAGAGAAGGGTTATTGTAGTAATGTTGAAGCTATCCTTCTGAAATGTTAAATGAAGGTGCTTGTACCGTATCTGGTAGCTTCCCAAATGCAAGTTAGATCCCACTGTTCTGAATCTACACAAATTCCTGGCTGACAAATAGCTGGTACTAGGTAAGACACTGAGCGTTTCAAATATTGATACCTTGAAACCCTAGTCTAGGGCAAAAAACCATCAAATGTGCAAATTGCTGCAGCACATTTTCTTGTTAGCACAGCTGTTCATCCTTCTGTTACTAGAATGTGACAGGGTTGTTTTTGGTAACTACTAAATAATGTACCCTATTGCCCTTTGAATGGTAATGGCTTTCCAGTGATGTCACATAAAAGGCGACAATTAAAATGCTAAGATAGCAGCATAAAGTTTTAAATTCAAATTAATAGTGGAATAGCTTTCCAGCCAGTCTTTAAGATTTTTTTTTACTGAGATGCAAGTGAGGTACAACATTCTAATCACTAAAACGATCTGTTTTACTGTCATCTTAAAATTAAATGTACTTCACTGCTCCTTTGCTGTTTTTTGTATCCGTTGCCTACATAGTGTCTGCAGTGACTTATTGTTTAAGTATGCAAATAAATATAAAACCTAAAATTCACAGGTAATAAATAAATTAATACGGTCTCAGACAAATCCTAAATAATTAATCTCAGATGCTGGAAAAATAGTTACTTGTACAGTTTAAAAAAGGCTCCAAATAGTCATTGGAAACCTCTCTAAATCTGGTAACTTCATAGTTCAGTCTAGTAGCTTCTTAGGTGCTATTTATAAGTCATCCTCGGCATCTTCATAGTCTTCTGTGTTGGGTAGGTGAGTGTAGTATAGATAACCGTGATCACCTACCTGCAGCCTCCTAACAAGTTTATAAATAGAGCTGGAAAACTAGGGTATGCTAGCTTTTATTTCAGGGAGACCTACATAGTAGGGAAGCACTGTCCTTCCCAGGCTGTTAATATAATCATTTGTCTTATCCCATTGTGGGAATAAAAACTATACAGTTGCTCTTAAGAAAAAACAAAGAACATTTCTAATTTCAGGGTGGTTATGAACAATATTGTTAGATTCAGGAGTGAAAATTCTAAAGCTGATATATTTAAAAACCTGTCAAAAAACATACCATAGCTTCACTGCGTTCTCTTTTGTTTCAGCCTTTATATCCTATTCCCATGACTCCCATGCCAGTGAACCAAGCCAAGACCTATAGAGCAGGTAAAGGTGAGAATAATACTGCCTGTTTGGTTTTAGACTGCATGTAGCATGAATAGAGTAACAGACATGCACATTTTTATCCAGTTGATATTAAAGGACATAAATTAACATGAATGTAATTTAAACTGGTACGAATACTTGAAAATCACAATACTAAAGATAAATACATTGCTTTTGTCTGTGTTAAAAAAAAAAAAAAAGCTGTAAGCTTGATTACTGGAGAATTGCTTGTCTTCGAATTCAGTATAGGATAACCAAATTTAAAAATGTTTACAAATATTTCAAATTCTTTAATAGCTGACTGTTTCAATCACTAATGTTTTCCTAAATTTTATTAGTTAACGTTGTTAAAGAGGGACTCTTTCTAGCAATTTGCAGCAGAGCATTGAGCTACACCTTAGTAGGGTATTTTCTCTATACAGTAATCTTTCCACTAAGTTCTACACTGCTCCAGTGGAAAGGGTTTATTTTCTTCCCTCCTTGTTCTACTGGAGCACTATTTAGAACAGCTTACTGCTAGTCCTTGTATCTCACTGTCCCTTTTCATCCCTCTTGCACCCAAATAACTGAAGTGATTGAACACAATACTTTTATGGCTAGGTACTGTTCTCCAATGAGTGAAACCTGTTGCTAGATAAACTGGAAAATTTGGTGTGCGTATATGGCTAAGTGCATTATCTGCATTTTTTTAATACACATCAAGTGAACAAAAGGCAGGAATTGTCTGTCTTGTTATAGCTACGTTTTAGATAATACTCTAATTCTACAATTTTGACAACTCTTGGAAATTTGGTGGCGCTCTTAAAGTCCCAGCTCCTGGAGGCAGTTGATCATGTGAGCATCTCTGCTTTAATTAAAAAAATCAAGTTTATTGCCCCAATGATTGTGGAGAAAAGCCTGAAAATGAAACAAACAAAGAAAAACCCCAGAAGATAAATCAAAACCCCAAATATGTTTTGTTTTGTTAAATATGATTTCTGACCACTTGGGGTTGGTAATACTGATTTTGCTAAATGTATATTTGAGTTTTTTAGTCAACCATGCTCTTATTTCTAAGAGATCCAAGGCTATGTAGAATGTATGAATGTTCAAGCTCTTAAAATGCATATTTAGACTAGATGCAGTTTCCACTTAGAGCAGTCAGGACATCTTTGCAGTGTTAGGTAAGAGTTTAGCTCCACTAATGAAAAAATGTGCACGTGTCTTCCCTAAGGTTCAGTGGCCACTAGTGTAGCCATTTTCTTTCCTGCTCTTGGTTGGCTGATGAGGTGGTCACTTGAAAATATGCAAGTGTTTTCTTGTATGCGTTAAGAATTACTTTCCTCTGTAAAACAGTTCTTCTGTTTAAACAGCTTCCTTTAGAGTCCCTTTGGTAGCAATTTCAGTTTTGTGAACATGGAGCCATACACATTTCTCTTCAACAATCAGGTTTATGTAGAGCTGCTTGTATTTAAATCCTCTGCACTGAAAGCTCCATTTTGTGCTGATGAAGCTACCTTTTTGCATTTTAGAAAGATTTTTAAATTAATATACAAACTCAGTTTATCATCTTTCCTCTTCTGAATCATACCTGTGTAATGTACTTCTACAGACCATGGTTAAAGGTGATAGTGAGGCTGTTCTAGTTGGGCACAGGTTTCAGAGTAACAGCCGTGTTAGTCTGTATTCGCAAAAAGAAAAGGAGTACTAGTGGCACCTTAGAGAAAGCTTATGCTCAAATAAATTGGTTAGTCTCTAAGGTGCCACAAGTACTCCTTTTCTAGTTGGGCACAGTAATTTTGGATTAAAACCTTCAGGAAAGACCTGGTTACTTTAGAGCCTCCTTCCTAACGTGAAATATTCCTTGCTTTGTAGTACCAAATATGCCACAACAACGCCAAGACCAGCATCATCAGAGCACTATGATGCATCCTGCCTCAGCTGCAGGCCCCCCTATTGTAGCTACACCACCAGCCTATTCAACACAGTATGTTACTTATAGTCCTCAACAGTTTCCAAATCAGCCTCTTGTGCAGCACGTGCCACATTATCAGTCTCAGGTAAGACTCCTTTAGTGTGTGGTTGCCTCTTGCTGCATTCGTATTGGAACAGATGTATAATTAAGACTTAATTCGGGAATTCTATATACTGTATCTTTTGTTACATCATGTAATTGCTACAATTAGTATTCAGATACTGCAGAAATATTGATACTTTGCGCTTCACATCATAGCCCTCCACAAACATTAATGTTCCCTTAATAGTAAATACAAATCTTAAATACAGAATATCTGTACCTCATCATTAACTACATCGCATGGTGGAACATCTCTTTCAAATGAGTAATTGGACGTAGATTTAAAAGATGCAGTTGCTAAAATAGTTGGTGTGATAAGATGGATGGGATATGGTATAGTTTAAAACTTTTGTTCAATTTAAAGAGACCCTTCGTCAACTTAAGATCAGCAGAGTAGTTCCTTTTGTTAGCTTCCTTTTGTGGAAGGTATTTCTCATTTTAAGTTTTCAGGAGTTATCTGGATAACAGTGACAGGTGTATTTTGAAATAGTCTTGTAGCTAGTGCAAAGCAAGCTGTAGCTTTTCAAATGATCATTAAGTGCCTTTAAGCATGCACTGTACGAGCTTAATTAAAGGGTGTGTTTAACTTTTGTACAGACATGTTTTTTGACTAATTGATTTGTCTTATTTTTATTGGACACAGCACCCTCATGTTTATAGCCCTGTAATACAGGGTAACACTAGAATGATGGCACCACCAACACATGCACAGCCTGGTTTAGTATCCTCTTCAGCAACACAGTATGGTGCGCATGAGCAGACGCATGCTATGTATGGTAGGAAACGTTTTGTGTTGTTTATAACTTTTTACGTTGTTACATTGTGCAGGGATATATTTACTATCTCAAGCTTCAACCATTGGCATCACAGTGAAAGTTATAACAGTAGACCCAGAATATGGTTCATAAAACTAATAAGCAAGGTATTGCAAACCTGAGTTATTTGATTAGCGTGAAAATAGATCCAAGTAGGCTAGTTTTAATAAGACACTAGTGTTGGAGATGATGTGCCAGCATGAGAGGCTGCTAAGGAATACCAGCTTAAGCAAGTCTGTCACAGGCTTTACTTGATGCTGTGAACGCTACGTCCTTGACTGTTAGTTCATTATAACAAGGACTGTAGTGTTGTCACAAAACTGACTTCAGTTTCAAAACCTGACTTCTAGTTCTCACAACGTTAGCATGATAAAACCACTGCTTTAATAATGCTAATAATATACATTAACAATATAAAAAGATTTGTCGTCTGAGGAAAATATTTCTTTGTGGGCGATTCTCCTTTCCTTGGCAAACCCAAGAATATAAATCCTGTTTTGAACATTTCATGTATAAGTGCTTGCTATATGATTTCAATAACAAATAGAAGTCTCCAGAGTTGTCAGTCTGGCACTTTTCACTAGCACTAACCTCACTGAAATACTTAAGTTAAAACATGAAGTGAGATACCGGTTGAAAAATACAATGCAAAGAATCTCTAAAGCCACATAAACCAGCACTAAAATAATAAGTCATCCAAAGGAAAAACTGGCTGCAAGAACTTGCCACTGAAGACTCAGTCCATGATCTTAAAGGGGGCTTAGGATTTGACACACACATCAAAACAGAAGATTATCTCTTGAAAACATGTTTATTCAACAGTTTTTGTCTGAGTATTTGATGAAGAAATTTTGTGAAGTCAATCATAATGTTGACCTAGGGTGTGTTAAAGGGTGTCATGTAACTTTAGACATCTTTGTATGTTTTTTTGGTGACAGAGTTTTTTGCATTTTTTTCCTTACGGATGAATACTGTCTATTATGAAAACTTGCAAGCCCAAAAATCTAAAGCTTAATGCAGAGTTAAGATTCTGATAACAGAATCTGTCATGTCTGTCCTGAAATATCATACTGAAATCTGATCTTTGCTCATGTGTGTTCATTCAGGAAAAAATAATGCAGATGCAGACAATATCACAGTAGAAAGTTCTGAGACTGGATTTGGAGGAAAAGTATATTTCCGCCGAAGTTTCATGTGATATAGCTGAATTGAAAAGAAAGTAACTTGTAAAGTTTAAGTAATAGGTCTTTGTTCTCACTGGCCCATGTTGACATTTGTTAAAATAGTCTGCTCTTTCATGTGCATCCCTAGTTTATTGAAACATACATGTAAACGGAGCTTTTATTGTGATTTTTATGGGATTACTGTCTTGATTGACTTACTGTTTGAAGGCTTTCAGACTTCCTGGTAAAAAGACAGTTCTCAAAAAATCCTATCTTAAATAAAACTAGATATGAAATAATCTCTGGAATTTGGTTGTTGATTGCAACTTTCCCCAGCAACTCTACGTTGTACATCATTCTTATCTGTCACAATTTGGCAGGTCTTTGAAATCATGGTACAGGAGCAATTTTTTAGTCAATTAGAGTACTTTAATCAGCTATTTCAAATTATTTTTCTCTGATGTTCCAACATACCATAGAACTCTAATTTTTATATTGTTGGTTTTTCAGCTTCAATGCATCATCAGTATCTATTTCAGGCAATCTAATGACGCTTTTTTTGGTTGACACGTGTTTTGGTTGTGTGTCAAGAAACCTGAAAACTCTCTAGATTTTTGTGGTGGGGTGTCCTTCTACCTAAATCCAAGCAGCATTTCTCTTACAGAACTTGGTCTTGCCAGAAGCTAGATGTTCTCCTGAACTCTTCTGGGTGGTTATCAGTTTGCTTTTCTGAACTGCTGACCTTCTCTCTTTTTATAACTGAGTGCTTGAAATGCTTGCCACAGAAATCTTCCTCAGCCCAGTCTGATGCCAGTGCTACATCATAGGTGGCTTGTAAGGAGGCACTTATGTTGGATTATTGCATGTTCTTACCATCTTCTGGCATGTCATCTTTTGCCTGCCTTAACATAAATCAGCTAAACTGTATCTTTAGCCTTCTGGGCTTGCCATCAGGTATTTAATAGATGACTCCTAATGCAGTAGCTCAGATATAGGACATTCTCAAATGAAGTGTGGCATTTAGTTTGGTTACTTTTCCCACAAATAACTACCTTGTTGCTGGATAATAAAACTTCTGCTTCCGTTTAGCAATACGTCGCTGTTTGCTTGAGTAATCTATCTGTAGCATTTAATAGCTGTGCGGCCTGGGGAGTAAATTGCTATAGCACAACTTGCTGGATGTGTTAACAATCCCTTACGTTAGGAGACACTAGATATTTTACGCTTCCCCAGTCACTTTGGACTGGACTGTAAGCAGATATCTATAACCACTGACGTTAGAGTGCAGTATTTTTTTTCTCTCCACATTTTATGAATCTCAAGTGTATGTATAGGATCCATGTAGTGAATACAGCAACATATCCTGGAAATAAACTTCTGATTTGGGTATGTTGCTTAATTCTTCAGGAATATTTAGTGACTCTAAGTGATGAATAACTTCCATATGATTATGCCATTCACAGAAATAACAGCCACTGATTTTAATTTTTAGAATAAATTTGCCCAAGTGAGTTTTCAGATTTTGCTTCTGGCATTTTCATTTACACTGTTGGATTTCCCATTGCTATTAAGATGAACTGTGTTAAGGTCCCCATGTCCTTGAAGCTAATGGGTGCTTTCTTTGTGATATTGTCAAGTGGCTCCCTGCACAAAACACTACCTTTAATATCAGACTGTTGTTCTACCTGAGTGCTTGTGTTACAGAATGAAGAAGTCTGAAAGGACAGCTGCATTGGGGGGGGAGGGTTAATTGCTTTTAAAGTATTCTCCTAACATTTCCTTAATCAGTGAGTAAAATCTCTGAAAGCTTCACCTTCCTGATTAGTTTGAGGCAAGTAAAAATCAAGGCAAACAGTAGTCACTGTTCAGTGAAGGGAATTAAATTCTTTATCCATTAGATTATTTGCTGAAAGTTACTTTTTTCCTTCATGGCAGAGGAATCTGAATCCTGAAATGCATGCAGCGTTCTATACCTGTTAAATCTTTTGGACAGCAAAGGCTAGGATGATGCATTTTTCAAAATCCCATTTAGCTAATGCTGTGTAATTGAATGTTTCTGCTAGATGTCTACAATATAACAGGCAATTCAGGAGATCTGATTGGTGTCTTTGTCACTGCTCTTGAGTGCCACAATTTTGTCATCACTTCAGTTCCTGAAGTTGAATGTTCTTCAACAAATGGAAAGTAGCTAAACTATATGGGCACTATAAATTAGTGGTACTTCTAAACATATGATGGAGCAACACACAAATTCATGTTTTTTCTTAAAACATTGAGAGAATGTTAAACAACTTTCTTTCCTCTTGCTCTTACAAATAAACACTAAAACTGGACATCATTAACACAAAGACTGATATTCACTTGATCTGACTCTAGGTTTTAAATGTTGGCTCCTTTAAATCATATATAAATTCTTAGTGTGAAAAGTTTGAAATAGGCACTTAGCGCTGAAACAAAGCAACAATATATGTATGATTGTTGCTCCTACAGAACTAATTTGTTTATTGGTTCTAAAGAACAATGGCTCAAGCTTTGTACTTTCTGGTAGGTATGGGCTGTTTGTTATCTCCAGAATACCAGCGATGGGTAATCATGAGTTATCAAGTTTTCTATTGACAATTCAAGCTGTGAGGGCAAATATATTCCTGTAACAATTAACTCCCACTAGTTTATTGTTTGGATAAATTGTATATATGTTAGGTAATTGCTGTCCTCTGTAAAACTTCACTTGTGTATGTGAAAGACTTGTGTAAAACAAAATTTTGATTTTACACAGATACATTATTTATTCTTTTGCTTGTTCTTGGACCTCTCCGTCTCTCTTCTGCACATGTTTTATTGGTCTGGTGTTCTCTCTAACCTTATCTGTTTTTCTGTCCTAGCAGTAAGTTCTAATATCCTAAATAGTACAATGGTGGGTATGTTACAGATTTCAAGGAGTCTCCAGGGATTAAGAGTGAACCATCTCCAAAGGTGTCTTTTGGAACTGTTAAGACCTCAGTGATACAGCTGAAAAAAAACCAAACTCTTTATTTATTTATTTATTTATTTATTTGTAACTCTTTTAACTCTACCTCTGAGGTTATTATTGGAGTGTAATAGAGGCTCAGTATCTGTTCATCTTTATTTTTGTATTAAAGTAAAACGTGGAGCCCTCAGTGTTATAGTTCAAAAGGAGGGCTTATTGGGGCTTACTTTATTTCAACTTCACTTGTAAAATTAAGTAAAAATATCCAGCCCTATTAACTAAACAAATAAAAATATCTGCATGAACCTACAATCTTCAAAAATAAATGAATGTTGACCTTTCCAGAAGATTGGAAGTTGTAAACATGGCAAGAGGCTAATTTACCTTTCTATTTCCCAAATTCAGCATGTCCCAAAATACCATACAGCAAGGAGACAGGTCCTTCTTTCTACTTTGCCAGTGAGTTGGGTTTTTTGTACTAATTTTGATTGTACAGAAAATAATTTTTTAAAGGATAGATGTTAAAGGAATAGACATGCTGAGGGAACATTTTTTTTTTTCTTTGCACCAGGCCAAAATATAGAAAATGTAGGAAAACTCTTTTCAAGCAACAAAGTTATTGAATGAATGAATTTATAGGGCACCAAAAGCTAAAGTACAATGTACTTGTGACTTGTCTGTAGAATAGATTTATGTAAATACATTTCTGCGTGCCAAGTTGCATTACATTTTGTGCAACGAAGTCTTGGATCTAACTAGCTTCTACTGTATCTTGAACTGATGAAGACTTAAAGCTTCTTCCTTCTAGTCTACCACCCAAAAAATGGGCATCACCCTCCTTAACATCTCCACGAGCTCCTCTCCTCCCCCATCCCTGCCCAAAATGGGATTTCCAGTTTTCTCAAGGTTGGTCAAATTTCTGAGGGGAAGAAACTCCAGGACTTCAGTAGCAGTAAAACTCTATTTGAGTCCTGTCGTGGGGGAGAGTAACTTGTGCATCCTTTCAGTAGTCATGAGAGAGATCACTCGGGAATCCTTATTCTAGGGCCTCTGAAGAAGCATGGCAAGCAGCACTTCTTGTCATTCCTGTAAAAGTGTAGCATAGTATCAGCCCTGTGTCCCTTCATGGGATATGGTGGGGATGGGTTCCCACTGGCCAGGTAAGTACTGCCAGTTACATTACCTGGTCCTTGTGCTTCAGCATGCTGCCATCCACGTGGTCCTGCAGCAGTGTGCTGAGTAGGGGAGTTTCTCTGCACCCTCTTTCTGCAGTGTGTGTGAGTGGGGCCAAACATAACTAGGTTCTGTATACTTAATGAAAAAGGCAGCGGTCTCTAACCGCCAAACAAAGGTGCCAGATAGTCCAGGTACTGAACAAAGACCTCATGGGTTAAGCAAAACGAGTTGACGAGGAGAATATCGGACTCACGACTTAATTATATGGCAGATAACCTCTGTTTCTCTCTCCTGATAAAGATCCCAGTAACCATACACAGCACATTCCAAAATGGAGTATGTTGTATTCTCTTAGAAATTACAATCTGCTGAGTGAGGTTAAATTTCTATTTGAAGAGTTTACAAAACTTGGGGAAGAAGCTTCAGAAACCCCTGGTGTGCCGGGGTAGGGTCCCTAGTGGAATGGCCATACAATAATTTCTGGTCATCCCATCAGAGACCCTCCACAGATAGGCGAGGTGCAATTCCTGGGCCTCTCAGCTTGCTCCTGTATTGCAGCAAGCTTGTTAGTGTCTCTATACCTGTTCATCATAGTAGTGATCTGTTTCATGAACCCTCTTTCCAGTGAGTCAGTTCATTCAAGAGGATAAGAGGGAACACACGTTACATGATTTTTATTGTTCTTAACAGATTTTGGTTTTAAAGGACTTTGTAGCTTTCATTTTGGCATGCAGAAAAATGTATTTTACAGAATGACTTCCTATGATTGTATACTGGAAATTTACTTTGAGCACTTAAGGGTGTTCACATATTTTGGTTTGGTGCATTGAAATTCCTTAAACAAGTTTCTTCCTTTAATAGGTATTCTTTTAAATGGAGTCCACTGTAAATGTGTAAAATGATTTTGTATGTGTTTATAAAATGAAAAAGACATGCTATATCTCTGCTTCCTACCATTCAAATTGAGGTCTTTAAATGTAGTTATCCTCACCATTTTACTGGGTCTGGCAATAGTCTGGAATCACTTCACTGGTCAGCACCTAGAAGCTATCTAGTAGGTTCTGACTATCAGTGCATTACTCCTCTGACAGTTCCCACTGTGTCCATTGTCAGCATTCCGTTTTCCCCACAAGAGACATTTGAATGTCAGAAGTTCAGGGATTGGTTTCAGTCTAGGCTAGTGGTTGGTAATGCTGTCTCTGATCTGTGCTGCTCTGATTTTTAATGTCGGCCATTTCTGTGGGTTTACAATAGCTGCTTTTCGCCTTTCTTGCTTTGCTCTTGTCAGCAACCTTGACTGTTACTCTTTCCTTCTTGTTTTCGTTGGAATTCAATTCAGTAAACCCCCTCTGGTATAGTATCTTTGTCCAATCCAATATGGAATTGCTTGTTTTAACTGTGCATCAATATCAAAATGATGGTCTAGTTATAAATAATATAGCCCATAGAAAGAAACCATCTGTTTAGAAAGTGATGTAAGTGAAGCAAATCAACTTAGTTCAGTGCTCCTAGGAAAGAAGAGAGACAAGGTGTGTGAGGTAACTTTTTTTTTTAATTGGACCAACTTCTGTGGATGAAAGAGGAAAGCTTTTGAACTGCAGCGCTCTTAAGGAAAGAAGGCATTTCTGACTTAGGCTGTGTCTACACTACAGTCAGGATTGACACTCTGAGATCAATCCACTGGCGGTTGATTTAATGGGTCTAGTGAAGACCTGCCAAATCGACAGCAGATTGTTCTCCAGTTGACCCCTGTACTCTACCCCCAACGAGAAGAGTAAGGTAAGTCGATGGGAGAGTTTCTCCTGTCGGCCCCCCACGGTGTAGACCCCACGGTAACTCGACCTGAGGTGCGTTGGCTCCAGCTACGTTGTTCATGTAGCGGGAGTTGCGTAGCGTAGGTCGACTCACAGCAGTAGCATAGGCATAGCTTTAGACTTCTGCCGGAGGCAGACTATGATTATCAGCGGTGCTCAGATGAACAGAGGTTGCAACACTCTTTGTTATGTGCTTCCATAGAGCTTTTTCAGCACTGTATCCTGTACGAGTATGACAGCTGGAAAACCATAGCACTGCTGACATGTCAAGGACAATGTAATATGATTTCTGATTCCTTTTCTCCGTGATTTTTCTTCCCGTGTTTATTATAGAAATTAGCATGGAAATATTCACCTAGGGTGATTAACTCTGTGGATGAGCATGTAAAACATGGTTTATAATCAGTTGTCATAATAAAGGTGAGTAGACCGTATCTGGGTTGGTACGTTCTCATGACTATTTTGCGAGGCTTCTTTAATGGGTTCATGCGTCTTACTCATCTGAAGTAATCACGTGACACCACACTTTAAATCTCTGTGGAATCTGATGGTGATGTTAAAGACCTGACTTTAGGTGAGAGCACACAGCTACAGCACATAAAACTGAGACTTTTCCTCCCACACATCCTTATTAATAAATGGAAGGAAAGGACTTCAGAAAGTGAAACACTGTATCAGAATCTCTCTTGAAGTTAGCAGGTAGCAGCAGCTCTGTAGAAACTGATATTTTGTAGAACTAAATGGGAAAAAACTCCTACTAATGTTAATTTTCCTGAGGTCAAGTAGAACTTCTGCTATAAATTGAAAAAGGTGGATACATTTGTTTTTAAATGATCCGTCCCATTATTCCTGAAGCCTTCTCTAGTAAGATGTTTATAGAATCTGGTAAAGCCTCAACAAAAATGACAAAGGTGAGTGTTTTTCCTAAATGTTACTATTAAAATATTTGCAGCAGCAGTTGAGTGAACATTTTTAGTACATAATAGTCTATAAACTGACTAGAATAGGTTCTGAAAACAAATGTACAGCTGGGAAAATGTAAATGCTAGATTTTAAACAAACAAAACTCTCATAATTCTCTGCCAAGCTGTGGACATATTGATTTAGGAGAAGTTACTGAAAACTGGTGTTTTGCTCTTCTCCCACTTCCTTCTGCATGTAAAAATGTTCTAGTAAGTTCTGGACTTGTATTAGGTGGCATAACAAGTTCTTTTCAACATGAAGCCTTATTGCATAATATAGATACCTGCTTCAAAATACCTTGCATTTGGGTCTTCTCTCAAGTAATGAAAAAATAAAAGATGAAGCACAGTAATCGCGTTAGGGAATAATAAATAAATTATTTCAGGGCCTCTAATGAATAAAGTATAGATGTGGGAAACCTTGAATACCCTATAACTTCCAGTACATGCTTATAACAAATCTCCTCAAGAATGGAATGGAACTTTAATAAGGAGGGAGGAAAGAAGTTCTTGGGGCTGAGGCACTAGAATCAGACTTGGGAGAGGTAGGTTAGATTTGGAAAGCTATTTACTCCATCTGTGCCTCGGTCCCCTATGTCCCTTTTTTGTAGGGATTACTCAGACTAGAGATAAGCCGTATAAATATTGGATCAAGACTGATTTCATAAGGAGATGGAATGGAGAAGCTTGAAATTGTAACAGTGAGTTGAGTTTTAATTCTAATGTGTGAATTGGTCAGTTTTCGTACAAGCTTGCAGGCAGTGGGAAAAAACCGAAAAATTAGATGGAAATTTGCTGCTGCTGTAAATGGAATGTAAGTGGTAACATTAAAAATGAAGTCACTGTTTTTCTGCTTGAAAGCATAACAGGATACCTTGGCGCTGGAGACTAACTCCTGTTTAGGTGCACAGAAACTTTAGAACTTCCAAAACCCCAACTCCTAACTAAAAACATTAATGGTATGTAAAGACTTAATATTGTAACAAGTACGTCATGGTCAAAGTAGCCCTTGGAATGCTTTACAAATTGAAAGCCTTTACAGTGTAGTTCACAAGATTCATCTGTCCTTTGAGATCAGTGAATGCTGCTGTACTGTGTGCTGGAAACACAGGGTCCATGAAGAGTTAATGATGCTTTCATGTGAGGTGAGCTCTTGAAGGGTTGAGTGGACTGCAGTGGGTGGATTATTTATACTGAAGCAAGCTCACCACTAGCTGAATAAAGTCACTGTTTAAGATTTTGTAAAGTATTGAGCAAACGTGAGGCAACAGAAGTAATAGCAAACTGGACTGGGAAAGGTTGGGACAGTGGGTGTTTGCTCAGAAGTAATTGGAGTACGTCTGAGGCACTTGATGAAGTGGCAAGGTGGCTAGTTTCTGTGCAGGCCTTGTGGCAGACAGTGCTGTACTTTATCAAATGGCAGTATGTTTGGTGTGCTCTCTCCTTCAATCCCCTGCTTTTTAGGATGAACAGATCAAAGGCCTCATTTTATGTGTGTTGTGTGGAGAAGTTCTACTTTTCAGAAACGGTAACGGGTTTTGACATTGGGGAATAGAAGTTAGAGCAATTAAATCTATTTGCTCTCAGAGCTGGGATTTCCTAGTATAAATAGAATTGCTGGCAATGAATATGCAGGTGGTTGTGGCCTTAACTGTAATCTAACTAACCTAAAACTATATCCCAGATGGAGCTCCTTTTTTCCAATGAACTGCTTTGTAAATCTAGAAAGGTACAGCAGAGGTACATGTAGTGTGGCCCTCAAATTCTCGTAATGTTGGCTTTCTTAGCACTTCAGTACAGAACTTTACATGTGTAGCTTTCTGATTTAGCAGGGAATTATAGTCCTGTTTGTTCCTCGAAACAATTAAATTAGGATACAGGCAGGAGCTGGGTTCAGGACCCAAGTGATCGGTTGCTTCAGATATTCCATTTCTAGCACTGTGGGCAGCAAAGCTAGTTTCCATTTCAATGCAATGTGGTATTGGACCAAGATGAATGTGAGCTTGACTTAGTAATGACTTTGCAAGCCGCATACACAAGCGATTGGTATGTTGTGCGTAATCTTACACATAATATAAGATCTAAAAACTACAGGCGTAGAGGAAGCATGTAGTAATTTTTTGGAGACTATTGCTTCATTTAAACTCATTGCTTAGTGCTCTAGTGAAAACCTTTTGAAGCAATTTAGTGTGGCTTCTCATGCTGCCTACTCTTAAAAATTACTGCCCCTTTTACAAAGGGGAGTGAACAAACTCTGCATGGGCCATTTTGTAGCCCAACATGATAGGAATGACCAAGCAGGGACTTGATTACATTTCACTTTGTTGTAGAAGGATTTCCCTAAGACTGTTTCTGCAGTTAATGAATGCTGCTGTTTGACTTGTGTGTTCAGTTTTCTTGCTGTGGGATTGAGTCCATGACTTCCAGAAACGAAGTGTTCTATAGCAACATCAAAAAGTCAGTGGGAATGGTGGTAGTGCAAGAAGGCGTCTTGAAGTGGGTGTTCTATGTAAGGCTCCAACTTCAACTAAAGCTGGTTGGCTTTCAGAGAGCTAGAGTTTCCCAGCTCCTATGTATATACTGTGTTTGTGTAACTTACACACAAGCACACCGTGTATGTGTGTGCTGACTGTACTGCAAACAACCTCCAGAAGAGTAGCATGGTGAGGTTAGCCAGGTAAAAGGCCAAAGACTTTGTGGATGGTGGAAATAGAATAAGTATTCGTGTTTGTGAATTATTTAACTCTGTACAATAGAGAATTTACTTTTTCCAGAACTATAAAATTTAAGAAACTGATTACAAATCACTTGTAGACTTATCTGTTTGACTAAAATTGCAGATTAAATACTGCTTTTGTGTTCTGATATATACAGTATCTTTTATTAAATCAAGCTAGGAAAGCTGAAATATTTTATTATGGTTATTTATTGACTTTCCTGCAAAACCATGTAAACTACATGAAAGCAAATATAAATTTTTAGATCCAAGGTAAGATGTGCAGGTAACTAAAGATAAACTATTTGTAGGGGAAAAAAGACCAATTCACCGTATCACTGATGTGCTGTAAAATCCTCATATGCAATGTGAATTTGGTGAGATGTATATTCTGTGTCACTTGTCAATTTCTTCCTTTTCCTTTTAGTTTCTACTGGCTCACTTGCTCAGCAATATGCCCACCCGAATGCTACCCTGCATCCACACCCTCCTCATCCGCAGCCTTCTGCCACTCCAACAGGACAACAGCAAAGTCAACATGCTGGAAGCCACCCTGCTCCCAGTCCAGTGCAGGTAACAGCAAAACTCTAGAGAGCAAACATTTTGGAATATGTCTTATAGCCCATTGTTTTAGAAGACCCTGCTCCAGTCTGTTACTTCGGCATCTGTTTGCTTTTCATGCAGCTCCAAACATATTCTTCTTGACAAATAATCTTTTATAGCAGCTATGTTCATAGTCCCTCATTCCAGAAGTAATGTGGCTTGGAAATACCATTTCCTTATGATTTGCATGTGAATCCAAAGTGAAGTGCAGTCGGCCTGCCTTTATACCAATGTGTGATGATGATAATAAGGGTAAAGGATAGTGAATCATGACTTAAAATACTTTGTGTAAAAAGCAAGGGGGTGGTTCTTCCCCCACCACCCACGTACACACAAGTCTAGTATTTGGAATTACTCATTTGACCCTTTTTGATCAGGAATGGGGGACAGGTGGCTCAGCAATGCTTTTGCAATTAATTAAGGAACGTCACTCCGCTGGTGCAGTCTGGCTGCAGGTTCGGTACGTGTGGATTTATGGCATGGAAAAGTTAGTCACAGACAGAAGTGCTGAAAGATGGCTTTTGTTTTTTACATAATAGCCTCGATTCTGGAGAACACATCAGGTCTGCAGGCTCCAGTGACTTTTTTCCCCCCGTTCAACGGACTTGGATAATAAGACCTACAGGATCAGAATGTGGCATTTTATTTTGTGTTATTTGTGCAGTGTATATAGGAACATCTTTCTAAAATGTTAGATATTAAGTGGCATTTTAGTAATTTATTATTATTTCCATGGAATAAATGTTTATCATTTCTCCCCTGGAACCAAAACCGAAACTCTCACTAATTCTTCCTCCTGTTTGCTTTGCAGCATCACCAGCACCAGGCAGCTCAGGCACTCCACCTGGCAAACCCACAGCAGCAGTCAGCAATGTACCATGCTGGTCTTGCTCCAACCCCACCTTCCATGACACCAGGCTCCAATACGCAGTCTCCACAAAATAGTTTTCCAACAGCACAACAAACAGTTTTCACTATTCATCCTTCCCATGTTCAGCCTGCATATACCAATCCGCCACACATGGCCCATGTACCCCAGGTAAACAAACTTTAACAACCTTCCAACGACTGAATGGCCTGTTGCCTCAAAGATGTCGCCTTCACATGGAGTAGTGGCCTCTTTTTACATCATTTCTCTTGGCCGACTATTTTCTGTGTTGCTTAGGGTTCTGTTTGCACAGTGCCGTTCATTTAGCAGTCTGGAGGCGTACAGGTGCTCAAGAATCTTGGTGCACCAACTTCATCTAAAATAGCTACTGTAGGGCTCCACTTCGAGCTTTGGAAAAGGTATTTTGTTAAAACACATTTGAATGCAAAGCCACCTCTTTATAAAAAGTCTATTCAATGAGAAATACTCAAGGGTGCTTGGAAAATCCTGAGAGGATTATGAAGAACTTCAGAAGAGTTTAAAGTGAGGTGGGAAGGAAAGATAGTAACACTGATGGGTTGCAAATCAAATTGCCAATGAGGATATGGGGGACAGCTCAGTGGGTTGCAATGGTCAAAAAAGCAAGCTGATCTTGAATGCTGTTTTCAGTTCTGGTCACCCCACTTCAAAATCTATACGGCAAAAATAGGAAAAAAAATCCAGAGAAGGGCAATGAACGTGATTAGATGTGTGGAGAGACCACTGCAGGAGGCACTGCTATAGAGATTGGCACTATGTAATTTAGAGAACACAGATTAGTGGAAACATACAGGTACATCAAAGAATGAACACTTAAGCAGGATCATTCTTGTGGAGGATACTTCTTCCTAACCCCAGGCAGTTAGTGATTGGTTTATGCCTTAAATCAGAAGGGTTGATACTCCTTACGCATGTTACCCTAGCTAGTGTAACTCAAGATCTTGTTAATCAAATAGGAGTCTAATCCTTTTCTGAATTCTGCTAAAATCTTTCCCTCAATCTCTGGGACAGTCTCTGTTCAAGTTAATTAGGAGATGTGGAAAAAAAAATTGCTTTTACCAAATTTCCTTTTACCCATTCTAAATGTATAGCTTTTTAATTTCAGAATCTCCCATTGCCTTGCTCTTGTGTTATGAAGAAACCCCCAACTGACTTTCTTTAGCCAACTTGTTATGGGGCCTTATCTTACTCCGAAGCATCTGGCCATTGACTCAAACAGGATATTGGTGTAGGTGGGATATTGATCTGTCTTAACTTGGTAGTTCTGTATCTGACTAGATTTTCTAGTTCCTTTGGGGTCCCTGTAAAGTCCTGCATTTGGACCCTCAGATGTGCCTAATTGTAAGTGACTGCTATATAGACACCTAGAGCACCAAACCTCAAAAGCAGAGGTAATCATTTCACTTCCATGATGTAAAGGACTAGGTGAACTGTAGTGAAGTGTAACTGACAATTGCATACCTGTGTGCCAGCACACTTTCAGTAAATGGAAGTTAATTGTCTAATCTTGCTGGCTCCTTTTTTGCTTTTTGGGCTTCACAAAAAATTACTAAAGAAAATAAGAAGCTTATTCTAGTACAGAATTAACTAAATGACTGTTAAAGTCTCTGATATTTTTAATGAGCACAGTCAGTCTTCTATATCTCTGATCTTGGCTTGTGGAATTCTGTGCTGTTGGTTTCACAAACATAAAAAGAGCAGGCATGGACATCTCAAAAAATGTACAAAGTTCCAGATGGCTTCTCAGGATGGGGCAATGCCCCATAAGCTTCTAGTGAAGGAATGATATAGCTTCATCTATCTAAAAATCTCTTACAAAATGGCTACCTCAACTGCTTACAGGAAAAACAAATAATAATCCCGAAGCACCAGAGATAGGGATTTTCTAATGCTAAATACTAGCATGAAATTCATTATCGCTTTATGGTGGGAATTCTAGATGTGCTGACACTAAGGGATTAAATTAATTTCATTTTAAAGACAATCAGTAACTTGATGCTAATTGAATCCCTGACTCACGAAACTCTGAGCATGTTACATCATTACCATGGCAAAAAAATTTTATCTGCACGTCTGTATTGATCATGGCTGCTATGGTTATAATAGTATTGCTTGGTCAAAGCAAAAATTCTGGTGTTCATGAGGGAGGTAATGCATGAGGTTTGGAAGGCATGGCTCTTGAACACAAACAAGGTCCTTAGTATGATTTGGGAGTTAGTCCTCATGCCTTTAGGGGCTTCTTGGAAGCTATATTACAACTTGAGGAGTCCCATTAATCAAATGCCAGTCTGATTTAAGACTGGCAGTGATACAGTAAAAGTAGTGCTTATGGAAAGAGTTGCAGGGTTTAGCCACATGGGAGCTTTGCCCTTTCTGCACATCTGACTTGAATGAGTCTGAAGTCCTAGCCAGTGCCTGCTACTGTCTGGAGTGGTGTCTGGCATCTGAGTTTCCTCTACCAGCTTCACTTAAAACACACCCACAACTAAAATGGGAAAACCAAATTTATTTTGAAAACTTGTTTGCATCTAAACATGGACAGTCTTAAATGCTGCCTGGTTTTTGAGAGTCCTCTTGTAATTGAGAAATTACTGCTAGAGATTGATAGGACTTTCCACTAGGAAATATAGATAGTCCCTCTGACCGCCTCCTGTCAGGAGGCGTTACTACTGAGTGAAAGGAGTTTCCCCACCAACCGAGGAGAGACATTACTTGCTTATAAGGTGATAAGCGGTGAGACAGATGCATCTCACTTTTCCTTTGGGGATTAATTATGAACACTTTCAGTACATGAGAACTGTGATATTGTGAGCTTAACTGAAAATAGAACAGATCTGAGCTAGCGGCATTACATAGTGGAATAAAGGGGGAAATTACTAATTTTCAACTGTGTATGTGGGAGCGAATATAGCTATATAGAGAGACTGGACATTGGAGAGACAATGGGCATCTAGGACAGGTGAACGTGATGATTTCTCACCTGTCTACAGTTCCCAGTTTCAAGTTCATTTCATGGAGGTGTGAAGTTTTTGTTGGAGACTTTTGCTTGGGGAAAAATGTAGAAATCTTTGCCTTTGCTTCATGCTTTTCCTTCCTCCTTATAACCATGCGTTCATATGAGGTACTGAGAAGGGGATGTTGGCTCTTCTCATGTATGTAAAGGCCTATATAAGGGCCTATTATTTGTGCGCAGTGTCCAATTCATTCTCTGCATAGGAAATGCTTCTCAATTCTTAACAAAATGTCTAAAGATTTTTTTAAAAATATTCCAAAAGTATTCTTTACCAGTGCTCTTAGTCAGCAATGAGCTCCTGCCCAAACTGAGATGATGTCAGCAAAGCCAAGAATAAGGATTTGACACCTTGTGTTTTAAAATCTCAAACTTACTCCCTATGTGCACATTTTAGCCAATTGACTTAAAATGGAGTAAATCTCAGGATTTACTGTTACAGTTGGAGGACTCTTTGCTAGTCATGTGGCCAGGAGTGTTGCCTCCTTGTGACCATTATACTAAAGAGCTCTTTGTTTCAGGCTCATGTACAGTCAGGAATGGTTCCTTCTCACCCAACTGCCCATGCTCCAATGATGCTAATGACGACCCAGCCACCTGGTGGTCCCCAAGCCGCCATCGCTCAAAGTGCACTACAGCCCATTCCAGTCTCGACAACAACACATTTCCCCTATATGACGCACCCTTCAGGTGAGGAGTGTGTGCGTGGGAGACCTGCACCTTAACTGAGCCAGGTCAAATTAGTGAGCAAAACAGTTATGAGCCAGGTTTGGGTTAGAAACAAAAAAACGTAAGATGTCCTTTTACAGAGGCAAACTGCTGAAGGCGGCAGACAGTATTTCTGCAGTTAGTATTTATATTTTGCTGCTCCAAATGTGAATGTAGTATGCATATAAGATGAATTAAGTTAGCAAAGACTTTACTTCTGTATGGCTGAAACATACGCAGACTTCAGTGTGTGTAGGACAGTATCCGCCTGCCCTTGTCTTGGGGGATAGAATATGTAGGTGGCTTATGGTGTAATGATCCAAGTTTTGTACATGTAAAAGATATAAATTGTCTTGAGGATAGTTGTAAAAATATTGCTCCAGGGATAGGAGTATTCCTGGCAACTAATGGCTGAAGGCAGATGGGATTTTGACGTTGACTTTTTATCCGAAGAGCAACATTTTGCAGTACTGTTGCTTGGGAATACTAGGCCCTACTTGTTTTGTTGCTCTTTAAATGTAACTCCTTACCTAGGTGTCTCAAGTACTGTTTTTTCCCAAAGCAGGGTGTGAACTTGTACAGTGAACTAATACCTGATTTTGTATGGTGTGGAATGGGTGGGGAAAATACGTTGTGCTTTCTTAGGGTTTAGGTAGAAAAACAGCTGAAGGACATCTTAATGCAGGTTTTTTTACAGACTAGAGCTAAATAGTTATCCTGTGATTTGATTAACTACACATTGTTGTATGGCTTATCAATCTGCTATTTACACCTGCACTCTTTTTTTTGCAGTACAAGCCCACCACCAACAGCAGTTGTAAGGCTGATCTGGAGTAACAAAGGCTGGATACCTTTTGTAGGCCAAAAACCTTCCTTCCACTGCTTCTGCCAACTGGAAGCACAGAAAACTAGAATTTCATTTATTTTGTTTAAAAAAAAAAAATTGATTTCTTGTAACATCCAATAGGAATGCTAACAGTTCATCTTGCAGTGGGAGAGATTCGGACTGAGTAGAGGCATGTGGGAACTTGTGGGTTATTCCATAATCCCATACACTGTATCAGAGTCCAGCAGGTGCCCAAACTCTGCTTGCTGAAAACTGGAAGTTATTTATTTTTTAACGACCCTTCAAAGTTATGAACTCATCAGCTAGCAAAAGAAGTAACACGAGTGATTCTTGCTGCTATTATCACTAAAAATCAAGACTTGGAGATCCCTTTTACGTCTAACTAAACTTGAAACAGGTTCAGTAAAAAAAATTCTAATCGTCAAACTGATGGATTATTATTTATAAATCACGTTTGATGAAGTGATCACTATTGCAAGACAGTGATGTAACTTTTAAGTTAAGAAAACTTTTACTTTGTAGATAATATAAAATAAAAACTTTAAAAAAAATTAAAAAATAAAAAAAGTTTTAAAAACTGATCGATCTGGTGTGTGTATGTTACTCTTGCCATACTTGATTCTCTAGCTTTAAGATTCTTTCCAATTTAATGTCAGGTAAAATTGATTTGGCATTATGAAATTTAAATAGTATTTGACGTCAAACCTTTGACATGTGTTTCTGTACAAGATATAAGGAGATTTTGTATAACTATCAATGTACCATACATAGTACTTCAGTCAAAGTATCCTACTTTAAATGCCTCTGTTTACCAGAACCTGGGAATGGGCGACCGGGGATGGATCACTTGATGATTACCCCTGTTCCGTTCATTCCCTTTGGGGCACCTGGTATTGGCCACTGTCGGAAGACAGGATACTGGGCTAGATGGACCTTTTGGTCTGACCCAATATGGCCGTTCTTATGATCTTAGCTCTTGACTCAACTGCAGTAGCTTCGGTCCACAACGTAGCATCTTCTGAGAGAAGCAGAATGGGAAGGCTTGGGGCAGTAGAGACGATGCATAGGTCAGTAGTGTGTGTTGGTGTTTGGGGAAGCTACTTGCCAGGCTGAGCAAGAAAAAGCTGCAGTAGTGATGGGCAAAATGTAGAATGATAGGAAAAGACTAGAAGAAAAGTAAGTGAATTTCATGTGTGTGTTTAGTACATCACATGAACATGAGCTACCTCAGCCCATGTCCATAAAATGTACTGTGATCTTCACCACTGTTCCTTATGGAACATACATCTGCTAACCAAAAGTTAATGGATAGGAGGAGGAAAACAGTGTGACCTGTTAAGGTACAAACCAGTTGTTGCATTTCAAAGGTGGGTTAATAATGTGTTTGTGTAAATATGTACATATTAAATATAGCTGGCAAAGTATACCACGGCTCAGTGCAAGATGAGGCTAAATAGTATAGTTTGTCTTGTAAATCAATCCACTATGTGGACACTGCAATGAAAATGTCACTGCTTTACAGAAGTAATTCTGACAGGCAGTAGGGGGCATAAAACCATTAAATACTAATGGTGTATCTTACTCAACCAAGTGAGTAAATATACCTTGTACTTCTGTTTATCAAATACTCTATTAATAAAGAACACAACATAGCTTGTGGAAGTTGATTATCAAACATTCACGTAACTGGGAGACACGGGGGAGATAATCTTTTGTTGGCCCAACTTCTGTTGGTGAGAGAGACAAGCTTTCGAGCTTACACAGCTCTTCTTCAGGTCTGGGCAACTTACCTGCAGTATCACAGCTAACTACAAGATGGAACAGATTGTTTAGCATAAGTAGTTAACAGATTTCAAGGAACCATTCAAGTCAATGTGGCCTGTTAAAACCCTCCACTTATAGGGAAGAAAGGAAGGGAGAGGAAGTAGCTGGGGGATTGTTAGTGGGTTACAGATTGTTGTAATAAGCCATTGTCTCTTTTCAGTCTGATTTTTAGTATCTAGCAAAGATACAAATTTAAGCTCCCAGGCTCGTCTTTAGAAAGTGTTGTGCAGGTTTCCTTTGAGGATGAAGACTGATAGGTCAGATACAGAGTGATGGTTTTGTGAAAAGTTTTCACCCACAGGAGCTGTGATGTTTTTCGTCTTTTATCATTTTCCTGTGTGAGTTCATTCAGGAGTGTAATGATTGTTTGGTTTCAGCCACATAGTTGTTGTTGGGGCATTTAGTGCACTGGATGAGGTATGCTCAAAAGCTTGTCTCTAGAGACTCGCAAATCTGCAGATACCCATTTTATACCTGCAGCTGTCTGTGGACCATGTTGGCGGATCGGATGCAGATACAAATTTTGTATCCACGCAGGGCTCTATTTGTCTGGCTCGCCAACAGAAGTTGGTTCTATTTAAAAAAAAAAAAAAAAAAAAGACCTCTCCCACGTTGGCGCTCTAATATCCTGGGACCAACATGGCTACAACACCACGTGTAACTTTCATTTCTAAAAGTGGGGAGGGAGGGCTCTTGTACTCTAGCAGCTATTAGTCCAATATCTGGCAAGTCAATGAGAGCTGGAGAAAATTAGGCTAAAAGTATTAATATTAGAACAAACAGTTTCTAAAAACAATTTATTTAAGAGCTGATTTGAACATAATAGCAAAATCGCATTATTCAAGAATAAGTTACTTGTACAGTACATACAGAAACAATACATAGAAAATCTACTATACAAGAATTCTGTGCCGTTGAAAAGTACAGCTTTGAAATAAATGCACTTTATTCCAACAAAACCCTTGTTGGCCTTAATTTGCCTATGGGATAAAAAGGCAGTGAACAATAGAATGCACTCAACTCCTACACTGTGGGCCTGTGCTGGCTAAGATAACATCCTGTTCTCATACAACAATCTCTTACGTTGAAATATGGAATATTGTACTCAAACTTGTCAGTCAAGACTGAAAGGCTTTATATGCATGGTACAGTAAAACCACATCGGCTCTAAACTGACAGTTTTCTGTGGTCCAAGGAATATCAACAGTTAATTAATATTGTGTCACTGTGGCACAGACTAGGCTGCCTTAATTCTTTGATGATGTTGGCTTGATGCTTCCTCTGCTGGACCTGGACCTTTTCCTCAAAGCTTCGCTGTGGAAGGCAGCCTTGAAGCAAAAGGATCAATGAGGTTGCTGTCAGTGTTCTAGGTACCCTGTTCTTAAATGCTGGGTTAGCCTTTCCCTGTTGGGTTAGCCCTTTCAGAGGGCTAGACCACAATGGTACTTCGTATTGATAACACGTCTCCTACACAGCCTGTCTACCAAGAGGACATGCAAGAGTTGCCTGTAGGCAGTGCCTGTTTGTCAGCAAATAGCAAGTAAGGCCTTTCATAAGAATAAGGGGGTGTAGAGTTGGGGGCGGGAGGGAGGGCTTGGTTTCTGTTTTGGCACAGCCGGTAGGCTGGATCCCAGTTACCTGCTACACCAGGCTTCTGTCCGGCAATAGGCGTAGCAAGTTGAGGCACCACATACTGTTATGTCTTCACTGTGGAACACAGCTCTAAATTGCTGCTCTGAAAATAGAAACATTTCACTAGCCCAGCCACCTGTTGCTGCTGGGGAAGAACAGAAATGCTGGTCTCCTTTACGGTGCCAGCCCTTAGACAAGCTGTTTTCAATCAGTCAGCCTCAGAGGTAAGACTTTGGAACCAATCAGATTTAATTTTGTGTGCCCCTCCTCTGGACCCTGAGACTCGAGCAGGGGCTGAGAACTTAGGCCAAAGCAGGCAGCTTGCTGGCAGTGTTCCCCAGTATCTGGTAGTCCCAGAGGCAAGGCAACTGTGCTCGGCTGCTAAGGTGAGAAATGCAAAAGTTCAGTGTCCCCCTTTGCCTCTTCATTGAAAGCAACTGTCTTGAAAACACTTCATAAATGTGGATAATTCCTTGGCCTACAAGCCGTTATTAATGTGCTTTTAAATATAGAAAAATCTTACAATAAAAGTCTACGTTGAAACATGCCACACACCTTCGCTGGTTACTTGGCAAAAAGGTCTTGGAGAAGTCCGCAAAATTACTTTGAAGTCACTTATATTTCAAGGGCTTAATGTTGCGTCCCCATGTTTCTACTAGACGAGCATTGTGTGTACTGAGTTAGTTATGAAATAGTCCTGGCAGTACAGAAGAGAAAGGGAAACTAAGTCCGACTTGGAAATGTATCACAAGCCAACTACTTTCTAGCAAGGATGGATTTCTGAGAAGGTCAGCCTCCCATGACTTGGGAAAACAGATTACAGAACTGACCCTGCAATTACTGTATAATTGGTTTTAGGACCCTAACACCAAAGTGAGGGGTTGATGAGAGGCTCTGTTGGAGTAACAGAGGGAAGGACTGGAAGAATATTTGCCCAGTTAGGGAAAGTAGACCTTTTGGCTGGAGAAGGAAAGGAATGAGATGGGTAGAACACTGCAGGGGAAGGCTGTTGACTCCAGGCAGGCTGGAGGTGGTGAACAGACTGTTTGTTAGCTTTCAGTGTACAGTTCCTCAGATTCCATACACAGTCCCCTTCAGCAGTGGAGTACTCTGCCAGCCTTTCATTCTGGATTATCAGGTTTCTTTCTAGCTTTGGCTAACTTGACAGTGAAAGTCCAGAAGGAAACAACTGCAACTTTAGTGTATAATCAGAGCAACTTTCCAACTAGGTACTAGGAGAAGGAACTTATAGTCACATGTGCTTGGATTTGTTCACACAGGAGCATAGAATGAATGAGCACGAACTTGGTGTATATTGTATTAAATAAGAAAAGCAAGTTCCATTTAGTCCATAAAGAAGGCCCTGGCAAGTGAACTAACACCGAATGTGTGTGCGCGTTTGGTTGCTGTCACTTAAACAGTAAGACTTAGGCCAAAAACCCCAACTCAGAAACAGGGGGGAAGGGTCGGATAGGAGGCGGGGGCTGGGCCATGCCTGGCTGCTTGGGGAGACACAGCCTCCCCTAACTGGCCCTCCGTACAATTTTGGAAACCTGATGTGGCCCTCAGGCCAAAAAGTTTGCCCTCCCCTGCCACAGCCTATCACTTTGGGCTTGGGAAATACCTTGCCTAGGAGAAGTCCTCCGACAAAAGTGGGGGAACAGAGATTGATAGGAGCTTCAGCAGCTTCTTTGCAA
This sequence comes from Lepidochelys olivacea, assembly GCF_965140295.1. Taxonomy (NCBI): domain Eukaryota; kingdom Metazoa; phylum Chordata; order Testudines; family Cheloniidae; genus Lepidochelys; species Lepidochelys olivacea. The sequence goes on along the minus strand of NC_140425.1, from coordinate 29,558,122 downwards.
AGCTGGGATGAAGTTGAGACTGTCTTGGTTTTCCTGTCCCTTGCAGTGCATTAGAAATGTGTTGGGGGAGGATAAGGGCACCGGTCACTTGCATTCCATTTTTTAAAAATTGACTGATTGCAGAAATCCTGGCCCAATTTATGTATATAATTCTATGGCCTGAATTTTTTTAAGGGCCTTTCCACAAAAGGAGAGACTGACTTGACAAAGTGTGGTCAAATGCACACAAGTGATCTAGAGGGAACAGCATCTTTTGCCAACTTCCAAGTTACAGTAATTGTAAGACTACAGTGGCTTTTCAAGTTGAATGTCTTTAAAAAAAGAAACATTGCTCCCTTAAGCCACATTCCAGAAAGTCTCTTCTACCATACAGCCCCTTCTGGTGTGGCCCAACTCTGGCGTAGCTGAGATGCTTTACCTTGGGAAACTGGTTGGGTCTAGTGATGATTTTACTAATAAACTAGAAGGTACAAAAATTCTTAATTACAAACACACAAAGTTCGTGGGTTAAAGGTTGAATTTTCAAATGCATCTAAGTGAATTAAGGGCATACATTTGTGTTGACTTGCAGACGGACCTGAGCTCAAGGTATTTAGGAGCTTTTGAAAAACCTCACCTTAATCTTTAACTAATGTGAGAAGAAGAAATTGCCTCCGTGTACCATAAATTATGGGGAGTGACATGAAAGTATATAAATGTGACTTGGTTTGAATGGTAGAAGCTGATTGCTGAGACATTTTTTTTAAATAGCAAATTAGTCCCCTTCATATTTGATGATACTCAGTTGCTTTGCATGCTGTCCCTAATACTTTGTGTGAGCTTTGGTGGACAGATGCAGGTAGCTGAAGCTTTCTGATGCCAATTTGGAATTTGGGGTGGAAGTGTGTTTTTTCCCATTTAAGTACAGTAGCAAGCACCATGCAGTGGATTCTTTTTATATACAACGAGGTGGGGCATTAATACAGCTGTGCTTTTCTTGTGTACGCTGCATGGTGATGTCTCGCTGGTGAACTTTTTTTTTGAGTGTAGAGAGGAATGGGACTGATCACTTAAATGGTTCTCATCTCATAGGATTCTTTACTTCCTCAGTAGCAACATACTGGTGTTGGGTTGATTTATTAGCTCGTACCTTGTAAGAGCATTGGATCTCCAGCTGTATTCTGTGGAGCACCGAGTGGTTACATAATGCTGGCTCGCCTCACTTCTGCTGCTGGTTAAATGTTACCTTCCTTTTCCATCTAAGCAATTGCTGTCCTTTTCCTCCACAGGGATGTTATAGGAAGGAGGTGGCCTGCCTGATCCCGCATGAACACGAAGGCATCTCATCCACATTAAGTGTCAGACCCTCCGGGGGGAGGGGGAAGGAGGAAACAGCTGAGAAACTTTTCTCTGTTCTATAGGGGTTAGTGAAATTACCTATTTATTGTGAATCTATAAATCTTAACTCATAACATACAGCTCTGCACAGACCCCTGTCTCTTGGTAAAGAAGCACAAAGGCAAATATGTCACATCTCCTCCTGTAACTGTAATTCTAACTGAGGAAATGCCAAAGTCTAACCCTAGTCACAATAAGGTATGAGGATAAGAAGCTTCATTAGTGCACCCCCTTTTTGGGTAACTGTTACAATGAAGGGGCTCATGTTGCTTCTCCAAAAATAGCAAAAGCACTGTCAAAAACCCAACAGTCAGTGATTTTCCTGAGACCTACAGGTGAGGGGGATACTGGGGAGAAAAGGTTATACCCACTCTGGCTAGAAAACATGACACACAGGGAAGTCGTATTTGCATAGCTTGACTTAACAACCCTCTTTAAATACTAGATCATATTTTGTGGGTTTTTTTTTTTAAATGCAAGCAATGGTGGCTGTTTGTCAACACCCCTCCTACTTTGAAGAACCAAGCTGAGGTAACATATTTGGAAAAAAACTTTTGCTTAACTTCAGACTTGTGCCTAAAAGATTTCAACAGCAGAAAGGAAGTTTTACTTCAAGGCTGTGCCAAGATGTCAGTCTTCTCTTTCGTCCTCTGATCAGTTACGTTAAGCCTCTATTAATAGGAGGAAGTTAGTGTTCACTTTTTAATCGTGGCTAATAGATGTGAGCATTTCTTTTGCCCATAGCTGTAGCAGTGACTTCAACAGCTCAATTGTTGGTTTAAAAATGCAAACATGCTTGAAGTTGAAGCCTGTACGCGCCATATCCCAAAGTAATGAACCCACTCTTACCTTAGCCCTAAGGCTACTGCTCGGTTAGAAATATAGAACTATGACTTGTGCTACTGCAGCACCTTCCTTGGCCATCAGGAAGTGATTTTTCTTTGTTTATGCACAGCCCAGATCAGTAACTTGTCGCAAAGAACGCCAAATCCAGTTTTGTCCAATTCTGTGGCTGTAATGGACCATTCCAGTTTCTTTTCTGGGCTGAGTCGCATCAAAAAGGGCAGTGAAGACCAAAAGCAACTGTGACATGTCTCTGTACCAATGACTAAAAGTGTAGATAGTAGCCTAAAGGGCAGAGAGCCTGACAGGTTAACAGGAATGACGTGTAAACAGTAATAAGAAAGCTTTAATATGTAAAACAGGCCCTTTAACAGGCCTAAGAGAGGGATAACACCCATACTGGAGTGAACAATTTATATCTCTTACCCCTTCCCTTACCAAAAAAATAAATCCCTAATTACATTCTTCTCACAGGGTTCCCAAAATCTATAGCAGAAGTTCTCTAACAAGGCTCCATGCCAAAGTGCGTGGTTTGCACCCCCCCCACCCCATCTTGTCAGAGGGGCGTGTATTGATTGTCAATAGCCCGAATGTGGCCCCTGCCAGGGGAATCCAGCTCGTAGTCAGAGTCCCGCTGCCGGCTGGCATGCGTGATGGCCACATTGCTGTCTCGGAGGCTGTTGGCCAGTTCTTCTGGAGAGGGCACTAGATGGAAGATCTGTTCTGGCTGAGAACTGTGGTGAATGTCATCTGTCATGTGTAGCCGGGGGCAGCTGGAGGGACTGATGCGGGTATGGCTGAGTGCGGAGCTCCAATTCGGGACGGAGAACGGGAGCAAGATGGTGTTATTTGAGCCCAAACCTACAGGGAGAGGGGAGAAATCCAAGCATTAGATAACTGGCCAGGGTACGTGCAGGATCCAAAGAGAAACCTAAGCCATGTTGGGTAAGTTTCCCTGGCTTTGTGCCTTAAGCCTTCTCCTGTGGCCTTCCTAAGCACCTAGCCCTCGATCCTGCATGGACCCTGGCCAGTTATCTAATAGTGGGGGAGGGGCAGCACTAAGGCACACAGAACTGGAGGTGGTCTGTGGTCACTATTGTTCTCCTGTCCAACCTCTCCCTGCTCAGGGCAGCTCTTATTCCCCCTGTTGGCCAAGGTACACAGTGCTGCTGTATACTGAAGAGCTGGCTGCTGAGGCAGAGTGGGGAAAGCTCTCCTCCGATGGGGCGGGCAAACATCTCCTTGGTGCAATTTACAGAGGGGCGGGTACTTCCCCCTAAAGCATCTGTCCCACCAAAAGGGGCCTAGGCAGCTCTTGCTCCGGGGCAGAGGCGTTGAAGCCTGGGGGTGGCCTTGTGTTGCTGCGCTCCACCTCGGGTGACCCGTCCCACGCAAAGGGTTTGGTCAGAACTCCTAAACAGCCTGGTATGAATCAGATCTCCATGAGCCGCCCCTGTGGTCAGTGGTTAGGGCAGCTTCTCTTTTAGAAAGAGGAAAAACACAGCCTGACTTTCAAACTTTCTGTATCGGCAGAGGCACTTCCTGCTCTGAATGCAACTCTTTCCCTCAAATTAGTATTCCCTTTACCAGAGCCACAGGCTCCAGTGTATGCAAGGTCTTTGCTCATTGAAGTTGGCTTCACCCCACATCATGGTAAAGAGCAAAGGGGTCAATTGTTCTCCACGTCTATGGAAGACAGAACAAGAGGTAACCGGCTTAGCCACGAGGAAAAGCTTTCTACCTAAGTGCTGGAGCAGGTTACCGGGGTGACTGTGGGATTCCCATCACTGGAGGCTTTTAAGAACAGGCTTGATAAACACCTGTCAGGGAGGGTCTAGGGTTAGGTAGTCCTGCCTCAGCACAGGGGGTTGGACTCAATCTCTTGAGATCCCTTCCAGCCCATTCCTGTGACTCTAGGGGGAAGCTAGGCGCTTAAGATTTCAGCCACACCATGTTACCTGACCATGCCTTTGGTGGTTTTAAAATGTACTGAAAGAGGATGTGAGTTAGGACACAGCCCTAAACTGAGTTCCTACTCCTTTCATGGCAGTGCTCAGTACTGCTCCCACCCTGCCCTGCCCCTGCTCATCTGACTCTCCAGCTCTTGATCATAAGGCAACTGAATGACATGGCTGGGGGCTCTTTGGAGTTCTGTTTTATCCAATCGAAAACCCTTGGAGCAGGAACATGCCTCTCTAACCACCTGGGAGGTCACAAGACAGCACTCCAGACTTGGTCAGGACCGCAGCCGACCCCCCTCCACTGAACCACGGGGAGGAAGTTAGCTAGAGCCACTCGCTTTGAACTGTGCTCAGGGGAACTCTTAAAAGCACAGCTATTGTGGTGCCGTACCTGCCCTGGGGGTGAAGAGGGCTGTGCAAACTTGTCTGGCTGCCTTCAGCTGGGGCAGCAGAGCCCTTGGGCCTGGGGCCCGCTGCAGGCTGCACGCAGCGGCAGGCTAGTAACTGTGTTTCCTCCATAAACTGAGCATCAAAAGCTTAAATAACCCAGCATGCAATTAGTCCATTGTGACCACAGCAATGCAATTAACGTGGAGAAATGAAAAGCTCTACCCCTCCTCTAAACGCCACCTCGCCCTTCACAAAGGGGCGGGGAGGGAGAGGTAAAAGCATCTTTCACACGTTGCTGTAAGTTAAGCAAGGGCAGAAGCAGCCAGCAGAGCTAGACGCTGCACCTGGAACCTGATGTGCCTACGTTTGAGCCTGTGCTGAACGGCTTCTGTGATTGCAGAGCCCGGCGGGGTAACCCCCAGTGCAGCAGGAGGCTGGTTCTGGAAGCCCGCTGGCTTGGCCTGGCCATGTGTCACACCAGAGAGGTGGGGGAGAAAGTGGGTGGTTTGCACAGATTGGAGCCGCCCGATGTCCCAGGCTCTTAGCACAAAGAGGAAAAGCACTGCTGATTCCCAGCAGTGCGTGTAACGCAAGGGTTGACAGAGAGGCTCCTGTAAAGGGCTCTACCGTTACACCAGTTATTTTTTATCCCAAGTGTCAATCAGCTCCTGCCCGAGTCTCTTCCCTCCCGGGGAAGTGTGGCCAGCACTGTGCCTGTATGACAGCAGCAAGCAGCTGGGTGTTGCCGGGCAGCGTCCCACCTACCCAACGCTGGGGAAAGGGAGGGGAGGGGCAGGATAGGCCTGGGGGCTAGTTGAGTTGAGCAAACCGTACACCAAGCCCACATCCCTGGCCAAAGGGGGCCAGGAGCCACCTTCGATAGCTGCAAGCCATTCACTGAGCACCTGGCTGCCAGCTCTTTCCAGCCAGGACAGGGTCTGCTGAGGCACAAAGATACAGCGGGGGGGGGGGGGGGGGGGAGTGTCAGCCTGATAATTATGGGCGATGCTGAACTCTAACCCCGTGGTATTACGGTGGGCTCCAGCCGCTACTCTAATTAATTAAGCCAAGGGCTAATGCTTCGGCTCAGTTAACAGAACGGATGCGTTGAGCAGCGTCGGCTGCTTGGAACATGGGTGAGGCCAGCCAGCCTGGGGGGCTCGCAGAGAGGAGGGGCTGGCAGCTGCCCCAGGAGCGACTGCCAACTGCAGCTGTGCCCAGAGCCAGGGATCTATGGGGGGGGGGGAGGGGGCAGCCGCTCTCCAGCGGGGCGATGGAGGTGGGGAAAGAGACAAACTTTCCCCTCTGGGCCGTGCACAGGTAGCCCCTCCTCCCCCTTGTACCGTGGGACGAGGCGATGACCACCACGTAGCTGGAGAGCTTGACGTCGCAGGCCGCGCCGCACTCCAGGGGGATGGGGCACCGTTGGAAGTGGTGCAGCATGTCCAGGATGGAGGGGAAGCGCAGGTGCTGTACGTGGCACTGGCCCCGGTCGGTCAGTGAGAGCCGCAGGTGCTGCAGGGGAGATGGGCGGGTTACGAAGCTGCTGGCTTGGCTTGCCGGGGGTGGGGGGGGGTCGTCGGACCAGCCTGGCCTTCGTCAGGTTACATCCTGGGCCGCGAGGGGTGGGATTGTCTCCTGCCCCGAGGGGATGGCGGAGCCGGAGCAGCCATCTTTCCCCAGGGGCTCTGAGCCGGCACCTCGCGGGGAAGGTTTCTGCAGGCGGGTCTATGGCTGGAGATGGGCCAAGGACCCAGTCTTGTGCTCAGAGCCGTCCGCAAGGCATAGGGGCCTCCAAAGGCCGAGCACTGGAGCTCAGGGGAGGCCTGAAAATTGCCCTGCCTCTGGCTCTTGGCTCTCAGCCCTCAGAGCATGGGCCCCGGGGTGGCGGGGTCGGACACACCCAGGGTAGGACGGCCCGAAGCTGAGCAGGAGCCTCCACCCAGGGCACTTTAGAAACAAGGCTGTCCAACTCACCACTGGTGCCACTCTCTGGTCAGTAGGGAGAGAGGGCTGGGTGCGCGGGTGGGGGTTCAGTCCCCTCTCTGAATGGTAGTGGTCGGTGTGTAGAGGGCCAGCTGTCTGTCAAGTTGACCAGAGGGAGGAAGCCCTGAGCAGAAAGCAGGGCTGGCAACCCCCCCACCCCCAGCCCTACCTTCGCTCTTCCTTGGAAATTGAAGGTGAGGACGTATTCGCCCCTGCGGGTTTCGCTCTGTCGAACGAGGAAAACCCCGTGGCCTTCCAGCCCCTGCAGCTGCACGAGCTGGGCGGCTTTGATGCGCGAAATGGGGCCGTGGAACCAGGGGTAGGCCGAGAGGAACTGGTCGGTTTTCTGGCAGGCCGGCTCTGGCTGCCCACAGTGCATAGCGCCTGGGGAGGGAGAACAGCATTAGCGCCATGGCTGTCGGGACGGGCCTGGCGGGAGAAACGCTACAACTCCACCGGCCAACCCCTGAGCAGGGCTGGGGGGCTCTGGGAAAGCGGAACCCTTGGCTACAGCCCAAGTGGGCACAGCTTGACCATTCCCTGGTGGGCCGCACCCCGCCCCCGTGGGAGCAGCGGCTTAAAATCCCCATTCAGCAGAGCAGGGCTCCTGCTCTCTGGCAAGCACCTGGCACAGCTTGGGCAGGACTTGGTGCCAATAAACCATCCCGAGGGCATCAAGCAGCAACAGCCCAACTGGTGCCAATGCGAACATGAGGGGATCTCGCTGGCGCTAGGCCCAGGACTGCCCGACGCCTCGTCCCCCTCATCCTACCAGAGCCATATCCTTGCTTAGCTACTGTCTCTCACCATTACTGTGCGTCACGAGCCTTAGTGAGAGAAACCGCCGACACCCCCCCCCCACACCATCCTGCCATGCCGTGCAACAGGCTCCCCCAGCATGGTTTGGCTTTGAATCAGTCCCTGGCCACTTCTGCTTTTAGCCAGAGCCTGATTTACTCCAGGTCCTTCGCCTTGCGGTACCGGCCTTCAACCGCAGCACAGTGGGAGCTGCGTGACACTGAAACACAGCGTTCAGACTATCAGTGAAACCCTTGTTTCCTGTCAACTCAACCTGAGAGCCAGGCAACCCGAGTTCCTCTTTCCAGAAAACACAGGCACCAGCCGGACGTTTCAGGGTTGGAGCAGGAGAGAATCTCCAGCTCTCCCTGCGCTCTGCCCGCACCTCCCAAAGCAGCTGCCATCATGATTCATATTTAATCGCTTGACTGGAAAGAAGGCAAGAGCGGCGTGCTAATCGGCCCCTCTCGGCTTCGGAGAGGAGCCCGCCGCTGGCACGGTGTTGTGAAGCAGCTTTGTGTGTGAGCGTCTGATAAGCAGTTTCTTGGCAGAGGGTTGGGAGCACGTGTCTTGCAGTGACAGGTGAGCAGAGCGAGAAACTCTCAGAATCCTGCTCTGCAGGGGTCTGAGGGTGCTCAGCTCCCTCCCAGATCCAGGGGCCTTTTAAGGGTGCTGAGTCCTTTGCAGGATCAAGCCCCAGATCAGCAGTTCTACCTGCCTCCCAGACCCACCTGAGACACTCCCTGGGTGATTGGCACTAGCCCCCCCGGTAAGTGATGCCCCCTGGAGCCATTCTCTCCAGCAGTGACACATGGCAGGAGCCCCAGGACTGCTGCAGGCTGGTAAAGGTCCAGCCGCTCCCTGGCTGCTCCATTAGCCCTTGGCGAGGCGTTGCCAGGTGTGCTGGGGCGGAGGAGGTTGGGGGTTTGTAGCAGTGCACGAACTGGGGCCTTTCAAACTCTAATGAGACCGTCCAGCCCTATGACTGCTGCACTTGGAGTCACTCCTAGGGGATTAAGCGGTTAGGAGCTCGCTGAGCCTTTGACTTAGCGAGAACTCCATTTGGGGTGCCAAGGGGCTGGGCAGGGGGAACCAGAGCCCCCAGCACAGATCAGCCACCCCGGAGAAAGCTCGGCCCAACGACTGAACAGTTACCTTCACCAGCCCTCGGGAGCCTGCTGCTGCTTGGGGCCGAGCGCCCACTGAGTGGCTCCAGGACCAGCTCGGCCCTGCTGCGGCTGGGAGAGGGGCAGGGGGCCTGGCTTCCAGCAATGCTTAGGGCATGTTTAAACACCCCAGCAGGTAGGCGGTCACTGGCTGGGGCTATCCTTTACACAGGAGCATTGATTTGTGGGGCTTACAGCCAGAAGGCACCCTGTTGATCATGGAGCCTGAGTTCCTGTGTAACAGGCCAGAGACCTTCACCACCCATTCCTGCAGCAGACCCTGAACACCTGGCGAGCTAAAGCACTGGCCCTAGGCTACCTCTAGTTACTCTGTGATTAGAGACCCAGTCTGAGCCCCCCAATCCAGCACGTTTAGCCCAAAGCGGGGTCGGCTCCTGCTTCTCTGCACCCTCCGAATGCACTGATGGCTGGGGATGAATTCAGGAGTTTCGTGCATGGTGGAAAAGCAGCATTCAGCCCAACACTGGCCCATTTCCACAGGCTCCCGCCCTGCTGTGTTTTTTGCGGTTGCCTCCGTGTTTGGCTCTGGCCTGGGACTCAGCAGATCTCGGTTCTATTCCCACTGAGCTGCCAGGTGACCTCGAGTGAGGCGCTTCCCTGCTGTGTGTCGGTTTCCCCTCCCCCTCCTTGCATGGCCTGTCTCTCTCGATTGCAAGCGGCTCGGGGCAGGGACGGTCTCATGCTGCGTTTGTGCAGCACCCAGGGGGTACTGATTTCTGGCTGGGTGCTATAATAATGCAAATAATTAATCATCCTAATCGGCGTCAATATCAGTATGGTTTGGGGAAGGGTGTCTTCTGAGGTGCCCACCACCTGCAGGGGGGCATAAGGGCAGACCGCTGTAAACACGGGCTTTACACAAAATGCATTCGCATGCTGGCAGCAAGAGAAGTAAACTACGGGCTGTTTGGAGCACCGAGGACATGGCGAAAGAGGTTAAAATGACTGTAAAGCTCAAGTGCATTGTGGGTCTACACCGCTTTGGTCAGCACGAGACGGGAGCAGTGGATGGAGCTCTGGGACAGGACCCATCGCTCCGGGTTCTGTTCCCTGTGCGACCACTGGGTCGGCGTGGGCCCTCGGGCAAGGCACTGAGAACCTGATTTGCAGAAATGCTGAGCACCCACAACTGGTGCTGGGCTCCCCTACCCCACAGGCCCTTTACCCCACTGGCACTCAGCGCCCTCACTTTGTGTTGGGGCTCTCCCATGCAGGGCACTCACCTTGGGTAAGGGAGTCAGCGCTGACAGTGGCAGGGCTGGACGTCACAGTGTCAGAGAGCTGGCCTGAGAGCAGCTCTACATCGGCTCCCCCGGACCTGCCAGAGAGACACAGGAAGGATGTCACGGCTTCCGCCGCCGAACCCAGGTGGAGAACCGGCTGCTCCGCTCGGCAAAGCACCAGGGTGAACAGGAGAAACACAGCTCCCTTTGTGCAAACGTGCCAGGCAGACACACTGCCTGGAAGGGAACGTGACAGCTCAGCCGCTGCCCAGAATTCAGGGCTCGCGAGGACACAAAATGCTGGGAAATTCCAAGTGGTTTTTATGAATTAAAAAAAAAAATCCAGTGGAAACAAGTTTCTAAACGCTACGGCGCTGCAGCACAACGGGGTCCTAGTGCACGGGCGTTCCCAAAGCCATCCTGAGCAACATCCCCAACCGGCTGCAGGGCCTGGGCCATCGGCCAGCCGGCCCAAAGGAAACACACTGCAGAGCTGCAACCCCCCTGCTCGAGTCGCAGGCCTCACGAGTAACACAGGATGGAGAGAGAGAGAGATGTGTGGTTTTAATTGCGTGCACACACACACGCTGGCCCTACAGAAATGATAGAAATGTCCCCTGACTGTGGGCAGGTCACAGCCCTGCTTTCTGCCTCAATTTCCCCATCTGTCTACCACCTGTGTGAAGGGCCTTCAGGCAGCAGATGGGGATGCTCAGGGGAGGAGAGAAAGGATGGTGTCATTCATCTCACTGGAGTGCCCTACTGGGAGGGGGCTGCCTGGCCAGCCAGGGCCGAGTATACGGGCAGCCTGCAGAACAGTGGAGAAATACAGTGCTGAGCTCCTTGAGGCTAACGAGACACAGCTGCCAGCCCTGGAGCTGCCCCAGGGGCCACTCAGTGCACTGGAGCAGCCTGGGAGACACCTTTGGCTTGCAGCAAATGCTGCGTTCAGCCCCCGCCCTCTCCCTGTGTTTGAGGTGGGGGCAGGTTTCCCTGTGGGACTCCGCTCCCTCCTCAGGTGCAGCTGTGAACGCGTGGGACGGGGCTGAGGTGAGCACCCAGCACAGTGGGGCCCTGCTCCTCTGGCACAGCTGCGATGCAAACAGGAACCGGAGGAAAAGGGCACATGCTGTCCTGGAAGTGCATCAAGTATCCCCAAAACACATGGGGGCGGGGAGAAGACCTCAGGGACCCCTGCAATGGTGCTGGGCCCTCAAAGAACTACCTGAGCTGCCCCTGGCCAGACCCCACTATAGGGGGTGGTTACAGACCCTCCCCGACTCCCCTGTGTCAGGGACCATCCCCACGTGCACAGCAACCCCCCTCTCCCTGGCCCAGACAGCCCCCACCACTGCCCCAGCAGCAGATGACACTGGGGCGGGGGCAGACTTCTACCCAGCAGGGCGCTGCACCTAGATCTATGAGCCCCATGGTCCCCCAGGCTGCCAGGGGCTGTAAGGCCAGCCCGAGGGCGCTGACATGGCTGGGGCTGATGCTCCTGGTGCAGTCAGGACCGAGGTTCTGACAGGCGCTAGGCCCTCGGGGCCGAGGGATGGGGATCCGGGGCCAAGGGCTGAAGCAATCCGCGGGGCGTCAGTTGGGCCGGAGTCCAAGCGAGGCGCGCAGGAAGCAAGCCTGAAGTCATGGGAACAAGAAGCAGGGCAGGGACCGGGGGAGCAGAGCACTCCGTAAATCACAACAGGGCTTGGCCCTGACATGCTGCAGGGTATTTCAATAACAGGAAGTGCCTTGCTTGCAGGACTGGGCGATAGCCGGGGCTTCCTTCCCAGGGGGCGGCACTGCCCCTTTGCTGCACCAGCCAAGTACCCCTCAGAGCCAGGGCCCCCTTCGCCCCTGGCTTTCCAAGCAGGGATTTGGGAATCACGCCAGCCGGCCCCTTCCGGGCGCTCTGGGAACACAGGCTGACAGCTCCCCCTCACGAGCCAGGGAACCACAGTCCAAGGCCCAGAGACCAAGCTCACGGAGCGCAGCAGCACAACCCAGCCTTCGGGGCTCCCTGCCGGGCCCTGCCGATCCCTTCCAGCTCACTCAGGGCTTGGGCTGAATTACTCCCCAGTATAGTTCCCGAGCCCCATGTGAGTTACACCAGGGATGCGTCTGGCCCAGCATGGCTGGGCTGGCTTGCCGCTAGCCCAAGGGAGCCCGGCCATCACCCTGAGAGCCCAATTCCCACCCAGCAGGGGGTCAGGACGGGGCAAAGCCCGCGCCCCTGTCCTCAGTCAGCAGCAAGGCCCAGCCTGGGGGGACCCACAGGGATGAACATGGCCTGGGAAACCGTCAGCTCCACCTTCCTGGCAGAGCAGGGCTGGCGTCAGCCCAGGCAGCCTGAGGCGTGAGTGCGTCCCTGGCAGGAGCAGAGCCACGTGCCTGTGGGAGGAAGAGCCTATGAGAGGAGATGGCGCTCAGGGGCTCCTGCGAGGCGGGACAGGAGAGCAGCCCAGCTGGGAGGTGCGATGCTCCGGGCAGCAGCTTGTGCCGATGCAGCCCTGCTTGCAGGGCCCCAGCTAGCCGGCCCTTCACCTCCCTCCCTGGAAGCACCTGCAGCGCATGCCCCATGGCCCCACTTGCAGAGCTCTCCGGGCAGTGCAGGCTGGTGCCAGTGGGCACAGGGACCTGCCGTCCGCCCAGGGAAGGGAGCCATTTGCTCTGCCCTGCCCTCACTGCCATCCCAGCAGCAGCACGCAGGGGGTGGGGAACCCCAGTTCCCACCCAGCCTTACAATCCAGCCAGCCTGGCTCCTGGCAGGTGTTCAGAACATCTGGCTCTGGCCACTTGTTAGGAGGGCTGGCTGCCAAGAAAGTCTTGGCTGGCACTTGGGGGAATCCCCGCCCACCCGGGGGCAGGCTCCGAGCCGCAGTTGCAGAGGAGGCTCTGGGGGCAGGGGGTGTTTCCGTTTGCAATGCAGACCAACCAGGGGATCCTCAGCTGGCGGGGGGGGGCTGCCTGCAGTGCTTTAAATGCTCCCCCAGACAGCTGGGGGCTCAGGCATGGGCACTAACTCTATGACAGGCATTTACGGCGGCACTGGCCAGCTGTATTTCCATATTAGTGCTCGACCCAGGTGGCTCTGCCAAGTGTGCCAACATCCTAGTCTCTGCCACCGGCGGGGGCTTCGCACCAGGGTGCTGGATCCCGAGGACCCCGCCCTCTGTGGGCACTGATCCTTTGCTCACTTGGCTACCAGTCACATGCGCTCACAGCTGCCACTGGGCCTTTCCTCTTGGCAGAGGGCTGGTTGCAGACAGCCATGAAAACACCATGGTTCTTGCACAGACTTCCTGCTCCTCCTTCTGCAGCTGCTGTGTGGCTTGACCTCTGCAGGACCGGCCCAGTGCGGAGGCAGGGACGGTTTCCAGGACCCTGCCCAGCTCTGCGGGAGTTCAGGGCTCTGCAGTGCATGGTGGGTAGGAGCAGGTTCCATGGCTACCTCGCTCCCTGGATCGCCTGCCTATTGCCCACACCGAGGGGCAACCGATGTCACCTTCCTTTCCTGGAGACGCTCGTTCGCTATCAGCTAGTGGTATTGTGGGCTGCACTTCAACCGGTTGCCCGGCAGCCCCGGCTCCCACCCCAGCCCCATGAGCCAGTTCCCCCTGCCCGTTGTGCTGGATTTGAAATCCAACATTTGCAGCAGAGAGAGGGCAGGGGGCAAGTGGCCGGGGAAGAACATGGGCAAGTCTCCCGGCAAGCTGCATGGCACCGGCCTAGTCTCATCTGCCTTCCCTGGCTGCAGGAGGCTGGAGAAGCCAGGCCAGCCACGCTGCATCCTCGCAAAGGGCCTGGGACTGTGGCTTGTAGCACCTGTGTCTTGATGCAGCTTCTTCCTGGAGCCAAGATCTGGGCACATGGAGCCCTGGGGCCTGGCAAAACTGTTGGCAGACTGGCCTAGAGAGGCTCACTTGCCCAGCTTGGCTTTGCCAGCCACGGCTGCAGGCTCCACCAGTGACTCCCCTGCAGCCCTCGCTCAGGGTGGCTGGAAATCCCGGCCCAGAGACTCCCCTTCTCCCCGGGCCCTGCATGGCTCAGGCAGGGGGACAGCTCTGCCCGGTCCAATCCAGGGCCTGAGCCCCTTCCCTTCCCTCCGACTCCAAGGGGAGCCAAAGGCCCAGAGCACCCAACAGGACTGGGCCCTACATGGGCAACGTTTTCAGGAGCTCAGCTGACCTGCCCCGTGCATTCGAAGGGGCTCAAAGCCACCCAGTCACCAAGAAGCTACGAGAGCCAAAGGTCGGTGTCCTGAGGCCCTGGGGGTGGAGTTTGGATCCAGGGGAGGGTAACAAGGGGCAGCTCCTCCACAATCTGGCCTGGGCATTCCTTCAGCTTTGCATGGGGAACGTGTGCACAGACGATGCCCGCTGAAGTCTCAGGCTGAGGCCCAGCCCCCGGGGAGGGAATCGCACCCATCGAGTGTAAGTGTCAAGAGCCATCTGTTCCCAGTGTCACATGAACTAGGGGTCAACCAGCTGCTGCCAAAATAAGCACCCGAGCAACTGGCCCTAGCTTGGTCCTTACCCTCGGGTCATACATTCTTTGATTTCGGCTGTCCAGGAACTCAGCTGCTGCTCGTCGCCAGCCTCAAATACAACGTCTGTGCAGTTATTCACCTAGACAGGAGAGAAGGGGAGTGTTGGACGGACTCCTTGTGGCATGAAAACACAGCTATCCTGTCCTGCCTAGGTCTCCACGACCTAGCCCACAGGAGCGGGGATTTCCGCTTGGATCCTGAGAACCAGCTACAGTATCACTTCCTTCGCAGGCTCTCCCACCAGCCCCTGGGAGTTCCCTCTCTGTTCTTCCCTCTGGCTCTCTGCTTCCCTTGCTGGGCAGCCGTCTCCAGTGGAAATGATTCACAGCCTCTGCAGCAGAAAGGAAGGGGAGGAAGGAAACTCTTGTGGGGAAGGCTCTGGCCCCAGGGCGGGGAGATCTGGGCCACTTAACTTCCTAGAGGAACTTGGCCACTTATGGCCTCATATTCCACCTGCCCCTCACTGGGCCCCCATGTCTGGACGGCACAAGTGACTGTGGTCAGAATCTTGTCCCTGCAGTCAGGGAACTGAAGAGCAAGTCCTGCACCATGGCCCCTGGAGCCAGCGGTTCTCAAACTGCAGTGGCCCCCAGACGGCTCTGCAACTTGTACCAACTGCTTTTGTGGGCAGAGGACAGGATGTGCCAGCCCCCGGAGAGAGAGGACTGCTCGGGGAGAAGGAGGTCAGGCAGCAGAGTGGCACCAGGAGCGTAGCAGATGAGAGGGGGAGACGTGTGCTTTGCATAGGGCAACCCCAGCACAGACAGGGGCCAGAAGCCCATCTTAACGCCCCCGTGTGGCTGTCACATCTCTGGGAGCCTTGGTCCCCAGTCTAAGGATGGGAAACCTCTACCAGAAGAACAGGGGCAACTAGGTGCCCACAGCGGCATGGGCGCAGCTCAGGGGCCTGGCAGATGTGCCTAGAGGAGAGGATACACGTGACAGACTGTTCTCCCAGCTCTGGGATGGGCAGCAGGCAGAGAAGGGGACGACAGTCTGGGGAGGGGCTGGTGTCAGCTCAGTCGTCCCCTCTTGGGGAAGGAACGGGCAACCCCTGCTGTGAAGAATCTGGTCACTGAAGCCTCTACAGAGCAGCAAGGAGGGCAGGCATCAAAGAGGGGGTGACAGACGGCAAATCGGCTCCTGCAAGCCCCCAGCCTGGGTTGCATCTACCGTCCTGCTGCTGGTCTCCAGGGGGCCAGATCCCAGCCCAGTGCATTGTCCACACAGAGAAGTACTCTGCATCTAACGAGCATGACTGTGAGCTGAGAGGAAGCTACGAGGGAGGGCAGCGGCCTGAAGGAAACACCTAGTCCAAGCCAGCAGCACCCACTCCCCCCCACACCCTCGCAGGCAGAAGAGGAACTGAAATTTGGCATCAGAGCTCCAGCAGACACGTGCTGTGAGAGGAGAAGCAAACCCCAGAGCCTGTGATGTGCCCTGAGGCAGCTGCTGAGCTGGTGCAAGGAGCTGCTCACCCAGGCAGGAGCCCAGATCTGCTCGACCTGCATGCTCGGCCTGCAGGCCCTGGGGCTGTTTGAACAGCACCTCCGGGCCCCATTTGGAACGTGACGAGGCCGCGTGTCCTGTACACGCCCCGGAGCTGTCTCCAGTGACAGGGCCTCTGGGCTCCCCACCCCAGGCTCAGGAGCCTCTGCCGGGCCCCTCAGCGCTAGCAGGAACAGAGCTGCAGATGCGGCAAGGCTCTGTCAGCGGGCACCACTGGATGACAAGCGGCAGGCACTGGCTGGCACAGCACAGGTGTTAGCCCTGTAAAGTGCCCCTGCTGTCCCTAGGCTGGTAACTACTGGCCTGTTTAAACTCAGACCGCTGACAGGGGCAGAGAAAGAGACACAGGTGGAGCGTAACAAAGGGCCGCTCCTAACTCACGCACCTGAACTCCCAGAGCTGCCCCGAGTGCTCCGGTAACCCTGCCGGGAGAGGGCTCAATCCCGACCGAGAGCGGTCACGTGTTGGGCCGGCCCTGGAGTTTCACAGAGCATTCGCTCCCTGCTGCAGGACTCTGTCCGGGGCTCAGAGACAGGCAGGAGAGCTCTCTCCCCCCACATCCCAGGGGTCACTGCCTATAGAACCCTAGTGCCGGTCCTCACAGGCCTTCCATAAGGGCAGGGAAGATGCGGGCCCTACCTTGAGTACAAAGGTGTTCATGTTGTCTGGCATCTCGAGGCGGGTGCATCTCCGGATCTCTTGGACAGCAGAGCAGGCCATGAGCAGCTTGGGTTTGGAGCACTGGAGAGAGAAAGAGATCGAACGCGCGTAACCAGAACCCTGGCATCAGGAATGACACAGAGCCACCGGGAGACGCTTAAGGTTGGGCCTCATCCTTTGTGATGCTGAGCACCCTCTACTCCCACTGCCCGGCATGGGAACGGAGGGTGCCCGCACGTGGCAAGAGGTGTGCTGCAGGGAAAGCACCGAGACCTGCTCCTAGCAGGGGAGGAGGGGGAAATCACAGACTTTGGCTCTCTGCTGTCCTGGCTGAATTGATACTAGCAACCTTGTGGTGAAAGGTTCTGGGTCCTGCTTCCTATCTCCAGGGCCATCCAGCATATCGCCCAGCAGAGAAGTACGCTGTGTGCCAAGATAGTAATATTCTATGGAGAAAGGTTAAGCTAGTAAACAGTTCTCATCTGCTCTGCAGCCCTGCATCTTGGCTGCTGTTCGTGACCCCTGCTGGAGCCCAATTTGGCTTCAGTTAAATGAGACAAACTTCAGAACAACTTCTGAGGCAGCCCCTGGCATTGCATTTTAACCTCTACTGTCCAGATCTGCAGAAACACAAACCAGTCCTTTGTGCTTAAGCAAATAATTGGCACAAGCTACCAAAACAAGGCAGCGGCTCTGCAAGGAATCACAATCAATATATTGCACAACATCTGGCCCCAGTACCCTCCTCTCAGACACGCGGTGCAGTCAGCTTCCTTGCAATCTCCTAATGGGATAAAAACAACAGACACCAACCGGCCTGAAGGCAGCTGATCTCTAACACATGAGCTGTGCTCTTTCTCCTAAACTTGCAAATCTGGGCTCCTTGCTTTACCCAGAGAAGAGCTTCAGAGCCTCATTGTTTACCCCTTTCAAGATTGACATGTGCAAGCAATTGCTTTTTAATCAACAATAACTATGGGAAAGTACTGCAAAAGTAAACTACATTACCGCATGATATGGTTCCCAGATGCAGGCTAAGTTTCCTCCCACAAGTCAGGGCTGCCAACTTGCATGGCCCTGCTGCCATAGGGTTCTCTAGGCCTTCCAACCTTGGTCATTCTTGGAGAACTAAATGATCAGCTTGATTTTCAAATCCCTATTTATAGGCCAGACTGCACAGAGCACGAGTGGAAAAGGCACCAACATTTCCAGGCCTGTTCTCAATTAGGCCTTTTGTTGTAGTCTGAAACACGGCAGTTTTGATGCTGCAAATCAGGACCCAGTGCTCACCCAGCATGAAAGGTTCGCAGGCCTCCTGATACCCCTGGGCAGAATTCTGCAAACAGCTGTAGAAAACAGAAATTATCTGTGGCGGGACTTCAGTGGAGTTACACCAGGGGAACGCTGAGCCTGTGGACTTGAAAATCTGACATGGGATGCAGCTCTTTAAGCTTAAAAGGCATGATCAAGATTTGGCAAAGTGGTTAGTGATGTGGGATGCCCAACCTTAAAGGGGCCTGCTTTTCTGGGCATGGATGATCAGTGTTACAAGCGTGCTCTCTGTTGGTGTACATGTCAAGAGTTAGTTAACAGATAAGGTGCCAGTAGAAAATACACAGTGTCACATGGGTTTGCTATGATGAGAATGTCGTTGTGCCCTGCAAATGGCTCCCTTTGGGCAGCTCTTTCCATCTGCTCTAAAGATGGGGTCGGAAGCACTGGGAGGCCCCTTTAAGATGCCTGGGGTTGGGCACCCAAACTCAGTAACCACTTTGTAAAATCTTGACCCGTATGTTTTTCAACCCCCCGCCCCCCATTTTGTTATCCAAGTGACTAATTATGCAGGAGAGGATTAAAACTCCATGAATCCTCAACAGCAGAGTTTACTTTTCACTGTGCTTGTTGTTTGTTTAAACCCAGATTTGGCCCCAGACAAAGAGACTGGAGAAGAACTCGGGCCATTCACTTAGCACAACGAGAAGACTCTCAGCCAGTTCCTCTCTGGCAAGAATTCCCACAACCAGCATCAGCAGCACATCCTCATATTTTCCTATTCCCAGACATCTAACGAAAAAGTGCCTGGGTCCGATCTATCCTGGCAGCCTTGGATACATTCCTGACTCTCGCGTGGGCTGCTGCGCTGGCCTCTAACTGAAACATCTGTCAGAGGACACCGAAAATCCCGGAAGGTGTAAAAAGGATCCTGGGAACTGCTGCTGGGCTGGGCTGCTCAGCTGTGGTTTAAAAGAACCAGCACTTCTTCCCTCTCCCCAGAAGAAATTCCCCCGAGCCCCAGGCTCTGGGGACCCCTTAAATCCTAGTTATACCTATATAGGTGTACATAAAATCTCCCCACTGTATTTTCTACTGCATGCATCCGATGAAGTGAGCTGTAGCTCACGAAAGCTTATGCTCTAATGAATTTGTTAGCCTCTAAGGTGCCACAAGTCCTCCTTTTCTTTTTAGTTATACCTATAGGTTTTATGGGGTGCTCAAGGCTTTTGTTGGCCCGCTCCAGGGAGGGGAATTCCACCCTAGGAAAGCTACGCAGATTCGTTTAAATAGGCGGAGTAAGCTAGTGGAAGGAGCCAGTCAACCTGACTTCAGTAAAAGAGCAGGGGCCCAGACAGCCCCGCTGCAGGAACATCATTGGTCAACCCTCAGAAAGGGGAGGGACCAGAAGGAAGGGGACCAACTAGTCAGGTGGGGTAAATCAAACCGGGGTAAGAAAGGGGAAGTGCCAGTCTGTTGGAAATCCTGGGATGGTGGGTGGTCTCCCAAAGCAACAAAAGGCCTGTCCCCGCTGATGAGGGACAGCCACAGGGGTCTCTCCAGAGCAGGTACTGCCCGGGCAATGGCAAGGCAAACAGCTCCCACCCTGTCCCACCATCACCTGCCCCGTTCCAGCCTTTGCTTCCAGCAAGGGGGGACAGTTAATACTAACTCTGGAGGTGGTTTCTGAGCTGTGGGCACCCATCCACTAAAACCCCTCATGCTTCATGGCATGAGCCAGCCACTGTGAGGGGTCAGGAAGGAACTTTCCCTAGAGGCAGGGCACGCCCTACATGGCAGCTAGGGGGATTATCTGCACCTTCCTCTGAAGCAGCCTTGTCAGACAGGATGCTGGACGAGGGCTGAAGGAGCACTGCTGTGATCCAGTTGTGTTAACATCAGTAGGACTAATCACTGGGGAGGAACCTGGAGCAGAAAGAAACAGACTCAAGGGGAAAAACTCAGAGGGGATCAATTTCCATTTGTCAGAACAATGTGGCTTTTCAGATGGGCCTGTATGTGTGAAAACAACTAGCGTCATTATTACTTCGTCTTGAAACTAATGAGCCATTTTGAAAACCAGGTGAGCAAAGCTGGTTAAAGGAAGGAAATCGAGGCAGCGAGACCCCTTAATACTTTTACCAGAAACCCTTCGCTTCTGGGACCAGTTACCAGCCTCAGCAGATGATCTGGGTTTTTCCAGCAGGATCTGAGTTAACATCTTTGGTTGGGATGAGCTGCATGATTCATTGGTATCCAACAGAGCAGCAAGAAGTAATCCCTGCAAAGCTGCTAACAGATGGTGCCTTAGAGGCCAGTGCAGGAAGCGTCCCTACACGAGATTGTCCAGCCCTTGAGAATTGGGACAACTATTGCCCCAAAGACTGGCCAGCCCCATGCGGAGAGACTGTGTCAACACGGTATTTAGTGAAGGGAAAAAAATGGTGAACAAGTGCAATTATAAATGAACAGTGGCAAAGCTGGCTTGGTTCAGCGTCTGCAAAATCCCTCGCTCAGACGAAACACAGAGATTCAGTCCGACGTCCTGAACTTGGGGCAGGCAGGCGCTGGAATCTCAAACCAAGGCAGCGGGGAATTGTGCTTGTCAGTTTCACACACAGATTGCTCAGCCAGCCTCCTCCAAGCAGGGAGGGAAATGGCCACGGAGCTCACAGCCAGGAGAAGAATGAGGCGCAGGGGATTTACGGTCCCTCAGTGGCTAGCCAGGCCAGGCCTCATCCCCCACACCACAGCGGGATGGGAGTGACGCAGAACAAAACCAGTGACAGAACTGAAGTGAGAGGCTATGGTGCGGTACCAGGGCAGAAACTGGGGAGCGCTGAGATGTTCTGGGAGCTCGGCTCACTGCTCCAGCCTCTCACCCCCCGGCCTGGCTGATCACATGTGCCGACTCCCCAGGACACTTCCAAAACCATTGGGAAAATGTCCCCATTTGGGTGCTCAGAGCAGGCCCAAGCCTCCCAGCACTTCCCAGCACTGACCCTTCTGCTCCCTGCATGGCTTCCTACCTATCTCAGGAGCCCCATGGAATGAAACGCCCTGGACCGGCGTCCCCACTTGGATGCACCAGAGTAACTCCATTGACTAGGGCAGGCTGTTACAGAGATGAGGTGGGTGAGATAATATCCTTTATTGAACCAGCTTCTGCTGGGGAGGGAAATGAGTCTCTGGAGTGAGTTAAAACATTTCAGCCTAGTAAACTGGGACTGGTTAAAAAGAAAAAAAAAACAAGAACAAAACAACATCCAGCTCCCTGTGAAGTCTGACAAAATACAGATGTGACAAGTGACTCCACCCTGCAGTTCTCACCAGGCAATCTGCATCCGATCAGGAGAGTTCCGCATTGGCTGGTTTTAAAGGCTTCTCGTCTGCTTGGGTTTTGGACATCAGGTCTTTGGCTCTCAATTCCCACTGGAAGTCACTGAATGGAATGGTCAACAGTATTGGGCTCCCAAATTCCATCTGTGCCTTTGAAAATCACCTCCCTTGTCTACACGAGCAGACTCCATGGACAATTGGAAGGATGAAGGCATCCCAAGTGCCACAGAAGTGAATCCCAGTTAACAGATAGGGGAAGTGATTTTGATTCAGACTGATCAGAACTCTTGACTCCTGACTTATTTTTCTCAGCAGCTGGTTAGGAAAAAAAGCCTCCTTGTTAAGGCTTCAACACCTCCAACCTCTTCAGCTGAGGACAGAGAAAGCTCCCTAGAAACATCTCTGAGTCATCCAAACAGTTCTTCAGCAAAAAAGAGGGGGCAAGATGTGGCTAAGTCAGACCACAAACAGAATCTCCCTTCTCCGTCTAGGAGGGCGGAGGGCATAGTAGACCCTTATCAAAACATACAAAACAGGAAGAAAGGACACAAGGTACTGATCTCTCCCTTGCATCTCATATTCCAGCATCAGAGGCCTCACACAGCTGGGGATGAATACAAATATTCCAGATCTCTAGGAGTCTGTGCCAGCCTTGCAGAGTTTTAACCTGACTCACTTGGCTCCTGGGAGAAAGCATGGTGTGGATTTCAGGTTTGGAGCAAAACCCAGAGCAAGGAAGCATTTGTCATGTGGTTGGAGTTTTGCAATTCAAGTTCTCCCCAGGTTGGGCGGGGTATAATTTTAACATGGTAGCTTGAGCTCAACTGGGCAGAGGACATGGGGGAGCTTGCTTCTAGACCTCATCTTACCAGGCTGTAGGGGATTTAAAAAACAAACAAACCCACCCACTAGTTGCATTTTTAGTTAGTAGAAAATGTTCAAATCAGGCCAGCCAGATTCATTGTCATTTAAGGCATAGAACAGGTCTTTGATCATTAGAATAACAGGACCAGGGTTTAAATGGTGCCTAGACCTTGGTGGCCCAAATGTATGTCACCCACAGATAGTGGGTTAAAATCCACTTTTATTTAATCATTTATGCAGCTTGCTTGCTTTTTGGCTTTTCACTGAGGGGAAAACAGGCCAGCCAATTTCAGTTCCTGGTTCTCAGGCATTCGCACAAAGTTGCAAGGACTTTGTTGCAAACAGCACCTTCACATTTACGGCTGTGCAAACAAACCCCGGGTTCATACAGAATTTAAAAATAAAAATCACAGAAACTTTTACAGTGACCTGACATTTTCTAAAAGCCTCGTTATTACGAAATCGGTACCTGGGACATGCACTAACCCGGTGCTGTCTCTTTAAAAGCCGCCCTCTTCTATAAACAGCACGGGGGCCTGACCGGAAGAAGCTCGAGGCAGCTGGCGTCACAGGAATTGCCGTGCAATGTACAGCTCCACAAAGGGTAGAATTGACAAAGTGACCGGAAAGTAACAATAACAGAAAAGGGAGGTAAAGCACTGCGGTTAGAGAGACAAGAAATACAATATGCAATGGAATGAGGCCCACTGGCATGGCAGAACAGGGTCCTTTGGGACACCTTTATTTAACAAAAACCTGCACTCCAGTATTCTCGGCAGCAGTTCTCACGGATTGCACCAGTGCTCATGTGTTTTCAGCTGTCAACAAGAGACCGCTGGGGATGAAAGACACCCTAAATACGCCCTCCCTAGGAGGTTAGCTCATCCACCTTGCTTTGGGGATAAAGTAGGAGAAACAGCATGAAAACGAAGCCACCTAAAAACCAAATGTTGAAGGCCAGACGTAATGCATGACAAATACCACAGTTTTCAGAGTAGCAGCCGTGTTAGTCTGTATCCGCAAAAAGGAGTACTTGTGGCAACTTAGCGACTAACCAAGTTATTTGAGCATGACGAAAGCTTATGCTCAAATAAATTTGTTAGTCTTTAAGGTGCCACAAGTACTCCTGTTCTTTTTGCAAATACCACAGTGTTCTACAGTACGGGCCAAACTACACTGAGGATTCAGAAAACCGCTACAGCTTTGTACAGGAACAGGCCCAAACACTAATCCAAATGACTGCAGTAATGGCTTAGCCCCCTGTAGCAATGACAGGGTACCCAGAAGCCAGCAGAGTATATCCTTATGCTGTCCTACAATTGTGAGAGAGTCTGAACTCTTCAGCTTTACACCCAACTAGGGAAATGAGAAAACAAAAGAAAAGCCCCAGACTGACACAGCAGATTTGTCTCTCTGATCTTTGGGCCACTGGAGACATGGGTTCAACTCTGAATTGGGTCACATGGGTCTCACCTCAATGCAATCTGCAGGTCTGTCAGCTGAGACAATCTAGGAGGCTAACGAACCTGGGGGTTGATTGTTTTTTTAAAGCTGTGGTTCTGGGTTCTGTCCTCCGAGAGCTCTCAGCACTGCAAGTCATACAGGACTGAAGTTCTGGAGGAGCTTAAAAGCCGTTTTGTTTGAGGAAGGACTTCCCCAGAGCGCCAGAGGTGTTACTGGGGGAGATTCCTTCAGAAGAGCTGGACTGAGCCAGCACACCTTGCCCTGCACTGGCCATGCTGCTCAGTCACGGAAATGCAGCTACCTCCAGAGTGGCACAGGGCAGCTATTAAACAGCTGACAGCAACGCTGTACAGCATGTGTTAGGATGAGAAGAGATGTTTCATTACCTTGACCAGGGGGAATGCAGGTAAAATGCAATGAGGCCTGGACACTGGACAAGTCCCTAGTCCCCCTTAGTCTCTTCCAAACACAGGCATTGTTTATTACAGTGCTCCTGCTTGGACAACAACATTTCTTTCCAGACCCCAGCTCTAGCCTTTGAATCCCTCCTGTCAGGCAGCCGCTACATGAAAGCACAAAGGAAATGAAGAGCGCAGAGGATGTAGCAGCTGACAAATCAATAGGCGTTGTGTTGCAGGACTAGGTAAAAGCGAGAATACAGCCTCCAACGGATTTTGTTCCCATTGTGTGGAAACAAGCAATCCTGACACATCAGAAATGGGATCTCAGAAGCTGTGCATGCATTAAAAGCAAAATGGCCATGGCTGATAGGAGAGGCTGTCTTATCCCAGTTCTCGTCCAACACCCTGGATTTTAATTTGGGCTCTTCGCCCTTCTCCCCAGATCAGTTGGGAGAGTATGAACCACAGGGCTAGTCACTCCCTCCTCCCCCAGCGTAACTGTTACAAACCACAGCAGCTGTTTCCTGATATCTTGCATGTGAATCCCACCGCCCCTCCAGCAAGGCCTGTAGATTGGTCAGCACAGTATCTGCAGGGGTGACATGCAGGAGGAATGTGTTCTGGGCTCAAAGGGGCAGTGTCACGAATCAAGACATTTCCAGAAATATTCTCAAGGTGGCAGGGGACACACGCACAATCTCTCTCTCACACACACAAATCAATATGTATGCCCACACACAATCTCAACACACACACACACAAATATACTCAATGCAGTAATACGTGCATACCATATTCTGAATGCTCTTTACCAGTTATTCCAAGGATAGTGCTTCTAGACAAAAGAAATGCCTGTTTTGGACTACATTACCCATAATCCTTAACCAGAAACGGGGCAGGGAGATTCAGGCTTCAAAGAGCCAACTGGACGGTTGTCAACAAACCTCAAGGGCTCTGTCTTTCTTCTCAAAGAACCCACAACCCCCACATGTGCACATTACATCACAATGGAGAGTGCAGAAGGGTGGCACCTCTCAACACCGTAGGGGTTGCATTCTGCCTCTTCCCAGGTCTGGTTCGCGAAACACTGCTTCTCATGCTAACAAATGCTGCGCAGCGTCGCTGCCAGCCGTGAAATAGCTGCCAGGCTCCACCCTAGAGGCAGCTGCATTTGAGTGACTGCACAGTGGGGACTGTTCTGGATGAATCAGCAGTATTAGAGCATAAGCTCTTTTGGGCACAGACTGTTTGTTATGTGTTTGTACAGCACCTAGCACAACGGTCGTGCCGTTTCGGTGCCATCACAATATACATGTTCAATAACAAGGGGTTTCTGAAGCCTGTCCCCCCAGGAGCTGCTCTCTGAAGATTAACTGCCCTTCAGTTTCACTTCAGGAGGGAGGGATAGCTCAGTGGTTTGAGCACTGACCTCCTAAACCCAGGGTTGAGAGTTCAATCCTTGAGGGGGCCATTTAGGGATCTGGGGCAAAAAAAATTGGGGATTGGTCCTGCTTTGAGCAGGGGATTGGACTAGATGACCTCCTGAGGTCCCTTCCAACCCTGATATTCTATGATTCTATGAATGAGACAAGCCAGCCCTGCTTGGAGCCATGCAGCACTGCTGGGCAAATGAGCTGCCCGTCCTTGGGATCCAAGAATGCTCTAAGTATGGTACTTACACAGCTCCCATCACCACAGCATCTGAGCACCTCACAATCTTTACCGGGTTTACGAGCAGCTGAAAGTTTGTGCTGTCGCACGGGTGAGGCACTGGGGCCGAGTAATCCACAATCTGTGCCGTCTCCCTCAAACAAGCCATGAAACCACTGCATGCAAATTAGCTGCCCAGTAGGGTCGATGACTGGTTGAGTGAGATAAAGATGTGGCCCACAGGAAGACTGGAAACAAACTACCCTTTGTATCCTGGCCTGTCCCAGGCGGTGGGCCAGGGGAACAAAAAAGGATCGCTCTCAAGTGACTCCTTACAAGTGCCCTGCTGAGCGACTTGGATAGACGCTGGGGATGCCAGCAAGCAGTGGGGGCTAGAGTAGCCTCCACGCCCTTTGAGCCTGTGCAGTACAGCAGAACAGGGGGGGCTGGGCTGCACTGGGAGCCCCCAGATGCGGAGCAGTGGTTGAGAAACTCCTCTTGACCAGACTTCGGGAGAGCCAGCATTTTCCAAGTGACTGTTTACCAAGAAATCAGCCTCCCCTACCACCCCCACCTCGCACGCGTACACACACGGGACACATGGATGCACTTGTGTTTCTATTTACTTTCTCTGAGCAAAGGAAGTTATTTTCAGTGCTGCTTCACAGAAGCTGTTTACAGGAACCATCCCTAGCTAAACACTGACAGGATGTACGGCCAGCACAGGAAACCAGCTCCGCTGAATCTGTGGAGTTTACTCTGGGAGCTTTTAGGGTATTCTAGGAAACAGCTAAAATACACAGTTTACATGGAGCTGGTGGGTCGGCTTCCTAAAAGTGCCTCCAAGCAAACAAAGGGTTTTCCCCACGGAGAGCTGCGGGCTGGAGGCAAATGCACCACTCGCAGATAAAGCCAACCCCTTTGGTTTATCCCAGAGCATGGTCACGGGGTCTGCTCTAAACTACCAGGGATCTGGAAGGGGATTCTGGCTCTTAGCATACCCATAATTAATTTACTGTGCACAGCACTTGCTTGCAGGATGGAGGTTTATCGATAGCAGATTAGCTCCTGTTATCTCATAAATAGCTTCTAACATATCCGGGCTGGCTCTTTGTGCTGGACCATCCCATTTCCCCACAACCCACCCCTTTGAGTCATTCCCTCTCTCTAATTCTCACCTCCGCTGTTTTCCCTTTAGCGTATGACCACCTCTCGGCCTTTGAAAAGTTTTACGATGCTGCACATCATAGCTAGTATATATAGAAACAGAATACATTGCAATTAACTGGCATGTGTATAGAGAGACAAACAGACATGAGACAGAGCTACCACTGCTCTGTACTGAATGGAATCAGAATTGCTGAAGTGTGTGTCATAGGCCCTATACTGCCAACAGTTGAGAGATTCTCTTCTAGCTCAAGTGGTCAGGGCTTCTGTTTTTGGAGCAGGAGGCTCTGCCCTTTATTGCTGCTTGGTCCACAACTTTGCAAATAGCCACAGCAAGCAGCACACACACAGAGTCCCTGGGTGCGCTACACTGTAAAAAAGACCCGCAGCAGTCAGTCTCAGAGCCCAGGTCAACTGACTCAGGCTTGCGCTATGGGGCCAAAAGTAGCAATGTAGACATTTGGGCTCGGGCTGGAGCCCCGGCTCTGAGACTCAGGGAGGGCACAGGCTCCCACAGCCCAAGCTCCATCTGGAGCCGGAACGTCTACACAACTGTTTTTAGCTCTGCAGCGCAAGCCCGTGTCAGTTGACCTGGGCTATGAGTAGCTGCCATCTGACCTCCTGTACAGCACAGGCTACTTCCACCACCCGCATACTAAACCCACCATACATCAAGCCCTACAGTTTGCCACACTGCTGTCTTGTTGAGCTCTCCGGCAAGCGTTATCTGCTGCTGGCAATTAGCAACGGGAAATAATAATTCTTAGCCCTGATGTGGGCAGGTCTCTCTCAAAACCAGAGCACCGAGGCAGGGAAAAGACATGCAGTGGATCCTGGATCCACTGAAGTCAATGGTAAAACTCTCACTGATTCCAGCAGGGCCAGGATTCCACCCCATGGCACAGAGCACACAGGAAAAACTGGCTGACCAAATCAATTTCAGCAAAGCACAAGACCACGTTTTCAAAGATGGGCACTACAGCTACGCCTACAAAACCCTCGGCATGCACACGGGTACAAGTGCAGATGTGCAATCACAACCTACGCGTGTGTGTAGTCACAATCCACCTACCAGTGTCAACTCCTCCATGTTGAACTGACCAATGTTTGGAATATGTTGGTCTAGGAGTTCTACTCTCCTTGTACATGTAACTGGGACAACACAACACATCTGGTTACTCATTTTTGTGCTTGGCAAAATTAGATTTATGACTTCCTCTGGCTCTCCCCAAGCGGAGATCTGCAGGATGGACGAGCTATCCTATTTTTCCTTCACTCAAGGTTTTGTTACTTTGCTGCCAACTCTCACAATACTTAGGGTGTTTCTTAAAGCCCCAGCTTCCGGAGTCAGGTGATTACCAAGAGTCTGATTTTTAAAAATTTTTTAGGACTCCTGATTGCAGAGAAAAAGCTTGAAAATAAGCTGCTGAACACCCTCTAAGTCTCAGAAACCAGGGGAGGAGGGGGTGGGGGGGGGCGGAGAGAAGAATGAACCCCACATAGTCATTTTTACACCTCATGATTTTTAAGCCATTCATGGTTTTGGGGCCTGGCTCATGATTTCAGAACTTTTGGGGTTGGCCATGCTGCAGTCACCTTCTCCTTCCATCCACCCCGTGCTCAGTTCACGTGTCTAATCTCCGTTGTGTTACCCAGACTTTAGTCTCTCCAGGGCAGGGCCAGTCCATCCAGTGCCTAGCACAAAGGGTGAGCTGATTCTTGACTGGCTTCCTGGGCACCATCATGATACAAGTAAATATGAGTGACAACAACATACCATCCCGTGGATCCATGTCGCTGCAACCCTCCACAAGGAGGGGCAATTCAACACAGCCAGTGCATTAATGGAGACATAGGTGTGCACTCAGGGTCTCATCTGTTTCAGAGGCTGCATGCTGCTGCAGCATTGAGAAAGGAAACCTCCCACAGGCTCCACTGAAATCCGCAGGATCAGAACGGAGCTTCAGGGCAGCCACTGCCTTTCCATCAGGCCCCTCTGCCTTTGCCAGCCTCTCCCAAAACACCACGAGAGCAGCCAGAACGCCAGCACCCGGTCCCGCACTGGCAGCAGCTCTGCCAATTATCTGCCTCTGAAACAAAGCTCTCCAGGAAAAGCTCTTGCTTCAGAGGTACTGGTCTGACCAGGGCTGCCGGGCCAGACAAACACACAGCTCCCCGCTCTTCTCTCAGCATGTGCTCTGTTAAAACACGCCCACACAGGACCTCCATGGAAATAAATCCCTCATCGCTCTGGGCCATTTCAGATCCTGAACCAGAATCAGGGGGGTCCCGCAGTAGTACCCAGAGGAATCCAGCAACAGGGCCAGAGCCAGCCTATAGTTTATGGAAAGGGTCTCTCCCCTTCCTCTCAGCCTGGGTAGCCCCACAACAGCGAGGCACTTGATCATTCCCTGTTCTGTTCATGGAGCACCTGGTGCTGGCCGCTGTCGGAAGACAGGATATTGGGCTAGATGCACCTTTGGTCTGACCCACTATGGCCATTCTTATGTTTCCCCCGCGTCTGTCCTGCCCTGGCGGGCCGGGGCTCCGTTCTGGCTCCAGGCCTTGCCCCTTGGTTGGTACGGCACCTCCCCTGAGCGCTGGATGGCAGGAGGTGAGAGACACAGAGGCAGTGTGCGGAGATGGCAGCGAGGCAGGCAGGGAAGAGTCAGTTCTCAGGAGATCGGGCTCATGAGCATCAGTGAAACACAGGCCCTATTCCCAGTGGAGTCAGGTACGGTCTTAAATAAACCCCAGAGAGAGACCCCCCCACAGCTTTGCCCACAGAATCCAGCACTGAAGATCCACCCCTGCTCCTTCTGCACATGCCTGGTTATGGTTTGATGGCAGACTGGTGGCTTACGTGACACAAGCCTGGTTCTCTCAGCCTCTACATCCTAACATGCACCCTGCCCCCACTGGCTCCAACGACACCCCTGCTGCCAGTCCCAGCAGAGTGGCAGAGGATGGTAAGCACCTCTTACCCCTGGAGGCGAGGTCAGCCCTGCTACCGGCGATGCTGGACCTGTTTCATCAATGCACAAAGGATCTTCAGTCTGCTACCCTGCAGCAGGCTGGGATTCCCACAGTATCTGAGCACCAGGTAACTGTTAATGTTTTTATTCTCCCAGCATCCCTGTGAAGCTATAGCCCAATTCTGCTGATGAGGAACTGACGCGCAGAGACTAAGCGACTTCCTCAAGGTCAAACGAGGAATCTGTGTCAGAGCAGGAAATTGATCCTAGGTCACTCAGGCTAGCACCGAACCACTGGACCTCCTTCCTCTCTGAAGGGACCTGGCCGCTAGTCCCAGCTTTGCAACTGGCTCACAGCACAGCCCTGGGCCTGTCACTCTGCCTCGCCCACCCACTGCCTTAGAACATGGCTTTGGGACGCAGGGCTAGAACCAGCGATCCGAGAGCCAGCTGTGAAAGGAGATGGACTTGCACTCTGGAAAGAGCGGGGTCCCCCCAGCCTGTCCAGCTGGCCTTGGCAGGCTGACGTTTGGTGCAAGTTTCTGCACAGGGCATCTGGGGAGCCCCTGGAGGCTCGACCCCCCTGTGATGCAATGGGACATTGGCGCTCATCCCAGCGTAACGTGCCATGCCAAAGATGCCAAGCCAAAGACATTTCTTTGGGGCTCTCTTTGCCGGCAGGGAGGGCGTGGAGTCCTCCTATTAATGATCCTTTTGCCTTCTGCACAGCAGGGTTCCTGTTTCTGGGATGAGGGGGAGGAATTTTTCAGGAAGGGCCTGGAGGAGCTGCTAAGTTAACTGTTTCCAGGCTGACACCTCACCCTCCTGCCCCATCCCCAGCCCAGCTAGCTGTAAGAGGACAGCTCCACTCACAGAGGCCAGGGTGTGTGTCTCTTTAAGGCTACAGAGACCCTGGGAGTCCGGTCCTCGCCCCCAGCCCTGGCTCAGCCCCCTGCCTATGCTGTCAGCCTGGGTGGCGGTGCTGCTTACATACAGGGGGCCGGGGGAGAAGCTCAGAAAGCCCCGAGGAGGAGCTCCAGGGCTGGAGCACCTACAGAAAAAGTTAGTGGGTGCTTAGCACCCATAGACAGTCAGCTCTCCTCCTCCCCCCTGGAGCCTCCTGTCTGCTGCCATCAGTGGTTCGGGGCATGCACGAGGCGCTGGGGGGGGAGGAGTGGGGATGGGACGGGCTTGGGAGAAGGGGATGATAGAGCAGGGGTGTGAAGAAGCAGGGTGGGGGGGGGAAGAGGTTTGGAGGAAGGGGGCGGGTGGGGGTGGAGCCTGGGATGGAGCAGGGGGTTAAGCACCCCTGGGGCCCAGAGGAAGCCAGCGCCTGTGTGTGCCAGATGCTTCAGAGGGACTGATTCGAACAGGACAGTTATCGAGCGATCCATCCGCGGTGCCCATTCCCAGTGGCATCAGGCAGAGGACGCAGGCTGCTGGAACATCCCAGTGAAGGCTACTGCACTATGCCTTCTTGAAATCAACTGTCCGAGAGGGTCAGCGTGTGCCGGGGCTGGCCACGGAGCAGGGCTCTGATGGAGCCTCCCCTTGATTTCAACACGGTTTAGATCAGGCCCTAATTCAAACTCTCCAAGTCACAGCGACCAGGCCTCCCAAGACCCTCTTGGCTTTCGATTCCTTTAGACTTTCCTAGCAGCTTCCCCGTCCCTTGCTGACCCAGCCTGAGCTCAGTCAGTATCACAAGGAGTTCAGGGTCTGGTGAGTGTTGGGGGTTCTGCCACAGGGGTGTGCATTGCGAACACTTTGGGGTAGGGCAGGGAACCTCAGACTTCACTGCACTGCCACCCCCTTCTAACAAAAGTTACTACACGACCCTGGGAGAGGGGACCAAAGCCTGGTCAAACACCAGCCCTGGCAACCCCATTAAAATGGGGTCCTGACCCACAGTTTGAGAACCGCTGGTGTAGGGGATAGCGTCCCATCTGCCAGGAAGCAAGCAAGAGAGACCAGCCTAGAAAGCGCACCCGCTGTGCTCCTGACCCCTATGTCCTGAGAGCAAAGACAGCCTCCAGAGAGCCCCTGCTCCCCAGTGAGAAAGCCGTGGCTGGGCCTCTGTGATCATTTAACACACAGACAAAATGAAACACACCCGCCTTTCCAAACAATCACCCCTGCTCCGGCCAATCTTGGTAATCGGTTTTCCTTGGAAGCTTGCTCTAGCCGGGCTGTCAGATTCCTGGCACTAACAAGAGCCAGGGTTTATTTAACAATAATAGAGTTTTATATCCCTGGGTAACTTTTATATTATTACCACTTGGAGAAAATGAACCATCCTGCATATTTCTATTGTCTAGGAAATCAATTTGAGTGAGATTCTTCAGGGCTGGCGTCTCCCTCCGGACGGCCCTTCCGCCTACACACTGCTCACCACTTCCAGGAAAGTTTGGCTTCCGTTGTTTTCTCTTCGGGGGCTGACCCAGAGATGATCTGAATTATTAGCACTGAGTTGAGCTCACAGAAACAGGAGTCCTGTCTGAGAGAGATTTGTAACCTAATTTTAGCTCGGGGGGGGGAGGGAGGGGAGGAGGAGGGGGACAGGAAATAGACTCGTTAGTTGCAGATTAACCAATATTTCTAGGCCAAGAAGAACATAAGAACTGCCCCAGGGGAGCAGAGCAGTGGCTCATCTAACCTAGTATCCGGTCTCTGACAGCATCCAGATGCTTCAGAGGAACATGCAGGAACCCTCAGCCATAGAGTATATTGCCTGGAGGGATGGGTTCATTCTAACCACGGGCCCTCAGCTTATATCCTGAAGCAACAGGCTTTGCACCCCCATGTTAGTATATTTATACCATCTTGCTTTATTAGCAATGTCTTATTATCCACAGAAACAGCCACACCTTCTCTGAATCTCTTGGCCTCGATCATACCTTGTGGCAATGAGTTCCACAGGTGAACTGCACAGTACAGATTAGTGCTATTTCCTTTTTAATAAGCAAACTGGGTTAACAACAAAGCCTAATGACAACTAATTACAAACGTCAGTCTATTTCACTGGTGACCACTGAAGCACAAAAATCCAACTAATCTGGGAGTGTGGGCGGAACTTGGGGGTGCTGGGTGGAGTTTGGGGAGAGCACCACCTCCTCCCTGCTCCCCTCCCAAATCTGATCCCCCAGGGGCAAAGACCAGAGCAGCATCAGAAATCTGGAAGGGGCAGAGAAAGGTGGCCCCATCCCAGTCAACGCTGTCCAACAGAATCAGGCTGGAGCAGGGAGAAATGCATGCTGCACCCGAGGTGGACACATTCCCTCCCAGGTCTCCCCTAGGGGTAACCTGTCCCCAGAAGCAGAGGGGCCCTGCTTAGCCCTGCCCCAAAAAGGCCATGGCTGAAACCCATAGCCATCGGTGCTGACTCCATGGGCATTCCAGGGCTCAAGAAAAAGATATCGGGGGTGCTCAGCAGTCACCGCTGTTCAGTAGGGCCTGGAAGAGGCAGGGTGGGGGTGGGCTCTCAGGGCGGGGCCTGGGGCGAAGCACCCACCGGGAAACACAAAAGTCCGCGCCTGTGCCCACAGCTATCCCCTAACCAGGCCCTCTGTATGAAGTAGCTGCACAAGCCACAAATATGTCTTACTGCAGACACACACGGGTCTACTGCAGCAGCCCTGCTGCTCCGGCTCCGACAGGGGAGCAGCCCGGAAAACCCTCCTGAGCTCAGGGGAATGGGCCCAAGACGCAGGTCTCGGGTCTCTCTCATCACTACAGGCCCTGCTGAGACCAGTGAGGGCCATGGGCTCTTAGCACCCCAGGCAGGGCCCAGGCAGCCTGGATAAGCTCCCGTTGTCTGCCCAGGTGATTAACTTACTCCCTCAATCAGCAGCGGGTCACGCCTGGGGCTGGGACCCTGCCGGATCAGTGCTTGCCCCTACCACTCGACGGGCTCAGCTGCCAGGCGAGGTGGAGCGCACAGTGCAGGAGGCTCACGGAGCCCCGATGAACATGCAGTTAACACACACTCCGCAGCTCAGTTAGCTCCCACACAGGCCCAGGGTGAAAGAAGGAGCCTCCGCAGCAGGGCAGCGAGCCTCCCGTCTCCACTAGAGGGTGTTCTCTTGGGGCCGCAATGGAAAGCCGCACTCCCTGGCTCCTCCTGAAGTGGGACTAGTGGAGGACCGGATTCTGCAGCCTCTCCGCACGCCAAGTAGCTCTTCCGCCCGCGTAGCTGGCTTACCCCGTGACGCTCATGGAGGGGGAAGCTGCTCAGCATGGGGGAGGGGCACAGAAGCAGGTCCTTAAGCAATGCCACCCCGGGCACTGGGACTGCTTGTAGAATGGCTGGAACGGACCTCGAGAAGTCATCAGGTCCAGCCCCCTGCGCTGAAACAGGAGCAAGCCTACCTAGACCATCCCCGACGGGTGTTTATCCAACCGGTTCTAAAAACCTCCAATGACGGGGCTTCCACACCCTCGCCTGGAAGCCTGTTCCAGAGCTTTGCTCCCAGTAGAGTTAGAAAGCTTTTCCTAATAGCTAACCAAAAGTCTCCCTGACTGCAGGTTAAGCACATTAATTCTTGTCCTACCCTCCACTTGCTCTGGAGATCAATGGATCACAGTCACGTGACTAAGGTGAGCAGGACCGGGCCCCATCCCAGGATTCGCACCCAGCACTAACTCCAGACTGGCTCCCCTAGCATAAAGCTCTCCCCGTTGTTTAATCTCCAAATCTGTGGGAATCCACATGGGCCGAGCCCGTCTCTGCACCCGCTTTCATTACCTAGCAGGGCTCCGCTCCATATGCCGAGAGCGCCGCTGACTCACAGGCTGGGATTGAGTATCCAAGCCAGGTTAGTTTCACTCTGACAAACCATCCAAGAGGCACATGACAAAATGCTGAGCAAACGCTTCAATAAACTCTAATACTACCCACTGACGTCAGCTTTCGGTTCCTCTATCACAGAAGGAAACTGGTGCAAGGTTCGACTCTCAGCAATACTGGCTAAGGAGCTGTTCATTAATGATGGCTGGTCCAGGGGCTGAGCCACGGCGCTGAGCCTCACAGATGCTATAGGTGCAGTATGGATTAGTCCAGAACACGACCGTCTGTGGGGCCAGTGTCTCAATGGCAGCTGGGTGCAGCTTGCCTTGGGACACTGTATGAAATGTATGGAAGAGGTTTCCCAGAGTGGGTATATTTGAATATTGGGCATGTTAATAGGACGTGGATTATGACTAGAGGTTGCAAGTACTGATCCCATCTGTGCTCTACACCTCTTCCTCCTCCAGCCCACCCGGGTGAGCCCCAGGCAGGGTGCTGCCATGAGGAAGGATGGTCCAGTGGTTAGAGCATTAGCCCTGGACTCAGACCAGCTGTGCCCAAGACTTCCTGTGTGACCTGAGACAACTCACAGAGTCTCTCAGCTCCCACCTACACAATGGGGTAATAGCACTGCCCTACCTCCTAGGTGTGTGAGGAGAAATACGTGGGAGACTGTCAGGTGCTCAGATACTACAGGGATCTGGGGGGGCAAGACAAGTACCTCAGTGTCAGGGACTGCAGGGCTTCAGCCCTGGTCCACAGGGCTCTTAGGAGATGGTATGTTCTGACCTGCCATCCAGTGACCGGCTGAGCGCGGCCAGAACAGCAGCTGACCCCTGCCAGAGGACTCCAGTCCTGGGCTCTGACGGGTTCCCTGCTTCTTTTTGAACCAAGCACAGGAACAGGAAGTTGTCCAAGCAATTGGGTTCCTTCTGCACTACCTGCTCCTACTGCCCAACTCTGATCTCCTGGTAAGCTGACCCTGCCTCCAGCCACCTGAGTCCCAGCCTGCCCTCTGGCCTGCCTCGGACTCCGACTCCTGTATCTGACCCGGCCTGACTTCTGCTCTGACCACTAGGTCAGCCTGCCCATGTCCCAGTCATGGTACCTAGGTAAAGAGCACATCTGGAACCGCAGCAGAGGCCCAGGAGTGCTCCATGGTCCCATGGAGTTCCAGCCTGGCAGGTTAGAGGCATGGCCAGGGCTCCAAACCCCCTTGCTCAGCTACCCAGAGGCTGGCGCAGAGGACGTCCCATGCTATGCCTTGGCTGAGGGGGTCCTACCCGTGTGCTCTGTCCTTGCATCTCAGTGTAGGGGAGGCTGCTCCATGGCTGTCAGCAGACCACGCTGCAGCCTGGCTCTCGCAGCAGGAGGGAGGATTTCTTGCAGAGTGGATTGTGGTTTAAGGCAGCTCAGACTGGTCCAAGGTCTGATTTTTTTCTGGAGAGCCTCACCCCTTCCCTGATTGCTTAGGGCCACAACAGCGAAGCAGTACCATGGGGAGCGGGCGGGTGTGGCTGTGCGGTTCCATCCCCACGCTCTCGTGGGGCTTGTCACCTCCACTGCCTGGGGAGGCCACACCTTTCTCCCGGCCACAGAGCTCCCTCCAGTGCTGGGGGATCAGTCTAGCAGCCCAGACTCCCGGGGCATTCTCCATCAGGATCGGGTCTTAACAGCTGTCTGGGTTTTTCCACTTCGGCTCTGTCTACACTTAAAACACTACAGCGTAGACCCCTCCTAGGTAACACTCCTGGTTCTTCTTATAAACTCATCTCATTACTTCCTGTAGCTGTGTGGCTAGGGAGCTGGTGAAGTCAGCCAACGCGCCATTCCTACTCAGCTAACACAGAGGGTGAATGCTGGAGCAGCACTGGGGTTGTGGGCATTCATACTTCAATAGAAGTATTAGATTGATTTACAGGTTCAGCCCATCGTGCACTGGACCTGCCCTTGTGTGAGGGACAGCCTGGACTGAGTTCCCATGAGGCGATATGCGGCCTGACAACTGCAAAGAAGGGTGGCTTTCAGCCTGTCCCAGTGAGACTGCTAGTGTTCAACTCGTGCTGGGATCCAAACAGAGATCGTCCTCAAAATCCTTACGGGTGGCATTTGCAAGGAGATTGCCAGCATTTTAGGGCACAGCCTTTTGTTCAGTGTTTGTTCAGCATTTAGCACAATGCACTCCCACAATACAAATAAATCATAGCAATAATTAACTTTACCACAGGATCTGGGGCATTCTCTATGCGGAGTCTGGGTGACACTGCGGTCATGAAACCAGTCAGAATGGAAAACTCTAAAAATTCTGATGGCCCCCACCCCACCCCGCTGCTCAACAAAAAGTACACAAGATAGGACCTTGCACAGCAACACACACACACTCCCCTTTTAAAATGTCACAACAATCTCTGCGGAAGCCCGTGGTCGCTGCCTGAATGGCTGGATTCCTCTAGAATTTGGTCTTTAAAATGTATACCACAGAGTCATCCAGAAAGGAGACCCATGTCCTAGACCCATCCTACCTCCTGCCCCAGCAGCACGGTTCCCCAAGCCATAGTTACCAGAGCTTTGCCTGGTCTAGTGTGAAAGGCCCCAAGAGACGAGGCTTTCAGCAGGTTTATAACATTCTGCTCTGTATGACTGAGGGCACTGGTCCCCAAGATGGACATTTTAAAGCCACTTTCAGCAATTCAGATGTTAAATGTGCTCAGGTGTTTTTAAATGCTCAAAAGGTGGATAATTACCTGGAAGGATTTCGGACGGTACCAGTTTTTTTGGGCTTCAGCAGTGAGATCTTTAGGTGGGGACAGTTTAAATACAGTGCACCACAGAACAGTCCCATGAGAGCTTGTTTCTTTGGGACTGGTGGAGTGGGTCCTACCCAGGGATTTGGAGAGGAGGATAAGAAAGGAATTTTAGGCAGAACAGAAGATACAAAATTCATATGACACACAGATGTCTTCCAGCATGGGATAGTCTCCCAAGGAAGTGGTTGGAACCTCACCCCACTGGATTTTAAAACTAGACTAGACAAAACTCAATGGGATAGAAACCACCCCCCAGGGAGCAATCCTGTATGGACAAAGGAATGGGACAGACTCGCAGCACATCTTTTCCATCTTTGATTTATAAGCTCCATGAGGAGAGAGAGAAAATCAAACCCAGCTTGCACCTTCTGTGTGGGAAGGAGAATCGCCACAGAGTGACTGAAAGATGCGGCGTTCTGGAGGAATTCTGCTAAAGGAGCTCAGAAGAGAAGTAATGGAGTGAGAGAGCTTCTGCCAGAAACACTGGAAACCTTGAGGGTGGTTGGTTGTTTTTTTTCCTTTCTACTGAGGACGAAACGTACTCTGAGGCCGGAAATGCAACATGAAAGAAACCAACCCTTATCAGCTTGGAGCTCCGCTGAAAGAAAGTTCTTAGAAGTTTCACGCGGAGCAGATCGTGCAAAGGGGTCAGAGCAAAGCTCAGAAACTGCATGATCACATCCACAAATCAGTGTAGTCAAAGAAATGTGTGAAAAAGACAACGCCAGGTGCTGGGGACTTCCTGAGCTTGCCAGAGACCTGCTGCAGCACTCACAGCCCTTGTGCAGTTACTGTATGGTCATTAAAGGCAACCACTGCTAAACACGCTGCTGGGCTGTCCTGGGGTATGTTAGCAGCAGGTGCTAACCGAGGTCAACAGCTATTTCGTCCTCTCCCTACACTAATCCACGCCGTGGCAACTAGAGCTCCATTTACTATGGGGCTTTGCAGTAAAGCGTCTCTAGGTAGGGTTAGCGGATCAATGAGGGACGTGGGGGAGGGAGGAGAAGGTGGAGTCATGTGAGCGAAGGGAGGGAGAGGGGAGCTGTGTGCTGGAGAGGATTCAGATGCCATGCCAGTGGCATACAGAAAAGGGCCCTATCCTCTCAGCTCCTCCTGCAAAGTAGAGCGCTCTCAACAAGCACTGACTTAGGAGGACTGCGGACACACGACACGTTACACAGATCAGGCCTGCTACGTGTACAGTGAGAGGGGTTTGCAGTGTGCTAACCTGAGAGCAAACCTGCACCCTAATCTCAGCTCTGACACTAAATCACCGTGTAGCCGTAGGCAAATCACGTCACCCTTGCGTGTTCCCCTATTTTAGAATGGGGATATTAATCCAGGACTGATCTGTGCTGCCGGAGGACAGCGAGGGTTCATTAACTAACTTCTGCAAAGCGCTGTGGGGATGTCGAGTGTTGTTCTCACATAGGCCTCTAAGCCTTGTACAGCTCTGTCATAAATATAAAGGGAAGGGTAAACCCCTTTGAAATCCCTCCTGGCCAGGGGAAAGCTCCTCTCACCTGTAAAGGGTTAAGAAGCTAAAGGTAACCTCGCTGGCACCTGACCAAAATGACCAATGAGGAGACAAGATACTTTCAAAAGCTGGGAGGAGGGAGAGAAACAAAGGGTTTGTGTGTCTGTCTGTAGTCGTCTTGGCCGGGGACAGAACAGGAATGGAGTCTTAGAACTTTTAGTAAGTAATCTAGCTAGGTATGTGTTAGATTATGATTTCTTTAAATGGCTGAGAAAAGAATTGTGCTGAATAGAATAACTATTTCTGTCTGTGTATCTTTTTTGTAACTTAAGGTTTTGCCTAGAGGGGTTCTCTATGTTTTTGAATCTAATTACCCTGTAAGATATATACCATCCTGATTTTACAGGGGGGATTTCTTTATTTCTATTTTTTATTAAAAGTCTTCTTGTAAAACACTGAATGCTTTTTCATTGTTCTCAGATCCAAGGGTTTGGGTCTGTGGTCACCTATGCAAATTGGTGAGGCTTTTTATCCAACATTTCCCAGGAAAGGGGGGGTGCAAGTGTTGGGAGGATTGTTCATTGTTCTTAAGATCCAAGGGTCTGGGTCTGTAGTCACCTAGGCAAATTGGTGAGGCTTTTTACCAAACCTTGTCCAGGAAGTGGGGTGCAAGGTTTTGGGAAGTATTTTGGGGGGAAGGACGCGTCCAAACAGCTCTTCCCCAGTAACCAGTATTAGTTTGGTGGTGGTAGCGGCCTGTCCAAGGGGTAATATTTTGTACCTTGGGGAAGTTTTGACCTAAGCTGGTAAAGATAAGCTTAGGAGGTTTTTCATGCAGGTCCCCACATCTGTACCCTAGAGTTCAGAGTGGGGGAGGAACCTTGACAAGCTCCAAACACCTGTGGAATGCTCCCCTGTTCTTTTGGGATCCGCGCTTCCGTTGCAGCCCTGCACCTGCTTTCCTGGCACTGGGTCAGAACCAGCTCCCCAAAAAGCACGTTCGCAGCACAAAGGCTGGAGCTGAAGCTAGTCATTGCTCAG
Source organism: Lepidochelys olivacea (assembly GCF_965140295.1). Classification (NCBI taxonomy): domain Eukaryota; kingdom Metazoa; phylum Chordata; order Testudines; family Cheloniidae; genus Lepidochelys; species Lepidochelys olivacea. Next base: position 29,518,396 of record NC_140425.1, on the reverse strand, counting down.
AACTAACATTAGGTTCCTCCTCAGAGCAGACGGAGGGGAAAAAAAGAGAGAGAGAGGAAAGAAGAAAAAAAGTATTTCAAAAGGAAATGATGCAGCGCAGCGATAGGGTGACCAATGCAAGCTCAGGCTTCGGAGAACTGCCTAGCCACAGCCTGCATACATACCCACCCCACCCCTAAAACGGGGCACCTGATCTCAAGATACATGGGTGAGATGGGAAATCATACCGAGAAAGGGATTTCTGAGTAACCAGAACTGCACACTCAACACTCTGCATCCAGACGGCATTCAGGAACCACAGGCTCATGCTTCAGAACAGGGTGGCAAGGCACGAGCATGAGTCATTCTTGAACATTTCTAGCATGTGGCCAGCAGCCTTATCGACTCCAGCATACGCGAAGCAGCTCCTGCGAGCTGCACTCTGAGGGACCTGGCCAGCAGCTGGCTGGGAGCCCAGCCAGGGAAACCTGGGATCTGCAGGAAGTAGGGTTGGTGTTTCTCTGGGGGTGCTCCCGCCCCGTCTCTGTACTGATGTTTGGTCGGGGTGCCGCTGGGCCATTGCCGGGCAACATTTTAGGTCAGACACCTGCCACCTACACTCACTAAAGAGCTCCAGGCACAAGAAGGAAGCTCACTGAACCCTGGCATCCTGGCCAAGCTCCCTTAACACATGGTCCCGTGAATTGCCAGATGGAGATCGTTTCATCACCTCTGCATACGCACCCTAGAATCTCTACAGTGCCCCGGGGGGAGTGGGGGGAATGGGGCATCACAGACAAATACAAGGAGATGGGGTCCTTGCTCAGCAAAGGGCTTGTGAACTCTGGGCCTTATCCGGCCGCTCTTATTCTGACAAGACATCCATGGTCCTGAAAGCGCAATGGGATTGCGTGCCCGAGGGACAGGCCTACAGCTCCCCCAAACTCCAAGCACCAGACGGGGGCCAGCACCGAGCGAAGGCAGAGTGCCACCCCTCTCAGACGTGACCATGCCAAGCTCTCGGGACAGCATCATTAGCACCCTGCTAAAGGGAACCCACCTCCAGGACTTGCTGATCTGCTGTCTCAAAACAGCCTTAGCGAGGGTGACCATATTTCCCTACGCTGACTACGGGACACCTGGTAAAATTACTTGTATTCAAGCGAGTTCAATTGCACTCAATCAGAACTAAACAGGCCAAACACTCAGATTAACATCATTAAGTTGACTAAGCCCCTGTTAAAAAGAAAAACTGTGTAGTTGGATTCTTTTTATTTACCTGCTTATCTTTAAGGCTTTAGGGTTCACACAGGGATGGATGACAGCCCCCCAATCCTCCTCCACACACACACTCCCATACCCCTCTCACACGGGCTCCCCCCCCACACTCCAGAGCTTAACTGAGGGGCAGATAGGCTTCCCCATGGCAGTGATGTGCGGGGCTTTGGAGCACAAAGGGCTTGGCTCCTCCTGGCCAGCACCCCGGGCTGGAGGGTCTTGGGCTTTCCCGGGGTGCTGGGGAGGAAGGAAGGAGTTGCCAGTCAGGCTGTTGGTGAGCCGAGCGCTCCAACCAGGGGCTGGTTCTCTGCACAGTGCTGGGAGTGGGACGGGACGTGCCCCACCAGGGGGGATATGGAGGAGCTGTGGGGAGGGCAAAGGGGCAAAGCAGAAGAGGACAGTGAGAGGGAGAAACGTAAAAGGGCTGATGGGTGGGCAGCAGAGGTGACACGTAACTGGCCGCTGAGTGGCGCCTGCCCGCACATACCAGCCACCGCAACTCACAGCCAGCGCCAGCTGGAACGGGACGGGGCCCTGCTGGCAGAGAGCCGGCACGCAGCGGGGGCTGCGCTGATGGACTAGAAGGGGTCGCGGCTGGCCCCGTGTGCTGCATCTTCACCCGCTGCCAGCCTTACACACCCATCCTCATCGTCGGCCACTGGACCCCCCATCACCGCTGGTGGGCGGGCAGCTGGAGAGCAGGAATCCAGTCAGCAGCAGGACCTGCCAGTACTGAATGGGGGGGGGAAGTGGGGGGTGGACAGAAAATACAGGACAATTTACCCATTTTTAAGAAAAAGTCAGGAAACCTGCAGGAGGGCTTAAATATGGGACTGTCCCTTTAAAAATGGGATATCTGGTCACCCCAGCATTAACCTACTTAGCAGCATTTGGCTCCTCCTCTGCCAGTTCCACACTTGTCCTTTGCACCAACATGAGCCATAACAAGACATCCAACAGGGCATAGAGCCCTTTCCAGCTGGCTTCTGTGAAACCTGCTCCATAGAACGAGCAGGAGGTTGAGAAATTCGAGAGTTCAGAGAAAGAGCCACACGACTAATTATAGGATTGCCTAATAGTGACAGACTCCAGGAGCTCTATCTATGTAGATCAACACAGAGAAGGTTAAAAGGTGACCGGATGACAGTTTATAAGTACTTACAGGGGGGACAAAAGTGATCTAGCAGACAAAGGTAGGACATGATCCAATGGCTGGAAGTTGAAGCTAGACAAATTCAGACTGGAAAAAGGCATCAATTTTTAACCATGAAATAATTAACCATTGGAACAACTGACCAAGGGTCATGGTAGATTCACCACGGACTCTTAAATCGAGAGGGGATGTTTTTCTAAAAAAAATGATCTGCTCTGGGAATTATTTTGGGGGTGTTCTATAGCCTGTGTTATACAGGAGGTCAGGCTAAATGACCCCAATGGTCCCTTCTGACCTTGAATCTATGAATTCAAGGAGCCCAGAGAAGGTTTGGTTTGGCTAGAGAAACCCCAGCCCTCCCATGCCCTTGGCACAGCTGCAAGGTCATGACTTTGTCCCCGTGTGCAGAGGCAAGCCACACACGTAATTGCTCATGAAGCAAGAAAGCCACGGGCCATAAAGCTTGCACTGGCCTGAAAAGTGGAACCATCTGCTACCGTGATGAATGGGTCTGTTTGATGAGCTGAGCAGGGGGAGGTCGGGCGCTGCCCATCGTTCCTAGTTGGGGGGCTACCCAAGGTGCTACGAGTAACAGGGCCGGGGTTCCAGGGCTTAAAAGAAGGAAGGGACTAAAGCAAATCAGACACATAAAGATGATTTCCAGTGGCTCAGCTGATGAGGTCCTGCTAGCTCAAGGAACCTCAGCCCATGAAATTCACTCCAGTAAGGTGCTGCCTGGCTAAAGCCAAGTCAGTTCTCCCTACCTGGCCAATCAGGGGCACAATTACTTGGCTGGAATTTTGCAACACTGAACAAAATGAAAGAAAGAGGGTGCGGGAGGGGCGGGTCCGAAAGAAAGGAATGGTTTGAACGAACCAAACGTAAGCGCTCCATAAACCAATGCATCATGGTTCCAGCTGATGCTCAGGTTCTTCGGGGAGAGCTCTCTGGGTTGGGGCAGTGCGCAGACAGTAAAGGAAGGGGCAGACAAATCAAGAGTGTGTGAATGAAACTCCACCTTCCCAAAGAATGACGACCATGGTAAGACGGGCATTGCTGCCCGGGCTCAGCAGCTTCTTGTTCTATAGTCTGCAGCGGCTCTCTCCCCATCAGTTGCTTTGCAATGTCTGTCTCTTTTTCCCAAGCCTCAGAGTACTCGCAAAAGGAGACTGAAGTCTCAGCTGTTCAGCTCCATCTCCCCACCTCACGTGCCCTGGTGTGCGACAGCCCTTCCAGCGATGGTTCTTAGAAAACAGACCCTGCATGGTGCTAAAGTAAAGAATGGTTCTGAAGGACAGGTAAAGGTGCAAAGGTGAAACTACGGTGTGGAGAGACTTCATCCCCCTGCAGCAATGAGTGGCTGCAGCAGTGGAAAACTGAGTTAAAATGTGTAGGATTACTATTTGCATTATTTGAATGTCTAGGAGCCCAGTCACAGATCACGACACCATGTGCAAGGTGCTGTACAAATACAGAACAAAAAGACAAGAGACATGTAGTTAGACAGGCAGAGAGACAGACAGACAGGGCTGTAGAAAGAGATGAGACAGTACTGGGGAGCCTGATGTGCATGAAAGATGCACTGAGACATGTACAGATTCTTTTGCTTGAGTTTCAAATGTGGCATTGGCGAATATTTCAGCTCTGCAGTTTTTATCAAGAGCTGGTTACAGGAGTAGAGAAGAGCCAAGCGAAGATTTGCACGGCCCCTGGGGCTAAATTCTTGGGAATGGGCACGTCTGAAGAAGGGGGAAAAGGAATAAATGAGATTTTTGCCTGCACCTACCAAATATAGAAATGAGAAACATGACAGTTCACACTACGTGACAGATCTGTGGTTGCACTGGATTGAAGACCTTAAGGTCAAGTCAAGGTCGCAGCTGCACTCACCGCTTTGAAGACTTAGCTTCTCCAGTGAGAGCACAGGGTAACTGCTGAATTTCCGGCTCAAAAAATCACCAGTACCAAACATTACCACAGCTTCTTTTCAGTTTACTTTCTTTAACACTTATGTTTACTGAAGACTGTAGGCCTGGAAACAACTCTACCCTCGAAGTTACAGTAGGGAGGGAACTCTTAATAGCACAATGGAGGCTCCCCGCTACAGAAATACTAACGCAATGCTCCTGGGTTAGGAGATAAGCACTTGCTATTTACTCTGAAAGAGCACTAATCGATAATAGATTCTGTTCCCATTTGGAGAGATCTGCCAGCAGAATGCATAAACGCATCTTTTTGGCTGGTTTGTTTTTAAACATGAAGTACAATAAATACATTTTGATCAAAGTCACTCATGGAGAATTGCTGATGCAAGCTTGCTGGTTCAGCCACATCATCCTAAAACACTAGATTCGGTCCCCAAACCACGGCATGCTTCCAACGCTAATTAATGCCAAGGTTTGTTTCATTTGTCATTAAATAAAACTTCTTCCAACACACACACACGCCCAAAAGGTTAAAAAAAACCAAACACACAAAACACACACCTTTCCACCCTTCAAATCTTTCCAGTTGCCTCAGGCTAATGAAGCTATCTGGTGTAGAATATGTAGACCAGTGGTCCTCAATGCGGTGCCCGCGGGTGCCATGGCGCCCACTGGGGCATTTATGTGCACCTGCCTACTGACAAGGGAGCGCGGCTGCCGGTCAACCAGTTGCCGAAATACCGCCCAGAAGCGGCAACGCCAAGAAGCGTTGTCGCCGAAATTCCGGTCCTTCTTGGCGGAATGTCGGCGGCTGGCCGTCTGGCGCCCGCCACACTCTTCCGGGAACATGAATATGCTATTGCAACAGAAAGAGTGGGGACCACTGATGTAGACACTAAATACTGGGGCATTATTATCGGCTTGTTTAAGGCAATTGTAAAAGGCAACCGCTGTATCAAAGATTTAATGTACCACCGTCTCATCTCAGATGTGATCATCTCAGAGAGGAAGGACACTGTAAACTCACAAGAGTCTAAAACGCAGACACGGAGTAGGATGTGTGTACGCATCTGTGCGCCCTGGTGCTTATATGGCCATCATCATGATATGATTGCAGGCAGATTCAGATACTAAGAGAAAGCAGCATCCTGGGTTTCTCTCTGTAAGGTCACCACAAACAGCATCACTGTAACTTCAACACCTTTTGCAGTATTGTTTTTCCCTTCAGGTCACGGAGGAATACAGCCATCGCACAGTGATCTTGGGGTGACCTGGAAATTCCCAGTAGAGAGGTGCCCCCAGCTGTTTGCGAAGTTTGTTTTGAAGCTTACAAAGCTCGCGATTTAAAACTTTCCAGGTGCACCTGCCTACACACAGAGCCTGTCCCAACTCGCCTGGAAGTCGACAGAGAGCGGGTGACACCAGGGCTCTCAGGGCCACTGATGGATTCCACGCGGTCCCCGGGCTAGAGAAATACCAAGAACCTGGACTTGCCCTTGACAAGTGGCCCTGCACCCAGACGTGCTGCAGGATCCCACCAGGCACAATGAATCATTGAGGGTGGGGCGGGAGAGCTGGGGGGATTTGTTGAGAAACAGAATGAGAAACGGCAAGTAAGCCCGATTGCTGGTGGGGTGGCAGGCAGGCTGAGCTCTGTTGTTACTCAGGCTGGGGATTTCCCGGATTTCTGCTTTCGGTTCCACTCAATCACAACAATGCCACCGAGAGAAAAGAACCAAAAAGACGGTGCAACAAAACACACCAGAGATTCGCAGCTTCTTGTAAATGGCAGGTCACAGCCAAGGCCTGAGAGCCGTTATGCAACAGGACAGACCTCACCCGTAATGACCAATCGTGGCCCAACGAGGACTCCCTGCACGGCAGGAGGATCCACAGGGGAGGGACGGGTTCCCCTGCAATGACAGTTAAAAGAACCACTGGGAGGAACAGCTGACACCACCCAAGAACCAAGCCCTGCACTCCTCAACTGAGAGTGGGGGTTTCCTTGTGACCTGGGAACACCAGCCCCATTGAGCCTTGATGAGACTTGTGCTCCTAAATCACCTGGGTGCTTTTCACCTCACCCCAACCCCTATCCAGGCCAATCTCCCATTGACTCACTCCTGACATGTGCCGGCTCTGGAGCAGGCTCTTTCCAGGGCTCCGTGTCCTTACCCGACCATTTCCTTCATTTTTACAATGGGGGAAAAGAACAAAGCAGTGCCTGCTATTCCAACACCCCCCCCCCCGCAACAGAGGACAGGCCTCAGCCATTAACTGACCACGAGATGGCCACGTCTCCTCGTAGGGGAGTCCCGGGCCGAATGAGAGAGAAACATGTGTGCTGTGGCTCCAGTTTGTTGGCAGAACCAGGGTTCGGTAAATAAAAGATGCCACCACGCGTCCAAACAGACTTTTCAGCCATGATCAATGATGGTGGAGGCCCATTATTCGCTGAGTAAGTAACTGCCTCCGAAAGGAGTCCAATAAGTGCCATCCTGAACTCTCAACCCGATTCGCTGCTCACAGGCTTTTCTGTGCGGGGCTTTGGACTGGAGATTGGAGACCAAGGACTATGTCCCCAGCATAGAGCCTGAACCTCTAAGACATGTCAGTCCTCATCTCTCTGCTCCCAGTTGCAAGGGAGTAACTCCATTGATTTTGCTGGAGTGACTCTGGATTTACACTGACGTAACTGAGAGCAGAGTCCAACCTGCATCCTCCTATGAGAGGTCGTGAACAGGACCAGCTTAGCCACTGCCTGAGCCTTCGCTCGCAGACTGTTTGCACAGAGTAAGTCCCTTCAGAGCCCATACGTGAAAGGGACTTGCGGAAGCCAGAAGGGACAGCCTTCACTGACTCCTCGGATCCCCCTACTGCTGGCGTCTCAGATTACTTACGATACTGAACGGGCCCTGGGCTTTCCAGATTTCCTTCCTCTACTCCCAAGCAGAGCCCGGAACAGATGACGTTAGGCTCAGAAACAGGGTCTTCTTTAAAACTGATCTCCCAAGTGCTGGAGGGGCAGAGAGCCGGCAGATAAAGGCTAGGGTGCTGTGGAGGCTATGTCAACAGTTGTATAGTTACAGGGGTCCCAGAGCCAGCCAATGAGGCCAGGCACTAGCTACCTGCCGCCCCCCACAGCCTCTGTGCACAAAGGTGGTTAATTCTGGTGGCCAAGGGACCATTCTGAGAGGCGAGTGGGAGGTCTTAACATCCAGGTGCCATGTCTCACTGATAAGCTTTACTGAGCTACCCAGGGGGTGTTTATCCCACACCCCATCTCAGAACTCAAGCACCTGATCCTGCTGCCCTGCACGAGTCTCCTCACAGCACAAACTAACTCCCCAGAAGTGCTTTCCCAGTGCACACCAAGCTTGGGGTAAAGCCTGGGCTGGGCCCAGCCTCTCTTCTCTAGCCCTTGCCAAGCCCGGCAGGAATCTAGAGAGGTTGCCCGGAGGGTAAAACAGATACAAATCCAATAAACTGGTGGCTTAAGATAGGGCTGTAAGGAACAAACCTCTGTACCGTTTACTGCCTCCACACCATTAGCAACATCTCCAAAAATACAACAGGTTTCAGAGTTGTAGCCATGTTAGTCTGGGTCAGCAAAACAAAAACAAAAAAACCACACACGCACACACAGAGGACTTGTGGCACCTCAGAGACTAACAAATTTATTTGGGCATAAGCTTTCGTGGGCTTTTCAGGCAGGGTTCAGGTGCATCCAGAATACTTGGTCGGGGGTCTAAAGGGTTAGACTAGTACTGGCCACCCCCACATTTCCAGACCCTCTGATTGCAAAGGAAGTCTTCCCCACGTGACTCAGTGCAGGGCTGTCCGTCTCTGTCAGCAGACAGACATGCTGGAATAAGAGCTCTCAAGGTGCCAACTACCCCCATCTGTCCCAATGGCATCTTCACTCTGGAGCCTAATGATGGAAGTGCTAAACTACGCTGATTTTTCTTACCCAGAAATATTGATCTGCTCTGGGTTTATGGATGGAGCACAAGGCTTTGGAGGTGTGGGGGGAGCCTGGGTCAGGAGCCCCCCCTCCATCTCTGAGTCTCACTGGTGGGTTCATTGGAGCATGAGTTGAAGAACTGAGGGGGATGAGCCAAAGTTGCAGCACAGCTGGTGGGAGGGAAGCCGCGCTCTGCCCCAACCTCTCCCTAGCTTGGTTACACAGCACCGTGCTTCCTAAAAACACACCCCGCCCCCGACATCAGGCTCCTGCTTCTTGGGGCTGAGTCTGCTCCCACTACAATCAGTGGTGCAAAATCCCATTGGATTCAGCAGGAGCAGGTGGAGAGGTGCTCCCTCAGTACACCCCCCACACGTTACAGGCACAGACAAACCCTTAGATTCTAGGGGGAAAAGGCCAAGCTGAGGTAGTGAGGTGAAACCACGAACGGCTGTGCAACCAAAGACTGCAAAGCAGGAGAATGCTGGGTCTTGCCAGGGCTTAGCCGATAGCACGTGGGAAGAGGCAGGGAAAGCTTGTGCACTAGACACCTGCCCAACGAGTCATGGCAACCATGCAAGAGAAGACTATCCCACTTGTGTGTCCTTTGATCCCAGCGTGGGACTGCATCACATGTGAGACGAATCAGGCAGCCTCAGACTAGTTCCCGCCACCCAGGGTGGGCCAGCTGGCATGATCGGCTCAGGCGTGTGCAGGTCCAAGAAAAGCAGAGGTGTTGGCAGGGCAGGACTCAGGGGAAATAGCAGAGCTTCCCCGCTATGCTGGGCTCTAGACTGAGCATTGATTTGCAGCACTGAAATACACGCTGTGTCTTACAAACTGTTATGGGCTTGATGCAGAAACCACTCAGTGAAGTTCTCTGGCTCAGGCCACGCGCGAGGTCAGACTAGAGGGTCAAAGTAGTCCCTTCTGACCTTAGAATCCAGGCACCTCTCTCCTCCCCCACTTGGTTATGAATTTCCAGTCATGTAAATGTCCTATGCAAAGATCTATCACATCTTCTGCTGATCTAGACGCTATAGCAGCTAGAAAGTAGTGGTATTTCTCCAACAAGCGATCATATTCTGCTGATGGTGTTCTGTTTAAAGGCCCTTTTATACATGTGCATTCCTGTCGCAATTCAGGAGGAAGTAGAGATCCTTCTGAACTCCCCTCTTGTACTTTCCAAATGACGACAACCCCACCCAGCAACTGGCGGCTTCCCTACAGAAAGACATTCTAGGCTGTTTGATGGAGAAGCTTCATGCAAAGAACGGCTTTTTGTTTTGCTTCTTAAAAAGTGTTTAAACTGTGTCTTAGCCCTTTTGAAATACTTCTCTCTTTTTAGGATTTGGCTTTTATGTCTTCAAGTGAAAACCTGTTTTTCTGGATTAAAATACAGGCATTCCTCATTACACACAAGCCTTCATACTCTTGTGGTTAGCAGTGTTCGTCACCTTTAACAGCTTTTTTTCTTTGGCCTAATTGCACTGCAGAACACACGACAATAATATTCTACAGGCTAGGAAGTGAGGTAATGTTGTCTAATGGTTAGATCACTGAATATGAGAGTCAGGATTCCTGGGTCCTGTTCTCAACTCTGTCATGGACACTGTATAGCCCTGAGCAAGTCCAAACCTCTCCAAGCCTTTTACCTATTTGTAAAATGTAGCTTTAAGTTATTCTTGATCAGCTGTTACCAGAGGAAGAAATAGGTTTTTCTTTACAAAAGCCTGCTTATTTGAAAGAAACAGAGAAATCTGACTGCAGAACTACCTTAGGGAATAGACAAAAGGGTTTGCCCAACAGAAATGGACTTTCCTAGTTTTAAACAGAAACCGTAGTTCCAATCGGAAATGCTGACTTGTAAACAGAACACTCACAAAGCTCTGCTATTCAAATTACAAACAGCTGCTAAATAAGAAATTAATTAATTAAAATAAAAAACAGACGCCAAACCACATCAACCAGCTAAACAGGTTTTGCTTATTAACGAAAGCACAGCGTGCTGGAAGGAAATACATCCTTTAAAGGGCCGTGGCTGGAAATTAAAATTGCACTGGTGAGAACTAACTCATGAGCAAATTACAGACGCTCTTTTACATCACTCGCATATGACTAACCCTCTTTGTCCATTGATAAAAATGTCAATAAATAAGGCAGAGGTTGGCCTGTTTCCTATGCAGGGTATGAATATTTACTCATTCACTACTGAAAGTCTCAAAAACCACAGGTACTTTCATTCTGATCGAGACTGAATGTCATCTATTCAGCTGGTTAGCTTTCAACTGGAGTCTGAGGCTGCGATTCGTCTCAGTTTTTCAAACTGAGAGTTCAGAGAGAACAGCTAACCTCAAGAGGAGTTATACAATCCAGGAGGGGAAGACAGATCATATAGGCAAAGGGAAAAGCGGCCGAAACATTAGCATTGTTAAAACGAAGGTAGAGGTAGATAGCAGAAGAGTGAAAACTATCCTGCAATTATGCAGATTCACCCATTTCACCTGGGGTCACTTTGCAAACTAGAGAGAAAGGAAAAGGAGTACTTGTGGCACCTTAGAGACTAACCAATTTATTTGAGCATGAGCTTTCGTGAGCTACAGCTCACTTCATCGGATGCATACCGTGGAAACTGCAGCAGACTTTATATACACACAGAGAATATGAACCAATACCTCCTCCCACCCCACTGTCCTGCTGGTAATAGCTTATCTAAAGTGATCATCAGGTTGGGCCATTTCCAGCACAAATCCAGGTTTTCTCACCCTCCACCCCCCCACACAAATTCACTCTCCTGCTGGTGATAGCCCATCCAAAGTGACAACTCTTTACACAATGTGCATGATAATCAAGTTGGGACATTTCCTGCACAAATCCAGGTTCTCTCACCCCCTCACCCCCCTCCCAAAAACCACACACACAAACTCACTATCCTGCTGGTAATAGCTCATCCAAAGTGACCATTCTCCCTACAATGTGCATAATTAAGGTGGGCCATTTCCAGCACAAATCCAGGTTCTCTCACATCCCCCCCACCCCCATACACACACAAACTCACTCTCCTGCTGGTAATAGCTCATCCAAACTGACCACTCTCCAAGTTTAAATCCAAGTTAAACCAGAACATCTGGGGGGGGGGGTAGGAAAAAACAAGGGGAAATAGGCTACCTTGCATAATGACTTAGCCACTCCCAGTCTCTATTTAAGCCTAAATTAATAGTATCCAATTTGCAAATGAATTCCCATTCAGCAGTTTCTCGCTGGAGTCTGGATTTGAGGTTTTTTTTGTTTTAAGATAGCGACCTTCATTCAGAAAGGATTCGCTTTCCTTCCCCCCCCCCCAGGGGGGAAATGCAGCAAGTCAAATCAATGGGAGTTTTGCAATTGACTTCAAAGGGTGTATGTTCCCTTGGTGAGCGTGTGACAGATCACAGCAGCACAGGAAGATCCTGCCTCCAGCTGAAACTGCTCACCATGGCAAAGTAGGATTTGGGCTAGGAGGCTGGGGTTGGCACTTGTACTCTTGCAAAAGCGTTTAGCAATCACAGATGCATGGCCAGCTCCAAAACAACTGCAGCAGGCCACATTAGTGCTGACATTTCCCACTTGGGAGTGTCAGGCATTACACATGTGTTTCCTCAATAAAACAGAGACATAGCATATACCAAGAACCACAGGAGCTCCAGGCTAGCTTGGCTCCAACCAAAAATTACACACCGTACTTGGATATTTTGTAAGCCTGTGGCTCTGCATCACAAATTCATACACCGTGAAAATCCCAGACTCCCACCGTATTTCAGGTTTCAGAGTAGCAGCCGTGTTCGTCTGTATCCGCAAAAAGAAAAGGAGGACTTGTGGCACCTTAGAGACTAACCAATTTATTTGAGCAGAAGCTTTCGTGAGTGAAAGCTTATGCTCAAATAAATTCGTTAGTCTCTAAGGGGCCAGAAGTCCTCCTTTTCTTTTCACCATATTTCAGTTTTGCGTTCCATCCAATTAACACATTCACTAGTGTTTTCACTATCCGCTATACACTGTGGTGTTAAGAGATTCCACAGTTTGGCCCAGCATTGAGCCCCCTGTTCCAAATGCCCAGCCCTCTGTGACTCAAAGAGAATTTCCATTAACTTCTTTAGTAGTATAGATAGGGCACATCAAACAGCTGAGCAGTTCTGATTTCTTCCAACAGGAGGCGGTGATGTGCATGCAAGCACACTAGCCAGTCCAATGCATTATTTATCACGATCTTGCATTAATGGAACTGGTTTCTTTTCATTGCTGTTTTCTATCTTGGCAACATGTAATAACCAGTGAGAAGTGAAGTAGCATAATAATATTTAGTTTTGCCATTGGCTGCACTGCCTGATCAGAGTTTTAAATGACTGTGGGGAACATGGCAGGATGTTACAGAAGATAAAACCCCAGGAGGTCTGTCAAGATTCCTTCCTCACTCTGAACTCTAGGGTACAGATGTGGGGACCAGCACGAAAACCCCCTAAGCTTATTTTTACCGCTTAGGTTAAAACTTCCCCAAGGTACAAACTATATTACCTTTTGCCCCGGGACTTTATTGCTGCCACCACCAAGCATCTAACAAATATGTAACAGGGAAAGAGCCCGCTTGGAAACGTCTTTCCCTCCAAAATCCTCCCAAACCCTACACCCCCTTTCCTGGGGAAGGTTTGATAAAAATGCTCACCAATTTGCATAGGTGAACACAGACCCAAACCCTTGGATCTTAAGAACAATGAAAAAGCAATCAGGTTCTTAAAAGAAGAATTTTAATTGAAGAAAAAAAGTAAAAGAATCACCTCTGTAAAATCAGGATGGTAAATACCTTACAGGGTAATCAGATTCAAAACAGAGAATCCCTCTAGGCAAAACCTTAAGTTACAAAAAGACACAAAAACAGGAATATACATTCCATTCAGCACAGCTTATTTTATTAGCCATTTAAACAAAACAGAATCTAACGCATATCTAGCTAGATTACTTACTAAGTTCTAAGACTCCATTTCTTTTTTGTTCCCGGCAAAAGCATCACACAGACAGAGAGAGAACCTTTGTTTCTCCCCCCTCCAGCTTTGAAAGTATCTTGTCTCCTCATTGGTTATTTTGGTCAGGTGCCAGCGAGGTTATCCTAGCTTCTTAACCCTTTACAGGTGAAAGGGTTTTTCCTCTGGCCAGGAGGGTTTTTAAAGGTATTTACCCTTCCCTTTATATTTATGACAAGGTCCTTCTGGGGCTTAAACGCCACAGAACACACCTATGTATGTGCTATACACATGAAAACTACACTAAAAGAACATTATGAAAGCTGCAAAGTCAAGCACTCAAAAGTTAGGAGGTACCAGAATAAAGCTGCAAGTTTGCATCATTACGGCACTCTTTAATGACATGACGATGTAATACTTCTTTCACTGGACCCCACAGCATACTCTGTGCAGACATACCTTCAGCAAATACAGCTGCTAAAATCTAAGAAGTCTCTACTGAGCATGTGCAACCTGTGAGTTTTCAAAGGCTTATAACTTGGCCAAAGTTTGGTGGATTTTCAGGGATAGCAAAAAAGACACATCACTGAGAAAGACCCCGCCCTCTCAAATTCCAAGTCCCCGCTCCAAAGCATGGAGATGCTGGAGCATTTCAAAGATTTTCAAAGAATTTCAGTCCAAACACTTAAAGTTTGGGAAAGTTATAAGCAACCGAGAACAGGATCTTATAGTGGGAGGCGTCGGACAGTCTTAACTAGAGGCAATGCTACCAGCCCGGCCACAAAGGCAAAGTGAGTAGCATGATTCACACAAGTATAGGCAGATAAATACCACCTCCAAAGGGACACCTTCACCCACTCCTCCTGCATAGGCTTTATACAGTTGGCTTCATTTCAGAGGGTCTGAGGCAGAAACATTCTGAGGTGCCTGTGTACAGGGGTGATGGAGTAGCCTGAATGCAGCCCATATCGCTTTAATACAGAGGTAGGACATAGGGAGCACTGCATGCTTGGGCCTGGCGTCTCTGTAGACCTCATCTCTGTATGAGAGATGAACGCAGCTGCCGTCTCCTCCACTGCATGAAAACTAGGTGCACCCCTGAGCTGGGCAAAGGCTAAAGGCCCCCGCCCCCGTGTTGCAGAGCTGCGGAGAATGCTGTTCTCAAGCCAAACCCGGCACAAACACCATGCGGCGCTGCTGCCGGCGGGAAAACCGGTGGAGGTGGCAGGCTGACCTGCTGGAGGAAAGGGAGGCTGCAGCCCCGAGAAAGCATCAATAGACACCACCTCCTGTAGGAGCCACACTGTAAGAGGAGAGTTGGGAAAGAAAGAAAGAAGAATCCACCCCGGCCCATGAGAAGCTGTTCTTAGCCTTCTAGCACTTTGAGCTGGGGGGGGGGGGGGGAGGGAAATGTGCTAGGTATTATTAGTATTGCCACACATCTCCATCAGAGCTGGCCCTAGAGAAAACTTATCTCCTCTCCCCAGATCACCTAATGACAGACTGATGTGCTCCAAGGAGCCTTTGTTATCACCTTTAAAAGCAGTCTCCAGACAGGGCATTAAGCTCGACAGCCCCAATCCGCCATCTTACTTTGCTTGTTCTCATCACTTATCAGCTACTTCACATGTTATTATTTGTATGGTTTCTTTCTTCTTTCCTCTTTAAAGGAGGGTGAGTGGGAGAAATAAACCAGCTGCCTTTGACCCACATTACCCACATCAACAAAGCATTTCATTCTGGATGCTGTTTTTGAAGATCAGGGCTATAAACAGAATCTTTAAACAGATGATTTTTGCCAGCGGTTTTATTCTTATTTTAAGCCAAAGTCGTTCTAATTGTGGGCAGTTTTAATAACTTCCTGGAATAAACAAAGAGCACAGAAGGTAAACACAATATCCGCATGCAACTGCAACAGCTTCATTCAGTCCATGTATTGAAGTTTCCAGAAATTATACTGTGGGGAAGGATTGTGAACTGGCTGAGTGAATACACTAGATGTTACCCAGCAAGGCTTTGAGGGTTCTTATTTCTATGACTGTAAGAGTTTAAGTTAAATAAGAACATAAGAATGGCCATACTGGGTCAGCCCAAAGGTCCAGCTAGTCTGGTATCCTGTCTGCCGACAGTGGCCAATGCCAGGTGCCCCAGAAGGAATGAGCAGAACAGGTAATCAAGTGATCCATCCCCTGTTGCCCATCCCCAGCTTCTGGCACACAGAGGCTAGGCACACCATCCCTGCCCATCCTGGCTAATAGCCATTGATGAACCAACCCTCCATGAATTTATCTAGTTCTTTCTTTAACCCTGTTATAGTCTTGGCCTTCACAACATCCTCTGGCAAGGAGTTCCACAGGTTGACTGTGCGTTGTGTGGGGAAAAAAACAAACTTCCTTTTGATTGTTTTAAACCTGATGGCTATTAATTTCATTTGGTGCCCCCTAGTTCTTGTGTTATGAGAAGGAGTAAATAACACTTCCTTATTTACTTTCTCCACACCAGTCATGATTTTATAGACCTCTATCATGTCCCCCTGAGTTGTTTTTTTCCCAAGCTAAAAAGTCTGTGTCTTATTAATCTCTCCTCGTACGGAAGCCGTTCCATACCCCTAATCATTTTTGTTGCCTTTTTCTGAACCTTTTCCAAGTCCAATATATCTTTTTTGAGATGGGGCGACCACATCTTCACACAGTATTCAAGATGTAGGCGTACCATGGATTTATATAGAGGCAATATGATATTTTCTGTCTTACCGATCCCTTTCTTAATGAGTCCCAACCTTCTGTTCGCTTTTTTGACTGCCGCTGCACATTGAGTGGGTATTTTCAGAGAACTATCCACAAGGACTCCAAGATCTCTTTTTTGAGTGGTAACAGCTAATTTAGACCCCATCGTTTTATATGTATAGTTGGGATTATGTTTTCCAATGTGCATTACTTTGCATTTATGAACACTGAATTTCATCTGCCATTTTGTTGCCCAGTCACCCAGTTTTGAGAGATCCTTTTGTAGCTCTTCGCAGTCTGCTTGGAACTTAACTATCTTAAGTAGTTTTGTATCATCTGCCAATTTTGCCACCTCACTGTTTACCCGTTTAAATGCCTTAATGCAAACTACTAGAATTTAAATTGGCATCCTTATCATCATGTACAAGCTACAGAAGTCAGGGAGGTTTTTCAATTTTGTATTATATCTAGGATTGTCAAGCTATTAAAAAATTAATCACGATTAATCACACTTAAAATAAATGGTATTCTATTGTTTAATATTTTTGGATGTTTTCTACATTTTCAAATATATTGATTTCTATTACAACACAGAATACAAAGTGTACAGCGCTCACGTTATATTTGTTTTTTATTACAAATATTTTCACTGTAAAAAACAAAAGAAAGTATTTTTCAATTCACCTCATACAAGTACTGTGTGCAATCTCTATCATGAAAGTGGAACTTACAACTGTAGAATTATGTATATAAAATAACTGCCTTCATAAAACAAAACAATGTAAAGCTTTAGAGCCTACAAGTCCACTCAGTCCTACTTCTTGTTCAGCCAATTGCTTGGACAAACAAGTTTGTTTACATTTTCATGAGATAATGCTGCCTGCTTCTTGTTCACAATGTCACCTGAAAGTGAGAACAGGCATTTGCATGCCACTGTTGTAGCCAGCGTCACAAGATATTTATGTGCCAGATGCGCTAAAGATTCATATGTCCCTTCATGCTTCAACCATTATACCAGGGGACATGCGTACATGCGGATGATGGATTCTGCTCAATAACAATTCAAAGCAGTGCAGACCAACGCATGTTCATTTTCATCATCTGAATCAGATGCCACCAGCAGAAGGCTGATTTTCTTTTTTGGTGGTTCGGGTTCTGTAGTTTCCGCATCAGAGTGTTGCTCTTTTAAGACTTCTGAAAGCATGCTCCACACCTCATCCCTCTCAGATTTTGGAAGACACTTCAGATTCTTAAATCTTGGGTAAAGTGCTGTAGCTATCTTTAGAAATCTCACATTGGTATTTTCTTTGCATTTTGTCAAATTTGCAGTGAAAGCGTTCTTAAAATGAACAACATGTGCTGGATCATGATCCGAGACTGCTATAACATGAAATATATGGCAGAATGTGAGTAAAACAGTAGGAGTCATACAATTCTCCCCCAAGGAGTTCAGTTACAAATTTAATTAACACATTTTTTTTTAAATGAGCGTCATCAGCATGGAAGCATGTCCTCTGGAACAATGGCTGAAGCATGAAGAGCCATATGCATCTTTACTGCATCTGGCACGTAAATATCTTGTGAAGCCAGCTACAACAGTGCCATGAGAACGCCCGTTCTCACTTTCAGGTGACATCGTAATTAAGAAGCGGGCAGCATTATCTCCTGTAAATGTAAACAAACGTGTTTCTCTTCGCGATTGGCTGAACAAGATGTAGGACTGAGTGGACTTGTAGGCTCTAAAATTCTGCATTGTTTAATTTTTGAGTGCAGTTATGTAACAAAAAACCCCTATATTTGTAAGTTGCACTTTCATGATAAAGAGATTCCACTCCAGTACTTGTATGAGGTGAATTGAAAAATACTATTTCTTTTGTCATTTTTACAGTGCAAATATTTGTAATCAGAAATATAAAAGGAGCACTGTACACTTTGTATTCTGTGTTGTAACTGAAATAGATATATTTGAAAATGTAGAAAAACATCCACAAATATTGAATAAATTTCAATTGGTATTCTACTGTTTAACAGTGGGATAAATCACGATTAATTCTGAGTTAATTGCGGGAGTTAACTGCGATTAATTGACAGCCCTAATTTCCTCTCTCGCTAAAATGCAGTCAATTCTGGGGTGACTCACAGCCACTGTGCAGCAACTTCAGATAAGAGCTGCACCCAATTGAAACCACAGGAGGAATTTAGGTTGACAGGATGCAATTACCCACACTGAAGCTGGGGCAGGACGTCAACCTGTTACAACACTTGTGTTAAACCTGGGTTAACACCTTGACTGCTGTGAGATGCACCATGGATCTTTGAAAGAGGTTCAGTGACGTGACAGGGTTGCACCGCAAGCGATTGGCACAGCTGGGAATGGGAACCCAGGAGTCCTGATGCTCAGTCTCCCAGTGTAGCCAATAAATCTGCTCCACTACATAAATAAATACATACAGATTTTTATAAGGAAGGGAGGGAGGGAGAGCAAGGAACCTCAGTGTGAGGGCTCCTCCTCCCCCCGCACCCGCAAAATGGGATAAGGGAAGAAATGTCTAACACCAGCGGTTTAAATTAACTGCTATTAAACTCGTACAGTCTGGCTTCAAGGAGGAGACACGTTTTCAAGGAAAGGTGGGGGGTCTGGCCAGATACAAGCACCTGCATAACCAGCGTCCCTCCTCCCCTCTTCTAATCACCACTCATGTTTTCTTCTTGGATGTCTTTCATTGGACATGTGATTGTAATTCAACACATGAGAATGTAGGAAACAGCGATAAGGGCCGGAGCTGGCAGGCTCCGACTCTGCAGACAAACCCAGCGCTGATACAGCCTGCAGGAAATACAGAGAGCCACAGAGGAGATTGTCACTGCAGCCTAAGATCGAGCTGGGTGACCAGCCAGCAGCACAAACGGAAAAGTAACTCTGGTTTACCCGATGAGAAACTGCCGAGACAAGAACAAGACAAAACACGGCAGGAGATAGAGGGAATGACGGATGGAAACCCAAGCAGAAGGTTCAGGAGCGTCACAGAGATGCACGAATGACTTTTTCCTTATTCCCACTCAGCACATTTTGGAAGATCTCAGTTTTGTCAGAATTCTCCTGCCAATCAATCATTTCCTTGGGTTGCACATTAAAGGGGAAGTTTGGGACAAAAGAAACATTAGGGAAGTAAAGAGACCAGGGGCTAAGCTATGTGCATTCTTCAGCAAGTCCACTGTTACCGAGTGGTAAAATTCGCCCCGATACACAGCCACACAGCGCCCTGCAGAGAGGGAACTTCACCCTGGATGTGCATGTAACAGCCAGTGAGCTCGAAGCAACAGCCCTGCAGCTATAGATTCGGAGGCTGTCCCAAGCCAGCCTCTAGGGTTTATTTTCCCCTTAGAAAATTTATTTTTCCCCAAAATTGGTGGGGGTGGGCATCCTTTTCTAACTTAATCTATCAAAGAGACTTCCCTCCCAGAAGGGTTTTCCTTAGACTACAACCAAACTCAAGGAGAATGATTTTGTTCTTTTCCCATCTTGAGTTTCATTAAAACTAGAGGAAGCTGAAAAAGAAGGAACAAAAACTAAAGACAATGCTGAAACACAGGGGAAGCCGCTACCAGACAGCAACGGGTCATTCTCCCAGCACATTTCACTGAGGAGTCAAAAGGCCTAAGGGAAAAACCTGAAAAGCTCCAGCCAGAGTCAGCACGTGTGTCTGGTGGGGGACCACACCCTTGAGAAATGGTGAGGTTTTGCTCACTTCAGGACACAGAGCAATTACAAAACTAGGCCAGCAATGTTCTGCCTTCCCTTACACTGGTGCAAATCCGGAGCAAAGCCACATCTATACAACGGGAGCGGCAGCCGCATGGCTAGAACCCTGCAGCCATGCTGCTGTAGTGCGGATGCTTCCTATAACGGACAGAGGTTTTCCATCGCCGTAGGTGACCCACCTTCGGAACAGCAGTACCTAGGTCGATGGAATTCTTCTGTCAACCTGGCCCCATCTAAACCCTCCATCTGTCGTTTCTCTAATCATGCTCTCCAACGCCCTAATCTTGCGGAGAAGATTGTGATGTTTTTATGGGAGGGAGGGAGGATGGTGGTGGTCCGGGGGGTTATATTTTCCCCCAATCTGCTCTTTAAAAGTGCCGGACTGAATTCATCCCGTTGATTTTGGTGGTTACCCCAGGGATGAATTTGGCCCAAGGTTTTAACCACCTTTCTTATTGCTGTGAATGGTTCTGTTGCTTTCCACTAAAGGTGCGTTCGTAGCAGGGAACAAGGGCACCTGTCTTTTAAGTCCCTTGGAAGAGATGAATCGTTGGCTTCCTGTGGGTGCCAGCGGACCGCACTGCACATTTCCAAATTCTTTATTTTCCAGCAAAAAGAGCTGGGGTAAGAGCAGGACATTCCTGGCTATGTCCGGCCCAGCTCAGTTTCTGGTGGCAGTGGATTTGGTGCAAAGTTAAGTCGAAAAAGGGGCTGGCTGCCGGGGGAAAGACTAAGTTCTCCACTTATGCCGTTGGCTTGCCAGATGAGGCTGGGACCAGCAGGCCATGCGGATTACTAGTTGGACATACAGGAGCTGCTTTCACGAATGGTACCTGGGGGGTGGCAGATCATTGTGCTCAGAGACACATTCAGTGTTTGCCTCAGTTCAGTTTGTGGAGGCCAGGAACCCAGATTGGAGAAACCACCACTGGCAGCGGCAACAGAGAGACCAGAGTGAACGAGCCTTGGAAACTCAGCTGCCGGCTCATCCGTCCCTCCAGGACTGGCCTGAAGTGCAGTCCCTGGTCAGGAGAAGGGGGTGGGGGGGAAGGTTACGCTTTGTGCATGGACGGCCATCACACTTCCCCCTTCTACTAGCTCCCAAGAGCCACTTTGAGTGAAACTGGTTGAAAACCAGAGGCTAACGTTTGCTTGTGTGTATTAGTGGGTGAAGGGGGCCCCTGGGACCGGGAAGGGCTCTGTAGAGAGATGCTGAACTTGGGCAGCTTCAGACCTGGAAAGCGACATACCGTGCCTCCTCGTTGTGTAATATTTGTTTTGTTCTGGTTCAGGATGTGGTTGGTTCAAGGCTGAGTGCTTATTTCAGAGGTAAATATTTATGAGCTTCTGTAGAGACCGCGTAGGATGCAAGAGGAGGCCTCATGCCTGCACTTGATCGCAGACCCCAGGCCCAGCGCTGCCGGTGGGGCTGGCTCCATAGTTGGGAGCTCAGTACATCCAGACTTAAGTGTTCAGGACTCGGGCTTTAAGAAAAGTCATGGGATTGGCTTAAAAATCCTGCTGTTTGGGGCAGAGGTGTCTTTATTTTTATTCTGTTTCTACAACACCGAGCACAATGGAGTCCTTGTCCACCATTGTGGCTCCTAGGCACTAATGCAATACAAATAATAAATAAAATAATAATGAGAATTCGGGGAGGGGGGGAGTGGATTCTTTTTTATTGCCATCTGGCTTTAGGGTCACATTTTCAAGCTGGCCTCTGCAGCCGTGAGAGGTAGAAACTGACTCTTCTTTAAAGATAAATCAATCAATCCTCTTTCAAAATCTCCTGACTCTGGCAGCTGGGACTTTAAGGAAAAAAACAACTAGCAGGAGACTTGCAATAGCATCCCAAGAGTTGGCAAGTAGAGAGCTCAGCAGCCTCTGTGAGCAAAACCAAATGAGGAAGCACAGAGCTGGCCCTGGGGAGAGAATTACAAATCCTGCCATGCCATGTCCCCACTGGAGACATTTAAACTCAGTCTAGACAAAACATTAGGAAATTAACTAGCGGGAATAACCCAGCATGGGCAGTGAAATGAGCTAGAGAACATCAAGTTTCCTCCACCTCCAGGCTCCGAGGACTGGGTCATTCAGAGCCACGGGAATGCAGAGCAGTGAACTGGTCTCAGCTGCTGTCTCGAAGCTGAACATGGTGAAGCTGTCTCTACCCAAGCAGGTTGGGGATTTTTTTCCCTGTGACCTTCCCTTCATAAGCCAATCAAACACAAGCTAAGTTCATCCCAGCAACACAGTTTCCAAAATAAGAAACTCCGTTCTTCAGCGATTAACACTGGGGTTGTGGTTACACTGCAAAAAGTGTTTTTTCCGTGCATGACCAAGGATGGAAAAAGTTGTGGTTAATAAATGACAAATAACCTTTTGTCACATCTTCCTCCCCCTCACCCCCCACATCACCATCCCCTGTTCCCCCCCCCCCCGCTTGCTCACCAAAATGAAAAAAAAGTCACCGCTGAAATCTCAAAAAGCCCCAAACACCCAGCCCCGTTTGCCTTCGAAGAATGACGATTGAAAGAGAGAGCTGAAAGTGAAGCGCCGAGGGGCCTGCCAAGGAGGCAGCTGCTGTGATCGGCAGCAAACGCCACTGTGGGCAGGTTTATACAGCCCCGCTCCAGACTAATGGGTTTGTACTGGAATCACCTGGGCCAGGAGCGCAGTGCGGTGTGTACATTCCCTATTAGTATCTTGAGCCTTTAACTCCTCCCTCCGTAAGGGCTGGATCCAGCCACCTTTATTCAGGCAGGGCCCTTGTAATGCCAAGGGGCTAGTTTTGCTCTCTCTTACATCCACTGGGCCCCATTTGGGGGCCAAAATCCCTCTCCAAACTCCCACACATCAGCTCCCGTTGCCCTAACGTTTGGGAAGATTCTTCCCCTCCTGGCCAGCACCCACACACAGGTCAAGGGTTGAGGCGGGAATCCCCAGGTGGAGACTCAGGAAATCAGGGTAGAGCAACGGTTCTCAAACTTTTATACCCCCCCCCCCGCCACCTTATAAATTTTAAACACTTTTTTACATATTTAACACTATTATAAATGCTGGAGGCAAAGCGGGGTTTGGGGTGGAGGCTGACCGCTCGCGACCCCCCCGTGTAATAATCTCACGACCCTCTGAGGGATCCCAACCCCCAGCTTGAGAACCCCTGGGCTAGAGGGTTGTATTGGTCCCTTGTGGCCGTAAGATCAATGACCCAGCTCCCACTCGTGGGGGATTGGCTCCCTCGTAGGATTTGAAAATCCTTATTTAACTTTTTATTGTGACAAAAATGGTTTCCAACATCCAGCCCTTGATTTTCTATGCAAAAATCTGTCAGTACAAGCAGCCAGTCCAAATCCAAGAGCCACCCAGGGTCCTGCGTTTCTCCAAAGGCACTGCACAGAAACCAGCTTGACAGGTTGCCAAACTGCCCCGGTTTTTTGCTTTTTAGGATTCCAGCTGTTTAAACTCCTTAAACAAGCAATTAAGATTGGATTGAAAAATTAAAGATTTTCTAAAAGTATCTAGGGAGAGATTTGCAAAAGCACCTTGAGGAGCACTGATGTGCCTTGGTTTTCAATCCATTAGGTGCTTTTGAAAACCTCTGCCCTAAGTCCTGCATGCCCTCGCTCCTCTCTGGCCTGCGTAAAAACCCGTGTGGCATGGGGGAAAGTGAGCACAGTGGGGAACTGGGCACCAAGCTGTCAAAGCCTGTGCTCAAGCAGCTGAGATGCCCACAGACTTTAATAGGAGTGGAAGCAGGCTCAAAGCACAGCAGCCAGCGGATTAGCCAGGCCCCCGCTGAATTCATTTTATTTACACCAGGCTGGATCCTCCAGGCATGTGGTATGAGTGGGTTTTTTTTATTAGCTTGACTGACAGCCTCCTCTTTGGTTTTGGCATCTGTACACGTTGGTGATACACAACCACACCCACTTGCCCAACGGAGAGCACAAGATGCAGTTTTTAAAACAGCAAAGCGAGAGTTTGCACCGATAGCACCCTATGTTTTAACCTAACCCCAGACCCCCACCCCAAGGGTCTGTGTTCCCGCTAGGGCGGGAGCAGCTCACAAAGCAGACCTCCAGTGGGCCCTTCCTCCCTGTGAATGAATGGCCTTTTTCCATTCACAAAAGACACCAGGGTGGGGATTTCCAGCGGGTACATAAAGCTGACTTTGCAGTTAAGTCCACATCAGCTCTTTTTTAAGTAACCACCACGACATCTGAAATAATCAGACTGGTAACTGCACATTGAGACGCGATTCAGCTGGATTGGCACGACAAGGTAGACACAAGCTCAGATGCCAGGGACTACACACAGACAGGCAGGCCAGACAGACAGCCCTGTTTCTGACAAAGGGATCTATTGCCAAGACTGTCCATGTGGTTTATGCACATAAAAGCTGTACATGGAAAAATGTGCCCTGCTGACATTTCATACAGGACCAGGGACACACAGAAAAAAAGATTTTAAGCGAACATTTCTAATCAAGGTGATAACTCATCTACGTTGCACCTTCGTGAGTGCCCGCCACACTGGCCCCTGCCCTGCTAATGACCAACACCCTCTTTCTCCTTCCAAGCCACTGGCAAGAGAAGGGAGGGCTCCTGGCTAACACACAGGCCTGACAGTCAGGCCAGCCAAGTTCCATTTCACAGTCTTCCTGGGTGACAGCTTGTTTTGCCTCTCTGTGTTTCGGTTTCCCTCTCTATGAAATGGGGGTAACCACCAGGTGGTTGCGAGGCATCTCATGGCTGTGAGCTGCTCTCAAGTGCTGGGTGGAAGGGGCTCAGATACAACCGTGATGAAAGTGGGATAAGAACACAGAAAAGAGTCTGTGGTTAAACTTCTTTTGCAAAGCTGCTATCCACACCAACCTTGTCTCTGCACCGCCTTGCACCTGGCCTGTTGCCCTGGGCACTGTAGATCTGGAGTCAGACCACAAGGGTGTGGATGGGAGCGAACCCCCTTGCCCAAGTGGGCAGACTTGCACCAGCAGGGCTCGAGCTAGTGCACTAGAAATAGCTGTGTAGACCCTGCAGCCCTGGGAGAGTTGGGCTAGCCACCCAAGCTCAGACTCAGGGGGTCAAGGTGGGCCCAAGCCGTCACGCCCACACTGCTATTTTTAGCACACTAGGTCACGGCGGCCCACCCAGACTAGGAGGCTCACTTTCAGGTGCAGTGCAAACAGATCCTACATTTCCAGGGCACGGAGCCTGGCTTCCCTTGTGCTCTCTGAAGTGCCGTCAGACCTGAGGCGCTACATCGAGGAGTAACCCGAACACATCGCGTACGGATTTACCGTGCTCTGGCCGCTCACTGACCCTCATCGCCCTCTGCCAACTCTACTAGCTCTCAGCAGGAGGCAGGCCTTTGCAGGCCACTCCGCCTGCCTTCTGTGCCAGCGAGGAATCCCCCAGCCAAACCAACTGCAAAGAAGTTACTCCTATCTGTTACCAGTTAAGATTTGTGTATTACCAACAAAGGGCCAAATGGTGTCCCTGCTACCCCATCCCCCACGCAAAGCCTGAGTGAATCAGACAGGTATCCGCTGCTTGAACGGCCTGCTTCCCATCCCCTTGGTTACAGCCACAGCTGCCGCTGAAAGATACTATCTGCTTCACCCTGGGGAGGTTCAAAGCCCCTGCATAAAGCCTCTTTGCTTCGTCTATTTCTGATACTCATATGTCCCCTCTAATTACCCTAGCACCCAAGTGCCTTTAATATATACACCCTCACAATACCAAGAGGTAGGGCAGGAACCGAAGTGCATAAAGACATCAGTGCTTTGGCGAAGTTACAGCAGAGAATTAAACCCAAGTCTCCAAAGTCCCAGGCCAGCATGATAACCGTTGGGCCATCCTTCCTCCAGATAGCTCAAGTCTATGTACGTAACCTGGTAGGAAAGCTGCTGGCTCAGTCAGCTGTAAGTCTGAGAAGCATACTTCGGCGGATAGCCAAGGAAGCTGAAAATAACCTTGCTCAGAACATAACTGAGATAAGATTTAGCCTCACCCCATCTTAAGCAGAAGGCATGGCTCAGGCAGCACGGCTTACACACATCTTGGCTCATCTGAGAGCATGATCATGACAAACGCCGTAAGGAAACCTGCGAAAACCCCATTTTCCCTCCCTTCCCTTCCAGAACATCTGTGGACATTTCCATTAGAAATCCCAATTTTCATGGGGTTTAGGACATGCCTGCGAAAATTTACTCTGAGCAGGAAACTGGCAAACACACGTGTCCGCCTCGGAGAAAGCGTTGCTACAGCTATTGATTTCTGCAAGCCCTTTGGGCATCTTTAAGCCTCCTGCGACCCTATTATGCCATGTGGTAACACCAGGACAACAAGTGGGAGTGATGTCAATGCAAGTGCAGCAACATGTGCATTTACACCAATGAAACAATCATGATTTGGGGAAAATCAACCACAAAAACACACATCTATTTATACCTATAAAAACCAAAAGAAAGGGAATCGGCAGCCTGAATCCGGTAGGCAGGTAAAGAAGGAATTATAAAAATCTACTGAAACTACAGCACTAAGGCTAATGACCCAGGACAAGATTTGGAAAGGTACCTAAATCTCTTTGAAAATCCGGCCTCCAGTGACTGTGAAAAGTTCTGTTTAGGGACTGATCCTGCAGGTGTCTTGGAAGGGGCTGGCCCTCAATGACTTTGATGTTTAACACCTTACAGGATCGAGCCTTGAAATCACCTTTGATCAAATAATCTTAAAATACATTATAAGCAATAGTTTGTTATTAATTAGTTCTTCTTAACCCCACTGAGCTCTGGGGAAAATGGAGGTTCAAGGAGGTTAAGTGACTTGCCTGGGGGAAGTCTACACAGGGAGTCAGAAGCAGGGCTGGGAAACTAATTCACGTGAACTGCTCTGTAGTCTTCCAAACACTTCCATGGAACATTACGCTCCCAGAACCTGTCATTTACCTCGCTTGAGGGAGTGCTCCTGGATCAGCAGACAGTGCGTTCCCAGCCCAGAACATCTCCCAGGCCAACATTACCATCCAGGGAGCGCAGAACAAGGCAAACCTCACATTCGTTCAGGTTTATTTTATTTTTGCCCAGGTTCATGTCCCCTGAGGCTGGCCATAAGAGCTGCATTCCCAGCAACGCTCAGAAGAACGCCCTAACTCTCGGCTAAAGATCTCCGACTGGTACCTTGGATCCCACCCATGCTAAAACCACAAGAGCTCTTATCACTGCAAGAAAGGCTCGTTCTGTGAACCCAATGAATGCTGGGATCCCCAGAGGAAAACAGTACTTCCAAGGAACCCATGCTGCAATCAGCTTGGGAGGGGCTCTCTACCAGCTCTGCAGAACGTAGAGCATTTTGGAGGCTGTTCTAAACCTCACTAGCTGGTAATGATCCCCACGGGACCATCCATCAACTGGGGTTTGCTGGAGGAGAGCAGGCTCCAGCACCCCCCTTCCCACCTCCTTTGCCGGGGATGGTGGAGAAGCTGGGGTGAAGGAACCAGCTACGCTGGCTCTACATCCACTGGGAACTCCACATGCCAGTGGGAGCCCCACTCTGCACTCTCTTTGCATCTCCTAAGCGGAATAAGCCACAGAATTGGGCCCAAAATATTTCCCAACTGGAGAGTGGCTAATTAAAATACCTGAATTTTAATGTTCTCCTCTTTTGAGTGATGCAAGGCCAGGATTTACACCAGCCACGCAGATGTAAATCTGGAGTAACCCTCCAGTGATTTCAGTACGTGAGATCAGGATTCAGCCTGCAGCGTTTTCACAGCTTCACAAAAAAAGAGGGATCAACATTTTACATTTGCAGCTTTGCCTCTGCACAGAAAAATGTGTTTAAGGAGTATTTATTCGCAAACCTCAGAACAGGTGTGTCTCTAACCACAACCAGCTGGGCCAAATGACAGAACTCGCACCTTCTTTGTACATGTGTTGTGCTCTATTTCAAATTAAAACCAGAAAAACACCAAACCCTACAGAGCAACCCAAACCCTGTGTGATCAGAGCACGGCAGTGTTTAAAGGAGAAGGCTCACAGCAAATACAGACCCATTGATCTATTTATAGCTCACGAGGTGAAAAAACCCATGTAGCTGGCAACTCAGACTGAGTTTAAATCCAATTCCTATCTCGTGGTCTTCTATTAAGTCTAGGCTTGTATATACAAGCTGAATGGATTCCTAGTCAGTGTCCCTGGAAGCTTTCGAGACATGCAATATTTTTTAGATAATTATTTTTAATCCTCTTTAAATTCCACGTTCCAATACCTGGAGGGGAGAAAAACAAACACCTACCGACACATGAAATTAGGCTGGTTGCATGTTTCAAGGGCCCAGTCCTCTCCTATTAAACCACACGGAAGTTTTGCATTTGACTTCTATTGGCCCAGCATCCAGCCCTCTGTGCCTACAGGCTACCACCTAGGAAAGCAGCCAGGGAGATGTCAAAGAGCATTTGAGAGGCTGGCTTATCAGACCTTGGCACTGTGTCCTGGCTTTCGCTGCATGGCAGGCCAAGTTCTGCAGCTCCCCTGATGCCAGAAGCAATGCCAGCCCCAGCCATCCAACCCATCCCAGGAGGAAACGAGATCTGAGCGCTTTGAAGCAACCCTAGCCTGACTCACACACAATTCGTACAGCTTCAACTCCTGGAGGCATGAGATTAGGTGAGAATCTCAGCTTTCAATTAAAAAAAACAAACACACACACAAAAACAAAAAACAAAAAAAAAACCCAGTAAGTTTCTAGTCATTGGGGTGGTAGAGAAAAGCTTGAAAATGGGACCCAAGTGTGACCCCAGTGGCTTGGGAACCCAAGGGACGAGAACATGAACCCAAAGGTGCATCTGTTTGTTTTCCATCTCATGATTTTTGAGAGCCAGAGGTTGATCATACTGGGCTGCTGATAAGAGAAGACTCAGGAGGGCCAAACCTGAACTCCTCCCTCAGTCAAAACTGCCACTGAAACAAACTGTGAACAAAAGGTGTAAATCCTGAGTGGCTCCACAGAACTGTGGGAGTACGCATACCTAACAGAATCCCACCCACTTAACAGGCGTTTGGCCTGAGAACGGATTCAGGATTGGGCCCTGAATTTGAAAGAGACGCCCTTCTCTGTTACATATGACAACTTCAGTTACTTTAACAGGGCAAACATTCGAAAGCTAATTTACTTTCCTCCATTTCTACTGTTTGTTTTCTTTCTGCATTTTATTCAGTCTGGCTGAGAAACTAGACTGATCGGTTTCACTTTCTGATTACAATCAGTTTCATTTTCTGGTATTAATAAACCAATAACAGACAACTGTAATTAGGGTTTCTGAGGCTGCCACCTGCAGTTTAAGTTTTAAAGAGGTTTTCCATTGTTTTAAACACCAATTAAGCATTTCAGTTCATATCCGATTGTTAACCAGCACCTTTTTCTTACTTAAAACAATAAAAAACCAAAAACCCAACTTAAATTTGAAGCCAAAATTATTTGTGTTTGGACCACATTCTGATTCCGCACACAGAGAGCAATTCAACTGAAGTCACTGGGAATTACTCCAGATTTATACTGGTGTAAATCACATCAGAGCGTTCCCCTTAATTTAGGCATGAAGGGGCACATTTAGGATCTCATCCCTGAAAACATTTATGTATAAGTCATTTACTCATGTAATTAGGCCCACTGAACTAAATAGGGCTACTCTGCTGAGTAAAGTTACTTATGTGTGTAAGTGCTTGCAGGACTGATCCTTTAGTAGTGATGTAAACAGAAGAATAAATGCCACACTGGACACAAACAGATTAGAAACTTGGTATGATAACTAGTAGCTTGCACTGATTTAGCATTCAGTGAGCGTGCAAAATGAATGCAGCATGCAGAGAGAGATCGTGGCCAGAAGGTGTACACACGTTTGGGTAGATGTGCCAGGCCCCTTGCCACTTGTACCAGTTTCCTGACTAATCTGCACCCAGCACGCCTGATTTTCCTCTCTTACACCAGTTTACCTTGGTGTAACTCTACTGACTTCTCCAGGGTTACTCCTGATTTACATTCGTTTAGCATCAGGATCAGACTCAGGCCTGATGTGTAACACCAGCGTCTGTGCCACCCCCACAGACTTTAGATCTAAATATAGAAGAAAAAACAAAACATACAAACAAAAAACCAAACACTCAAACAAATAAGACTCTGAACTGGTTAAATTCCATGTACATTGGCCAAACTGGACAGTCTCTACGTAAAAGAATAAATGGTCACAAATCAGACGTCAAGAATTATAACATTCAAAAACCAGTTGGAGAACACTTCAATCTCTCTGGTCACTCGATTATAGACCTAAAAGTGGCAATTCTTCAACAAAAAAACCCTCAAAAACAGACTCCAACAAGAGACTGCTGAATTGGAATTAATTTGCAAACTGGATACAATTAACTTAAGCTTGAATAAAGACTGGGAGTGGATGGGTCATTACACAAAGTAAAACTATTTCCCCATGTTTATTCCCCCCCTCCACTCCCCACTGTTCCTCAGACATTCTTGTCAACTGCTGGAAATGGCCCACCTTGATTATCACTACAAAAGGTCCCCCCTCCCCCCACTCCCCTCCTGGTAATAGCTCACCTTACCTGATCACTCTCCTTACAGTGTGTATGGTAACACACATTGTTTCATGTTCTCTATGTATATAAAGCTCCCCACTGTATTTTCCACTGAATGCATCCGATGAAGTGAGCTGTAACTCATGAAAAGGTTGGTGGGGGAGGTTTAGATTGGATATTAGGAAAAACTTTTTCACTAAGAGGGTGGTGAAACACTGGAATGCGTTACCTAGGGAGGTGGTAGAATCTCCTTCCTTAGAGGTTTTTAAGGTCAGGCTTGACAAAGCCCTGGCTGGGATGATTTAACTGGGAATTGGTCCTGCTTCGAGCAGGGGGTTGGACTAGATGACCTTCAGGGGTCCCTTCCAACCCTGATATTCTATGATTCTATGAAAGCTCATGCTCAAATAAATTGGTTAGTCTCTAAGGTGCCACAAGTCCTCCTGTTCTTTTTGCGAATACAGACTAACACGGCTGCTACTCTGAAACTTGAATATTATTGTTATTTATTATTTGTATTACTGGAGCTCCTAGGATCCCTCCTCATGGATCAGGACCCAGAGAGACAAGAGTCTGCAAACAGGAGCTCAAAGGAGGAGCAGGCATTATTCTGTTGAGGACACCCCTACTTGTTTGTGTTTATTGTCCTATCAGCCTCGGCAGGCATTTGCAGTTTTTGGCTGTTCCTTCGTAATGAAGTAAATAATTACCAAGACATCAAGTACAAAACCAAAAATGGCATTTAAGATTTAACTGGGTCAGGGATTGCTAAGGCAGGAAAAATGCACATGGTTACTACAGTTGCTTTCGGATTGCGAGCCAGGCTGCGCTTTGCTTTGAAGAGACAAAGACTATTTGGAAACACAATAGGTTAATAGAAAAGGAGTACTTGTGGCACCTTAGAGACTAACCAATTTATTTGAGCATGAGCTTTCGTGAGCTACAGCTCACTTCATCGGATGCATACCGTGGAAACTGCAGTAGACATTATATACACACAGAGACCATGAAATAATACCCCCTTCCACCCCACTGTCCTGCTGGTAATAGCTTATCTAAAGTGATCATCAAGTTGGGCCATTTCCAGCACAAATCCAGGTTTTCTCACCCTCCACCCCCCCACACACACAAACTCACTCTCCTGCTGGTAATAGCCCATCCAAAGTGACCACTCTCTTCACAATGTGTATGATAATCAAGGTGGGCCATTTCCTGCACAAATCCAGGTTCTCTCACCCCTCACCCCCCTCCAAAAACCAAAAACTTAATAAGCTATTACCAGCAGGAGATTGAGTTTGTGTGTGTGGTTTTTGGAGGGGGGTGAGAGAACCTGGATTTGTGCAGGAAATGGCCCACCTTGATTATCATACACATTGTGAAGAGAGTGGTCACTTTGGATGGGCTATTACCAGCAGGAGAGTGAGTTTGTGGGGGGGGCGGAGGGTGAGAAAACCTGGATTTGTGCTGGAAATGGCCCAACTTGATGATCACTTTAGATAAGCTATTACCAGCAGGACAGTGGGGTGGGAGGGGGTATTGTGTCACGGTCTCTGTGTGTATATAATGTCTGCTGCAGTTTCCACGGTATGCATCCGATGAAGTGAGCTGTAGCTCACGAAAGCTTATGCTCAAATAAATTGGTTAGTCTCTAAGGAGCCACAAGTACTCCTTTTCTTTTTGCAAAGACAGACTAACACGGCTGTTACTCTGAAACCTGACAATAGGTTAATGAGAGCTACTGGCCACAGGCGGGACTGAAAAGTATAAACTGACAGAAAGCAGCATGAGAAAAAAAAAAAAAGAGAGGTATCTTGGTGTCCTGTCTGGGCTAATTTCACTCCCCCCTTGAACATGGTGGTATTCTTCAGTTCTGATCCCAAACAATTGTGTAGCATTGCTGTATGTGCCTAAACATCTGCTGTGAGCCACCCCAGAGGGGGCTGCACTTTAGTGGGAAGATGAAGCAATTCCTGTGTTTGTAAAAACAGAAAGACTCAGGTCAGCTTTGGGATGAAAGGCCCTGTTGAAATGATTGTCCCCAATCCCACCCAAGAATGCTGCTGACTTCAGCCGCTCTTTAACTGAAAGAGGGAAGGCTAAATTCACCACTGACTTGCAGCAGATGCCGCTCTCTTGGCTGCAACCAAGTTGCACCCACTTGCCCTAGCAATGAATTTACCCCAGAGACCTCTAAAAGCTGACCAGAGATATACAGCCTGATACCCTGGAGCTCCAGAGTTCTTTTGCCTTGCCCAACTGCTTCCCGGTCATGTCACTGCAGCTGTACAGTTTAGCAGATGGATCTTGCTTCGCCAGCTAGCACAAGGTGATGGTTGTGTAGCGCCGACAGCAAACACAAACCAAGTATTGAGAGCTCACAATTTGCCTGCCACTAGATCTGATTTTCGAGCTTATCACCATATCCTTGTGCCAGGTCATGTGCTGCTCCGCAAGTTGGCTGCAAGGACTAACGGCGAAAAGGAAGAACTCCCCATCGGGGGAAATTGTGAAATCCTCTTTTCTCTTCAGAGACAGAGACTCTGGTCGCAAAGACATCGGCGTGGGCTTGGGTGGAGCGTCTTCCCCTCTCTGCACCACTGAGAGTGAGCAGAAAAAGGAGGGAACTGGAGGCAAAGTCTGTTTGCTTCTTCTTTCCATCTGACTCGTCCGGGGGCCAGAATTCAGTGCTGCTGCTCAGTTAAAATAACTAACCATGCTTCAGATCAGAAGGCCCCATTCATGTGGCTTACACGAGTGGAGTTCCCCCTCATCCCAGCTCCACTGAGGGTCACTGCTGCTGCCCAGAGTTTCCTTCGGAGTTTGGACCCTCAGGTGAATCTGGATTGGCATGAGATGCTCTGCACAGAGCTCAGCTGTAACGATGCTTCATGAAGCATTTTGGCTGAGCACTGCACGTTGGGGTCTCGGTGCCAGCCTGCGGCTCTGGGAACACGGCTAAATACTAGGCCTGTTCTGATTGCTGGGAAGAGGGGGGACACTAAAATTAACCCCCAAATCAAATATTATTGGGCCAGATTCTGCTTCTGTTGCAGTCAAATTCATTTCTGGGGTACTTCTGGTGTAGCGCATGGAGTTACACCCAGGCTGAATTTGGCCCAACGGAAGTGCCATTATTGACTTGATGGGAGCAGGACCGAGCCCTTTGTGCCTAAAACCGTCTGAGGACAGAGTCTGCGTGAGGACAATTGCTGGATAAGGAGTGTAGCTAGACAGCCCATACAGAAGGCATTTCAGTTTCTTTGTGAGCGTGCACACGTGCAGAAAGACTCAATGGAAACTGGAAGGTGGTGTAAATCTGTTGCAAATTTACCCGTTACTGAAACCAATTTCATGGGGAGCTGTGAAAAGGGAAACCAATACGTGCAACCCCGGTGCCACCACAAACATGGAAGGGTGCAGACTGCTCTTTCCATTTGTGGTCTGTGTGGTACTATGCGTAGACCTGAAACAGTGCTCATTTCCACGGGGACTGGAGGAAACGGACAGCTGGTAGCTCCAGGGATATGAGAAGGGTGCTCATTTCAAGGGACCAGCAGTCATTTAGAAAAGCAACACAGAAGGCAAACTGCAAAGCCTTTTCTAATTGAGCTTTTGTCTTTTTCTTTTTTTTAATTGCACTTCACAGCGATACAGAACAGCAGCCCGATTTTTCATTTTTAAAAGGTTTTTTTTTTGGGGGGGGGGGGGAGGGAGGAGAAAGAAGGGGAGTTTGCCTGTTATTTAAATTTAGAAATATCAGGAATTTCAAGTCTACTCTGCTCTGGACAGATGCACTGTGCCCTAGAGAACCATTCAGAGACAAGGCTCCGGAACCTTTAACCAAGACTTCCCTTTTCCAGAATGTTAATTAGTATTTGAAGTTAAATGGGAGATTAGCCTCCCCCCTAAAAAAAAACCCATTACAGAACTTACTTCTAAACAGTGACTAAAAATCCTCCCTCCCTCCCAAAAAATTACTCAACTTTCCACTAGTTCTCTAATCCTAGACTTCCAAAGTAGACAAGATCTGAAGTTCTAATGTAAACACCTCATTAAAATAAATAAAGACATTTACCACTACCAGGACCTCTGTCCCCACCATAAAGTCTTCAGAAAGGGCCTTTTCTCTTTGCTGGTCACCTTTAAAGGCACAACAAGCAGATTCTCTCTTTCTCCCAAGCCATCCTGGCACTATCCCTATGGTGACCATACTTCTTAAAGTAAGGGGACGGCCCAGGGCTCACCAAAGCCGCTCTCCCCACACTGCCTGGGTCTGGGGCTGACCCCCAGAACCCTGTGCCACCCTGGGCTGGAGCTGAATTCCACGCCCTGGGGGGGGGTCAGCTCTGAAGGCAGCAGCAAATTTCTCCGTTGTTGCTGGCAGGCAGCGTTGCCTTCGGCTGACCCACCACTCTGCCTCGCGGCCAGGACAAATGCCCAGTTTCGGCAAAACAGTAGGGACGGCCAGGACAGAACTGAAAAGCGGGACTGTCCTGGCCAAAATGGGATGTATGGTCACCCTATTCCTAACTCTGAGCTGAAGCAGCTGCATCTAGAAGTCCAGGGAGTTTATTTCTCTCTTCCAAGGCTGCCAACAACAGGCGCCAGTTGGAATGGGTTTTAGGGGCTGCAGACTTGTTTCCCCCCCGACAGACTGGAGCTCATTGGCCATGGGCCATCAGCTCTTATTAACCTGACCGGCTTTCCAGCAAACTAGACCCAATTTCCCCAATTCTGGATATTCAGTGCTTCAAGCAGACAAGCCAACCATGGATCCCTCCATTCCCATTTCTTCATTTGTCAATATCAAATCCTACACCAGCTACCCCTACACAGGGGTTTTTCTGGGGACCTTTTTGCCTGGGCTCCTTAGAACCGATCTTTACATGGCCACCTCTTCCCAAAGCGGGCCGTGCAGACCCATCAAACCCTCCAACCGCTCTTGTCAACAATCAAAGTCCTCCCCTCCAAGGCAGCCAGCCCTGCAGAGACATCAGTCCATTGTGCAGGCACCTGTCCCACGTTCACCTTTCTAGCGACATTCAATGATCCGATTTCTCTGCTGGACACAGCTGCTCTTGGGCTCACCCTTCTCGGCCAATCAGCCCTTCCCAGTAAGGTTTGCATTTCCCAGCCGGTACCAGCAGAGTCACCAGCCTTCATATCCCTTCACTTCCCTCCCTTCTCTGTATCACAGGTGTGCACTGAGCAGCTACCCAAACCTCGACCCTCCCCCCAGTCCAGTCCTCCTACAAACTCCCTTCTCCCAAGACACGTACAGGAAACAACACTGAAAACCAAGGAGATGTGCCCAGTCAGTACCCAACTGATGCTATGAATTATCTGCATTGTGGGGGCACCTAAGGGCCACAAGCTGGGATCAGGGCTCCCTGCGCTAGGTGCTGTACATTTCTGAAACCTCTCTCCAACCCTCCACCTTCTCTTTGTTTCTCCTCCTGTGGGGCGTTGTATCTAAGTCTTAGACTACCAGCTCTTCAATAGAAGCAAGCGTTACACTTTGGGGTGCTGTCAAAAGAACAACCACCAGCACTTTCAACATGAGGAACGAGCCAAGGTTTTCACAGGCTGTGGCCAAAGACCCAACAGGGAAATCAGAAGATAATAAAATAGCCCTGAGATTTAGCCCAGAGAAGGGGCTCTCAAGGAAGTCTGAGACAGAAAGAGGTTTTATTTTCTCTGACATAGGTTTACTGAACACCGATAGCTATTTATTGTAACAGCCCTGGTGGGGAATAAAGGATCCCATGTGAGTACAGAGATACAGGGTTGCGCTAAGCATCTCTACTAAGCTAAACAAAGACTCCAGGGGCTTTCCCCTGCAGTTCTGTCCCAGGGAGAAAGCCCACTGACTCAGAGAGTTGCACAGGGATCAACTCTGGCTGAATTAGGCCTATTCCTGTCGGACTCCTGCAAGAAAAGCTCCCCGTCGCTTCAGGGGGTCACCTGCCTGCATAGGAATGGCCAATTCAGGTCCTTGATACAGAGCAGCCCGTGCCCTTGCACCCAGAAAGCAGCAGACGTTCTCCCAGGCACGCCGGGGCACCTCTCGCTCGACTGCGCAGCAAGGGCCAGACTGCTGCAAGTCTGGCTGCGCTGATGCAGCGTGGGCACGTCCCAGGATGGCCTGGGCCTTGTGAACGTGTAACCTTGCAGCTGGGCTTGAAAGGGAGCATAATCCTCTCCTGCCAGGGAGCAGGGCAGGGGGCCTATGTGCGAACGCTCGTGCAGCCCCTGTGTTACAGAGGAGCACTCCTACCTCCTGGCCACAGCAGGGCCCACACCCTATAGCACCGAATATACCCAAGCAAGCACAGGCCCAGTCTTGTGCCGGGGGGCCAGTAGGAAAGAATCCACACTCGGCTACTACAGTCATAAGGGTCTCATAAGAGCCCAGGCAGGTGGACTCTCCAGGCCCAATTCACCAATCGCACCAGTCAGTCACTTCTTGAAGTTAATGGGGTCTCCCCCAGGAAAAGAGCAGAATCAGGCCCCTGGGCTCTGTTCCTGGCTCTGCCACCGATTCCCTGCATAATCTTGGACACGTCACCTAACCCCTCCATGCCTCGGTCCCCCATTGGGAAAACAGGGCTCGTGACACTCACCCAGCTTTAGAGGCTCTGGATGAGATGCAAAGGGCATTTAGTAACACAGCCAAGAATTTCCTTCTAGCTCTTCCTTCCCACTCCCTGCCTTTTCCCCAGGGTGCTAGAACAGAATCCCAACAGAATCCCAACGGAAAGCTCAGACAGCTGACAGCTCAGATCTCAAACCATTCTGAGCACCAGAGTCCAAATCACAGGGCACTCGAAGCAAGTTTCACAACAAAGCTAATCTTGTTAAAGCCTGAAGCAGAAGTGAAAGGGAAACTCTCCGACTAGAATCATAGGACTCTCACCTAGTCATCAAAGCCGCAAAAGTTAGTTCTGAATATGTAGGGCACCAAGTCTAAGTGTGGTAAAGTTTCACTTTCAGAGCAGTGCCAAGGGCCCAATCAGCTCCCACGGATGTCACTGGAGGCAGGATCAGACCCAGGACAGGTGATCCTTCATTAATCTGAGGCTCAATCAAGGTTTAAACATTAATGCTGTACTCCTCCGTTAACAAAAATAAAACCATTGAAGTGCAGCCTTTTACTACTGTAATCAAGTAATAAAACATTCATGCACATGGCTCCTTCGCTTATTTCCAAAGTCCCTTTCTGCCAGAGCTGGAAACTAATTTCAACTCCATATTTTTGCAAAGAGGTTCACAACCCCTCCCCGCATCTGAATCCACTGGCAGTTCAGT
Source organism: Lepidochelys olivacea (assembly GCF_965140295.1). Taxonomy (NCBI): domain Eukaryota; kingdom Metazoa; phylum Chordata; order Testudines; family Cheloniidae; genus Lepidochelys; species Lepidochelys olivacea. The sequence continues at coordinate 29,480,715 of NC_140425.1, read as the reverse complement.
CTCCATTCAGACAATGCTCATAATGGGAAAGCGATGAATATCTCTGCCCAAGGGAAATATGCCAAGGAATTCCTGGAACGAACACACAATTCACTCTCAGAGCCAATCACTAGAAACTTTTATAACTTGAAGCTGATTCACATTTTGGTTTTATTTTTTTTTTTTTAAATAAAACCATGATGCAAGTAAAAACAAACAGCCAGGCAGATTTAGGCCATTTGGAGATCCCATCCTGAACTTGCAGAGGAAAAGAAACGTCACAGAAATGTAGAGGTTCCTTCTAGCCCAAGAGGTCACCTAGTCCAGTGTTTCTATACCTTTTTGATACCAAACATCCTTCCCAAACACCATCAGGGAGATCTCACGGACCAGTGATTGAGAAATACTGATTTAATCCATCCCACCACAAGTAAACGTTAATGCCAACAGGTGTTTGTCTATCCCGTTCTTTAAAATCACCAACGATGGAGATTCCCCAACCTCCCTAGGTGGCCTGTTCCTTGTTTCCATTGTGAGGTTCTTTCAGTAACAGCTGCGTAAGGGGGGAGCCACAGCTTTCTGTGCAGGGGAATTCCACCCTACACTTTACGGGGATATAGACACCAAGAAGCAAAGGCCACTTCCTCAAATCAGACCTAATCTGGCTTCTCCAGTGGGGAAAAAGTGGAACCATAGCTCACAGACGAGCCATTGAGTTCTAAAATGAAGGCTAGGGACATGTCCGGCCAGACCAACTTGCACCAGCTGAGGACCTGGCCCATTCCTCTCCAAGACAAAAGGAGTAACCACAGATCCCACCACGCAAATCCAGCCCAATCAGAGCAGCCAGGGACCATTCTCTAGCCCAGTGGCGCTCAACCTTTCCTGACTACGGTACCCCTTTCAGGAGTCTAATTTGTCTTGCGTCCCCCCAAGTTTCACCTCACTTTAAAAACTACCTGCTTACAAAAATCAGATAAAAATACAAAACAAGTGTCACAGCACACTATTACTGTAAAATTGCTTCCTTTCTTATTTTTACCATATAAATCAATTGGAATATAAATATGGCACTTACATTTCAGCACCTAGTACATAGAGCAGTATAAACAAGTCATTGTCTGTATGAAATTTTAGTTTGTACTGACTTCGCTAGGGCTTTTTATGTAGCCTGTTGTAAAACCAGATGAGTCGATAAACCTCCTGGAAGACCTCTACCTACAGCCAGAGGTACGCCTATCCCTGGTTGAGAACCACTGCTCTAGTTCTCCCCAGCCCTGGGCCGCACCTCCTTGTTAAAGCGGAGAAGTGCACTGAACAGTACAGTAATGCATGAGGCAATGAAGAGACGTGGCCAGCAGCAAACGGAGGGGGAGGGAGTGGGGGATATGAGAGACCTCAGGCCGCTTACCTTGGGGGGATCAAACAGCTCCAAGACATATTCTTCATTGTCTGACATCCCTGCCTTCCGCAGAACCAATCGGCACCGCTGCCAGCGTGTCCCACTGTCCATGGTGGTTTCATCTACCATGCCGTATTTCAAGAGACCCTCCTTGCACACCTCGTGAGCCTGATCTCGGGACAGGGTCCACGGCAGGATCTTTTTGGCCAGTCCAGGCTTGAGAGCAGGCTCCGGTGCCTCCCCCCCTCCCGGGATGGCCTCGGAGGATCTCCTGCGCAAGAACTTGAGCCAGCTCCTCCGCAAGCGGGTGAGGGAGAAGTGTCTCCTGGCAGCCAGAGGGGAGGCTGCCCCCATCAGCTCCTCAGAGCTCCACGACTTGGGCAGGCTCCGGGGGTTAGCGTCGGCAGCTCTGTCAGCCTCGGAGTGGGCAGTCAGCTCCGCCTCCACCTTGGCCATGACTGGCCCCGAAGAGGCATCCCCGTGCCTCTTGCTGGTCTCCCTGTAGTCCCGCACCCTGCTGAAGGGCAGGACCCTGAACTGGTTCATGGCGAAGCCTTCCTTCACCTCGTTGCAGAAGTACTGCTGGAAGAGGTCTGTGAACTGCACCGAGAAGTTCTCGGCTGCCAGGAAGTCATGGTGGGGGTTCTCGGTGGCAAACAGCAGGTACTTCTTGGCGAGCTCCTTGGCCGTGGTGATGGCGTGCAGCTCGCAGAACTCATTCCAGCCCTGGGGATGCCCGGGAGTGCTTGCTGGGATAGTCTGGCCATTCATTGCAGTGACTGGAGCGATTCAGGTGCCCTGCAAAGACAAAGGAAGAAAGGCTGCATGAGGGGTTCCCTCGGGGCAGGTTGGGGGCTCTGTCCGCTTGACAGGCCAGCAGAGGGCGGTTCAGTGACACAAATACCAGGCTGGAGAGTTCAGACCTTGTCAACACAGGGACTTCAGGCACCAGTGGAGTGCACCAGATCAAACCCCTAGTGCAGCCCCACCTGGCCCCCGTGCCCTGCAGTTTGCACGAGTCCAAGTCACAGGGGTTTGTGCTGGAGCAGCTGTATGACAGAGCACTGGAGTCCTGGAAGAACAGGCTCAAATGATCAAGTACCATCCAGGTCACTGGCAGGGGGGAGGCTGTTGGTGGTTTTGGGATGACACCTTATAAAAGACACGGCCCCACCCACATGACAAATCCTATGACACTTTCCCCTCTCATGACTGCTGTGTGATGTGCTGCCCTCCACCTCAGGAGTGGCTGCATTTCAGTGAGGCTGTACAACATATACACTGGGCCAAATCCTGAAGTCCTCATTCAGGACCCAATTCTTATCTCACTCACAATAGTTCTATGCTGACTGAACTGCACTGATATCAGGCCAGTCACTCCACATTTACGCCACTGTGAGAGCTAGGGATTTCCCAGTCCTTATTCAGACAAATAAATCTTCACGAATTCAGGGTGAAATTTCCCCAAGTACTTAGCTGCGCACAAGCTGTGGGAATCAATTTTAAAAAGGGCTTGAATCTGCCAGAGATGAGTAATGCCTGGGAGATCCATGGAATTGCACTAGGGTAAAGCTAGGCAGGCTATTTGTCCAGTTTTAGATTGGAGAGTCCTCTTTAACTATGGCTTTGTCCCCTGTCCGGTACTGAGACAAAATGGGACATGGTTTTGTCCAGTATCAAGAATGGCTGACCCCATTATGAAGAGTACACCCCTCTGCAAGGTCACACTGGCAGGGGTGAAGTCATGCTGGCAGGGGAGGTCCCGTGCCATTTATTCCCGGAAGCACTGGAACATCCGGTATTCTGGGGATGCAGCAGCAGCCACCTTAGGAACAAAGGGGAGAGACCAGAACCAGGCCCTACACCATCAAGTAACAATAAGCCACAATTCTCTGCTACAGGTAGCAAATCAATTCAAGCCCACGTTACATACTGTTTAAGCACACAGTTGGGACTGAATTGAGTACCACGCCTCCAGGTCCACTGGAAGATTTAATAGAAGTTTTCCTGCTCAGACAAAAATTAAAGTGAAGATTTATCAGTATGTGTAGCCATGTGCCTTGGGGGATAGGGGGAAAAAAAACAACACACAATCTCTCCCCCCCGCCCGCCCCAAAAAAGCCAGTCAACCTCGAAAATATAAGTGGATAAAAATTTCAGAGTGGCACATAGTGCTTCCACAGCAGCTTACTCCAAGGGTGACACAGGGAAGCTTTGGGCGGTATTGTACCTCTGCTGGTCTCAGGACATGAGAGACAAGGCAGGTAAGGTAATGCATTCAAGACTGGGAAAGATGCTCAGAGGGTCACAGCTAAACACAAAGTGGGAAATAGATTGTTTAGCATATGGGACCGTTCAAGGCCCATCAACACCCCTGCAGTCATAGGACAGAGAAAGGAGGGGACCTAGTGAGCAAGAGATTGCTCTATGAATCTGAATGCATCCGATGAAGTGAGCTGTAGCTCACAAAAGCTTATGCTCAAATAAATTTGTGAGTCTCTAAGTTGCCACAAGTCCTCCTTTTCTTTTTGCGAATACAGACTAACACAGCGGCTACTCTGAAACCTGTAATAAACCATTACTCATGTCTTTATGACTGTTGTAATGAGCCATATATCGTCTGGATTCATGGCTTATTACAAGAATCCTTAACTCACTACCTGCCTCCCCACCCCCCCGGTTGATGGGCCACTTCACCTTGAATGGTCCCTTACGCTCAACCATCTTTTCCACCTTGCATTTAGCTTTGACGCTTAGAGTATCTTTCCGAGCCCTGAAGAAGGCTCTGTGTAGCTGGAAAGCTCGTCTCTTCCACCACCAGCTGGTGCAATGAAAGGTGTTATCTCACCCACCTTGTCTCTCAAAGGAAAGCTTTGTTTTTTTAAACACCAGGAGCCAGGCACCCATCAGCTCGAGGTTAGTAAAGGGACTGGGAATCAGGATTCCTGGGTTTGATTCTTGGCTCTACCATAATTGTGTGTGGCCTTGGATGGGTCGCTTAGCAGCACGGTGCCTCAGTTACCCCATCTGTAAGATGGAGTAATAATTATGAGTCCCAAGGGAATGCTGCAAAGCTAAATTAGTCTGTGTTTTACAAGCACGTTGAGCATTCCAGGGCTCCTTGTTCACACTGCTGCTTTCAATTCCTTCACTGCCCTAAGCATATACAGTTTCATTTTACCCAGGTGTAACAGCCAGGTAGGGTTTCACTTTAGTTTAAGATGTTAGTTCTCAAGAGGATGAGCCAATAAAGCCGGGGGTGGAGAGAATCGATAACATTCTGCAGAAGACCAGCTAAAGAACAAACACTTGGCTTGCTGTATGGCAGGCTCACAGGGGTGTGTAAAAGGGAAGTAATTACACTGACACCCCAACTAAACCCCCGTGCACCAGCCCCCGACAAAACAAGAGCAAGCTTCTTACTCTGCATGACTCTCCATGGACAGACAAGTTTTCCTGCAGGTACAGCTGCCAAAGCCAAGCTTCCCACAGACAAGCCTCTTATCTGAAACTCTCTGCTCTTCTAAGCATATTACCTAGAAAAACAGCACCTCTGCCAGGCAAGCTCCGAGAGAGACAGATCCACTGGTGCACCCATTCTAAACGGCATACTCTAACCCAGCTGTAGGAATCTGATTTACAAAGGATTCTTGACACGCAGGACTGAGCTTAACCACCCAACACTTAACCCCTGTGGTTTCTGGTGCATCATGTTTGTTTAAATAACCACTTTAATGCTCGCAAACCTAATTCTCACACGCACAGGCCTGAATGCCACAAGTGGATGGGAAGCGATGCAGAAAGGAGTTTTTGCCTCACAATCTCAGCTGGGATTCACCCTATGGACTTTATAGGCAGGCAGCCTTTATATTAGGGAGACTTCAACAACAGGTGGGATTGTTTCCCTCGTGGAGCTTTGGATATTTGGACCGACTCCAACATAAACAGGATTTGCAGTTATTGTTTTGCAAAGCCAAATCTGGGTGGCTTTAACTTGTGTCAATATTTGACCCAGAACAGCGGCATCGTGGCATTGCTCCTGTCCGTGCAGCAACCAGCACCCTCATTCCCCTAAAGCAGGAACAGCAACCACTCTCCCTCTAGTTAATCCTTCCATTACTTGGACCCAAGACAATTCCCACCTCCAGAGGACACAGTGATGGTTGAGGCAAAGTTGGCAGTTGTTTGCACGGCCTGATTCCAGATTGCTTCCCTTCCTTGGGAGACAAGACCAGCCCTTATTGCCTGAACCAACAGGTCTGCTAGAAGCGACCCTCAGTCCAACTCAACCGCCCCCGCCGCACATTAGCCCACATGCCCAGTGACAGCCGTTTGCGCCCAGGGACACCGCGTGAACCAGGGGTCTCGTTGCAGTAACACGGGAACAGTGGTGTTGGGGACGGGTTTCAGTGTGGCTGCAGCTTTGCGAACCCACAGAAAGACAGCCCTCCACAAGCCACCTGCTAGCCACACTCTCAAGGGACCGGCTGCATGCTCCTAAACCAGTCAATCGCACCTTCATTAGCTTCCCGCTAAACCCACAGGACCCCCTCATCTCCGAAGAGCTCTCTTTAGGGCCGATCACTGAAGGAGTCCAAAATAATAAACAAATTTGTTCTGACACATGAGTCACATGATTTGTTAACTCAGACCCAGATTTTGCCTCTCACCCATACGGATTTCAGCGAGACGACTCATGGAGTAAGGTGCTACTCAGCATGAGAAAGAGCAGCATCACGGGGCGCTCAATTCCAGCTGCGGGGCCCAATTTAGTCTTCATCCACAGATGGGCAACCTCAAGGAGGACAGCAGAATTTCAAGGATGTAACTAAAGACAGCTATTGTTTCTGATACCCTCTATTACAAGTAATTAAGTGGGAGCCTGAAAGAACCCATCTTGACTCTCAGATCCCACAGGGAGATTACAGGGCTGGCAATTGGAAATTGGAAAAGGCATCCTTATTCTAAGCAGTTTTGCTCTGGAGACTTCCGAAGACAAATGACACAATGCCTTATGAAGCTGACAATGCTGTCCTTCTAATGGCTTTCCAGACCCTACCTACCCTTTAAATACTGTCTCACTCATCTCCAGGATGCCACAGATGGGTGAAGGTTAGAGGACTGAATTCCCTAGCTCCTACTCCTGGGTACAGACTGTAGGATTTGACCTTGAATTTACAGACACAAGCATTCCACGCTAGATTTGTAACCACCAGCTAACTTGTCCTAAACCACCACATTCTCCAGCTCAGCTCTGCGGAGCCTTCTTATTCCTGTACCTTTTGCTTGCCTGAAGCATTTATCAAAATCATACATTCTGTTCCAACAGGAAACGTCCTTCGCCTGCACTTAGCTAAATATCCTGCCGCTCCAGGGACGTGTGGCTTAGTGCTCATCTGGTAAGCCTCCCTGTGATTAAGGCTGATAAGGCAGGGAGGTCGTTTGGGAAGCCCTTTCTAAAGGAGATCAATTAAATTTTTCTAGAAAATCCAAGGGGTTTAATAATTTGGATGGAAAGAGCAAAGAGATTTGGAGCATGTCAAAAGCAGAGAACGTGCCTCTTCTTGTTTACATACAGCGTCCCCCGGGACGATAAACACTTTAACTGGTCCACTTTCTGAACAGATCTCTATACAGACCCACTGTGCTTCCTATTACGTCTTTCGAATGTTCGAGGCCAGTGAGAGATTGTATCTGTCGGGAGCCATCCGAGCCTTGCCCAATATTCTCAGAATAACAGCGTGTGTTTAGAAATAACTGGAATTGATGGGACATGAAACAACACAGGAAGAAACAGCTCCAGAGCCAGAACTAGGCAGAGTGGGGACATGCTTCGTTGCGACTGTCCCAGCCATTCACCCCCCTTTGGGCCCCTGAGTTTCTCCTTCTATCAGCTCTGCCAGCCTGCGAATGACTCAGCATCCTCGGGCACAGCTCTGGCTTCCTCCCGCAGACAACATGAGTGCTGGGCCCATGGAATTTCAATGGCTGCTGAAATGTGGACAGACAGCAGGGCTGTTAAAGCAGCCGTCTCCAACTGCACTTGCCCTCCAGGGGCAGAAAACAAATCCAAGCTCCCCATGCACACTTCTACGAAGGAGACAACATGTCTTGTTTCCCTGGCAGACTAACAGAGGAGCCAAGAAAGCAGGTTTAACCAATGGATTCTTGTGACACTCTCTGATTTAACAAACCATAACATGCTCCTTGCACACACCCCCATCATATTCACCTATGTATCAGATGACCCCTTCCCACGCACACCACCATATACACTTATGGAGCAATTCAGTTAATTAGAGGTGCCTTCAGTACACTGATAAATGACAGCAAGTTATGAGGATTTGCTCACAGTAACTAGCAGATCTCCCCCTGGCCTCCATGAAGGTGCCAGCAAAACCGGTTAATGAGCGAGGTTGTTTGCTTGCACAAGCTCCATGGTACATGCCCAAATCCAGTGTCTGATATGTGCCAATGGATTGCTGGGAGCAGTAATGGCAAGCGGTTGAAAATACATTTCAAAATGCAATGTATTTTTCTAGCTAGGACCATAATCGGAAATACACTCCCAGAGTTTCCTCTATTTCAATAGTGGACGGAATATATTATATAGCTGGGAATTCCGACTGCATGCAAATGCAACTGTCTCCTAAATTACACGGGCGCTGAAGGATGTGCCCCGTTTCACCTAGATTGGCAATGAAGTCTCAGATTTGGCCTGCCAATAGGATTTGGGGTCATGATAATTTCTGCATTCTTAACTGACCTGTTTTGCAAATGAACAATGATAGTAACATAGGAATTGCCAGACTGCATTAGACCCATGGTCATTCTAGCCCAGTATCAAGTATAGTTGCCAGCACCAGATGCCTCAAAGGAAGGTGCAAGAACACCACAGTTGGAGACGTGGGGTAATCTGCTTCCCATGAAGGTCTCTTCCTAATCCCTACTAGTTAGAGATTGGCGTAATCCCTAAAGCATGAGGTTATATATCCTTTTCAAAATTTTAGCATTACCTGTTACAACTCTGGATATTCTTGCTGTTCATATAAATGACTGAGCAGTCTGTGAATCTTGCTAAATGTCTGGCCTCAATAACATCCTGTAGCAATGAGTTCCACAGTCTAATTATGCACTGTATGAAAAAAGGATTTCCTTGTAATCAGTTTTGAAAATGAAGGTTCTTTCTACTACACTTTATTATATTCCATGAAACTGAACTATGACAATCATCTCTGGTTTGGGCCAAATTTCTTTTCAGATCCATTTCATTGGCTTTGCAGCTATGAGAGGCACTGCCCACAATCAGGCCCGGAGAGATTTACTTCATTGGTAAATGTGATGGAAACACCGATTGAATGTAAACATTCCAAAAGCTAGCTGTTTTTACATGCTGCATGCAAACCCCCCCACTCCCCCATGTGTACCTCAGACCTCATTAGAGCTATCCTTATTAATTCTACATGTACAAAAACCGATTCAACCATAAAACACAGCACATCATGAAACGTACCACGAATCTTGCTCTGTAATCTGACTGAAGTGATTTCATTAGACAGCCTTGTGAATACGTCTGTATATCATGAGACTATACTAGGAGTGAGTTTGCACGCCTCCTGGTGATGGAACACTTCTCGGTCTGCCCAGGGGAGTGGGTAACAGGATACAAACACAGGGGTCAAGGCCCCAAAGTTACTATCTGGTGACTGGGGGCATACCTGCAATGAATACAGTGGTCTCGGCCTACCTCCAAAAGGAAGAGTCCTCTTCAGAAAAATCGCTTTCATGGTTAGCACCTTTGTTGGTTTAGCCCATGCCGGGAAGTGGCAGCCTCAGGACCCGATGTGGGGTCAGCCCAAACCGGGAAATGGTAGCCTCGGGCTCTGGCATGCCCTGACCAAAACAGATTAGCATGTGTCTCAGCAGGAGCCTTGCTCCAATAAGGTCTCCAATGAACATTGCTCGGGGTCAGCATTTCTGAGACTCTGGTCTCGAGGAGGTGCAGGCATGTGAACTTTTTCCCCTTCCTGTTTACCAGCGTCTTTCAGCGTGCAGCAGAGGCTGCGCTGCCCTCGGGTGCAGAATAGAGCAGGGGCGTCTCTGTGCCGAGTGGGAACAAGCCTCCTAGAGCCCAGCATCTCAGAAACGCTGACCCAAAGCAATGCCGCCCGCTGACACATGGGGCCCAAGCAACAGAGGCTGCCCTGTTGGAGGACGCCACGAGAACACCACAGTCCCACATCTGGGCTGCATCGGCACTGGTTGGCCTAGTCTGTGTAAAGGGGTCCTACCGGCTCAGCAACTGAGTCGCCGCGCTGGGCTGCAGCCCTGTAAAGGACCATGTTCTAGTGAGGCAGCACTGGGAGCAAATCCTCAGCGGGCTGCTAATACTGTAGGGAGAGGTTAATAAAATGCTTCGGCCCAGAACGTGCCACGGAGACAGCCCCAGAAACATGCCCTAAGGGTGATCTGTGAAGGGGAGGGAAGAAAGTGAGCTTGGGGCTTTTTTTTTTTTTGGGGGGGGGGGGAAGGCGTCTTTATGATGGTCAAAGTAGTTGTTGTTGCTTGTTTGGGGCGGGGGGCGGCATTTAAAAACCAAACTTGCTTTCTATTTGTTTCATTACCTTAGAAATACAGGTCCCAGCGACCAGTGGGGAACCGGTGGGATCGTGACATCACACAAAGCGAGGAAATTAAAGCTGGTTTGCTGAGAGGCAGTGGGATATTTATTCAGACTTGTAAAATTCATTGGGTTTTGCTAACACATGGGAGAAAAAGTCCCTTTGGGAAGCATTTCCCAGCCCTGCTCCAAGAGGACAGACAGCTCCTGCATCGGCCTAACAGACCAACACAAAAAGGGAAGACTTGACATACCCGATATTTCTAAAGGAAAAACAAACAGGAAAGACACTTCTTTTAAACCATAAAGCAGCAAAGAGAGGCCCAACTCCCATAGGTCACCGAGCGTAGGTCACGCTTTAAAAGAAGCAATCTACCACGAGCTTCCATTTTTCCACATGCTCCTTTGAGTGCTTCTGGCAACAGCAATGAGCTCTGCTTTACTCAAAGCGACAGCAGAATAGAGAATCTCTCCCCTAGCTGAGGGGTGCTGACGCTTTTAAAAAGAGAGTCCAGAACAGCAATTGGCCCCCGAACTACCGATAGGATCAGCACAACCACATGATCTACTTGGCGTTCCCGTTCCTGATGTGGATTCCCAGTGAAACCAATTGGACTTTTGCCATTGACGACGGTAGGAACACGGCGAGGGAGGCACACCAGGCCAGGTACTCAGCTAGTGGGGAGCTCACACTGACCATCTGGCCTATTCCCCCTGTGCAGTTTACTAACACCGTACTCACATATCAAACTGGGTCCCTTTTGTACAGATGTCGGGACACAATCTGGAGCAGGAGTTCTCAACCCGCTGCGCAATCAGCCCACAGCTGCAGCCCATGTGACATCCTCAGGGGCATAACTAGAGCGGGGTGGGAGGGGTACCTGCTCTGGGCCCAGAGCCAGCAGGGTGAGTGCAAAAATGGGGTGGCACAGGATCAGGCCCAGCATCAGGACTCCCAGCAAGATTAGGCCCAGCGGCATCAACCCCTCCTCTCCTTCCCAGCAAGATCAGGCCCAGCAGCATTGGCAGGAGGCCAGGGTGCTCAGCACCCTCCCACCCTGCAGATTCGTGGGTCCAAGTGACCCCAGTTGCAGCAGGCTCCCTGGCACTAGGACTGCAGGGAGGGGGATACAGCTGGTGCATGGGGGACAGACTCTAGGTGGGGGGACTGGTGACAGTCCCTGGATGGAGGGCTCTGGGGCACAGTTCCTGGATAGGAGAAGTTGGGTACATGGGGGACAGTTCCTGGAGGGCCTGTTCTGCCCTGGACAGGGCACCATCTCTGCAGGGCAGGCATGTGTGCCAGCCCAGTGGTGGGGAGGTTTGGATCCTGGGTGGGGAACAGTTCCAGGGGGCTTATTTCCTGGCTGGGGGGGCAGGGTGCACAGGAAGCAGTCCCTGGCTAGGGCATGCCCTGCACCAGGCAGGGTTCCCCATCTTTGCAGACAAGCTCTGAAGCCACACTCTCCGGGCGCTCCGCCCAACCATGCCGCCAGCAGCATAACAGGGAGGGAGGCAATACACCATGCCAGGCCACCCTTGCAGTAAATTAATTAATTTTAACACTTAATGTTTTGAGTTATTTTTCTAATTTAAAAGCTCTTGGCAGAGATTTGCCAGTGTTGAATTGAAAGGTACTATATCGATTTAAACCCTATTGTGGTCATATAACAAATACGAAAGGTTATTTTTTGGTAAGTGTGCAAGCAGTACGGAGATTGTGTGGCAACAGCCCACACGATACACAGAGAGCTGCACACGTGGCCCACAAGGGTAAACAGGTTGAGAACCACTGCTCCAGCGATGGGTTCTAATGATAAAGGCAAGAGCTGCAGAATCAGGCCCACCATATTTCTATCACAAAAGAGACACACACACGGCAAAAAGAGGCTATTTTAAAAGGACACTATCAAATGAAATATGGCCCCACCCTGAGGATTTGTAAAATTCACCTTTTACAAAACCCAAGAACAAACTTTTTTTTTTTTGGCCATTACAGTGGAAATTGTTAAAGCATAATAAAGCAAACAAACAACCCACACACACCCAAAATTTAACATCCCCAGGGACCATCTGCAACCCAAACAGGGCAAAACCTGAGATGGTGCATGGCAATCTGAAAATGAAACTGATTGCTGTTTCCACTCTTGGGGCCAAAAGAAATGTAAATGATTGATGTATACCCTGAAAAGTAAATTGGATGTTTAAAAAATACTTTCAGTTTTAACATTATCAGAGGATCATAACACCATAGATAAGGAAATTAGAGTTTTCCAGACTCATGAATTCTAAGCTGACAGCCCCCCTTTAAATTCAAGGACTATTTAACATTGTTCTGTACATACTTACCCGCTTGCCCTGCTTAAGACTTTTACTTCTCAAAACAACAAAACAGAAAGTTCCCAGAACTAAATTCTACGAACAAAGTCACAGTTTCTCTCCAGGATTACATGCATTAAAGGAACCATTGTACGCAAGGCAGTTGCCTAGCAGGGTTGAGCTGCTCTGTCTAGCACGCTGCCAGCCTGATCATACATGAACCATGCTTTAGAAGCTGACACCGTAACCAATTTGATTAAAGTAAATGCAGTGCTGCAACCGGGGAGACTGAAATCCTCGGCATCTGCAGAGTGGGTACAACGGGGCAGGAGTAGCAGAAGCTTCCCTATGCTGCTCTGTAGCCTTGACCTGAAGATACCATCCCGTGAGGGTGAAAAGGTGCTCAAGTCCCATGCCCCATTCAGTCACTCTTTATTCTCTTTAACAAGACCATGCCTACAAGATCCCACTTCCCCAGAACCCCCACCAATGAAAGTAATCTGGGGGAATGCACCGGATCAGCATATCACCTGGCTAACCTGGTCCTGCCCCTTCCCAGGCCACGCTGCTGGTAGGCTCCACCAGCCTGACAAGAGTTTCCCCGCACCTCTGGGTGAACTCAAATGCTCTACTCCGCTGCATCCAACAACTGAGGGTTACTTTCCATGTGCCTGCTATTCCCCTTCCCTTTCCTAGCCTTAGGAATTGGGATACTACTTGACACCCCTCTGATTGCTACATTTCTATTAGATTTTCCGACTCTGATCAGTGTTTTTCTTTCAAGCCAAGTACTGTTAACAGTTAACATTTTGCAATGTTATAGAACTTCATGGGGCTTTTCCTTCATAATTAAACATACACCCGTGTAAGTAACAAACAGGAAAATCGGGTTAGCATCATGCCACTGACTTCGGTAAAGTTATTCCTGATTTACACCAGCGTGGGAAGACATATCAAACGCAAACATACTTATATTTGTACAACATAATATGGTCATAACTGGCCACATTCTGATCTCACTTGAGTGACTCTGGCTTTTCAGTAGTGTAATATAGCATATAAAGAAATCCTACTGTTCTCCCAAAACATTTTTAAAGGTCACTGGAATCTCACACACGACAGTACTTGCACACTTTAAAAACTGCCCAGTTGTTTCACACCTGCATGAAAAGCCAGCAGGCATCCCAGTGATTGATAGGTTATTGCCACCATACCAGGCTGTGACCTGCTCATGAACTGACCTTTGAGAGCATTAGCCACCCTTTGCTTGAAGCCCGAACAGCTTGCTACCAGCAATCCTTACAATAAAATGTGTGTTCCAATCACTCAGGCCAATTAAAGTTATTCTAGGGTCTGTGAGAAACAGACTCCATACAAATAATGATCTAACACACGGTTAGAGGTATTGCAGTAGCTCAAAACTCAAAGAATAATGAGACAGTGAAATAAATACACTAAGTATGCAAGGGATGTGGAAAGTACTTCTGGGAATTTTTTTCTACTGATCTCTAAAGATTCAAAAATATTACATAGCCCAACAACCAAGAGAAAGATAGAAAACTATGATGTGTGTGTGCAGCAGAGTGAGACTGAAGGTCCGGGAGCATGTGCCCTTGATAACAAAAGAAAACATCCTTTGCAACAAGCAAAGGTAAACTATAGTACCCTCTCTCCGTGGGGGGCAAAGAAACGGTGGTGCATGTGAGAGGGAGAAGGGGCGACCAAGGCATGTGCCTGGTAAGTGCATGCTGGTTTGCTCTCCATCCTCTCCCCCAGACCAACATGGTTTTTATTTTTAAAATATCAACATTTGGAAAGCTAAAAGCGTCACTGGACGTCTTGTCTGTACACAGAGCTATGTTTAACTAGAAGAGTGATTTTATATCCATTTAGTTAAACCCGTGAAACATGTGTGTTTTCACAACCTTATACCAGCTTAAAGCTAGCATCTCTCAGTTCAATTTGCACTAGTGAATTTACAGGTGCAAGCTAAACCAACAGAACCAGTTTCGAACAGCCCACACACAAAAGCTGCACTGGTTTAACAAAGCCCAGTCAAGTTAAACCGGTGCAACTTCTGTGTCTAGACAATGTCCCTTTAACTCAACAACGATGATGTTGAGTTAACTCAACAACGATGGGAGCTATATAAATATCGAGGCAGCCTCATGTACCCACTGAGATCAAACCACGTTATAATGGACTTACGGTCTAAGTTACGTATCAGCACACTGGCGTAAGCCCAGTGGAGAGGTGGAAGAGTAACCAACAGAAGGATTTAAAAAGCAGAGTCCCCCTTAGTCATACACCTCCTCAACTCTTGGGACCTACTTACTTAGCTTTATAAACATACAGTCATGCCAGATCGGAATTTGGCCCTTTATAGGTTTGCAGTGGTGACACTAGTGTGATCCTAACATGATCCTTCTAACACAACAGGCTATTTAAGCAGCTTACACTTTGTCTTATGCCTGAGCGCTCTGTAGGATTTGTGCCAATTCTGTCATCCTGCCAAGGTTTTTCCACAACAGAACGAGGAGCTCGCACAAAACAAGACTTGAAAGTAAAAGCCATTGATTTCCTTGATTAGACACAATGCAAAGCCACAGAGCTCTCATTCTAAACAAATCTCCATGGAACAATTTGGGATGCCAGCAGAATGGCCACTCCTATGTCTCGAAAGGGTCCTTCCAGAGGTTTTATAAACACAAACAAGAAATTGTAACCGCCAGAAATGCCCAGTTCCTAAATTACAAAGAAAAGTTTTTTTGGTTTTGTTTTTTTTTGGGGGGGGGGGAGGTAACTTACAAGGAAATATTAGTTTGATCTGCTTTCAATGAAGCCAAAGGCAAAAACCTCCCTTTGATTTCACAGGCCCTTCTACTCCATCAAATAACCTGCTGGTACAACTCCCGTTCCACCAGAGGTGCCTCAGAAATAGGCTTCTCCAGACAGGTTGTCAGTTCTTCTCTTCGCCACTTGTTCAGTTCCCTTATTGCAAAAAGGTAAGTAGAGTCCCCGGCCGGCCACCTAACACCTTCCTTCCCCAGTCCATCTTGAGTCAACTGGTAACAACAACAACTCCTCCCGGGCTTCCTGGCGGACAGTAAAGCCCAGGTCAGGTCGCGGTGACTCTTCCACCCCCAGTGCCGGAGCCAAAGCACCTCAGCGCACAGCCCATGTGCGAGCGAGCCGCAGGCTTGGGAACTTCGCGGCTCCGAGCGCCCGGGCTGGAGGGAACGGAGCCCGGCCCGGGTGCCGCGGGCAGCAGGACCGCTCCAAGGAGCGATCAGCCCCGGCCCTGAAGACCACAGCCGCTAGCCCAGTCTGCTGCAGGCCCCTAGGGCTGGCTCTGCCCGGGCGTGATGCACCGACCGCAGCGGTGCGGCGGCACGGCCCGGCCCGGGGCCAGCCCCGGCTCCCGGGGCCAGGGAGGGGCAGCCTGGTGCCTCGCCGGGCTGAGACTGGCGCGGTCCCAGGGAGACCCTGCCCCACCCCCGGCAGATCAGACCGGAGACCCGGGGCGCTCTCCATCAGCCATCACCCGCACCAAGTCCCAGGGCCGGGGCTTTTCAGCCCGCAGCCGGGCGGCTCGGCCGCTGGAAAAGGGGCCCCGGCACGTGGGGGGCGCCCCGTGGCCGGCGACACAGAGCCGGGCCCCCCACCCCGGACGGGGACAGCGTGACCCTGGAGCCTCAGGCCGCCCCGCTTAGGCTCCTGCTTGGACGGGCCTGAACCCCCCCGGCTCCGGGGGAGCGGCTGGGGGGCTCCTAGCCCCTGGGCCCCGCAGCTCCCGGGGGCCTCGGGGGGACCTGGCCACCCCCCAGCCCCGCGCGGCCCCTCCCTACGCAGCAGGAATAGGAGCCGCGGCCGCCGCTACTTTCACTTTCCAGGACAGCCCGGCGGGAGGGGCCCCGGCCGGGCGAGCCCGGGCCCCCCGTCCCTGGGGCCCCGGCCGGGCTGGCCCCGCACCTGCCCCGGACTCGGGCGGATGGAGTCGGCGGCGCTCAGCGCGCACGTGGCGGTGCTGCCGCCGAGTCCGGGGTCGGGCCCCTTCCCACCGCCCGTCTGCGGTCCGGGCGGCAGGGGCCCCCCCAGCGGCACCCCGGCAGGCGGGTCCCCCGGGGGCAGGCGGCGAGGGGCCGCGGGCAGGGGCCGCGTACCTGCAGGAGAAGCCGTCCGTGTGGCGCTCGCCCATGGTGCTGGCCGCGGGGCCAGGTGCCGCCGCCTCGGGCCGGGCGGCGCAGGGCGCGGGCAGCGAACCCGGGCGCGGCGAGGGGTCGGCGGCTCCGCGTTTCCACTTGCCGGTCGCCCGGAGCGCGGGCCCCTTCCCCGGCGCTGGGTCCCGGGCCCCTTCCCCCGGCTGCTCTGCCAGGAGCCGCGGCGCCGGCGGGGAAGCGGGGCAGGGGCCGGCCCGCGGGCCTGAAGCGGCCTCGGGCGCAGACAGCGGGGGCAGCGCCCGGCGCCTCTTCCCTCGGCGCCCACGTGCGCGGCGCTCCGGTCTCCCCGGGGGCCGCCGGGGCTGCTGGGGCGCGGGTCTCGTCCCCGGGCGCTCAGCCCGCCCGCCCCCCTGCGAGCCCGGGCTCGGGGCTGCGGCTTTGCAGCCCCTGCGTTTAGAAGGCAACGCTCGGCCCGATGAGGCGAGAGGGAGTCGGAGTCCGGCCGCAAAGCGATACCGAAAGCAGCCGGCCGGGGCAGGGGCGGGGGGGGGCCGGAACGGCAAAGAACGAGCCCCCACCCCCGTCTTATCTCGGGCTGGAAAGGCGGAGAAACGACACCGCTTGCGCTGTGCACACGGCGCCTGTCGCCAGCCTGCGGCGCGGCCCTGCTCCGGCACGGCCGGGAACCGTCGCGATACGCGGGGCGGGGGGGGGGGGGGAGAAGTTCGGCTTGACGGGTTTTCCAGCGACCTTTACAGCAAAATTGCAACCTGACATTAACCTGCCGCCCCTGCTTCCCTTCTGCAGCACGCGGCTCCCGGGCCATTGCGCCGCAGCCGGCGCCCTCTGGCGGTGCGGTCGCGTCATCGCGCTGAGGGGGCGGGGACCCTTTTGGGGGTGACTTACCCCAGAACAAAGTCAGCCGCTGGGAAGGGAAAGAAGAGCCAAAGAAACAAAAGACATGAGATCGCGGGCTTCGCAGTCTCCGGCGGCAATTCGGTGTTCAGCTGCCATTTGCACGCTCAGCAGGAGAGAGAGGTTTGGGAGGAGGGATCGCGAATTCTGCTTGGGAAGCACTGTGAGACCTTGGAGGGAAGGTGCTGTTGAGTATTTATTGGTATATTATAGATTTATTGGTGTACTATAGATTTTCTGTTGTCCCCCACCCACCCACCCACTTTTTTATCGCCAGGGACGTTTTCAGCTCCTTGGGGGAGAGGGATAGCTCAGTGGTTTGAGCAGTGGCCTGCTAAACCCAGGGTTGTGAGCTCAATCCTTGAGGGGGCCATTTAGGGATCTGGGGCCAAAACGGGGGATTGGCCCTGCTTCGAGCAGGGGGCTGGACTAGATGACCTCCTGAGGTCCCTTCCAACCCTGAGATTCTATGAAAAGCCTGTCCCGTCCTGCAGCTCATTGTGTTAGTGCACAAGGGGGAGTTTCTCCTGCTTTCAGGAAAGCTATTTATACACTTGGGAATTCTTGGAGACCTTTTCTTCTTGTTTTTGTCCTTCCATTGTTGTTAAATGACATAATCCCGCTGCCAGAGGCAAGCTAAGGGGCTTTACCCAAACCCAAAGAATATTGATCATAGCAGAGAGTGTTGCCTTGTTTTCCCCTTAGCTGTGTTTGAAAAGGGGATCAGGATAAAAAAATGCAATCACCATGCCTTTCTCTGTGATCAAGCCTGTCCTCAAGAGGAGGGATGGACTCCATTACCAGCAGTCTTTGCTGTCTTGGAAGCAAAGGGAAGAAGCATTAGGTGTAACTTCAGTTTGAGACTGGTCAATGGGATGATTGTCCCAGAGAATTAAGGGCTGCATCACTGGCCCTCAGACACATAATCTACTGAGCCATCCAAAATGACAGGAAAACGCTTATTTGCCTACAGAGTGAAACGTGGTTGGTCTGTGCAGTCACTTCTGGCCCAGTCACAACTCCCACTGGCTTCGCTGCAAGGCCTGTGTGTGCAAAAATACCAGGCTAGGGCCCTTTCTTTGATGTTTTACACTCACACCTAGGCTGTGAAGAATCAGAAACGCTGGGGGAACGAATGGTTTTCCCTTCTTCTAGAGCAGAACTGTGTACGCAGTGGCTGGTGCTCTCACTGACACTCGACAACCTGATGCACAAAAGATTTTGAAGCTTCCTTTAAAACCTGCCTGGGTAGAAAACACCTGTTCACCTATCACAGTACCTAACCCTACAAGCAACTGCAGCTACCCCTGCTGACCACCGGCCTCTGCCTGTCTGCTTGTGTATTTCAGAGTAACAGCCGTGTTAGTCTGTATTCGCAAAAAGAAAAGGAGTACTTGTGGCACCTTAGAGACTAACCAATTTATTTGAGCATGAGCTGAGCTGTAGCTCACGAAAGCTCATGCTCAGATAAATTGGTTAGTCTCTAAGGTGCCACAAGTCCTCCTTTTCTTTTTGCTTGTGTATTGTAATTCCACACTAAATGGCTTGAGTACCTTCCTATGTACAGCTGATGACATTCTTATGTCTTGGGAAGCTGAAGTGCTGGGATCCTGGGGGGGAGGCAATTCCTGTCTCTGCCACAGACTTCCTGGGTGACCTTAGGCAAATCTCTTAATATTGTTGTGCTTCAATGCCCCAGCTGTAAAAAAAGAGATCACAATCCTTCCTTTGGCTGTTGTGTCTAGTTAGATATAAGCTCAGCAGGCAGGGACTGTCTCTTACTGGGTAGATGCACAGTTCTTAGCACGGCGGGACCCCAGTGCAACCATAAGACAAATAGTAATAACGGAACAATACACACCAAATCCCTCCATTGTTACCTGTATATAATACCACCCCTAAAACCTGAGTACGTAACAGATATTTACCTCCAGACATACTGGTAACCATCTCTATAAAACACAGACTAAGAGTTCTTTCAATTGCCTTTTTCCTGTTGCAGGGGAACTCCTTGTCCGCACCAACTCAGCCCTAAATATAGGGCAAAGCTCCCACTGCCATCACTGGGACTACTGGGTCTGCAGCCAGATGCAGGTTCAGGCCGAGTGCAGGTAGCAGAAGTGTCTGACGGCCTCGGAGTTCATGTCGTAGCAGGCCCTATATGGTATTATCCTCGGTCTGTTGCAGTTGTTGCGTGATGTCAGTTGGAGTCACGACGTGTCCCATATGTGCCCGATCACTCCACACGGGCAGCACAGCCATTCCGTTAGTGGGTTAAGCCAGTGTTTATTTTTAGCTAAGATTCTTCGTTTGTTCTGGTGCTCCTGGGAAGTGACTTCCTGTAAGGAATGTTAAACATCACTGCGACTAGCTCTGCAGCTGGGCCAGGCCCACGCGCCTCCGGAGTGCACCAGGAAAACCTCTGTAAAATGCCTCCACCTAGGATTTGTCTAAGAATAAAGGGCGACGCCCTCCCAGCCCAGGTGCCAGGGCGTCCCGTCCGATTGTTTGAGCAGATGCCTCGTTCTCTGAACGTTTTTCTAAAGGCTTCAGTGCTGCTCTTGTAACTAGGAAGACTGGTTCCTAAAGAAATGATAAGGGGGTCTCAGTGAACTCATGGCTACCTGGGTTAAAAGGTTTGGAGAGCTACTGATGCATGCTGTTTAATGATTAATTAGAGGTTTCGGAGTAGTTAGTTAGGAGTAGACAGTCTCTGCCCCAAAGAAGCTGGTATCTCAGAGTAGCCAGGGTGAACTGGGAAGCCAAGAAGAGTGAATGGCTGGCATCCTATATAAATCACCCTTCGTTTTATTGACTCACTTCTTGTGGGATGTCTAGACTGCAGTGAGTCTGCAGGAGCCATTGGGATAAAAGGAGACTGGGGTTTGCTGGACTGAAATAGGGAGGGCATGGCAAGCACATGGGGCAGTGTGCAAAAAGGCACAGGTGTCTGTGGGAGACACAGGGCAAGAAGGCAGAGTGGGGGAAGGGTAGCAGTTGCAAACTGCTTTGAACCAGGAGAGCACTGTTTAAGTTCTATGCCCATTACACCTTTGGTAATATCTCATTTAGTTTTTTTGGGGGGGAGGGGGTCATGGTTACTGCGGGGTTCTGGGAGTCTGGGCTTGTCTTCTGGCCCTGCTGCTGACTTGCTGTGTGATCTCGGGAAAGTCACTTCACTGCTCTGTGCCTCAGTTTCCCCCATCTGGAAAATAGAGAGATTCACACTCACTGGCTGCACAAAGGGTACTGTGGGACCTAATCACTATAGGAGAAGCATGTTGAAATCCTTGGCTCAGAGGATTCATTTAAATAGCATCTGGTGCCAAAATGGGAACCCCAGACTAGAACAGCAGGGGAGATGGTGCAGGCCAGAACCCAGGAATTACCTAAAATTCCTACATGTAAGAAAGGAATGCTGCCACAAACATAAAAGTGAGTTTCTGTTGCCATCTAGTGGATATTTTTAGTATTGTGCTGGATAATAAAAGAGAATTAGTTTTCTAATAAATGTATATCAGCGTTTGACAAAAGTTTTTATATTGGCTTTGAAATTCTTATCCTTTGTTTACCTGGCTGTCACCAGACTGGATAACAAATTCACACTCAATCTCCGCACATTCAAAAATCCCAGTACACACAGCAGAAGGATTTTCACAATATACTACTGAATAGGGCCTCGTCTTGCATTCTGTCCACATTCCTAATGCCCACTGAGACTAAGAGGAGTTTGGGGATCATGCCAGAGAGTGTCTGGTATGGTCACTGCAGGCCAAACGGCTGAAATGTGGAACCCCTGTATTTTGTGGCCCCCTCATGCCACCATTGACAGATAATGGTTTGTAGCTAGAAAGGGTGGTGTTTAGGAGATTCTCCCCTGTTATATTATTCCGAGTGGTAAGATTCAAAAAACATTAGAAAAATAAAACTCGGGGGGGGGGGAACAATAATGAAGTCCATCAGGTGCATCCTCCCCTGGGTCATAAGAAGGGTTTGAACTTTGGCTCAGATCCAAAGGTATTTAGGCACCTAATTCTCATTAATTTCAATAGGCACCTAACTTCCATTAAGGAGCTGGGCCATTGGTCCTTTAGCTCCACAGAACAGCACTCTACCCTGTGAGCTAACAAGTAACTGTTTGCTCTGTATACGGGCCAGCCACTCGAGGATCCTGTGGCACATTCTTTGCCAGAGGGTTGCATAACTATTTGCGAGACAGCACTAGAATATTAGGGATCAGGACTTCTGGCCTCTACTGCTGTCTCAGATGGCAGTGTTACCTAGTGGTTACAGCCAGGCTCGCCAACCATATAGATTTGGCACATTCAGCCTGAATGAGACCTCAGGCAGGCATATTAGAAGCCTGGTTTCTATTCCCAGTGACCTTGTAATGACCCAGTGCAATGTTTCAGTTAACTTCTCTGTAAAATGAGAGGGAAATTATACTTGCCTGCTTCTTAAGGGCCGGGTTAGAGGCCTTGCTCCATAAGAAGGGCTGTGAAGGGCTCAGAACTATAAACAGCAGCGAGCAGAAGAGGTGAGCCTCGAACTCGTGGTCCCCTGGCTCCTAGATTTCCCCCCGTGGACTAGAGACTATTTCATTAGGTGGGGTTCTCACTCATCTGGGCAGTGTTGACTATCCACTGGAATAGGGAGGCCACAAATCAAAATTTGGGCTCTGAACTACTTGCAGTACTAATCAGAGTCCTGGTTTGGAAAGAGCGCGCGGGTGGACAGTTTAGTCCCAAAGAGTGAATGCCTCTCACTCAGAGATTGCTGTACTGGTGAGGTTTTCCCTTAGCTTCATGAGCAGACTTGTGTTTCCTGTAGGAAATGGATTCAGAAGTAGTAAGTGCGGGGTTAGCCCAGCAAACACAGAAAGGCGCTGATGCGCGCGGGCATACACAGAAGTCATATGTGCAGCTTTAGAGATTCCCCTGGTTCTGTTCTCCATCACACCAGTTTTACCATAGGTTAACTAGTGGTTTCAGTGGAGTCATTCCTGAGGTGTGAATCAGATCAGTGACCCATTCAGGCCAGATGTAACTCAGGGATTGTCACAACGTTCCAGGAGGCCGAGTAAGCAGGACAAATGGGGCCTGTGTAACAAACAGGTGTTGAGTGAAATTTCCTTCCCTACACAACTCCAGCTGGAGGAGGGCGATGGGAAGCCATGAGAATAAGAACAATAGGTAAATCCGGATTAAAGAGGAAACCCTCTTAACTAACTAGTGAGCAGGACAGCAGCTGGCTGCCTTTAATTACTTCACAGAGGGATCCGCCTGATTGTTTACCTTCCTTGGTGTTAGGTTTTTCCTGTTCCACTGAGATGGCCCTCGTCTGGGCTCAGTGACAACAGGGCACAGCTCAGTTTACAACCCACACAGCTGCCTACACTAATAACTGTGCATGTTTATATGGCTCATGTCACCCTGCTATGGGGAAGGAAGGTTTATAGTGCCTGGCACTGCTGTGGGTGTGGCTCACAATGCTAACCAAGGCAATTAAGCAACACTGGATTCCGGCTAAGGCCTCATCTACATACATACCCATGTTGCCCCAGCCCCGATTTAGCACACAGCCCTGAGCAGAGATGCTTAAACTGGTTTCAAACCAGCTTGTATCAATAAGTTTACACCTTTAGTTCGACTGTGTATTTAGATCAGGCCTCTGGGCCCAGTGCCCCATCCTGTGAGCCACTGGGCAGAGCCCCCTCATTCCCCTCAGCTCTTTGCAGGATCAGGCCCTTAGGGAATAGGCTAAACACTGCACTACTCCCCTTCTGAGGGCACCTGGAGGAGTGGGCTGCATTCTCTGGCCACAAGCAGCCCTTTGCCAAGTGAGATGAAGGCTCCTCATGCAGTCAGCAGGCCGGGGGGCCGATCCACCTCCTGTTGAGGCCTGTGGTTGACTTCATCTGCTTTCCCCCACCGCCTGTAACTCTTTCCTGGGGGGGCTCGCAGCACTTCATTTCTCCCTCTCCATGGCTCTCAGGGGGGAAGGGATAGCTCAGTGGTTTGAGCATTGGCCTGCTAAACCCAGGGTTGTGAGCTCAATCCTTGAGGGGGCCATTTAGGGATCTGGGCAAAAACTGGGGATTGGTCCTGCTTTGAGCAGGGAGGGGGTTGGACTAGATGACCTCCTGAGGTCCCTTCCAACCCTGAGATTCTATGATTCTGCAGAGCAGGGGCTGCCTTGATCATTGCAGCTCAAACGGTGCCCAGCCTGGCATTAGCATGTAGGAAATAAGCAGCAACAATAATGTTTTGGGTGGCTTATACTTGGCATGCAACACATATCCCTGAGCCTGCACACACGCGTTAACAACTTTACACTCAGCCCTTAGCAGTCAATGCATGGAAGGGGCCTGTTTGCACAACCAGGTCTCCAAGGTGGGTAGAATCAGCTTGCATTGCAGGGCTAGTCTGGTGAGCAACTGAACTCCCATGAAAGGGATTTTTAAAGCATCCTCCCATGGCTCTCGACTAGCCGAGGCCACTCTGTGCAGAACTGGAAAGATGGGTACAGAACGATGCAGGAGAGTCTAGCAGACCGTGCAATCAGAGCCTGTTCTGAGAGAAGATAAAAACTAGGGCTGATTCGCTGCTCTTTCAAAACCTGTTCTCCATTCCAGAGGGGAACGGGTCTAGCTGCCAAGGAAACCAACAGCTGTGTTGCGGCACTGAACCTTGGGGCTGGGGGGGAAATGTAATTTCTGTTTTCATTCCAAATTAGAACAACAAGCCAGAATTAAGTAGAATAAAAAGCCAAAATTTCCCACAGAATGAACATTCAAAAAAATTCCCATTCAAGACCATCAAAACATTCATATATTTAATATTAAAACACATATTTTAATATGAAAGTCAAACCAAAATTAATGAAAATAAAATATTTTTACCTTATCAAAATGTTTTGCCATTATTGAAACAAAATCAGAAAGTCCAGGAGCTGGGGCTGGATGACAGGGGATGGATCACTCGATAATTGCCCTGTTCTGTTCATTCCCTCTGAAGCATCTGGCACTGGCCACTGTCAGCAGAGAGGATACTAGACTCTGGGACCAGTGGTCTGTCCTAGTATGGCCATTCTGATGTTCTTACACGATTCGGTTCGACTTTTTTCCCATCAAAATTTTGAGCCAAAGCAACACGTTCCTGCCAAACATTTAGATTTTGACAAAATTGTAGTTTTTGACAGAAAACTGGGTCAACCAACTCTCCTGAGAAAACACTGACCTACAAAGAAAAACCTACATACAAAGTTACGTGCACTTGTCTACAGGGGGCCTTTTGATTCCTATACACTTGCATAACTTGTAATACTCTCCGGGACCAAATTCACCCTTGGCTCAGTGGCCACCTCTTGGCTGCAGTCATGTGCATTATACCGCACATCAGTGGTCTCCAAACTGGGGTGCGCAAGATGATGCCAGGGGGTGCGTGGCATCAGTAGCATTGCCAGATGGCACTCCACCATTTTTTTTCTTCAGCGGCCGCTCTGCACGTCCACGGCTGGTGCTCCCCTCTGGCGGCCCGCCTGCGGCAGGTCTTCCGGTCTTCCTCCGTCGGTGGCACGCCTGCGGCAGGTCACCCTGGGGGTGTGTGAGCCAAAAAGTTTGGAGACCACTGGCGTACATCATCATAGGCTTTAGTGGTTGCGAATTGCCTTTTTATGTGGGTGAGGAGGAAGGCTTCATTTTCATGTTATTAATTGTTTGATTGCAAATTATGTTCTGGTGGTGGGCCCACAAAAGGATTCTGGTCTTGTGAAAGACGCGATAATGTCTACATACAGTGACGCTATCCTAAGAAGGATAATGCAGTCACTAGATTTGTCAGGCTCTTGTGCTATGTATAACGTCACTCAATCAATGCTCTATATAAGGAATCAAGCCACAATGAAATACTGATAGCACCAGTACGTTCAAATGGTGGGCACTCGCTGTGTCCTCTTGAAAGCGTGGACAAGGAGATACACACAATCTGCGCAGTCCACTGCTAGACCCAGGCCCTGAGCCTGCAAACACTTAAACACGTGCTTAGCTTCAAACAACCCACTATTCCCACTGGCTTCAAAGGACCAAGCCTTGTTCGACTGAAGACTGTTTGGGGCAAGGGCCAGGTGTTTGTGTGTGTTTATACAGCACCACCATGATCAGATTTGAAGCGTTTCCACTAGCTGCGGCAGCATAAACATTTAACAATAACCATTCCCAAATTCATCTCCTGTGCTCATGCCTGTCAGTGACCGGTCATGTATTCGTGAAACTCCGTGCAGGGACAAGGGAAGATCTGGGTTCTAGTCCCAGTTTTGTCATGTCTAGTTCCTGCATGACTTTGGGCAAGTCATTGTGTAAAATAGGGATAATAAATCTAGTCTTTCTAGACTGTTCACTTTTTGGGGTGGGGACTGTCTCTTACATAGAGCTAAGACAATGGGGCACCAATCTCAGCTGGGCCTGTTATTGCAGCTGCGAGTACACTGTCTCCCATGCTGACCAATATTCTAGTCTATACAGGCCCGTATACCAGGCTGACCGGAATATCTGGGCCTAGCACCTGTCCCATGGTCTTTGTCCTTTCATCCTTTCCCCAGGGAGAGAAGTCTGTGCAGTAGAATAGCTTGTTTTGACAGGCATGTTTTGATACACACGTTGCTCGGTACCTGCGTCAGAGAAGGCAGGCCAAAGAAGGGCACCTCAAATGGAGAGCAATTAGCCTGGTTGTAAAGCTTTTCACAGAGCCCCAGGAGTGGAGCTGTCGCCCCTCGGCTTCATCCAGAGCCCTAGTTATTTTTGGGCCCAGCACCTTGAAGTTAAGGACCAGGACTGGAACTAATTGAATATTGTCTTGCTGTTTCCTCGTCCGGTCCAGTCCATATCCATCTGTTGTCTCTTGTATTATACTTGGATTGGAAGCTCTTTGGGGCAGGGACTCTGCTCCGTGTTTGTACAGTGCCCAGCACAACAGGGTCCATGGCTGGTACTCCAGTAATATGACTAATAATAATATCCTGCAATAGCAATTTCACCCAGAAGCATTAATGTTCTGACCTGTACCGTGTGGCCATCGGTTCGCCGCTAATCCCTTAGGGCAGTGGCTCTCAACCTTTCCAGACTACTGTACCCTTTCAGGAGGCTGAAAAATTGCGGATGTTCTCATTTCTACCATATAATCATCAAACCATTGGAATATATTGTACTTACATTTCAGTGTGATACCAGAGCCTGCGTTTCACTTGTGAGCCTTATCTAAAGCCTGAGCCCTGCCACCCAGGGCTGAAGCCCGGAACTCAGCTTAACGAGCCCCCAGACAATTGCCCTGCTTGCCACGTCCTCACGCCGGCCCTGCACTTGCAATCCCCCTAAACCCATCCCGCAACCCCCATGGGGTTCACGACTGCCAGGTGGAGAAACACTGATCTAGAGGGTTTGAGTACCCCCCAGAAGACCGCAGCGAACCCTCAGGGCTACACATACCCCTGGTTGAGGGTATGCCCTACTGCATGGTCAACCTGGGCTTAGGACTGCTGGCCCCAGGTCTCCCTGCTTTGCTAAGGGGGCCTCCCCCTGCTGCACAGACCTTGTGACTGGGCTCTGGGGCTTGAGCTGCGTCCACACTGCACAATGAGGGGGCTTGGCCCCCAGTCTCCGCAGGACTCGGGGTCCCCGGTACTTGCAGACCGGGATCAGGCACCTTTGCGTGTGGCCGGCAGGGGGGTTGGGCTCCCAGCGGTGTGAGGCCAGGTTTCCGAGGCCGTGTAGACACGCCCGCCCCCCCCGCCCCCCCGTCCCGCGATGGCTCGGGAGGCGGGTGTGCGGGCTGGGCTGGCTCTTTAAGAGCGGCTGGTGGCCGGCGGCCACAGCCCGCGGAGGAGGAGCCGGCCCCAGCCCCGGAGCCGGCCCCGGCCCCAGCCCCGGAGCCGGGGGAGGCAGGAGCGGCGCGGAGGGAACAAAGGAGCCGGGCGCAGGCAGGGGCGCGCAGAAGTAAGACCGGGGGGCGGGATGGAGCCTGGCAGCCGCCGCCGGGGGGGCCCGAGCTGGGAGCCGGGGCGCGGGCAGAGCCCGGCCAGGCGGGAGGCTGCAGGGGACAGGCCGGTCTCCGGCCCGTCCCCGCCCCTAGGGGCCGAGCTAGCGCGGGACTGGAGGCCACGGGGATGGGCCCGCTCCGAGAAGCTGCCTGGCGCAGCCCGGCCGGGCTGGGCTCTGCGGGGCGGACTTGAGCCCGGGAGTCTCCAGCGTTGGGGGCCACCAGGGTTGTTCCCCTGCCCAGCATCCGAGCTGGCTGCCTTCCTGCGCGGACGATGCCGGGGGCCCAGCAGGAGCCACCACCCCCCTGGCTGGCCTGGAGCAGAGCCCCTTCCCCACGCCCGTGTGACTCCAGCACCCCCGGGGAGCTAAGTCACTTTCCCGGGGGGGCTGGTGCTAGCTCACTTGCCCCATGCCTGGCCGGCTGGGGGGGGGGGGGGACCGCCCAATTCCCCCACGAGTCCACGGGAAGCAAGGACCCTGCCTGCCCTGCAGGAAACACGCCGGCTGCGAGACACGCTGCAGGGTGCATCGGGGGCTGCCTGTCTCAGGGTCCCTTAAAACCAGCCAAAACCTCATGCCACTAAAAACCCCCAAAGGGGCGAACGGTCCTGTGCTCTGGTAAAGGTTTCAGAGGAGCAGCCGTGTTAGTCTGTATTCGCAAAAAGAAAAGGAGTACCTGTGGCACCTTAGAGACTAACCAATTTATTTGAGCATGAGCTTTCGTGAGCTACAGCTCACTTCATGGGATGCTAGTAAAGACTCCCCCCGACTTCCTTGTCATCGCTTCGTCACGCTGTGCGGGCCGGGCTCCAGCCGAAGAAAAGCCCCCTTCCCTTCAGAATAAGTCAAACAAACCAACCAAGTCGCTTCATGAATGAAACGGAGGAGGGTGAGATGCTTGCAGCATTCCCTGTTACTACCTACCTGGCTTCTGCACAAGATGGGGCTCCTGGGGGATTATAAAAATAACCTTCAGGTAATGGGGGGGAAGGGGGGAGCCGCAATTAATCTTTACCATTGTTACATGATTTAAGAGTGAAATTGCTTGTCCACCTCCAAGGATTTTGTTGTGGTCGTGGGCTTAAAAAACAGACCAGATTAGGACTGGAGTTAAACAGCAATGGGCTTTCAGGGAGGAGTGCTGTCTAGTGGTCAGAGCAAAGGCCTGACAGTCAGGACTCCTGGATTCTATGCCTTGTTCCGAAACCGACTCACCGCGTTTCCTTGGGGCTAGTCACTAACCCCAGGGGGGTCAAGTTTGGGTGCCCCCTTTGTCACAGCTACAATCTGCTTCCTCCAGCTGCTCCCACCTGGGCCCCCAAAATTCATGGCTGCTTTGGAAAACTTGAGCCTTCATCTTTGGGTGCTGGTTCACCCCCCCCCCGCTGTAAAATGGTTACTGATAATTATCAGCCTGAAAAGGTTTGAGGGCCGTGCAGGGGAGGCGCTGTCAGTATGATTAGGGAAGCAAAAGCTAGCAGCGGTGTTGTATTTATAGACCCCTTATGCTGCGGCTGCTGAGCAAGGGTGGCGGGAGGAGGGGAGGAAGTTATGTCCACATACACAACAGTATAGAGGATTTTATTTTACTTTGCAAAGGCTGGGGGTGGGGGGAATGGAAGACCTAGTGGCGTATAGGGATCTATTGAAAGTCACGGGGCAAACTGAGCTCTGGGGAACAAACGCTGCCCTTTCCTCACAGCAAGTGCTGCACCGGCTGCTGCGGACAATGACAGCAGCCTGACCACGTGAAAACCTCCCTCACTATCAGCTTGGTCACCAGCGACCGCTGTTGTTAGTCACAAACCTTGTAAGAGCATTTACTTCCTCTATCAGAATGAGGTCACTGTAAACAGAAAGGAAAACTCGGAAAGATCTGTTCAACCTCCTCGAGTAGTCCATGCCGCTCCATCCAGGCCTGCGTGATGCTTGTCCCTCATTGGCTTCTTTAGGAACTTGCATCGAAGGCTCATGGAAGCTTTTGGAGGGAGCGCGTTTCCCAGCATCGTGGATTAAAGCAGCTCACCTCGGTGCTCGGATGAGGATGTAGCATTTGCTTCCAGTGCCTTCCCGTTCCAAGTGGCATGAGCAGAGCTGGGCCGTGACCCGAGACGTTACAGATGTTCCCGAGGCTTGTGGCAGGTCTTTGCCATTGTGGGGATGGTGGGGGCTGTTTGGCGTTCCATTTCAGCCATCCATTAGGGGGTCACTGGAATCTTGGAAGCTCCGGCAGCACTTCATCTTTGCAGTGCTCCGGCTGCAGTGAAGCGCTTAAGAATACGCTAAACGTTAAAGCACGGAAATGTTCCCACTGAAATCAATGGAACCACCGCCATGCTTAGAATGACGCTTCCTGACTCATGGCTGGTACTTGCAATGCTACAGATCTCAAAGCAGGATAGGTGGCACAATCCCTGTTTTCCAGATGGGGACACTGGTACAGAGCAGTACAGTGAAGTCACACACTCAGTGAGTGGTAGATGTGGGCAGGGTTGTCTGACGTGGGTTGTCTGACTCCCAGTTCTTTCCCAACAGAGGTGGTGCTAGGACATCTGAACACGCAGAGGTGGTATGGCCAACGTCTGCAGCAGCTGTGAATGTGATCAGGCATCTGGGTTGCTAGATAAGCTGCTAGGGAATAACTTCACTCAGCTTGCAAAACAGCAGCATCTAGGATGCTCTGATAGGACTTGATGCGACTGACTATGGCTGAGGGGGAGTAACCAATACCAGCAGTGTATGCAGCACCCTGAGTCCACCTGGTCCCTGCTGATCCGGGCAGCAATAGACTGGTTCTAGGAACCCCATGAGCAGTGCCAGGCCAGCTGCACACTGCATTGTTCAAGCGTATTTATAGAGAGAAGGGGGAAGTGTAATTTAGGAATGGTTCTTCAGCCATGCGTGATAAACAGCATTAGATGGGACGTGATCCCAATTACAGGCCCAATGAGGGGAGAAAGAAAAGGGCATTCGATTCACCCAGAAAATTGTTGGTTTTGTAAAAGTCAACTTTGAACAAAAGCGGAGATCAACAGGACTCTCTTTTAAATTGGAAGTATCTTTTAAACAGTGGTTCCCCTCCCCCTCTTTCCTCCCCCAAAGGGCCCAAGAACCAGAAAGGAAACTGACAGTAAACAAAGAGAAACTGATCCAATGGG
Source organism: Lepidochelys olivacea (assembly GCF_965140295.1). Lineage (NCBI taxonomy): Eukaryota > Metazoa > Chordata > Testudines > Cheloniidae > Lepidochelys > Lepidochelys olivacea. The sequence continues at coordinate 29,450,129 of NC_140425.1, read as the reverse complement.
GTCTCACTGGAAAGGCAAACAGCCAGGAGCAGAAATAGGGCCAGGTGACCTGGATGGCAAGCTGGGGAGTGGACAAAGAAAGGAGAAGCCAGTTGCACTGAGCAGGGCGTCTCCCTCAAGCATAGAAAATCGCTTTCCTTTCTGATAAGTTAAGACCCCCAGATGGAGATCACTCCAGCTCTGTGACCCCGTCTCTTCCCAGAGGTATTCTCGCCCTGGGCTCCCCAAGCAGCTAATGTATAGCAGTTCCCATGAACCTTGGGGCCAAGAGAGGGGGAAGCTAAGCTGAGGTCAACCCCTTGTTTACCAGGGACCACCTAGTGCCCATACATGTCATTCCAGGGGTTTAAATGGTTCTGTCGCCTTGTGGAATGGAAGGTGCTGTGAGAAGTGGTGTTTGGAGATGGATTAAATTGTTCAGCCCCCTCAAGTCCATTTTCATCCTGTGTTCCTGGGTACCACTATGCTGGGCAGCAGGAAAGCAGCTTCATTCCTTCTATTCCCCACCAGCCTGCTCACAGCTCCTTCCACCTCCCTGCGCTTTGCTCCTGGGGCTGCTCTCTTTGAGTCTGATTTTTCCCAAAGGTGCCGAGACCCTCGAACTCCAGCTGAAGTCAATGGGAAGAGCAGGCACAGAGCCCCTCGGAAATGCAGGCCCTTCTCCTGTGCCTGGTTTCATGCCACCCCCTTGCCTGAACAATGTCTGCACCCCCCTTCCCCCTGCTGGATGACGTGATCCAGCTAGGCCTGCAGTCACCGTCCAGGCGGGGCTCTGGGTTTGCTGGGGTGCTGCTGGTGTATGGGCTCCATGGGGCTGGCTCCCCCGCCAGGCAGCACTGTGAACACGTACGGCGCCTGGGAATAATTCTGCAGTGGCTCAGGGGCACTGATGGTCAGAAGGGTGATTAGCCAGCACCTCCTCCCCCAAAGCCAACCCCAGCCCCACTGGCTCCCCCTTCATTCCAGGACCCAGTTCAGAGCCAGCCCAGGAAGCTCTCTGCAGTGACATTGCAGGGAGGACAGATCTTTCAACAGCTGTTAGCCAAGATGGTCAGGGCTGCAGCCCTATGCTCCAGGTGTCCCTGAACCTCTGACTACCAGAAGCTGGGGCTGGATGACAGGGCACGGATCACTCGATAACTGCCCTGCTCTGTTCATTTCCTCTGAAGCCTGTAGCACTGACCACTGTCGGGAGACAGGATACCGGGCTCAATGGCCCATTCGTCTGACCCAGTGTGGCTGCTCCTGTTAACGTTCCTCTCCTCCCCTGAGCCTTCTGCAGGCAAGTCAGTGCTGCCCAATTACCTGGTTCCCCCTCTGGGCTCTGAATCCCTCCACTCTGTGAAGGGGGAGCGGCCCGTGGGGAGTGCCTGGCAGCCAGGGTAAATGGGTAGGGCCTCCGTGGAGATTGCCCCGGTGCCCCTGTGTTAGGGGTTTGAACTCCCTGCTGTCCGTTTCCAGTCCATTCCCACTTGGGCACTCTGAGTGAGGACCTCAGCGAGCCAGTAGAGTCACTCTAGCTGCTGGGATGGGACTGCCTGGGCTCCCTGGCCTTTGCGCGTAGCTCAGAGAGCCCAGCAGATCCTCGCCCCCGAGCCCATATGAATCTTTTTCCCCTCTAGGCCTCGGCGCCATGAAGCTGAATGAGCGGAGCCTGGTGTTCTACGCCACCTGCGGCTCCCCCGCCGACAACGCCGGCTTCCTCTTCAAGAAGGGCGAGCGGAACACGGCCTATCACCGCCGCTGGTTCGTGCTGAAGGGCAACATGCTCTTCTACTTCGAGGAGCGGGAGAGCCGGGAGCCGGTGGGCGTGATAGTCTTGGAGGGCTGCACCGTGGAGCTCTGCGAGGCCGCTGAGGAGTTCACCTTCGCCATCAAGTTTGACTGCGCCAAGTCGCGCACCTACGTCCTGGCGGCCGAGAGCCAGGCTGCCGTGGAGTCCTGGGTCAAGGCCCTGTCGCGTGCCAGCTTCAACTACATGCGGCTGGTGGTGAAGGAGCTGGAGAAGCAGCTGGAGGAGATGCAGGGGAGCCTGGCTGGCAGCCGCAGCGTCCAAAGGAGGTCACCAATTTACCGGAAAGCCAAGCCGGCTCTCTGCTTGGACCCCACGTCTCCGGCTCTGGAGCGGCCCCCTCCCCGGGAGCGGCCCATGGCGCCAGCCCCTTGCGCCCCCCTGAAAGAGAACGGCTGTGCGGTGTGGAATAACGCTCCGAGCCTGGATACCCTGCCAGCGGGGGACGTCCCCGGGGGCCTTGCTGATGCAGGGAGTGGGAAGACTGCTGCGGGCAGCAGCCACGAGGGACGCGTGAAGCCTCCTCCTTTGCCGCCTCGCAGACGCACCTCGTCAGGCAGTACCTGTGGCCCTGCGGCAGACAGCCCCGTGTGCCCAGGCACGGTGAGTTTCTCCAAGCTCCACGACTGGTACGGCAGAGAGATCACCGAGCTGAGGAGAGAATGGCTGGAGAGCCAGGAGAGCCACAAACTGTGACGGAGGCTCTGGTGGGGGCGGCAGGGGGCTCATTTGGAAACACGAACTAAGCCATCTCTGAAGTCGGCCTGGCTGCGAGTGCCCTCTGAGACGCCGTCACGTGCTGCCGATCCGTCAGCGGGATGGGGAACTCCTGCATGCTGGGAACTTTGCCTGCCTGGTGTCATGTGCCCGGCTCCAGCAGCGATCCCGTGGGTCGCTGAGTCTTGTCTTTCCATTCCCAGCGGCGGCTTTGATGTGGAAGTGGAGACTGTTTTGAACTCTGCCCCTGGATTTCGGTACCTGACCTGCTGCACTCAAACCTGACCCGCCCATTGCTGGCAATGGACTTCATGGCACCTTGGAGATGATGAGCTCTTCTGAGCCAAAGCGGCTCTGTGTCCAAACCCCTGAGGCCAGTGTCGATCACTGAAAGTCATTTCCTGCACTAACACGGGGCTTAGGTGTGTGCTGGTCCAGCACCATAGCTCGGGAGGGACCCGCTTGGGTTCTGAAAGCGTGTGTCGTTGCTTGCAGACGGTCTCTGGTCTTCCTCAAATTAGTCTAGTGTCTAGCAGCTCACAGGCTGTCAGAGCATCCGGGCAGCTAGAATTGCTGCTTCCAGGTGGAATCTCGCCCTCTCGGTTTTGGAGACAGCAGCTACTGAAATCGCATCAGTGTGGAAGTAGGAGAAGGAAGAAAGTGATCGAAATAATGTGTTTTTTTTTACAATCTGATACCTTGTAACCTGTTGCCACTTTCCATGATGCCACCAGAAAGCTGGGACCCCATTTAACAGTGGCCTAAATAATTCTTTCTTTGCCCTCCTGGTTTGTGTGTACAGGATCTTTAAAAATATCGGCCTGCATTAATTCCTTTGGCCTATCAATGCTATTTTGGCACTGATCCAGGATGGATTATAGATGGGTAATTCTTAGTTCCTGGTTTGTGCCTAGTTCATTCTAGGCCAGTGGTTTTCAACTTGTGGTCTATGGACCCTTGGGAGCCCACAGACTGTCTAAGAGGTCCGGGAAAGGTTGTCATTACCATAGAACAGTGGTTTTCAACCTGTGCTGCGTGCTGCAGACCCCCTAAGATTTCCAAAACCGTCTGCATCGCCAGGCACCATTTTTTTTAGGGGTCCTTAAATGAAGAAAGGTTGAAAACCACTTGTCTAGGCCAAAGAGCAGCACAAGTCTTGGTGTGAATATTTGTTCTAGGTCTGTTTTTTGTTCAGGATTTAATGTTTTTGGTCTGGGCAGAAAGAAGGTCAAACAATGCCACCATTCCTTAGTTTTCCACGTGAAAATCAGCCGAGCAGGATAAAAGCATTTGTTCCTTACAGAAGGGTCATTTTCCTTCTTGAAATTATATCACACCACACAGCCAGGAGAGAAGGTGCTTTACTAGAATATAGAGTTTGTTTTTCCCTTAAGAAAGGTCTTCACCTAGCTCTCCTGCTGTGGAAGCCGTTGCTCTGGTCCTGGTCGCTGACGCGGCCTCGACCGCTGCTCCTGCACCTCCAGGGGTCACCCAGCCATGGCCTACGCTCCGGGGGCTCACCCAGCCCCGGTCTGTGGCCCTGGCAGCCACTGCTCCGGTGGCCCCTGGTCTGGCCCCAGGGGCTGCTCCTGCCCAAGTCTTAGAATCTGTGACAGAATCAGATCCTTAGTGATTGCTGAACATCCTACCCCGAGAATTACATGGGAAGATTTCCGTGAAGTGAGTAATTCTCTGCTGTAAGTGGCTGCAGCACCGGGGCTTCGGTTTGGAGCAGAACCACATTGCTTGGGCAGTGGGGTCCTAGTCCAGGACAAGGATTCCTAGGCACTGCGGCAATAGAAATAGTAATTAGTATTAATAAGTGTCTGCTTGTGTCTGAACGCATTGTAGCAATGAACACCGCAGGGCGATGAGGAGGGAAGTGCAACATGAATTTCAATGTAAAGCTTCACCTTTTCCAAGCAAATTTCAAACCAGCTTCTGTAATTTATAGAGGAAATGCAGAGCAGCTCAGTGATTCAGTACCCAGAAAGGCACTTGCTCATGGATATAAATTTAGCTTGCAAAGAACTGAAAAATCTGGTACATTTTAGCACAGTGAGGAACTGAAGGCTTCTGATGTGTCTTTTAACGTTTCTTTTATTGCTGAAATATTTTGGGTTTGTACATTTTTACTCTCTCCTGTCAGTTACATTGTGGGACAATGTCTCCATTGAAGTGATGCACATATTATTGCAGCCCCTGGCTCGCTGAGTGATGTCCAGTTCTTGGGAATATTTTATACTCCTAAAACGGCCTAAATAGAAAATGACCTCTCTGATCATAAGTGCTAAGGTCATTTCTGTGCACCTTGTTTTGTGTTCCTTGTATGTACTGTATAACATGCCACAGACTCACTGCTGGGTCAGTGTGTGTGTGTGTTGTTTATTGTAATACTGAAAAGTTATAAGATCTTTCTTCAAAAAATATTATTTTCCTCTCCAGCTTGTCATGTGGGTGAATTTTAAATCCATTCTCCCAGGGAAGGAATGCTAGCATTTGTATGCTTGTCTTACCAATGACGCATGCCCCTACCATACTTAACACAGAGTTCTCCTTGGTACAGAATCGACCCCAGCGACGGATTCATTGCCAATCCCAGCAGCAACGCTGGCTGAGATCTGCTTTTGACCTCACCATCTTTGACAGCAGTTAGGTAGGCGAGTGCAATGGAAAATACCTCATTCACAGGGCAGGGAAGCCAGGCTGACCTTGGAATAGGTCAGAAAAATCAACCCTGGTTGTGTCCGTCTTTGTGCTGACAACTCTGACTACTCCCGCATACAAACTGCTTCGTGGGAAATCTGTCTCTTCCTAATGTTCTCAGTTTCCAGGGACATTAAAAATAGACAAGAGGAGCCAGACTCTTGCACTAGATAAATGAGGTTTCTTAGGACTTGACAATTGCATCTGGACAGAAAATCACCATTAACTTTACCCAGCAGGAGTGAACTTCTTTCACAGTGAACTAGAGCAACCTGGTAGAACTACAGAAGAGCTTTACTTTGATCATTTCGCAATCTACAGTGGTTGGCATTGTGTGTACAGTCTCTGCTCATTAGGAGTCATTAAATTCACAGAGGCAACTTCATCCCTGCAGTAACGCCAGGGAATGCTAGTGGAGTTACCTCCAGGACGAATTTGGCCCTGCGGATGCACATATTGTAATGTAAGAGGCGAGCTCGCTTTTAGACTGGGCAAGGGTTTTAAAGAAGAAATGATCCTTCCCGCATTACAGCCCAGAGAGGTTGCCAAAGGCTCCTGCATACTGGAAAATACTGCATGGAATCGAATTTGTATGACGCTTGACTGCCTTGGAGTAACGACCGATGGCAGGGAATGAAAATTCTGTGATTTTCACTTCAATGCATGTGGGGTAAATACCTGGCTAGGCAGAAACAGCTGCGTGCTACAGGCTTCAAAACCTCTGAACGTGTTAAGCTGTCAGCATCCCAGCACCAGTTGTCTTTTAAGGGGAAGTATCCCTGAAACGCTGAGGGGGAAAATTCTCTTGCTTATTCAACAGGAACACATTTATCAGACAGAGAATGATACCATCGGCGAGACGTTGAATGATTCATGTGCTGGGTCAAAGCTGTGTGTGTGTGTGTGTGTGTGTGTGTGTGTGTGTGTGTGTCTCTCTCTCTCTTATTTATCATACACACATTTTATAAACACTAAGACAACCCAGCCATGTTTTAGTGGATTATCTCCTCCTAATTCTCCAGATGGATTGTGTTGCATTTTATCTATATGTAGGCCTGGCCTTTTCATTTTATGTTTCATGTTACTGCACCTTGATTTTAATTTACTGGTATCCTTATTTATGTTAGTGTCTGACTGTCAAAGAATGTGTGTTTTCATTCCAAAGGGAGAGCAGTTTTGTAACTTGAAAAGTGTAACACTTTGCAAAGAAATGTCATTAGAAGTGTGGCTGGTATTAGTTTTCTTTCAGAAGGGATATGTGCATGTTCCCTCTCTCAGAACAAATTTAGTTCCTTACAAAAAGAAAAGTTAGTTTAGAAATGCTGCTTGGGGGAGTTTGATGCATGTAGTTGAAGCTTTGACTTGTTAGTCTAAACACCCTGCCTGTTTTAATTCCAACTCCTGGTCCCACCAGAGTCCATGGGAGTTTTGACACTGACTTGAGTTATACTAAGGTTTAACCCCCAGCAATTTTACACAACAGGTCATGAGAACACTGTACCATCTGTAACCCACTCTGGCAGAATGTGGGACTGTGTATGTACCCCCTCACAGAACAGGACAGGAGTTTACTACTGCTACCAGGTAATGGAATTACTGCTTTAGCTCAAGTGGTGGAGGGACATGCTTTTAATACTGAAAGTCTCGGGATCAAACCCACTGGTAGCATGGGTGCTGTTCTGTCACACAGACTTAATCTGAAGTAGGTCAAAGGTCCATTTATCATTCTGTGCTTAGGAGGAAGCAAATTCAAGTACAATGTTACAGGGGGAGGGAGAGTTTATACCTAATGGAATAATTAAAGAATCCTCAGAGGTTAGTTTGAAATCCACTCCTTCCAGCCAGTAAAATGGTGTGAGATCCAAATGCTATAGATCTGCAAGGCACCAAGGATTTGTTTTTTCATTCGAGAATTGCTATTTTATTCCTGGGAAATACACAAAGATAAACTGATCATAAATTGCTTCCAGCCCTTGCTCTATAAACCACTTGTCAGCTCTCGGTAGAAGCTCTCTGAAGTCTGTGGTGAAGTGTGAATCTATTTTATTTTTTAAACTAAATTAATGGAAAATTGCAAGTCAGACCAAAATTCATACTTTTTTGTAAGATATGAATGACAACATAGAGCCAAGAAGATCATAAACAATCTCCAAACGTGGGTTTTTGTTTTTGTTTTTTTTTGAAAGTGTAGGAAGTGGAAATATTCAGAGATTTTGCATGTAGTATTTGAAAATATAAAATCATTCCAAGAATTGCCAGCTTGGGCAACAGCGGAAGCGTCAGCCGAGGGAAGACGGATTGTCTGCAAACACGCTGTTGAGTTTATTTTTCTTCAATCGTCCAAGACTAGAGTCAGAGAGTTTCATGAGGCCCTTTCTTCATTCAGGATTGTGCAAATCACTAGCCCTCAGGGAATATGACCTATAACTTTACAGGCTCAGAATTCAAGTCATTTAAAAAAAAAAATTCCTGCAACAATCTGGCTTCCAAGCCCCTTCCACTATGGAAAAAACTGATCATCCCTCAGGCTGTAGCATGGAACCCCCAGCTGTACACCTTCCGAGCCCGTGGGTCTGAGCAACAGCCACCCCTTCGCAGATCCAACACCAGAAACCTGGTGCATTACTGATGGTAGCAAAGTGCAATAGTCAGACAAGATACTGCTTCCACTGATGGAACAGGCAAGTCGCTCATTGACTTGAGCAGTACTGATCTAGCACCTGATGCTGAGAGCCATCAGCACTTGTGCGGCTCATTGGAGTCCATGGGAACTGAAAGGGCTCAGTGCCCCTCCAAAACAGCATGAATCCAAACCAGCCTCCCTGGCTCAAACTCACTGTTAGAAAACGGGTCTGTTAGAAAACACAACTGACTTTGGAACAGTGTCTAGCCCACAGGCATTACAATAGCTATCTGTCCAAATACACAATGCAAAGCCATGGCCAGGTGCGAGTCCTGGAGCTTCCCTGAACAAGGTGCTCAGATAACTATGGGGATGAGGGCGATACAAACAGTGCGGGGGGGGGGGGGGGGGAGAACAGACATACAAGTGAAAGCATCACAGCTACCGCAGTTCAGAGACTGGTCAGACCTAGGGGGACATTTCAATCAACTAGAGCACTGGACGTAAACTGCCTTCTGGGCCCCTCGCCTGACGCTGTAGGGGAACGTGAATCCAAACCAACGCCCCCACAATAAAAGAACCCTTTACTAAAACCTTTACTAAAACCTTTAAGAGTGAGACCCAAAGCTCGTTGTCGGCATCTCTTTAAAACAGCTGTTTGCCACAATCAAAATTCGCCACTTGCAATAACAGGGCTTCTGTGACTCGCTCCAGGATCTTTCTATTGTTCTCAAAGAATTATTTCTCCTGGGCTGTTATTAGGGTCCTACCAAATCTGTGGCCACAGATTGTGAAAGCTGGTCTCCCCGCAGCAAATCTGGTCTTTTGTTTGCTTTTACCCTATACCATGCAGACTTCATGGGGGAGACCAGCGTTTCGCAAATTGGGGGTCCTGACCAAAAAGGGAGTTGTGGGGGGGTGTCACAGTACTGCTCCCCTTACTTCTGCCCTGCCTTTAGAGTTGGACAGCTGCAGAGCAGTGGCTGGTGGCCGGCCGCCCTGCTCCGACGGCAGCAGCGCAGAAGGAAGCGTGGGAAGACCACCCCAGGCCATCCTTACTTCCACGCTGCTCTCAGAGCTGGGCTCCTGGCCAGCAGCCACCGCTCTCCAGCTGCCCAGCTCTGAAGGCAGAGCCCCCGCCAGCAGCACCACAACCCCCCCTACAATAACCTTGTGACCCCCGCAACAGCTCCTTTTTGGGTCAGGACCCCTACAGGTACAACACCCTGAAATTTCAGATTTAAATAGCTGAAATCATGAAATTTACAATTTTTAAAACCCTAGGATCATGAAATTGACTGTGAATTTATTAGGGCCCTAACTATAATATACTGGGTTAACCTTTAGCTATGGGATTCCTGACCCAAATGTATTACGCCAAAATGTTCTGTTTGGGGGACAGCTGGGGCTACATTTTCAGGAGCACTGAGGTCCTACAGCACCCCCCGAAGTTACTCCAGTTTTATACCTAGAGCATGTCAAAACTTTTCAAAAACACCTTTTCCCCCCAAAAAATATTTCAACATATTTAATGGAAAATGGCTGCAGCTTTCCAACCCGAGGGGCCAGAGCATCTCAAATAGTCACAATTGCAAAATTTTTTTGCAAAGCATTTCCAAAAATGTTCATTGCATTTTTTAGCCAGCTTCATTTTACACCTGTCTCTCTGAGCTCAGAATCAGACCCCTTATGTAACACCACGTTACTGGGTGCAAAATAGGGAAGTAGTTTCAAAGCTATTGACTACAGACGAGACTAATCTAAGCTCTATTGAAGTCAACAACTTCCAGAGACTTTGTTGGTTTTGGATCAAGCCCCAAAGCAGCACTCAGAACTCTTGTTTGTGGAAATGCATTGTAGTGTTAAAAAGAAATTAGTCATCACCTGTTTGCCCTAAAGCAGGATGTTGGACTAAATTCTGCACAACTCCATTTTCTTGGTATCTAGGGTGCCCCATTCTATCTGCCATTCCCAGCGCTGAGCCGTGGCCCTGCAATCAGAAGGGGATTATGCATCATGGCCAGTTCATTTCCTCTGACGTTTCTAACCTCTGTCTATTTCCATCATGCATATCACTAGCCCAATGGGGCAAGGCCAGCTTTGAAAGCTGGACTGGCTCCCGGTGCCAATCTGGTGATGATGGTGAGCCCCAGGGGCATTTTGCCCCGTTTGCAGTTTGTTCTGAGCCCTTTTGACGTAACTGTTAGCACCGAACAAAATAAAAACAGCATGTCTACAGCAAGCAGAAGCAAACAGCTGCCCTGTGGCTGCCATGTCACTCCCAGAGAGAAGATTTGGGAGCAGGATTTTTAAAATCCCCTCGGACAGTGAGGCGCCCAACTCCTATTGAGTTTCATTCCCAGCCTTAAAATACACACCAAGCTTTATGATGTGCTTCCCTGCCTGCTTTTCCTTCATATTACGCCCTGACCCTGCAAGTGCCTTTGGTTCAGTGGGGCACATGGGCACAGGTAATAGCAAGAGAGGGCATTAAAATCATAAACTCTTTGGGGTAGAGATCATAGAGGCTGGTGGATTCAATCACCAGCCTGGGGAAAGCAACTGGCCACACTTTGGTCAGTTTATAGCCCTTACTTCCGGGCCCTGTTTAGTCTCCAATGCAAAAGAAAGGAAACAGGGCAAAGGGGATGGATCACTTGGTGATTACCTGTTCTGTTCATTCCCTCTGGGACACCTGGCATTGGCCACTGTTGGAAGACAGGATACTGGGCCAGATGGACCTTTGGTCTGACCCAATATGGCTGTTCTTACGTTCACAACATCAAGTGCCCCACTTAGCCCATGGGGCCCTCAGGCCTCCATCAGGGCAGGTAATATTGAATTGTCCAGCTCACAACATGGGGCTTGGCTCTTGTCTCAAAGCCCTTTGTGCATCAACCAGCCTCTTCTTGCCTCCGGTATCCACTGCAGGAGCATCACTGGTAATTAGCTGCCTCATAAAACAGGGAGCAGGCTGGCCCCAGCATGGCTGCATTAAAATAAACAGGGCAGGGAGACAATCTCACAAATATTGATCTGCTGGGCTCAGCGCTGGGCATGAGCCTGCGACTACTCACCTGCCATGGCAGGACGGTCCCTTGCCAAGGAGAAGGGGGAGTGACTTCAATAGAATCAGAGCTGGGCCAAATCAAAATCCTGGATCCGAACCACTGAGATCCAGACTGAAAGTTTATGGCTGTAAAAGCCCAGAGCAAAACCGTGCCTTCATACTTCAGAGGTTTGGAGCTGGGCTTTGCTGGTTGGAGCCAGCTTAGCCCAAAGTGCAGGGAAGTTTTCCAATAACAACCCCTGCTTATCCATCAATATAGAAGTAGCAGGGGGGACTCAGCCACACCCTGGCACCATGCCCAGCCCCAGTATCACTCACAGTGGTCACGTCCCTACTGCTTTACCCATGACCACACTGGGGTAGACGGGAGACAGGCCCCAGCTCGGCATGGGCACTGAGAAGGGGAGGAAGAAGATTTGTGCCAATCCATCCAGCTTGCAGGCAAACCTAGCCCCGATTTCAGATGTGGATAGAGTGTTGCTTTGCCCGCAACCCCCACCCCCGCACATCCAGGGAGTGATGCTTTAATGCTGTTCACCGCTACCCCCAAATCTGTTTCGATTGTGGAGCTACACGTTTGTACAGCAAGAACGAACCAGCCTCTATTTTGTGGCAATCGCTGCTTCAGTCTGAGGATCTCAAAGCACTTTGCCAACACGAATTGTTGCAACAACCCAGTGAGATGATTTATTACTCCTAGGGAAACCGAGGCACACAGGGGTGACGTGACTTTCCCAGTGTCACTCAGGGTGTACGTAGCCAAGCCAGTAGCAGAGGCCTCCTGGCTACTGTACAGGCCTTCCAATCTTTACCTTGCTTTGCTAGATAAAATGCTGTGGATTTTTTTTTAAACAAAGTACTTCAGTAAAACCAGCTCAGATCTACTGTCTTAACACCGCAGCCGGAGTGTGGAGAACCCCCCTCCCCACTCGCAGCCAAAGGGTTAACTTTGTAACATTCAATTGTCCACAAAGACAGAAAAACGGTTGCCATGGCAGCAGGCTGAGCTTTCTTGAGAAGTTGCAGATAGTCATTAAAAATAAATCCTCCCCACCATGTTAGCAGCCGAACGCGCTTAAACAGTTCTACAACATAAGGATTTATTAATTCATCAAAGGCAACACCTTGTCTCCTGTCGGAAGCTACAAAACAGTCGAGCGATACGAATCTGTGTAAGGTCAGCCGGCTCCTTAAAGAAACAAAGAGGCTGCAATGAGAACAGCCGCCCCTTAGCCCTCCGCTAAGGTGCCAAGTGTTAGTCGAAGCTGAAGGCGGACTGCCTTGGTTAGGGGCCCGTTTAACACCCCAGGGACTTACCTGCAGTGGACGCGCAGTGTGATCTGCTTGCAGAAAGCCAGAGTGGGCTCCAAACGGCTGGGCGTCAGTAGAGATGGCCCCTGGGCTGTCGATATGGGGCGGGTTGGCTGCTGGGGTTTAGTTTGTGCCATGGTAAGCTAGGGGCTGGTTGCAGAATTCAAACCCAGCTCCCCAGCTGGATTTTGACCCAGGCCCAGGGCTGTGTGGAAAGAGGTGTGTGGTTCAGCCCATCTGGAGGACTGCACAGGATGCACGGAGTTGACTCTGGGTATGCGGTCTCTGGAAGCGCAGGGGTGGCTAGGCATACCCGCGCTAGCTTTGATCTGGCTAGCGCACACCAGCAGCCGCCAAGATGTGGCAGCACGGGCATCAGCGGAGGCTAGCTGTCTGCGTACCGGCAGCCTGCGTACGTACTTGGGTTACTAGCCCATGCCGCCATGCCTTCACCGTCTAGCCTTAGCTGCGCTAGCTTGATTAAAGCTAGAACGGGTCCGCCCAGCCACCGTGCTCACACCTTCATTTGCAGTGTAGATGTACCCTGTCAGAGCGCAGAGAACTGTCCTGGATGGGAAAAACTGATCGCTTTCAGGCAGTGGGCTGATGAGGTGATAAACAGAGGGAGCAGGCCCAGAGGAGGCTGGAGGAAGAGCCTGTCTGCTCTCCATCCCCAGGAGGATATTCTGGTGACAGCTGGCTTCGGGGCTAGTGCAAATCTTAACTCTGAAATTTTTATTTAATCTGCTTAGGTCCAAAATGCTTTCTGGTCTGCCGAGCTGTGTGCTGGAAAGTTCACACTCCGCAATAGTCAATAGTAATGCTTAGCGGGAACCCTTCACCTGCACATCTCCATGCACCTTCCAAAGGAGGAAAGCATTAGTCCAGGGAAACAGAGGCACAGAAAGAGGAAGTGACTTGGCCAAGACCACACAGTGAGTCGGTGGCAGAGCCAAGGTGAGAATCCAGGTTAAAATCTTGGTTCAATGAAGCCAGGGGGAGGTTTGCCACTGATTTCACTGGAGCCAGGATTTTCCATCTGGTCTCTTGACTTCTGGGCTAGTGCCCCAGCCACTGGATGATAGTGCTGCTTCCTTCTCGGAATCACAGGTACATGTAAGCAAGCAGGCGATAGTTACAGAGGGTAGAACAGTTTAAACAGGCAGGCCCCACTGCCCCTGAATGCAAAGGCAAAAGCTCTAATTGACTGCAATGGGAGGCAGGCTGGGCCCTAGACATGACACATCATATATCAATGGTGTGTTGTGTCATCAAGAACTAACTCCTTGCAGGTTCAGAAAGCAGGGAGATGAACGGAGGGAGGAAAGGGATTGCTTAGGAACCAACTCAGAACAAAACAGACCGAAACAGCAAAGTTATTATACAACTTCTGTATTTAGTGGCTCTTTACAGAACTTGTTCCTTTTAAAATTTTTAACAAAGTTCATCAATCTCATAGAAACTTTTTAAGTACAGTACATGAGCCTAACAAAAAGTGATCAACATGTCCCACTAGCTTTTAGTACAACAGGATTTCTGTGTTCAAAAGACTAGACTAAGTGCTTAATCAAATCCCGTTCCACTAAAGCTAACAACTAGCACACTAAGAATAGTAGTCAACGTGTACGCCTTGCCCTTCTATGGCATGTTGGGGTTTGAAACCGTACAAATCGTTCCGTTAGACAAGCTCTCACTTGTTCAGACAGGACTATGGTTGCTAAAATATGGCAGATGGGATCCTGGCCGTCATGGAGTCAAATGGATTTGCTTTTAAAATTGGTCATTAACTGCCACCCAAGTATAAAAATACCTTCTATTCCGATAAAAATGTATACAGTGGAAAACTGTTCCATGCATCACCTCCGTGCCCGGCAGATGTGCGCTCACAACACTTCAGTCGTCATTCGGTGCGGAGATTTTTAACTGGCTGCATCTGTGGAGGGAGGGAATGGGTAGGTCTTTGCATGCTGCGGTCTGGTCCTTGCCAAATGCCATTAAAAGCCCCCGCGCAGTACTGAACAAACCAACACAATTCATTTCAACCAGTCTTCTTTGAAAGGCATAGCATTAGCCAGGGCTTGATCACTGGCATGGATTAAGATAGATCTTGGTCTATTCAACAGTCTTTAGCTGCGAGAATGGGGGGAAAAAATCCATCGCAAGGGCAATTCAACAGCACAGAGCTACACGCGCCACTGATGCTGCTAAAATGCCTGGTCCGATGGCTGACAACTCAGCACGTGCCCCCCTGTAAGGGAGGCCTGATCCAAAGCCCCAGGAAATCGATGGAAAGACCCCTGCACTCTTCAGTGAGCTGTGGATCAGGCCTGAAGGCCGCAGTTCAGCAAAACACTGAGGTGTAACTTCACACACGTGCTTAGGCCTCACTAAAGTCAAAGCATGTGCTTAAAAGGGCTTTGCTGAATCAGGGCCCCGGTCAATTACCAAGGACCTCCTGCCTAAGCACGGGAAGATGCTGCAGGTACCAGAGGGCAATTTGTTGCAACAGCGCCCACTGCAAAGTGGGGGTGGGGTGGAAGCGAGCACCCCCAAGTGCAGCCGCACTGCCTTTCTACCGTCAAGAGTTTATACCCTTCACTCAGTGCAGGGAAGGCGGTTGGCCTTAGGCTGTAACTTCAACCAAGTGCTGCTGTAGAAAACAGTTGAGGACCTATTTGACATGCAGAAACCATAACATGTAAAGAAAGCCATTTACTGTTGACGGATTCAAACCTGGAGGATAAATCTCTCTCTGCTCGGCGCTCTTCTTAGAGCCCAAAATCTAGCAACATAAAGGTGCTTCTGCCTGAAAAGCTGGAGCTGCCCAAGGTAAAAACAAACAGATTCCGACTCCGGATGTGAGCCGGTGGTTTATGTTTTCTGAGTGCTCGCCCCCAAGCACTGGCATTGAAAGCTCAGAGTTAAGGTGTCCTGCTGGCTGACGCCCACTCACCAAAGGAGGTGATGCTCATGCATAAAAAAAAAAATCTTGCAATGTCATGATCATTGTTAACGTATGTTCCCATCAAACCAGAGAAGTCAAAAGACAATTTGCACCCGTGAACCTTGCCCTTCCCCCTCCCAAAATCAGAGCGAGGGGTTATTTCATTTTTTCGTTTTTTAAACGGACAGAAAGCTTTGCCGCAAACCGCTGAAATTGTTTAGTTCATTTCAGTTTGTCATGGGTTACTCACTAGAGGAAGTGGAAGGAATTGGTTATGGACCATGCTACAGCTTGTTCAGGAAGGCTATTGCAGACATTTTCTACAACATATACAACTGCACGTGACATTCTGTGTTACAAAGGGTTCAAAACGTACCACCAGAACTAAATACATACTTGATGGCATCACGGTTTTCAATTTAGAGTCTTCACGGACTATACCACAGTCTCTGGAAAGGAGAGTAGCAATGCAGTGTCTTACAGACAAATGTGGAAAAACCGCTAGTCAAAAGTTTATTAAATTTGGTCAGTCTTATAGTGCTTCTCGATGGCTTTGATCAATAAGTCTTTTTTTTTTAATCTCTTCCAGTGGCAAACTACAAGACTTCAGTGTACATTTAATGACACAACTGCTACATCATCTTGATTTTATAGCTCTCTTTAATATCAAAACAGCTTAAGCTGTTAATAAATTCCAAAGTATCCTTTTATTAAAATATCTAAAAGAGGTCTATAAATATTTTTTTTTTCTAAAAGTGTTCCCAGTTTTTCACATTTAAAACAAAGATTGGGTTTTATTTATTTTTGTTCCCTTTCATCAGGTGTGAAGATTCAGAAGCTACGTGCTGTTTTTCCATCCCTTTCTTATTAACCAAATGGGTTTTTCTTTTGTCCTCAGCATGTGATGAAATTAACAAAATATATATATATTTATATATATACGCCAGTAGGGCTCCCTGTTCCATCAACGTGTTCCAGAAAGTTTATAATTGGTACCAACGAAAGCAACCAATCAGACCCTTGTTCTGCAGCCACTGCCCACCGTTCAGAATTCCCACTCCAGGGATTCCTCCCGATTGGCTGCCTTTTCTAGCCTGTGGATGATGTTGTTGAGGTTGGCCATTTTCTCGTGTCTCCGCTGGATGTTTGAGTTCAGCTTGACGCTCTGCTGTAAAGAGCCCGTATCTGTGGCAGGACTTGAACTCTGCACCTTGGCGGAGGCGGTGTTTGGCAGTGACGGAGAGATGGGAGCAGAGGAGGACGGGACTGGTGAGACGGACATCATGAGGCCCGGAGAGGAGGCAGCTGAGGGCGAGTTCAGAGAGACCTCTAGGCTGCAGCGGGAGGACTCCGAGGCAGATTTAAAGCTAACGGGGTCAGGGTGCAGCCGCTCTCCACCTTCCGATTCCTGGGGTGGCTGTAGGGCAGAGCAATCGGGAGCGCCAGCAGCATGCACGGTGCTGTACGAAGCGCTGCTCCTGGTGAGGCTGGCAGTGCTTTGGGGAGCGTCCTGAGCAGCATCCACCTGCTCTTCTTTGAGAAGTCGGGGATGCTGGATAGAGGCCCCCACGTGCTCCGTCTCCCGCTGCAGGCTGCAAGAGTCCCGGGGATTGTAACAGTCGCCCTTCTCCCCCGCCTCCATCTGCTCCTGCTTGACCCTGATCAGGGTCTCGTTCGGCCCTCTGTGCTTCGTGTCTCTGAAGACGGGCTTCCTGTCCTCCCCCTCTGAATCAGGGCTCAGCGGGTTGGGGACTCTGTGCGAATTGCTGCCAGGCGCGACACCCCCACAGCTGCTCGGCTCCAGGTCTGTGTCGTTGTCTTGGGCCCCTTCCACCAGCATTTCCCGGCGCATCCGGGACCTGCAGGACAAGCACAACAGGACGGTAACAGCAGCATTAGGGCTCCAGCCGAGCCCCTCAGAGTGGGGGGTGTCTTCGCCTCTGAATCCCTTCTCCTCTCCACGAGCCCAGGCTGCCACGTTACTGAGGGCTGGTCCACACTAGAAAGTCAGGTCGCCTTAGCGACGTCACTCAGGGGTGTGAGAGACGTCGTTAAGCCGGCCAAAGCCCCAGCGTAGACAGACCCGGGGCGACGGAAGAATTCTTCTGTCAGCCTAGCTGCTGCCCCTCAGGGAGGTGAGTTTACCACCGTGACAGAAGAACCCCACCCCTGGCTGTAGGGAGTGTCTACACTACAGCACTAGAGAGGCTCAGCCGTGCCCCTGGACATTTTTAGTGTACGCTGAGTGAAGGCTCCCAACTCCCCTGGACGGTTGCTATTAGAGTGGGCCGAAACATAGGGAAACAATCTGTCAACATTTGTTCAAACTTTCCCACTTGTTTCCGTCGCGCAGGCTTCCAATGGACCCCCACAGGCTGCAATTATTTTCCACGTGGGTTTTTTCTCTGACCGTTTTCTCGCCGTTTCACTGACTGACACCTCCATGAAACACTTCAGTTGTGATTTTGAGGGTAAAGTATTGGGGGAAACGTTGCAAAAAACAAAAACTTTTGGACACATTTTCACAAACAGTTTCATTTTTCTGCGGGGGAGGGGAGACAAGCGCATTCTTCAGCCAAAAAACTGAGTGCAAGCAATGCTGGGCAGCCCTAGCATTAACCCCCAGTGGTGTTACCTTGGGGAGATCTGAGGCAGAGCGAGGCTAATGAACTGTCCAGGGTTAGATATAAGCACCTTTGTACCAGCATAAGCATCCACGCGAGGGGACTGTACTGCGTTAGCTGGACTGGGGTTTCAAAGTGATATTGTTGGCATGATACAAAACCAGTGTGTAGACCAGCCCCTGGAAGCTGGGCTGAGAGAAACTCAGGCTGGCTCTTTTTAAGATCCATTGCATCTGTCTGCACCTTACTCAAGTATAATCTCTCCATCCATTCCCCAGAGTCACTTCGCCCCACCCCACCCCACATGTCTGCACGCCTCAGTGAGTGGGAGCCAAAGGATGATTCCTGAGGCCCTTGGAGCCCGGCAGGAAGAGCCAGGGATCTAGTGTTAGCCCTTGCTAGGCAGCTGTTGGACCGGAGGCCCATGCTAGTCATTGAAGAAGAACTGAGACTGGTGGATGTAAGAGAGCAGCCCTTTGGAGATGGAGTGGCTCTGAGTTCTGGCCTCCTGACTGACCGTGTCTGCTCACTGAGACTCCAGACAGGGCCAGATGCAGCATTTGAACCTGCACAGTGCACAAATCCTGCCTTGTTCAATTCTGCAACACCAGCGGTGGGTTTGAAACTTAGCCATGGGTGAGGTTCTGCAGCAGCAAGCTGCAATAGCTATCAATGCTGACACTGAACGTGTCGTCAGTAGGTTTCAGAATCAACCCCCTGTTTTAACAGACATTGGCTGCTCACTCCTCTCTTGGCCAGCCTGGCTGCAAGTCCAGGAACCAGCGCTGGGCTTGTGACCACACCACGATGGTGTTAGCAATGAGACCCGAGGTTCTGCAGTGGAGCAATCCCACTCGGCTGGGCCATCCGGGACCCGCTGTGCCCCGCATGCTGACTCCTCGCTTGGGTTTGTGAGATCTATGGCCGTGGGATTTTGCTTGCTGCTGTGTGATACATGGAAATGCCACCCACTGACACCCCAGTGCCCCCACCCTCGAGCCAGGGCCAGGTAGATCTCAGGAGAACCTGGTTTGTGTCTATGAGCAACAAACACACAGACCTTCCTCTGGGGTCCCCTCCCCTCCTGCTCCCCCTGAGGATGACAGGCAGCCCTCTGCCAACGTCTCGCCACTGAAAATGGAGCTATGGCTCTGCCAAGCGTAGAGCCGCCCGAGATCCCCACCCCGTCCCGCTCCCCGCCGAGATGGAGATGGCTCCACCCCACCCGAACCTGCCATACCTGTAATTATGGAACCAGTTGATGACCGTGTTGGTCTTGAGGTTCAGCTGGAAGGAGAGCAGCTCGATGGTCTGTTGGGATGGGTACGGCTCCAGCTGGTAGGCCTTCTTCAGGGCCTCCTTCTCCTCTGGAGCTAGGACCACCCGGGGCTTTTTGACCTGGAGAAGGCTGAGGTCTTGGGGCTGGAGGCTGGGGCTGGTGCACTCTGAGTGGGTGTTGGGAGATTCGCTGTCGGAGCTGGTGCTGATCAGCCCATAGCGACGCTTCAGATAAGCTAACAGGAGAGGAGAAGACACAGCCGTCCATGAGATGCCCTGTGCTGCCAACACCCCTCGGCCCATCTCGCCACTCGCTCTGCTACCACCAGGCTCTCCCAGTGGGCAGCCAATGGGGAACTTGGCAACAAAGAGGCCGGGGCCATTAAACCAGCCAAACCAAATCTGAGGCAGCCTGGACAGAAACCGCACGCGGCACGGTCCGTTTTAGTGCAGCTGCAAGCAGCTTCCAGAAAGCGCGCTCCCTGGCCTTTCCCTCCTCGCAAGCGAGTGCTGCAGCGGGTCAAAGCATCAGGCTTTCCCCTCCAGACACCAGGGCCTGAATCTTGGGTTGCACTGGGGGGAGGGGGATTCACCCTAGGAGCTGGGTTACCGCTGGCAAAAATGCAGACATAACTGACCCTGAGCCTACGTCTGCACACGTCTCATCAATCCATCTCTACCGGGGCACTCACCTGCCCAAACCCTCTCTGACCACAGCATTCTTGTCATTCCTTAGCGATGAGGAAATGTATCTCGGCAGCTTGCAATCCCGTCATTCTAAGACGATTACACCCCCCGAGAAGGCCAGAGCAAGCACTGGAGACTGGTGAGCCCCAGCCAATACTTCCTATTGACACCCCTCCTGTGTAGGGCACCTGCCAGCCCCGAAGACTGTCAGAGCACAGCACCGTCAAGTACGTCCTGCTCTGGCGAAATGCAGCCACCTCTAGGGTGGAGGGAAGAGTCAACCAGCAACAGCATATTGCACCATGGGGTGGGGAGGGAACGTTCTGGTCATGCCCCTATTCGAGCGCCCAGATTGGCGCTGTCAGCCCTTCACCCCCATTCAGTAACACTGCCTGGAATGCTATTTATCGTCATGGCAAGGTCATTTGTAAGTCACCGGCTTGCGATGGGCAAACGCGCAAGTCCCAGGTTTGTCTCAGCAGTCCGCTAGCTCTGATCCCTGCTCGGTTGAACTGATGACACTGAGCAGCAGAGGTTCCGACCTGCCTTCCCCCAGGTTTACACGGGGGTAACTCCATTGATTTCAGTACGGTCACTCCTGATTTACACCAGTGCGAGAGCAGAATCATCTCCCAACTCACAAGGAACTGCCTTCAATAAAGGCCAGCCCATGACTAGCTAGACACGTGAGGCTGAATTTGGTGCACAGCAGTGTTGATCCAGTGTGGCGTTCAGGGAGTGACTCTGGATTTACACCTGGGTCAGAATGCAGCCCTGGCTCTGTGCCCTGGTGCTGCGGTGAGCTCAGGGGCTTTCATAGACTATCAGGGTTGGAAGGGACCTCAGGAGGTCATCTAGTCCAACCCCCTGCTCGAAGCAGGACCAATCCCCCATTTTTGCCCCAGATCCCTAAATGGCCCCCTCAAGGATTGAACTCACAACCCTGGGTTTAGCAGGCCAATGCTCAAACCACTGAGCTATCCCTCCCCTTGACGCTCACCTTTCTTCTCCAGTTTCTTCATGTCGCGGAGCTTGTCGACGTTGTGAGGGTCGTTGAGCCAGAGCTGCATGCGGACGAAGGGCTCCCTGCCCTTCAGGCTCAGCTTGTGCCAGGGCTTGGGTCTGGAGAGGAGGTCGGAAACCGAGCCCTGCGTCAGGCCCAGGATGCTCTCCCCAAACAGCCGCTGGCCTGGCAGAGGAGAAGCAGAGGGGGGTTATGCCATACGCCACCATGGCTCAGGCCTGGAACCGGGGGTTTGGAGCTCAGCACTGTCCCTTATGCCAACTGGACTATTCTGCCAGCACCGCTGCCTGCAATGAAGTTGTCCCTGATTATCTCAGCCAGCGACAAAGTTCCCACTGACTTCAGGGGAGCAGGAGCAGGCCCATCCCAGTGGGGAATTTGGCCCGTCTGTTGCTGCTACGAAGCTGATGCTCTCATGAAGGAAGCAATGAACAGAATATTGTGCAGTGGAGGTGGCTGAATCAGCCGGTCTCCAGCCATGCTCAGCTTCCCTGCTGCTGGGGTGTCCTCCTTGCCATCGGACTGGCCACAGCCTGGCCTCGCTCAGGGTCTGACGCCGAGGGGATGTCTACGCTGGAGATGGAGGTGTCACTTCCAGCTTGAGCAGACAGACCCGGGCGCGCTCTCCTCGAGCCAGTGTGCTAAAGTTATGGACGTTGCTGCAGCTGCACGAGGTCTGGCTCTTCAAGCTGGGAATTATCCCTCCAGCTGAAGCAGAAACCTACCCTTAGACCTGGTGAGAAGCCCCATCCAATGCTCCCCAATGGAGCCCCCCGGATCTGCTTCCACAACCAAACCGTGTGCCTGACCCTTCTCCCTGCTCCAGGCTGGACTGAAACCCCAGAGTCCCCCCCAGCCTCGCCCATCTCTGCAGCTAAGCACACGTCGCGGCTCGCCAAGAGGCATCTGGAAATCAGCACCTAGATTGTTGTCCGTTAACACCTCTTTGACCTTCTTGGTGATGGAGTAAGTGTCTAGTTCGGGCGACATGGCGACGATTTCCTGGATGCCCACCAGTGCTTGGCTGTTGGGACACATCTTCCCACTCAGCGACGAGGCCGACCTGCTCTCCGGTTGCTGATTTTCTTTGCTGCTCTCCAGAGTTAGAGTGAGTGGCTCTGGGGGGCTTTTGTCTTGCTCCAAAGGGCTGGGTGGTGGGGAGGGAGAAGACTGGGTCTCTCCAGGGCTGGCTGTCAAACACCAGGGAGACAAAGCATTATTGTTGCCATTCACACAATCCTGTTTCCTCCTAGCGGTAGTGTTCGCCCTTAGGGGTTTTAATTTTAGCCTGGTGAGCTCGGATTGTTTGCTAGTTAGCCCTGTGTGGGACAGAGGCTTCTGAATGAGCCTTTCAACCTAACTAGTCATTGATAACATCCCAGAGCATTTTTCAACCTGAAGGATCCCAGGCAAGCTATACCCAGGGATCATTTCCCGCATCACTGAAATGCAGCCACCTCTGGGGCAAAACGCAGCAACTATTTAACAGCACAGAGCAACACTATGCACCAGAGAAGAGAGTATCATCTCCACTTCAAACTGCAAGGGGGCGTTTAGGAAGGCAGGACGGAAGGACATTGGGTGAAAGAGCAGGGTTAACATGCTGACTCTTGCAAAAGGTGCTGCAGGAATCTTATTAGCCATAAGCAGTTAGGACTTGAGAAACCCAGTTCTCCTCTGCAGCACATTAATCCCAAGCACTGGGCTGGAGTCCAGAGTTCAGCCCTGACTCAGTGGCAAGAGGACAGCCTGTTGACTCACCAGCACCACTTCCTATTGCTGGCTTATTTATAGCTGCCACGCCATGGCTTTGACTTTCCACCATGAGCTAGTCACTTGCGTTTGGCTGCTGTCTCCTAGTCAGCCAGATGTGAGACACAAGGGTCAGCCTGAGCCTTACTCACCTGAATGCTCCCGGCAAATACTAGGTTTTGATTGTGGCACACGAGAAACCTACAGATTTGGGGACAAAAGCCCAGTCCGAGGGCACAGCAGGCCCATCCCCAGGGCCCTGGATCCCAGAGTCCTACAACGGCAGCAGAATCAAAGCTTTCTTTCCAATACCCTTTATGTCTCTAGCCCTCCTGGCTGAGAGGAAGAGCTTGAAAAGGTGGATCCCACATGACCAATGTAGCAACAACGTCTGTCTGAATCTGCTGACAGCCTCACGCAGAGGTTGCAGCAACAGCCACTGCAGCCAGACAGGAAGGCATCTGGCCCCACACTTGGCACCAGAGCAGAAGAGACTAGGGGAGGATGCTGCCCATCTCGTCATGGTTAGGGCCACAGCCAGCAGCCCTCTGCTTGACTGGGGGGCCCCCCCACGCGGGCCTAGGATGCTGGATGGTGTTAATCTGGCCCCGGTGGTACCTTTCACAACTAGTGAAAGTTTGCATGTGAGCATCAAGCCGAACAACTCATAGAAATAAGAACTCAGGTGTGAGACAGTGAACGTAATATTCACTCTGCCCTGGCCGCTGCCCCTTCTCCCCAGATCCCCTCCGCTCTAGATCTCGACTGTCTCCACCGTGATAGATCACAGGGGAAGACATTTAAGTGCAATTGAAACATTATTTTGAATGGGTTTATTGATAACAAAATCCTCTGTACAAATCTGTCAGCTGCCTGTGTGCGGCTGCAGACTAATCTTGCCGCACACCGTCTCGCCTGGTCTTTCCCCCGTTCTTAACAACTGTCAATTCCAGTCAAGTCTGAGATCATCTGGGGGCAAATAGGGGTTGACAGAGAATTCATTTCTGCAGTAAATCTCCAGCTTGTGTGTTGCAGTCACCTTGGTGGTGGTGGTGGGGGGGTGGAGGTGGAAGGGAGAGGAAAAAAAAATCAATGAGAAATAAAATAATCTGAACATTATTTATTGTGGTGACTTGTCGTTTGCAACATGTGCAGGCTGGAGAAATGCCACGTGTCTCTTCTTTTTGGAAGTGGGGGAGAAATAAGGCAAAATCTTTTATACAGATCCTGTGGTGGTGGAAATAATTGAGGAGAGACAACACAACATTAGCATCCCTCCCCCTCCCAGTTCCTTTTCTGTTCTAGGCACACAGCCAGGGGATTTTGTTGTTGTTGGGGTTTATTTTTACTAGATGACATTCAAAACCAATTTCTGACAAAATAACATTTGAAAGATCTGTATAACCACCTTATCTTGTCTAACAGACTAATTAAGGGGGTTGGAAAAGAGTCGGATATGTCAGAACAACGGCTCTGGAAAGATGCATGAAGGATCCTTTCCCAAAGATGACAGCATGGGGTGTGTGTGTGTGTGTGTGTGTGTGTGTGTGTGTGTGTGTGTGTGTGTGTGTGTGTGTGTGTGTGTGTGTGTGTGTGTGTGTGTTGGGGGGATATGAGCATGCCTTGTTTTAACCTGGAGATGTAGCACTGCAATTAGAACGCAGCATGGGGGGGGGGGGGAGAAGAGGGGTGAGGCTGAGTTTTACAGAATAAAGAACAAAAATTCCTCCTGTGTTTAAGAATTCAAAGGAGGTCAATGCAGAGCGCAGCTGGAATAGTTGTGATGAGCAGTGTCAGCATCTCTAATGGCTCTGAGATGGGACAAAGGATTGACTGGCAATCTCCCAGACTGGTTTGCTAATGCAGCATGCCATGTGCCCCTGTAGTCTCTGGTGCTCACCAGCTATATTTGCTTTCTCTATTTAAACAGGCTTTGACACCTGATCCAGTGTCAGTGAAGTCAATGGGAGTCTTTCCACTGACTTTACTAGAAAATGAATGAAGCTCACGGCGGCACACCTTGAGAGAGAGCCCCATGCCTTGCATCTGCACAGAGGGCTGCATTTTGCTTCGAGATACATGCATGCAACTCTACAGGAGTTGTGGGTGCATATCAATCTGTAACGTGTATGTACATTGTGGGTTGCACCCCCTTTGTGGTTGTGCCAGAGACAGGATAATAACCTACTACTTGTGCCCCTAATCAAACTCCTTTTTTAGCTCAAGTGGCACAGGTCTGTGCTGTGGTGCTACAGGTCTCAGGTTCAAACCCTCCTGAAGACCTGTGGATGGGTGCTGTCAAATATCCATAGACATAAGCCCCCAAAATGTTGGATCCTCTTCCTAATGACTCTGCTCTAACTACCTTAGGCTGGAAGTTTCTTAAGCACAGGCTGGTTTATGAAATGTACAGCACAGCTGGCTGCCAGTCAGGAAGTAATATTGTGAGACTGGTCTCTGCAGGGGTTCAGAACTGATTTTTCACTTCATTCGCAATTTAAAAAAGTCGGAAAAAAATTTTTTGTTTCAGATCGAAAACTAAAAATTCCACAAATGGAAGAAAATGTCAAGTTGAATGAAATGCTTTGTTTCAATTTTGACTCTTAAAATGTTCTGAATTTTAAATATAAAATTCAAAGAGCTTTTGAAACCAGAAATAATTTCAAATTTAACAAAATGGTTTGTTTAGAAAATGTTGAAAGGAAATGCTTGGATGTTTTCAGAATCCTCTCCCGCGCCAAACGAACAATTTGGTGAAATTGACATGAATTCATGAACTGTTTCGGTGTCACTGAATCTGCATTTTTTTCGATGAAAAAGGGTTTCCGCTGAAAAATGTTACCCAACTCTCATATTTTGGCACTTCTGCTATAATTTATCATTCGTATTATGGTTAGTGCCTAGAGAGGCCAGGGCCCGTTGTGCTCAGCCCTCTGCAAACAACTTGCAAATCTACCTGCCAGATCGGGAAGTGCAGATCTTATGGAGATATTTTATCCTGCTAGGTGTGCTCCTGCTTCTGGGTTTGGTTGAAGAAGAGAGAGCTGGAAAGTAACTGACGTTTCCAGGTTAACATTGGAAATTCCATGGCTTATGGTTGATACAAGCATCAACGATCAGATTGATCGACAAGTCTAACAGGTGGACTGACCCATCTATTGATTTATCAGCTGGGTCAATCCAATGGACCAGATGAATAGCGCTGGTTAGTTCACACCACAGATGGGCCAAACCCTCCAAACATCCTCAAGCTCTGGCCAAGTTGGAAACTGGATCCCAAATATGGCTTAGGCCCATCCCTACATACAATATTCAAGGCAGCCGTCAGACAAAGAGCAGCATGAACTTACCCTGCGGGGGGTTTGGTTGCTGGCTGATCCCTTGGCCAAGCTGATCGGTGAGCCATAACTGCATCCTGATAAACGGTTCCCGGCCCTTCTGGGTCAGCTTGCTCCATGGTTTGGGCCTGGACAGCATGTCACTCACGCTCCCTTGAGACAAGCCCAGCACCTAGAGCAGATGTCACAGGGGGAGAGGTTGGGTTGCATGGTGAGCGTCCTCTTCAGGAAGGTGCTTTAGTCAAACACAAGTTACTGGGCTCAGGAGAGGAGTAGCTGGGTGAAATAATGGCCTGTGATACACAAGAGGATCTGATGGTCCCTTCTGCTCTTAAACTCTATGAATCTTTGCTATTTCTTCCCTCAGATTCCCCTCACATCAACCTAGTGTTAAGTGGGAGATTCCGTGCCACTGTGCATCCAAAATACTGAGGCTGGAGACCAGCTTGGTGTTCACAGTGTCTCCTCGTCATGTCCCGCCCCGGTTCAGAGCCTGTGCTGGGAACTCGCAGCCCTGAGGGAACACGGCACGATGCCGTCTTTGCGCCCTCCTGATTGCTTCACACCAGCATAATAGAGTCAACTCCCCCGGGCTGCTCTAAATGATGGCACCCTCACCAGGAGCTCCCAGTGGTGCCACGCACTATGGGCGAACGTCTCCCGTTGCCAGCATGCCCCCTACACACTGGGGCTCTGCCGTGTGTGCGGGAGTTTCATAGGAAAGCTTGTGCTCGGGAAGAATTCTCCCAGGTAGCTGTGGGGCTTCTCTGACCCATGTATGGGGGGGTGGGGGTGGAGAAGGGGAGAGACCACAGGGGGCAGAGTCCAACCTTGCAGTTTACACAGTTTCTGTGGGCATCAGGCTGTGTGCCTAGCACTTAGAGGAGGATCTGGGCTGAGAACGCCTCTAGATCCCCTTCCTCCCAGCGTGGTACCAAGCCTCGCTCCAAGCACACTGTACCGTAAGATCAGCATGGCGGCTGGAACGGAGATGACGCCACTCCATTAGCCGATCTCCAAAGAGAATCTCCCCCTGGCTGGGCCCAGAAGCACCTGGCACCCCCCAGAAGCCAGCACCACAAGTCCCAGAGCATGGGGGAACTCCAGCCAGAAATGGCCCCAAAGCCCTTCCGGCCACTCAACGGGAGTGCCGTGCTTCTGGCCATTCCCCCGGGCGCCTAGGAGAGGGGGGACAGGCTAGGCCCGGGCATGGCTCAGAGTTGTCTGTGGGGGATTCTGCGGGGGGCCGGGGGAAGGAGAGGGGCAGAGGAGGCTGACAGAGACCTGTCGTTAGGAGCTGAGGGGAAGCTGTGGCTGGCAGCAGGGAGAGGAACCTGGGACTGCAGAGAGCCATTACTAGTATAGCTTGGCCCAGGCCTGGCAGCGTGGGAGACAGATGGGAAATGCATCCAGGGGGAGGAAGCGGCTTGGGGAGCAGGAGGCAAGTGGCTGGAAAAGCAAAGGGCATCTGCAGAGAGGGCCCCAGAGACAGAGACTGGGCTTTTACTTGGGTACTTTACCCACCTCCCTGAGAAACTGGTTTGTATTCCTTGTCTCTCCACAGATCCCCAGCCGGTCACCCTCCTGTCTCCAGGAGTGGGTTTTCTGTGGCACTCCAGCCCCTCGCCAGTGCAGTCAGTCCCGTGCTCTGAGCACTGGGGGGAGGGGGAAGAAGGGGTTGGCAGATATCAGCAATAGCTGGGGGAGAGTCCAGCCCACAGCAGCGGCCCCCAACCCATGATTCTGCTGGACTGAGAGGTGTAAATCCTTCCCCACGGTGCTCGAGGGGCTGCGGAGATGCTGGGGGCCCTACTGCGCTGCTAGCAGAGGAAAGCTCAGGAGCTCGGGGATGGCCAGTGGGGGAAGAAGCCGAAGTGGCTAGGACAGCTGAGAAGACGAGAGAGGGAAGCCAAGCTTTAAACTGGGGCTTGCTTGGGCTTGGGGCTCCAGCCAGGCCCTGGGCCAGCCCCAGCCGGATCGGTACCTTTTCCCCGAAGATCCTCTGGCAGATTCCATTCTTGGCCAGTTTCTCCTTCACCTGCCTGGTCAGCTCCAGGGTGTCCACCTCCCGGTACATATACATCTCGTACTGCTCCGGGGTCAGCGGCGGGACAGTTGGCTTGAGGGTTCGCGGTACGTACGCCGGGTAATAGGAGAGGCGGCCGGCGCTCTGCGGCTCCGAGCTGGCCCCTTCGGACTTCAACTCCACAGCTTTGTGGGGCTCGTCCTCACCCGCAGCCAGCTCCTCCTCACTGGGCTCCCCCCGCGGCCAGGCCCGCCCGTTGGCCAGGCTGGAGTAGCTGGAGGAGGAGGAGAGGGAGGGTGACACCGAGGTGTAGGGCCGGCTGAGCAGGCTCCGCTCCGATGCCCAGTGCTGGTCGAAGTAGGAGCCGGCGTCGCCGATCTCCGACTTGACCTTGCGGATGATGCTCTGCACGAAGGCGGCGGGGGACAGCACCGTCAGGGGGGTCTGCGTGGAGCTGGAGCTGGTACCCAGCATCCCCTCCTCCCGCTTGATGTAGGCCTGGACAATGTTCTGGCTGACGGCGGCCAAGGTGGAGCGCTCTGCAGGCGGCGTGGCCACGGCCCTGCTGCTGGACTCAATCTCCAGCAGGGCCTGCTGCTGGGCCTGCATCTCCCGCCGGGCCTGCTCCAGGATGCTTTTAATGGCCTCTTCCGAGTTGCTGTTGCCATTGGTGACCACCTGGGGAGCAGCCAAGCTCTTGGTCTCACCTGGGGACAGGGCAGACAACGCAGGAATGAGGGGGCAGGGAAATGGAACTTCATTGGGGACCGGGTATCTCGCTGTGGGGCAGGCCCCACTGAGTCACTGGGTGCAGCTCTGCTGGCTGCATGCCAAGGAAGGCCCATGGAGATTTTAGGCCGTGGGCGCTGTGCTAGACCCTCCCCTTCACTTCGGAGCATATATTGGAACTAAAGGAGCAGGGACTTGGCTGGGTCGGGGAGGGCCAGTTCCCCAAGACCCCGTAGAGCCCATTCTGCACAGGAGATGGGATGGCTGCCATCTTGGCCAACACACCAGGGACTGAACTGGGGACTTCCAGAGCTAAAAGCATGAGCTGTATTGCTTGGACTAAAAAGAGCTGGGGCTGCACAAGACTTGCATGCCCTCTGTCACACGCCCCTGCCAATGTCAGGGGGACAAGCTCAGCACCTGTAGGGGACACTGACGGGGCGTCTGTGAAATGGGGATACATTCTTTTGCATCCGATGAAGTGAGCTGTAGCTCACGAAAGCTTATGCTCAAATAAATTGGTTAGTCTCTAAGGTGTCACAAGTACTCCTTTTCTTTTTGCGAATACAGACTAACACGGCTGTTACTCTGAAACCATTCTTTTGTAAGGAGCTCTGAGATCTACAGCCGGAAAGCCCTATTAAGGCTCAGCAGCCTGGAGACACAACACTGGACTCGACACAATCTAAACCAATAGGATGAGCTGGTTGTAAATGCACTGAAAAGAGCAAACAGTCTACAAATGATCCCCCCAGGCAGAAACAAGCGAAGGGCTGCCGTGCCCTTCCTGGAAAAGAACATGTGTCAATGCGCTCCTCGTGGAGAGCCAGCCCTTGGAATCCCTTATGGGCGTTCGTGTGAGGAGGAGCTGAGGATACGACCCCCAGTTAAAATACCCAGGGGCGAGTCCCTTTCACACCACCACCCGTATATCTTTATATAAGAGCTATGTTTGTTAAAAATACTATTCTTAATAATAAACCTGGCGCTGATATACAAATACGATTATATTGATTATATAGCATAGGGTATTTCAGGAGGAAGTCTGGGATGCTATTTCTATATCTAGAGAGACAGGGTAGGGGAGGTCATACCTTTCATGGACCAACGTGTTGGTGAAAGAGACAAGCTTTCGAGCTTACCCAGAGCTTTTCTTGTCTTTTTCCCCCAATATAAATTGATCCAATGAAAGATAAAAGATCTGACCTCGCCCATTCTGTCTCTCTAATATCCTGGGACCAGCTTGGCTACAACCGCACTCCAAACAACGATGGAAGCTATTTATAGATCTGTGCACCCTACATGGAAAAAAATGGCTAAAAATCATTGTAACCTGACTCACTAAGGTGTCACTCACAGTGTCCCCCTGTGCGGTGTCTCCTGCAGAAAAGTTGAATGTTTGTGAGTGGAGAGGGAACAAAGCCAAGCTATTTTTGCAGATAGCATAAGATCTTTGAAACTGCTGGGTTATGTAACTGTGACAAACGCAATCTAATGACAGCCTGCTAATATGCTAGTGAAGGACAGAGAAAGCTTTTCCATTGTATTCCCCCATTCTCCTTTGCTTCAGCTTTATGAACCACATTCCCTTCGGGGCTGAAACTTGACACAATTACTCCGTAATGCGTCGTGAAATGGACACCCAAAAGTCACTAGCCACTTTGGAAAATGTTGGCCCTAAAGTCCAGATGGGAATTTAGAACCCCATGCAAATATTTACATATAGAATTCAATTAATCTCTATTAATGGGATACATGGTTAAAATCACAAGAGTCAGGAAAGCCAGATGTTTCCAGGAGCAATAGGTCCTTAGTCCTATTATGCATTGTGTACACACATAGGGAACAGATTGTTGCTCATTTCATGAGAGGTGGCAGATATCTGGGGCCCTCCAGTGGAGGAGAAATCAGCAATGTGGTGTCTAGGGATACTCTGAGTGTAACTTCTTTTATTTACACACATACACCAGTCCTGGAAGAGAGGGGATCAAACAGCATGCAGAGCAATCCCTTCTTTCTGGGTTCTCATCCCATCTCAACGCCTGGTTCCCAGGAAGCAACTTTGCCTCAGGAACTGACTCCACTCAGGCTTTGTCTACACTACCACTTTTGTCGGCAAAACTTTTGTTGGTCAGGGGAGTGAAAAAACCACCTCCTTGACCGACATAAGTTTCACCAACAAAAGTGCTGGTGTGGACAGCACTATGTGGGCAGGAGAGGCCCTCCTGATGACACAGCTAACATCGCTTGTTGTGGGTGGTTTAATGATGTTGGCCGGAGAGCACTCTCTTGCCAGCAAAGAACGGCTACATGGGAGACGTTAGAGCAGCACAGCTGTAGCAGTACAGCTGTCCCACTGTAAGGTCTGTAGTGTAGACATAGCCTCAGAGACCAAGGCAGAGAGCAAACTCTCCTGGTGCTCCCACACCTCTCTCTCCTCTGAGCCTTGCATAATAAAGCTAACATCAAGACACAGAGCATATCTTCCCAAGACTGAACATTTGCTCGTATGCCAAGGAAAAGAACTTGGAAGACTATGTGTTACAGCGCCACCTGGGGATGCTTACCATAATAATGTTTTTCAGCACAACCAGCGATATATTACGCCACATGTTAACTACAAAGACAGGAACAGAATACAATGCATAGGTGCAGCAGCGCCAAGATAGAGGGGGAGCTCCAACTTAAAATCTAGTCAGTCAGTGAAGCAGTCTGTTAAACATGGTTTCAGGTGCCACATCTGCCCCTAAAAGGCCCTCTGGCCAATATCTGCGGGTTCATAATCTCATTTTCTCATAAAATAGGTTTCCTTTCCCTTGCTGGCGTGTGAAAGACCCACACAAACAACAGGGGAAACTGACCAATCCAGCACACATTTAGGTATGTTGTCAGTCCCAGAACTGACAGACATGTGAGTTTGCAGGACAGGGCCCTTACAGAGCAGATGGGGAATAGTGAAACTGACTAGACACAAAGTGCACAAAGTAACCAAACTGAAAATAGAGAGAAAAATAACTTCCTTCTCTACCCTCTCACAGCCATTTTAAGGTTCCTTGAAACAAGAGGAGCTGAACAGTTTCCAGGTGGAGGGGCAATAACCTGGCTGTCATCCAGTAGCTCAAGCACTAGACTGCGAGTCAGGACAGCTGGGCTCTATTCCTGACTCTACCACTATGACCTGCTCTGTTCTCTTGGGCAGGTCACGTTGCCTCTCTTTCTGCTCCCACCTTTTGTATTGTCTGTCTAGATTGTAAACTTGTTGGGGCAAGGACTCTCTCGCACCATGCGGCCGTACGCAGCCTAGCACAATGGGGCCCTGATTTCAGCTGCAGCCTGCAGGCACTACCATAATACAAATAATCATCTAATATTTAATGTTGCTTTTGACCCCTTAAATTCTACAATTCCCATTTTAGGATTTTATCTCTGCAGCCCATATTTTGCATTTAATTTCCTTGCCTTTTTAAAAAATTGCCTCTGCTTCATATATTAGCATGTAAATTGTCCCCGTCTGGATGTGATGTTCACATCTCGTTGAAGTTAAGGGGGCAGGGGAGTTTCCACACTGGCTGCTACTGTGTGACTGGAGTCAGTTTCCTGCATTCCTAGATGAATATGGCAGCAACCTATTTAGCTACATGATGCATCCTGTAACTTCACAATGGAAAATGATTTCAATTGTTTTTAAATTCTTCCATAACTCAAACCCAGGTGAAGAGATTTTCCTTGAACCTCCTTAATAACGTTCACCTTTGGGCACACATCTATCTTAAAAAATGTCAGCTCTATTAGGACTGATTTTTAAAGTCACAGGCACATGAAATCAGAGAGTTTGTCTGGACATAAGTGCCCAGAAGAGCGTATGTTTTGCCATGCACATATATAGCCAGCGTTCTATTTCTATTACTGCAAAATAAATCCCATTAAAGATTATGCCAATATGCAGACATGTTTGTTTTCCCTGTTTGTTTTTCCACCATTCTCATCTAATTTAATTCTCGGGGATTCTGCTTTCTCAGCAGACTACCTGTTTTAAAGTTTTTCACTTCTTGTAATGGACTCTGAACACAGCTGGTTTAATGATTGCTCATGCCACATGGATCGTGCATTCTCATTTAATCATCTGTTTCAGGGAAAAAGGGTTAGATTTGAAGTTTTTAAAAGATCACATACAATGTCAACTCAATTTACATTTGCCCTTATGCAGGCAGGGAGGTGAAGCAGCACTCAGAACTGTGGAAAACTGTTTCCTCTCTAACAACGTTTAAATGGTTTGTTTTCATTGCTCTCCTCTGCTGTCACAAACTTAAACTGAAGATTTAATTTTTTATTACAACTGTGCATGCGGATATGGCAAAATGACATTGTCTCAGTTCTACTAAGAGTCAGATCCAACCCAGTAGCAAGATAATGCCACACCATACTAGATGTTTCTTCAAAGACTTGAAACTACAAGGAAAGCCCAATTATGGAATTACTTCCAGAATCAGAGATGCTTCTGTGCCTGTGTCCAGCAGAGGGCAGCACACACAGCATACGTTTCAACAGACCTATTGGAAATGAAGTGTTGAATTTTATACATATCGTGCTCAGACTAAGCAGTTCAAAGAGTACCAGGGAATTAATTTTAAAGGGACACTTCCAGATTAAAAACTCTATGGCCAACACTTTCAAACCTGGATGCTTAAAGGTAGGCGCCTAAATCCATAGGTACGGTCGGCACTGCCATTTTGGTACCCAAGTCAGATAATTTTGGCCTAGAAGTTTAACCTTGTCCAAGGCCAAGGTTTTCAAAAGGAACTAGTGACTCTGGGGTTCCAGCCTGAGCCATCGTCAACGGGGGTTGGTCTTCAGAAAGTCCAGAGCAGCCACCTTCTGTAAGTCAGACCCCACTCGGCACTCAAAAATGGTGGTGATGAAAATCACCAGACACTTTGGCAAACCTTTCACCCCTACCTGTGCGCAAACTAACCCAGGTGATGAAATGGACAGTGTGCATTGGGTTTTCAGCCTCCCTGGGGTTGCTTTATTGGTGGTGTTTCCCCCCTTTTATCATTTTTTCCAGCTTACCAGTGCCGAGGGGCAGGTTAGTTTCACTTCCTGGCTCTGTGTGTGTGAACACTGAGCTGCAATGTGGGACGCAAGGAGGGCAGGGGACTGTTCCCCATTTTGCTTGGCTTGGAAGGAGTAATAACCCTCAGGGGGGACACACACCATCAAACTGCCACAAGGCGGCTTCACTGCTGGTGACCACACACTAGAAAGGGTACTGGGGATACTGTGACTTGTTCTCATTACTCATTATTTGTGTGGCTGTCAGATTCACCCAGCTGAGCGCTCCGTTCATTTCCTCCTCCTGCACCTGCAACAGTTTTGCTCATTTAACAAGTCCTGGACGCTGTTTTCCAGTGAGGAATCTCAGGAGGAAAAGAACCAGGAGAGAAAAGTGGGATTCCACTGCCTCTCTTGGCTGGTTCAGCTCACAAACACCGCTTTGTCTGCTTGGCGGCGTAAATCCCAGGTATGCACTGAGGATCACACACATCTGTGTGATGGAGCTTCGCCTGGCTCTGTGATTTCTCCACCTACCTCCCTTCTGAGACTCAATCTCCTTCTTCGCTTGTTCCAGGATACTTTTGATGGCATCGTCAGAGCCGGTTTCTGGAGTTCTAATCCTCGGAGTAATGCTACCTGATCAAAGAGGCATGATAACAGATTTGTCACTTGCATTGTTTTTACAAGCTCAACTTGTATGTCAGGAAGTATTTACGGATGCTCATGTTCAGTTATTTTTAGGAACACCAGTTTTAAGGAAACATCACTCCCCATTAGTCACTAGCAAGACTGAAGAGAGAGGCCAGGTAACTGGCTGTCAGTTTTCGCCTCGTTCATTTCCTGCACCACGCAGCAGGGCCTCGTCCCCCTCCTCCCACCGCCCTCTCATTTGAAGGGCGCAACAAAGGCAGGACCACACAAACGGAGCAGGGATGCTGGAGTCAGGGGGTGGGTGTTCGTACATCGTGAATTAACTTCGCTTCTGGGGGAATAAAGTCTAGAGGGATTTCACAGCACTGTGTTCGCAGCTCAGCTTCCCCCGCCCTCCTTTGCAGGTGCTGAGGGGAAGGGGCTATATTTTGGCTGCCTGGGAGGTACAGGAGGCAAAGTCCCTTTGGGAGCCTCGGGCTTCACGGGGCTGGGCTCAGCAAGTCTTCTGCCTTTGTGTTATAACCGTTCTCCCTGCTGACTACGACTGCGCCCTCCTGCGGATCTTCCCCCCGCCTTCCGTCCCTGTCACCAGCAGAGAGGCCAAGGGCCCATCGGGCCATGGGTTCCGAACGAGCAGGCTGCCGTCATCAGGAAGTCAGTGATCAGTGTTTGTACAGCACCCATCAGGTGCGCCGATGCCCAGATACCACAGTGATGGGCCCACGAGAGGAGCTAAAAACCTGCTGTTTGCTAACAGGCCAATTCTGGGCCTCGGCTCAACCAGCTCGCATGCGTTAGAGGCGCACGCTGCCTTGTCTCCGCTAGACTCACAAGCGGTGCTTTAGCATAAGCTGAACCGGACAGGCTAAAAACCTGGCAGGGAGCCTGAGCGTGTGGGGTGATGGACTCCTGAGGTCTCCTCCTGCCTCGCGCTCCTCTGGTTCCAGAGCAGCTCTGCTGGTCAATTTCCCCATGCAGACAAGCCCGTAGAAACAAAAAAACAGTTTCCACTACTCATGACTCCTGAAGCAGAACAAGCTGAGTGGGTCTTATCTGGATTGCAGCCGTTACCACTTGAAATGTGAACAGATGCCGTGGCTTAGCCCCTTCCACCCCACCCGTCATGGGCCACCTACGGTACAGCAAAGACCCAGGAGCACATGTGACTTCTGCGATACCACGCACCATCTGGATATTTGTTTGTGAAGTGCTAGAGGCCACGGGAAGTGTAGGAGTGGCTGGCTGGAGAAGTCAAGTGTGTGCTGAGAACTAGGACGGAGCTATTGACGCACTAGGCGACTGCGTGAGCTGCACACCCTCCAGACCTCCCCCGGACCCCCTGTGCTGGACTCTGAATGCTGCAAGTTTTGGGGGGGTACCCTCAGTTCTCTACTTTTCAGGCATCTCCAACTGCACAGCCTGGGCCCGGCTTTGGCCCCTTGGGCTAAGATGAGATTTCTAACGTGCCTGCTAAATGCTAATGTAGGTCATTTCTGGAGAGAGATGAAGCTGGAATGATGGTCCACACTGATTGACACACACCCCTGGTTAGCGTAGGGGGAGCTGCAGGAGGATCAGGGAGCCAAGGGGTTAAAAAGGAGACAACTGGAAAACGCGGCTAGTTCCAAGCCCCCAGAGGACCTGAGTCTGCTCTCAGTCACAGCGGCAGCAGGTCGTCGCTCCAGCGTATCACGCAGCAAAATCCACAGCCTGCCTGTCAGCGGGAGGAGAGGGGCTGCAGCGGCGTAAAGTCTACAAGGCACCAGGGCCTCATGGACAATGGAACATCGGCATCTTGAGAGTCACTTTATACTGTGTGTTCAGGGTCTTGTCCCTTGTCACACAGGAGCCAGAAGTTACTCTCACCACTGAGCTGAGATGATGCTTTAACCCAAGGCTAGGTGATCTGTACACCGCAGTGTTCCGGTTTATTACTGGCAGAGGGCACTGATTTTACCAGTGGGTTTAGCCCAGTCTGAAATGGCATGGTGTCATCTGGTGCGTTTTCAGGGATTTGAGCCTGCATTTGTTCAATTCTGAATGGCCTGGGAGCTGCAGGCAGCCAGGCACTAGAGAAATCCAGGCCAAGGTCAGCTCCTCAATAAAAATGGCCTCATTCTGTCCAGAGATGCTGAGCATCTGCCTGCAGGGGTTCAGCACCTGCCTAATTCTCATGTTGCTAATCTGCAGAGGCAAGAACATCCCATCCTCCCTCATAGCAAAGCTGGCTGGTCTTGTGGTTCAAGTCCAGGATTGAAGAGGCAGGCTACCTGGGTTTTAGTCCCAGCTCTGACATATACTGTGTGTGGCCTGAGACAAGTAATTGCCCCTCTCTGTGCCTCAGTTTCCCCTGCTGTAAGCCAGGGCGCTAAGGTTTCTCTGGCGGTGAGTGTTTGCAATGCTCCCTTGCATGGAGGTGCTAGAGAATTGCTCAGACTGTTTAGTAAATAGCTACGGTCTCATGTCAAGACTTTGTTGTTTTGACAAAACATTCTCCCGCACATTGATTGGGACTCCCTGAAACATTACCATGAATAATTAAATGCCACTTGTCAGAAGAAATGAATAAAGTGCATTCAGTGACGCAGACCCTTCAGGTTTATTTTCAATCACTGTTATTCACCAGGGCCCCACCCTCCCTCCATGCCCACAGAAGCCAATGGTGGCAGGCGTCCAGCATCTCGCAGGATCGACCCTTGCCTGCTGTTTACGGGCCTTGGGAATTGGGGCCGTTTCCCCTCCCAGCTGCTGGTGCAAAGCAGGGAGTCTCCCCTGGGTCTCTCTGGACTATGGAATCACCCCCAGCAAGACAAAGTGAAAATCCTGCAACTGCTCCCCGCAAAGCGGCCCCCCTCGCCCCCTCAACTCACGCAGTGTGAGAGCCGACCCCCTCCAGGCCACTCACCTCGCTGGCGCACCTGAATGGTCCTCAGCGCCAGGACGTTCTGCTCGTCAGAGAGGAACTGCTTCATCTTGATGAACGGCTCCTTCCCCTTCACCGTCAGCTTGCGCCAGGGCTTGGGCCTGGCCAGGATCTCGCTGACCGAGCCCTGCGAGAGCCCCAGGACATAATGGCCAAAGACGCGCTGGCCGATGTTGTGTTTCAGCAGCTGCTCCTTGACTTGGAAGGCGATCTCTG
This sequence comes from Lepidochelys olivacea, assembly GCF_965140295.1. Taxonomy (NCBI): domain Eukaryota; kingdom Metazoa; phylum Chordata; order Testudines; family Cheloniidae; genus Lepidochelys; species Lepidochelys olivacea. Next base: position 29,412,663 of record NC_140425.1, on the reverse strand, counting down.
CCGTGTCCAGCTGCTCCTCGTCGGCCGAGCCGGTGCTGCTGCCTTCCGACTGGTCGCTGGGGGGGCTCGAGTCACTGGCCGGGGCAGCGTGGCTGGGGTTGGTGGGCAGCAGGGGGCCTTTGGTCGCGTAGCAGGGGGAGGGAAAGGCCAGCGCGCTGCAGTTCTCGCTCTTGTACGCCGGCGGCACCATTTGCTTGGGGAGCAAGGCGTCCGTCGGCAGCCGCTCGCCCGCAGCCAGGCTGGGGAAAGGGGACAACGAGAAAGTCCTCTGGGCTTCCTGGGCCATGGTGGGGGCCAGCAGAGGCTGGAGGGGGCTGGGGGAGGCAGGGTCTTCCCCGGGGGGCTGAGAGAGCTGCTGGGGAGAGGGGTAGGACTGGTCCGTGCCCATGGAATCCTTCACCAACTCGTCCTCAGAATGATCCTCCTCTAGAGACGAGAGAGAGAGAGAGATACACACTATAGCGCAGGGCGCTTGAGTTGGGGCCGGTGCTCCCAGCCAGGCAGCAGCAGCCGGGTGGAGTCCAGCAGGGACTGCAATACGCCCAGAGCCAGCTGGCTTTGTTGCCGACATGGTCGCACCATCCGGATACTCACTGTGGTTGGGCATCACACCGGCCCCTTGCCTGGGGCCTGATTCTGAGCTCAGGACCCTCAGCGCCCAGTCCACAACTAGGGGATGGGGTGGCTGAGTGACTCCAAGCTGGGTGGAGCCGAGCCCTATTTTGCTGAATCCAGGCCATACTGGTCCCCGTAGGGGCTGCCTACGCGGCGTTGAAAAGTCTGCGGCTGGCCCGTGTCAGCTGACTGCGCTGTAGATATTCGGGCTCAGCCTGGAGCCCGGGCACCCGGACCCTGCGAGTCCCAGAGCTTGGGCTGCGTTCTGGGGACGTCTACAAAGCAATTAAGCAGCCGCTTGGCCCAAGTCCCGCGAGCCCAAGTCAGCTGGCACGGGCCAGCCAAGGGCGTGGAATGGCAATGTAGACGTATCGGCAGGACAAGCCCCGGCCGCACAGGCAAAGGGAGAGGCCAGCGCTGCCCCAGAGACACGGGATGCCAGCTGAGGAGCTGCTGCCATCAGCCCTAAAGCAGACACAGCTGGGGGCAGGCAGGGCCCCTCCTGGTCCCGCAGAGCCTGGGCCAGCTAGCCCGCAGGTTCTCTCAGGCTCTTGCGCGACGGAGAGCTGTGCCCCCAGCTGAACCCCCTGAGGTGAATCTCGGGACCATGGCAGTGCTGGAGCATAGACTCTGCACCAGCGCCTAGAAGCCTCTTTTGCACCGTCTGTCCAAAGACGCCAACGCACCTTGCAAAGGCGGGGGCAGGGCTAGCAATGAGGAAACGGCAGCACAGGTGGAGAAGGATGGTCTTGTGGCTAAAGCAGCGGCTTAGGGCTCTGACAGTTTGGGTTCTCTCCCCAGCACTGCTACAGACACCTTGTCCAAGCTGGGAGGAGCCATATCACTACTCTGTGCCTCAGTTTCCCCACACGTATAATACCTCTTCCCTGCCTCGGGGGACTGTGAGGCTGTTCTGGAATTTGCCCAGCAGTCTCTGATAGAAGGTGCCACAAACACTCAGCGAGCTATCCTTAAGGAGCAGCATTTTCAAGGAACCAAAGGGATGTCAGTGACTGGCCCAAGGATGAGTCGATGAGAGAGTTTGTGATGGAACCCAGGAGTCCTGCGCACACCCAGGGATGGTTATGACCATTGCATTTTTACGTGTTTAACGATAAATACATTGGTAGGGAAGGATTATAAATATAAAACCAAACAATGAAAACTGCACGTTTACAATGCAAAAAATAAACCCGGTTGCCCTACCAGCGTTGGCCAAGAGATTTGGCTTTTCCAAAACGTATTTCTGGGATGGATAGAAAGATTCTTTGCCTAGAAGCAGCGGCTCGTCTGATTTCGATATGCTCTGAAAGAGAGAAAGCAGCGTTTAGGAAATGTTTATTGATGGCTTGGAGATGAAGGATTTCGCGACCGATTCTTAGTGGTTCCCGAGCAGATTCCGGCACTTGCCTGGGAAAGGCTGCAATTAGCAGACGCCAGCTTCATGGCCTTCAGGATGCTGGGAGAGAAACAAGACAGGGTTAGTCCTGTTGCTAATTCTCCCCCTTGATTGCCAGTCATATCAAAGACTGGCACACAGGAATACGGCTCGCGAGGTCTGGACAGGACGTCCGCTCCATCCCATCCAAGCACTGCCTTTGAAACCAGGGGGAAGGTTTTTTAATTAACGCCCACGGTTTCCCATCGGGGCTACCGGCACAGCTTTTCCCCGCTGAGCTCGATGTGATGTGACATCCTCACTGCATATCTGCGGGCGACCTCCACAGGCCCAGGGTCAGGAGGCATGAGCTGGGGGGTTAGGCTGCTCTCTGCCTTCGGCGACTGGCTGGCAAGTGTGCTACAGAGCTGCTGTACCTCCCAGCCGGCAGTTCCGGGGAGACGTCTGGGGAGCCTGGCTCCAACGCAGCTCAGAGCAGGTGCTCCCAGGTGCGCACACACCAGCCGGGCACGTGGGCAGGGAAGGGATCGCGCGCAGCTGCGGACCTTACCTCAGCTCCGTTTTAATCTCCTCATAGTCAGACTGGGCCTGCAATTTTTCTTCCAGCTTCTGAACAAGGAATGAGAGTGAAACAAGAGTCAGAATTGCTTGGTCCGTCCCCCCAGCTCTCAGTTCCATGCAGGCTGAAGATGGCCTTCGCTACCAGAGCTCTTCCCCTTCGTCTGTCTGCAGTCATCCGGCATCCCAGAGAGCGAGGGAAGAGCACTTCCTCCCCAGCGCTGACCTAGGCTGCTGAGTCAAGTGACCGGGATGCCGTACGAGGGAGACAAACTGATGAGCTTGACAGACCCGCAGCCTCACAACTTCCGGGCTCCGGTTTGGGCCAAGCATCAGTCCAGGGCCCTGTGACATGCAGTACGGGGCACCCATGCCGTGCGGTGGGCAAGTAGAATTTGCAGAGCACCCAGCACCGCCCGTTAACGTCAACGGTCAGGATGTCTGAGAATCCAGAGCCATTGAACCCACTAGCCCGAGTCTATGAGAATGACCCCCTGGTAAAACTGGCCTGGTACATTTCCCCTCCCTCGGACAGCCCCTTACAGCTGTGGTCAGTTCCTACTGACAGTGTATTTAAAGTACACAGCACAAAATGGTCCCTATCCCTTTGAGCGGACGTGAAGGAGAGGGTCTGTCCCCTTCTCGCTGCTGCGTGTGTGTACAAAGAGAACATGCACCACTAATGCACAGCGTCAGCCTTATCATTGCCAGGGAAGGACATGCGGCCCACATGCAAAACAAATTCACCCAAGGGGGGGGGGAGGGAGAATCTGATTATGGTGATTAGTATTTTGGGCTGTGCGTGTTGTGCCCTGCATTGTGCCGGCAGGATAGCGAATCCCCTCGAGTGTGAGCTCACGTGCTGTCCAGCTGCCCCACAAAGAGAGGGGCTCAGGCCCACAGCTGGTGCAACCTGGCACAGCTCCATTGGCTTTCCTGGAACGAGGCTGATTTACCTCTGCTCATGCTCTGGCCCATACACTGGCGCATTACTTGCCGTGATGGACATTCTCTTTCGGCTCCGGCAGCAAGGACCTGATTCTGGTCTCACTGAACCCAGGGGGACTCTCTTTACTTCAGCGGCGTCTCTCCTGACTTACACCATGTCACTGAGATCGGAATCAGGCCCATACAGCGGTTGTCCTCGCCCCTCGGATTGCCTCCATTTACAGACAGCAGGGATGGATTTCCCCACGGGAATCCCCTACGTCCTGCTCAGCACTTCACTGTGTAATTTGCAGGTGCCCGAGGGGGTGAGGCAGCCACCCCCCACAATGGAAGGCCGGAGCCTTTGTTCCTACTTGGAGGGACAGAAAGGGGCACGTACTTCAATTGCTTCGTTCTTGGCTGTGAGCTGCCGCTCCAGGTCCGCAATCTGGTTGGCTGAGGACTCTTCCAGCTCTTGCAGAGAGTTCTGGAGGTGCTGAATGTCCTTGAGGAGTCGGAGAATCTCCCGGTCCTTCGCCGCCAGCGCAGCCTCAAGCCTAGGCCCTGAGCACAGCGAATAGTTCACTTTATCCTGCAAGGAGATCAGGGCAGCGTTAGCCATCCAGCCGCACTGCCCAGGGATTCTGATCAGAGCAGAACCTGGCTGGCAGCCCGAAAGCTCCAGATTCCAGCCCATGGGTTATTGAGAAATAGCCACAGCGCAGTGCTACCTACTGCTCCCCAGGGGTCGCCGTACGCTCTGCCTGCTGCGTCGGGGCTGGTTACACTCCGTCACTCGAGGCAACAGAACCCGGCATGACCCAGTACCCTACGTCAGCTCAGCTGCTCGATTTCAGCAGCTGTCTTGAACAGCAATGGAGCCCCTGGGCTCTGTCTCGCAGAGCACAGCCGCCAACTTTGGCTTCGCTCTGGTTAGCTGCCAGCTTGACAGTCCGTGGGCCAGGGTATCATCCGGCCAGCTCCGAGAAGCTGGGTTCGAGGGACCAGATTTTCAGATCGTTTCTGTTCCCAAGGTTCCACCTGGCTTAGAGATTTTGGACATGTGTTTCAGGTATTACAGGATCCAGGAGCTGCACTATTCCTTGGGTGGCTTTAAGCCACCTTAGCACCCTCCCAGGACTGGGCTAGTTGAGGGGTTGGAGAAAGCCCTGGCATACCTGAGAGAAGCCTGGAGGTTGGGCTAAGTTCCAGCAGCCTCCCTGGCATGCCCCGCACTGCAACACCAATGCTCTGTACCAAGGCTTGCAAGGGGCTCCTCGAGAGACAGCCTTACGGCTGTCGTCCATAATGCCTGCACCGCAGGAATCCTCCCCTGGCCAGATCCCTTCGCACCTCGCCAGCCCTTTGCCATGGCATCAAGGTGCCAAAGCAGGGGTGAGATCGGAGATAAAAAGGCTGAAGGAAAGCAAAGTGCCCCAGCTGGCAAGCCATGACTCTGCACAGGGAGGGGCGTTGCCTGAATTCTGGGGGCTGAAGGAGGTGGGGTGGGGGGGGACACAAGGCCAGATACAGACAGGTCTAACTGGGTGCCTCCAAACTAGGGGATGATTTATTGCTGTAGGACTGAGCCAGGGCAGCCTCTGCTGGGCAAGGCCTTCTATTGACAGAGGATATAGACTGAAAAACAAACAGATATTAAATGAGCTTACTAGAGGCAACATACCAGCTGGAACAAGGAAGCCAGAAGCTGGGAAGGAAAGCACCAGGAGTGTCCACCTGTATATATTTTTATATGTTGGCTTTCATTAATGCTGCATGAATCAGTCTTTACAAACCCCAAAGATCCGGGGCTCGGTGCGAATTAACACTCCTGGCGCAGTGCGTGGGACCCAGAATTAATGCTGGTTTCTATCCCTCTAAAGACCTGATGCTGTGAAGTGCTGAGCCCTGCGAGCACCCATTGCTGGAGCAGGGGGTGCTCAGCGCTGTGCAGGATTGGGTCCTCGGGTTTTTGTCTGCAGCTCTGAACTCAGGAGACCTGGGGCTTGAGCCAAAGCCCAAGCAATCCAGTGGAAAGGCTCCCACTGACTGCGGCGGGCTCTGGATCAGGTCTGCCAGCAGCACATGGTCTCCTATCTACAGGAACAGGAACCCGCTTTGTCCCCTAGGCAAGGCTGGGGTTGCCGGGATTCCCATCCTGGTACAAGCTATACTGGCAAATGCATTTCACTGGCATAGCTGCATCTCCATTGGGAGGGTCTGCAAATACAGCTATACTGGCATAGTGCAGCTCTTCCTGTACAGTTATACTGACAAACCACAGGCTAGACCTGGGAGAAATCCAGGATTCAACCTAAAACCCTGTCACCTGGGACTTTCACTAGCACTAAATCCATCCCAACAGAGTGAAAGGTTGGGAGGGGAGAGGGGACAGACGTGTGACGGCAAAACCGCTCCAAGCACCACAGACTCTTCTACCTCCTCTGGAGTTTCCAGCAGGAGGTTCTGCTTGGGCTGGCGTCTAGTCAGCAACCATCTGACATTTCCCACCCGGATGCTGTGCAAAGGGCCTATCCACAGCTGGGGAACGCTGCTGATTTGGGAGCAACAGAGTTTCTTCTACACGATCCGCACAACATTAGAACGGGGCTGGAGAGGGAGAGTTTACGAACTCCCATTGGGACAAAGGCAGCTGTGTGCTTCACAGGGATGATTTTGTTCCATTGGCAGTGGCATTTTACCCGTCTGAGGATGGAGTTATGATGTCTAATTGGACAGGGACACACACACACAGTCTTACGCGGTTCCTGCTAACTGAGGCCCAGATCCCCAAAGCAACCTAAATACCTTTGAGGATCGAGGCCTGAGCTCTTATGCGCACACTCCATGGCCCGCTTGCTGCCCTGGCTTCCAGCAGCAAAGGTGCTTCGTTTCTCACTCTCTGGAAAACCAGGTCCTTCCCAAAGCAACGACGTGCCCAGTTTTCGGCTCATGCGTGCAACCCAGCCCATGTGCACAGGCCATGTGGGCCCTAGCACAAGGAAGTTTTAACCACCCCTGGAAAACCATGCCCCTCAAAGTTTCCTGCGTCCCCGACTGCAGACTCTGGTTCAGCTCCCCAGCTGGCGTATGTCGGCCTGGCTGCAGTGAGATCTATGGAGTGAAGCCACTTTCCCACAGCTGAGGATCTGACCTGCTGCGTGTCGTTCTTCCTGAACGTCAGACTTCTGTCCCTTACCCCGCTGGGTCCTTGTGGAGAGCAACAGGCCAGGCGAATGGAACTATTTACACACGCGAGCTGCTCCCGCAGACTCTCCACCTCCCTCTGGGCTGCCTCTGCGCGCTGCAAGGGAAGAAAGTGACACGTGTCAGCAGGGCTCTCCGTTCCACTGAGCTAGCCAAGCAGTGACATGCTGTGGGCTCTTCCTCGGCTGAGCTTTTCGCCCAGTCTAAAGCTGCATGGCGTGGGGGGGCCGCCCTCATGCTTAATCTGCAATGAAAGAGGTGCCGGGGCCCTGACCCAGCAAGCCCTGGCACAAATTAAGCACCGGCCACCCTGCAATAATACTGAGGTGGGGTCAGAACAACACTACGGCAATGACCCAGGCTCCAGGTATGCGGAGCCCAAACCACCTTTGTTAAGAGTGTAAGTCAGGAAGCGGACGGTGAAAAGCCAGAGAGGGTATTACAGGGTGTTCACCCCAGCAAGTGCTCACTGCTTCCACTGGTGTCGAGGGGACGTTTGCCTCTGTGCGGGTGAGAGAACAGACCCCCTGTATGGGCTCACTGTCCACATGGATTTCAGCTAGTCCCAAGGGCAACAGCCATGAAGAGCACAGGGTTCTGGTGTATTCAGACCCAGGGGTCAGTGTTGGCCCGTTACAGAAATAGGGCTGGCCGTGAGGTCCTGGTCTGGATACAAACATCCCCGAGTTCAGATTTGGTTTGGCCCCCGCTACCATTTCAATATGCTACTTAATGCCATACAGCAGCACAGGTGCCACAGTGCCTTAATCCATGTCCTAATCACCTGTACTCATTAACAGTGCCAGGCACCACCGTGGGGGTGTCAATCCCTGTCCCAACCAAATCCCAAGGTGGGTAATTACTTCCTACTCATCTAAAACTCCTCCTCATTCCAGTTAGACATTGTTTTCTTCTCTTCCTGACCTAAACTCTTGTTTATTGTCGCTGTGCACTGTTAAACAGCTGCTAAGTTCCACCCCAGAGGTGGCTGCCTTTCAGTGAAGGGAAAAGTGATCCCACACATTGTTTGTATGTCATTGAAAAGACACTGATTCCTTCTGCACGAAAGGCCATATCTACATGTAAATTGCTACTTAGGAATATTTGTATTACTCATGCCTAGTTTGTATATACATTTTTGTGACTTCAAAAAAACACAACCCAACCAATTAGGGGGGAGGGATAGCTCAGCGGTTTGAGCATTGGCCTGCTAAACCCAGGGTTGTGAGTTCAATCCTTGAGGGGGCCATTTCGGGATCTGGGGCAAAAATTGCGGATTGGTCCTGCTTTGAGCAGGGGGTTGGACTAGATGACCTCCTGAGGTGCATTCCAACCCTGATACTCTATGATTCACATGGAAATATATAAAATGAGTAGTAAGTACTCCAGAAACGTATACAGCTCTGAATGCATCATTTTGCTCTAGGCCCCAGCAATGTCCCTGCCTTAACCGCCCCCCCGGCCCTCCCACACCCCCAGATACTGGGGCTGATGGTTTACAATACTGATGACTCTTGGACGATGGCGGCACGTCCCAAATAGCAGCGTGATAACTACAGCTCAAAACAAAGAGATCAGGTCAAATATTGCTGTCAGGGACATCAGGGCTGTCTCTGGTGCCCGTGTGGCCAAACCCTCGTACTTTTAAAGAGCATCGACGGATAAAAGTGTTGCCCTGTTCACAAGGAGTCTCCTTCTCAATGTCTCCTGGCTAATGCAGGAGTGTTCCCGGTAGGAACTAACGAGCAACCATGTCACTCTGAGCCATGTCCGCCAGGCTTGGGTTTAGTTCCTTCACCCACCCTGGGATTCAGCTGCCAGAGCTGTAAGGAGATCCCATGTTCACTGAGTCAGCTCCCCCATCCCGAGAAGCCCCAAAGTGGCAGATCCAACAGGATACAAAGGCTCCGGTGGTGCAACGGACACGGACAGAGCCCAGGGCAAGGGGTGGAGCGTTTAGCCTGGGCATTGCCATCAATGGCTGTGGGACCCTGCGCCCACCCAGATCTGCCTCCACTGCAGAACGAATCACCTCAGTCCCTGGATAATCGCCGGGAGCAAAGGGAAGGAAATCAGTTATTTGGGCCGTGCCAGCTCGATATTCAGTGGAAAGAATTTCTCCTCACCTGATTGGCTTTTTCAAGGTTTGTCATGATCATTGCTACTTCATCTGCCCTGAGACAGCAAAGCAAAAAACCAATTAGTTGGAAGGAGGCAGAGTGTCCCCACAAACATTCCATTGTGTTAAACAATCACCCAGGTCTTTGTTTTTTTTGTTTTTTACATTTAATTGAAATATGACATTTTAGCCATCTGTGTGCAATATGCATAAGGCAGCCTTGCAAAACGGTCATGGAAACGTACCGACCTAGGCACAAAACCTTCTTGCCCACTCCTGCGGCAGACGCAGGGATTCATTGATGAAGAAAACACTAAAGATATTTCACTCGCCCATCCAAAATAACATTCCCACCCAAGGAGTGGAATTGTGCTGGGCGGGCTTAATGCTCATCAAAGGGGCCAGAATGACAGCCCGGATGATCAGTATGCTGGTTATTCACAGGTCAGATACAACATGGGCAGCAGTCGCGCAAACTACCCCACCCTGCCCGCTCTGGAGCGACCACTTCCCGGGGTTAACAGGAGTTCAATCTCTGTGGTCCAGTCAAGCCTTGGATTCTCTGCTACACTGCCAGCAAGGAGGCGGTTCGTGCCAGCTGTGATGTGAGTGTTACAGAGTGGGCATCTGTCCATCAGGAACTGGCTGCAGGCCATCCCAGCTCGTTTCACGCCGGCCAACAAACAGCCATGAGATGGGAACAATTTCGGGTCATTAACAAGCCATGCCCATATGTAAGGCGGGGATCTCGACATGAAAGGCTCCCTCTCCCACTGCCAGTTCTCTGAGCCACCCACGGCCTCCAAATTACTTTCCAAAAGGCCTCCTTCCCTCTTGATCTCAGGTTGTTTGTCAATGAGGAACACTGGCATCTGTTTAATTGCCTCCCACCCACTATTCCACCAGTCGCTGAGAGCTGGCACAGCTACTGGGTACACGGTGGCGGATTTGTTTATTGTAGGAAGGTAAATACTCAAAGCCTCTAATTTGTGATCTCCAGTCCCAGCCATGCAACACCCACTAGCTGGTGAATTAACAACATAGAAACAAGCCAAATGAACCCAAAGAGGGGAGAGTCCAAAACGTGACGTCGGAAGAGGCAAAGATACCAAGGGATGGGACAAGCCCTTTTTTCATCCCCATCATTCTGTGCATAGCGGCTGCAATCCTGATCAAAGGCAAAATTAGTTACAGCACCGCATGTACAAATGGCATATCAAATTATCAAAGAACATCTGCTTTGGTATGATATGATTAAGTGTTCTGACTCTGCTGCGTAATGGGAATGAGCGAGCATGTGTGTGTGTGAACACGCGCTGCTGTGTTAGCGAGACCGGTGGAACATTTGAACAGCTGTAAATGTTTGGCAGCCTCCACGGCTAGCGGGAGCCGAAGGGAGGGAAAAGATGTTCCTGACTCATAAAAGTAAATGGCACCCGACCAACAAAAATAAGAACAAGCAAATGTACATTTAATGAAGTGGAGGAGCCCATTAAACATAACCCAGTGACTGTGCGCTCCCCCTGCCATTAGAAGACAGCTGAAGGTAGATTTGCATGTCTGGAAGGATCTGGGAAGGTCCAGAGATTTTTAGGAAGAACTGATTTTACCTTCTTATAATTTCTGAAGTCCAGACCTAAAACAAGACTGTGCAGAAGTTGGAGGGTGTTTGGATCTGGGGTCTTATTGGAGGTCCCTCTCTGACAGAAAACCTAGGAACCTCGACGCCCCACCTGGGACTGGCTGACTTCCCAAGTCACTTTCTCAGACAGTTGACACGGCTTCTGAAAATCTAGTCTTTTCTTTGATGAGTCTGCCCCATCTTCAGTGCCCCCTTGCTATGCTGCAGCATCTGTGCCATGCCACCCAAGTCTGCCCTTGGATACGTGGGTGCAGCCAATGGGCAGAGCTGGGATTAGAACTCGGTGCTTCCTCATTCCTTCCTTTTCGCTCAAACCATTCCATCGCATGTCTGAGGCCTGGCAGACACGGACCAAGAAACCCCCTAGCCATGACATCTTTATGATAGCTCACTTGCTCGAGAAAATGACCCAGATCCCTGTAGAGACCCCAAACTCAGAGTAGTCTGCTGACAACTGATCTAGGGTTTGTTGCGTCTGTCTCAAATATCCCCCATGAAGGTGATTCTTCTGGGACCTGAAGCGATGGCTGGCTAGCTCTGTGATGCTGCTTGGAGACCTTCAGCCCTGTTATGTTCACTCTGCTCTGGTGGTAAAAGGCTGGATCAAATGCAAGGGGACTCTTCCAATGGTATAGAATTAGTACAGATATCCCTCTGTCACCCCCACTCCCACTCCCATCTCCTAGCAGGCAGTATGGGCAGAGTACGGCTGGAACTGCCTCTCGAGAGGTCACAGGCTGCTGGATGAAATGAAATACTGACCAGGTGCAATTTAGGGTAGCTTTGAGGCTGCTCCCAGTTGCGGGGGGTTGGGGGAGCCCAGTTTGGGGGAGGAGTAAAGGTGGTGTGAAGTCACAGTTGCCCAGCCTCTTGGTGTGCTGCAATGAACAGAGCTTGATGGTGACAGTGGCATGTGTGTAGGTATACACCACGCGGGTCTGTACCCACCTATATACCCAGTGCCAAACAGCTGGCAGGAGAGATTTGGCAGCCGGTTGAAGTGGTTAGTATTAGATCCACCATACAGTGCAATGCCCCGGCATCAGAAGCATGGGGATGACGGGCCTTGTTCCAGCTTGGTCCCTCTTGACACATCCCACATGCAACCCGAAGACCGGGCCCTCCTCAGAGGCTGTGGCCAGACACAACGTCTCTGCTTGGACCGTGCACGGCTTTGGTCGATAGACAAAACCGAGTGACTTACTTTGAAGTTGCCTCTTCGTCATATTTACACCGCAGGTCGAGCAGCTCCGTCTGGGTCGCCTTTAGTGCTGACCAGATGGAAAAAATCAAACACTCAGTAAGTAACACTCCCCTTGGAAAGAGATTTATTGGTGGTTGGTAAAGCACCGGCCGGTTGGAAGGTGGATCAAGCAGCCTTTGGCAGGCTCCCACTCAGCCCTCTGCTCTGCTGCCATTCAAATCAATATTTTTTTTCAATTTTTATGTGAACTGATGCAAAACCAAGATGCAGACAAAGACAACAACACTGATAGGCTTTAAAAAAAAGTCACCATGTTCCTAGACTTTAGGACCAGTTAATAGATTTTCGACCCAAACCTTTTTGGAGTTCCTGAAACGTTCAATTAGCCTCTGTGTTGCTAGTGAAGGGATGAACACTTTTCATGCACCAGCAACTTTCTGGGTTCCCGCCAGCAGCAGAAATAGAGCACGAGAACCAGAGAAATTAAACCTGGAGAGATCTAATAGGCCCATTCCTCACCCTACGGTACAGGCCAGATCTTCAGCTGCAGTGAACCAAAGTCGCTCTGTTGAAGTTAATGGAGCTGCATTGATTTATCCCAGCTGAGGATCTGGCCCTCTCCTTCCTAGTTCATTATCCACAGTAGTTTCCACTTCCCTGGGGAGACCAGAGTCTGATACTGTCAGAAAGTTATTCCTGGTAATGGGGCCAAAGCCTGGCCCTAGAGAAGCCAATGGGAGCGTTGTCAGTGGCTGCAGTGGGGTCAAGATGTGGCCCAATTGCCCCTCACTTAATTTCACCCCCATGCTCCTCGCTGTGCCCCCTTGCACAGCTCGTTCCAGTCCATGGCACCCAGATCTCCTCCTCTCTTCTCCCTTGTGTGACCATAACCCAGCCAGTGGCAGTTTGTTCAAGACCTTTAGCAGCTGCTTTTCCTGCCCAGTTTGCCCTTCCTCCTGCACCATGGCCCTGGGTGGTCCAAACACAGGACATAAGCGTGGTCCATGCTGGATAGCGGCAGAGCACGGTACTGCAGGACAGATGCCCTGAGTACGTCCACACCTTTGGGAGAGCCCCACAGAGACGCTGTGGGCAGCGTGGCAGGGCAAAGGGGCGCGACAGCGTCTATGCATCCGCCTCTAGGCAGCTATTGACAACAGGCTACAGGGCAGCTCTGTGCACCAGGAACACAGGAGAACGTCTGAGGCCACGAACACGCAGCCTCACCAACTCCCTGCCTGTAGCCCCCTCCAGAAGCAGAGCCAGAGTGGGTGCAATTTCCCCCTCTGGCCGGCAGACTCTAGGGGGCAGGCACTCAACCCCTGGGGCCAGTAAGTCCTTAGGCACAATTAAGTCAACGGAGTCACAGTGGCTTAGTGGCTAGAGCATGGCCTGGAACCCAGAGAAGTTGGGTTCTACCCCTGGCTCTGCTGCTGCCCTGATGGGTGACTGTGGGTAAGTCATGCCCCTCTCTGCCTCAGTTTCCCCATCTGTAAAATGGAGATAATGACACCGACTTCCTTTGTAAAGCCCTTTGAGATCCAGATCCCACTGAAATCAGTGAGACTCTCCCTGTTGACTTTACTGGGGGTAAGATCAGGCCCATACTTTGGTAGGGCTAGGCTGGGAAAGCAAGTACACTTTGATGATGACAAAGGCCAGACAGGTGTGATGTGCCCCTAGAGCATATTCTCCCCTTGGGGTGCACCAGTGACCCCCAACTGCTCTGCCAGGAGGGCATTGATATCCGTGCACCCAGAGGAGAAGAGTCAAAGCACCACTGAGCCTTACCCACATCTGGATCTCCAGCCAAGGGCTCAGGGACCCAAGCTGGGCAGGACTTTTGGACGTCACATCTTTCAATACCTGCATGTAGCACTTTGATCTTTTCTTCTGCTTCTCCCAGCCTAGCTGCCAAAGTGATCTGTGCTTCCTGTAGTCCCCTGTGAAGAGAAGGGTCGGTATCAGTGATCACCTTCTGTGTTCATACACAGCTAACCCTCGGCCAGCATGAGGCCTTCCACCAGCCATGGGGGGCTGACTCTCAGAGACAGCCGAAGTCACTCCTGTTCTGCTCTCCCAAGGGTTGGGAATTCACTACGAGCTCCGCTTCATCCACAGTGTGCCATCGAGCTGCTCATTTATCCTTTTTAACATGTACTTAAAACCCATCATTCAGATGTTTCCCTAGAAAATTTATATGCCTATTGCAGCCAAGACGTTTTCATGCTGCTAGAATTGTCCACATTTCCATTAAAAACCTCTATTTCCAGGGGTTTATAGCCCAGGCCGTAAAAATTCACTTCAGGCTGAAAAACTTGGCATGTTGGATCTCAGCCCAGAAATAAATTTCTTGACAAAAATTGGTGAAAAGAATTAAAGATCTACCTATAGATAAATAAGAGCGTGAAGAAAAGAAAATCCATTTGGCTCTTTTGGAGTTCCTCTAAGAGTGGAAATGAACCAGAAGCGAGTACATGCCGTTAAGGGACTCCTTCACTCTGCTAAGCCTACAGGGCTGCTGTGTGTGCTATAGCATAACTCACACTCGCTCTGGATCCTGAACACTCTCACTGCAGACACAGGTGCTGTCCCAACCGTCCATGAGGAATTTGCACTGGATGGACTTTATAGATACATAGGCTGCCAGCCTCACTGTTGACCCAGGGGGATGGTGAAGCTCCGAGCCATGTTTAACCATCTCCCGAGCCAATGATCAGTGCAGCGGGTTGACATAATAGACCTTCCTAGCTCGGAAGGATTGGTCACCACCTTCTGGGTCAGTTACTAACAAGCTATCCTAACAGCAAGTGAGTGCACTGAGAATCGAGGTTTCCAGGACCCTCTAATCGCACATGCATTGCGCACAGCTGAAATACTCTTCGTTAGCTAGCAATCGGTGTGATCCGGAGAGAGACAGCAGCTGCGGAAGGGTTTCTCCACTCAGCCATACCGTCGCCTCGACACTGGGGGTGCCCAAGAGTGGCTGGTAAAGGTAACAGGGGAGCGGAGCATGAGCACCCCTTCCAACCAGCCGAACCCACTGGTGTCGGGAGGAGGCAGAGGCAGTGCTCCGGGACAGCTGCCTGGTGTGCCATCGTCCCCTGGCAAACCTCCAGGAATTAAAGCTGACCCAGTCAGCCTCAGCGCCCGGGAGATTTTGCTCTGTACCCTGTAAGCGCCTCCTGACGAGGTGGAGGGAATAGGGCCCATGCATAGGCACAGGTGGGGAGACCACAGCAACTCAGCTCCGGCGGGGCTGGCCTTCCAGACACACAGTCTCCATGTACGGCTTGGGGCACCCACGTGATTGGAAGGCCACAACTCACGGTCCTCTGCAGTCCTGCAAACCCCGCCTCGAGCAAATGATTCACTGGGGACAGCGCAAGCTTTAGCATGGTGTTGCCCCTCCCTTGGGCTACCCCACATGATCTAGCCCATTATCGGGGTGGCCTTCCCCACCTCCTGTTTCGCTGGAGGCGTTGGCTCAGCCAGACAGAACTGCACCACGCAATGAACGGCTGCAGGGCAAAGATCCAACGCGCAGCAGTGTCATTAGCAGGGAGTCCGTAATGCTGGATTCGGTAGCCACAGAACCAAAGCACAGGTCATCCAGCCCCCCAGATCCACGGAGTTTGTGGCAGCTCCCCAGCAACCAGGACATTCAGATCTAGGAGTCAAAACTGAGGTCAGCACTTCACTCTCAAGCACTGGCTTCCCCCAGCACATGCCAACACCCTGCTAGCCTCCAGCCGTACCCGGCCCAAACTGGGCCCGTCCCAGCCCATAGGCCAGCAGAGACTGTGCTGACGGGGGTTTCTACAGAGGACTAAATCATTTCCATATCTGCTCCCTCAGCCCCTGCCTCCCAGCCCTCTTGCTAGCTGCTGTCACAGCACGCTCCGAGACAAGTCCTCGAATAGCCTAACCACGGTGTCACGGCACAGTCTGCACCGTCCCTATCCCCAGGGACCCACGACACAGAGTTAATTCCACAGAGACTCTCTGTCAGTCCAGTGACTGGGAAGCCAGGCCTCCACGTGGAATCTGTGACTCCCGGAGGCCCCCAACAGCCTTGCAGGAGCCAAGCAGCAGAACAGGCCGAGTTCCATTGAGAGAGCCTGCCGAGGAAGGGAAGGCCTTGCCCTGTGCGTGCTATGCTGGATGGGACCCCATCTGTGGGGGCAAAAGAAGTAGGGGCAGGCCCAGAGGTGGATGTGAGAGTGGCTCCTGGGTCGGGCTCACATTTTCAGTAGAAGCCATGAATCCTGGGTGCCCACCTTGAGCCCCTCCAAGGCCTAGATCCTCACAGGGATTTAAGCATCTAGCTTCTGCAGCCGCAATCCCTTGGAGGATCTGGGCCAAAAGGCCTAATTTTCAGAGATGCTGATCACTGATCACTCCCAGCGAAGTCTTTGTGAACCGGGCCCACGCACGGTTAGACAGATGAGGCAGCGTGCCTTGCAAATCGTCCTCGTCTCCTGGAGTAGCATGGGGCGGGGCTGGGTTTATTTAATTAATCTGAGGTGGGAAAAAAAGCAATCAGGGAAAAGTTATTTTGCATTATTTATAACCTGTGTTTGGCAGGATCTTCCTCCAAAAGAACTGCAAGGAGGGTTTAAAGCGCATTCATTTGTTTATCAGCTCTGCATGCTAAGGAATAACAATGAAGTTCCATTGAAGGAGCCTTTGGTAAACTCTGGACTGTCAAAACTGAAAGGCCAGTTAAGAATGAGGTTCATCTGTTGGGCTATATTTATCCAAATCCTCCAAGCAAAACAACACATGGGAGAAAGATACGAGTTGGTGATTACCATGTTTACCAGATGGGCATAGGAAATGAACTCCCAGTTCTAGGGATAATGGTACAATGACCACGACAGTGTGAATGCAAAATACACATGTAAACACACACACAGACACAATCTTGTGTGCAAACATGTCTGTCACTCAAGCACATCTTTGCCAATGGGTCCTATTTCAGACTGGTTTGCATTGACCAGATGATGACCGCAGGCAGAGTTTTTCTTTCTGGCACACGACGCCCTTTTCCCTCCTCAGCAGCCCTGAATGAGGTTGCATCCATGGAGGGCTTGAAAAGCTCCCTTCGGATCTTGGGAATGCCACTGTGAGCACCAGGCAGAGGGGGTTGCTCTAGAGTGCAGCTGGAGCTCCTGCACCTGGACATGAGCCCGATTGACCAAATCCAGTCCCAATGGGGTCAAAAGTCACTTCCATCAGGCTCTATTTTGGGCCCATTTCCTCCACACCTGCTGGCCTGAGACTCAAACTCAGATCCCCTACCAGAGCAGGCTGGGTGCTGACAGGCCAGTCTGTGAGGTGAGGAAACCTAGATACCAGAAATAACTGGGGAAAGAACCACTCCTCCTCGGTCAGTCACTGGGGCCTCATCTTCCCTGAGTGACCTGGCCTGACTTGGCACTCGTACAGGGCCAGACTGATCCAGGGACACCATGGTAACTCCAGAGCCTCTGTGCTGGGATGCCAGGGCTAAGAGTTTCAGCGACACCGAGGGGATTCAGGTGCCCAAAGCACTCATTAATTTGAATGAAAAATGGGAATCCAAATCCCTTAGGCAGCTTTGAAACTCTCAAGTCATGGGGATGGGCCCAGTAAGAAACCTCCACAATAGAGGAGACAGCTGAGATGGGTAGGACAGGCAGAGGACGGTGCCCGGTGTGACAAAGCTCAGAGTCTGGCCCAGTGTTGCCAGAGCAGGACATGCGAACCTCAGCCCAGCTCGCAAGAGGGAGGAGCACAGAATAAATGCTAGGCCGGTGAGAAAGAAGGTGAGGATGGATAGACAGAGCTGTATGGTGACCTATAAAGAGGACAGACAGACAGACTCACATTCGCACCCCAGGCAGCTCTAGATCATATTTACTTTTTGGTTTTAAGGCCCATCCTCTGCTACTCACGTACTTCTGTTTTTCAGCTTCATTTCTCTGCAGCAAGGTGTCTGTGAAAAGTGCTTTGCTGTTGATGCTGGTGAGTCTGGTTCCCTCCGACACTGTGAGCACAGCTGGAGACGTTCCCCCTCTTTGCTCTGCGGGGGGGAGCAGGGAGAAAAATTCACATAAGCAGCATGACAGAAGCGAAAAAGCAACCACTTCTTCCAGGGCCAAGAGATCAATCTCAGGGGGTAAAGAATCGATTTCCAGAACTTCAGCCACGGAGTTAATACATTCTGCAGGTTCCGCTGGTCAATTGCGTTAGAGGATCACAGCGGGGCGTGAAATCCTGAGTGCAGCCCAAACCCTGCCAAAGTGGCAGCTTCCTGGCTAGGTTATATCTGCTAATAGTCTCATTCGAACCACTTCAGCTCCTAGTGGCGGGAATGACCAGCAAAGCTGTTTAAGCTATGCTACACTGCGCCTCCAACCTGGAACACAGTATGCCTGCATGAAACCAATCTTCTGCATAAAAAGCTCTTAGAGCTCAAGACCCATCATTATTTACACCCTGGGTGGCTGCAATTTTCATGTGATTTGCAGAAGTCGGGGGGGGAGGGGGGAGAGTGTAGCTTTCTGGACTAGAATACTGGAAGCCAGTAGTCTCCAGGCTACTCTGTACAAGTGCTGTGCACTAGAACTGGCTGGGAAATTATTTTTCTTCTTTTTTTTTTTTTTAAAAAGACAAAAACGGTTTTTTGTCGGGAAATGCCAGTTGGTCAAAACCAAAAGTTTTTGTGGAAACTTACCAGGTTCAATGAAACTTTCATGGGGGAGGTTTCGGAGAACCAGGATAGAATTTCTGGTCAAAACCAGAGAGAGATACACATATCCCCAGCAGGCTGCTGGAGTCTCAATCGCTCTTACCCAATGAGTATTTAATTATTTATACAACTCTAGCACCTGATGAATGAGAAAGGGCAGGGACTCAAACCTGCATCTCCCACACCCCAGGTAAGCGCCATACCCACTGGGCTGCTGGCAGGAAGTTGGGCTTGCTTGCTCTCTCTCTCCATTTTTCAACCCTTTCTTTGGAATGCTCTAGATTTTGTTCCAATGCAAAAGGAAACCGTGACATTTTTCACAAAGTGGAGTTCTTGTTTCCGGACAGCCCTGCAAAGCACCCTCCCAGTCCCAGTGCACATTGCAGGATCCGGCTGCATCGTCTCGGGCCCTGCAATGACTGTCTCGCCCCAAAGTGGTTCGCACCCCAAACGCTGCTGTACTGAGAACCTGACAGGGAAACTGACCATAGCCAGCTGTGAAAATGACCTCCTGGATTTCCGACAGGCAAAAAACCAGACAAGCTGCATGAAGAGCAAAATAAGCTACCTGGGCCAGTTCAGGCTCTTTTTCAGCTGTAACGATCTGAGGAGTCATTAGTGACACAGTAAGAAACAAAGGTTTGTTAAAAATACAAGACCAGATCCTTAGCTGGCATAAATCAGTACTGCTGCCTCGCCATCAACAGAGCCGTGCAGCTTAGTGGGGAGAGCACTGGACTGGGACTCAGGAAACCTGGACTCTATTCCTGGCTCTGCCACTGGCTTGCTGGGTGACCTTGGGCAAGCCACCTCCCCTCTCTGTACCTCAGTTTCCCCATCTGTAAAATGGGGCTAGAGACCCTGACCTCCTTCGTAAAGCTGTTTGAGACCTACTGCTGAAAAGCTCTATATAAGAGCTAAGTGTTAAATATTATTAAATTACACGAGCTGAAGAGCTAGGCCGTGATTTTTATTCTGACAGTGCCCCTTTAGAACTAAGCCCCAACGTTAACTGTGCTGTTCCCAATGAATATTCGTTAGAATTCATGTGTTTCTTCTTGTTCTTTTTCTCCACCTTTGGTGACATTTCACTGGGGTTTGCAGAGGAGCCCTCAATGAAGTACCGTACTGGTGGAGAAAGAAATGAGCACATGGTACTATTGCACAGAACCTGGAACTGCAAGGGGCTGCTCTAGATAAGGACTCTGTCCTGTCCCACGGCTGCCAGAGGCTGGGAGAAAATGCAGATCAACACAGTTAAAGCCCTTTGGACTGACAACCCTGTGTGAGGGCAGCAGGGTACGGCATTTGCTGCTGATTCTGCTCCCTGGACGCCCAGTCCCTTTCATGGTGATCAGCTGGTACAAATCAGCGCAGCTCCATGGACTTTGAGGATCAGGCCCCTTGACTTTAATGGGAGGAGACAACTCCCTGGGGGCACACAGGATCGGGCCCCTTCCTGTAGCGAATTAAAGGGAACAGATTCCGCATACCACGGGGGGTACCAGGCAGGGGACGGGAGGGATGGTTCAGTGACAGGAACTCAACAGCACAGCCCTCACCGGTCAAACCAGCCCCCAGGTGACCCCTCACTGGGCAGAGAGGATCACCGATGAATCTACAGTGGATCCCAGCAGGGACCGCCAGGCGAGGGAGAGCGCGAGGCTGCAGGGAGCTGGCCCGCTCGTCTGCAGGGGGATCTGCCCGGCCTTCCATTCTCAACTTTGACTCCGAGTCGGGGATGGGAAGAAAAGCTCCATGGAAGGGACTGAGCTGGTTTGGAGCAAAAGCCCCATGGAGCTGCTCCCGCCCTGGAAATGCTGGACCAGCCTGGCCCTGACCCACAGCTATGGAGGTGACCGCAGCCCTGAAGCAGATTGCAGGGGAGTTTCCATCCCTCCCTCAGTCGCCGTGGTGTCCCATACCCCAAGCGGAGCACAGACAGGGCGGACGATTTGCCCCATACAAGCGCTAAGAGTTATCATTATTACCACCCAGCTGGAAACAACTGGAGGCCTGCGAAGGCCTCTGCCTGCCTGTGGCAGGGCGGCCACTCACTGGCGCTGCGCCTCCTGCTGGTTGTCCTGAGAATTAGCTCTGCCGCCCCAGAGCGCCCTCTGCAGGCCGCTGTCTCGCCTGCCACTGGTCCCCATGTCCCTCCTGGACCCGTGCCCCTCTACAGCAGGGTTCTGCCCCCCTGCAGTAACCCCACAGCTCTGGGTCTCCCCTCCCTGGGGAACCCCCAACCCTCTATCCCCACCTCTCCTCAATCTATGGCTACTGCCAGTCGCCATCTAGCCCCCACTCACTGGGGCGGACTGCAGTGTAGAAGCCATTCATCATTGGCAAAGGGGGGTTTGGACCTGCTGCCTTTGCCTACCTGTGGGCTGCAGCCTCTGCAACCCCAGCAGCTGGTTTGGCCTTCGACAAGGCCTGCAGCCTGGGGAGTTGCCAGGCGGGAGCTCCCCAGCTCCTCTCGCCTTTCCCCATCCCTGCTCTGTTGCCTGCACCCTCAGCTCCCAGGCAGCTAGGTCCTTCTCCCTCTGAAGTGAGAGGGAGAGTCCTGACCCAGCTCCCCCCTGAGCCCTTATAACAGGGCCAGGTGTGGCCTGATTGGGGCGTGGCCCAGGTGTGGCTGCTTCCCCCAATCAGCCCTCTCCCAGGGCTGGCTTTAACCCTTTCAGGGCTGGAGTGAGTGACCACCCTGCTGCACTGCCCCAGCACCGGGGGCCAGGGGACAGGGACACGCCCCTGGCCCCCCCTCATCCCGGTGCTGGAAACGAACCAGGGCAAGGGAGGAGCGGCTGGTACCTTTGGTGCCAAGGAGCTCTGGGTGCTTCTTCCGCTGCCTGTTGAGCTCCTTCAGCGGTGGGTTCTCGGGGTCGAGGCCCTGACCCTGCTGCAGCCTCTCTTCTACGCTCTGGGCCACCTCCAGGACAGGAACGGGGTCTAAAGGGGAGCAAGGTGATGAGGTGAGGGGCAGCAGCTGGGCAGTGGGCCGCCCCCGCGCTGTCTGGGAACAACGTGGATGTTTGCAGCCTTGATCAGAGCCAGCATGCCTGGGACCAATGCTACAGTGAGCATAACTGTTCCTTTGCACTGGATCGAGGCCATCCGTGCCACATGGAACACAGGCCTCCCTTAGCGGGCAGTTGATCCAGACTGTAATGGCCACGGCAGCTAGGCGTGAGCCCCAGGCTGCATTCCCTGCACACCCACATTTCCCGCATGGCAGGGAAGGCAGGATGGGTTTCCTCTTACAACCCCCCCGTTATCGATTCCGCACAGGGTGCACGCTGCAGCCACCTTCCTAAATTAAAGGGGCCAGACTCTGCTCTCGGTTACACCAGCATTGGTCAGGAGTGACTGCAGCCAAGTCAATGGATTAGCTACGGATTTAGACCCCCATTTCCGACAGCCCCAGTCACCCAGGTGTCCATACCGCACAGCGATCCTGGAAAAGGGGTGAGTATGCAAACCCTAGGACTCATAGCCTCAGTGACTCGGGCATTTGGGGCGCGTGGGAGCTTTTAGAAACCTGGGCCTTAGAATGGGGCAGGGAGATCAGAATCTGAACGCGGCGTCTTTGAGATTGTCCTTAACACAAGCCAACGAGCCCTGTTAAAGTCTGAGCACAGTCCTAAGCGCTGCGAGGATAAAGGCTTTCATCCCAGGCCTTCAGCACTCCTTCTGTTCATGGGGCCCTCCGTCCCCACCCTGAAACCTGCTCGAACGCCAGCCAGCAACACACACTCCCGATCATGCCTGTTTATTTAGGCAAAGGCAGGCGCAGACAATCGCAGTTTGTGCAGAGGTAAGCAGGTGCATTCAGAACAGTATGTCTTCCCTCTGTCAGCATTACACCATCATTAGCTAGTGTCTGCTCAGCAGGGTGTGCCATTATGTCTCCCAGGGCTGATGTAATTATACATTGACATAATTAACCCAGCAAGCCCATTAAGCAGGCCAGCTAAAAATTCATCTATAATTATTTGTTGTGTGCATGCTAATGAGTCCATCTGCACTGCCATTGTACAACATGAACAAATTAATTTACAAGTCTGGATTTTTAATAAGTTCAAGAAAATGCCTCCTATTGAGCCAGGTTAATTTTTTTTTTTTAAAGAGGAAAAGAGGGAAAAAAATAGAATCAAATTCTCCAGGGTCAGAAAGTTAGATAAAGAGGGAAGCGGAAGAGAGCTAGGCTCTCTGCCTTCTACCCCACACCTATGGCACAAATCCAACTGCAAAACAACTGACAATAAAATCCAGCTCTGTTGCTAAGAACAACTCCCTCAGCCTTTGATGGTATCACATGCAGAATAATTACACGCGGTAGTAACAAACGGTGCCAGCTTGCCACAGCCATGTGGACAGCATGACTGACCTTTCATTTTCCTTGCCATATATAATGGTACAGAGGCTGCTTGGACACACTTGGTGGTGGGAAGTCGACAAGGTGCAATGTCAGTTTGAAATCATAGACGGGGCAATTAACTAGGATACAGGACCTAGGCTGATTGCCTTATTCCTGCGAGGAGCCCACTGGGCCAGGTTCTTATCTCATTTACACAGAGGTAGATCTGGAGTAAGTCCTCTGAGTGAACATGCTTCCTCTGGATTTCCACCAGCATCATGGCCAGTACTGGTCTTACTGATTCCAGTGGCCCTGCTCTTATGAAGGGGGAAATTCACCCTGGGTAGAAGACCAATCAAGGTCAACGCCCCACTCAAGTCCCACTTAAGCCGTTTGGCCCAGACTCTCCAAAGGTATTTATCTGCTTAACTCCCACTGATTTCAATGGGATTTGGGTGCCTAAATTCTTTTGATGATCTGGCCCTATGGGCCTTGTGTTTGTCTTTTGTATGGGGAAAATTTCACCTACAGGAAGCAGGATTTGATCCCTTCATATTTGCCAGGATTCTTGTAGCCCTGTATATTTATATACTTAGGCCCCCATCTTCCGGACACTTATACACCTACTTAACTTTGCACCCACGAGCAGGCAACCTGATTGCAGTCAATGGGACTATTCATGTGTAGAAAGTTGGGCACACATGAAATTAAATACCAGCTATCTGAATCCCCTTTACCTGGAAATCCTAGTTATCTGCGTCCACATGTGTATGCCTGGTTATTTGAAGCTTTTGGCGGTCCCCCCAGGCCTTTTGGATAAATGGGTGCGTACTGCATTTCTGGGGCATCCCTCGCTGGAGAAACACCCCAGTGGGTGAACTGTTAGAGCGACTGCCATCTTGTCTGCACTCAGGGCGGATGCTACAGTGGAGGTAAGCACCTGAGTTGAGGCCTGATCAGGCGCCCATTGAATTCAATGGGCGTTTTGTCAATGACTGTAACAGGAGCAAGACCGCACTGGATGTGCTCTGCCACTGCCAGACTCAACGGCAATAGCTTTAAATGCTCAGTGCAGAAGGATCTGTAAAGAAATTGTCCCTGCAACCTGCGAGTCATTGATCTGGTGGAATATTCCTTCACCTGCGTGAATCTTGGTCCATTGCATAAGACAAATGAGACTTCAGACTGGTCGTGGGAGATGCTCTTTGACTACCAGGGCCATTTCCTTGGGCTACGCACCCAGCTAATCCTTCACCTTCTTAGCCTGCCTCTTGGGAATCTAGAGAACAGACTGAGATAGCAAAGCCCTATAGAAGGGCATAAGGGAGGGAAGGGAAGCTGTCTACGGTCACACAAAAGCTTGAAGCACTGGTAGTAGCACACAGAGTAGTGGCTGGGAACCGCGGATTCAAAACAAGCTGCAACCCTCGTGCTCTGCAGCGGGAACTGGCTTGCAGCATGGTATGCCGTGATTCAGCTACAGACTTCCAACGACAAGTATTGGGCTTGCCTATGAAAACTTGACATCAGTTAGGCTGCTGGTGTGCTGAGAACAATCCTGTCTCATTCCGTCTTGTTCCCTTGTTCTCTCCCGTCGGGCTGTCTGTATCCCTCTATGGTCTCTTGTCTTGCAGTTAGAGTGGAAGCTCTTTGGGGCAGGGACCAGCTTTTTGTCCTGTGTTTGTACAGCGCCTAGTACAATGGGGTCCTGGCCCATGACTAGGGCCTCCAGGCGCTACAGTAATACAAACAACAGTACCCAAATCCCAATGATAGCCTGTGCCCCGACTGTCCTACACTGCAGAGGAAATGAACAAGCTGCAATGGCTGGAAATAAGAATTCTCTAAAACATCAATAATTAAGCTAACCATTCTGGAGCGGCTGGAAGCACTCATTGATATTACAGTCTGAACCCTCTTCTCAGAGACCATCTTGGAATCCTAGTAGCAGATGGCAGATTTCAGGGGTTTATTAGAGTAAAATGAATACAATTTAATGCCAAGTTATGGACTCAGAACCTTACCCAAAGCCCAGTGAAGTCAGTGAGAAAACTTGGGTGTGGCCCTTGACCAAGAACCTCAACCGCACTAGCCAGTTAAGCATCTTTTCCAAGGCTTTACTTGGGTCTGGAAGGCCAGTTCCTCAGTGGTATAAATCAGCATAGCCTGGCTGACTTCAGTGGAGATAAATTGATTTATACCAATGGAGGACTGGCGCTAAATGTTGCTTTCTACCTAGTATAAATGGTTACAAAAGTCTCCTCGTAAGACCAATTTGAACTCTCCAGTTTCTGATGAAGAAATCCTCTGGAAGAACAAAAGAATTGACTCCATACATTTTCTAAGACAGAAGATCAAAATGAAGCAAATATTAGTCAAAGACCAAAATGCTCCTTTGACACCTTTCAATTTCTACCTTGACGTTATGTATAAAAGACCTGATCCAATTCCTATGGAAGTTGATGGGAGTCTTTCCCCAGTCTTCACTAGGCTTTGGATATAGCCCATTGGGTCAAATTTTCAGTGCACCTTTATCCAAGTCTACAGTTTTTAAGGTGCAAAACTTCATCAGGTAACACCTGCAATTTAATCCATGTCAACATCAAGGTCCCCACCAATTAAAGACTTACACTGCTAAGTGAGCAGAATTAGTGAGTCTGTCAAAATGGAGGCCATTGATTGAAACTCTGGCCTTTTTCGTTCTAGCAAGATGAGCCAAATACATTCCTGGTAGAATGCAATTAACTTCATTGAGTTACCCCAACGATGAATCTTGCCCAAGGAATCTACCGCCTGGTTTTCAGAAGAGGTCACCATTCCAAATGAAGGCAGCGGCATTCGGCACCTTTGAATAACAGGCTCTGAGCAAATAACTGTATCCCTGCACTGGCATCGCACCCTGATGGACGCACTGGTTCTTTTCCATCGCTTGCTGCAATTAGTTTATGAAAACCATTCTCCATTAATTTCTTCATGCAACCACCATTTCTGCCAAAATTCAGAGAACAATCCATGGTTGTTCATTTTGAAACGCAGCCGGGTGGTTTTCTTTATAGAAATAAAAGACCACACAACAAGACGACTGTCAAAATATGCATACTTAAAATGCCTGTAACTGAAGAATTGCTTTATCAAAGGAAATCCCATTTACTTTGTCTTGAAGAATTATTTGAGGCATCAGCTAAATGCCAGGCAGAGTGACTAAGGTACACAAGTTAAGCATGGGGGGTGGGGGGAGAAGCCTTCTGTTTGCTTTTAAATATGTCCAGATAGTTTCTCACTACAGTAAAAGCAGCTGCATAAAGAATCACTCCAAATCCCCCTTTCTCAGCAAGAACCAAGAAGAGGAAAGGCTTGTTCTGATAATAATTATAGCAGGGGAAAGAAGAAAACATGCTCAAGTGAGGAGCAAAGCTTGTGTGCTCACTTTTCACCTCTGCAGCCATGAGTCACTGCACAGCACTGATGTAAGATCAGTCTCTAAACCCGTTGAAGATCAGTCTCTTTTGTGCTACCCTAGTGCAGCTGGGCAAAGCAATGTACAGAAAGCGACTGCCCAAGGACAACGGCAAGTCGGTGCCAAAGCAAAGAACACAACCCAGGAGCTCTGGACTACCCATTAATCCCTAAAGATGGTTCCATCCAGATTCAAGAGGTGGTGGCTGGGGTGGGTAGAAGCTCACCAGCCGCTGCTCATTCTCTACTTGCTCTGTGGATAAAGAGATGACGTCCATTTCCTGGTCCAATCAGCATATGTCATGTGCATTAAGGTGGGCCCGATTCCCTGCTCACTGCAGCAGTTTTACCGCAAGAGAACACTACGATTCCAGTGGAGTTACTCCTGATTTACCCAGACATGAGAGGAGAGTCAGATCCAATGTACCCAACGGTGGCCAAGAATCCCCCACACTGAGGTTTGGTCTGGTCTGAGCTCTCCTCATTGGAATCCCTGGCAAAAATGATTGAGTTAGAGGAACCAATGAAAGCCAGGGCTTACGATGGAAATCCCAGTGTCCCCTGAGCTAGGGATGGTCTTCGGCTTCTGGCTCAGGAGATCCAGAATATCTAATCCATTGAGCAAGTCACTTGGGGCCAAATTTTCAAAAGTGGCTTCTCACTGGAAATATTTACCAAGGGTCCTGGGGGTCCTCCAACACGGGCGATTTTGAAATCAAGATTGGCTGCTTTTCTACAAGCACTGCTCTAGGCATTACTGTGGGGCAGGTCTCTGACCTGTTACCCAAGTGGTCAGACGAGCTGATCACAATGGGCCCTTCTGACCTTGCAATTGATGAATTGATGAATTCTGGATGCCCAGACTTAGAAACCCTGGCCCCACTTTTCAGAGCTTCTGAGCACTCTCAACTCCAGCCGAAGTCAGTGGGAGCTGCAGTTGCTCAATACCTTTGAAAAGCCAGGCCCAAATGTCTCACATTGGATGCCCCGAAAATGAAGCATCCAACCGTCCTGAAAATAATTGCTTTATTGTCTCTGTGCCTCAGTTTCCCTATGTTACATGAGAATAATAATACTAGCCAATAATATGATTACATCATGGTGGTGGGAGGCTAAATTCCTTGATTAATAGCTTGGATTTGCTGACTTTCCAAGCATGCTGCAAGAGATGCCAGTTTGATAGGGCTGTGAGAGACAGCATAGGGAATGTCCCTAATGATGATAGGGTAGAAAGGAGTTTCTGTAGGTGGCTGCCTGGCTGAGTCCCTGTCCTGATGAGGACTGTATTGCTGCTCGGATTTTACTATATTATTAATGATGTCTTGGATGTCCAGAGCATCTTTTAAATTTTTAATTGCATAAGCGTCTTTTAAATTTTTTAAAATCTAAATAAATAAATACAAATAATGTTTATAAAGCGCTTTGAGATCCTTGGATTGAAGGGAACTAAAGATGTGCATTAGATTACTGTATATGAGCACTGAATAAACCTGATTTGCTGGTATAACTGATGGA